>NC_141705.1:19376254-20608486 GCF_971803275.1 Cyanistes caeruleus | reverse complement strand
GAGATCACTCACTGAATACCATGATGGGCAAAACAAGCTAGAATTAGAGTTAGTAAATGAATTTACCACAAAAAATCAGGTAAGGGTAATGGGAAAAAAAAAATCCAAAACTTAAAAGACCTTCCACCCACCCCTCCCTCCTTCCCAGATCTGCTCCCTCTCCCAGCAGTGCAGGGAGACAGGGAATGGGGGTTGTGATCAGTTCATCACACATTTTACCTGCTGCTGCTCAGGGACAGGAGTCCTTCCCCTGTTCTAGCATGGGGGGGCCCCTTCATGCAAGACAGTTCTCCACCAGCTTCTCCAACGTGAGTCCATCCCATGGGAAACAAACTGCTGCAATGTGGGTCACTCTTCCACGTGGTGCAGCCCTTCAAGGACAGACTGCTGCAGTCTGAGTCTGCCAGAGGGTCACAAGTCCTACCAGCAAACCTGCTAGTAAAAACAATAATAACAGTTATTATTGTCATTTTTATATTATTATTATTATTAGTAGTAGTAGTAGTAGTAGTAGTAGTAGTAGTAGTAGTAGTAATAATAGTAATAATAATAACCACTTTTTTATTGGTTCTCATCATTAAACTCAAAATTATGGTGTCTTCAGAAATGCAAAATCACATATAACTTCTCTGGGTGAAAAAAAAGAAAAACAAATATTAAAAAGAGAGTGTAATGGTATTAACATTCAATTAGGCAAACAAAATCCATTAATTTCATGTTAGGAATATAACTAACTGACCTGTGAGTTACTAGTCACCTGTCTTATGGAGTTGAGAATGCCTTTTTATGTGGAAACACCCACTTAGGTAAAATTTTTCTCATCTGTATCAGAGGCTATAAAGATTTTTCTGAGTCCTGCTCTGATGAAGAAGTTATCTGATCCATTCTATACTGTGTTATTGGAATCTACACCAGATATTGGGAAGACTCTTGGGTGATAAATAGGATTTGCTGGTGGTGGTGGTGGCAGAGCTGCTCTGTTTTGTGTGACAGGATTCTAATGACCTTCTTAGCTAGGTGAAGAGGGTGAGTTCAGGCAGAATTTCTATTCCATGTGTCCTTGACCAATAACAAATATAGGAAGGGCATAAGCAATCCACTAAAACCAGCTGAAGCATTAAAAAAACTGTAATTGAAACTATGGTGGAACAACATTATAATTAATGTAAATGAGACTGTCCAGACATGGCTTTTTGTCTGTACTGAGGACAAAGAGTTCAGTCCCTCTAAGCCTCCCAGCTTGTGAGCTTGTGCATACATTAGCTTCAGTGATCAAAGTAAGAATGAAATAATTTTATAAAAGTATGAGTCCATTATAGGAATGGAGAAGTTAAGAAGGATCTTTTGCTAACCTTTAAAATGGAGAAGCAAATTAAAATTCCAGTATATAGCTGTTGTTCTATTTTTTCTGAAAAAATAATAAAAAGGAGGACATGAGGTTACCAAAATTAAATACTTATACAATTTCCAGTAAGGTTCCAATTATTACTGTTCTGTTATAATTTCATTATATGTATTTTAAATAAAATTAAAGTAGACGAGTTAATAAATCTTTGTTGAGCTGAATCTTATCAAGGAAAAGACAAATGAAGGCAAAAAAAAGAAAGTAGACATGCCATGTTAGACTGACCAATTTTTCAGATCATTATGGTAATTAGTTCACTTAAAATACGCTTTTCTGGGGCCTACTGCTATGTGAAAGGCAAGAAATATTTTTTTTTTAAACCTCTTGTACATATATTTATAGATGACAAGTCTAGTAAGTTTTTTGCTAAATGCTACACTGTACAAATTTGTTAGTTTACCATAGATTAAGTAAAAAGGGGACAGTCATGAAATACATTTAAAGAAAAATAAGAAGACACATCCTGTTCTAATGAATCATTTTAAATGGTTTTTAAATTTTAAACTGACAGACTGCTGAATCAAAGCACCAGAATTTTTAAATAAAACCACAAGGAGAATACATTGCAATTGTTTTCACTTAGTAAATATATGCAGCATGAACTTTATTGCATTCATAAGTTAATTTGGGAAAAATACACAATATGAATTTATTCTGTTTCAAACAGTCTCCATCAGAAAGCAACAGATGTTCACAATTATATATTAAGCTGTATAAGTAGTTCCTCAGGATATAAATGTAAGTGAAATTCTATACAGGCAAAGGAGAACTGTGTTTCTAAGTGGTACCTCACATGAGAAAACACAATTAACATTCATTAAGAAGCATGATCTTTTTCAGAACAACCAAAGCATTCTGAATCACACTGTGGAAATTATCATGTTTGCCATCTAATTATGTTTTGTGAAATGTGTTGCACATATATCCTTTAGGCCAGGACACAGACAAGACTTTTCAAAAGACCAAAGTCATTCCTGAGGAACGATGAAATCCCAAACTACTAGTGGGAGAAAACTAAAAAAAAAAGCAAGGGATGGCAATGAAAATGTTTATGTGCCCTAGTTACCATGGTTTGTGGGTTCTAACTCCTGAAAGGTGCAACAGAGATATTTTATGTTGTCCCATAGGTTCTTTATATTTTATATTTGGCTTACAGTAGCATAATTTAAACGAGCTTGGCATGTGAGAATTACATAATATATTAATCATCAGGTACAAGAAATTATACTACATTTAATGACAATGACCATTGCCTTTCTGTACACACTCTTTTTCATACCACAAATTCAGCTCATTATTTCTGTTTTTGCCCTCTGAGCATTTAGTTTCCATGTATAAGCCTTTATTTCACTGCTCACTTTTTAAGGTTTCCTTTTGTGCAATGAGACCTGGGTCTCACTGCAGCAAACTGCCTTTTATAAATGGAGTCATTGGGAATTAAATTGGAGCTCAATTTTAAGCTCACACTAGAATTTAGTCAGAATAAACATGAGGTCAGAAGCTTTCTCAGATGAGGGCCTGAATGCTGAATGTAGTTTCATTTAGTTCTTCCTGCTTTGCTTCCACTTTTTTTCAAGTAAATAGATAGGTCCCAGCTCCTAGATACTTATTTAATAACAGCTGACCAAAAGATAATATTTCTGTTTTGCAACAGTGTTTGAGTTTAAAATTATTTTTTTTTATTCTGCTCACAGGATTTGCTCAGGACAGATTCACACCAAACTGTCCTTTATTAATTTGTTGTACGTGCTGTTGTACACTTACTTGGTGCTACCATTTAAATGAAATAATTGCATCTTTTTACAAAAGAATATTATTTTGAACCTGTTCACATCAGGTATACCTTTGCAAGGAATCCAGGGTCAAGAGTATCTCATGGTTTGAGGTTTCTGTTAAATCAGAATATTAGTTTATAGTCATGTGGGGAATTTGTCTTGCACATAATTGATTTATTCTCAATTAAGACTATATTTTTAATAAATATAAAGTTATATACAACCTTCAAAACAATAATCACTGTAACTAATAAAATACTTACTGAGCAATATAAAATGTATATTCTTCTTTTATATTAATTCTGTCTGGCTGAGAATATTACATTTTAAAATAATGTAAGAAATATAAAAATATTCTGGATCTTAATTTAAAGAAATTATCCTGAAAACTTTCCACCCTCTAGGTGCACAGATAAATTTCCTTTGTTTCTGTTTCACCTCAATAGTTGGGTTGTTTTTCTATGAGAAATATATCCATGCTTAGAAATTGTAATCAATTTTGTGTTTGTACTAAAATCCTTTCCACCGGAAATAATTTATATTATTGTTTATACCAAAATCTCTCAGAAGTTACAGAAAAATGATTCAATGTTTGTATTTCTTTTCTCTTGTCGTCTTTGCATTCTTTATCTCTGAAGTATGTATTTTAAGTACTTATGAAAGGCATGCATAGCAGTTATCCTCCATACACAAATGACTTACAACAGTGGTATCAAAGATACTAACACATGAAGCTGGAGCTGAAACATTTAGAGCATAACACAAAATATTAAATAACGGATATTTGGAGAAAAAATAATGCTTCTCATGGACAAAGTTGTGAGTCAGAAGGAGGAGACTTCAGATTCTGAAACTTTTTCCAGCTTGTTCATGTGATTTTGACCGAGCTATTGGATTTCTTGGTGGCTAATGCCCCCATCAAAAAAATGAAAGTAATTTTATTCCTCCTACTACTTTGTCTTTTTAGATTATCAGATACTAAGTACAAAGGTTGCTTATTATTATGTACAATGCATGAAAAGTAAGATCCTAATTCAGATTTGGCTGAGACACTGATATTATGCAAATTAAAACCCCACCGAAGATATTTTAAGAACAAAAGCTCCAATGATTAGCAGGCTCCTAATTTTTTGGGGAGAAAAAGAATGGCTTTGCTTATGCTGCATCACATTTGAATTTCAATTTCTACATTTTCTTTGTGGATTTGTTTTCTGAATTTTTTTTTTAAAATGTTGAATTAAGACTCGTATCAATGTGTTGATCATGTCTACTGCAGTAGTTGTGCTTTTGCTTTACCATTATTGACTAAGAGTTCATGGTGTAAGAGAAAAGACAAAAAATATGAGGATGACAACATAATGTTATTTATATTTTTATTTTGTTATTTCTACTCCCTCATCAGGTAATGAATAGTCAGGCTCCCGAGCTGTATGATTCCACTCAACATACCATGCAGAGAAGCAGGACCACAGTTGTGATGATATGAGCAGGGAGACTTTTCCTGTCAAAGACACTACAACCTTCTGTTTCACAGGTGGCAATAAGACTGGATGCCTCATATCTCTGGAACAGATACCAAGGAATCAATGTACCAGGGACAAGGAAGTAGCAAGCTCAGGTAGACTTTGGACACCACAACCTTTCTCTAGCACTCTAACTGTTCAGAACTCTGAAAGAGGGTCAGAAGTCATTGATATTAAACAGCAGCTACTGTTATTGTCCTGGTTAGTATGCTTTGCTTGTGCCAGCATTGTGACTGTGTCATGCACACAGCTGTGTATATATATATATATGTACATATGTATATAGGTATGTATGTATTCTTTCAAATTATGATAGTCATATGATTCCTACACACATTAAACACACCTTTGCCTCTCTTGACCATATTGCTCACAGTCTTATGTAGTCTTCTTAGCTAAGCAAACACAGTATTAGAAAACACAGGTAGGACTATTCGTGATCACAGTGTTTTAGTACACATATTTGAGATGGAGACAAGCTGATGTGAACTATATCCAGATTATCCCACTAATAATTAAGAATTTTCATACACTTACCTTTGTTATAGAAACAGAAATTGCTTTGAATTTTGTTGGTTGTGGTAGTTTCAATCAAGAATAATGGTAGTACATGGCAAATTATGCAAATCTATAAATTTTTCACATATATGCACATTTGTCCTATACAAAATTTGACAATATGTTGTAATGTCATAGTGATGTCATGTGATCTTAAAATATAGTGATGCTCTGAAAGCACCCCTCTAAAAGCATTTTTCTCACCACTGTATTTCTTATACCTTGTCTTCCTCTCAAACAAAATTAATCATCAAATAAAAAGAGATTAATAACCTTTTGCAGAATGACTGAAAATCCCTGCAGATTCTTTCAAGCAAGATATCAAGTGTAAGATAGTTTGGTGCTGAGATCAAGTCTTCTGTTTTTTCTGTCTGAGCAGTAAAAAACAAAGTTAGTTTTGTTATGTACTTTTCCTTTAAACATGTGAATGGCTACAGAAATTAAAAAAAAAAATATTCTTCTTTTTTGTTAAGGATTATCAGACCTATCATTTGCTTTGTTTTGGTTTTTTTATCCTTAGTGAGCTCTGGCTTTTCTGGGTAGTTCTTACCTCACATAATTTGAGAGATTTATGCTTGTTGTTAGATATTGTATGTTTTATGTTATAGAAACCTGTTCTGTTTTTTGATTATGGTTTGTACATAGGGTTCAAGGTAAAAATCATCTTTCTGTTACGCATCTGTTAATTAGTACCTGATGCATCACATTTTTGACTATATAAGAACATCTAAGATTGTAGCCTATATTGAAAATTATTAAAAAAAAAAAAAAGAGAGAAACTTGAACTGCAACTGACAGTTTCTGAGAAGTAGAAATTAAATACTTAGAGAAAATTTTTGTGAGCTTTGGGATTTTTTAATACTCTCATGGGATCAAATGAACTTGTCACCCTTTATGTAACATCACATCTGCTTAAGAAAAAGAAAAGAAGTTATTATGAGACAGTTTTTGCAATGTATGAGTCACCCTGTCCTCATAGACTATTAAATGCATTTGAAGAGTAACTTTTGAAGATTTGGTGAATATACTTTGAACAGTCAGCAAAACTGATACATACTTAAGATGAAAAATTCAGTTTTGCAACTTTGACATATTCATTTACACTCTTAGGGAGAGTGCCCTGCTAAGGGCATTTTTTTTTTTTTTTTTTCCCTAAGGCTCTCAGTTATGGAGGAAACAAAGTCTGTACTGACAGTGGTTGGAGCTTCTACTACCAATGCTTTTAGGGGTAAAAAACTAAGGCAAAGTACCTGCAAAAAATAGATTGCCTTCGTCATGACCATACAGTATTTCAGCATTCAGTATTTTTTGTTTACATTGAGTCTGTTCAGATGTAAAGATATCATGTGAGACAAAAAATTAAAGAAAAAACCTATTGTTACAATGGTCAAATAGTTGAGGGATGCAGATGGATCTTTACATCAAGTAATACTTAAAAGTATATAAGTATTGCTCAGAAGCATGGAAGTGGTGAACATGGTGAATATGGGTGCTTCTACACAGATAATTCAATGAGAGCCAGCCAAGCACTTTAAAGTAAATCTCCCAAAAGGCCTCAAACCTACCTTTGTACTGTGGTGCAGTTTCAGTGTGCATGAGCTGGATCCCTTTCAGATCAAAGTAGAAGAGCAAAACTAATGCTCTAAAACTAAAAGCTAATGCTAGGTTTAAACATAGATTATGTCTATGGGACCTACCTACTGATAATTCAAAGTCAGAAGCTCCTGCAATATATACAGTGTGCATTTCAGGTCTTTAGCTTATTTCCAGTCATGTGCACTACTCACTGATGATTCCAGAGCCACTGACTCCATCTGCCTTGAAACTGTCTTGACCCCTAATATTTCACATCAGTTGTCTGGAGTAAGGCAAGAATTTAATGAATGTGGGTTTCACAAGTCAGAGAAATGTTTGCACCATCAAATCTCTATTTCATGAATATGACATCATAAAATGCTTCTGCTTAAAAAGAGTTGAAACTTACAGGATGATTATGGTATTCATTAAAATGAAGTGTAACCAGTAGTTTTTTTTGAAGATATTGTTTAAAGTATTTTAGTGGTCATTGGTTTAGTTGCAGTGGTCATCATTAAAATATCATTGGCTGCACAAAGACGACAGGGTTATTTCTTGTTTAAAATGAAACAGAAGGATTTCAAACATTGCAGTGACTGCTGACTCTTCAAATGCTGACCTGATTATTTTAATGTTTTCATCATGTACAGCAGTTTACAGAATATAGCTTAACAGAAGAGATTGGTCATTTAAATTAGGTGGACTAGTAGATAAATGCTCTTAAAACCTCCCAAAGAGATATATTATTATCTCTTTTGTTCAGTAATAAGACCTGAACAAGGAGACAAGATTTATGAAGATATGAGCATAAAGCTGAGACTGAATTTTTCTCGTGATACACTTCATGTTACTTAACTTGTTTTGTTTCACCAGTAGGAATGAGAAATTATCTCTTACTCTCCAAGGAGAAAGATTATAGCAACTACTTCACACATACCTGTGAAGTGATTGAGATTCTGAAGGGCACTATTGAATTCACTAGAGACAAGTCAGAGTAATATTATTATTAACAATAATAATAATGATAATAACAGTAATAATAATGGTACAGTGCTGATTTTTCCCTTTATTTATGCTCCCTCCTGAATGAGAAAAATGCAACTATGACAACTTATAACAGAGAAATACTGTTATTATTCCAATCAATATCTAACTAATTTGTACTAACATAGGTGGATCTGTAATACAGGTTTTCTCATGTTATCCAAGGGAATGTTTAGACATGAAATTATAAGCACATTTACACATGAAATCTCTCACTTCACATCCCTTTCGCTCCATCATTTGCTTCCTCTTCCTCCCTTTCTTTATTCCTTCCAGTAAATCTTTGAGGTTTTTTTCTGTTTTATAATCAAAGTAGTGATCTATACAAATGAAATCCTGAATGATCTTTTTACTGAAAGATATTAAACTAAAGAGTAAAGAAAGACATGAAAATTGCTAAAGCAAGGAAGTAAAGCAAACTTGAAAGACAAGAGAAGCAGAAAAAATAGACTGAGCCAATCTGCTCCCTCACAGATTATAAACACAAAGACACAGAATGTCTACTGGGAAAATAAGCAAAAAACTAATAGAAATTTTGACATCCATATCAAAATTGTATAAACTTTTTTTTTTTTTGTGGGTTTTTTTGTTTGTTTTCTTCTTTTTAACATTTCGTCTGATTTCTTCTTTCTTCCCCAGCTTTTCTAGAACTTAAACTAGTCTAATTGAATTGCCAAAATTATTTTGGTGCTACTTTTTTTTTTTTTTTCCATCATAATAAACCACATTAAATAGTCAGATTATGGCAATACCCAGAACTCTGGGAAAGAGTGAGGTTAACAGGAGAGTAAGCGCTCAAGAATCTTTATTACTGTCCAGTAGCCACCAATGTGAATTCTATATTACTTTTGTTTTATTACCTCTCCTGCACCAAATCTTTGTCCATTGTAAATTGGCCTGATTTTAAATAGATTCCATTAAATCACACAGCTTTATAGCACCTGAGAATATGACTGTGCAAAGATACCCATGCTAATGCATACAAAAGGGTTGACAAACTTAAAAGCTGGCAACTAACTTATCTTGAATTACTATTTTTCATACAGAACTTCAATGAAAAATATGTTTAGTGAATGAAGAATTTCTCAAGAATGATTTGGAGTTCATGTAAGCTTACAAACAGCAAAGCATAACTATATTAAGGACATTGCTAAACATAAATTTGAGAGGAAAAAGTTATATGAAAGTCACCATGTTAACATAAGTATATTAATGAGATTCATTCAAGCAGTGTCAAAAGTCACATCCTCTTGTAAACCTGGATGCATAATTTCTTTTCTCTTCTGAAAAGCAAGAGAGCAAAGAACTAATTTCTCACTCTTTTTTTTTCCTCCTCTGCACTGCAGTGTTCTGTAGAATTATTCAGATTCACAGTAAAACATAATTTTTTATTCTAGACCTTTCAGAAATTGCATGTAAGTCTACTTAATCTATGAATCACTATATAAGATGTAGTATTTATCCTCTCAAAGGTAGTGTTTCTTCCCTTTGTTTTGACTGACTGTTCCAGGTTATTTTATTTTTCTGTCACTAAAGATACTCAGACAACTTCTTATTTTTTATGAGGGCATAAAGAGTCACTCATTTAATTGTGCTGTGTAAAATGGCTGCTGCAGTTTCTGAAACAATTGTAACTAATAGGAGAATGATATTGAATATTACATAACATCTGAAGTCTAAGTTGAAAAGAAACAGGTTCCCTCTCAGTGAGTGAATTAAAATAAAATTCTAGCAAAAGAAATCTCAATGTGTCTGGAGGACAATTTGGTATGGACAGAATTCAATCTTCCTCATAAGCTTGATGATTTTTTCCAGAACCATTTCTTTTTTTATTGGTGGTCAAATACTCTGAGTGCTCCAGCAAAGCATCTGGTACAACAGACATGGTGGGTGATAAAGAATCCTTTGGCAGAAAGCAGGCTGAAAAATATTGAAAATGATTGATTACTTCAATTTCAAAAATATTTTGCAACATTTGAAACTTGTTTATAATTTTTCAAGATAAGTCTTTTAGATAGGAAATAATGATGGGAAGGATGTTTAGGTAGAGTGGTCTGCACTAGATTTTTAAAATACAGTTTGTTTTAGTATCTATAACTCGATTCTTAATTTAGTGTTCCAATATTTTGTTGTGTTTCTGTGAAAGATTTTTGATAACCCTATGCCTATTCAGATCCACTTGAGATTCTTTATTTTAAAATTAAAATTTATAGTTTCTTTCTTTTTCTTTTCTTTCCTCTCACAACATTTATTCAAGTCATTAATTATTTGATAAGGATGTGTAGAATGTGAAGGCAAGGAGGAATAAGTACTACTACACTGCTTGCTTTTTTTGCATTTTGCATTATAACCAGCATATGCTTCTTTGCAACCAATGGTCCATTTGCACAATATCCCCATAAGGTTTCTGTGAATCACGATTTTAAAGCACAGCACAGTAAATTTATCATCAGTTCTACTTCTGTCATCTGATTCTGAGGAAACAGCATACAAATGTGGGGGTTTTTTTGGATAAGTTATTCTAGTGTCTAAGGGAACTGCAATATAGGCTCTCCACGCATCCGTAAAGCCTATTAATATCCTTTCTGGTAGAAGCATATGCTATCTTTGGACATTATCTGCTGAGAACTGCACTGACAAAAAAAAATTGTGTAAGATCCTGAATCTTGTCTCAGTGAGACACATCACAAAGTAAGTAATATATATACTTGTAAGAAATGCATATTCTGGTCTCTTTTGGGAATAAAAAAACAACAAAACACAAAAAAAACTTAATAAAACAGCTGTTCTACATAGCAAAATAGTGTCAGACATGCAAACTAATGCTTCCTTCATTTTTCCTAATAGAAATCAATAATCCAGCAGCAGCTCTAAGATCACGTTAAGCTTTACACAGAAGCTGATTAGAAGTGAAATTGGTATAGTTAAAATGAGACCAAATAAGATGCCTTGTACTGTGGTATTTTGGTAGAATAGGAAAAGAACTATTATTTTTCTGCTTGTGGAATAAACAGAATTCATAATAAGCACTTGCAGCACTGCATGGAATCGATTTAACTGGAGAACAAATACATTTATTACTTACTTGTGGCTTTGACTTCAGCTGAATTAAGAGGTGTTCTCATTACTTGTGGAATGCGATTGCTGTTCCATAGGTGCCTAGGCACCCTAATGTGTGTATATTAAGCTCTGAACTTCATGAAAGAATTTCTATTAATCCTAACTATAGGCTCACTCGTTAGAAATCAGTATATAAAATAATACAACTAATGATTATTCAGCATGTTCAGTTACACTGGGACAAAATCTCATCAGCAGTAAAAGAACAATAGGGTGTTTTCACCACACGTCCATATTAAACTGAATCTTAACAGAAAAGCAGTGTTACTAAATACTTCCACAGTGACCTCTGATGAAGAACCTTATCCTCTCATATGATTTATCATGTACTATGGCTTCACTATCAAAGCATTTTAGCATGTGACCGTTTTTAGCTGGCATTTTACATTACTATCAAAGCTGCTAGGACATTTAAGTCTGAAGCATACCAGAATCATTACCCCACTGATATTTCAGAGGATTATAGTCTGTGTTTGACATAGTACTACTACTATGATTTGACTAGGAATTTGGCTTATATCCTTTCTGCTCAGAACAACAACAGATCAAGCTCAGTTTTTCCAGGGAGGTCTTACAAATTGCCCTAAGTAATAATATCTCTGATATAGAAATACCTCTGATGTGGCTATTGCTAAAGTGTTGAAAATCCTTAAGGATTCATTTTTCTGTTTGCACACAGCCCACAAGTGGGGTGCTATTGGGCCTGATGATGCCTCCCAGACTTCCTTACTGTGCAGACATCTCTCTTTGCTGGGAAGCACAAAAGTGGTGCTCAACCTTCACATCAGGAAAGAAGAGCATGCACAATAGGATTTCTTCCAGAATCTCTTGACAAAGACTGCAAATATTCAATATCAAAGACAATAAAAATGGGAGCAGTGGAGATAATCAGTAACAAGTTCTTGATTGTAACTAATCTAGCTATTCCCCTAACTAAGGCACCTCACCAAGTTGGGTGTGTTGAAAAAAGACCAAAATATTTTATTAATTTATTTTTATTTCCTTTCTCTTGTACCTAAAGTTAAGTATGCAAAAACTTGTTAAATATATTTATGGAACTATATTTAGATAAATGACTACTGCATCCTGTATTTTATAGCTGAGTGACAAAAAAAAGCCAAAAAAAACAACCCAAAGGAAAAAAAACAAAAACAAAAACAACCACCCCCCCCGCAAAAAAACAAACAAAAACAACAACGAAAAAAACTAACAAAAAGAAAACAGAACAAACACAAACAAAAAACCCAAACATCAGTAACAGAAAATTCACAATTAGTGAATTGCTCTGCTTAGAGCCACAGACTTGACTGAGGACAACCAAGCAAATTATTTAAAATTAACTTTGCTTACCTGAAAAGTTTTGTTAAAAAGGGAACTGGAAAAGCCTACCCACTTCCAATGCAATATTGAAGAATCAAATGAAAGATCTGGGAAAAAATCCTGTTAAGTGAACTATTTCTCTTCAAATTTTCCTATAACTGAAATGAGTTAAAGTAATGAACTATTGCAGATATACATGGTCATGTTGGTCTGTATCTGCATCTGTATGATAAAGAGGCATACATATGATATTTGTATATGAGTGTAAATATATCTCTTCAGCTGACGTGGACATATAGGCAGTAACAGCCACTAAAAAAACTTCTGATCTGAAACTTTAAATCTTTTGGTTAACTTCCTCATTCTGCAGACAGGTTATTCCTACATTTTGTCTAAGGAATTTATATGACAATTATTTTAATATTAGGTTAAAATGTACATGTTATCATTTTTAAAACTGGCAAAAAAGACTATAAAAAAATTGCTGATATCTCATTTACTAGGGGAAATTATATAAACTAGAAATTAGAATTCTAGCATTAGAAATAATTTAGCATGCATTGAAAATTACCTATATGGATGACAATACTGCCTATGCTGAAAAGTGTCTAAATAAAGAAAAGAAAGAAGAAAAGTAAAAGGCATTGGTATTCTGTGTTGTTTTGATTTTTATTGATCTGCAGTAAACAAATCAGTATATAAATTGATACAGTGGCATGGAGTTTATTTTTATTAGGAGTTTATTTCTTCATTATATCATTTTGTCTTGTTTGCAAAACTTGTGTTTCCCAGACTGAATTTTCAGTGTAACCTTATGTAACTAAAATCCAAACATTTCTATTTTTTTAATAGTTAAGGTACACTCTTAAAGGAAGCGCCTATAAAATACCTATGTAACAATTCAATCATATAGAAAAAATTAGAGCTTTTCTCCCTTTATCTAACTTTTGAAAATTCTGGACAGATTTTTCACCTTTGAAATATCCTTGTATTGTCTTGTAGATTTTGTTACATGGTGAGAAACAAATCCTATTCAGATCCCCTTGCTTGTACTTTCATAGAAGTTGTGTGACTTGAATAAAGTGTCGTCATTTCCAAAATACTAAATCAAATTTCCATAAAACTCTTTGTTGCATTCCCATTCATGGAACTTGCAAAGAATATTAAAGCTAAGTCACTGTAAAAAACAACAGAGGAGAAAACTGTATGCCCTAGCTTATTCTCCAAAATTGCGATAAAATAGAAAAGAAAATAGAAAGAAAAGTATATGCATCAGTTATAGAAAACAATTTATTTGATACTAAAGCCAATAAAGAACTAACTTATAAATGTCTGATGATAAAATTAAGCAAATATATTAATTCTTATGTGCACATTTTTCTATATTTTAATAAGTACTGCTGAGAAAAAAATACATTTATACCAAACAATTTCCAAATTTTACATGTTTTTTTGTTTGTTTTTGTGTTTTTATTTTTGGTGTTTTTTTTTTCTTTTTCGGTTGGTTTTGTTTTGTTTTGTTTTGGGTTTGGGTTTTAGTTTGGTTGGCTGGTTGGTTGGTTGGTTGGTTGGTTGGTTGATTGGGGTTTTTTTGTTTTTTTTTCCTGGTGGAATTTCTCCTCAGTGTTTCCTGAAACATTTAGACATCATTTCATGCTTAGAGCAATTTTTTGTTCATGCTGTATGTATATCCAATTCCTTAACATAAAGAAGACATGTACAGCAGTATTGTGGATGTGCTCTGGTTTCAGGCTGTTCCAAGCAAACTGTGCTTAAGCCAGATAACCTGAGTGCATTTATAGGAAGATACCAATATTTATTTGACCTAAATTTCTGAGAAGAAGAACAGGAGACATTCAAGAAAGCCTAAATTTATGGTAGTTTGTGGAATTTGTGGTAGTTGTAGAAACATATTGCATTAAAAATCCCACCCAAGAAACCAAACCAAACCAAAACAAACAACAAAAGCTGGCACTGTCATTGTCTACAGCCAATAAACTGTATTCCTATTTTCCCTAGAAATAAAAAGTTTTATCAATGGAAGAGGAAAAGGACAGGGGCTGATTAATGGTGAAATCCACACGTAAACTGCAATTATCTATATTAGGCTTCATTTCTGTAGAACATGAGAGTCTAATAATTGCTAATATATTTTCTCTAGCTCTGGGAATTGCATTCATTTTCAGAAAGCAATGGAGCTGTACACAAAGAGGTGTTTATGAAGACAGTTCTATTTAAGCAAAATATTCAAAATGTAAACCTTTAAAACTTCTATTCAGCAAGCACTACATACCAGAGGTCATTAAGCTTCACAGGGACCTACATTCACTAATTTTCTGCTTCAATTTGAAAAGCAATCAGTAATTCACCAAGCAAACGCTCTTGGGAAAAGAAAAAGACATTCTACCACCTGTCCCAATTCAGGGGTTTGAGCTGTTTAGTGCAAAACTAGTGCTTGAATTGCATTTAAAATATGGCAAGACCTAACTATGATGATATTTTACCCTCCCTTAACACAAAACGACATATCACCTCAACGACAGTAATTTGAATAATTGATTCTAAACAGATCTCATGATTGGACTTTGGGGCTTATTCTTCACAAGCAAGCAAATAGCAGGCAAATAGTGTTTCCTATCCTACTTTCTTTATCTCTTTATGGTCAAGCTGCTATCAACATATTTCAAGTCTTCTGTAGAGGACTCTGTAAAATAACTTTATGCTCTGATAAGCAACAGAGTTTTCTGGGTGTTAGGAATGTTTGGCTTATTGATTTTAAGTTATTAACTGGTATTGTTTGGGTATTGCTGATCTAATAAATGAGAGGGGTGAGGTGGTATTATCAGTTGCAGAAGGAATTGGAGATGCATGAGGCTGAAAAACAGGTGTTCTGAAAGCAGCTACTGTGTCTCCTTTTTTCTCAGTTTTGATTTTGAAATCTGCACAGATAAGGATATGTTTGCAAGGTGTACTCTTCTGGGAAGAGAAGTAGAGGTCAATACTATCCAAAATATCTGAGTTTAAACAAAAAAGTTTAAAGGATGTTAATGAATTTTCTGCTCTGTGGTAGTCTTGGAAGTCACCAAGATAGATCAGTTTAAAAGAAAAGCCAAAGTACTAAATTAATAGTAGCTTGCCTATCAGCTGGTCAGTATATTAAAAAAAAATAAATTAATGCAATTACTATTTCTCCAGACTAACAGTGGTGAAAGAAAATGTGTGAAGAAAATAATTATATGATCCATTCTTAGAACATAACATCAAAAAGCTCTGTGCCAGCCAAACAGTTGAAAAGTGTTGAGAGAAAAAGCAGAAAGGTAAGGTATGTCAGCTGTAAAAATATTTCAATGAATCCAAAACACAAATACACATTCTGACAAGAAGAAAAAGCGGTCTTTATTCACTTACCTTCACTTTGAATTTTAAATATGAAAACCAGCATTCAGAATTTCATCTATGTGATGAAAATGCTTTCGAAAATAAGCAAATACTGGAAGTAATAGCGTGAAACTAGATTTCATTAATAACTCATGCTGTTTGAACTTATAATTTCAAAAATAACTTATTTTGTTAAGCAACCTTTCTTTGCTTAAATAATATAAAATCATTTATTGTTTTTATCTTTCAATTTAAACCTTTGAATTTCCATGTTGCAGCATCATTTCTTTGAAGCGATACTTTTACTGATATCATAACAACTAACTGAAGAACCTGAAAGATCCTTAGGGCTATGCTGCACAAAAGCTAAAATAATACATGTTCTCTGCATCTGCCAAAGAACTCACAGATTTACTCAAATTAAAGTGATTTTGAATAAAGATATTTTTCCAGTGTTTTCCAGACATTTAAAAAGCAATGAATATTAATAAAGACAAATTATAAACAAATAGAAAGGAATTTGTCATTCCTAATGATATAAAATGTCAAAATGGATTGTGTTTTATTTTATCTTTTTTTTGCTGGATACTGAATTACATTCATTCATTTTTAAAAACTTGATAAAGCATAACAGAAACACATATGATTTCTATAGCTTTTATTTTTGATGGACTGGTTTACAGAGTTAGTTTGAGATAACTTACTTGAGATTAATCTCAAATGTATGAACTGTCAGGTTATTACAAAGGCATGCAGTACTCTTTCAGAAAATGTTGATACCTCTTCATATTCAGGAAAGTTTCACTCAGAATTAGATATGAAACACTTCAAATGTTTAATCACACCTTTAGAAGAAAAGCACAATCCTAGGTGATGTAATAGAAGCTGCTTAAATCAAAAGATCATAGAGGGAATGCCCTTTTAGATTCTGGTAGATGTTTCAGAAATAATGAACCTATTTGAACACTAGGGTATATAATTTGAATTTGAGTTTGAGACCAGAGAGAAAATTGCTTAAGTTTCAGTGAAGGCAACTTAAACCTGATTTTTGGCTTTTAAAAAAAATCTTTTATGTCACCAACATATTCTTTCATCTTTTTTGAATACTCAATAGAGCAGGAACCATGTAGAAACTCTCTAAGTGTATGTAAGGAGGAAAAAAACCCTCCCTAAAAATCTGAGATTCTAATTCTCAAAGTGATATCCTGTAACTATAAGAAATTGGCCTGATAAGAAGTGAACTGTTAGATAGTTCTGTTTCCAAGTCTGTTATATAGGCTTGGGTTCTCTGGACAAGCCATCTGTGACTGCATTCAAAACACTATGTTCAGAAAGGAAATCCTTGGCTCCTTCTCATTCCCTCTTCCTACCTCCTACCCATAAACACAGGAAAAGAAATGGGTCTATTTATTTCACATTCATCTCTTGTTCATATTTATAAGCTCCATCAGATTTTTGGCAACCAAATAATTTATATTTTAATATTTTAAAGTAAATTTTAAAAATATCATTAACTAATTATATTCAGTCTCCTCAAAAGAGAGTAAAAAACTTTCATGCCTCACCAGGGCCTTGTTAGAATTTAAAATGCTTTTCTGACTTCTCTCAGCATTATAATATTGGGCCTGTAGGAACACTAGGTAAAGTCACTGGGCCTCCAAACGTCCTAGAGACAATGAAAGGAGAAATTTGTCACCTGAGCTCTTCCCTCAAAATGGAAAGATCAGAAGTTCTTGTTAGCTTTCCATCAGAATCATTTGTGCAATGTAGAAATATTTTCTTTGAGTACTTTTAAGTGGCCATATTTCTGAATTATGGAGAATATGAGATATAGAATTCTGTGCATAAAATTGTATTATTTGTAATGTCCACTGCTTCTAAGTACAGAATTAGGTGTCAGCTGCAGGTTTCTTAAAAACTCAATTTTTTTGTCCCTATACCAGGTTTCACAGCTGCAAAATAAGTAAAATTTTTAATATCAGAGATATATAATGTGAACAAGAAACTGACGTTTCAAGATCTAGTCTGCAACATGGTCCATGGAAGAAACACATCTTAAATTTTGAATAATTGATTAATACTACCCTAAATTACTGCTTTAAAAGGAAGCAACAGTAGTTTTCTTAAAAAGAATATCAATATTTAAGAAAATGTACTACATAGCCATAATCATCCTGGTGAGATTGTGTGTCTGTTAGATCAATGGTCCACATGTTGTGTTCCTCACTAACCTTCAATAGTTCTTGAAATAAACTCTAAGTGAACTGTTCTTGAACTTCCTTGATGAAATGTCATGTAAGTGCTCATTTTTTCTGCATTAATCCCATATACAGTTACTATTCTAATTGAGTATAAATTGAAAGGCAAAGAGAATGGTAAATGGTATTCAGATTTTAGATTAGAAAAATATTAGCTATATACTGTGCCAGCACATATAGCTAAATAAATGAGCTTGACGTAATTGTGTATACTTAAATGTAAGCTGCATAGGACATTCAATTAATGAAGCACATAATGTGGAGCATTAGCAGTACTAAATGATCTGTTTATCATTCACATCAAATCATCTTTTCCCATTAAAACACTTGTATCCCATAATAAGTATTAGCCTCTTGTCTCAAAATGAAAATAGCAATTTACTGGCTTGCCATTATAATGTTAATGATAGCAATACTCTGGAAAAGAAAAATAAAATTAAAATATATATTATCCAGTGTGTTTTTCCTCTTCCCTTTTTGAATAAAGACTGTTGTAGATAGATCATACAGAAATAAATCTGATAAAATATTTTTTTCTTTTTATGTTTCTTTACAATTTAATTTGCATATTGATTATATAGCTTGAAAAATCTCCCCATTTGATTAAGTAAAGCAAAAACTGTCTAAGAGAAAATTGATAGCTGAAATTGGAGAATGTGCTTCATATAATCATATTAATAAACTACACTGATTAGGTTTGTTTAGTAAGAAAAAGCTCTTTAGTCATTTTTATTTAGCATAGACTCTAGCACATTCTATCTGTCTTTTTACAGTATTCTCATCTTTTTACAGTATTATTTCATTCTGCAAAATCACTTTTAGAATACTTGGTAAAACAGAAGAAATAATGGAATAGTAAAGATTTATACATTATTTGAAGAGGTAGGTATGTAATGTTTGTGAAGCTTTGTTTTTAACTGGTTTTGTGTTGCTAGATGCACACTGCAAGAACAACTGTAGTCTGAAAATTTACTTAACAAATTTTTTGTTGATGTCTTTTTCTATTAATGTTTCAATATTTCTCTTGTGTGTGAGAAAGTATGGATTTTTTTCCAGTTTATGAAATGTAAGGAAGATTTGTTTAGTTGCTTGCATTACTTGTTCTTAATAAGTATACACACCCTGAATTTGTTCTTTTGAGGTAATACTTAATATCATAGATTAGAAGGCTTTTCTGGAAGTTTTGAATTGATTGAGGAAAAAACCAACAAACTAAAAACAAGTTAGTTGATTTTAAAACATTTGAATCAAAACCACTTTTGTGGGATGGCATTTTGCTTAGAGAAGCACATTTTCTCATCTGCATGTACAAGAGAATGAACAGTCAGAAAGACCGAAGTATCCAAAGATATTCATAACATGAGATTTCATGTATTTGACAAGACATTGTCAGAAGAAAAGGGACACTAATGAAACATATAATATATATATATATATATATATATATATATATATATATATATATATATATATCTTTGTGGTATTAGATATTTCTGCTGTTTATTTCTGACACATAAATAATTTTTTTTTTTCAATTTGAGAATGTAACATTTTCTTTTCTAGGATACACAATATCTCTTCTGTCTGAATGCAGACTGCAGTTTTATCTCACTGTTTTGCATATTCACTTCTGTTATTTTTCCTAACTGTATCTTATAGTCAGTAAACTAAAAATGGCCTCTTATGGATCAGTCATAGAACATTACCAGCTTTCTGAAAATCACTGTTCTCTGCAACAGGTCAGCTTCTTTTATGACCTGCCAACTTTGATTTCTACACAGAACAGTTCCTTTTCTGGTACAACATACAACTTATTATTTTGGAAAGACTATTTTGATGTGATCTTATCAGCCAGCTCTCATCTTCAATTCAGCATCTAGGTTTTTAATTGAATGCACCAAACTTTAATAAGAAAAAACCTGTCCTTTGAAATCATAGAAAAAGACACATTATTCTACTTTTTGTAAAGAAATTATTCCCCTTCTCTTGCTATTCTCTTACTGTAGCTATAGAATGATTTAAATGTCTTATATGTTTACTGAAACTTTCACTCATTTTCTTCTAATATTCTACATACACAGAGGAAAAGAGAATTTAATAGCACTCTGCTTATCTGAATCATGCCATATCTGTAGAAAAGGATTTCACTGCAAATATAATTGAGTAGTTTTACAGACTTAGTACTACACAAAGCTGACAGTTTAACGTTATTATACAGCGTATCTCCTGAGGTATGTATTTTCTTATTTGTCCTCATTGTTTTGGTTTGATAGCTTTATTTCAAGACTCTTCATAACATCTCGTTCTCAAAGGCTCAAAACCTTTGAAGAAAATGCCTCACTTCCCAATGGACAATGTGAGTCTTGCTTTGCCTGGAAGTCCAGAAGGTCTGCCTGGCTATCATTTTGCTTTATAAGAATTAAGCCAACAGGAAGTAGCTTATTTGTTGTGTACAAAATGTACCAGTACGTTGGAAATCAATGCTATAAAAGGTCATTCTTATGAATATATATGCCACTGTATGTTTCTGTGTGACATCATAGCTTGTTTTCTTACTATTTGACCTCCAAATCATGAGGTAGAATATATGTTATCAGAATGTACTGCTGACCAATAAATGATATAATTAAAAGAAAACTTTCTTTTTAGAATTAGATTATTTTCTACCAAGTGTTAAACCTGAAAAGCAAAGTATATCCATTCTTAGAAAACTTATCCCTGTGCAATATTCCAAAAAATAGGTAAGGATGAAAGATCTATATCTTTTGTAATAGCAGGGGATCATTTGGATAGAACAGACCTATTCTAGGTGATGAATCATGTATGCACTGTGAAGAGGAAAAAAGGAATGAAGAATACAGAGAGAACAAGTCCAGAAGAGAATTTATTCAAAATTTCTTAGAAGCGGTGGGAAGAAACCTCTCAGATTGAAATTTAGCTGTCAGTATGTCCCTGAGGAGGTGAACATCAGTCAGTTATCAACATGAAAAGCATTCTTTGAACAGTCTGTGATTACTGATCTCTTTTCTTGACTTTATCATAGCCACTGTCCAATGGGAGAGTAGATGGCAACAACCTGATTGTGCATCATACACACAAATGATATATAACACAGAGGATAGTAGCTGATCTGCTGAAGTATGAATTTTTATTTCAACTATGAGCTGCAACTGTCATAAGCAAATAGCACACACATTCAATCCTGTTCTTTGAAGCATGCAGAAAAATAATTAAGATGCTGATTCCAGGGTTCCTAACCACCAGTGTCAGAAATGAGAGTTGTGCAAAAATGCTGATGAACTTTTCACACGACTGTTTTAGAGAACATCTCTTGAAAGGTTAGCTGCCTCTTTTTAAAGGACTTTGAACGCTGTTATTTTTTTCACCTGCCACATTAGTGGCAGTCAACCCTCAGTGCCAGGAACAGACTTTTGATCCTTGCATCCTCTAATACCTCAATCAGGAGGCTGAAAAGCCTCCCATTACAATTTTCTAGGTGATTGTGCCTATGCACATGGACCAAATTGTTTCCCAACTTTCTCTTCAATAAGATGGTTTATTTTCACTCCTCTAGCACCAGCTAAGGCTAAAATACTTAAGCTGATGAAAGGCTGTTATTCCCAGAAATTATGTTTTCAGCCCTTCAAAGTGTGAATAAGGTTTCTGGAGGTCTGGGATCTCCTGAAACTATAACATATATAGCTTTCTCTCTCCTTCCTCAACATCTTCATCTATCCTTTTCATTAAAAATTGACATTACCCATTTAAGAGATTTTATTGTAATACCTAAGTCCTTATTCTTTTCTGAAATAGTCTGTCAAATGAGTCTCTGAAATGCAGACATAAACTTTGATTTTGGTTTAGTTTAGCAGTGCTGTACTTTATTGGATTGCTAGCAACCTTACCAGCCAGTGCAGGGATTTTGTAACAATAACCTGCCCTACTCATTATTTAGAATCCCACTAAACTTTATTAGATTTTAAATCAGCCCTGGGTTTTGATATTTTAAATAATTAAACCAGTTTAAAAAACTAATCTTTGGAATATCTTGAGAACTAGACCTCTGATAAATAAGGTTAATTAGCATCAGTGTTTTGAGATCTGTTTATGAAAAGGTTTTTATTTTGAAATCCTTGAAGAAATATTCCATACAAGTGGTGAAGACAAAAAACTTTCTGAACTTTCAGCATGAGTACAGTGGTTTTAAAGCATTTCAGAGGACATGATAAACCAAACTGTTTTAATTATGCGGGCTAAAATTTTTTAACCCTCTGAGATGCACTGATGAAAGACAAGCCCGAAAATATCAGAATTAAAAGAAAAAGTATGCAGCTGACAGATAAGAATGAAAAATGATCTGATAGATCAAAAAAGTTAGGAAGGTAAAATGAACTAAAAGAGAAAGACTTTTGAAATATCAGAACAAGAACCAAATACTGATATTTAGTAGGAGGAAAAATGTCCTTTATCTGAGATTAGACTAATGAAGATGATACATTAAGAATTTAAAATGCTGCCTATGAATATAAAGGGTTGCAGAATAAGTTTCTTCTAAATGTAAATTCTCTAGGTTACTAGGTATGTATACTGAATTACACAGAACATATGAAGGAACAGCTGAGAAGCTAATTTTATGTTTTTCAGTATAATTTTTATTTTTAGGTTTAAAGTTTGTTTGTTTGTTTTTTTAATTTATTTTTATTCAAAATACAGTATAACATTTTCTAATGTCTGGCATTTTAGAAGGGTGATCCAGAAATGACAGACTAGGTATTCATTCTTGCAAAAAGTAATAGAATCCAAATTCAGGGCTTCATTAATAAAGAATTAGACACTAAAATATCATTAATGGCAATCAATTTGGTTTCAAAGAGATACTGAATGTCACATAAAATTGTGGTCCTCAGAAGAAATGGAAGCAAGGATTTCTTTTGTTATCTGAAAAAGGTCAACTGCATCTGTGCAAATCTGCACTTTGTAGAAAATGTATATTTTTTAAGACACTACAGAAAAAAAAAGATTTCACTATACAGCAATGAATAGTTCACACGTAAACTAAATTAGTCAGCTATTAATCATAATTCATACAGTATTTTTACAGGTGAAGCTTAAATATTTGCCACTGAATTTGGTCCAGAGAGAATCTGATTGCATTTATCAGGTCAGACCTAAAAGGCTACCCTAAATTTGAGAAAAATACTCAACTTAATTTTGTCTTCATTTTCTCATGGCTTTTTAAGACACTAGGAAAGCTATTCAGAAATATAAATTGCTTTGGTACCAATCAGTAGCAGATAGGAACTTTCATGATCTGACCAATTGTATCCTGTTCTTCCAATTTTATGTAACTACACTCGGTCACAGGAGAAGATACACAGATGTTCTCTCAGATAATGAGAATTCCACCCTAGTTTAAGAGTACTAGCCTTTTAATTTCTGTTTGTCATTCCATAATATTTGTCATTCCATAATAAAGGCACATGACTTCCTTCAGATAGAGATGGTATTAAAATAAAAGTTCCTTCTCATGTTTTCCCGTCTTTGCACACTAACTTTATTTCAAAACATTCATTTTCTTCTTTTCACTGTTGAAATCCTCAGATAAATGCCAAATAACATTTAGGTTATGAACTCCATAAAGAAGACTGACACTTCATTTTTTTCTTAATCCATAAATATTTCTCACAAAAAAACTCCAAAAGTATGAAGTTCATAAAGTTTATAGTACCTTAAAAGTTGCTAAAGCAATTGCATTGTTATCAGCAAGCGTGCTATAATTGCTACAGCAATTTATCACTGTTAACACTGAGACTATTTTTATAAATACTTCAGAGCCTCTTTCAGCTGCAACTTCAGATCCTCAGCTGCTAGTCAGAACCACTGAGGGAGCTGATGAAGTGGGATTCTATTGTTTCACCTGAGATTATGCCTCGAGAACACAGTTGTATTGAATTCAGACTCCAAAACTGGGTTGAAAGGTTTTGCTCTGTAAAATTTAGTTCACATAATGAAAACTGAAGAGGCAGTAATTCTGTGACAGAAATCATAGAAGAAGAAACTCAGATACAATTCTGAGTCATTGACAAACAATGGACCCTTTGCAAAACCAAAGAAATTCAAAGCAGTCGAGCTTACTAATGAATTTGGCCCAAATTTCATATTTTGATTGAACAAGATCAAATACCAACTCCATTTAAAATATGTAAAGTTGTTTTGCTATTTAAGGATTCACTTTATATATATATATATATTTGTAAGATTCATTGTAAATTAATATTTCCTCTTTCAGTTCATGATCCTGAAGCAAAGGGAATATAACACATTCTCATATACAGTGACTTAGAGCATCTGTATTTGTGTCCTTGTTTTTCTCAAGGTACAAACCATCTTCTCTAAGAGATTTCTATCCCATTTCTTACCAATCAGATTAACATATTTCCTATTTCATCCTTTTAAAATGGTTTCATATATATATAAAATTATCAGCTCTCCTTGGACACTTAGGAATTCAGAGAATAGGATTTAGAAAAATCAAATTAGAATGCTTAAGTGAGGGTATCTTCAGGGGAGTAGTGCTCAGGCAGGTAGAAAGGAGACAAACACAGCAAGAAGGCACACAAGTGCACATATTCTCAGAGTAACAGAAGCCAATTTTTCCAGGAATGCCCAGAAGCTGGATGAAGTTTATTACAGCCCAGAGGAGACAAAATATTGTTGAACTGAGGACAGTACCAGTGAATAAGACACAGTGAATAGACTCAGTGTCCAGAGGGAAGATCTATGCACAAATCTTTTTTAAAATTATTTTCCCTATTTCCCCAAAGTTCCCCAACACTCAAACATTTCAGTTTGAAACCTTCTGATTAAAGTTTTCACTTGTTTGCAGCTTAAAATTATTTGGCTGGTTTTTGTGTCCTCACTGTCAGAAAAACAGCCAAAAAATCCCCAAAACTCTGGTTGGGCAGAAAGTCACATCTTTGTTTTAATGATAGTTTCACTGCACCTGCCAACATATTTCGCCTTTAGAAAGTCCTAACACCTTTGTAGATAAAACTTCCAAGCACCATATTACCACACTGTATATGACAGAATACTGCTTAGTGTTAACCCGTTAAGAATGCACATGAAAATCTATTAATTGTAGCATGTGTTTGCAGCAGAGAAGTATAGATGTACCAATGATTTGTCTGATTTGTTCTCTAGCAACACGAGGACAGGAATAGGCCATATGTTATTAGCGTAGAGACAGATTGTCCGCTGGATTTTACCTGCAACAAAAATAACTCATTTGAAAGTGTCAAGTCTGGCCTTTTGTTAATGATACTTTCACATTTGCTGAAAATCTACAGGCACAGAAGACAGCTTGTATTATGTTTGTTCTTTTTCATGACTTCAGACATAAAAATTATCTCGCATAGGTTTTGTTTTGGTTTTTTTTTTAAATAAAAAACCTTTCATGAAATCAAACACACTTGCAAACAGAATTTGTTTCAACCTTTTCTCTCTCCAAAAAATTCTTATTTTTTTTCTTACTGTCTTTTCTTATGTTGCTATCCTTTGTCACAGGATGATTACAAGAAAACTACTGTTATACCTGGAATTCTTAAGTGGCCTCCCTTTTAGCTACATTTCTTTCTTGAAGCCCAAAATTTGAGAGGAGTTGAGGTTGAGGAACTTCTGTGTATGAAAAATGTTATTTTCTGCTACGATATTCAGCATTTGAAAGATCTAAGACTAAAACTAGCATGTGAAAAGTTCTAAGAACTTAGTTTTCTAAATTAATGTTTTTTAAGAGAGCATATGAATAATAGGATACCTCTTTTTTAAGTGCCACTGCTACAATCAGCTTTTGATACAGCTGTTTTGGTCATAGATTCCACAATTTTTCTATGACTGTCTAGCAACACTTGCATCCAATTCTTTGCTAAACTGCATGCTGGAGATATAATGCACTTGTTAGTACTTTAATAGGAAAGAAACTATTGAAAATAACATAAAAAACCATATTTTTAAAAATAAGCTTATCTGCTGCTTTTAATTTCTAATATACTAATCTCTAATTTTACTACTCCCTGTTTTAAGAAATGTTTATGTTTCACATTTAAACAGTTGTTCTCCTTCTACTTAAAGTACTAGAACTCATCAAAATATTACCTATTAAGGTAAAAGCATTTAACTACTGTAGCTCTTTTTTCATAAAGAAAAACATGGAATATACCACCATTATAAACGTTTATAAGGTTCTTTAGACTGACAAGATTAACATTTCTTTCCTCCCTTAATCCCTAAACCTTCTGAACTTCAGAGAATGAGATAACAAAATTCCTTCAGCAAAAGATTTCTTCCTTCCATAGCCAGTAGCAGAAAGGCTGGAGTTTCTTTTGCTGGTTGCTTTGTCTTGTTCATGCTCCTGAAAAAGACAGTCCAACACACATTGAATTTGACACTTCACTTCAGGACAAATCTGCAAGTGTGGTTCTCTCTTCTATTCATAAATGCCTTGAAAATAAGTGGAGCTCCATCAAGAGTCAGGACTAGAGGTTGTGAGAGTGACAGCATGTTTTACACAAACGCATGCCAATGTGACAACAAAGTCCATTTTTAGAAAGCTGCATAGAAACCTCTCTGCATCAGTGTCAAATTAGAGATACTGTTCTGAAACACTGATTACGACTGCATATTTAGCCTGTGTCAGCTGAAAGTATCTGACTTATCTGTCCATCTACACTGCCTGCTGCTCCAATGAATGTCATCTTGTCAATGGGCTCGTCATTACATTCAGCTGAAAGGTTTGCAGACATTCACAACTGAGGAGGAACCATTATGGTGTTTTATGTATGACTTCAGTACTAGCACATCCCTTTTTTAGGAGGGTCAAACTTCTTGGCAATCCATTTTATCAAAGAAAAACGAGTCCCTGAAAAAAGGGAGTCATTAATGAGCTTTCTATACCATTTTTTCAAGGTATAGTTCCTCAATGATTCTTCATGCCCTTATGGATGTTCCACTTCTATGCTTCCTTTAATGTAACTCTGGCTGCTTTTAGTATTATTTGTTTCCAAAAGTACAGTTCTGTGTGAGAATGTGTGTGTGGAAAATTCATGTATAACAGGCAAATTTTATGACAAGATGAGGGACAAGACAGAACAGTTTAGAATTATCGGATTTTATTTTTAACGTGTCCTCTATAAATTAAATTCTTCAATTAAATTAGATTAAAGCTAATGTCTTATAAAAACTGAGTATTTTCTAGTAAGTCTGCTATACCTAAGATTACAAGTTTCTTGTCTCCAAGTTTTTCAGACAGTGAACTCGTTATCTGAAGCTTATGGGGGCAGATTTGCTTGGGTTTTGGTTGGGTGGGGTTTTACTGATTTGTTTTGTCTCTGTGTGTGCATGTATAAATAGAAATTGCTAAAAATAATTTCATGTTTAGATGCCTGTTTACACACAACTCTAAAAACTTACAGGAAATAGTTGCTAGCCTGATTAAGTTATTGAATTTTTCTATGTCATAAGTCACCGAAGTATTTAGCTTTTTGCTTTCTGAAAATTCTGAAAGGTTAAAAATACTGTATGGATGCTATAAGAAAGCTCATTGGTTTGCAAATAGGAGTAAGATAAATAAATTAAGTGATGGTCCTAAAAGAGTATCTCTTAATTTATTTAATTTTCTTATGCATATCTCTTGATCACATTATACCATCCACCCTACCCTGGTAAGGTGAATGGCATAATGTGATCAAGAGATACACAAGAGAAAAGAAATTAGGGTATTTGTCAAGAGGTTCTTTCTGTGCTCTGGACTCTATCATTGGCCACCTCATTGAATCACACTCCCGCAACACCAGATGTCAAAGAGGTGATATGACTGAGCAGAAATGTGCTTATTAAAGGTCATGATAACATTGCAGAGATGGAAATAGAAAAGTCAGGGCAGAACAGAGCCAAGAAGAGAAAATATTTTTCCTTCTGGCTTCCATCTACCACTGATATCAACTGTATTGATGCAAGTGGTTAAGAATTTATCTGTAAACAAGTATTTTAGGTCCCTATTAAGCATATTTATTAAACAATCTTACTAAAATTAGACAACAAAAAACAGTTATACTAAAATTAATTCCTGCATCATTGAATGATTAATAATTCAAATGCAATAAACAGACCTTGAATTTCCTTTTGTTTTAGCACTGGCTTTTATTTTATTCTTTATTTTGCATTGTGGTAGTCACACCAAGAGTAGGAGTGTTACTAGACAGCTAGGAAGTACATGGAAATGAAGGAATCTCTAAGTTCTGGGAATAGCTCTGCAATCCTTTTCTGGAATGAAATGTAGCCCTCTACTGTATTTGAAACAGCAAGTCCCTATGATTTGAAACAGTCTAGAAGGCCTTTCTGGCCCCTATATGTGGTTTTCTGTACTGCTCTTCTTGAGCATCTTTATAAATAAAAAACCCTATGATTTATATTTTTTTCTAGCATGAAAATAATTTTAAGGTTGATCTAGCAATCAGTAATTCTGATCTAGTAATCTCATACAAAATTGTCCACTTTTGTAAAAGCAGCAAAAATGCTTTTATAAATGCATCATAAAAAATAGAAGGGCTAAAGAAAATTTCCATCCATCCTTCATTGCATACAAGAGGAAATATAATGACAGAGGATACAGAAAAGGTGAGATACTTGATTTCTTCTTTGCCTCTGTCTTCCTAAGGAAGTCATCCTAAGAGTATCTAGCCCACAATCTGAAAGACAGAACTGGGGAGCAGAAGGAAACCCCTATAATCAAAGGGATGAAGCACCTCTCCTTATGAAGAAAGGCTGACAGAATTGAGATTGTTCAGCCAGGAGAAGAGAATGTTCCAGTGAAAACCTTATAACAGCCTTCCAGTACCTAAAGGGGGGGTTAGCAGAAAGCTATGGAGAGTTTTTATGAGGACATGTAGTGGTGGGACAGAGGAATGGTTTTAAACTTAAGAGACTAAGTTTAGATGAAATATTAGTAAGAAATTCTTTACTGTGAGGATGGAACATGTTTCCCAGAGAAGTTGTGGATGCCCCATCCCTGGAAGTATTCAGGACCAGGTTAGACGGAGCTTTGAGCAAGCTGGCCTTGTGAAACCTGTCCTTGCTCATGAGGGGCATTGGAACTAGATCATCTTTAAGATCACAGAGTCACAGAATCATTTCAGTTATAAAACACCTGTAAAATCATCACATCCAATATTTAATTTATCACTGCCTCATCAACTAGACCACAACACTGAGTGCCATGTCCAGTCGTTTCTTGAACATCTCCAGGGATGGTGACTCCACCTCCCTGGGTAGTCCATCCCAATTCTTAACTCTTTATGTGAAGAAATTCTTTTCTTCTGGGCCCTTCAAAGGCAAGACTATGATTCTATGGAGAGAAAGAGAAGTATTTAGGCAGATAGTAGTGATGTTAAAATAGAAATTTTGTCAAGACAGTGAGGTTATGCTAGAATGTAGCGATGGAACATTCTCTTAGTTTTAGAATGATTCTTTTTCCCACCATCATGAGGAAAAGGGAATTGAGCAGTCTTATTCTAATTAATTCACATTCAGCTCTTATCCATTAATTCAGATGGCTAGATGTAATTATATGTTTTTCATTGTTATGTTAAATGAATAAAATAAAGACCATTCAGAGAGGGAAATGTTTAATATGCAAGGCTCAAAAAGGAAGAGTTGTTTAGTAAACTGTAAATACTCTGAGGCACAAGCTCATTACCTTTGTTGCAATGCAAAAGAGCCCCACTAATTCACATTAATGACTTGGAGACTCACTGTAAATGACTGAATTTTATTACGAGACACTAGGTGAAATAAATGGCAAAAGTCTCATGGACTTGCAGTTGTAGTTTGATTGGTATCAAGGCAAATGAGTAAGAAAAAAGAAAGAACTAATTACAAAATATCTGTTGGTCATTTGTATGATGGACAACTTCATTTCAAACATTTGAGGGGGAGCACAGATGGAACTAAACTAGGTTAACTAATCTCTTTAAGTTGAAAAAATGTACCAAACCTATATCAATTTTCAAAACAAAATGGCACTTTTTTTTTTAAATATGTCCTCATGTTATTGAGATTGTTGTTTTGTCTCCCACTTTAATATAATAATACTATTTATACTACTAATAATAACAAAATTGGTAACCATTATTTTGGCCAAAAAAACATACACTTCTAAAGAAAAAATGCTGAGGAATAGATACTGAGGCATTTTTAGAATTCTAAATATTACAGGCTGATTCTCTATTTTTCATGGTGCTCTTACATAGAAATTTTGTAATTTCAGAATCCCTCTCCAGTTTGTGATTAGATGCAGCATGCTAACAATAGCACCATTCTTTTTTGGTGACCGCCTTTATTTTTTCTTATACCATGGTTTTCTTGATACAACAGGAAGAAATAAACTATTCTACATCTTAAATTATTAAAAATAAATAATTCACAAAATGTTTTCATACTTTCATTAATTGTAAATTCCCATCTGCTCATCTGGAAAAAATCTGCTAACAATTATAAGCCATTGACTTCTGTGAAAGAATCTTATTTGGTTTTGTACAACTTTTCCCTAATACTCTGCTTGCCATCTGGATCTGAATTTAAAGAAGTAAAATTCTGTAGAAATTGAAGGTGTACAAGGGGAAGGATCTATCTCAAAATAAGTGGAGGAAAGAAAAAATCACATGGACTAAAGATGTCGCAAGATGAACAAATAAAATGCACAGGAAAGTTGTATGGCCACTTAACTACTGAAAAAACATCTAGGATTTGTGCCTATTATCACAGAAGATGGAAAATTGGTTCACACATGCAATTTCACAAAAAGAACCCTATTTATCTGTATTCTGATAAGTAGCTTTTCTACATCAGTAGAATTAATTTTCAGGATTCTGGCAACTAACTTACATAGAATAAGGGATTTCTGGAGACTACATATGTGAGAAGTTCCAGCTTCTGATTTCAAGTAATTCTACTGGGATTTCTTTGTCTTTTCTAAGTAAAATTAAATGAAAAACAGCAGACAGCAATGGTGCTGAACATTTTCTGTGGCAATTATTCACGTACATAGGAATCCAGGTCCTGAAAGGATTTAGATGCTACCCTTCCTAGAATAGAAAGTGTGGTGTTTTTTGTTTTATCAGAGAAAATAAAGCCCTGAGGTACCACTTTAGGTCTCTGCATCTAACAATTTAACGCTGAGATCTTCAAATATCTCTTTCTAGCACAGGGATATTGAATGCTCCATGTATATTTTATCATCTTACACAGCCCCATAGAATAGTTGTTGCTTTGTTGTGCTTAATCTTACTCCAAATTCCACGTAAATGGAAAGCTAAAGTGTCAACAGGGCACTCTGTAGAGGAGAAGCAGAGACACAGGTCTGCTGCCTTGCTCCTGCAGTATCTGGGAGAGCAATTGTAGCTCAGGTGAGCTGCCAGGTGCCTGTCCCGGGCACTGTCATTCATGGTGCTGTTCCACAGGCTCCCATAACAGCACCCTAGAGTGGACAGGTGGACATCTTCATTAGCTTCTCCCTTTTCAGCTGTAGAAGCCTCCATTTTTTTTTAGTTTTTTTTTTATTAAGGGTTTATTCATAATAAATAATTTTTCTGTAAACAGAAAGTATTGATTCAGACTGCCAAGCATCTAATGAGGCTACACTGTCATAATCAGTTTCTGGTTTTCTGACTACTCTGCCCTTAAATAAGTTGTGAAGCTTCACCAAGAATGAGTAGAAGAGACCTGCAACATCACTCAGGAGCTTGCTAGTGAGTACATCTTCGCACAAAGTGACAGACCTTGAGCAAACATCCTTCTCTGAAGGAACATAGTGATCTGAGGGCTTGAATGACCTCAGTAAAGTGATATATTTGCTACTGAGTCTCATGTAAGAAGCCATTTTCACTGCCCAGTCTCATAGATGTAATCTGAAACAGGGTTTTTGTGGAAGGGAGGATAGGTATCCATTTACTGAAATTAAATTATTAAACAAAAAAAAGAGAAGAGGTGTTTTAAGAGGTGTTAAAATAAATACAAATCAAATAAAATATAAGCTCTGGTGTCAAATGCACAGAGTGCAACCCTTCTATAGGGCATTTATTTAAATGAGTTTCACATTAAATGAGTTAATAAATACAGCTTGATAGGATGTATCCATCAGTTATATTAGTTCAAACTGCATTCAGAGAGAAAAGTCTCAGCTACGAAAGAGAGAAAGAAATAGAAAGCAGATCCCACATTCCTGTGTATTGAAAAAAACCCTGCCCTCTTTACCAAATAAATCTTTCTTAAAGGCACCTTCTGTCATTCACTGTGACAGAAAAAATAGCCATCAGCAACAACTGGCAGCCAAAGAATATTGAGCTGCTTTGAGTTGTTCTCAAGAGATAGAAATTCTAGCAAGCAAATCCTTTTACACTGGCTAAAAATGTCCATTTTTTTTTACCTGTGATCACCAGATTCTCAGCAAATAAATTTCTCCTGCAGCATCCCTCTGCTGCAGATCTTGATGAGGTTTTTTCAAAGCATTTTTTTTTTCTATTGACTTTTTTATACCTTAAAAGTTTAGTGAAGGAGTGAAGGTGTGTTTTAGGCATGAATTACTTATTTATCATTTCAAAATAAGCTAAAGTTTAATATCTCAGATCTGGTTTTCTGTGATGTATGAAATACAGCACCCTTTTCTAAAGATTTTGCTATCATTGCTTAAATGTCACAGATCACTCCATATTAGAAGTCTCTGTAGAGACTATATAGGTATTATACTACTACTACTACTACCAGTCATAATAATAATAATAAATATATTTATAAAATAAAAAATACACATTTGTAGTTTAAGAAAATTTGTCTTATGCAGAAAATAATGTGAAAATAATAGATCTGAATAAGAATACAGTGTTTTCAAGTCAAACTAGCACAGCAGCTTTTGCTAAAGTGTGGCTTGTATAACAATGAGGATGTGCAGTATATGACTAGATGTTTGCAAGCACAACAAGCTGTGACCTTGTAGGCCAATAACAAATATTGTCACAGCTATTAACAGGCCATAAGCTTTGTACAGAGATTGCTAAACATCAGGACTGAGACTTGTCAGACTTGGTCTGTCTGAACTTTACTTGAACTTACAAATTTGTTTCACTGTGAAAACAATTTCTGTATTTGGCCAGGTATTTATGGCTAAATAATTGTACTTTTGTTTATTTTGATGTGGTGCAAGCATGGTTTTATAAAGGCTAGCAAACAGTTATTCTGTATAGAATGAAATATTTCATCTCTAACACAATGCATTAGAGAAATGCAGACCTGGTACAGTAACAGAGGCCTGGAAAAGTGGAGACAAAGGATGTGGCATAGAGGGGTACAGGCATGGGATGACCAGGGATGAAGCACAGATAAAGAGATCACACAGTAATATATGTTTCTATTTGATCTCTAATATTGAACATACCTGGATATAAAATATGATACCGTAGAATATCTTCTAAATGGCATATATTTAAGAAGATCTTGGCCTTTTCTGATTACTCAGTATTATTTCTGTCTGCTAACTTCACAACCTTCTGGGAATGTTTAAACCAGGTAAATAGTTATGCAGAACTTGTGTTTAAAACTTCTGGTTATGCCTCAGTAATCTAAAAAAATCAAATAAAGTTACTACAGGATCTTATCTATGCTCAGCAGTTACAATATAAAGCCCCAATTTAAATTATTTGGCTTTGGTTAATTTGCCTGCATACAGTATAATAGCAGGACGGTTCTTTAGGAATCTGAAATCTATTGCAGTGTGAGTCTAATTAAAACCCAATATTTTTAGACTCTTATGGTAAAATAACTTTATTTTCAGGGATATATTTTCAAAGAAAGTTTTGAAGACCATTATTGTCAAAATAGATACCTTGGTGAATATGCAAATTCTTTTGCAAGAGGGGACACCAGCTCTATAGTATATATGCAAATGTTATATGTGCCATCCATTTCCTAGCTATGCAAAAAGAAGCAGAGGTAAGAGTTTGATTCTTCAGGAAATAAAGTATGGTAGGTCTTTTAAAGAAGTGAAGTAATGTTCACATCAAAACCCAAAAAAGAATATTGAAAATTAACTGGAAATTATGTGAAAACATAAATGCCTTTTTAGATTCATGGTCTTAGAAGAAACAGAATTCCAAACTGTTTTGGAAAATTTCCTCTGTTACATCTACAGCTCTGCTTTATAGGACTGAGATTTAAGAAACTGTAAATTCTTTCTTTTGTTGTGCTACATTAATGCTTCCTTTTTATTTCTATCCAAAGATATGATGAAGGGAAGCTTAGTTCATAAATAACTCATTTTGCATTCTCCCTCACTAAATCTCAATGATATGTTTTGTGTACAATACAAAAGCATACTGGAGTAAAATAATGAGAAAAGCATTAATAATTACACAGATGACAAAAAGAAGAAAAGAAAATACCTGTTTCAACATAAAATGGATTTAAAAAAAAGGTTAGAATAATGGAATACATCCAGTTGCATAAAAAACACACAAAAACTTATTTAAAACACAAAAGGAGATTCAAAAACAATAGCAACGAATTAACTGGAAATTGGTTATTAAATTGAACAAAAAGTGAGCAATAATCTAGTTACTGAGACCTTGACTTTATAGAGTTTTATTCACATTACAAATAAATGCTTTTAATTAGTTTCTTTCCAATTTCTTTGCACAATTTCTTTCTTAAAAAGGAGACCTCTATACCCTATTTTTGACAGTACCAAAGCTCTTATTACTGTGGTAATAATTTAATTTGAGTATTCTGTAGTTTCTTTAAACATTTTTCGTTTATACATCTGACTTATGAGTTTTGTTACTTTATTTATGTGAAGTAAAAAAATCAGCACATGGGGATACATACATCCTTTAAAGAAAATAAACACGTAACTGCTCCCTATCCTCATTAGTCCAAAACAGCCAGATATCTCTGCTTTAGTCATTGGCCAAAAAAATATTTGGAATATGCTGAAGGGTCTGTGACTGTACAGTTGCTACCTGCAGACCTGCATACCAATTTTCAAGCTTCACCATACTCTTAAGAATGTCAACCTTAACATCTTACCAAGGGTGCTTCCCTAGCCTTTAGCCTTATCATCTTATTCAACACTCTACTGTCTATTCCTTACATTTTCTTCCTGACACTCCACTCTTTTATGACCTTTTTCAGAGTTATGTACCTTTGCCTGTCAGTTTAGGTTGTTCCATAATGGAAATTTTAGATGCCTCTTCTTAAATAAGCCTACTCTCTTCCAATGAAAGAGAAAGGAAACCCCAAAAAAACCAAAATGCAAACCCAAACTCATTTATTAATAACATATATACAAGAATTAAATTTTGCAACCAAGTGCATAATAGAAATTAATTTCTCTTTTTTTTAGCAGCTTTTTTTATAAAAGCTCTAAGTTTTGTCCTGGTAGCTATGCTTCTGGGTGGCTTTAAAAACTATAAAATAAAGAAAAAAGTCTTTCTTTTATTCTTATATAATAGCTGTATGAATCCTTTCACTTGTTATGTTTAATTCTTCTATCATAAAGGAAAATCAGAAAGAATAGTCTTTTGTCTTAATTTCCTCTTTTAAGAGGCAAACAATGAAAAAAGAATGGCAAAGATCACCCTACTTCAATTTAATATTTTTATAATGCTATTCAGTAGTTCAGTCACAAATCAGAGAATGTAAGAGACTGAGATGGCTTACCATTACATAGCAAGTGTCACAAAATATATTTTATACAGTTTTAAGGAATTTTGTAATAAGAATACATTGTAAAATTATTTATCAGGGCAGCAAAATAAGAAGGTATTTCTCAAATTTGATGTCAGGACCCAGAAAATTCAAAAGTTTATGAATAGGTACAAAATACCAGGGGTTCTGGCCTTTTTAAATTTCACTGTAGCAACTAATTTTACTTTGGAATATTTTAAATAAGGTGGTGAAACTCTTTGAATTAAAATTGCTTTAGGAGTCCTTAAAACAAGAGGCTAAATAGTATAAATATATAAGAGCATATTTTCTTAATGAGCAACAAATTATTACATTTAACATTTTGAATATATAAAAAGCTAAATCTAGTTTGCCGGAAAGTGGAAACAGGTGAATTTCTGCTCTCTAGGAGTTGTTTGAAAAAAACATACGAAATTGAGTAAATGTAAGAGAAAATCACAACGTTACTTTAATGAGAAAGAAAATGGAATAAAAATTGATGAACTGGAAACTCTTCTAGTAAAAGTAAAGATTTCATGTTGATTTTGAAGAATTTTTGGTTTTGTGGGTTTTAAAGTTTTCTAGAAATAAGAACCTTTTAAATAATTTAAATATTTTTGAAGATAAAATTGCAAAACATTTGTTGTTCTCTCCGTCCACAAGTGGCTGCAAGAAAAAATCAATGTTTAAACCTAATTCAGAAAAGCAGTTGACAAGAATGTTCTTTATTTAAAAATAAACATATGAGATCTCTGTGCTACAACATATTAGAAGGTAATGCATAATAAATATGTGAGGTATTTTCAAGGTCAGCAGGAGTTAAGCTCTTAATTCAGTTAAGTGCTTTTGTAAAACTGGCCACTATAAGCTCCCTAGGTCCATAAGGATGTTAAAAAAATAGTTTTTATATTATGCTATTTATCTAACACAAAAAACACTTTGCAAATATTTTTTAAAATAACAAAATTAGGTTATTTGCACAATAAAGAATGACAGATTTACCAAGAGGTCTGTAATATAAATTACTCAAGTTTTATCAGCACTAGGGAACAAATTCTTATAAAGATGGAGTGTAAACAACCAGCAGAATTCCCATTGTTATGAAGTAAAAGTTACTTTAAAATGTACATTTAGGTCAAAAAACTCTCTTTCAGGAAAGACAAAGACAAAAGTGGTTATGGTGTTTGTACTTGAAAATAGGGTTGTTTAAATATAGCTTTATTGTTATATTGTTTTTGCCGAGTTACTTGGTTAGTTATATAGGGTAACATCCATCTTTGTGAAGGCCAAAAAAAAGAGAGAAATCCCCAAAGATCCCTTTCCTTTCTTCCCCTGAAAAAGAGAATGAAGAAAAGAAAATATAAGGTCTTCACTTGACAATTCTGTGCATGTTCATTTAGTTTTGAGAAATATTAAATATCTTGATTATAATTTTTAAACTGAAGTTTGCATTTACTTGGTTTTTTTCTCCTTTGCAGTTCTTATAAATCTGGATCATGTTAAAAGTGTTAAGAATTAAAATAGAATGATTGCTGCTGCATCAGAGCATTCAGAACAGGAGACTGAGTTACATGGTTGACAGCAAAAATATCCAGACAGACAAATTGCTTCAAACAAATCTAGGGATTTATAAAATATGCAGAAATTTACTGGGGGATTAGCTAACATTCTAACATCAACCTTCCCTCAGATCTTCTTAAAATATTTGTCCTTGCAAAAAAATAAAAATAAAAATGTATGGTCACCTACAGCAAAAGGTATCTTCCTGGAGGTTTCCATGTTTTTGATTTTATGCAGCACATCAAGGCACTGATAAATCACTCGTGAGTTCCATACACCTTCAATGCACCTTCAGCCTGATCTGCAGTGCTCAAGCTGTCATACTCTGAATCCCTTCTGGACAGAGCTGCCAATCATGCTAAACCATGTGAGCAGCCTAGTGACACAGACAGATGTTCACTGAGAGTGAGACAGAGACCACCAAACTCACTCATTTATAAATTTAACAGGATTGGAATATGAGACTTCAGAGTGAAAGTCTAGTTAATTTATCTGGTGATTTCCTTCAACTGTATTTTTAGAAGATATTTTTGAAAACAAACTATCTCAGCCCTTTTATATTGCTACCAGCAAACCAGAGGGAATACACTTGGCCCCATTCAAGCTTTCAATCTCAACATTCTTCATGATTTTGTGCTAATTCAGAAAACAACTATTCATACTAAGCTCTGAACTTTATTTCTCAAATCTTCCTTCACTGGGAAAACAACATGACATTGAGGCTTAAACACAGTAATTTTAGCAGGAAGGAAACTCAAAGAAATTAAGTACTTTAAAGCAAAAAATCCTGGAATGCAGGAACACAAAAACTTAACAGCCTACAAAAAAGATCCCAAAAAAGATCATGCAAAAAACAGAGACAAAAGATCATAAATATTTACATAGGTATGATTTTGGCTCAAATAAGATATACCCAAATGTTCTTAATAACTTCAGCACAACCAAAAAATATTAAAACATTTTTATCTGTGCCTGTGGTAAGATCAGAGACACAAAATTGAACAAAATAATAGCAGGGATGTATATAATCAAGGCAAAATATAAAATCACTGTACTTTTAAAACATTTTTTTTAGTGAAGCATGGTTCTGACACATGTAATTACACACTTTCTTCAGTTATAAATACAATATGTTTGAGAAGACATTCCAAACTGAACTGTTTTCCCCTGAAAGCTTTGCCAATTACCCTTATTGGTGTATTTTAGCTTTTATGAGACAGTTTGCAACACATACCACAGGAAAAATAAATGCAGATTTTCATATATTGTTATTAATTCTTTATTTTATTTATTAGTTTGAAGAGCAAGTAGTTAACGTGTTCCATTTCCTGAAACAAAGATAAGGAAAAATCCAGTGATGAGATTATATCCAGAAATGGTGAACAATAGATCATATTAGGCATAACACTGAAGCTGGACTTACAGATCCAGGGATGATATTTTTCTTCTCAGAATATTCTTGGCTCTTTAAAACTCGTACACAAATGTCAACCTGTGTGCAAAATTGCATTTGAGTCTGCAGCGCATTAATTCTTTAAAGAGAATTCAGCTGTTTCTCAGAGGGCTAGGAGAATCCATACATTTAAATTTTCTCCATACATGTGGAAAATTAAGCACACAGGTCTGAGATTCAAAACTGAAAAATTTGAGTCTTTGGCAAGGAGTCACCTAAGTTAATGAATACAAATTGAAAAGGAGCATATTTTTCCTGCATATTTTTCCACTGCAGAATTTTGCTTCCACCAGCAGTAAAGATTCATGAGGATTTAATAAGTAATTCAGTAATCACAGTATAAATAACTATTTCAAGAAGAAAAGAAAAATTAAGAAATTTTGAGAAACTTGTAAAATATGTCCTATTTTATGGGGAAGACTTCCAATGAGTTGAAGAGAATAACTGCTGTATCATACTGGGCTGTTTTATTTTGAGTAGAACTTCCAATAATGGAGAGAAAGACTTCATGAAATAGTCATCCTGTTATTCCATTCAAGAAGGGAGACATGGGCTCCATTAGTCCTTTAAAATTTATCTTAGATGCAGTTATATGAGAAGAAATTTAATCTGCTTTCTGAATTTTTATCTAGTGAGTATGTAAGATTTTGCTACCTGTATTACTTTACTTCAAATAATTCTTGACTATAGAAAAGAAAAAGAACCGGGAAAGACTGATAAACAGCCACCATAGATTTTCCCATATAGTGGAAGCTTTCTCAGCAGTGTCCAGAAAAAATTAAATTTCAACATCTTCACACTGGATTTGTCAATTCTCTGATGAGTGCTTCAAGTTACCAAACAAGTGAACACTGAGGTGATGAATGATTACTAACCATAATTCACGGGGTATTCTAAGACTGACAGCAGGCAAACAACTCTGGACATGAAGTAAATGGAAGGAATCACAAATTCTGGCCCTTCAACTGAGTGACTTCCTTCTCAGAAGTGAAAGAATTCAGTATTTTTAAGAATTAAAAAAATATATGTATATTAAAGAAAAATTAGATGTGTCTTTGGAAGATGACTTGTTCATCCAAAGCCAAGTGACAGCTAAGCAAGTGTGGTGGGATGCTGACACTACCATTCTAATTTTTATTTCAAAATAACTTTTAACTTTTTAATTACCTTTTGTTCAAATATTTAACTATTAGTTTAGAAACTAAGATTCAATCGCATTTTGGGTTTAGAAAAAAAAATAATGCTCAAATAATTACAAATTGTATTTTTTTCTCTCTTTTCATGACAGCTAATCTCTTAGGATTAGAAAATTATTTATTGTGCATTTTTAGTTAAAATAATACATTTTTCAATATTAATCCTCCATGTTTTCATAAATGCTTCTTTCTTATGTTAGGACTCAATCCCCTAGAACACACTGTCAATAATTACTACAGACAGAGGGTAGGAAACAATTTATTTTCAAACACAAATGAAACAATTATTGAAGCAAACGAGTTATATACTATATCTGCAAGGAATGCGTTTACATACTTCCATTTCTAGAAAGGGATTCTTGCTTTGAAATGGAAGCAGTTTTCTAACTTAAAGTAGGTAATTACACACTCCATTAAACAAGTAATTAACAGATTACAATTTAAAAAAAAAAAGCAACTTGAAAATGAGCAATTCAGATGCTAAATGTGAAGCACACTGTTATAATTAGCATAATACTTTTTGAAATGGATTAACAAATACACAATGAAAATGGAAAAAAAAAAATCTATTTTCTCCTCGCAAATCATAAGCAACAAACAGTATTTTATAAGTCAAACAATATCATAGTGTAAGAACTCAATGCAAATACCTCATGCTAAATTGTTTACTTAAATAAATAAATAAACAAATAACCTCTTAATTCCCTGGAGATATAGCTAAAACTTTTGGAAGATTATTACTGCATATGCACCATGCTGGGAGCATTCATTATGTGGAAAAAACAAAAGGTCAGATGCTGGGGTTTTTTTACAAGCAAATATGCTTCTGTTTATTTGAAGATGTAAGTGCAATTTTACCTACCACTATTCTGAACATCAGGAAAAGCTACCATAATGAGAAACACTATCCAATACTTTATCTTGTGTTTATTTTATACATCTAAAAAAGTTTTTCAAAACAAAGATTAATAAACCCTGACAGGGTAGTGAAAAGCATGAATTGGTTTATGAACTAATTTCTTCATCTCCTTCAACCCAGCTGGCACATACTGGCCACCTGTCTATTCCACCAGTACAAGATGTGTGTTTTTCAGCTGCTGCCTTGTAGAAATGTTAGTTTTACTTCAAAATTAAGGAAATGGACTTTAATAGAACACATCCTTTGCATATAATCAGCTTATTTCATCTTCTTTATAGCTATCTCTTTTTATTTGTTGAAAATATAAACTGCAGACAAGAAATGATCATGACAAAATCTAGTTTAACTTCTTTTCCATAGGTATTTCATCTAGCTATCCTCCTGAATTCTCATTTTAATCATCATTTTACTTCAAAATGGTACATTCTTCTTCTTCTAAGCCACAGAAATTTTTAATTATTCAAACATTATTTTCTTCTTCCCTAGAAAGAAGGGAAGTTCTTTCTTCCCTAGAAAGTAATTACTAGAAATAGTACTAATACCTTTTATCATTATTTTTTATTAAATTGAAAGAATTGACATTGGGGTTTTTAATCAGAAAGCCAGTAGAAGGCAATAAACAGTTAACAAAAACTTTAAAATTAAAATTTTAATAATATAAATTAAAAAAAAAACCCAAAATATTCATGTTCTGTCACCCTTTTTTTTTTAAAAAAAAAAAAGAATCCATGAATTCATGAATCCAGCTACTGGCAACCCAATCTTAATTTATAGGACCTGACAATCAGAGCCCATGGCAATGTGACTGTACAGGAGCAATGTTTTGTTGAATGCGTTAATGTCATGATAAGCTGAATTACTCTCTTGCTAATGAAGTTGACCTCTTCTGGTGTTATTGCTAACCAGGACAATAAAGAAATTCAAATATCCCAGAATCACTCAAGGCTTAATTCACATTGAAATAGAGCAACTGTGAAATATATTAAAAAATTGAATTACTGTGTATTACTGCATTAAATGCAGGGTCTGTGGGTAAAGGAGACTGCAAATTTTACAAAAGGGAATTGTTGTAAGGCAAACATATGATGACACATCAATGTGATGGGTTACTCCCACGTACAGCACACTAATTTCCTTCACTTTCATTTACCTAAATAGGTTGTTTTGATGGAGCACCATCTCATATGGTTGAAGGAGGAGGGTCATGAGATGAAATCAGAATGGCAAAGGCAGTTATTATTATTCCTCTGAGTATCAGCAGTAATTGTAGCTTCTTCAAGTGAATAAAGCCCTCCTCAGTTTCTTTCTTAAACATATTTTTCTTCCTTAAACATCCTTCTTGGTCTACTTTGACAATTATTATCATGGATGGACCTCATCCCAAGATCAGGCGTGAGAGCAATAGTAATTTAAAAGATGTTTTTTTTCATTCTTCCAGGTATGATTGAAAACTACAATATAAGCATGAGAATACAGCTATAAATGTAGCACATTTTGTCTTTTTCCTCCCCAGAGGAATGATTTGCATGAAATTATTAATTTCTACCAAATTCCAGGAATCTTATGACTCCAATGAATATGATGAATAGTGAAAACTAATTTCATAATCAGTTTGAATTTAGTAAAGGTAAAAGCCTACCATAAATACACAGAAGTGGCAGCATGAGGCACTCTGTGACAAACATTACTCAGATTGATATTATATTGTAAAATGTCCCATATGTGAAACTTCTGGTAGCTTAAATTTTTGTTTGTTTTAAATCTATGGATATAATTCTGGGCTTGTTCCATTTAACTGGCTTTCTTATTTACTATTATTTACTTTCTCAACAAGTATAGGAAACCGTTCTAAAATACTCTTAGACTGATTATTAGCTTTAAAATCATATTTAAAGAATCTGTTTTCTAGGGTTATCCAATTTCTGAGAATTTAGCACAAAAAATAAGCAATAAGTCTTATTCACATAAAATTCTTTTCTGAATATATGTTCCAATGACACAAAAAATGCAATAGTTTTCCTCACTTATTTGATACATAACTTTATTGGACATACTTCTTTTGAGCCTGAAAAAAAAAGATGTTTGAGTACAGATCTCCCTATGGCCCATGTATTTTCAACAGGAAATAAGTGTCCAGAGTTCACAGTGTTTCTGTAGAATTTTATTTTTTTAAAAAAGCATGCTGCTATTTACATTAGACTTACTTATTTTGATTCTCATTGTAATTTCAAAAAAGGAGAAAAAACTCAATAACACCATCATTAGACTAGCAATGAAGTAAGTAGTGTCTGCAATGGTCAGTCTTATGTTATAAAAGCAATTGCAGGCAAAAATTTAATCTAGAAAAGTGCTGTAGACAGCCAGCAATTCTGATCCTCTTTCTGCAAGTGTTAAAGACAAAATCCCTCTCACTTTCTATCTGTGTATTATTTTTTGTGATTAGTCCTCTTTTAAATGTCATACTTTAATGTATAGTAACCTAGATTTGTATGCAAAACTGTATTAAGAATTACCTAGAACAGCTAACAAAATTTAATAGTTTTAGAAGACAAACCAATGCAAACTCACATGACACTGAATCTGAATATCTTGTAATACCCATTTCCTCTGTGAAAACAAAACACTTTAATAATTGACCTCATTGCAGACTTCAGTGTAACTCACAGTCTTGCATCATGGCCTGAGGAAGTAGTTTTGGAAGTTCATTATAGAAAGACAGATTTTGGAAGAACTTCATAGTATTTCTGTTCAAACAAAAGCAAATAATCTCTAAGACAGGTAATTTCTAAGACAGAAGGAAACCTGTTCTCTCACAAAATTTGGAAGAAATAGAAGGCAAAGCAGAAAACTCCTATTCCTATCTTGTACATTTTTTTCACATAATGTTCCTTTATATAAATATTTATATAAATGAAATTTTAAAAGCTGTATAAGTAATTTATCTGTTGTAGCAGAAGAATATTTCAATTTTTTAAAACTTGGAAATAAGAAAATTCTGTGATGTGGATAAATAGCATTTATCAATTAATCAAAGTGGGAAAATTATTTTCATATAAATTTGAAAGAAATACACTGTGACAAATTTTGCAGGCAATGTCATAAAAATCATCATCAATATATTTGAAAATAAACCAATAAAATTTGTATTATGTTGTTCCTTATTTGCTTCTAGATTACACTACTATATTTTTCCCCCTTTCTAGAAGTAATCAAAATCCAGTGGAATCCACAATATCAAACTTCATTGTTCACTCCAAAAGCAACAGATCATAGATATTACATTCAGATTATTAATTATTCTGTCATTGTTGTGGCTCCACTAGATATCAGAAATAAATGTCTTACTATTGCCAGCTACTGCAAATTTCTTGTATTGGCTCTAGTTCTGCTGGCCAGCAAGGTGTGGCACAGCTACTCTGTGCAAAACATGGGTACCTATGGCAGAGATAGTGCAGTAATTCTTCTGTCTCTTGTATTAATAGGGTATGTAAGACCTTTATAAAATGTGAATCAAACAGGTCTCATGACTAGAACTTGGGACAGATACAAGTAAAACATATTCATTGTTTATTGTCTCTTCCTGAGCCCATTGTTGGAGTTGCTCTACCAAGCAATGTTGAGTTATGAAGGATTTTGAGTCCATGTCAAATAGACAAAAGCCTTCCGGATATTGAGTTTCCTTTATTACATATATTGCTCTACCTGTTCAGATCATCTGTGTATCTTCCTGTGCTCAATTCCTCTACATCACTGAGGCTACAGCACTTGCAGCATGCTGAATACCTGGGAGGACTTATGTGCTTCCACATTTCTGACAAATTGAATTTAAACTGTCTAGATGGCATTAATTACAAAAAGAAAGGAGGAATCACAAGTAACAATTTGGATATTGAAATATCTTTTTTCCCAGTGTTATACTCCAAGCATAGATGTGCACTGTTATGTAACACATAACAAGTTCTGGGGAAGACTCTGCTCCTCCAAACCCATTTCCAACTTCTATGAAAACAAGGGTGTGAGGTGAAAGGAAATAGAAGAACATGTATGCTTTAGTATCATAGTGGCACTGAAATAAAATCAGTTGAGGAGGACACACAGATCTCAAAGCTGATACATGATATATAGTTTTAAGGTATTGGTAGAGTACATTTTCTGTGTAACATATAATATTAATAGTATCATATGATTATGATCATTGTATGTTTCCTCTTAATCAGGGCTTCAGGATGAAAGACAGCAAATATTTGTTTCACATTTAAATTTAAAAATATAAGAATGACCAGTTGAATAGGGTGGTGTGTCATGATGGAGAAGTCACAAAGAACAACAAATAACTCTATAGAATTAATATACTCTTTGTACTAAAGTGACTATAAAAGCCAAATAACTTTGTGCAACATTGTCATGCTATCCTGTAGTCCAAAAGTGCACAGTTTTTGACACATTCCTTTAAGTCCTTTCATTACATATAATTTTTCCATAAATAAAAAATATTAATTTTTTTTCCTAAAATTCATGTCTAACAAGGAAAAGACAAAATTAATTACTTTTATCAGTTTCACCTCAGCATAACAAGCTCAGAGCTACAAAACATAACCATTATAAAAAATGTGCATCAACTCTTTACAAAGCAAAGGAGCATTGTCCATTGCTTGTCTCTTTGGGCTATCATTGATACTTTTACAAAAGAAGTGTGGAGTGCAGTCATACCAAAAAGCTTACCTATTCCAAGTACAAAGTAGCACTTTTTAGTCTTATTGTGCACAAAAATATGATTCCAGAAAAGATTTGAATGAATGGTATGAGAATTTTGAGACAACTTATAAATCACTTCTAAAAGGTTTTCTTGGTTTTCAAGAAAGATGGTAGAAATACTTGTCGTGAATATTTCATTCCCAGTCTGAGATATGCTAAAAATTTAATCAGGTGCAGAAATACAAATGAATGCATGTTAATAAAAATTATGCATACCCCATTAAAGTTCCCTGTAACAATAACTTAAGGGACAAAGTGATTGAGACAATGCTATAGGACACTTTCCATTAAGTACATTTGAAGCTGCAGGTTAAGCTCTTGTTTAAGAAAGCTGTATGGAAGATATTTTATATTTCACAAAGTACTGCATCTATTTATCTCTTATAGATGCAGTGACAAGGAGGAGATCCTTCTTAATCTGCTTCTCATCAGCATGTATTAAAAATCTTTGCTGGCCATACTTAGGTGTGATGTATATTTCCTAAGTTTTCAGTGTTTCAGCAAAAGTGCCACACACATTACAATGATAGTCATTAGTGCTACTTGCATATAATTGCTTTGTACATACCTCATCCAAGCAGCTACTCATGTATCAGTGTAAGAAATGGGTTTGGAACACCAGTGTCAGCATCTTGATACAGAGGGCTGAAACAAACACATTTGTTATGATTCCCAGTGCCACCTAGGAGATTTGAATGTTCAGTTCCCATTAATTAACATCCAAGTGCCCTGAATGCCTGACTATCTCAGCTTTCATCTCCCATGAACCTTTCAGGAAACAGTATAAGCTCTGACACTGCAAAATTCAGTATGCTTAAGTGTCTGTATACGGGAAGTAAAGTTATTATATAATATGATAAAAAGGTTAAAAATACATAATAACATGCAAAAAAGTTGATACTTCAGAGATATCAGGTACACTTGTTAGCAATATTTAGAATTACTCTGACAGCTTTCATTACACTTAGTCTCCCACTAATTTCTTTAAATATTTTTCCTCCAAAGAAATGCAGTCAACTATGTTATAATTAACTTGGCTGCCAAAAGATATTATATATCATCAGATGCTCTACCGGCCTAAGGTAGTCAAAGAGTGGCAGCTGTATTGTTCAGTGTTTAATCAGGTCAAAGCTGTGGCAACTTTAATTATAGTTATTGTCAAGATGCTGCTTAATGCTTGCAACAAACCTTGTCATATGTCAGCTCCTGAAACTTTTCTTTTAGTCATGTGTAAGTGAAAAGACCGTCCCTGTTAAATTTGACAGGCATGATTCTATAACAAAAATTAGTATATTGCTAGATAAATTTGGGGTAATTTGGACATGTAATGTGAAGATAGGAAGTAGTCAAACGTATTGAGGTAAAACAGAAAAAATCACTACTCTTGTAGCTGACACAGAGGATAACAGGTGTAAAGTGAGGCCAGCAAATCACAGAATCTTTTCCATTTCTTTTTAAAAAGAAACAGTCCCACTACATACACCACACTGTTTTAAAAGCAGACTATTATCATGTGTTATCATGTATCATTGTATTGTATCCACCTGAGTCATCACACTATACCAAAAATGTAAACCTGTCATTCATGCATCTGCCACCTGGCTCAAGAAACAAGGACCTAGCGGTCCTTTGCCCTTTGTTTTCCATTTATAGCTGCCTTGTTCTGCATAAATGTTACATTTTGAAACAGTGTCTCACTACTTTTCCCTCTACTAATAATTTGGCTCATTCCCTGTTTTTCTCCAGGTGTATCCACACTGTTTCTATTCTCCTTGGATCCCAAGGCTTGATCTGAATAAAACAAAATTACTTCTCCCAAGGGAATGAACTGAAAGGGTAGCTGTCTTCAAAATCTTCTCCCTGTAAATCTGCCACATCTTAAGGATGGATAAGGTTTCATTCTCTCAGTTCACAACAATCCTTCAACATTATTCTGGCATACATCACAGTATGCCTCCACAAGCAATGGTTGAGATGCATGCACACTGTAGGTGTGATGCTATGAAAAACAAGAGAGTAGTCTCACTATTTATCTGGCAAGTTTTTGTTTTCATAAGGGGTGTTTGTCATAAGAAGAATCTCCTAAGATTTGTCAGAGTACAGAAAAATAATTTAGGGATGTGGAGGCAAAGAAATTCCTTTGTCTTCTCGGTCTTTTCCTACGGTTTCTTTGGTGATCTGGTCCCCATGCTCTATGATCTACTAAGGAATAAGTTGAAAGAAATAATCTCTTCTCTCTAGATACTGGCAATGCTTCTGTGTTCGGAAACAGTCTGGGAGCTGAGCACAGGCACAAGGCCAGAAGTGTCAGGACCCAGTCCACAATGACCTTATGCCACTGTACCTGGGTAAGGTAAGCTGGGCAGCTAGAGGAGTGGCAGATGGAGTCAGGCCAGAGTTCAGATCACCATACATGTCTGTGATGATGATGCAGGTCTGGGTCAAGCCATGAAGTCAAGCCACATTTCAGGGTTAATCCAGCAGTGGTATCAGAAATAACCTGGTGATTGCCAGACATGTCTACAGTGATGGAGTAAGACTGAAATCAGGCCAAAAAGTTAAGGTCAAGGCTTAGACCAAAAGGGTTCCTAGACAGTCATGTGCAGACATAGGAAAGAGCTAGAGCCATGTACATAGCAAAACATCTCAGGCATGAGATCCAGGCCCAGGGGCAGAGGTGCTTCCAAAGCCTGAGGTCTGCCCAATCACTGCCCTACTCAGCTGGACAGGGGAGGTGAATTATAAAAAAATTGCTCATGGGTCAAGATATGGATAAGGAGAGATCACTCAACAATTATCATGGGCAAAACAAACTCAGCTTGGGGCATTTGATTTAATTTATAACCAATCTTATCAGAGTGGGATAACACAAAATAAAACCCACATCCATGGTAGGCTTCTGTCTCCACAGGGCTGCAGGTTCTGCCAGTAACCTGCTCCAGCATAAACTTCCCACAGGGTCACAAACTCCTTTGGGCATCTACCTGCTCTGATGTTGTCTTCCACAAACTGCAGGTAGATCCCTGCTTCCCCATAGACCTGGAATACCTCCTCCTGCTCCTTACCCACCAACCTTGTTGTCTTCAGAGCTGTTTCTTGCATGCGCTTACTCCAGCTGCAGCTGCACAGGCTCTCCCTCTTCTTGAATCCATTATCCCAGAGGGGCTACCACCATTGCTGATGGGCTCAGCCTTGGCCAGCGTCAGGTCCACCTTGGAGCTGGCCGATATTGGCTCTGACAGATGTAGGGAAAGCTTCTGGCATCTTCTCACAGAAAACATTCCCTTGTTCTTTTGTCTACCAAAACCCCTCAGTTAAGATAATTAGAGAATTAAGATTTTAACTAAAATAGGAGCAGCTTATGAGAAAATTTGGAGTGGAGGAGATAAAAGAGAATTTGGACAGAGGCAGTGTAAGACTGGGTGTGCTTGGTTAAGAGCAGGCCTATGCAGGTCCCACTTGCAAAGGGAATACCATGCAGCCAACAATCACCAAAATGAAATGAATAGCCCAAGGGTATTTATCATTCTGCTTGTCCTAAGTTGTATTTGTAGGAGACAAGGATGGACTATTGTGGAAAAGAAAGGAATCATGTCTACACCTGCAAGCAAGGGATCTGCCCTGTGTCCAAGAGAACCAGGAGAGCTGCCAACAGGACACAGTTGAAAAGTCCAAGCCAGAGGAAAAGAAAGATTTCATTAAAAAGACCCCAGACCATTTCAGAAGAACTGAGCATGCCCAGAGGGGGGTGGAGCTCATTACCATAGGAGATGAGAGCAGGCAGAGTCAGGCAATGAATATGTATAGGTATATTGTGTAATCTATGCATATGTAATACTTTGGGGAATAAATACGGAATGAGGGGCAGTGAGGGGCGGGCATGTCTTTGGAAGATGACTCCATCGGGTAGCCCAGCTGTAACAAACTTACCCTATCTAACTTGAAATTGTTAGAGTCCTTTGTCTGTAATTTTATTGCTTCACCCTGCCATGTAAACCTAGTACAATTATTAATGTCTGGCCCAATAGTAACAGGTTCCAAGGAAAGAATAAGGTAATCAATATGAAGTCTTTGGGAAGATTAAGCCTAATTTGTGGTACATGAGTATATGAATGAGTAGGGGGAGCAGCGGTGGTCTTTTTGTTTGGTTTTGCTTTTGGTGTGTGTGGTAGAAAAGGGCTGTCTCTTACTATTTGGGTACATTTTTAGAGGCAGATGTAAAAAAATGTCTTTTTTTGTTACATATAAAGGTTTTATGCATTCATTTATGTAGTTTACACTCTGTTTATGAAGGTTATTAATTTTACTCTAATAATTGCCTCAAAAAGCAGTTAAATAACTTTTAAAAAATCAAAACTCATAAGTTCCCTGTGATTCATAATGTTATAACTATGATGGGTATAGACATTAATTTTCATATATTGCAATGAAATCTAGGAAGTTATCTGTAAATCATCTTCCTAATGACTGCAGAAGTCCCCTCAATGTAATTACACATTGATGTCTATTCTAGGCATCAATTCTTTTCTTCCTCTGACAAAAAAATAAGACTCAAGTCCCACTTGAGTAGTAAAACATGAAAAAGAACTAAAAAGCCACCTAGATGTCCATTTCCAAAGAGCCATGATTCTTGGTGATTCATATCAGTACATTTTCCAGGAAGGATGGAGTCTGAGCAACAGAAAAGCCAGCAAATATTAAAAAACTGGAAGAGTTTTTTAAACTTAAAAAGAGGAGATATCTAAATTATTTTGCCCTTTGTTATCACAGAATAGTAGAATGGTTTGCATTGGAAGGGACCTTAACAATCATCTAGTTCCTGCCCTGCCATGGGCAGGGACACCTTCCACTGCCTTGAGCAGTCCAGGGATGGGACATCCACAGCTTCTCTGAGAAACCTGTTCCTGTGTCTCACCACCATCACAATAAACAATTTCTTCCTATTATCTCATCTAAACACCTTCTTTCAATTTGAATCCATTCCCCTGTGTCCCACCACTTATACCCTTGTAAAAAGTCCCTTCACATCTTTCTTGCCAGCCACCTTGAGTTACAAGAAGGCTACTGTAACCTCACCTTGCAATCTTCTCCAGGATGAACAACCTCATAAAACCTGAACTCCTTGTATACACAGTCCTTCACAGGAATCTAAAAGCATCACAGTACAGACAGCTTGAGAGTTTAGGAACTCTTAAGAAAATTAGGACTTCCAAGTTATTTATGTTGATTTTGGGAGTTAGAAACATAGCAGTCAGCTTTGGAAACATCATGGAAATATTAGTGCTTTTTCAATATTTGCACATATATTTGTAGGATTTAGAGGGACATACTCTTAAATTTTTTATTAATAGATCACTTTTTTCATTTTAGGGATTGAAATTTTCCTAGTTCAGTGTAATGTGTGGAATTCATAATTACTAATGGTGGCCATTTGGAGAACATAAAGGTTTTACTAGAGCCTGAAAAGTTATTAAGAGAGATTACCTTGATCTGTTAATCTGTCATCATTATTATCTCTCTAAAATCAATTGTATAGCCTAGGTTTTGGAAGATAGCCGTGGATAGGATGGATGTTTATCAATTATGAATCAATTAATTTATACTATAGCTATACAAACATTATGTTTAATACTATGTCAGATTTTATTCTCTTGATGAATTTCCTGAAGATAGGTTCTCAGCTCATAGCTTCTAATTTTTCAGTCAATTTCTGCTAGAATGTTATGATGCACAAATAATTGGAAAAAATAATTCAAATAAATGATGGTAAAAAATAACTTACATTTTTGTAACATCTTTCATCTTGACTCTATATCCAGTATCTCAGTAATGCTTAATTTTATGATACTTCAAGCAGAATCCATCCCTCATGTGTACCTTTTCTTAGTGCTAATTGCTATTTTCATGTGAAAGTTGGCAAGTAGTCAGGCAGCTTTTTCCAGACTAATAGAAAATATTAATGGTCTATCTAAGAGAGGTCTTTTGTAACAAATTTCAGCAGACAGATGATTATAACAGAACAATTTATAGAAAATTCTTGTTGCTTCTTACATGTCAGAGTGGCAGCTCTGCTGTAAGAAACATTCTGAGTATATATTAGTAACAAACACAAAAATTGGTGTCTGAAAAGTGTTCTTTTCATTTACTTTGGAGTGCTTTTATATAATATTTTATCAGAGATTATTACTAAATTAAAAATTAGTACATCATTATGATGTTACTTCTTATATTGGTGAATAATATTTATCATGTGAAGAAATGGGGAAGTCTTCTTAGTAGTATTATTTGCCCATTGTCAAGAGAATTACAAGAGTTACAGAGATATACTTATTTTCTCAAAAAATCCCATCAGTATCTTTACAATCTGGTATTTAAATAATTCATTATAAATTACCTGCTTCTTAGATGACAACAACAGCACCAGCAAACAGCAACTACAGCAAACAACAGTAACACAGACCTCCATTTCCAGACTGATCATAAATCAGAAACTGGCAGCAGATCCTGAGTTAAGCATCACATTTTACAGCTCTATATTTAACATCTCTATTCTCTGGACAGTTTTATCCTTCAGATACCTCAGTAATTGGATTGATCAGTAACAAATTAATATACTGCACACTGAAGATTTTGCAAAAAAAATACTTAATCTATACTGGGAGTGATACCATGCAGAATGTTATAGTTTACTGTAAATAGAATTCAAATCATGTATCAAATACTTTTTCTTTTTGTATTGCACTTCCACTATTAGTGAAAGAAACAGTAGTCATTTAGAGGTGAATCTCCCAAAAGTAATAATGCCATAATTCTACCTTCACTGAAGACAGGGGTAAATTTTCATTATATGTAGCTGGAAGAGGATTTGGCCAATGTTTTGAGAACTCCACATTTAGGCTAAGCTTTATTCAACTGCTTAATTAAAATTTCTGCATGTTTTCAACTTGGTTATTATTCCTATGGTGAGCTTAATTGCTGCTATATGAATAGTGCATTTGCCTGGAGATATTTATTGGTTTTCAGCTGAGAAGCATTCACTCGTTATACACAGTTTGTGGTAAGTTGTGTTAAGCAGTACCCTACTTCTATACACGCAGTTCATGTGATGAAGTCTGTAATGTGAACCTATAGAGAGAAATTAGTTCTGTTGTCATTAAAGGCTGACAGTAATGTCTTTATTCATTCAGATGCTGCAAACTCCTCTACTTGCTTGAGTAAGTATTATTATAGCACTGCATGACACATTGTATGAGGCTGGGGGCTTTCAGAGGTTATGCAACTTTCACATTCCATACATGCACCACATTCCATCCCAAGTTCATACTGAAAGCATTTGGTTTTGCAACCCCTTTTCTTTCCCCCAGTTTCAAACCCAGAAGGAATAACTATGACAATAATGGTAGACAAGAAAAATGGGAACAATTAATATATCTGTCAAATACAAGAAGCATCTTTTCTAGCTTTTTTCTATCTGTTATGTATTGAATCATTAAATACGCTTGCTTTTATTCTTTAGTATTTGACAGAAAATTTAATAGTTCTTCCTTTTTATACTGTACAATTCTGACATGCTCCACCTTCCTGTAAGTTGTTTAACTGTGGATCCTCATCATTAACTTGAAAAAAGTGCGCTGATCTCCAAAGCAGTTGGAGGAGTGAAGGAGAAATGAATTGACACACAGACATTTTCTCAAACACAAAACTCTGAACCATTCAGGTGGATAGTGAATGTAACCACTGTATCTATTTAGCCATCATCTCTCTGATGAAATATGGTATTGTTTCAACAGTATATGCCACACAGGTGAATAGTTCTAGACTGCAGTACATAAGTCCCAAATACTCCTTTCCTTTCAGAATTACTGTATTCAACAAATTTACCTTCTGAAAAGACACTTATTTACCTGCCTATTTTCTTCTTTCATCACCTCAATACAGGCACAATTTGACAGTTTTCGTTGTGTGTTTTTTTTCCTTCAAGACATTTTGACTAAGTGTTTCTATGTAGATATGTATCTCTTCCTCCCTTTTATGATGTCATTCAACATACTGCAAATACACAAAAGGTGAAAATACAAATGTATATTATACCATTTGAATGTTAATACAAAGTATGTTTTTTCATATAAGATTACTGCCTATGTTTTAAGGATAATATTTTGATATGTACTTTGTTTTCTCATACCCAATGACCACAGCAAGATGTAGCTTTTCTTGTATTTTCTATTTTATGTCTTCATCACACTGCAGCATCAAGTTCTCTGTTTCCACATCACAGCTATTCTTCAGGAAAACAACATTTACAAAATATTTTTAAAAATACATTTATTCCTGATGTTTGAGCTTTACTTCAAATGTCATCTTTTTGATTTCAAGACATGTTGAATTTCATGCATGTAAGGATATTTACAATTCCTTCTGTTTCATTTCTGCTATTAAGTCATGTTTTCAACAGAAGCTGTTATGAGTCATTTTCTCAGTGATAAAAATGGTATCTTAGTTACCTAGGAGAAAAAAAGTATTTCTGTGAGTTTTTAATTTGTGTGGAATTGTGTATAATACACAACTTAAATTTAAGTCATATGTCCCTTAGTCATTCTGATAAAGTTTCTACTTTAACCAAAAAAAATTGCAGCAGGGGTCAAAATGCTAACCCAGTAATACTTTCAAAGTCATGTGGTTTATTCAAATCTACATCTTTTTCTGACAAAATCCATGAGAGATTCCTATCCTTTATACAAAAGTATACAGCTATTATACCTGTTTTTTGGGTACATGAGAGCAGGTTAAATACTTCTCTAACATTTTCAGGAAATGGAAAGCTTAGTAGGTACAGCCCAAGGAGACACAAAGACAACTAAGAGGCCATTATGTGGATTAATTCAAAAAGTCATTTTAGCCCTTGGAAGATATCCCAGTGTCCTAGAATTAGGCAATGACAAAGTTGAGCTTTATGTCTCTTGTGTGCAATCACTTACTTCTCCACCTTTCAGCTGGCACTGCATGCCCTTTGGCCATTACTGAGAATGTAGCTGAGTTTTAACTCATTAATGTGATAGCAGCTCACCAGCTGACACCGGAGGCTTGTGCTTAAATGGGCATGTTCACTGAATTCTAGTGGGATTCCTTTGTTGTGGGTGAGCATGGATCAGAGAGAACAACCTAATTGCTCAGCAACAGCAGACATACTGGCTCTGTATGAGAGAGCTTATGTGAATGACTCAAGCCAGTTGTCTGAAGAAGTGGGCACTGTGACTAAATGCTTCAATGCCCCTTTTAATAATAAAATTTTAGTATAGCTGGAGAGGATGCAAGAAAATTAGGAAAATTAGAATTATATAGAAATATTATTACAAACTAGTCTTGCATTCTTTCAGGAAGTTATTTAGTAATTCTGCTTTTTCAGCTCAGGATTATGTTTTCATTTAAACCAACAAGATTGATGTAAATACAAAGTAATATACTAGAAAATAGTCTGTCAGGTGTCTTTAGAGTAAAATCCCAAAGACCCACCTCAGTTGTAATAGTAGAGCCTATTTTGGCTTCTCAGTAACTGAACTATTTTACACTACAAATATTTTTTCAGGTATTTTATATCTCCACTTCACTATGCCATTTGCCCTATTTATTCTCATTAGTTGCACAGTCAAGGATATCACTTGCTGTTATTATAGATATTTGGACTAAGCCTCCTCTATAATAATGTACTGGGATATTTTTGTATAGAAAGGTGATAGTTCCTTGACAAAAGGACATTCTTTTGTTGTGCAGCACTACACACAGAGGGATTTTTCTGATCTTATATCCAGGTTTGTCTAGAGTTCCTTGGTGGCTTAATGACATACCTCCTACACATTAACAGAAAGGAAAGATTCTAGATTAATATGGAAGAAATGTTTGGTGGGTGTGTGTTAGAGGAGACTACAGCACTGGATTGGAGGAAAATAATACTGAGTGGTCAGGTATTTGGACTAGATGATCATTTTATGTTCTTTCCACATGAAATTTCTATTATATTCTAATCTAGTCTAGTCTACTCTATTCTAGTCTATGCTATGTTATTCTAAGTAAATATAGGTAAAACCAGGGTGGAAAATCATGCAATGCTCAAGCCAAATACAGAGGTCTGTAACTAGGAAGAGTCTCTCCAGAACTCAAAAGTTTTAGTAGCAGCTGGAGTTGGCTTTTCAGAACTTGACATTTAAGCAAGAATGGCTTTTTGAATTTCACCAAAACATCAATAGAAAAGGCCCTGTAACATCACAGTTTGGCAGTATTTTAGGAAAAATAAAAGTGTTTTGGAATATTTTGTAATCCAATTTATTACTTTTCTGCATAATTCCAGGTACATTAAAGCAGAGAGTAAGAGTGTAGAAACTGAAAAAATACTTGGGTCTCTTAATGTGTGTTTTTACATTCTGCTTTGGCTACACTGAAAGTGTTTCCCAGTAGCATAAAGAAATTAATCACAGTGCAAATAAGCATGGGGTAAAGTGTTGCCAAAGCCATTCTTAAACAAGTGAAGCAGCAACCTCCCTCACAGAATATTCTGGGTTGAAAAGGACCCAAAGGATCATTGAGTCTAACTCTTGAATGCATGGCCCATACAGGGATGCCAGTGTAGTTCTTACCTCTTACCTCCCAAGGCATTATATTGTGAGTTTAAATACCTGCGAATACTACAGTTTTCTACAGAAACTATTTTAATTTTTTTAGTTTATCTTTTAGGGAATTTTTTTCCAGCAGCTCTCAATATTAACATCAAGCTGCATAAAATTCTGTATAACTGAAACGGTGACAAACATAATTCACTTACTGAACTGTAGGGAAATTTTATGCCTTATTCTACTTTTTCAGGTAAACAATGCTTGAAAAATATTTAAAAGGTTAATTTAGGAAATTATCCCATTTAAAATTAATTTTTAATGTTTAAAAGCTCATGAAATCAAACCATTTCAAGACAATGTCAATCTTCCCCAATTAGAAATAATATAATACCGTCATAGGGGAATAGATCCTGCAAATTTCATTCATGTAACTAGTCCCACAAAATCCACTGAAACTATGCACATGGTGGGGATGATTAATGTGTGAAAGGCTTGAAAGATGAATCACTTCAGGTGTCTTTTCACTGTTAGATTTAAAAAACAGAAAAAAGGCCATATTTCAAATAATATAGAAACAAAAATTAACTGAAAGTTAAATCTATGGAAACATAGTTCTTGTAAAATTGATGTTGAGTTGGTATGATTGAGTATTTCTGAAATGTTAGTTTTGACACCAACCATTACTTTGCTGGCAATTATTAGGCCTTTTTGATTTCCATCTACATCCTCTTGCCATCCAGATGGTATATACAGCATATTGTTGTGGAGGTGAGCCAAAGTTAATTAATGTAAAGGTGCAGCTCTATTTTTCCATGACATTTGCATGGAGTTTCAGGAAAAGGGAGAGTTTCCTTTAGGAAAAAGAAGTTCTACATTCTCCTGAATCAACTCAATTGGTATGGGAGAAATTTCTGGCCTCTTCTTTTACATTGTGACACTACTAGGTTTCTATTAGAACAAGAGTATGAACACTTGCATGGTTAGTTCAAAGGGGATGGGAACAAAGAAGATATGGAGAGGGGACTCTCTGAACTTCTCAGTTCTTATATGTCTGGCCACAGTCAGGTTTCCAAAATGTATTGTCAAAATATGAAGAAACTATGCAATTCTTTAACAAAACTTAACAAAACTTAACAAAAAACATTTCTTATCCACTTACCATGGTACCTGTTTACTTCCCAAGGTTTAATGTTTGCTTTCTCAAACCATGAATATGACTCTATTTGGAGTTACAAAAAAAAGAAGATCAAAAGAAGTCATAAATGTTAGAGACTAAAATGAAAAATATAATCCATCAAAAGAGTTATTTTTAAAATTTCTTAAACTCCTGTCTCATTTGATATTGAAAGCTGGTTATAGGGAGTACAAAAGTAATTGAATCAAAAAGTGTGTGGATTTTGGGAGGAGAGAAGGAATGGCACACTGTTGGTTAGTTTGGAAAATGTCACATGTGGTTTCATAGGTGGAACTTCAAATACATAGGGAGCTATTACTAATAAAACATGAAATTTATCAGGAACAGAATTATGTATTGATAATTTGAGGACTCAGATCTGCTGAAATGATAAACAAACAAATTACACTAGGCAAAATTCAAAATATATGTGTCTATCAGTGAAACAAAAAGGATACATGACAGGAAATTCAGGAGTAAAGCTGTGTAGTTTACATTGCAAACTTAAGTGTTTGTGATGTGCAGCATCATGCCTCAAACTGTGGAAGAGGTTCTGATCTCTGTAGTAGTTACATGTTATTGACTTCAGTAAATGTTCTTCAGATTTGCAGTTGTCAAATGGCAAATATATTCCAAAGTTTTTGGAAAGGAAGTTTTACTTTTGAGGTTGAAAGTCTAACCAACCTAAAGCTTAAGGTGTTGGAAAAAAATCAATAAATAATTAAATAAACATGAAGATGTAAGAAGAAGAAAAAAAAATACTCTGGCATGATTATTGGGATCATAAGAACCTTGCAAAAGTCAGTGCATTTACTATGCACCTGGGATTTAGAAACAGTGGATGCAAGGAGAGCAATGAAGTTACAAATGATAATGCTACCAAGAAAGCTACTGAAATAAACTGCAAACAACGTACAAGTTCATGGATTTTGCAATTCAATACATCCTAAGGGAATAGTTTCAGAAGTGAACATTGAAAGTTTAATGCCAGTCAGTGTGGAAATAAGCATTTCACAATTTCTGACACTTGATTTAAGCTGCCTTGTGTAAAGGATTTACATTTCTTTTTAAGATTGCATTGTATCAGGCAGCAATAATAATAAAAACATTGAAACCTGTAAAATGGTTTCTCTTGGAAAAGGAGTTGATATTAATGAATGATTCAGCACTTGGAAAACAGTATGCTTATCAGCATCAACAACAGACTGACAGCAGAGTGAGTGAGCAGAAAATTTCACTGGAATAAATCAGTGCCAATATTTCCCAAACTTGGTAAGTTTTTATGGAAGAATCTCAAACAGACAGAGCAATTTTTCATAGAAACCAAATAGCTTTACTTCTGTATCTACTAAGTAAATTTTTGAAGTCAGTATGAGTATTGCTGTTTTTCTATTATGACATAAACATATTCTTCTTTATTTTAAGGTGGATTTGATAACTATTTTCTCTTAGAGTATGTCTTCATTTCTACTGGTTTCTAGTAATATTACTGAGAGTTGCAAGAGATTAAGGATCAACTCACAGCTAGAATACTTCTTCTGCCTTAATTTTTTTTCACTGGAGAAAAAATTATATCAATATATAATGAATTTGTAAAAGCAGTATCACCAGTGATATTTTACGTAATTCTGTAGCATAAAGACTTCCTCTATGTCTTTTGGATCAAGACCCTTTTTTTTTTTTTTAGTTGGGGGGGTGGGGGCGGTGTTTGCAGCTCTTTTTTTCACAGAATCACAGAATATGCCAAGTGGGAAGGGGCCCACAAAGATCATCAAGTCCAAAACTTGACCCCCAAGAGTCACATCATGTGCCTAAGAGCAGTTCTTGAGCTCTGCTAGGCTTGGTGATGTGACCACTCGAGTGGAGAGAGTGGTGCATTTGAACATCATATAGCTGGAAATTTGTATTTTCTATTGTGTATAGACATAATTGTAGTTTCTTGGTAGTCAAAAAATACCTTGTCTTCAGTTGTCTTGTTTTATTATTTGATGAATTCATTGGTAATTGCTTAATTTTTGTCATCCTTTTAAATGTCATTGCATTGAATGTACAATTTAACATTTTATTTGTTGTAACTTGGTAATGTTTCTTAACATATGGGTAGTTAGAATAATAAAATTAATGTAGCACCTTACCTTGGGAGCTGTCACTAAGCTAGTGTTTTCACAGGACTTCTATTATATTTGCTGTCACTAAGGGGTTTTTTTGTGGCAGTTATACAATAGTCTCCTACTGAGATATTCTTTCAGCACTTGTTCCTCTCTGGATTTAGAGTGTTCAGTACACAGATCTGTACATTAAAGGTCATTTTTTATGAATGCCAGGAACCAATACAGGCATGTGTACATAAGTACCTGCAAAGAAAATGCCACTTAAAAATAAAGATGTTTTTATCTTCAGCAATGATATGTTAGGAAATTAATTTTAAAATTCAGGACATTTCTGTTCTCTTCACCAGCCATTTCCTCATTGTATTTTACTAGTCTTAACAGTCTAGTTACAAGGATGTGGGGAAATTTTTTAAATAATCTTTTCCATATCTCCTTACCAAGAGTAAGATTCTGTGTATGTATGAGTGCTCATGCTTGACTGAAGGATCAGCTTTTAGCCTATAACAGATATCACAGCTCAGAAGCTGTGACAGGTAACAAGGCAGGGAAAGCTTTTTCAAAATTTTCATATGCTACTTTTTCTGCACCAAAACATTTAAAATTACAATGTAATATTATAAGTGAACAAGGAATGTGGTGACAAAAACTGTATCAAACAAAAATTACTTTGTGTCTGTTTCTTTTATTTTTAAGTACTATTTTACTATAGATCCTATAAGTAACAAAACATAGGGCATAATTCCCTCTTTTTTTACTTTTATTTCATGCTGGTTCATCTTCTTTGACTATTGATTATAATACAAACACTACTTAGCTAAATGTCAAATCAACTTCCACAAGTACTAAGTTTATTGGATTTTATCAGAATATTTTGCTAAGGCTACTTTCACTGCATTGAGTAAATTCATTCTCCAAGTGAACACTACAGTTATTTAACAGCTCTCAGGAATACTAGATATCGGTCTGGTCCTGACATGAAGATATCATTTTTGTTTACAGCTTCCCTCTTCCTCTAATGCCAACCAAGTTGACAAACAGCAATAGGTTTAAAATCTGGCCAAGAAACTAGAGATAATTAAAAAGGCATCTGAATGAAATCACTGAATTTAAGACTTCTGTGAGCTAACAAGCCTCAGGAGGGACTCACTAAAGATCATGCTGAACTGAAAATTGGAAAATAACTGGGACCAAAAAAGTGTAATAAAATTCTGCTATTTGAAAAGAGCAGAACTCTCTTAGCGAGTACATTATTTGTACTTTTATCTTCTGTTACATTAAACAGAGGCTTTGTTAATTCTGTTCAGTAAAATATGAATAAATATATAATACTATTCAGACATTTTTAGTGCTTTCACCATCGTGCTTTTATGGACAAAATTATGATGGCGTGCTAAACTAACATTCCAAACAATAACCCATCCTTGTACAGCAACAAAGTAACACACTAGATGAAAAAGGGAATGATGGCAACAAAATGGTATTTTCATCCAAACAATTCATTAATACTTTCTGTTTCTCAAGCCTGTTTACCAGCAAAGCAGACAAGAATGGAAATCCATCATTGCATGAAGCAGTAAATTAGGATATTTCTTCATAATTTTTCATAATATAGTATAAAACATACTTCCAGTTAAGGATTTACAGATAAGGCCAGTCTCTAATCCATGTGAGAGAACTGGCAGTCAGCATGAAGCAGAGATTATCATGGGTACATAGGGACTTCTTTTGTGTTCCTATCAAAGAGGAAATAGAAAGATTGTCTTTCTTACCTTGTACTTAGTCTAGCAATATATTATTCTGGTAAAATTGGGATGAAGTAATTGAAGATTTACAGCAATTTTATTTACGGTAAAATCACATGCTTTTAACAGGCCAAAATAAATAAAATTCTATTTTAAATAAAACTTCAATCTTATTTCTTCTAAGCACCTTTTCTGAAAGTATTTTAGAGAATTTGCATCTACATTTATGTAAAACACTACTTTTATCTCTGCTATCTCTTCTGGAACCCATATGGAGCATGCAGGAATGTATAACAGGAATTATTTGATCAAATCTGAAAAAGTGTAAAGAGCCTAATAGATTATTACATTTAAGGTGAAGACTAGAGTGTTATGCATCAATTTGGCTTTTTTAACAACAGGAGATCACGTACCATTTAACTGCCAGACACTTTCTAATTCCTAAATATTTTAGCTCTGTTCAAGATTAAGTTATGCAAAAAAAAACTTACATCAGCTAGAGCAAAGTCTCTGTGTAGATGTAGAATTGTTTTCAGATATTCATCAGTATCTGAAAAACTTTTTGTATGGTTCTGAGAAGTAATATCTTCTTGTGCATCTACAAGGGTGTCTCTGATGACTCGCATTAGCTGTCTCTTTTTGGGACTCTGTTTGTTTAGGTTCACCCAGGCATGCCCTCAGGCACATTTCTTAATCTTGTGTTGATACAAATTCCACTTACAAAGGGCTGACCACGGAGGTCATTTGAACTTCCCATTGCCCCAAACTGTACAACAAACTTGAGAACTATACTGGGTATTCAGAGATTGGTTTTTTTTTTTCCCTCAGAGCTCTTATTCATGTCAGTAGTAGTACTCACATGTAGTGAAGATATCCATCAGATTTAGGTCTTGATTAGCCTGCAGGAAAAGTACTAAATATCAATAGCAGGGAGATATAATTCCTGTGGTACTGACTTAACAAATAAACAAATAGAACTTACTTCTGCATGAATAAATATCACTTATTATGAGAGGAGATGTTAAGATGATGCACTGTCCAAGAGTTTAATTATAAAGTCTGGCTATTATGTTTGCAGGAACTGCTATGAAATCTTTAATCTTCTATTTTTAATTTACTATACGACAAGGTCAAGGTTTATGACACGGAAAATAAACATGAAGTATCAAATTAAGAAATAAGACACAAAGATCTAAAGTCAAAATTATACCCGCAAACAATTAAAAGTCCATAGAGAAGCCTAAATTCCTAAGGAATCTAAAAATACTACCATGAACAATGACATTACAACCATTGGAGTATACAGAATTTCTCAAGTCTCAAAAATGCAAAGCAGATCAATGCCAAAAATCCTATATACCAGTACCATTCACAGAAAAAAACACCCTGACCATTTTCCTAACTCATGTGTACAGTTTGAGCCTGTATAGGTGCTCTGAACTAAACAATTTATAATGTGAGAATCCAGGACTTGTCTTTCACAACTCTGCACTCTAAACTCCAGGCTACAGAAACATCTGGTTCTGTATCAGTAGACAAGCATTTTATATTGCAAGTTTTACCAAAGGCAGTCAAGCACATCACTGTTTTTCCTTTTTAAATTTGAGCAAAGGAAACTTGGATGCCAAAATTTGCCTTGATAAAGTCCATTTGACTCAATGAGATTACTTTGATTTAAATTAATTTTTGCTTGCAAAGCTGGAAGAAGCTTATATCCCCTCATAACCTACATTTCCATTGAACAGTTAAATTGACCTTCAAATGTAAGCCTCTTTGTAAACCTTAAATTCTCATGAATGCCTGATATGCGCTGGTGCCTCATGACAGCATTTTGTGCAACAGAAATAAAGCAAATGTCCTTCTGGGAGAGAGGGGTCTTTGAAAGCAACACCATCCATACCCTGCATCACAACAGCCTCTGTTAAGAGGAGAAAAAGGGTAGCTGTAACAGGACACTCCCTTCTAAGGGGAATGGAGGGCCCAATATGCAAACTGGACTCAACTCTCTGGACTCAGATCCTGCTCTTTCTCTGGTCTCGGGTAAAGGGCCATTTACTGGAAAACTCAATAATATTTCTAGTAACAAGGAATAATAATGATAGGAATGGGCAGATCCATCAGGTCAGTGTGTGGCTCTGAGACTGGTGTAAGCAGAAAAAGTCTGAGTTTTTTGACCATCTATTCAGTCCTGGTCTATTGACACTTGATAGGATCTAGAGGGGAAGAACCTCTCTGGAGGGGAAGATTTCTAGCACAGGATGATTGTCGATAGAGCTTTAAACTAACTTGGAAGAGGGAAAAAGAAAATACCAGGCTTGCTAGTGATGAACAATGGGGTAGTGTGTCAAAACTTGAGGAAATGAGCACTAATGGGATCCCTCAACCTGCATCATGAAAAGCTGGCTACAAGGTACCACTCCTGAAATGTTTCGGCACTAATGCATGCAGCAAGAATGACTAAGACAAGCATTGAAACTTTGACTCAGTCACAGGTATTTGATATCAAATCAAAGCCTTGTGAGGAGCAGATGAAATCACTTGGTTTGTTTCACATGGAAGAGACTTAGGGGAGACCTCAAAGTAGTCTACAACTTCTTCCTGAGGAGAAGAGGAGGGGCAGACACTGATCTCTTCTCTGTGATGATCAGTGGTAGGAGCCAAGGAGCTCTGGAATAGGCTTCCCAGAGAAGTGGCCATGCTACCAAGCCTGCCTGAGTGTGAGAAGTGTTTGGAAATACACCCAGGCACATGATATGATCCTGTACAGGGAAAGGAGTTGAACTCAGTGATCATTATGAGTCCCTTCCAACTCAGTTTATTATGTAATTCTATGAAAATAGAAATCCAATACGACATCTCTCAGAAACTAGCTATTCTGTTCTAGGCACACGGCAAAATGCTGCAGCACTGCAGTTCAACTCCCTTGGGATTAAAATAATAAAACCCGAGTGTCAAGACCAAACTTGTGTTGTTCTTCAATGAAAACATCACTTTTATTTTGTTTGTGGTTAACCAAACTGCAGTCAACGAAACTGCAAGGGGAGTTTTTGCGCTGGGCCACCAATGTACTGTGGTGCTGGGCCTCAGAGGTGGCCTTTGGAAAATAGGTTGTGTCTGCTCCCTGCCAGACACAGACAATTCCAGCCATTTCCAGAGAGTTCTATAACAGACCTGCCACAGCAGACATGTCAACGTGGTGGCTCTTCTGTGAATGTTTTTAAGAAAGAGAAAAAAAACCGCACCCAGGCAGAGGAGGAGGAGGCGGGAAAAGAATACAGTGTAGAATGGTGAACCCAAAGATCAGAGAAGGAGGTGGAGAAGGTACTGCAGATGCTGGAGTAAATGCTTCCCTGTAGTCCACAGAGAGGAGCAGATATCTGTGCTGCAGGCCATGAAGGACTCCATGGTGGAACAGGCAGGCATCTCAGCCTTTGAAAGTCCACACAGAAGCAGACTCATCCTGAAATATTGTATCCCATGGCAGGGACTGCTGAGCCAGCTGGAAAGGTACGTGAAAGGACCAAGAGAGAGGAACAGTTGCGTACTGACCATTGCCTTCAGTACTCCATTACCCCATGTGCCAAAGGTTGGGAGAGTAGTCACAAGTATCATGCTGAGAAGAAAAGAAGCTAAGCCCAGGGAAGACAGATGTGTGGGAGAGGTAAAATTTTGATAGTTGCTTTTCTTATTTATTTCTTTTGTTGTGTTTTTATTTGGTTTTTTTCCAATTTCTTTTTATGTTTTGCTCCTCAGTACCTGAATATGCTTTGGCAACAAATACAATTATATTTCCTCTTCTCAAATCTGTTTTGCCCATGACAATAATGGGTAATTAATCTCACTTTATCTAAACCCATGAGCTTTCTCATCCTATTTTTACCCTCCATCCTGAAGAGGATAGTGAGTAGGATAATTGCTGAGTGGGTAACTGGCTGCTGGACAAAACTAACTCTATTGTAGGTTTCTAAGTGGCAAACTATTACCCAAATTAGATCTAAGAGCTCTGTGTGTCGAGTAGAGGAATGTTACTGGTATTACATACTAGGGCTACCCCTTTGGTGAAAATCTGCCAGAAGAATAAGTGATACTTAGGATGCCTCAGTATAAAGAGGGAAACATCTTAATCTTCACAGGAGGATTCAAACAAAGCAAAGATACAGAATCATTTCTGAAAAGTATAATAAAATCCTTTAAATATGGACTTATATAACAAACTGAATTCAATCCCATTAACTTAGACAAATGTACTGTCTAGATCAACCTCACAATCATTTAAAATAACTTGAGAAACTTTGTATGTTCGTTTTTTCATTTCATTATTTTGAAAAAAAAACAGATTTTGTAACCCAAGGCTGGTACCTGACATAAGCACTGATAGCACTGAACACATGCTTTAGTGTAAGGAATTCTCTGAGGAAATATCAAACACAGGAAACTATGGTTTGTTGCTTTTCTTTTTTTTCCAGTAAAAGCAGGATATTGTGAGTACCAGAAATTCTGCCCTTTTCTATGCTTCTAAGCACAGTTATACCAGTTCCACCACAGCCATGTTCTAATGGTTGAGTATGTTTATTATTGACTACTTTTTCTAGCCTATTCAAACGTATGTCTGAAATCTGAACAATAATAAATTAACCAGGTATTTATGGCTTGTTTATAACTTTCCATATATTTTTTTAATAAGTCTTCAGGGACTGTGGCCAATAGTGTTTTCTGCACCACAGAGTACATTATAAACAACAGCTGCCAACAGTTACAATTAAACTACTGAAATGAGAATTAAGAGAATCTCTTCAAGAAAGAATTTCATCTTGCCTCATACTTTATGAAGTATTCTAGTGGAACCATACATTTACACACATAAACAGAATGTGTAGGTTTTATGGGAATAGAAGTGATTTAGCACATGAATTTTGAAGGGGTGAGAAATAAAGAATATAAGCATTGAAGCTTGTAACAAGATTTATATAATTTTAGGGCTCAGTATATTTGTTTATAATTAAAATATTATTTGTTATTGTGAATTATTCATTCATAGAACATATTAATTCTATTTAGGATGCTTTTCATACTGGCTTTCTGAAAATGTTTCGTTTATACTTTTTCAGCATATACAAAATCCAGCTGCTTTGCCAGTAGAAAGTACTTGAAAGCTGTCCAGTTTTCAAATGTTACTGGGCAACTAAGAAATATTAATAGACTTTATTTACTCTGTAAGGTGTTCTAATGTGTATATAAATCCTATTCCTGGGGGATATTTAAATATGTTTTTAATTGTCTGTAATACCTGTAACAGGTAATTTTATTCTTTTCATCCATAGTATATATTCCTCTTTTCAGAAGGTATTTCAGAAAGGTATCTATAGATATGGTATGTATGGACTTTCATCACAGCACTTTCAAAGACGTAAATGTTAAATTGTTTCTACTAGAATTTTTTTCCCTAAATAGGAAGGTTGTATAGAGAATAAAGTGAATGGCAGCACTATTAAGGACTTGTCCAAAGCTTTGCAAAACTGTGAGGAAACCAAGAACTAAATATAAAACTTTAAAGTTGTAAAGCAGGGCCAAAGTTACTGGCCACATTTCTTAATCTAACAGTCTTTCTTAACCATCTCAGTGCAATATGTATATAGATATAATAACTTAGTTAAATTTGGGAAAAATAGGCCCTCATTCATATTAAGAACTAAATTAATTATGGCTGATTTTTAATTTTAACAACCTGCTTCTACAACAAAGAAATAAGAGAAAATCTTTTACATAGAGAAGAACTTGGTTAAAGCATTATATAGTCCATTAAAGCCATAACAGACAAAGGAATAGAAATGGTTAGTAGACTACTAACTAAAAGATCATTTAATAGCAGTTCCACCCTATTTTTCAATAATGAGTACTGAAAACAATACTAATTGATAATGTCAACTAGTAGTGTCAAACACAGGAAATATCTTTTTTACTCTAGAAATATTTGGCATCATCAAGTCTTCTCTTCAGTCAACTTCCAGTAGTTTCTTTTGTAGTCTTTTGTAGTTCTCTTAGTAGAAATAACACATATTCTCTTTTCCAGATTTCCTTGTGATGGGAAGACAGTCACTTCTGAATTATAGCCTTCTGCAGTCCTGAGTGATCTAGGTCTGAGGTCTGCTAAAATCCTTGTGTAAATAGGATTTTTCTTGAAACAATTCTTTTAGAATCACTGTATGTTGGGAGAAAAACATCGTTACTTCATTGTTTTACTTTTGTCCATATATTTCAATCATCATTCTTTTGTCACCGTATGATTCACGGGTGACACTAGGAGCAGACAAGTAAATTATGAATTCTCAATCCAAGATGATATTTATGGGGTTCTTTATTTTTTTTGTGCTGACAAACATTGATCAGTATCAGAAATGAATGCACTGGAAAGAGGAAGTAATCTTTGTTAGAATTTACAATAAGCTATGGCTTCTCAACTGATAAGCTGGAGTAACAGCACATTCCCACCTTTTTCAAGTATGGGTGAATAATGTATTTATTAAGATATGATTCTGAGAAAAATAATATCAATATATATTAATTGATGATGTAGAATTTTTATTTTGTTGCAATATATTTCTACTATGAATTGTGGCAGAGACTAGAAAAAGAAGGATTAATCTGAGTTAGCAGTTAATTAGCACTGTGGGCTGAGTCAAGGCATATGGGTGACAAGGAGGTGATTACAGATAGCTAACACAGTTTCAAAAAGGGCAAATCATGCCTGGCTAATCTAGTGGCCTTCTACGTGGAGTGACTGCTTTGGTAGATAAGTGAATAGCAGCTGATATCATCTTCCTTGTCTTCTGCAAGGATGGATACAGCATCCCTGTCTTTAAAGTGGAGAGATGTGGGTTTGATGGGTGGATTCTTTTATGGGTGAGAAGTTGGCTTGATGACTGCATTCAAAGAGTTTCAGTGAAGGTCTCAATGCCCAAATAGAGATCAGTAAAAAATGCTCTCCCTTTAGGGTCTGTATTGGGCCTGGTGCAGGTCAGTATCTTTATTAAAAACATAATGAGATTGAGTGCAGCCTCAGCAAGTTTTTGGATGTCACCAAGCTGAGTGATGAAGTTGACATGCCAGAGGGAATGAAGAGGGATCTTGACAGACTGGAGAAGTAGAACACTGTGAACCTCATGAAGTACAACAAAGCTAAGTGAAAGGTACTCCAAATTGGGTCATGGCAATCCCCAGCAGCAGCATGGAGTGAGGGATGAATGAACTGGGAGAAGTCCTGTGGAGGAGGACCATGGGGATAGAGGCAGGTGAAAAATTAGGCATGAGCTGATAATATGGACATACAGCTCAAAAAAACAAATATATCCTGTGCTGGATCTAAAGAAGTGTGACAAGCAGGTCAGGAGAGCTGATTCTTGCTCTCTACTCTGCTCTCATGAGATTCCACTTGGAGTACTGCATCATTTTCTGGAACCCCCAGAAAAATAAAGACATGGACCTGCTGGAGGAAGTAAAGCTGAGGGTTACAAAGAGATCAAGGGACAGAAGAATGTCTCCTATGAAGACAGTCTGAAAGAGCTGAGGTTGTTCAGCCTGGAGAGGTCTCCAGAGAGACCTTATGGAAGCCTTCCAGTACCTTAAGGGAGCCTACAAGAAGGCTGATAGGAGAAGGAGGAAAGGATTTAAATTGAAAGATGATAGATTTAGACTAGCTATAAAGAAGAAATCCTTTATTTGCAGTGAGTGTTGAGAGGCACTGGAACCTATTGCTCAGAGAAATTGTTGATGTCCTATCCCTGGAGGTGCTGAAGTTTGGAACATAGGACACCTTGAGAAAAATATGTAGTGGAAGCTATCCCTATCAATGACAAGGACATTGAAACTAAATGATCCATAAAGGTCCCTTCCAACTCAAATCATTCTATGAATTCATCAGTAATATGGTTGAAGTTCTAGATTTTTGGAGGGAGTCAGTGAGGTATATGTTAAAAACCAAAAAAAGACAGTGTCTTAACTACTTCCTATTACTTTTATTACTGCTTTAATTAATATTCAAATTAATTCCCAACTGAACAAGTGAATTAAACTCAGTTTACCAATCAAAATCTACATAGTACTAAAAGGAAGTTTACTGTAAGATCTTCACTGTTGAACTAGTGTTTCCTTCCCACCCCCTGACCCAGCAGTTTAAAATAGAAAAATCCAAAAATTTCCATTTTGTAGAGAAGAATCAGCAGTTAAATTCAGCAGGCAAGCTTTCCTTTTATTCTGCTACTCATGAATAAAAGCAGAAACCATTTAATAAGTCAAAAATAATGGAAATTTTCCCTAGGGATATTTTCCATCTTGGCCTTTGCCATCATGCATTCTCAGGCTCACATTACTTTTCACATCGTACATTGTTACTGTTAAGGTGGAAACAAATGCAATTAAAAAGATAATACCCACACTGTTTCCATGGAGGCCATTAGTGCTCTTCACTATTGTGGTTTTTGTGGTTTTGTTTATTTTTATACTAATGAAACCCATTTCCTTTTGTTCATTTTATTGTAAAGTGTATAACACTAATGGATTAGACTGACTTCTTCCCGTATCAAGCCCAATGCTATGAAACAGTTTGTTTGTACTGTTGGCTGCCTTAAAACAAATAAATAAATAAATGAATAAACAAAAGATGAATGAAAAAAAGTAATAAGGAAAGACCAATTTTATCACTTATATCACTAATGGGTAAATTTTTTGGCACAGAAGTGACAATATTGCTGACAGTGACTTTGGCAAGAACAGGTCTCTTTAGCTTAGTGTTTGTTAAGATGGTATTTAATTTGCAGCTCTGAGTTGAAAGACAATGGAAAAGCACAAAAAATGTAGAAATCATTACCATGGAACAGCAGTTGGAATGAAAATAAAAGCCACAAGTAAAAGCGCTAGCTTTGCAAAAAATTAAGTTATATTGTGCCTTTATTTTTTAAAATAAATTCTTTTTATAGGTAACCTTTCATTTCCCAGACATAATTTATTTAAATTAGTGTCAAGGGCCATTTTCCTTATCATTGTTACAGAACAGCACAAGTTTTTCTGTTTCCATTTCATTTTTCATGGGAAAATAAGAAATAGGATTACAGTGTTTACTCATCTTTTCAGATTTATCATTGGTACAAGCTACTGCATCACATTATAAGTAGACCCAAATGGTGGATTCCTCAATATTATTGTGTTTTTTAAAATTATTTCTTTACTTGTGTTCATGAGATTTTAAAGATCATGCTCCTCGAGACTCAAAGCATGGATTAGTAGAAGATCTGATGAGTCATCTGAAAATGTAACTGAATAAGAATTGCATTACTGGCTCTGTTCCAACAATTCAATATCTTAAACAGCATTTATTCCCTCCCTCTGGGGTTATTTTATATATTACAATGCTTCCTCTGAATGTTCACTGACAAGTTTTAACCAGCCTAGCTGAAAGAACAAAGCTATATATAAATTGTGCATGCACAAAGGGGGTTCTGTCCTTCTTCATAAGTGTACACTCAACAAAATGTAAAATAAAAATGTGTAAGAAGATGCTGCCTTGGCAGCTGAAGCTATAAGACACAAGTTTTATTCACATGCGCACATACATAGCCTTCTCTGAAGTTATTTGAGTTATGGTAGCGGAGACCCAAGGAAAAAATAGTTTGTTGACATCAGGGTTTATAGAGAAATGTAGAACAGTTGTGGTTTGAGTATTTGTGGCAGTCGCATAATTTCTGGTATATAGAAAAACTCATGTTTTTGTCTTTCTTATTACCTGTAGGACAAGCAGGACTTTGATAAGAAAATTTGTTTTGCTCACATCTATTACTTTACTAGACTTTGTTAATTTCCTAATTCATGAACATAAAGAAAAACAAATCAAGTATGAATTCTGAAATTCATAATGTCTTTTGAGCTCATTACACTTGAAAGGGGATTATCAAGTCACAATTCTGGTTGGAGAACTCTGTCCTTAATACTACCACTCTCCTGACAGCAAGGAAGAAAATTGCTATATGTGTATAGCAGACTTGACGAGGTTTATTTCTTTTCTTATGTAACATCTGGGTAAAAAAAAGACAATAAGAGGGATAAGAGGTCATGTTCTGTCCAGTGCTACTTGTTACATTTTAAAGGCTTGATATGATTGAAAACAACCTTCTTTAGCAAATCTAATATCACAGTTAGAATTTGAGAGCTAAATTTTTATGTTTTTATGAATGCAGAATAACCCAGTGACTAATCCCTGACTTCAGAGGAGTAATTTAGAGGTGATACATTTATAATTAATGTCTATTTGCAAGCAGGGGTACCCAAATTAATACTAAAGTGAGAAACAAATTATCATCTAAGGAATAGAAAATCCACCTCCTCCATTCTTTTCTAAGTAAGAATGCACCAAAAATAATCTATGTTCTGTCCTAATTTATGAAAGGACTTAATACAGACCCAGGAATATAAGTAGAGAAAATCCTTAAAAACTTAAACTATTTGAAATTAGAATTAATGCAAGTGTATACATTGAATATTTAATTTTCTGAAATATCAGATATATGTTCTTGGAGACAGTGGTAAGAACTTTGTATAATTGATCTGAAAACAACAATCAGAAGTTAATGTTCATACAAAGCCTTTAGTTTCTATTATATCAATAATTTTGATCAAATCACTGGGAAAAAAACTGAAAATGTGCTTGGATTCAACCACAACATATGAGTAAAAATTATAAACAATTAGCTCATTCCAGGTCATTTAGGAAGTAAGCTTAAAAATTGTAACAGGCCACAATTGTCTTAAAACACATTGACATAATTGGAAAATTTCCTAAAAAGAAAACCAATCAAAACAAAAGCAGTAAAGTGTTACTGCTCCAAGATAGCCTTCAAACAAGAGAAAGAGAAGAAGTACAAGGGCATCTTTTGAATGACAGTAAGTTTAATACTGACTGTGAATAGACTGGCAATAGCTGAGGATAACATTCAAAGTTGGAAATATTTATTGGCTCATATCAGAGACTGTAACTGTATCCTAAAGCAAAAAATCATAAAGGATATATGTTCTCAAATCCCAAATTCTAGAAGTTTTTCCCACAGAATGGAAGTCAATAGTCTTTGACTAGTACATAGGTTTAAATAATTCAGGTGAACTGTAAGGAACATCAGACCTGGATCCAAAATTTTCTCACTAAGTAACAAGATATTTAGATCTTGAATTCCCAAGGTGAACTAATTTAATTTAATATCATATCTGAGGTTTTTTTAGAAGACACATAGTAGAGAAATAAGAATCAGCAAGATCTTTCCTATTACAATTTATAACAATTCTCAGAGTACAAGTGGTATCTTATGTAAACTACCTACAATGTTTTTGTCTCAAGCACTAGATCCATGAGCTTCAGTTCCTAAAGGCTAGGAAGCTATCTAGGAAGAATCATACATGGTTGCCTTTGTTTTATACGCTTCACAAAATATCAACTAGCAAACTCATCTACTGTCAGAGTCAGGCTACATGATTAGTTTTGGTTCTGATCTTTCTTATTACAATTCATAGCTTAATAAAAGGAGGTAATGTTCTTATTTGGGCAATATAGAATTTATGTACTTATATCAAGCCAAAAAGTTGATTTTTTTTCCATTTTCAGGTGTTACTCAACCATTGGTTCCTTCTCTAACACAAATTTATTAAAATTCTTTTCTAAGAATAACACAGTTTAACATGACTGGTGAAGAAATTCATTCTGGCTCTGTGTTTTGTTTGGTGAGAAAATCACGGTAGATAGAAAAGTATATGAAGAAAATGATGGCTATACCTGCATTTCTCAGTCATTTCTGAGGCATGCTAAGTAAGCATGCTGCAAGAAATTGTATGAGGTAAAGAGAGAGACACACAAAGATGTCATGAGAAGAAATGTCTGAGTGGCTGTAAGAACTTTGTTATTGCTCATTGCACAGATATAGGGAGGGGCACTCTGAACTGCAATCAAAATGGAGTTAAAAACTGACTCATTGTAAGCGCCAGCTGAATAACAGATTTTATTATCTTAATTATCAAATCAACTGTATTAATTGAACTTAATAGTTCAATTAACAATGAACACATTATTTTTCCTTAGAAACAGAAATCTAACTTCTGCAAAACAGCATAATAAAAGCTTTAATTATTTAAACACATAAAGAATGAGGATATTGAGAGAACAGAAGTACAAGGCCAAGACCAAATAAAAGTGGAGCTAAAAATTACTTCAATAAACAGATCAAGAATGCCATTCATACAAAAAAATTATTCTCTAAATCTTTTTTTTTTTTTCTGATGAATCATACTCCAGACAGAACAAGGGGAGAAGTGATCTGTAAGCAGACGAAATTTTTTAAGCTTTACTAAAACCAGAGTGTGTACTGCAGCTGGGCTTTTAATAGGCAAACTACAGAATCATAAGAGTCTGTGAAGACAGCATTCTCCAGAAATAAAAGGAAAATGCTGGAAATTGAACCAAGTAAAATAAGAAACCTCCTGGCCTTACATTAGTGTTATACAGGGATTGAAAGAAGCCCCAGAGGAAGCCAGATTTAAGACAGTTCTTCATCAGATTTAAAAAAAAAAATAAAATAAAGAAGGAAAAAAAAAGGGGAAAAAAATCAAGTATAGTACAATTATTGCAGAACTGGGTTTGGTAGCCCAGGAGACCATGGTTTATATTTCCCATGTAAACTCTCTGAATAAGATTATAGCTAAAAAATAAAATGAATAATAAAAAAATAGCTAAAAAATATGTGGTGATGAGTGGGTGCAAACATGGGAAATATCCCCTTTAGGTGTGCAAGACCCAGTGGGAATCCCACTGTGTTGAACCAGGGCCACCCAGTGGCTCTTCCATGGACCCATCAGTAGTAGAGGCTTACTTCCAGAGGGGCCAGGAATTTTACCATCTACTAGTCACAGAGACTTTAGTCTAGTCCTTCATTAATGTTCATGTCAAAAATATTTTTTGTGATCTGGGTTTTACTTTTTAGATGTGAGGGAACTTCTCCATTTTTAACAACTCATGCTTCTCTCATCCATCTTACTGCTCTTTGTTCAGTGAGTCACAGGAAAGATACAGACATCTTTTCATGCTAATTCTGGTTTGGAATAGACCCAAACTTTCATACATAAAAGGAACCTATCTAGAATAAAGTTCTCAAACCAGAATAGCCTAATGTGATTCCACATGTTCAATATGTAGAGATAGCCGTCAATTAAAACTCAGGTCTGAATATGTGAAACAACATAGATATGGAAAGAACTAAATATTCACTGCTAAACTGAAGAACTTCACCAAGTTTCTGAAGCTATGTTTTCTTGCTGCTGTTTCCACAGTACTATTATCTTCCAATGTTTTCTGCAACTTCTGAAAGTCATACTACACTTAGTGCCTTATTTCCTATCCTTTAATGCCCCAAATCTTAACACTTTACAGTAGCCTACTGTTCTTCCCTACAAACACTGGAAAATTTCGTTTAAACTTTACTCCCTTTCCTTTCTTTCTGAGATGCTCCAGGCAATTTATCATCAAGCAATGAACTCTGCTTGACATCCTGTATTCCAGTATTTGTACATCATATTGCAGCCCCGTAACTTCAATGGGATTTTTTTCAGGTAGGCGTCTGTGCCCATTTTAAATTCTACTTGCCTAAGGGTTTTCCCTACTGGAATGGCTATAAGCTGTCACATCTGTACAAGTGACATTTTCCTATTTAACCTTGACCCATATCCCAGGGAAGATAATTTGAGTGAGTGATTTTTATAATATCATCAATTTTCTAATCATATGGTCTGGAATTATAAATAATTCCTTAAACTCTATAAGTTATGATGGAGAATTATTGGATGTGACAGGACATCTAAAATACTTGCCCTTAATCCTTATGCCCTAGCAGCTAAGAAATTCTGAATAAAATGCTATGAGACTGAAAATAAAAAGAGGAGTTTGTCATTGACAGACACAATGTAGGAAGGTAGTAGAGGTTTCCTTTAAGGAAATAATTCATGTAAGCTTTTGAAATTATAGTAACTTTTCGCAGCATACTATCATTTTTTTGTTTTCCTCACTTTCTTTTTCCTTTATCAGACAGACTTGTTAAGCTTTTTTTCTCTCATGATTTTCACATGTTTCATCTGAAAAGTCGTGTCAGAATTTTTTAACTATTATCCCACCTTCTGATTTTATTTTAAATATTTCTTAATCTCTTTTAAAAAAAATTCTGCTGATTCACAAGAAAGATTCTTTGTATTATATCCCTCTGTTGGTGACAAGCAAAACCTTGTCAGTCTTCATGCATCAGCAACAAAAATTGATTCTTAACCTAGCTTGACTGATTTTTATGAGCCTACTAATTATAAACTTTAAATATAAAATATTTGCTGCAAGCAAATCACACTTATATCACCCTGATAGTATCATGATCTGTAACTTTCTGTCAATATAGAAGTTGGATGGTTTTTCATTGCATTTAATGTATTTATTCTAATTGTTATTCTCTTGCCTTTGTGAAATGGAATGAAATGGTATGAAGATTCTGATCGTGGAACATAGTAAAATAAATTACTCTGACTGCCTTGATATATATTTCCAAGGGAGAAAACCTGCTGGTGAAGCATTTGAGAGACATTGTTGCTGAATTAGATACGACATGTAAACATTTTTTCCGTTAGGAGAACCCTTTAGAAACCCTCATTCCTAAGATATTTTGGGATGTTATTGATTTTAGAGACATTGATATTATGTTCTCTGACAAAAAACTAATGTAATACTTGCGTAGCTATGGATTTTACTTAGAAAAATCTAAATAAATAAAAGTATATGCCCATCTAAACTATAGTGGCTGTATAATATTTACCAAAAAATATTTTAAGTTATATACCCTACCTTTAAGTTTAATGCCTACAAGATATTGCATTGTCTTTCTTGATTTTGGCAGGGACTATGTTCTTTTTAGGGCTTCTCTTTAATGCAAATTTCATAAATTGATGTTTCCCATAAAACATTCAAACTGTTCTGCTGAGTAATCTTAATGACACAGGAATCCTTGCACTGTGATTTCTAAAAGTAAAAACCATTTTGATTAATATTTCTCCTGATTGTCTAGTTGTATGAGACTATATAAAAGGCAAAGCTACTGTCTATACTTTGCCTACATATTAATAAATTTTAAAATTCTATTTTTTTGTGAAAGAATTTGCTTTTGAAACATCTTTATGTTATTGCTTATCCACATTTTTGAATAAATCTGAATCATTTGAAAGAAAATAATACAACATAATATGAAAGTAATAATAAAATGTTTGCTAATAATGCGATATTCCTTTAAGCCTGAAAATAATTATTCTTTTGCATTAAGAAAGATAAAACTGTCATAAATTAATCCATTAAAACTCATAATGATGGTCACTTCTAGTCCACTTATGGGTTTAATGGCTTTTAAATGCTCATGCTACGTGGAATTTGTAAAACAATAATAAAATGCAGTGAATATATGGTGTCCTCAACAGATAAGTACTTGAAAGAAGAGGAAAAAAAAAGGGTATACTTATATAAGGCACATCAAAACATTCTGGAGATTTGATAATTTGATGACCCCAAGTAAACTGAATGTGTTTTCTAGAATTCATAACCTAAAGTAGGATGATTTAATGAAGATATTCAGGAGAAATTCCTTCCATTATAATTTCTCTGTCAAGCCTGCAATATTTGATGGCCTACAGCATATTATTCCAAAAAAGCAAATATTGATATAAAGATTTTGAGTGATAGTTTAAACACCTTTTAATGCATTTTATTTGCAATAACAAAGTCTATTGGAAGCAACTTAGTCTGCAAAAAGCGTTATCAAGCCAAATTTCAGGAGATTGCATTGAGCTTGAAAGAGTGCATGTTAAATATCAAACTTAACATGATTCCCTTTTTGCTGCTCCTTACCAGAACTTAGGGTACAATTCAGCTTAACTGCAGTTTGAAATGCCCAGGAATTTTTTGTTCTGTTTGGTCAGAGTTTCAGGCTCTCTCTAGTTATGTGTTTTTGTTGCTCCTGTCAGAGTTCTGTGCCACTGGAGCACAGTTAGACTCATTTTATGCAGCATATAAACTAAACCCAGCTGTGATATCTGAAACTATAACATGTACGGATTCATGAAAGTTCTGGAATTAATACTGAAGCTAATCAGAAGTCCATACTTGAAAGACAAGTTCTCAGAGGTTTAAAGTAGTCTCCTCTGCAAACTGAATACACTCCTTTGGTTTATGGAGTTTTTAATGGAGAAGCATAATTTTATATCTACAAATACATATATAAACACACACACACACACTTTACCATCCCTTATTTTACTGCACCCCCATGCAGCTGCATACTGTTTTGAACATGTGTAACATTATTTGACTATATATGTGATATTTCTTCAGTATAATGATGATATTTCTCTTTATCCTGGTGCCCAGACATAACGAAAACAAAAATTCTCTGTGCCCTAATCCCCCACTTCTTCCACTTTCATCAGTGATCAATCTACATGAATGATTCCATTTGAACTAAATATCACATGAAAAGTTCCAGCAGGAAATAGTTAAGAGTTTTTTTTCCTAGGAAAAAGGAATAGTGTCTGTGTCCCAGAAGAGAGGGGGTTTTCTGGACTTATAAAGTTCTATTAAAAAGGTTGGATTTGCCAGTCAGTATCTTATATGAGTGTTGAAAATTCATTTAAAGCTAATGATATGCAAAGTGGTCTCACTAGGAAGTGAAGTTTTCACTCATATGGATTTACAATCTCATTTACTTGTGCAGACTCACTAATCTGATTGTAATCATGTTACTTATCTTTCAATTTTCTGTGTGGCAGCTGTACATCAGAAACGACATACAGGTGGGACTATCATATATTAAATCAATTTAATCACATTTAAATATTTTAAGGTTTGGTCTTCCATAAAAAGCTAGTTCCTAAACAAGCAACATAAAAAAAACCAACTCAAAACATAACAAACTCATAGTTACATACTTATTTTTAAGCAAGGTTAAAATATTTTAACATTAAAATTGACTGACTTTAAAATAATATAATAATTGCTCACAATTGAAAAGACTCAGACAGCTATTTGATTACCTTGTGGTAGAAAAATTACAATGCTTATTGAATCAAGTATATTTTTCCACCTATTCATAGGGAAATTATTGTCTTTAATCAATTTATAAATATAATTTGATATTTAATGTTTATAGAAATATTACTATGTTCTCTCACATGTATTCAGAACACCTAATTAGATTTCATTTTGATTGGTTACTGGCCAAAGGGACTTGGAGCTAGAATCCAGTGAAACTACTTCAATTCCTCACATTATTTCCAGTGTACCTTAATTTCCTGTGGCGTTGTCATTTGTTGTGATGAAAATTCTGAAGACAGGCATTCTTCCGGGGGCTGTTGCTACTTAATATCAGGGTAGTCTTCTAGTGGCAGTAAGACAGGTGGGAATTCAGGTGATACAATCCCCATCTTGGCTGTCAGTCCTTTCTCCATTATCCATCTTCATGACATTTGCTGAGAGCACCTTACTACTACCAGTAAAGTATCTCCTGTCCGGGCCTACATCTTTGGAATAGTGTTGCATATTGCTTTAAGAACTTATGTTGCTTAACCATGTACTTAAGAGCACTCTGTGTAAGAAATATTTTATAAAAAACACAGAACAATTTCATGCAAAAAATAATTTACATATTCTCTTCAAAAATTAACAATATAACATGAATACAACTTGTGTGGATAAGTAGTTTTTAGCATATCTAAAGCTCAAGGACTTTATATTCCATTTTCTACACACATTGATAGAGAGTTGCCAAAAGCTGTATCAAGAGATCAAGGCTGTCACTGGGTACAGCCAGTAGCCTGTACTCTCAGTAGGGACACACATAAATGTACTGTACACTATGTGCTACCTTGTATACCGAGCCAGCCACGCTGATCAACACATGCTGTCACTTGCACAAGAACAAACACCAACAGCCTCATCCCATTCCCTTCTCTGGCTGACCAGGATAAAGAGATATAAGTAAATAATATTCACTCATCCAGCGTCTGGGATCTGCTGCCCCTGGATGCCAGGATTCCCACTTGGCACCTGGCCATGCCACCTTGAAGGCCATAGCCGCACTCCAGCTGCAGGTCTTCAGACCTGCACTCACACATGTAGATACAGGTATCCCTTCAAACAAAGAGGTATTAGATACACCAGTCCTGGACCATCCCTCTTGCCCGTTACCATCCACCAAGATCTTCATATACGCAAGGAGGTGGCACAGTCAATCTGCAGATCCCACTCGTGTGTGTATCTGGTCCCACCTACTCAGCAGTGAGGCTGACTCGGTGCTTGTTTGTGATCATACACTGACTTGCGTACAAACACTCATTGTTCTTGCTGGTGACCCAGACACACAGACTCTGGCACTCCAGTCACTGGCTCTTAGACTTCCCGTACACATACATGTACATGTGAAAAGAAGAAATTCACCCAAGAAAGTAGTTGGAATTTAATGACGAAATAAGACAGACTGTAGTGATGGAGTATATGGCATGGTCAGGTAAGGGCACAGACCAGCACTGTGCAAGTAACCATCCTCTCCTGTTTCCTACAGCTCTGGGGTGCAAGCCTTATGAGGAGCAGCTGAGGGAGCTGGAGACACCTGATTGCTCCCTACATCTACGTGAAAGAAGATTGTAGTAAGGTGAGGATTGGCATCTTCTCCCAAGTAAAGAAATGACAGGACAAGAAGAAACAGCCTAGAGTTGTGGCAGGTAAGGTTTAGTTTGGACATAAAAAAAGGTCCTTCACTGAAAGGGTTATCCAACATTGGAACAAACTTCTTAGGGAAGTGGCTGAGTTGACATCCTGGAGATGTTTTAAAAGACATGTAGGTATTATGGTTAGGGTCATGGCATAGTGGTGGACTTGGAAGTGTTAGGTTATTCCAGCCTAAGTGATTCCCTGAGCTACTCCTCAAAACACCTCAGGCACTCTTTCCTCTCCTTTCATTGTTCTATGGACATCTCATCGTCTTGTACAATCCCCAAAAGTCCTTCTCCTGCATCCAGTCACAAGTCCCACACCCTTGTAAGCATCAACTTCCCCTTTAGTCCAAAAGGTGAACCAGAAGTAGTGGAGAAATATTAAGCTTAGGAAAAAAGTAATAATACTATGCTTTTATCTAAAGGTTTTGTGCTGCAAAAAGACAAAGTATACTATGTTATTTATTAATAATATAAACTAATATAAAGGAACATTCACCCAAAAAATATAGCTAAATAAATATAGAGATTAAATTACAGAAATTTAAGGATTTATACACAGAGTAATTTGGAAAGCAACTTTAATTAACCTAGGTTTATATTATGCACTAAAGCTAGCAGAGTTAGATCAGTCAAACAGATTGTAGGCAGCAATCTCCCTAGCTGGCTTGCAGGTGGAAGACCCTTGTTACAGTTATGCCCTCCAGTTGCTCATTATTACCCTTTTGCCAGCAGAACTGGGAGGGCAGTCACCTCCAGGAGAGTGGTTCCTGTGACTGATCCTTCTTCCTCTTCAGGCAAAAGCAGTCAGGTAAACACAGGCAATTTAAATGGTTGGCTTGAGGCTCAGGACAGACATCCTCTTTCATATCTAGCTGTGCTGATAGCTATTGTTCCTAGTCATCTCTGTGCTGGAGGCTATGCCACTCAGGATGTCCAACCAAGTAGCAGCTATCTCAAGACTACTTCTAAGACAGGCAAGCTGAGATCTGTGTATGCACAGTTTAAGCCCACTTGTTAACCTGTTGGTAGCAGATCCTGTGTTAATCTCTGTTATAAACAGCCTGGTGTGTTATTCTGTATCATTTGGAAACTTCACTGGCTTTGCTCCGAGTGTGGATTAGACAGAATTTGCTAGAAACACTTTACCAGCTGAGCTGTGAAAAGGGGTAAGCTCCAGCCAGTGAAAAAGGGAGAGATTGATGTTGCTATATCAGCACCTGCAGAGGTGTCTCTTTATGGCTTTAGGCAGTTAAGAGGGGCAAGAGATGTGATTCGTGATTGTCATAGTTTTGTTCACAAGTGAAGAGGTTTTACAGACACCAATTATAAAGCTTCTTTAGTTCTGTTTGAGCTGAATGATAAAAAGACTTTCTAGAATTTTACAAAGTGTGCTTTTTCATCCATGTTAGTATCATGCTGCCAGTAAAACATCTGATATTGCATCAGATCTCAGGTTCTAAATGTACTACCTAAACAAAAGTACTGACTAAAAGAAAACTGTTGTGAAAGCATTTATAAGAAGACATTTTTATTTATGCTGTATTAGCTGCTAGAGCTAGTTTTTATAGGTGGGGATGTTAGGAAACTGCAAGTATTGCCAAACTTGCCTCCTAATAAACTCCAAACCTTCCAGAGTGTAAGTAGCAACCATTCAGCTTGATGGGCTTTTAAATAGAGGAAAAGGGTTTTAGGGATTAATATAACTTCTCTTCTATTAAGAAAGCAGCTTAGAACGAGAAAACTGTATTTGTGATATGCATTGTGAAATCCTAAGTATTTGTGACACACTGAACAAAAGGATAGATTTTGTTAGAACTGAGTGTGTTATAAATGTATTAGCTATAAATATGTTCATTTTGTAACTGTGTTAAAACTGCTGCTAGACAGTAGAATTATCTTGATCTGGAAGGATTTAACAAACCAGACCTTTTACTCAAGCCTCTCCCAGCCACAGAACCAGGAGAGGCTGGACAGAGGCAGAGTTCAGCTGCCATGCAGATGTGCAAGAAGGGCCATCCCTTTGGCCAGGGTCTTTCAGCACCTCAGGTCAGTGTGGCATGGCAGTGCAGTCTCTGCATTTGGCAGTGATACAAAGAGGCTGTGACTCCAGTCAGTGATTCTTTGACTGAAAGGAATATCACTCAGTGAAATGTACCGAGCATTTCTTCAGCACCACTTCCAAAAATTCTATGAAACTTACATGAGCTTAAGTGAACAAGAGACAAGATGATTACATTAGGGAAGTATCTTTGTAATGGTCAGGCAACTTTCTGCTAGGGTTGTTAGCACGAATTTAAGCTGACACCTTCATTGATAATTATGGTGTTTACAGGAATGAAATCAAGGTGGTACTTGTAGATTAAAGTGCACTGTCGTCACACAGTCATTTTGTCATATGGAAACACTCATTTTTTAAGTTTGGTCTGCTGTGGCATCATCTGGGAAATTCTAATTTTACCAGTGCTCATGTCCCCATTACAATATAACCACAAATGAAATCAATTATATATTGATATCCTTAAATGCAGTTCTCCAATAAGCACCAAGAATCATAATTGAAGTAATGGCAGTGAACAAATGTCCTTAAAGATAAGCTACAGTAAAAGATTCATACTGAAAATCTAAATGCTGAAGAAATTACTGAATTATTTAGTCCCATATTATTTAGTTCCATTGCTAGTTACAGGACTGTCAGGTTAAATGTTACCATGATTACTGCAACTTCTCCTGTAGTATGATGCTAATTTTAGCTCTTTAATCTATTAGAATCACATCTACTGTAATTATCTTCCTCATCTCTTATTTCTTCTGTAATCATCAATGAAGAGTCCAGGCATTGGTGCCCCCTTCCATAGTGCGTTAGATATAAGGTCTTCATTTTGTTAAAGACCTTATACAATTTAGACCAAATTTTATGATACCTCTTTATTTCTGCAGCACCAGAGATAAAAGTTTTAATTCTTCAGATTTTAATGATGATTCAGTCTCATGCGGTATACGCCTTGTTCCTAAATTTTCTGATTCAAAAATTTAAAAAATATGAAATTCTTCTGTTAAGTTAATAATAATTATGACAATAAGAGAACAGGGGAGAATCCTAGAACCTTATTTAGCTATGTACATTAACGACCTACTTTTCATAAGTACTGAACAATCACTGAATAATCTTCACTGAAGTTGCTAGATGCTGGAAATGAACTTTCCAAATGAAAACCCAAAAATGTTGCATCTCCTTTCTAAACTTTATTTCATGTATTATATACATGCAATAGCATCAGTTGGATTAACTATCTGTTAAGCCTCTTTGTAGCTCTCAATACAAAATTTCTCTTGAGGTATATTTCAGCATTCATTAATTCTAACAATGGTAGCTCAGAGTTGGTGTGTCAGTGACAACAAGTCTCATGGAGAACTTCTAAATGTTGTCCCCTGTGATGACATTCCATGGCATCTTCAGCCTCACTGGAAAGGTCAGTGACACAGATTTGCTTTCAACAATGTAATCCAGTCCAAGAGTGACAGCCAGACTATTCAGCATGACAGAGGCAAGGAAGGTTTGAAAAGGCTTTTCATTTGTAAATGACACAAACAAGTCATACTGGAAATTCCAACCTTTGCCTGTCTAGAAACATTTTTGAACACAATGAATCAGTTCTACTTGATCTGGTTTAAGTTGTAGAAGGTGAGTTGCTGATGTTTTGGCTTAATAACTTCCAGGATCTTTTAGCCCAAAGGTATTCTTACAGAACTGTTAATGCCCTCCCAATGATTCTGTCAATATATGTATTTAAAATCCTTACATATGGAAACATCATTTGCCATTGATAGTCTTTCTAAAAGTTTACTTCCCACCCACATCTTCTATCAAGCAGATATATTTCTTTAACTCTTAATTTATAGTATAAATGCAATGTATCCTTCAGTTGCAAATATATATGTAGAATGTATTCCCATATTTAGGAATCAATTATATAAGTATCAAGTCTTTCAATCATTTTGATAGTTTATAACACAAATTTATTCCTTATAGAGGAATAGAGGTTTTTCACATGCTAAAAAAGCTGGAATTATATTAACTCATTTACAAAAACACAGATGCTATTCTGATACACATGCAAGCAGAAAAGGAAAATTAATTTCTGCCTGTGTTGGTCCTTGTGACTTGTTATGTGTGTGTATGAACTGTGAGTAACTGTCTGTCTGCTGGCACTCAACTCGCTGGACCTGGAAACACAGAGCTTCAGCACCCTCAGCCTTTTGGGCTATCAGACTTGGCAGTGCTCTAAATTTCTACTTTCCTTCTTGTCCTTTCAACTTATTCCTCTCACTAATTGTATAGATGACAAATATAACAAACTATATCTGCTGCAAGCTTGGCTTCTAAATAATGGAGTCAGTTCTATGTACTTCATGTAAAGCCTTCACCTTCCCAAAAACATTTTAAAAAATAATAGATAAACCCCCACAATTAAAAATATCCCAAATATTATTTATGAAACATCTTGAAAGGAAGATTATATAGGTAAAGGAATTGTTTAATTTGAAAAGGAAGAGAATACATGAACATGGATATGTATTATGTTAAAAGCACTGAAGTTAAAAGCCCTTGATGTTACATGAGCCCTCTTCAAACAGTCTCTGAGTATGAAGTCTTTTTAATAATGTGCTCCTTTTCACATTAATCTCAGTTATGAAAGCTTTTAAGCAAAACAGTAATGACATATAGTATATAATTAAAAAGAATGCAAGGAAGTTGTTTTTACACTGAAAAAAAATTAGTCTTTTCACCCTGAACTGAGTAATTAAGATTTTGCCAAAGAAAAGGGAAGACACAGTATTAAGAATTTATGCAAGCATGCTTAAGAAATAGAATATTTTCATGCTAAGGTCATCACAAGCGTGATATTCACGTGAGGTCATGGCAGGGAAATTTGGTCATGATTTAACAGCAATACATCTTTTTGGGTTTTTTTTTTCTTTCAAATTTCAAAACCTTGTTATCATTGCAATAAAAATAATTTTATTTTTAAAAAATAAAAGTAGAGTATATAGGCATTTACAGGTCAGATTTCATGTTATTTACCTTTTAGGCATTGCCTTGCCTAAAACCCTGTGTCAGGTGCATAGGTTATGAGATGAAGGCAAGGTAATTTAAAATTACTACCTCCAAAATCTACCTAACAAATAACTGATAATAATTACCCAAATAATAATAATTTCCCCAGAAGTTTATTTAGAAGTGGATCATACTACAGAACACTGACATTCCACCTGTTTTAAGCGCTCATGACCTGTTCTAGTTGCTCAGTGTTGTGATGCCTGTGTTACAAGCTGACTAGCTACACAATAAATGCACTGAGTTCAGGCTGCTCTAAGGGCTACCGCAGTTAAGAAGATTTCCTGGGAATGTGGACAAACATTTCCCACATGGATGAAAATAAGGTAGGTGAAGAATCTATTCCTGCAGCTGACAGAGCAGAGGCAGTATAGAAAACTGTTCTTACCAGTCACAGATCTCAGGTGAGATCGGGCTGTGGCTAAGTTTCTGTTCTATTTAAGTGCAAACTCTGCTGCATTAACTGAAATCACCTAAGACATTGGAGAGTAATTCATTGGATTTTTCCCAGAAAGGGAATAGAAACACAACACAGGTACAGACTGTCAAAGAAACTGCTTCTTTTTTACTACATTTTGGACTGCTACTGCCAACTCCTACACCAGACAACTCTTACCTAGTGCAGGCAAATATTCCTTAGCCAAGAATTCAAATTTGACTTTCAAGCCAATGTACCATAGCTCAGATTATTATCAAGGAATGTTACAGCAATTTTTCCACCCAATTTTGCAAACTTGATTTTGTCAAGATGATAGGTGTTTGTTGTTTGCATCCAGTTACCCAAAGGATTTAACAGTGACCTTGTTTTAAAGGTCTCAGATGAGAAGAAAAGCAAGCTTTCCGCCATCTACTTTTTATGAAACAGGTGCACCCGTCTGGGCTTAGATAGAGTTCATTTTCTTTATAGTAGCTCATATAGGGCCATGCTTTAGACTTTTCACCAAAACAATACTGGTAACACATTAATGTTTTAGCTTTTGATGAGCAGTGTTCACACAGCATCAAGGACTTCAGTTTCTCACTCTGTCCCCAAAATAAATGGATCTAACAGGTAAGTAGTGGTGCATAATAAGTTGGGAAGATACACAACCAGGGAGCTGACCTGACCTAATCAAAGAGATATTCCATACTATATAACAACACACTTGCAAATAAAAGATAAAAGAGGGGCATTTAGGAGGATCATTCTGATCTTTAGATCAGAAATCATCTGGGAAGTATTCTATCCATGGAAATTGGGGAGTGGTTACCTTTGCATCACTTGATTTGTTTTTTTTCCCTCTTCCACTTACTCTTCAATTATTAAGCATTTATTATTATTATCATTACTGTTTATTTTGATGCATAAATTTTCTCTTTTTTTAATCCTTCCTTTACTCTTCCTCCATTCCTCTGGCAGAGTGGGAGAAGTAAGCAGGCAGCTTTCTGGTGTCTGGGCCTGTCAGAGTTAACTTAGAGCAAGAGAATAAAGTATTCTTTCAAGAAATGGGAGACAAAATCCAGCCCTGCTCTCATCCTCACTGACTTCAGATAGGTGTTTTGCTGACAGATTGCGAGATATCTGCAAGATTATGATTATCAGATTATGAGCTGTGTAGATTCTTTGTCTCTTTCCAGTGTTGTACCATGAGCATTTAGAATTTAGATTCTTTCCTATGTAATGATGTTAAATCTTTTTACTGCATAATGAACATCAAATATCAACTATCAAAAATACTGTAAAAAAATTACATCACATTCTTGTCATTTGTTCTGTTTCTTCAATGTACCCTTCTGCTTTGCTTTTACACAGGTAAAAACACAGTTCAGTAAATGGCAAATAATTATGTTGTTCAAATGTTCTACCAAATGGCATTAAAATTTGAAGATGAATGCCAGAAAAATGTAATGCAAATCTTGAACAATTGTAGTCATTTGAAAGGATTTTTATACATGGTATTGTTTGGAGGATTTTTTTTTATTCCAGTAATTATCTGTGCTTATTTTTTTCTTTTTATTTTCTTCTAGTCAGAAAAGAAACTGTTTCATTCTGAAAGGTCTTTATAATTAAATCAGTTTTCAGTTTTAATTTTACCTCTATTCTCTATTTTCATATAAATTAAGCAAATCTTCTCATTATTTCTATTAAGAGATATATTAGTTATTATACATTAAGGCACGTTTTAATTGTGAAGTCAAAAGACAGAAATGTTAAAATCATGATCCTGTGGGATGATGAATGATTTGGTGTCATATTTCCAATTATATTCAGGTATGCCATTTGGGCACATGTACAGGCTTTCCCAAATAAAACACCTAAATAAGTTAAGAAACTGTCATTGAAAACAGACTGAAGGTTTTGTCTTAATTTTAGAGAAAATGTGAGATTTTTCTCTATTTTTCCCCTAAATGATTTAAAATAATTACTGTATGCTTTCATTGTCTCTCAATATTCTACTTTCTTACTTCAGACAATTTACTTTTAAACATTCAGGATACTCTAGTAGGTTTCTAACTAACATGTTTTTAGCTAATAAGTTTTTGTCTCCAACCTAAGAATTCTTGGAGAGAAGCTGGAGAAACCAGCTTTCCAATGCAGTGCATAATTTAAATTGGTATAGTTGTCTAGCTTGTTATTCATAGTGACTGCAGGTCAGTTTGAAAAGACAGTTATGTTCATGTTAACCCCATTCCAGATACTTATCTCACTTCTATGTCTGTTTTTCAGTTGATTGGTAGTTCTGTTCTTGGTTTCTATTTTCTTTTGGTTTGGGTATTTTGTTAATCTCTGCCCTAAAAGATTTTCCCTATCAAGACTTAATTTAAAACTGATATGCAGAATATATATAAGATGCATAGGAGCCCTTTAAGCCCTGGAAAAGCTGCTGATTCCTTTCTGACAAGAAAAAAAAGGGGGAGTCTCATTTCTGTATCTCACTACCACCTGGCAGGCTTCATAGACTGCAAAAGGTTTTTTCCACAAGATGATGGTTCTTAAGTTAGTTGTTTCCTAAGGAACTGTGTGTTCTATGAATTAAAGGCTAGTTTCCTTTTGCAGACAGAAAGATGAGATTACTGGTGTGTTTTAGTCTTTATCTAGAAGGCAAATCTGCTCAAGTTTATTAAATTGTTTGGTGCTGAAGCAGCTAGGATATGTGGCAGTAGGTATATTTAGCCCAAAGGAAGGAGGCAAAGGTGACATACAGCGCACATTAAACAAAGCCTGGCAAAGAAACTGAGTTTTACTGTTATTGTTATGTACCTAAAAATTACTCCTTCTGCATCCTTTGTTTACTGTGTTTACTGCATTGGCATAACAGCCTAAAAGGTAATTATGTGGTGTTCTGATAGTCTGTCTTCACTGTTGCATTCTTCCTGTTTACTCAAGTAAGGAGAAAGTCATCATCAGTTAGAACTGCTTAAGACTGATTTTTCTTTTCCCTACTTTTTGCTCCCCAACATGCCTCTCAATAAAAAAAAAAATTAAAAAACCCCAACCACCAAAAAAATCAACATCCTGTTTTCTGGGCTAACCTGAGAGTTTTTGAGTAGTATTCTGTTTTTCTCTGTTGTGTTCTGATTTGAGTAGATTGGGTCTGTTCCACCTTTATTTCGGGATCCTAGGAAGCCAGAATCTATGTGAAGTATTCCAAGAGCACTCATATGAGCACTTCCACAGGAACTAGTAACTGTAATTCTATTTGTTCCTTAGTGACAGAATTTTAATAGCCATTTGTTAGTTTGTACCAGAGTACACCCATCAAGCTAAAAGAGACCACGGAAAGTATTTTTTTCCTTTTTTTTTTTCCTTAAAAGAAATTAATTTTCTCTCCTGTCCTTTATGTTAAAGGAGACAGGAAGTTAATACTATTCCATTGGCTAGGACAGTTAAGGAAAGAAAGAAACACTGTTATCTCGCCTTATGAATATTCAATTTTGCAAGTTTCAATGGAGTAAGTCAGAGTAACTCACTGCAGAACAGTTTGTGACTGGATAGGTGTGAAGAAAAATAGTATTTAAGATGCAGAACAGGTGTTGCTCATTGGATGTCTGCTCTAATAGATGGGAGTGTGCCTTAGCACTTGCCTTGAAGGAAATGAAAGCTGCTATAATGATTCTGGATGATATATGGAAAATCTGTTCCAAAGAATTTTTATTTCCCTATTAAAATTCAACTTGTGTCTGGTGAGCTAAATGCTTCTATTGACTCAGTCTGTCATATTTAAGCTGCATAACAGAAAACTGATTTTTACTGTAATTTTTTTCAGCTGCGTCAGCATTCTCCTTAAATATCTTACATGAATTTGTGGGAGCATGCTTGTAACAGTGGCTCAAAAGCTAAAATTTGTCAAACAAAGCCTCCCTCCTTTTTCACTTTGATTTTTATTAATACTGCTGGTTTGTTTTTAGTATTCAGAATATTTTCTCAAATTGGCTGAGGTACTTAAGCATTCAAAATATGACTAAGAAGCCCTCAGTTAAAGTTGCTGAAATTTCCTGAAGTCGTATTAATAGTAGAAGTATTTATTTATTGTTTCAGAAGGTTTATAAACTTCCGAAAAACAACTTATTCCCACAATAAAAGATCTCTCAGTAGTAATGAGGTATGTTTCTATGACTAGGTTTATTTTACAGTGCTTGATTGGTTTTCCGTTTCTTGCTTGCATGTAAATATATATGTATAAATATATATGAGAGTATGTATGTAAGTTCTCTAAAAGTATGCAACATGAGACCTTGACTTTAGTGTGGAAGCTTTTAGTTTAGTGAACCCAGATGAAAAAAATCACATTATCAAGTTAGCCAATTATGTAGTGAGTAAAGAGTATAACATTCAATTCTGACAGGTTTGCAAAACAGATTTGTTAAAAGTTTGAGTGACAACAACAGAAGCATGACTATTTTTCAACAGCGCAGATATGACTGAGAATTACTCAGCTAATACATGGAGATTAATCTCCTGAAAGATAATCACTTCTCATCGTAACCTAGGAAGATGCTGATGAAGTGTAGGCAGTTTGGTACCTCTAGGGATGACTTAGCAACGTAGTTTCACAGCTTTATACAAATGTCTCAATTCACTGAAGTCTAGATCAGCCATTTGTTTCTTATTCTTGGTAATTAATACTTGAGATTAATTAGCTTTGAGATTGCTGCAGAAATTGCAGCTAGCTTGCTGGCAGTAAGTATGCTCCCAGTTTGTTACATTAGATGGCTTTGCTTTTATATCCAGTCAAATTGCATTAAATTTGTGATCTAAATAATAAAGTCAGTTGGTTTTTTTTGTTTTTTTCCCTCTGCTCACTGATAACCTTAGTGATATTTGTCCAATTGAAGAGATGTAAGCAGGTGTAATACTCATTTGTCAGTCTCTTATTTAATGGCAAGGTCATGATCCTAGTAACTTTAGAAAACTTAAAAAATAAACTACAGCTATCTGTGTGTTTCATTGCTTCTTCAAAACAGTCTTGTTCAGAGAATTTAGGTAACTACATGAAACAGTAACATGTGAGACAAAGATATGAGCAGTTAATTTGGTTTATTTGGTTTGTTTTGTTTTTTAGTGATGAATGATTAACGAGTGATTAGGGAACTGTACATTGAGGATCAGTGTCAGCAATAGAACGGGCACAGCAATAGCTGAACACTTATAAAATGTTAAAATATGACCAAAAATTTGTGAAGGGTTTTTCTTGACAATGCTCCAAATTCTTGATGACGTAGACACATTCAGGTTACAACTAGACCAGATCCCATCTCCCATAGGGCACTATAGGATACCCTACTTGCACACGCCTGAATTGGAGATGAGGGTGCTCCAGAGGTATTGTACCCACACAGCCCACTTCTTTCAGCTCACCAGTGTACACACAGGTGGTGAAGATGCCCACAAGGCCATGTGTCACCTCAGCCCCCAAAAGGTGTGGATCCCAGTGTGTTGTGCCTCATACTGTTAAACTAGGGGCTGTTCCTTCCACCCTGGCAAAGGCCATTATACCACAGGGAGTCTTTGGCAGCACCATACCATTTTGGGTGCACTTCTCTCTTCTCACTTTTTCAAATGGTAAAGATTCTTTCGTACCTCACTTAAGGATGACTCATCTTTTTTGTTTGGTTTTCTTACCCAAAATTTTCATGGTCATTCACAGATGACTCTTTATCCCACCAGATATTAATCATTGTTGCCATCAGTGCTGCTTTTAGTTTGTTGGGTGGTTTGGGGTTTCTTGTTTGGTCGGTTGATTGTCTGTTGGGTTTTGTTACTTTTTTGGTTAGTTGCTTGGGTTTTTTTTGGAAGTATCCTCTCAAACATCTTTGAATATTCCACTCATATACACTGCTTACATGCACATTCCTATCTTATCATATATTGTTACCCAGGCTGTTTTACCAAGGGAAAACTATTAGTGTTTCTCCACAAAGATATAGTGCTTCTAGTTTATATGCCAGCATGTTGCTACAAGAGGAGCTTGAACTCGGGCTGCACAGAGATCCCATCTGTCTTAGTGAAATATTGAAGTTTAGTGACAAAGGACCCTCCAGATCTCTGCAGACAGCTTAAATGACAGAATGACACCATATATCCTATATTCAAGCTGTACATGGATGCGTGGGCTCTTTTTGTGTAGTTAACCACTTTCAAATTCTATTCTTCCAGGCCCTCTAAATAACACCAATTGCCTGTGGCTTGCAGCAACGCAGCATGAGGTGTGTTTTAGTACACAGGTTTTTTCCACAGGTTGATATTAAATATGCACAACTAATTTTTAAGGTCATCTTCCAGATGTGTTAGAAGCAGGGAAAAATAACACATAGAAGCAATTATGTTTTCAGATATTGAAAGGCTAGATGCTTGGGGATTTGCTTTCTGCAGTTATGTTCATGTATGTAGGTTGTTTTTAATTTTTTTTCCTCAGTACCAGAGGTACACATATTCAATTTCTTCCCTGTGCTTTATGGTGCCTATATAGCCTTAATTTCTGCTGTGTTGTATTTTATTCAAAATATCCCAATTAATTTTACTGGAGTAATGTGAAGTAAACATACTGAAGAGGCTTTGGTTATTCCCAGAGAACAGTCTGTGGAAAATTTGCAAGTGTAGCTTTTCTCTTGCCCTGCTTATCCAGCTCCTTGACAGACACTATGTGAAAAACAAACTAGCAGCATACTTCAAGGCATGTGTGTGTTTGTTGCCTTGAGATAATATAATTTTGTGTACCGTGGCCAGCACTTAGTGCAAGGGTACATGCATGTAAGGTGTCTGTTAACAGTGTACTATGGTTACTTTCCGAGTTCTTATTTTTCTAGCAGAAAAATAACTGTCATGCACACCAAACTCCAGGACAGACCTAAGTCTTTGAAGGATGTATCTTATTGCAGTTGTCTACACACTTTCTAAAACTTAGCCAGACTGGTATTATATGACATGGTTTGAGTTGAACTCATGCCCCGAATATGTTGAAAGAAGAAATATTTTATTCCTGCTGTATCTGCTGTGGCTCTGTTTGTCTCTCTTTACAGTAAGTCAGTTTTGTCAGCTAGTTGTTTTCTTTTTGGGTTTTGGTAGTTTGGTTTTGTTGTTTGTCTTTTTTGTTTGTTTTGTTTTTTTTTCTGGGATTTTTTTTCAGGGTTGTTTTGGGGTTTTTGGTTGGTTGGGTTTTTTGTGTAGCTTTGGATTTCGTTTGGCTTTTTTTGTCTTCTAACTGCATTTCTTTATTTTCTAGGGTGGTGTGTTTTGTGGTTTTTGGAAGATTATTTGTTCTCTTGTTTGGAGATGGAATGTTTTGGGGGGTTTTTGTTCAGTTTTTGGGCTTTTTTTACTTTTTTTTTGTATCTGTGTGCATGACTTATCTAGTACATTTGAAAGGGTCCAATGAAGACCACTGGAAAGGGGAGGAAGAAACATGGGACTGAACTTCTGACAAATAGATTTAAAGCTGTAAGAGGTATTAACTTTATATTGTGTTCTCTGAGAAAAATCCAGATTTGATAGTCTATACAGAACCCTCAGCTATAAAGTCTCAGTCCTTAACTGTCCATCTTCTGATGTAGGACAACAGTTTCTGAACTATAAACATTTTATATTACCAACCACTAGAAAACAAGGATATAAATAAAGGAATAATAACCCATCATGGAGTGTGGCCCTCTACATCCCTTTGCACTAATATCCTTTCAGGCTCTTGGATCCGTCTTACAGAACTGTGCTTTTGCACAATAGTTCCTATAACATGCCTCTGGGCTTTATTGTTATAAATAATTACAACCATAATAACAGAAACAAGAAACAGCAGCTTTCATTTTTTTTTTGCTTTAGAAAGGAATCTGCCTTTCAGGCAATTTTCTTTGTAATACATCACTTGAAAATCTTTTCCCTCCTTTTACTCTATCCTCATACTTTCTTATTTCAAATTCATGTTCAAATACCTTCTGTACCTATGTTAATATTTCATTCTCGTAAATTGATTTCAGCAAAAAAAGAAGAACCAGAATGATTTTAATGTATGTGAGAATGTGAAATTTCAAGGACAGATATTTAATCAATAATTAAGCTGCAAAACAGAGTGGGCTGAATTCTTTCTTTTGGTGTGATCTCCTGAATTTATTACTCTGTCTATTGTTGTGAATGTAAAAGTTTAAGAAATATTGGCACTCTAATGCTGTTATGCACACACTGAGGGATCAAAAGTGATACCATCAGTCACAACCACTGGGTTTAGTCATGAGAGGGAAGCTCATAGCAAGTGAAAGGGGTAGTAATATTTTTTATTTTTTTTACAAAAAATGTAAATGTTTTGCCTGAGCATGCAGGAATAGGTCTAGGAAAGCCAAAGCTTATTTGGACCTAGGGAGCAAGTGAAAGGTATTAAGAGTTTCTGTAGCTAGCTCAGCAGCAAAAGGAAGTGTAGGGAAAATAAGGTACATCTGTTTAGTGATGCAGGTGAGGTGGTTGGTGATGGTGGACAAGGGAAAGACTGAAGGTCTGAAATACCTTCCACCACTAGTTTTCCCACCCCTCTCCCCTTTGTCTTTCCATCCTCCAGATTTCACAGGTGTGACCCAAGGACTTTTGGGCCCCTTTCGTTTATATGTGATGACTAGAAGCTATTTCTGTATTGTGGAGGAAGATAGGGAAAACGTTCTGTGATGAAATGACTGGGTAAATGGAAAAGGAGATCACAGGAGATGCTGTATACATATTTTTAGTAAGGCTTTTTATCTAATTCCTTATGGTATTCTGAAATCCAAGTTGAATATAGTTGTGCACTTATAAATGGATAATAAGGTGAAAGCCTGGATCATTGAGCTCAGAGGGTTGTAAGCAGCAATACAAAGAAAAGGTATTAGTCTGATAATCACTGTAAGTGGTGATCAGAAATAAAAGGGAGGCCTTTCACCATTGCTGATGGTAACGACAGCTGTCTGTCACCAAGTTCCCCTGTAGTTAAATACTCCTAGTGGCCCCAATCTCAGACCTGTTCCAGCCTTATGTTCTCACCTGCTTTGCACCACTGTTTCTAAGTCAAAATGATATTAAGGGAAAAAACAATTTCCCTCTTAATGCTTGAGGTACAATTATGATAATATCTTTTTATTCCCATCAAATTCTTGTGAATATAAAGCTATAGAATTTATGGGGCTGGCAGGAGAGCATAAAGACGGTAAATAACAAGAGAATACAGAACCTCTTCTGTATTCATTAACCAAACTCAATTTGTAATTAGGCCACTCTGTCCTTGTCTTTCCAAATAAGAAATGTTCTGTAGTCTAGTAGGAACATGAAAAAACAAAAGCAGTGAGGAAGTGTATGTTTGAGGCACATTAAGGCAGCATTGGTAGGTTTATAACAGAGATGTGCTATTCATAGTCCTTTCTAAACCAAACAAAATTGTATTAGGACAGTCAATATCAGCTATGTAATATTTTATGAGCAGGGAAACAATCTCTTCCAGTTCAGCTCAAAGGATGCTCTGAATTTTTCTAACTCCGTAAAAAAATTCAAAGTATGTAGAGTGAACGACACTGAATATTCTTGGCTAGGTTTATTTTTGTGAATTTCTGATTTTGTAGCCTTTCCCTGTGCCACCCTGTGGTGTTGATCATGCCCTATTCTGACCTGGAGAAATCACAGGAAGGTACACTTGTTCTAAGGAAGGTGGTTAATTGTCGTTGTTGCATAGATTGATCTGAGCAAGAGTATATTCCCTCCTCATTATACACACAAGAAACTCAAGTCTCTGGCAACCTTATGGTATTTCATTTTTTTTGTACAGTTTACTGAGGATTTTTAAAAATGTGTTGCTGAAGATCTGCATTTTAATTATGCCTCATATGCCCTGATTTTTAGTTATGAAGTTTCTTGGCATATCTTGTTACATAATTGGTCACATTTCTGAAACTCTTAGAATATCCTGAAAACTGCTGTGCTCCTGGAATTTAGGACAAGCATAGCTGTGTGTACAGAGTTCTAATATCTGCTTTACAGAACCAGTAAGTGACTTGTAAATGTTACTTTAGAATAGCAGGTTTGCTATGCTTGACAAGTAAGTGATTTATTTTCTCAAACCTGCTTTATTAAGTACAGTTTAACATAAAAACAGAATCCTAGGCCCTCTTCTCAAAGAATATAATATTTTATGAATCATGATAGGAATAAATGAAATTTCCTTAGAACTAGAGAAAGTTCATATAGTTCAAGTGAGAGTAATCAGTAAAATCAGTCTTAAATGAGAATAAAATAATTTTATACCTTAGAAGGTATAAGGTTCACTAATTTCCAAGACTGTAGTTCATTGTACTCACCTTAATGTTTTATCTTTTGCCATCATTTGGGGGAGTTTTAGGGAGGCATATAGCATGCCTAAATAAAAAAATTGGAGAAAAACTATTCTAATGCAGATGGAACTGTATTTCTAATTATTTATTTTTGGCAAGCGATCTATAAAATATCAGCTCAAGTCATAAGTTTCATGACAAGTGGGAAAATAAATTGCTCAAGATAGGATGCAAATTAGGGATAAGGTTCAGCTGACTACCAGAATGTGTAATTGTATTTTGATATGTCACAGAGTAAGACAGTCTCACTAGATTTAAATTTGTAAACTAAAAATAGTTGACTGGAAAAATGGTAGGGAAAGGGTGTATAAAAACTGGTAACTCTTGAGAAGTGTAAATATGACCTTGAAAAATAAATCCAGAGAAGGTTAGAGAATAAGTTTCTTGAATGCAGTTTTATCTTACAATAGTACAAAGGTGAATTTGTGATTATATTTATTTTATGGATGATCTGAAATATTCATAAATGCATCACTGGTGGTCTGAGGGAGAAAGATTCTAACACATGATTAACTAAAAAATTAAAAATATCCTGCGTAATATGCTGATAATGAACAAATTAAAATCAATAATTATGACCAAAAGAAAATCCCATCAAACAAGCAGACTACTTCAAAAACTGTTCCAGGACCAGAAGATTTTAAGACTTGAGTACAAGGTGTAAACAAAGAATACGATTAAGAGGGTGTGGCTGCAACACTTAAAGGGCTGTGCAATATAATTGGTACTCAAAGCTGATGCTCCTGTAATAGGTCACCCTTATAGCTCTTCAGAACCTGATTTTGATGTATCATTCCTTGGTTATACATTTGTGTGCATACCTGCTCACTGAACATTTATTTGATGGCGTATAGAGATATTCACATGCATGATCTGTGTCTTCATGCATGCAAACTGCCTATCACAATGCTGATTAACGAATGCAAATGCAGCTTTTTTTCAAAGCTAGTGATATACTGTAACTCAGCATCTGTGGATGTCAGAGTAACACTAAGTATGTATGTAACATGGATTTAAGAGTTTGTCGTGAGAGAATAATAGCCAAGCAGTAGATTAGCGGTCAGAGAGCTGATATACACGTATACAGTGCTTTTTGATATCATTTTTTTCAACTAAAGTTAACCTTGCCCTTAAGCATTTGATTGTATCTTTAATTGAAGGTTTCGTTGTGTTAGGCTGGAACAATGTTTGATGGAAAAGCAGTGTTTTTTTTTCCTCAGTCAGTATAGACAGTAAAACATTGAGCATGAGAAGAGTGGATTTCTCACAAAAGGCAGTGTAGAGATGTGCAGAGATACTTCTGAGCTTTGACAACATTGTAGCAATAGCCTTTATCCACCTCTGCACAGCAGCACTACTTATTTGTATCTCAGCTCAGAACATTGTACAGTTTGGATGCAAAGGACCAAACTGTATGATCTTATTTCAAGTTTACAAGAAACAAGACAGGAAGTAGAGACATAGAGGCAGAAGGCTGGTTTGCAGAACAAGGCAAAAAGATGGTAAAATTTTTAAACAGGACAAGTTGTAGGATAAACTCCTCCCCTTGTCACTGGCCTCTAGGTATGGGAAGATTCTTTAAAGATCACCTGTTTTCTATCATATTTGAGTTTTTTTTTACCTTTAGAATTTTTTTTTTATTCATCCATCCAGACTATAATATTGTAACTTGGATATAAGAATAAGGCAGGAGACAGTGTTGAAAGCATTGATTAAAATGAAGGTAAATTACTTCCACTACTTTAATGTCATTAATAAAATCACTTGTTTTGCCAAAGCAAGAAAAGAGGTTTCTCAAGAATAGTTCACACTTAGTAAGTATTAACTCTTCCCGAGAACTTTGTCCTTTATACGCCCAGAATTATGTTTCATGAGGACTTCCTCCTTGATTTTTCCCAGGCAACAAAAAATTTTGTAGTTTTTTCTGTAGTTTTCTGAAGTTGACTCATTGGTCTTTTTGAATATGACTGCAATATTTTCCTTTCTCCAGTTCTCAGATATCTGTGACCTGTCAAAGATGACTGAAATCAGCCACCTCTTTTGGTACCCCTGGATGCCACTCATCTGATCACATGGTTTTTCATGGTTTGAGTTGTCTGAAGTAGACACTCTCTTTATCCTCATCCAGTATTCTCTGTTCTTTTTTCTGAATCCTCTCACTGAGCTCAGGTGCCTGGGAGACATTCTCAGCAAAGACTGAGACAAAGGTGGCATTGAGCACCTCATCTTTCCACATCCGCTGTCACAAAATCACTGACCCCTTCCAACACTATACTTCCATACTTCTGCAGTGCTAGAAGCAATTCTTGTTGCCCTTGTCATCCCTAGAAGGTTTTCAAGTGAGCTGCAGCTCTCTAAACAACATCCCTGCATGGCTGAACAATACTTCTAAATTTCTCTTTAGTAGGTTCTGTAACTTCTCCTCAACCCTCTTCTTGCCCTCTTTTTTTCACTTGAATTCCACCATGGGCTCTCTGTTTAGTCAGACTGGCCACCTGAGACACTTGCTTGTTTTTCTGGGAGTCAGGATGGACTATTATTGTGTTTGGCTGGTGTCTTTCACAACCATTTTGAGCATCTTTGTCCTTTAAAATGCCTCCTCCCATGTGATCTTATATACCTGTTCCCTGAATAAGCTGAAAGCTGCTCTCCTTAAGTACAGATTTAATACTCCATTTATCTCCTTCATTCTCCTCAGGAACTCCACTGATTCATGGTTATTCCAGTCAAAGTTACCTTTGATATTACTCAAAAACATCAAAGTAACTTGTCCTCAAATGGTTCTTCCTTGTTTCTGAGCAGTTGATCCAGCTGTACTTAACCCCTGGTTAATATCAGTATTTGCATCAAGAAGTTACTTCTGACAAAAATCCTGTCATAGTGACCTACCAGAAAATGGCAAAGTATTCCCCCATGAGAACTGGGGTCTGTCATCCAAAATTCCTTATTCCAAAATAACTTCATTCATATCCTCACCCTGGTCAGGTGAACTGTAACAAACTCCTACTGCTGGGTCTCCTTTGCTGGGTCTCCTTTGCTGGCCTCTCGCTTGATCCTGAGTTGTGAACACCCAGTTAAATTGTTGTCTGTCTCACAGAAGGGCTTGTTGTCTCACAGAAGGTACTTCTGAGCTACTCCTTCACCTGTCCCTTACCTGCTTTGTCATCTCCTTGAAATGTCTTCCATGAAGAATGTGTATTCACACATTCCTGCAATACCCATCCATTGCAATAACCTTTTTGTACGAGTTGTCCCACGACAGCTGAGTAATCAAAATGACGTAGATATGTAAACACATGCAAAATTCCAGTCTTTGCTGTTTGTTTTCCTGGCTGTGTGTATTTCTGTTCATATAATATGCTTGAGATGTACCTCCTTTCACCCTGTTTTATTACTCTGGAGTTCTCTCCTGTACCTGCCACCTGCCCATCACTTCTTTGCTTGACTGTGGGTTGTAATTTCCTTCCACATCAGTTCCTGGGTTAGAGCTCTACTCAGCATGTTGACCAGTCTCCTGGAAAAGCTGCTCTCAACAGCTTTGCCCTCAGATCTCCAAAGGAGGGTCCTGTGGTCTAAATCCAAAATTGCTTTTGAAGACATCAGCTACAGACACAAGCTACAGACAAAAGCCTCTAATCAATTTCCCTGAATAACATTATATTTTGAAGACTTTTGTGATGAACCAGCTCTTAAATGCAAGATATGGAAATATCATCATCTAAACCAAAAAGAATGCTTAGGAGAATGGATTTCCCCTATAGATTATGTGCTGATTTATTGTACTTTAGGATTTGGTCAACAAACGTCCATGCCGCTCCTGTTAGATTAAAAGTATATGTTTTTATAATCTCCAAATAGCATCTCTATAAGCATTCTTGGTTGCAATAGGCACTGGAAGGTATTATAATTTCTCAGGACAGGTTTTAAATCTCACTGTACTTTTTCTTTGAACTAAATTGCTGCTGCTCTTAGGTCACTATATTTCTTTCTTGTGGATTGGGAAGGCGGAGCAAGGGGAGGCTTGAGATACTGCTGTCATGATCGGTCAACCTTTGCTGTGTTAATCCAACACTGACTGCTCCTTTTTCTCCTCAGGAAAAACTTTCATAAGTCTTTAAGTACTATTGAGAGCAAGAGGGTAAGTGTTCTGTAATGACTTTTAGGTCAACAAGAAAAAATAGGAGTTTCTGGGAAAGTTTGAAGAGGAAAAAAAAATGAACAAAAACCTGTCGAAGGAAGATAACTTTCCTTTGCCTCTTGTGCAAAGGTATTCTGGGGAATATTTAGTGTAATTGGGGTAACAATGTTGTATATCAATAAACAGTGAAATAATACACTCCTAATGTCAAAATTACAATAAAATCATGCATTTGGGCAGATCCTTTTCAGCTCTGAAATCAGTGCAATTCAGTCTTAAGACATTTCTTTTTCAAGAAGAAAGATTTGAGACATTTTAAATTTTTAGCATTCCAACTAAGTCTATATTAGAGTGCACTAGAATTTGGATATCCAGTAGGGAATAAAATTCATAGCAAAAAAATTAATAATACTAAGAAGGTTGCCTCTGTTTTCCTGCTTGTAAAATTTGAGTATACTGGGAAAAACTCTAGACAGATTTATCCCTATGCATATTAATTCCAGTTGCCTGGGTAAACTGAACCAGAATTTCAGTAATTATTTTTCTGTACATATATTCTGATGCAGTGATGCAGAGGCAAGGGTTTTTTTTCTATGATTAAAAGATAATTCAGTTTTCTTAAGAGTAGAAAATGAAAAATTGCATAACTTGTTACATATTAACAGACTTTTCGTTATTAAAAAACTTTAGTAAGAATTTGATCTATTCAAAAGTAATTGGCAACCAGATTCAAGGATTGCAAATAACCATTTTTACCCTCATCTGATTCTTTTCCTTTACACAGTTCTAGTGTGAAAACAAAGGATAGAAGCTGTAAGAAGCTGCAAAATCTGCTTTCTGGTGCTCAGAGGTAGAGATCTCTCATTGAGGCATGATATCTGATCCTTGTTTTTTTTACAGAAAATCAATGATTTCACAAAGGGGGTAATACATCTTTGGAGTTGGAGTGTGTCTCATCCAGACAGTACACTCTAAGTTCCTCAGGTTTAGAGAGTTAAGATTTAGACTCTCCCACCTCATTTTGTGTAGACTGTACCACAGTCCAGAGCCCTGCTTCATGTATTGCAAACAAACCTTTTATCAAGCTATATGAAAATAAAGGAACTAGTTCTGAATTATTTGAGTAGCATAGCAGTTACATGTAGGATAATTTGGTTATCACCTCTGTACTGTGTTGTTTTTTTTTTACAGTACCAATATCCTGCAAGATAGATAGTAACCTTCCCATTTGTATGTGGAGAAAAATACCAGAATTTATCTCTCAATAGATACGGCAGATTTGACAATGACATTACTGATGATAGTACAAGAAACTTCAAACACAGAGAGATTTGAGAGGTCTGGCTGGGGAAAAAAACCTTTTTATTTTCATCCATAGGTAAACTTCTGTAGTAGTTTTCTTTTAGCACTGGTTGTCACCATGTTTAGGAAAAGCCAAAAAAGAAAAAGAATAAAGTTATATTTGTCTCCTTTTGAGAGCTAAGTATTAATTCATCCTGATCACTTAACTGCATTTCTGTCTTTATAGCTTTTCTGCTATGTTGTTAATTAAGCCTAATCAAAATGTCCAGTTTCTCAACTTTCAGTATCCAGAATTCACTTTGCTAAAGGCTAATGCAATTCTGTGTAAGTGCTTTCTTTTTATTTTTTTAATTATTTTTTTTAAGTTTAAACAGTATACATATGAGTTTGTAACTCATGCTACATGATGAACACCATTGGTGTTCTGAATAATTCCTTAAAGAATATAATTGTAATGAAACAAATGTATCTTCATATAATAATCTTGTTATTAATTTCCTGCAATGTTAAATGGGCATGTTTTTGAAAAAAATTACTGCATGATTCTAAGTTCTTTAAACTGAAACAATACAAACAATACATGTTAGCTTCATGTGTATCAATCTAGGTTTAAAATAAAATTTTAAGAATAAAAAATGTTTAGTTAATCTCAGATCCTAATGACTTCAAAATGAAGTCCTGGGAAGACGCAGTTGCTTTCTCTAATTGAATGTGAAGGTGAAGAAACACCTTTTTTTTTTTAATGTCTTTGAGGTGAAAAAGTGTTCTGTCTTTTCATTAATACCAGAAGACACAGCAGAAATTCTTAATACATCACTGATGCTAAATATTTTAGGTGTCATATTTGATAAAACAGATATATTCCATATCCAAACATCACAAACATCATCTGGTGAGAACTCCTATATTACTGTATACTTCAACTATTTTCTAATATCTTCTGTTTGTACTTGTGTTCACAAGTATAAAGTTTGAAATAACAGAAACTCTTGGAAATGTGTTTGCAAATGCTTTTGGTTTGTTTTGCCATCCATTTTTGTCTGTATGAATCTCCACAGTCAGGAGTGCACAAGGTAAACACGTGTCACTGAGTTAAATAAATTACTCCCTCTAAAACCTGTGTCTCTTCACATGTCCAAATAAGTCTTGTAACAGTCTGTTCTAGTGTTCGTAACCTACATAATTCTGTGAGTTCAGCCATATGTTTCCCGAGGCACAGAGTTTTGATGTTTAATTGCTAAATTTATTGCAATCTGGATTACAAAAATCTATCTTTCTCCCTCATCTTCTAATTTTTTTCCTGTTGAAAGTTTTCTCAGTAGAAGACTTGCAGCAGTAGATTTCCAAGGAGTAATTGTGGTTATGTAAGTATTATTTTTCATCACTCTTTTGGAGAAAGAACATCAAATGCATTGACTATCAGAAAGCATTTCCTCAAGAAAAGCTTTTTACTTAGATAACAGAATTGTTAAGAGCTGAGCTTTTTGTTAATTTTGTTTCAGTGTGTGTTTGGTTGAGAGTTTTTTAGAGAGAGAAGGGAATTTCAAGGCAATATGGTTTTCAGTAGTGGCTAGTATATTTATTTTGATAATAGATTGGAAGGAAGCAGCAACTTGATATTGTTATTCTCACATCCTTCATAAAAAAAATGAAACTAGAAATATTGTGGGATTTATTTTATTATTATTTATGTGAGCCAAATTCATGGGTGCATCCCAGAAACTGATCTCCAACAAAAAATTTTGTTTCATTCAGTGTGAGGAAACACTTCCATATATCTTGAATCCAGTGCATCATGATTTCTTATGATGACTCAGCTGATTTATTAAGCAAAACTAATAGTTTCATGGCTTCATATATATCACTGTCAAACCTTTCAGTTCTCCAGGCTGAAGAATCCTTCCTCATTTATTGTATAATTTTGATCACCCTGATCAGTATATCTTCTAGTATTTATATTTTTATTTATTTAGAGGGGAAAGTTCAGAACTATGAAAAATCTTAATGATGCACCTGCATCTTTATTTAAGCAGAAGAATTCATTCTGTTTGACAACCCTTCCTTAATTCTAACCCTTCATTCTGTTTTGCTTTGTTGTTTTCTTTTTTGAGTGACACTGGAGAGTAAACTTCTGGAATCCCATCACTGCTAAGGAAGGACAAGATGTATTTTTTCTAAGTGTTACTAAATTTATTTTATCTGCAGTCACTCAGTGTAGAAAACAATATTCTGTAGCTTTCAGATGTGACCCCAGTCCATGACAAGCCAAATTCTCACCCTTAATTCTTTCTAAAATCTCATTTTGATTAGCTCAATTTTCTTTGGACTGAAAAGTTATGTTTAAATTTTATATTGATATTTAATAATATTTGTAGCCAATATATTATAGCACCTTATAGAAGTTACAGTACAAAAACCTTGTTCTCCAGCCAGCAATTTTACATCATATCCTCTCTATTAATTCTATGCCCTCCTAAATGAGCATGTCACACTAAATGTATAATTAATTACCCATCATCATTTTACTGATGACGCATAAGCATAATCAGAGTATTCATCAGGGGATCCAAACTGATTTGAAACAGGCTTAACTTACTAGGCTTAGGCAAAAGATGATTCCTTCTTTCTTGCATGTATAAAGCCCTATACTTCAGAGGGACCTAGAACATTCGTGCATTTTCCTTGCATCTCTACATAAGGCACAGATTAGATTAAGAAGAAATGAACAGCTTGTTATTGTAGGGTTGTACCTACCATGTGGTTGGTTCTTTATCACACAGACCAGCTTTCCAATACTATCTGGAATTCTGAATTATTTTTTTTTTTATTTTTTTTTTTATCAGCATAACACCAGAATATTCTAAATTCAAGGCATATTTCCTGCTCTACCACCTTTTAATATTCGAACTTGAAGTTATGTGTGACTGAGTCGACCATAATTGTATGCTCCTAAAGATAAAGGTGGCAGCATGATACCTGCCAGATGCTCAGAGGTCAGACTGAAAAAGAATATGAAATCACCTCTCTTCTAGTTCAGTACAAGGTGGAGAAAAGTTAAGTAGGTGCCAAGATGATTCCAGCAAGAGGAGATGAAGAGTAAAAAAAATGCTTTGACTTTTGTTCTAGCAGCTTATATGAGACAGGAAACTAGAGAGAAGTGGAAGCAGGTTCAATAATTATCCAGTAGTCTAACTCTGTGGTCACCATACACTGCCACACTAAGCAGTAGAGGTTAATTTATGTAATTTGTTCTGTCTTACTAAACCTTAGTTAGAATAAATACAGGACCTCCTACTGAAGGTCCTTATTGTCCAGTATTCTGGATTGGATTCATCAGATAATGACAAAGAATTTTCTGGAATCCTAAAATCTACTTCAAAAACAAGAGCTGTGCATATAAATACATACAAACACACACTTACCTAAGTTGTCCATCTGTAACTTATTTTTATCCTTCTTCCACTTTTGCTTCTGAATTTTTCTGCCACTTCTCTTTTGATCAGGCCTAAATAATTAACCATTGCAGCACACGCAGCAGTTTGTGGATCTTTTTCAGACTAATATCATATTCTGATTTCTTCACTTCTATTTGTCTTATCAAATACATATTCAGCTAACTTTAAACAAACCTTACCACAGTTAGAATCAGCTTCATTTTCTGGAATCATGTAACACAGTTACTATGTAAGAGGAAAAAGAGTTAGGAAGATGATTTTCCTCACCTAGACTTACTATAAGTTATAAAACCTGAAAGTACCTTTGGAAGAAGTAAAAATGTACAATTTTGTGGTGAAATGGTAGAATCCAGTATTGCTATTTGGGGAATTCTCTAGATGCTGGAAATCCTTGAGAGGTAGATAGTAAAAAGACACAGCATCTTTTCTTTTCCTTTCATTCTAGTCTATCCATCCTTCCCTGACTGCCAATAGGATTGGGAGAAACTTAAGTGGTTCATTGTTATTTAAGCTGCTCTCTTCATGACACTGGTTTGCTGAGTATGAACTTACCAAAGGAGTAGTAAACATGGTGTAAACCTGCTTTTATACTTCTTTGGCTTCTCTGTTCCCTCAGTATTATCCTTGAAAGCACAGTTGAAAAGTGTTGGGGGTTTTTTTTCATTTGTTATTATAACGCACATGAAAAAGTTGGTTGTTATCTTGAAATAGAATAGAAATATGAAAACTATATCTTGCCTATTTGGTTGTTCCAAAACTGTCTTCTACATTGAATGCTATAGAAGCCAGCTGAAATTTGCTTTTGTAAGCTTACAAAAAAGGAATACTAAGATATAAACATTTTTTAACCATTACCTAAATATTTAGAGACATCACCTTAAATAGAATCACATACCTTATAATTAGAAAGAAACCTTTCTTATAAATTACAGTACCATAACGTAGATACATACAAATTATGCATTAATGTGTCCTTATTTTTGAATCCTGATTGAAACTAATTAGTTTGAAAGTTCTAAAGAAATATATTTCAATCAATCCTGTACCAATTGCATTATACCTATTTGCTGTTCTTTGTTCCTTTTTTTCCCCCAGAGGCTTTTTTTTCCCAAACAAGTACAGAACAGATATTTTTCATTTCCTGCCCCCTGACCCTCCAACCCCCCAGTTTCTTGGTAATTGTATGTCAGTCTTTAAACCAGATATACTTGCTTTAGAAGAAAGCTGTATGAACTGCCAGACTAGAATCCTACGATTTTACTAAGGAATACACTCATCTAATGCTAGCACTGCTTTCTTTTTTAGCAAAGGCTAGATGATTTGCATATTTATGAACTATTAAGCATCTTCTATACACTCCCCTCAGGAGGCTCAATAAAGACATGAAATTATTTCTGCCTAGGTCACATTTATTAATTTCAGTCTCTGCATAAGATTTACAATTTACTGCAACACAGGGGGGAGGAATGAAGACAGGGTTAAAGGGGAGCATAAATTGTTCCTTTTTGCTAGTTTATATCATCCTCTCTTGCCACTCTTAGTGGTTCAGGAAATTTATTTTATCTTCCTGTAATCACCTTCGTGGATGCAGTGAGTAAACAAGAAAATGTAGATAGAAGACAAAATAAACAAACATAAGGTCATGCCTTGCATACTACAACTAGTATAAAACAAACTTGAAAGCTTGATTGAAGTTACTCATTAAAATACTGCTACTGCTGAAAAAGGTGGAGGGGTAGCTCGTTCAAGTGCAGTGTGAGAGATCCAGGGTCAGGTGGCAAGCTAAACTCTCCATTGGCTTGTAGATTCAGACCTCTGCTTGTGGAAGGAAGAATCTTCTTTGACACATTAATTACCAAAGACTAGGAAATGCTAATTGAAAGCACATTCAGATAAAGAAATTTGCAATGTAAAGTTTATTTTAAAAAAGTTCTGGCCAGTTTTTATTCTGAAAAATCAAAGCCTAGTCTGTAACTAAGGTAAAAGGATAGAGATGGCACTTTCTGTGATGTTTAGTGGGAAATTGTATTCAATGGTTTGCAAGGTCTCTATAGTAATTCTGTATTTTGCATAACACAGAGGCAGGGAGTGAGAGCAGTTTCGACCTTCGATCCCTATCCCCAGAAACACATTTTTCAAGTATTATTTATTTTCCAATTTAATGGCTGTTTTGGAGCTTCCTCTCTTAAGACAAACAAGCAACAAAACAAAGACAAAAAAAGCTATGTGCAATCCAGACAGCTAAGGAATAAACTCTTTCTTCTTAGATTCTTGTTATGGAGGATGATTTGTTCTTGATCTGCAGTTATGCTGAGATGGATAATTTGATTCACAGCCAGAGAAAACTGGAGGCTTTTATTTCTCTTTTTTTCCCCTGAAATTCTGCATTAATTGCTTTGTTTTTCTCAGTATAGACGCTCCACTGACATTTTAGGATTTGTTAATAGTTCTAAGATTCTTGGAAAAAATAGCAGCCTTGCTGATAATAAGTTGTCATTCCATAATGGAAATACATGGACTTTTACTAAAGACTTGTTATTCCACTTAGCAAGAAAGGTTTTGAACACATCTTCAAAATAAGGCCTTTTGAGCAGTAATCAGAGACAGCTGTTCAAGTTACAAGTACTCTATTTCTGCTATGAAAATTGATGTGTGCTGTCCTGGGTGGCAATAGCCTTGCCTCTATCAAATTTCACCCTGAAGACAGGTAAAAGCTCAGCTGCTTCTGCAGCTGAATCTGTGGCCAGTTACTAAGGCAGTGTCATCTCTGCCACTCAAAATAGCATTAAATATTGAAACTAGCACGTGATTTAATCTAGTAAAATTGGAATAGACTGTCCAAGAAAGTAAACTGGCAAATGGGCAACCAGTTGAACATGTTATATTTTAATTTGCAGAGACAAAAATGACAAGCAATTTATTTACATAAAACTGTACAAAAGCAAATTAAATTATGTAAATATTTCATAAATAGAGGTGGACTAGCGTTTAATACATTTTGCCATGTTTAGCATAGTTGCGTGCATAGTGACTCATAATAAACAATGATAAATTGTTCTCTGCTTCACTATCAACATCCAAGTTGCAGAACAATAGTCAATGATTATTATTACAAACAGATCGTACCACACTGAATGCAAGTGCTTTAAAATTTAGGAAAAGTTGTCTGAAAGCATACCCCAGGTAGCTGGCGAATGTTGCCTTCTTCCTAGTGCTCACGCTCTTTCAGTCAGTAATGCAACTTAACTGATGGGCTTTCATTTCTATTGCTTTTTCAGCTGCTTCTTTTCTTAAGGAAACTCTGTATATTTATCACCAATGAAACGGAAGGAAAAATATCTCGTTGTTCAAGTTCCTTACAAGCGTTTGGTGATGGCTGGATTTACGGCAAGATCGTTATCCGTATTCATTGTTTTTCTGCTTGACAACTTCTAGGGTAGCCTTTCAGCCAATCATTTCAATCCCATCTAAATTCTTTCCCCACATAAAAATAATGTTTAGCTTTTTTTTTCCTGAAACTCAGGCAGCAGGCCAGTCAGAAACCATATTCAGTAAACATAGTGGGTCTGAGATCTGGAATAAGCCTTAGATTTTAGACCAAAGCTATTGAACTTTCTAATACATATAAAGTTATATATTAACGTATCAATCTATAAAGGTGTCCTAATGTAAAATACATGCAAAGCTCATCTGAGTTTCCCATGGAAGGAAAGAAAAAGATGATTTCTATTCTGTACAACTAAAATGTTATGAAGGCTAAAAGCAATCGAAAAAAATTGTCAATTTTCCTGGTAACATGAACTGGTGACACCTTGCTAAATAGCTATCATATAGACTGATCATACTTTTCCAGGCAGCAGAATTAAAAACAAATTAAAACAACCCCAAACCCCGCACAAATAGTAATAAAAAAATCCTCAAGACCTACTTAAACCACAGCCTTGTGTTAATAATTCTTAAGACTGGTCCATTAACTGAGTTTGGCAAAAGGCTTATTTTTAAATATATCATTTATAATTTCTCAGAAAATAAACACAGGTAAATATACAGGTTCAAAAAAGTTAGGAATAGCCCCTTACCCCTCAGTGTCCAAACCCAACTACCACTTTACCATAATAATAGGTATAAAAGGCACAGTTGCATATTTTGCATTCACCCTAATTATTTTTTATAGCTTTATTTGTTTGTTTTTTTTATACAAAAGCACTCTATTTATGGAGTGGCACCAGATTTAACCTATTTCAAATAATGAGGAAAAATACAAACACAAAATATATTTGTATGTCATGCCAGGTCAGAAGAGTAATCAGCATATTAATAGTGGCTAGTTCCACAAGAATTACTGTGAATACTTACAGTAGATAGAATTTTAAAAAATTCTTTCACACGCATTTTAGATCTAAGGAGATGCACACAAGAAAATTTTTTCATGACTGTCTTATGTGGTGCAAAAATTGGTGAGTGACTGCTGATCCATTTAATCTGGAGGTCTACTATGACCTGCATTATTAGCCTTGTAGAAAAAGTGTCTAAGAATATATGGAACCCAGCTACCTAATTTATTTTCTTGTGTGTAATATTAAATAAAATCTTATTAAAGGAAGTTTGGTTGAACATTTGTGTTATGCAATTGTGTATTCTGTTGAAACGTGCAAGAAAAATGTGTTTACATTACATAAGCATTTTTAGAAGCATTTTTAAACAGGTACTTACAGATTATACAAAGCAGTAACTGCTATATGCAGTCTCATAACAAAGTACTAGCTTGCATCTCTCCATATTACTTAAATAATTAAACATAAAAATGTTCAATCATTATTAATCTTTGATTTTAATATTTTCTTTCTAAAATGTCCCATTCATCATAACTGCTATACACAAACTAATGTTACTTGAAGGAAGTAAACTTTAGAGAGGAGAATGAAAAGGCCAGTAATGGCACAACCCACTAAATGGAGAAGTGAACTCAAAGGATAAATGTGATGAGCTGTTTGGATTTACCAACCTCTACCTTAGGCTGTTTAAGGTTATTTCTATGCAATTCTTCAAAGCAAGAAACTACCCAAAGCTACATTATGACTACAGTTACTAGAGAGCCATCTAGCCATGCCATCACGCCAGATTCAACAGCCAGGGATCTGAACGCTTTCCCCGTCCTTGAGCTGTCCTTGCTGTGTTGTTTGATTGTCACTTTTGTCTGAATGTCTGAGCTTGGTCTGTGATTATTACTACATCAACTACAGAGCAATTGGTTGATGTTCTGCATGTTTTGTTGCTTTTATTGCACAAAACCCTGTTTCATTTCCTCTTCCTTCCAAGAAGCACTCACCATGATAGTTGTTACAGCTCTTGCATATCACAGTAGCTTGGATTCCTTTTAAGTCATCTTGACCTCCTAGGTATCATACCACTGTTTATGAGACCATTTTTACTAATGCTAAATGTTCTGCATCTTGATATCATTTAGTATTGCACTTCGCTTGGTTTTAATGCACTTGGTTTCAAGAAAGCTTTCATTATCATCATCTTTGACATAATTGAAGCAGTTGACAAGCTGCAACACGGATGACCAGACTTAGCAACCATGCCTTGCGATCTGAATAGAAGCTTTTGTATCCAAGTTGTAATGTTCTCTTGTTACTGCATTATCCTATTGTCCACCTTTTTCCCTCCCATCAAGCATTCCCACCAACACAGCCTTCTCTTCTACTATTATTTTTTAATTTTGATCTTTAAAATTCCCTGGAACTAGCATATGCAGCATATCATATGCAGCATGTGCTGCAATATATCATGTCATTACAAAAAAAAAAGTATCAGTTCCTTTGGGCATTCAACTGAACCACACTGGAAAAAAAATTTGTCATCTGGGCTTGTGAACTGTGCTGCTGCGTAGAATTTAACTGAAGTTGTGTTATGAGTACATGTGGTTTTTTTGTGAATACATTTATTTTCTAAGTCAAGCCCCAATACTTAACAGTTCCCCTGATCCATTGTGTGATCTTTGGCCTTTTTGTTATTACAATCTTTCCAGCTAAATGTTAGTCTTGCCCAAAATAATGATTTCAACAGTTTATCATTGCTATCCTATGGTATAAGTGTTAGTAATTGTGTTTACATTGAAATAATCATTACAGACAATGAGAGAGAAAGAGAGAAAGAGACACAGCAAGACACATTTGTTCTATGGATAAAACAGAACCAGAGTTCATGAATCACAGGAAAGTATGCCGTGGTTTTGACTGCAGTCTCAGGCTGAATATATTTCTGTTGCTTCCAGCCTCAGATGAGAGGTGAGAATATTAAAGCTGTGGTCTTCACAAAGTGCCTATTAATGATTATTCCTTTATATTTATCCTATATCTTTACGGTTTCTGAAGGATTGTCCCTGATGGGGATCAGCAATATTCAGATGGTATGTTTTGAATACATTTTCCCTGACCTGTTATCCTCAACAAGCCAGATGACAAACAAACAAAATGAGTGGCTTAATTCATGCTTCTGCAGAGGGGAAACAACAGTGTGTTGTGTTCTTTTTAATCAAGCTTGCTACTATGGGAGTAATTTGCAACCATAGATCTAGGAAAATAAAAATCAGCGAGGGGGAATTAGACATGCAAGTAACAACAATGTTTTCTACATTGTACAGTATAGTCAGGCAGACAGTATAATTACATGCCTGCTATGGAGGCAGAAGTGGCAGGCAGATCTTTTGTCTCTTTGGTGGCCCCCTTTCTTTTGTTTCACATTTTTTTCTTAAAACTGTTGTGATTTTAAGAATTTTGCCCCATTTCTTTCTTATATTATGAAAGAACTTTGTTGCTGCTTTTTAGCCTACAGGTAAACTTCTCTTCTAGTTAGAGTATTGACAGGAGATGGCTTGTATTCCCCTGTCTGTGTAAGGGGGATATCCTCTGGATTGCCTTCTTCATTTTTGCTGAAACTAGCTGCGCTGAAGGTCTCATAGGATGAGGTCAACTTTTTGTTAAGGAGGTTTCTGTTGCGATCACCCATGAGGGAGGCTTCTCCATTGGCCAGCTTTTCCTGACTGCCCCGTTCATCGACAGGCATGAAAGTGGAGAGTTTTGGCTGGCTCTTCTGCTTTCTCTCCGGAGAAGTGCGGACTGGCATCCAGCAGGAGTCTGAGTGGCCATATTCATCACATTCTCGGGTGCACTTCCCTGTTAGGGCTACATCTGGTAGAGGCCGTGAATCTGAAAATAGAAGAGAGTTGTCTTTACAAATTGATATTATGGTGACTGCCATTGAAACTGAGAATCCTGAAATTCACAAAAAGGTATTTTTAAAGGTCTTGGTGGGAATGTTGCAGTAAGTTCCTCAGTAATAATTTTTTCACAGTGCATGTGCCCAGAGGCAACAAGCAGATCTGTACAGTTATCCTCAGCCTTAATAACTGAAATAAAAACCAGGCTACTAATCCTCTTCCTGTGCCTGTAAATTAATTCCAGAAGCATTTGGCATTAAGTACTGAATTAATTTTGATGTCTGAAAGATTCAAAGAAGCACTTAATTCCATACTGCCAATTTTCTAGAAATTATTAAAAATACCTTTCCTTGAATTTTTTTGTACTGAATACTCCGAATTTATGTGGAAGGATCCTTAAACCCTGCACCCTGCAAATACTCACAACCATACTTAATGCCCTGAAAGTGAGCAAATCTGTTATTGACAAAGGGACTGAATTTTCGTATAATGTAAAGCTCTGCTTTCATTTCTGAGGACTGGGCACTTGAGTAGTTAGTCCACGATATGTTACATAAGTTGCACAATCAGTAATTGCAGAAGCATGCAAAACCTCTGCTATGGGCTTTAAACTTTATCAGTAGCACAAATAAAGCCATTTTGTGTGTATATGTGCATGGTAGAACACAGGATGATTCTGAGTGCTGCCTAAGAGAAATATTTTATATGTTGCTTGTTATGTTAGGTGTTCTGTTGCTGTTCACTATCTCTAATTTTTCTGTACTTGTGAGAGCTTTCACTGAAAATCAGCAAAGTTCAGGGGCCTGCAGAGTTGACTGCTACCTATCTGTAATGCAGTATATTTAATGTTTGTATTTTGATACTTGCATGCAACTGAATTTAAAAGCTACCTCAAATAATTTAAGGAAAGGGTGAAATTCTTAAACCTTGCTTTTGTTCAGATATAGTGTATTTTGTGGTCTAAAGGAACAACTGAAACTGCCTACAAAGTAACAACATGATATTCAAACAAAGTTGAAAGAGAACATAAATAAAAAAAATTAATTTTTCAAGCGCGTTTGATATGACTTTCATATGATATGACTTATTTGATGAAATATTTAGTTTTGTTTTAAAAAAAATCAATTCTTTTAGAAGGGACCAAGGAAGTTCAACATAGAAACATAATCAGGTACTTCATATGGGCTGTGGCATCTTTCTACCTTCCTACTACATCACCAAAGTTCTTGTAAACAGTAATTTTTGCCTGTAATAACATGTACCTTATAAAAACTTTTTCAAAGGCCTGCTCAGCCTTCATTCTGTTTGTTCTGCCTATTTTTCTTTGATTTTCGCTGGTAGAGTACCTTCTCAAATTATGACAATTCCAATGGTGGATTTTTTTATAAATTGATAAAAAAGACCATGGCTGAAGATAAACAAACAAACAAACAAACAAAACCCCAGGACCAAAAATTCTTCTCTCTTCCAGAATAAGCCATTTTAATTTAAAATATTTACAACAGGTGCTTGCAGAGAAAACATATTTAATTTCAACATCTGTGGATTTAATCCTGATAGAATTGCAAAAGCTCTTGAAAGTCAGATTTATCTTCACCCTGTCCTGATTATTTTCGGGCATTTAAACATCAATTTAATAAATAATTTGTTACAGTATTGTAGAGTTTGTACACTATTTGGTATTGACAGGTGTCAACATTTCATAGAATCTACTGTATGTATTCTGAATACTGTATAAATTTTCATATTTCAATGAAATATCACTTACTTTCATGAGGAATCAACCCTGGTGTCTAGATAACTGAGTAACCCCGTAACTAAGATGTGCAAGGCCAGGAGGAGGGACCTGAGGGACTTTTTTGTTTTTTAATTTTTTTTCCCCCAATTTATTTTAAGACTTTTTCCCATAGACAATTTCCTTTTTTTTTTTTTTCTATTTTTTTTTCCCAGAGAAGAATGCAATACTGTGGAAACTTGTCAGCCTATCAGTTTTCAGATGGCTGTGTTCTGCAAACATACAAAGAATATGGGAATGGTAGCAGGACAATCCTCTGTTTGTCAACTAAATCAGCATTATTCTGACTCTCCCTAAAGATAAGAAGCATAATTGACTGCTCAGCTCCCCTGATGTGCTTTGATTTTTAAGCAGAATTTTTCATATTTTTACAACAGGGCTAATTCCCTTAAATCTCCATAAACTAGTCAAACCAATACCTTATTTCTGGAAAAAAAAAAAAAAACCAACCATTAAACATTATGCTTGCTTCAAGTATTTTAATTATTATTTATTGCATTTAATTATTATTATTGCAACTGCTGATCAAGGCAATATAGTCTGACTTTTATTTAAAACATAAGAATATATGTTTATTGAAAAGATTTTATTTTGCTGTTGTTTGAGTTTGGGGATTGTTTTGGATTGAAACAATTAGCATCTCATGATATCTGATGGAATCTTTTAGCTCGAAAATATTTCCAGTCAGTCCTTGCTGAGGGCCTCTGAATCATGCACTTGAAAATGTAACATTTTGCATTATAATACTTCTCCTATTCACTCCTGGACAAGTACTGGAATTCTTTATTGTAAAGCATGAGGACTTAATGTACAATTCAGCCTTATAATGCTGGGTTAAGAAGCAAAAACCCCCAATACAATGTGTTGCTGCAAGTTGTCCTGTTGGGTTATGAGATAAACCTTATTTTCACACCCACAGAAGAGCTCAGAGAGACACCAGAAGAACAATACTAGCCCAAATAATACCCTGGCAGACATACCCAGGCACACCATAGGGCAATCAGACCCTCAGAGGTCCATCTGTCCAAGCCCAGAGGGACACATGTGTGTATAGTAGCAGAGAGGAACTCAAAATAAGGATTCAGGAGGAAATATCGTCTTTCTGTGTAATTATGGGGGTTGCTGTCTAGGTATGTTGAGCACATTATAAGATTTGAGGAAAAGAAATTTGGGACAGCATAGGGTTTAGATATGTTTAGGGCAGAAACCATAGGGAACACAAGTGAGGAGTTTAGGTGATAGTGGAGAGATAGAGATAGAGGGTTATAAAAAGGCCAGACACATGTAAATAGTTTGCTGGGTAACAAGTTTGTCTGGTTGTGTTGTGCCACATGAACACCACCTGTCCTGTGCTCTTATTAAATTCCTTTCTAACTCGTTCCTGGGAGTAGGCTCTCTGTTCTGAGTGCATGTATGGATACGGGCATGTCCACTGTCACTAGCAGTCTTTCATCCTGACCAGCCAGAGAAGAGGACAAAATGAGGCCCCTGGTGCTGTTTGTTTACAATGGTTGTGTCAAGCAATACTTAGTTCTGATCTAGAGACACCATGAGAAGATATGCTTGAAAATAACTAAAAGGATACCTTTTGATGACATCTTCTGATGATCTTTTTTTGTGCAGATAAAAGGTTGAATTTAACTCATCTACATAAACTCTCAGAACCTAATCTCAAATCTGTAGGTTTCTTTATAACAAGAGATATCACATATCTTTCTCACTAATTAAAATTGTGATAATTTTTTAATAAGGGGCATTTTAACACAAATTTAATTTGGCTCCCAGATATGCAATTGAAGTAGGAATCTGTTGTACTAGTCCTTGATGATTTGCCAATTGTGCTGACAAATTGTTTGCTGTGCCATATTCCATTAGACTTGTCAGCTCTCAGTGGGGTAACTACTGGAGTATTTAACTTTTACACTGAGAAGCACTTAAAAAAGCATTTCACTTATGTTTCAATGCAAATTGTACTAGAGGATATGAATAAGTTTATTTTTATTTTTAAATTTTGAGATTGTTCAAAACTCCATGGGCTAGGTAATCTAAAAAGCTGAGCATACAGTCCCTACACTGCAAAAGAAGGACGATCTGTTTCAGTGAATTATCAAAAACACAGTTACTTACTCTAGCTGAAGTGGCATAGCAGTTTATCCAAATTAGGGGTTAAATCACTGTTATCAAATGCAGCGTATAGAAAGCACCCCATTTTCCCTTAACCAAAGTTTAGGTATGTCAATCTTTTAAACAGAAGAGCAATTAGAATGCAACAAGTTTCAAACCATGTTGGATTAAATCTATACTCAAATGCTGTAGTGATTCAAGCTCTAACAGATGCAAGAAAACAATGAAGTAGAAGGCTGTATTAACTGTAAGTGTCAAATCTTAATTGAAGGTGTTTTAGAGAAAGGTATTTGGCACTGGGTTTGACAGCCTGAGGGAGACGAGGCTGCTGCTGCTGTTCCGCACCTCCAAGTCCATACGTTAACAAAGATGAAGATATATTTCCAGTAGGCACATACACAGAGCACACACATACACCAGATATACACCGAGTTGTCCACACAGATCACAGACTTCAGCTTGGGAAAAAATTGGAAAATGTAATTTAAAGGGCCTTAAAATTTGCATTGTCATTGTATCTGATAGAACCTTCCATGACAAATTTTTAAAAGTTATATGATAAAAGATTTTTTTTTAAACTTTAGTAATTATTCATCCAACTAATCCTTAAACATTTTCAGGTAATTTCTGAGATGGTGATATGCATTATGATTGTCATAAAACTTTGTACAAAAGAATTTAAGTGATTGGAAATACTTATATGTATGCTAATGTTTCTGGTGATTGTAGCTGACTGTTCTCTTAGAGCTAGTAGGGTTGCTTATAATCAAAACAGGAAGGCACCTACCACTGCAGGTTGGACAGGGGAAAGAAGATGTTCTATCTCCAGTTTAATGACAAAGAAACTAGCTCAAGTATTCCAACCAAACAGTTTTCCACTAGTTTCTGTCCTCCTATTCCTAATCAAAAGAGGTTGATATATTTCATCAAGGACATAAACAGTATTATGAACTCAATAGTCAGCAAGTACACCTGAGGATTGGAACTAGATGATTTTTAAGACCCCTTCCAACCCTATCCATTCTATGACTCTACATGTTTCAAGTTATTTGCTTTTATTTTACACACACATTGCAGAAATAACAGTCAAGAATGTTCACTCTGGCTTTACTCCACACATTTTTTAGCAACCATTCTTGTACAATATATTTTATAGAACCACATCTAGTCATGACATGGCTCTAGACAGACACTGGAGAAAAATGTAAAGATCTTTTCGCTTTTTCATTTTTGTAAACCACACACAAAGCTGATGATAACAATAGACTTAAGATGTATTTAAGCTGTCAAAAGTTCTGTCCCTGGAGGTGGAAAACCTTCCAAATCAACAGTGACACTATATCTAGGCACAAAAATTGAACATTTGCCGAAAACATTCTTAGCTGTAGCCCTTTCTTTTGGAGGAGTACAAAACCACAGTAGCCATATAGTATGACAGCAGTGCAACAGTACTGGAAACCGAGAAGCTTTGTCTGTAGGATCTGAGGAGTCATTGGCAGGTGGGGTCTAAATAGTATCTGTGACAAATCAATGACTACATGCAGATTTTGCTTTCCACATTGACAGGCCCATAATATCCCTGCATGGTTCCATTTATTGAGGACCTATGAAAAGTGCATTTGGAGTAATTCCAGCTACTGTGGGAAAAGAAAAAAGAATAGGAACAGTTATATAGTAAAGAAAGAGACTGTGGTTTGGATGAGCCCCATTTTTTCTGTATTCTGTACACAAATATGTTACATTCAGAAGACCGTCCAAAATGCAAGTAAAATACCATTATATGATTAAAATGGAGTACATTTACATGGTTTTTATATTAAAAGCCATGACTGTCTTATGAGCTGTGTGATCAGGAGCATAATAGAGCTCTTAAAGCATAACAAGTATTGACTATATGATGGGGGAACAATAATGCAGAAAACACTGAGGGAGTACATGTTGTAGAAAATCACTGTTTAAGGGGGGAAAAAGGAAAGCTAGTCTACAGGGATATACAGCTACAACAGTACTGTTGTTGAAATTCTTGCCTTCTAATTGAAGTAATTCAGGAACTGCACCCCAGTCTGTGCTGTGGCATATTCTGACATGCCAAGACACTATAAAAATACTTAAACATGTTTGAAAGCATCAGCAATTTCTTTCTCTGTACCTTAGGCTAAATACAGTTAAACAGCAATTGAACATATCTCAAGAAGCATTTAGTGCCCTGAGGCTTGGACGGCTGTCATTCTGAATGTGGCATTATCGTGTACTGCAGAGATAGTGCATGCCATCTCTAAAACAGTCTTACTGAATAAAGTCAAACACAAATCCACTGCTTGAGATATGCCAACTACACTGAAGTAATGAATACATTAATTGATTTTGGACTAGAATAATTTCATGTATATCATGCCTAATTCTAAAGTTCCTTTCCATGCTAAAGAAAATACTTGAGAGCACAGAAAGGTTTTATATATACTGATGAAATGATTAATATTGTGAGACAAGGTATGACAGAACGATACAAAATAATGAATTCTGAAAATTTTATGTTTTTAATGCAAATAAAATAAATATATGAATAAAGAATGACAGATATAGAATAAAAGTGAGAATTTTCAATACTTGAAAAATGGTGGAAAATAATAGCTCCTCTTAAACAATCCCTAAAACCAGCAAGACTCGCTGCTGTGATGTGTCTGAAGTCCTAATACTTACAAATTTCAAGACAAACTAGAGTGACGTGTTAAAGGAAACACATGCTGCTAAATAGTCTTTTACAATTAAAACTAATAAAAATAAAACAAACAAAGAAAGCAATGACATAGAAAATAGAGCTAAATGATTCTTTAACTTTTGAAAAAAGTTCATGATAGATGAATGAAACTGAATTAGTGAGAAGAGAAAGCAGATTTGGTAGAAAAGAGCATAAAGTACCTAAAGTACCTAAGAGGCAAGGGAAAAAAACCAAAAAAACCAAGAGTGGAAACAATCTGTTTTATACTCTCATAGTGAGAAAGACCAGAAGTAAGGTCTTGGTTTCAGGTTAGAAATTAGAAAAATCTCTGAGGATGAATGAAGTAGTAATGGAAGGTTACAGAATGAGTTTTACAATTGTCTAGATTTTTTTTTTTCCGAGGATAATATAAACGCAGCTAATCTAACCTAGGAAAAGAAAGATGCACTAAATGACCTCTAAAGTTTCCCTTCAGCTCTACAGCTCTGTTGGTGTGATTGCCAACTCTCATGTACTTTGGCATCAATCCCATTCCTAACTGCTTCTCAGTTGAGACTCTTAACTTATTCAGTAATAAATCAGCCTCAGACAGTGGGACTCAGTTCAACCAAAAATCCACTTTAGAATCCTCCTTAAAATTTTATGGTAATAAAACTACAAGCAAAACCCAGAAATAGTTGGTCTGCTTAATTCAGGTGTTGATCAAAGGAATACAGAAACATAGTGCCCATAATGATAAAAACACCTCACCCACTCCCAGGTTCCAACATGACAGTTTAACATTTATAAAATCTTGTTTCCTGAGAAAAAGCATGTCCATCCTATTTTACAATTAATTTCTTCACAAAGTTAAAGAATGAATATTGTTTCTACCTGTAGTGGTGCAAAACATATCACACCTGTGAGGTGCATTAAATGTGAAACCGATGTGAGAAACAAAATTTAACAAGTATTTACATCTTATATGATATTTTTGTTTTGCATCCCTTGAATATTATCTGCCTGTGTTTTAGGGAGGAGCAGTCATATAAGATAATGAATTTATAAATTTTGATTTTTTTTTTACCCTTATTAAGCCTACTACATCAGTCTGTATAGCTATTTAAAATGATCCAGACGTTACAAAGAAATATCACCCAAATAATAAATATTACCCAAGCAATAATATTTCTGACTGAGATTCTACATAGTCATAGTTGCTTCTATTGTACCTCCAGCAGTTTAAAGTATAATATTCTTTAACTGTTTCCCTAATTATGGAAAAACTTGATAAAAAAAAAAAAAAAATCTTGCCTAAATTAGTGATTATACCAATTCAATAATATTGCATCTCTGTTCTTCAATGGATCATCAGTATATCACAACTTATGTAAAGACAGTTTATATCAAAAACAGATCTATGAGTTTGAGGTTTTTTACACCAAAAAAAACCCCATACTTGTGCTTTTATGCACCAAAATCATATTGATCTGACGGTTGTCAGTGGAAGGCAATAACATAAATTGTTACATTATGGTTAAGTGAAATCAAATTCAACAGGCTTAATTCTAGACAAATACTAGTTTGATTACATTACAAAATAGGAAAGGCCAGTAGAAACACAAAGTTTTCTCTTGTTTAAATTGTATTTATACTGTAGTTCAAACTGTATTGTTTAATTTTCTTTCACAAAACCAATTGCATATATATAATGAGAACTAAGTATCAGCTTATGGGATACCAGTGGTGAGTACCATACTAAATGCACCATGCTGAACCTAAATTCCCCAGATTTTAATTTTCTACATTTAAATGTAATTGCTGCAAGACTTCTTGTAATCCTGTTAAATCCTTTGATAGCCTGATTTATTTCTATCAGTGAAATGGCAACATATCCTTCAGAAAAGCAGGACTTACTGTGGCTTCCTGAAGAAGCATAGACATTAAGATGTAGGAAACATTTAAGCCGTCTAATTGTTCTGCCAATCTAATGCTAAGGTATTAATCTGTCACTGTGTCAAATTACATGCCTTTATTTTTTTCAGTAAAATGTGTCAGTGCTTAACAAACTCTGAGCTGAAACAATTTATGGAGCAATTAGAATGTCAACTCTCCTACAGATGACTTAAGAAAATCTGAATTGAGGCTCAAAAGTCACCATAACTTCCTTGATACTCCTGCCAAAGTGATGGGACTGCAGGAGCTCTAAGGGAATCAGGTAGCTAGCAGCCATTATTAGCTCACTCAGCTGTTCCTCCCTTTTATTTTCTTTTCTGTTGATAAGGATTTGATGTATTTTCACATCTGGAATAGACACCAGGTAGAAAAACAAGTACTTGTGCCACAGAAGATAAAAACACCAGGACTTCCCCTCTTCTCCCTTCAATTTGTGCCCATCTCATTCAACAGACAACTTATTTTTGGAGATAATCCAAATAATATTTTCTAAGGGATACTAACAAATGCAACATTGCTTCCATTAAGAAAATAAAACATGTGGCCCCAAAAGATGCTTGATGTCATTTGGTCTCATGGATATCTCACAAATATCTTCAAGGATATATAGAACTGATAATGAAAGTTGAATACATAGAAAAAATTAATCACATGGAGTTTCAAGCTCTTTTGTAAGATGGATATTTGTTGAAGCAATATAAAAGTGCATTATATATGGCTAAGGTTTAACTTCAGATGGTGGCTGATTAAAAAGATAAACCCCACTAAGCACATGGACGGTTAATTGCCACAAGTAATAGCAGGAATAAAATCAATAAATAGAAAAACTGAACCACTTGTGCTTGTCAACAAGAACTCAAACTAAAGTTTGAGGCTTCTGTTCAAAGGCTTATATATTTAAGAATTGGCTTTAAGGGAAAATGCTGAACTTTTTCTTTCATATCTTTCAGTGAGTTACTTTTCCTTACAGAATTATCCTGAAACATGAAATAGTAACTTGAACTGTTCATGTTGATAGTACCACTGCATTTGGGAAAATTAAATGCTTCATACTCTTCCACTTTGTGCAGCAAAACATTTCTAGATTCTGGATCATATTTTATACCTGCATACACAGAAAAAAATATGATAGAGTAACCTGTATTAAATAGTACTACTGCTTTCATAAAAAGGGAATTACTTGGGTTTCCAGAGGTTTTCTGTGTGACTCATGTAAGGTATATTTTGTTACAAGTCATAGACTTTCAAAGGTTAAACTTGTAAGTGCAAAATGAGGTGAAGCTCTGTTAATTTATATCATGTTATTTTCAAATGGGGCAAAGAACAGTTATCTATGCTCTATATGCAAATGATTACCTAAATAATGTAGAGCTCAGCATGAAGCAGAAACAACTTGTGACTACTTCCCTTTTTAGCAACTGTCAAAAGAAAGTCCTACCAGAAGAAGAAATACAGCAGTCGTGAAGGGTCCATTTAACCTTTTGTGTCATGTGAAGGGAACCTTACCCCATAAAATGAAAAAAATAGACACTTATCTGTTCATGTCATACATGTTTCTCTCACAAATACACATAAAAATTTGTAATTTTATTTCATGATATTAGAAGATCTGGGACATAGAACAAAATTTAGTACGGTGCAGTGAATTGGAAAGTACAAAGAATGCACTTTCATGTCTTTAAGAGACATAACAAAAGACTGAAATTAATGTTAAAAAAAAAAAAATAAAAAACATTATTGTATTAAATCACATTTTCCCTGTCTATGTAAGTATACTTCAGAAGAAATAGGCTAAATTTTATAAAATATATTGCTCATCCTCTTTAATTATGAAGAATAACAGAAATATTAAATCTTAATAACAGAAATATAAAATCTTAAAACTCAGCCATAAATGGTAGCACTTCCATTGGTCACTGAGAAAGAAAATTATTTACTGATTAACTAGTTACGGAGTTTTGTGTTTTATTCCATGTCAGTAGCATGAGCCTCCTCTTTATAGGAATTACTCTGGGACCTTGAGCTCTTTCTAAGAAGAAGTAAAATCTACCCCAGAAATGTAGAATAGTAGGATAGTAGAATATTCTGAGCTGGAAGGAATCCACAGGGATCATTGAAGTCGAACTCCTGGCCATGCCCAGGACAGCCTCAAGAACCACACTATGTGCTGAGAACATTGTATAAACATTTCCTGAACTTTGGCAGGTCTAAGACCATGACCATTTCCCTGGGGAGACTATTCTAGTGCTCAAACACCCTTTGGTTGAAGAACTTTTTCTAATATCCAATTCCCGTGACACAACTTCAGGTCACTCCCTCGGGTCCTGTCACTGATCATCACAGAAAGGAGATCAGTGTCTGTACCTTCCCTTCATGAGGAAGTTGCAGACTGCTTTGAGGTCTCCCCTCAGCATCCTCCAGGCTGAACAGACCAAGTGACATCAGTGGCTTATTGTATCGTGTCTTTACCATCTAGGCCTCTAGACCCTTCACCATCTTCATAGCCCTTTTTTTGATGGTGTCTAGTAGCTTTAGATACTTCTTACACTATGGTGTCCTAAACTGCACACAGTATTCAAGGTGAGGCTGCCCCAGCTCAGGGCAGAGCAGGACAATCCCCTCCCTTGCCCGGCTGGCCATGCTGGGCCTGGTGCACCCCAGGACACGCTTGGCCCTCCTGGCTGCCAGGGCACTGCTGACTCGCGTCCAACTTTCTGTCAACCACGACCCCCAGGTGCCTTTCCTGGCACTGCTTTCCAGCATTTCACTCCCTAGTCTGTACATACACAGAGTTACCCCATCCCAGGTGCAGAATCTGGCACTTTCACTCGCTGAACTTCACATGTCTGGTGACTGCTCAGCCCTGTTTTGTCAAGGTCTCTCCACAAGGCCTCCCTGCCTTTGAGGGAGTCAACAGCTCCTCCCAGCTTTGTATCATCTGCAAACTTGCTCAGTCCCTCCCAGTCCTGTGTCCTTTATGATGAGATTGAGGACCTCAGAGCTGAGGATAGTTCAAGACAGGATAGTTTAAGATAAGATGTGGAACCCGACTAGTGACAGGGCACCACTCTGATGTCACCCCATTCACTGCAACCCTTTGTGCCTGACCCATGAGCCAGCTGCTCACCCATCCCATGATGTGTTTCTCCAGCTGTATGCTGGAACTTTTGTCTGGAGGGCACCATGAGAAGCAGTATGGAAAGCTTTACTGAAATCCAAAAATATTATATCAGCTGGCTTCCTTTGATCAACCAGGTGGGTAATTTTGTAAAAGCAAATTAAGTTTTACAAGCAGTACTTTGCCCTCATGAAAATGTGCTGGCTGAGACTGATGATTGCATTATCCTACAGGTGTTTTTAATACCTCACACAATTAATTCCCCTAAATTTTTATTTCTGTTATAAGTACTGATGCTTTCTTATTGAGATTTTGTGGGGAAGAGGGAGTTTTGGGAGTTTGTTTTTTTTTTTGCTGTTGATGTCGCTTTTATAGTATGTGGAAAAGTCTTTACACCTCAAAAAATGAAGAGACAAATACAGAAAGATAATGAATCTCTCAGTGTGATTTATGTCCTGCTCAAAGGGATTTTTTCCATTAATTTTTTTTATTGATTTTTCAGCTGTGTCTGCAGATTACAGTGAATTAATTGCAAACATCAGCTCAGAATTTTTCCATATTTATGACAGATTCATCTGGGTTACAGTCCATTAGTAATTAAGTATTAAGCACAGCACTAATTCCTCTTGAGCACATATAGCTGAAAGACTGTAATCCTACACATGAATCAGAGGGATGTTATATGAAAATGGGTTAGAATATCAGTGCTTATCTCAGTATGCAATGAAACAGTATAATGATAAATTCTTTTTCTAACAATAGAAAGTATAGAAGTAGTTTGAATGAAACAAAACAAAGGAAAAGCAATCAAGTGTTACTTGCAAAGTCTAAGTTTGTTGGAAACAGTAGTGTCAATCCTTTCTGTGAGGTAGAACTTACCAAGGACTGCAGTGTGTATCATAGCTATTTGACCATAATTATTTGACATTGTTTCATCTATTCAACTGTTATAGGTGGTAAAGAAGTATAGCTTTTACTTTACAAGTAGAACTGTGGATTGATGAATGTTAAAAGCAAGACTGGACTTGAACAGAGGTATCTAAGCATGTTAGTCAGGAGCTATCTCATCCCTGCAATGAAGATACTGGGGTTTTGCTGACTAGGTAACAGTGTCTTCAAATTTCCTAAGTCATTTAGTTGAGTTGAGCATACCCTGAAACAAATTGCTTGAGATATTCCTCCAAATTTTCTGAAATATTTCCCAGCTCCAAAGTAAAAATTGAATGTTTTTTGTCAGAAGTAACTGCAGTGGATGTACTTTTTTAGTGAATCAATTCTATTTTTGGTTTAAGGATGTTCAATAGTGCAACTAATCTCCTCTTACATTGTGCAGCACAATATTAAACTTAGTCAGTATATTTCTGTTTAGCATGGTTGCCAAAGCATTTGCCATACCCATAAAATTGTAAATCTCAGGAAATATTCCATTGTTCTTTTGTCTGTGACATCTGCAGGTTTCTTAAGACTTGCAGTATATATATTTTGGGCTACTGCTTCAGAGTTAGCATCTACTTTTTCCAGAATAAATTAGATATTTTCCAACTTGTTCCATTGATCTGAATATGAAGAAGTTTTGTAAATTATTAGTTTATGTTTTCATGCAGACTTCAGTAAAAATGACAATGTTAGGCTTGCTTCACTGGCAATGCATGACTAAATTCTTGACAATAAGTAGAAAAAAAACGCCTAATTATGTTTGTTAGGATAACATAAAACTTAGCCAAGCAAAACATATTAACAGTGAGGTTAAATTATCTTCCTTTTAAGAGTACATATTCAACTGAAGAAAATTTAAAATATTAGTGTTTTAAATGTATTGACTGGAGGTGAGGAAAATAAGAAACAATCCTCTTGGTTAATCCCAGTTTAAATCCACAGAGTAATTTCTACTAATCTACCCAATATTAATTGGAGTTGTCATAATCAGTTAGCAGCTGCTGGACTGTTTTGAAAAGCCAAAGACACAAAACACCCAGTTCAAGGGTCAAATATAAGAGTTGAACAGAACATAAAGAAGTGGAAGATGAAAGAAATATGAAATCTGTGGATTTCATCTGACTGGAAGGGAAACAGTTGTTAAAGCAAATAAAGTAATGTGGTATTTTGGCAATTATTATTTCAGAGAAATTTTAATAAACTGTTAATTTACTTTTGTTAAAAGGTTATTTCCCACTATTGCCCCCATGATATATCATAGCTAGGCCATATGGGGCATACTTTATACAAACATTTTCCTTTCAGGCCATTCTGAACATTGTTTCCTGACAGAAAAAATGTTTAGTAGAAAATTGTTCTCTCTGCAGTGTTTTAGTCTCTGGCTCCTTTTTGAGATCATAATAGAGGTGTCAGTTGGGATTGTGGTTCTCGTGAATATAAAGCATTGTGCATTGAAGTATAGCTAATTTATTCATGTAATAGATTCCATATTGGCTGGTACAATTGTTTTCTACTTGTGTCTACTATGAAGCTGCAACTTCAGACAAAGAAATGTGTACTGAAATATCAATCACCTGAGCTACACTTAGGTCAGATGGGGGAATTTTTCCAGAATTATTCAAAGAGTATGACATGCTCCTAACAGAACTGAATGAAGTCCTACCAATAACTGCTTGGACCTTGTACAGGAAGGATCAGCAGAGAGGGCTGATGAATGTATTTCATGCCCTTTTGTTAACAAAGCATTTCTGAAAGTGATCCATTCATTATGGTATGGACTAAGCACAGCAGATAAACCCACAGTCCACAGTGGTGGACACTGGCGATTAGTTTATTAAACTTACACTTGAAGATAATTAACTTAAAAGGATTGGTAAAGCATTTGTTATATTTATATGTATATTCCGTTTTAAATGAGAGATGAGTGTCTAGCTAGCTAAATTTGAAAATGATCTGTTTACTTTCAAGTGATACAGATAAAAATCAAATAGAAAAACTAATATGTTCTCAAAATATTTTGACAAAAAATATTTTTCAGCATTAAAATTAACATTGATTTTATTCTGATCTTTCTGTGAAGGTATTTTGAGACTCCTATTTTTTATTAGACTACTTATATATACTCTCAAATCTCTTTCCTGCCAGGTGTGTGAAAACTCTCTACGTATGTAATAGTGCAATAAACAACTGAACAAAATCTCAATGCATGTTTTACCCTACCAGACATGTGAACTGCAATTACATATACATGTATCTTGAATGTTGTTATAATTATTTTATTCTGCTGCAAAACTATTTTGCAGAGTTTTCTCTGTTTCTATTTACTGGTACTTTTAGTCACTGAAAGTAGAGGAGATACAGAAAGAGGTCAAAATTGACAGCAGAACTGAATGAGGGCTGCTCATGCCAATGAGATAATGAAAACCAGCACTGTTCTTACAGCAACAATAATGAATATAAATAGACAAAGCTCTGAACAGCTACTGGGAGAAAGAGAATGAGGCATCCATTTCAAGAAAATATCTTTTCCTGCCATCACAGATAGCTTTGTGAACTGGGTAAATTAGGATGCCCTTTAAACAATTTTCATGCTTCAAAAATGTCTGAGAGAGACATTTTACTTTAAGGAATCAGACTTAATAGGTTGAATTTTACTTGTATTTTCTCCGCTTGTATTTCTCGTGTCAATCATTCTCGGAAAAAATCTGTTATCTCATCTTTCACAAACTTCAATACTTAAGATGAATACCTTTTTCCCTCCCTGGATTTATTGTCTCAAGCACACATATTCCTTCCTATATCTCTACAGATAACATTATAAGAGTGCAAGTACCATCTAAATAATCACTAGACACAAAACATTTGTCCAACCTTTTTTTCTGTTTAAAATCAAGTCCATAAGTAAATGTATAAATCTGTACCAAAGTAATTTAATGGAATAGTTTTACCTATCTCTTTTTCTTCCATATAAAATGCTGGATTCTATAATTAAGGAAAGATCAAAAAAGCAAGTTTCTTTGCTTTTTTTGACTAATAGCATCTTCCAATCCCACAAGATTAAAAGTTATTGAATAGATGCCATATAATTTAATTTCAAGAGATTTGTCTGTCACTAAGAGATTCTATGGACCTAATGTATTTTATACCACATCTGTTAGAAAATCCATAGAGAAACATCTTGCCTCTTAATGAAACTATTGGAATATAATTATATCTTTTTCTGGAGTAACAAAATAGAAATTTATTATGATTTTTATTAATGTCATCATGCTATGAAAGAAAAATTATTCTGGTTTATTTACAATAATTTTATTCATAGGGAGATCTTATTCTGAATTAAAATTTACAGACATATCTTAGATTTCAGATTTTAAGAGGTGAACTGATGGAAAAGAAAGAAAGAGCAAATTTGGAATAATTTTTCCTTGCTAAACAAAGTCTCACTTTTCTCTTTTGTTAGATTCATTTATTATGCCTCAGTCCATGAAAATTTGTTTAGCTGCAGGCATCTCTTGTTCTGCAAAACAAAACATACAGATTCCTACTATAATCTGCATTTTGAAGACTCCCTTAGGAAATTTTAAATTATTTTAAATATCTCAGCCACACAAATTTGCCAAAGGAATTATAAACATCTATGAAAATTTCTCTCTGATTCAGTTTTACCTAATCTATCTTTCAGGGAAAAATAATGGACATCTAAGTCATAGCTTTCACAAGATGCATTATATCACTAGTACCTAGGATTTAGAAGTCTGGTCAATCTAATTTCATTTAAATTTCTAATATGCATAAATATTTGGTTTATTCAGAGACTAACTTCATACTGCTCTGATATCCTTTGAATAAATTATTTCTGTCACCAATGAGAAGTGCAAAATCAAAATAAACAACTAAAGCTGTTGGCATGGCAAACATCTGAAAATAATGTAAAGTATGATCCAGATCTGTTCCAAGAATAGGAACTGAAAATTTCAGTGAAACAGAAAGATGAAATAAAGTCTCTCAAGATTATTTGTTTTGCATTCTTAACTATTATAATGTAGATGAAGATTTAGGAATCTTTTAACCCTTTTCTAAGACACTGACTTCAGCAGCATATCCAAAACATAGATAATTTTTCTCAAAAAAAAAAAAATAACAGGTACATTAAAGATGGTACCAAAATTTTTACTCTATTTCACTGTGTCTTATCTATTAACTTTACATGGACAGAGATAAAAAAACACCATGATAGAAAATACAATTTAAAGATGTGTTTGTAGTCTGTCATATTATTACTGCATAAAGTATTTTTCCGCTCAAAAGTGTGAAGCTGCTGAGCAAAGCTGCTCTTCAGCTTCAGTGTGTGTGTTTTTCTGAGTGAAGAGTTTTAGGTTAAGTGAAACTCCTTTGAGAAAAATGAAAGATTGCTCGATTCTCAAGAGTAACTAAACTTGTTTAATTGAGAGAATTTTCTATGGCTCAGAGGGGAATCTGTGTCCCTGCCTCTAAATTTATAGGTGACAGAATGATACTTCAAGGAGACTGTAGAGTTTATTCCACATAGGAATCTACTGAAGGTTGCTTGACTACCTAATGTGGGAGGAAAGCATATAAAAGAGAAGTGGCAAAATACATGTTTCAGATATTCATATTCTGTCTAGCTCATAAGATCTTTGCTTCCATTATTAAGAACAACAAAAAATGTTAGTTTATTACATAGTGTTCTAATAAAATAAGGCTATAAAGAATATTATTATTTTGACATCTCTTGCTGTGTTATTAACCCATCAGGACTCAATCAAGAAGGTTATCAAATAAAAGTATAAATAAAAGAATCTTATGCAATCAACAAGTATGAATTTGTAAAGAGATAGAACAAAAAATGAGCCTGAAGCTACTTATGGAGCCATACCAACTTTGCTTTACCTAGGGGTTTCATATGTAAAAGTTCACTAACCCAGAAACATAGTATGAGGAAAAAAAATAAACTCTGATCTTACTAAAAAATATTTTGCTTTAAAACTGCAGTGATTCATTTGTCAACGTTAACACAGGATTCCAAAGGATTAGTGTAGAAGAAACTTGATCTAATCCTTATTCACAAAGCAATGTTGCACATAGCTCAGCATATAATTTTTAGGAAAAATTAGTTTGTAAAACAGATGTCTTCTATGATTTACCATTGCCATATTACAAATAATATGTTTCATCCTATGAAACACACCAATGGCAAGTTATCTATGCCTACATGTGGAACACAACAGACAGGCTCTAGAAGAACACTGTATAATATGAGATATCAGATGGAAAAGAACAAAAACTAAATTTTACAGGATAGGAAAACTTTTAAGACTAATTTTCACCAACTTTTTCTGCCTGTTATGAAACTGAAATACAAATTGTGTACTACACATGCTATTCTACTTTGAACTTTTTCTGGTCTTCTAGGATATTTCGAGGTATTATTTGGATTAGAGGATGTTATCTGTTGGGATTTTTTAAAAGACAGCAAAAGAAGGCTAAGAAGAACGTTGAAGAGGCGTTTCTGATTATAAAGTATGCATGCCTTTAAAAAAAAAAAGTGAAGAAAAGAAAAAAAGAAGAAATCATTAGATTTGAAAGGAACTCAATGCAAACAGAAGATAAGCAATTATAATGAAATTTTTGTAATATTATGAATAAACATTCCAGTTAGTAAACCTGACTTAGTCTGTATACTATAATTACCTGCTTCATCCTTAATATTCTGTTTTTCATCAAATGAAATAAAAGCAATCTAACTCTAGGTAGTCCTGCAAATCTGGCTTAAAAAGAGAAGTATTATCAATAGCTATAGTTCATCTTATCTCAAAAAAATCTTTCAGGTAACCAATACATCAAAGGACTTGCACTGCAGCTCTGTCCTACTCTTTCTAATTATGAGGTTCTTCTCTGCAGGAAGCAATTCTAAAAGAACTGGAACAATTTATTTTAAAAGCTACAAGCATCAGAAGAATTCTGTGTCATACATCCTGAAATGCAGAATATCTTAGCACCTCACAGCTTGCAACAGGCACGTACACAGACCTTTTCTAGGTAAAAAGTCTCTGGAAAACAGCTTTTCAAAATAACTTCTGAAATTAATTTCTCACTATAATTAACTTGACAATCTTATGTTAAAAATTAAATTAGTCTTTTATTGACCAAATGAAATCTGTGAAAAATTATCATTCTCTAACATCTGCCTAAGAGACATATTTTGAATTTCCAGTATTTTCAATAGTAGGATTAGTAAGAAATAATGTCACAAGTAGAAGTAAAAAAAAAAAAAAAGAAACCTTTTTTTGCCATGTGCAGAAAATAACTTGTGTGGAAATGTTAAAATGGGGAGAAAAAAGTGCCAAACAAATCAAACCTTTTCAGACTTACATCTTTTTCTATAAAAAGTTGTAGTGCCTCACTTTGGAAACAATTTCACTTGTTCTGAAAGTAAATGTCTTCTGAACTTTTCTATGCACAACAAAGTTAAAGAGAGCCTTTTATATCCATAAAGATGTGTCAGCATATTTCAAGAAGTAAAAACATTTATGACAGTTTATTACATTTCTTACTGTATCTTCTGCCTTACTTACATTTCTTACTATGACCTTCAGTACAGATCATCTGCAAGATTTTGATGTTATCATCAAATTGAAAGGGTGCAGAGAAAATATTCTGATTTACAATGGTCAGAAAGAGCTACTGATAAGAAAGTTGCACCAACAAAATGTGGTGTCTTAGCTTAATCTATGTAGGGAGCTCGTATTCCCAAATAGAGACCTGAATTGCATTTATTACTTTATCTCTGATTTATGCAGTTGATATTTCAAGTCATTATGCCAGTGTTTGAAACTGAGTGCTCATAAACCACTTTTCTTCCTCAAAAATAATGTCACGTGGACATTCTCTTCTCTTACTGAGTAAGGAAGAGATCAGGAGAGCATGCTCTATAGCTCTTGTTGAATGAGAAGCCCTCAGCTAGAAGAGGAGGTAGGGGCCTGTGGTCAGATTTCAGAAAGCATATTTCTGTCCCTGGCTGAATGTTTAAAAGTGGGAAAGCCACTTTGCTTCCCTCTCCTGTAATAGCTGCTAATAGAGGTTATGCTGCTTATGCTATCGTAGCTACAGAGTGATGGTGGCTCCCACCAAGAAATGTTCTAGACGTGAATCCCTTTAAATGAAATATAGTACCTGCAACTTCCAAATACCTGCTTAACAGAATATGTCTGTGCCTTCTACTCTGATTTTAACCTGTGTGCTGGGTTCATCTGTTAAGGGAGGAGCATTTAGAACTTAACTGTTCTTTTTGGCCTGATATCTGGATGTCACCGGAGCCAAATTACCAGATGAAATGGTTTTGTAACTGTGAATCTTAGCTTAGATTCAGAGGTAACGTTGTAATTCAAAACCCAGAGTAAGGTAGATGCAAGGGATTAGCTTTGTGAAACTGCTTAGGCACATCTACATCTATACACCACTCCCAGAGCCAAAAATAGATCATCTTGAACTCTCCCATTTTCCTTAACAAACCATTCAAAAAGCCTTTATCTGGCACCAAAACTGTCAAACCAGGGCTAAGGTTTTTAATTTGAAAATGGCAAGGTCTAGAGCTGCTCTATGACACAAATCATAATGTTGTTAATTAAACCCTAAAACAAATACTAAATTTTGAACTGCAATAATTACCAACATTTTCTCTAGGGCTTAATATCAAGTACTTATTTCAATTAATTAACTGGTATGACACCTTCAAGAACTTTTCCAAAAAAAGTGGTGGTTAAATTTCAGCTGAATTTATTAATAAAATCTTTGTCCCTCAGAAGACTGAAACTTAGCTATTATCACCTTGTTCTCAAGAGATTAATAGCATGAAGTCCATAGCTATCATCTCTCCTTGCAAAATATTCAATATTCTGCAATAAAGTCTTTTAAAGTAAATATGAGATGACAACTGATTAGGGATCTGTCAACTTGAGCAGGAAGACTTGACACTTTGTTTCTAGCTGAGTTTCAAGTCCATTATTTCGATAATTGCAGAAATGAAATTCTTGCATATTTTTCCACAATGTGGAAGCTATGAGCAAATAAGAGCTGCCATTCATTTGTTAACATGATTTAAAAGTAACACAATGAATGCAAAACGTTTGATTGGCCAATTTTTTCTTTTGTGAACCAATGTCCTTGCTTCTTGCTAGACATTTTGAAAGGCTCTGAGGGATCTCCATCCATCAAGATGGCTCATGAAAAGCAGTTGTAAACCTGTTCCAGTCACCATCTAGATTCTTCAGCTTATCACAAGATTTCCAACAGTAGTTAACATCTCACTCACCAGTGTGACTGAATGTGAATTGCAGAAGCATTAGAAGACGTCTGACTAAACTGATATTCATTTAATATTTCCCATCAATCTGCTAGACAAATTACATCAAGATTTTCATGACTTCAACCCTTCAAATTTTGTCAGATAATTTAGTGATATCAGTCAGGATGTACATTTAAACCTCTACAAACATCACTAATTCAATTACTTGCAGGCACTGTAATGTCAATATTTATTTGATACAAATAAACCAAATGAAGCAAATATTTTCAAAAATACTTAGTGTCAGTTTATCCGTCCAGAAGGTGCTACTATGATCTTCCAGACTGCTCCTTGAAGGTATGAATTGAAGCTTTTCTCCCTCCCAGAAGCAAGATAAAAAGTATGTCTTCTAATACAGTTTAGACTCCAAGAAATGTTGAGTTTAATAAATCCCTCTGGTGAACAGTTATAATTACCCTTTCTCTTCCTCCTTGGAGGAGCTTGTTTTGTCTACGTGTACCAGAAACATACAAAACTGGAAAAACCTGTCTTATCATATAAATATACTTATTGCAGTAAATTTCCCCTTTCCTCTTTAATTTACTACTTAATGAAGAAGCTCTGCTCTTTTAAAAGATTATCATTGCTGAAAAAGAATCAGTTGTAATGTATTTCCCTAGGTTAGCAGAAAGATCTAACCTGGAAAATAATTTTGAGGTGTGGGTGCAGTTTTTCTGGCTGTAAAAAGTATTTATAAACAAATACTACATTGTTGGCTTCTGGTTTATTTCCAAAAGAACTGAAGATCTTTAGAACACTTTTTTTCCTTAAAACCAAAATTTTCCTTTTATTTGGGAAAAATCAACATCTCTATGGTCCATTTTATGATACAAACCTTCTCGAAATATTTTTTTCAACTTTTATATGTTTTTTCTATTTTTCTTACTCCTTTACTGTGTCTGAGCTCCACCATGCTACCACAACAGCTTACATGATAGACAATAGACTTTAACAACTCTTAATTGTCTACCATTGTTCTCTACCAATTGGAAAAAAAGAAAAAAACAAAGCAAATAATAAAAGGAAGGGTAGTGGTAGTTTTGTCACTGGTTAGTCTGAAAGCCTTATTACACTGTTACTATACTGACAGTATAATGGATTTACTATAGAGTTTCATTTATGAAAGTCATGGTATCTGGATGTTATGACATACCTAAAAAATTGATGCATATCTACCTCATTAAAAAACCCAGAAATATTTTTCTTTCAATTCAAATTTCCTTTAGAATTTCCTGTATAAATAAAACACTAATTTTTACCTGTGGACATTAGTGTATGTTTGATTATTTTCAATTTCACTGAGTAAAACATAATCTGCTGCTTAGAGTAAATAAATACAAAATGCAGATTTCCAGCAAATAACAAATTTGGACAGCAAGGCAAAAATCCATTAAAAGCTTTCAATTCATAACTAGCAATTAAGAACTATTTTTCTCAAATAAATAAATGTTCTCCAGACAGTATGCTGAACATTGTCATCTCACATTCATTTTTATCAGTTTCTAGACAAAACAACCCCTCTGCCACAAACACATTTCTGTTGTATTATAGCACATGAAATAATCTGCATTTTAGTCATGATGTTTAGCACTGGATTACATAAACATAAAAAAAACCTCTTTCAAACAGCATTGCAATCAGATTCTCTAAAACCATGTGGGGTAGTGTCATCTGACAGATATGAAATTTAGAACAGGATTCTCTGTTCCTGTACTAAATTAAATCACAAGCAAACATGCTTCACAACCACATTTTAAATGGCTCTCTCTTGTTCTCTACCAACACATATACACACTTCCTATAACCTATTTCTGTGTTTGTTTCTAACTTTTCTCTTCGCTGGCGTATTTTTCGCTTGAGTTGGCACCAGTCAATCAGGACTTTTGTTCTTCAGCTGCTCAAGCGGCAGCGACCAGGGCAGCCACAACAGACACAGTTCTGGCAGCTCCTAATGTGTGCCCCTGCCTTTTATTCAGATGCTATTTACACAGTGTTTACATGTAGACCACGTAGCTTTTATAATGCTCAAAGCTCGGATTTTAAATGGAAAGCTTATTAGGCACAGGAGTCTCTCAAATTAAATCATAGTAAGTAGCTACTTAAAATGCTTTGGAAGATAGAATCCAGAGTAATGCACTTTTATATACAAATAATGCTAGTCTAAAGAAAAAGAGAAAATGGAACAGGAAATGTAATAAATGAGATGGACTGGACACAAGAGTTTTATTGCTACACTATTTGTCTGCCGTAGAAAAAACCCAAATCATTCTTGTCTTAATTTCCTCATGTATAAGTAATTGTGAGCATACAGAACAGATAAAAGCATGAAAGCAATTTCATTAGCTAAATTGCCAAGAAATATATATTGAAAGAGTACAATACATTTCTATTGTTCATTTTTAATTTCTGTCCCAAGAATTCCAGGAAAACAAAGTTGGTCTGTCTTAAATGCCAAGCAGTTTCCTTTCTGTTCCAAATTTTCATCTTTCTTTTTTACTTTTAATCTTTTTAACATGGGATGTAGGAACGTAAAGTTTCAAATCTACATTTTGTCTCAGACATGGAAATTATTTCAGGCTGGGTGAATTTCACCTATAATAACATGGAATTCTGTCTAGGAATTGAACTATGAATTTTATTAACAATATTTCCATTAAAATATTGTGTGTTTCTATAAAATGTTCTGATGAAGATGAATTGAATTTGCATTGTACTGCCTCACAGTTTGTGCTGAACTTATCCTTTAACAATTTCCTCTTTCCTCTTTAGTCTGCTTCACTTCAAGTTCTGTACCAATAATATAAGATTCAGGAAAACATAAACGCCTTATTCTATATTTACATTGCAACTATCTCCTCACTCTTTCTCGTCCAGTATTGAACAGTACTCATTTAAAACAGACATAAGAGCACATCCTGTAAATGTGACCCTGCAACATTACCATGAATCCAAGAAATGTTTGCATCAATGCAATTTTATTCAGAGCAGAATGCTGCTAATTCCATTTCACCATTTCACCATTTCATGCTACCATTTCACTGTGGTCTTAGAGTACAGAGGTCACAAATGTAAGCAAAATAAAAGATATTACAGGATGAGTTTGAAAAATCTTTAGACTGAACTTCAATTTTCTTTACTAAGTTTTGCAATGTTCTTGCAATGTTTATGAATGAAACAGGAAGTGAGAAGGTTGTACAAAGAAGTAAAATCTTTGATCATTACAGATAAATGCAATAAGTTTTTAAATTTCTAAATTTAAAAAAAACAAAAAAGTTCCACTGTGCTTTAAGCCATTTTACATTACTAACATATGATATTTTTGCAACATTTAGGTTTCATAACTGATAGTATTGAAAAAATATTGTCTTAAAATTGAGATTATTAATTGCAGATTAAAATTATTTTCATCATTCCAGAGCATGCAAACATTCCAACCTTCTTTACCGAATTTTATTTTCTGCATATCTTTGTAAGTAAAATAATATCAAATATTCTGGGATGTGCATAAACAATCTTTTAACATTAAACACTTGACTGGTTGAACACTTAAGGGAATGAGGTAAAGTCTATTTGCTGTAACACACATCTCCAGGAGAGGAATGAAAGTATATTAACTTTTTTTTGGTGACATCAGCTGAGATTTTTACATGTGCAATGCAGAGCAATGCTTATGACCACTACTGTAGGAAAACTCTTATTTTACACTACTCTGGAGATGGTGGTTCAAAATCCAGTACATAATTAAATATATGGGATGGTTGTAGCTGAGCAGTTAATGCATGTAAAATTTCCTTTGACAATTCAAGTTTAAAATCACTTTAGTTCTTATAAATCTTGCAAGAGTATAATTGACTTAATGTTTCCTCCAGTACAACTAATTACTTTTATTTCTGATAGCCAGCACTGAAATATCTGGGGAAGACTGGGCTTTTGGTTTGTTGTTTTTTTTCCCCCCTAATCTTTCAGATGTAGCCGTATGTGTAAGTAGTCGATGATCTAAAAGAATGATCTGTTAATTTCAAGTCAATAATTTTTAGTAAAATTCATCTGATAAATTCTGACTCTATGACACTAGGATCATAGGTAAATAAATTATTGTGTTAAGAATGATGTACTTTAGGTCTGGTACACATTAATTTTCTACATGTCATTTAATTAACAGAAAATGGAAAAAGAAGGATATTGTCTTCAAATATAACTTCACATTCTCTATTTGGCTGACCCTAATCCATAGTTAGTTCAACTGAAACTGAGTGACTTCAGATTTCCATACCTTCTTTCTACTGATCATATAAATTAACTTATATTAACATATAACTATAATCTTGAATTCAAAACTAATTTTCCTCTTTCTTTTTTTTTAGAATTTGTCCGGCACTTTGACTACCTATGAATAAATTAGTTTATCTACATGCATTTCAAATCGTTAGTGTTATAGTACGTATATTTAAGTAAATATAAGAAAAAAAAAAAAAATTCAACTTCCAGGTACTTATTTTAGAAAGTTAAAGAAATACACACTTGCCATAAATAAATAAATAACAGCAGGAAAAAAACACAGGTACCAAAAATTTTCAAAAAAACTCCAACAAAAGCTGTGCTGCCTTAGACCAGGGTAGAGTTAATTTTCTTCACAGTAGCTAGAACACGGCTGTGTTTTGGATTTGTGCTGGGAATTCTCTTCATTATCAACAGTTTCCCACAGAAATCCTAAACAGCCCCTTACCAGTTACCCATACCCATGAAGAAAATTATCTCTACCCCAGCTAAAGCCACCACAATAGCACAAAGATGTGCTGTGCTTTGCTGTACCTATTGAACTGTATTTATTTCAGCCCAGGAGCTTTCTCATGTTTCTTGTTCTGATCCTCTCCTCATCCCACTGAGGAGATGAGTGAGTGGCTGTGTGGGGCTCAGCAGCCAGCTGGGGTTAAAACACAACAAAATCAGAGAAAGGACAAGTTTCATATCAAAACAAAGTCACATATAAAACCCTGACATATATTGGTTGTAAATTTAAATAATAATGAAGACATTTTCTTCCTATTGAATTTAATGTGAGTTTTCAAAATAAATAATACTAATTAATACCTGGAAATAATAATAAATTAAATAATAAATAATAATACTAATTAATTGTCCTGATATTTATCAAAATCCCCCAACCATTTAAGCAACAAAGCAAACAAAACAAAGAAAACAATAATATCATTCATTACACAGGACAAATTTTATCAGATACAGATCTTCCTAGAGTCTATATTTATTTATTTTTAAGGTGTTATCTTCTATTTTTTTCAAATAGAGGAGAAAATGTTGCCTGTTCCAACATTTTCTTCAAGTTAGTTTTACACTTTATCCTCTAGAATGAACTGAATTGCTCCCAAACTCTCTTTAAAGTCAGTCATTCTTGTGTTATCAGCAGGATGTGAATGTTTCTCAGACCTGCTGAGTTTTACTTTAGTTTGTCTCTTAAATTATTTACAGATTAGTCTATCCTGTAGTTTTTATTTTCTCCTTTGATAATAAATCTTTTAGCATTCAATCACCTCTTTCTCAAAATGAAAGCTTATTTTTTTGTTTGCAACATTAGATTATAATAGCAGAAAATTCATTCAAGTTGATCAGTAGACTTTGACTGTCAGTCTGTCTCACCATTGCTCCTTCCTGTTCAACTGTGTAACAGGATACAAGCAGAGGAACACTGCAAAACCACCCAACCTTTAATAATTTAACTGATCTGCTGTTCTTCTCCATTGGATAAATTCAGCTTTTTCTGCAACATTTAAAACCCTTTTTAATGTCTAATTAATGATTTTACTAATTCAATTTTTTATGAGTAGCATATGCAAAATCTATATTGAATCTCACTTTCTGCTTGGGATATTCCTAACAACTGCACTCAGGAAAAAACAAAGCTAAACTAAATAAGCCAATGATTTCTCAGATTTTGTATTTGTTGCTATAAAACAGGTTCTGTTTTCATCATAAGGACTAACATCTCAAGCAGTTTCCAATTCTGCTTTGGCAATGTCTTGTCTCTCATCAGCAAAAACCTAGGTAAGCAAAGAAAACTGCCTACTCCAGAGACTTCTCTTATGGTTTTCACCTTTTTCCTATCTCCTTTCCTGTCAGTAAAATAAAATTAAATGAAATTTAAAAAAAACCAAAGAAACCAAAAAAAACCCCAAAAACTAAAACACATAGAAAGGAAAATTCTGGTTTGCAGCAACATGTCAGGAAATATTCTCTGAAGTGTAATGTGAGAAGAGATTCAGAATGCCCCAGCTAATATACTAAACAAATTTAATTTTTCTGATTGGGAATTGGGAACTACCAGTATTCAGAATTTTTTCTTTCTTCTGCATCTTTCAATGTTAACTTTTTTTTAATACATATATTTTAAAAATTATATCTCTTAAAAAGAAGAGGAGTTATTTTCTGCTTATTTGGGTTTTTTTTGTTTGAACTCCTGTAACATGTTTTTGTTACATAACAAAGCAGATTTGCCTCCCTGTGGGTCCTGTAATATCGTTGAGCATTAAGAATGCTGAACACAGAAGGCAGAGGGGAAAACAGGTGTGAGAACTCCAAGCATGTCACGTGGAAGAGCTTTTCCAGTGCCAGTAGAAAGTATTCACTTACAGGAAAAAAACAAGTTAAAAAAAAAATTACCCAGGGATAGTTATCTCTCACGGCTGTACCTTTAAAAACTCAGGTGGCACCGTGAGGAAACCAGTTTTGCTCTCCACACTCTGCAGTGAATGCAGGGAGTGTGCATGATAACATGTCAGACTGGAGTAATACTGTGAACATAATTACACAGTAAAGAACTGGTACCTGCCACTGTCTGTGCTTCATTAAGATGTCTTCATGCCAGATTCCCAATCTAGCTGTCCTGAATATTTCTGGATATCAGTATGTACTAATTAAACCAAAGTAGAAGGAAAAATTGTACACATCCTCATAGTACATCATACCAACTTCATTTCTGAAGCTTATCTCTGATTTTCATTGATTTTCCTAAAATATTACCCTGAAATGGCAGAAAAAAAAGGCAGTGAAGAAATAACAATTCTGAAGTTTCTTCTCTTTAGAATATCAGCAGTAAGGCAACATAAATGCAGATATACTCAGAAATTATGAGTATAAAGGATCAAGTATTGTGAAACTTAAATGGTGCATGTCTAAACTGAAATGTAATGCACATATTCTATTACTGACATGAGTTCAAAAGGTCTGGTGATGAGTGCACACTCCCTTTGAGAACTTGGCAATGAGACCCGAGAGGAGATATCACCATGCTAGTTGGGCAGATCAAAATTATTGGTTACTTTTTCCTTAACTCTGTGAGAAAATCAAGTCATGAATTCAAATGAGTTTCAGGTTTTCCTAAGAAAATCCACTTCAGTGCCACATTTAATTTTACTTTTCTGTACTCTTAGTTTTCAAGGAACAGAACTAAAGTCCATTCCAGATCACTCTTCTTACAGTGCTGTTGTCTTGGCATTTGGTTACTACTGCTTGAACTTTGGGGCATGAGCTATTTTGAAAACAGTAACCTGAGACAATACACAAACTAAAAGTGAAAGCCCAGTCTCCCAGATATGTGAAATAGACAATGGGAGAAGGCTGAATTCAGGGACCATCCATGGGACCTTAATCCTGTAGGCAGGTTGACACACTGCACCAGAGCTTTGAATGCTGCCTTACTAATCAAGCACTTTTTTTTCTTTCTATTGATTGAAATAAAAGAACCAAAGGAGCAAAGTGGTGAAGTAATTGGAGGTGCAAATGTTGAGCCAACCAGAAAACTGCAACCCAGAACTTCAAATGTTAGAAAGGAAAGATCACCACTGCACACAAGCGTAGTTTATCTTTTATATTTTCATCACCATGGAGAATCTCGCTAATTCTTTGTCCCCTCCATCATATTAAAAATCATCTTGTAATCCTTACAATTTACAAAAGCTTTATATGGTGAATTTGATATATCTACCTTAAAATGACAAATCCAGAGAATAATGGACTGAACTTCATCAACAGCTGTCTCCAAAGGGTTAGAAGTATATGTGATAGGATTCTATGTGTCCTGGCTTCTATAAAACAAGCTGCCGAACCAGAGCCTGTACAGCATGGTGACTTTTGCAGTTTACTCCTGCTGTGTCTTCTAAAGGAGAGCATAGAGCATTTGGAAATGTTCATGCATAACACAGCAATAAGATTTCAGTAAAGTGGAGCAGGATAGAGAAACAAAAATAAAGATGTATTTTATAGAAAAACATTCTTATGCTATAAATGCATCACCACTAAAATATTGATTTCCCTTCTGTCCAGGCACACAAAAGAAGCTGATTCATCAAAATGCTATCTGTATACATCCTAGGACCAAATACCAGGTTATTCTTTTATCACACTCACTTGTGCTTTATTTTAAATCCTATTAGATTTTATTCACTACCACTTTTATTCTCCCTTTTCTATACCTTGTAGCAAATGGTTTAATAACATCTTTTAGTAAGATCAAGGCTTTAAAACACAATTTGTACAAATAAGTCTAAAATACATTATCTCATATTTTTTAAAAATAAACATATTTGTAGAGATGTCAATCTAATTGAAATGATGACTTAAAATATTTGCTTTAATAAGAGTATATGTACTGAAAATATACAAAATTTATATTATACATGCTCAGAGGGTCTGTTTTATACATATATCAGATATATATCCATCCACATGGGTGGCAGATATGACAGAATCCACCTGTAGTCTGGATGAATGCCTGCAGACTTCAGCAGTGTGATCTAGGCAGGCATGGGCAGACAACTTCTAGGGAGAATTTGGAAATAATGGAGAGGACTTGGAGTGAATATATAGGTAAATGAGATTACACTGGCCAAGCTACTTCCCTGACCCCTCAAAGGGAATTAATTTCCTAGTTATCTACATATGATTGTATTAATGAGTTCAGATCTGCACCTGGTTTTGCTTTCTTTTAAAAGAAATAAAGCTTTTTGATTTCCAGTGTTGTTTGAGATCATGACTCATAAATGCCTGAATAAACAGTTTCTTGCCAGCACAGATGATTTCTGAAGCCAGTGATACTGCTCTGTTGTTAAAAGCAGAGCAGGAAGAATAATAATGGCTTGCATGAAATGCAGTTCCTCTACTCTCTTGTCCCAAATTCTGAATTGATCTTCCAAGCTCTGTTATCTCCAAGAAATGTTGATATTCATCATATGTAACAAAAAATGGTTACTTTTCCATATTACTATCTCAGAGAGCGTTCCTGGTCTTTTATTGCATCTGTCTTTTTTCCAGCTCCAGTTTGCAGACTCTGCCTGGATATGCAGGTTCTGTGTTAAATGATGCAGACCCTTGTCAGGAGAGGGAGACCAGCACATGGATTAGCATCATGTAGTTCTAACATTTCATTATTCCTACATTGTCCTACAAATGGCACAAAGAGAAATGTTGTAGAATGGACCACATTTCCTACTATTTCTGCCTCCTTTCTCACACAGTACAGGGATGGAATGACAGTCCGTATTAAGCTCTTTCTGAAGCATCCCTTTCATCATACCTCACAGATGGTTAACTTTGGTCTATTCACTTAAAGTGCTTCTTTTACTGTTGCTTTCTCTATAATTTTTGCATGGCATGTAGAAATAAAAAAGGGAAATAAAGATCAGGTTATATTACTTCCAAAATAGATAAATAAAATACAAGAGCAAGTCAATAAAATACAAGTCAATAAAATACAGAACACTAGAAAAATATCCAAAAAACAGGAGTATTTATTATCTTTTGGGATTTCATCCAAAAACCTTTACTCTATTGACCTAAAAAGCTGTACAGTTCCAACACTTTGAGAGTATCAAGGTGCCACGGACTTGAGAACAGGAGTTGTTTTAAATTTCAAGACAAGTAATAGAGATAGATACAGATACTCCATGTAAAGGGATTTTACTTTTTGTCCTGCTGATTTTAATGATAGGAGGAAAGTTTGAGAAGCTGTTTTACTACTGTGTATAAAATGAATAAACTAAATGAGTCAGTTTTTTTTTTTCCTTTCTGGTGCTTATGGGATCTCTGTAAAAATTAATAGATCAAATCACATTTGATAAACTCCTCTCAAGAGTATAATCTCTTTCCTGCTTACAAAATAACATATGTTCGCTTTGCTTGACGCTGCATGTAGAAGATAACATACTGTAATGTAAAATTTGGACCAATATGCCTCATGTGTTTAACAAAAACACATAGAAAATAAAAAATATTAAGAAAAATTTTTGGTGGAAAGGCTGGTATTAATGATGTAATTTTCTTCCTTTTCTACTGGCACAAACTCCAGCTCCATTGACTTAAATGCCCTATTTTTAACTTTTGCCCAGACAAAAATAAAATCAGGAAATGATTAATTATAGCTGCAACAAAGAGTTATCAGGCACCACTTTTGGCATAATGAGGTCTCTGTTCCATTAGTGTAAACCAGTTACACTTTTTTCTTCATTCCAGATAAAGATCTGGATAAAGAGCAAACTGTAAATTGAAATCTAAAGTGTATTGCTCATAGATAATATCAGTAGTAAGCAAAATGTTTAGTGCTAGGAAGTTAGTGACTGTAAGTGTTCTTCCCATGACCTGCTACCTTAAAATATTACTGTTTAGAAATGCCACCCTGTGGTTTTTACTCCAGGTTTTTCACTTCATTCTCTGTACTCTTTAACAATGTTAATTTAATGGTAAATGGTAATGGTAATGGCAAATACTCATATAGAAAGCTAACAAGCAAACACACATCTCCTTTTCCTGAAGGGAATATTTTATGTCCAGTGAACTGTCAGCCTGTTCAACAGTGAAGTAAAACTATTTTAAATAATAAAAGGTTATGAATAATCAAAATTTTCTTAAAGAGGAAAAGAAGACACTTATGGATGTTTCCAAATTCATAGAATAAAGAGCTTTAATTATACTACAAACTCTTAATATCAAATAGTGTATAAACTGAATAGGGGTATGTCAACCATATAAAAACAAAACCTTGCTGTCATAATATTATAACTTATGTACACACAGATATAAATCATGGCATATTTCAAAACATTAGCAGTTGAGAGGTTGATTTACTAGTAATTATGGCAGCAAAAATTTGCATTTTGAAAATCTGAAGACTTTCATGACAATTTGGTGACCTAAGTGAAACAAACCTTCTGTTTGCAAATGTGTCAGTGTTCTGTGATACAGAAAAATTTGGCCTCCCTATGCCAACAGTTTTGAATTCACTGGAATCTTAAAAACAGAGCTAATACAGCACTGAGCCATACTAAGAAGCCATACTGAGGAATGAGGTGTGTTAGCCTGGAGATGACTCCACACCTGACACTGATGGCAGATACTGAGACTGCCCTAGAGCAGAAACACATTCTGCCTGCTCTGAGCAAACTCAAACTTTCCCACTGGCTCTCACCAGCCAAACTCCTGCCCACCGTGCTGCAAGTTATCATCTGGAACTAACATTCAATGATTTCTTTCCTTCAGCACATAGAAGAGTTCCTATTGATCCTGAGTTTAAAGGTTTTCCTACCAGTAACCATCTTAATATTCTACAGTCAATATTACGTCAGCATTTATCCTACAAAGAGAAAGCATTACAACTAAGATTAGTCTGAAATCTTTCATTATCTCTAATGAAAATAAATAAGCTTGTGGTGACAACGTGTTTTGAATTTTGGAGAAAGCGTAAAATAACAAAAACTTTTGCAGAACTTTTGTTCCAAAACATGAAGAACATTGCCTTTTAGCTACAGTTTCAGCTCTATATAAGTTCAGTATCAAGAAGCAGATCTTTGTGTCATGAAGAACATTTCCCAAAACTAACTTTATACATAAGGACATAAATTGCCTCATAACTACTCTGCTGAAGTTTTGCCCATAAATGGTAATTTCTGTAGTTTGAGCTCTGCAGCTCTTCTAGATTGTGCAGCTCACCAAAATTTTCACCATAGGAAGCATCCTCTATTATTGCACGAGTAGATTCTAAAAAAAATAACCCATATAGAATCAGTAAGATATTTTTAGTTATTTATCCCCTCTCCCCTCATTCAGGTACAAAAAAACGTAAGTTGAAAAAGGTAGAGATGGACTTTTTTTCAGCTCAGTGTCATGGATTATCAATGTTCCTGACCTGAAATTTACAAGAAAGGTTTTATCCTTCCTCCCCAACAGAGTAATTTTCATTTTATCTGTGAACAGCTTTATATGAACTATGTTTGGCAGCTCTTAGATAAAAAGTACCTTCGTGCTTTGTATAAATAAAACTTTTGTTTACCTTGAATTTTAAAGAATTACATTTTTAACCAATACATACATATTCTGCAATGTCAAAATTGTTCAAAGATTATTCTTCTTGTTACAAGAGAGAAATGACCTAGCTGCATTTTTATTATAAATTGTTTGGTTTAATTTCTAGAATCTTTAATATGGAGCATACTTGACTTTCCCGAGTCATCTAGTTCTAGCGTAATTTTATAATTGGAGTATTTTTTCTAATATAAACAGTAAATACCTCATATTTCAAATCAGAACTCTTCTGTTGTGGGTTTGCATGGTTGAAAGTTCTTGTCTCTTAAGTGACCTCTCACTTCTCTAGACTAGAATAAACCCATTTATTTCCATTGTCTGCTCTTGTATTATATTTCTAAGTGTTCTGAGCTTGCTGTTCTTCCCCAAATTCTGTTTTACTTAACAACTTTCTTAAAAAAAATAACACAAAAATGATGACACCTTACTTGATCTACTAATACAAATGGATTGGAAGAATTACATCATACATCTTATAGAAAATCTTTTTACACATACCTTTACAATATTTTTTGTTGTTTTCTTTGGGGTTTCTTTTGTTCCCAAAATTACTTCAATTTCTACTCCTTTCTTATATTATCAGATATTTAATAATAGTACAGACTTCATTAATTCTACTTTTTAGTGAAATAGCTTATCAAGTCCAGATTCAGGACAAATCTCTCTAGATTATTACACTAAAACTTCAGAAGGAGGAGGAGGAAAGGGAGGTGTTTGCTATTCACAGTGTTTGCCTTCTGGAGCAACTGCTACATGTGCTGAAGCTCTGCTTCCCTGAATATCATTCACTGAAGTAGAGAATGAACTTTCTTTCCTTTCTGCTTAAGTGCATGCAAACTTCCACTTTTTCTTGGTTAAACTGCTTTATCTCAACCTGAGTTGCTTTCCATCTTATTTTCTCTCCCCTGTGCAGCTGGAAGGGGAGTGGTAGAGTGGTTTAGTGGGCACCTGGTGTCCAGCCAAGGTCGTCCTACTGCACCTTGAAGAAGTAGAAGTACTTAACAGCCTTCACCCTCATTATGAGTTTTACATTTCTCTAGTTATTTGGTAGTGCTTTCAGCAATGGAAAAGGCAGTGGTCTCTGAATAATTATTTATTTTTACTAAAAATCAAACTGCAAGATGGGAAGAACCTTTTTGAAAGAAACAAAATAGATAGTTTAATCCTTTTGGAGGTCTAAATGCTCCTGATACTTCGTGGGCTGCTGGCTGCACAGATGAGATTAATTTTGGATGACGAAGATCTAGTCCTAGTTTCTACATTCCAATTTACAATTAAAGAAGGAAAGTAGAAAAGAGTAATTGTATAAACAATTACCATTATAAGTTAGAGCTGCCCTCTACTTTCTTCAACAATTCTTTAAATATGGAACTGGAATAACTTCCACTGCTTTAGTGTTTGTCAAAGGTCATCTAGCTCAGGAAACGGAGGTTTAAAAATGGCAAAAAAATCTCTCTCTTTATTCAGGCTAAAAGATCACATAGCATAGCTCAAAGGCCACTTGGGATGAGATCCCCAAAACTCCTTTTTCTAATTCTAATGATCATGATTATTATTAATATCTTGTACGTGTCAGAAATCCAAATAATTAATTTAGAGGTAAGTTGTAAAATCCTTAACAGATCCAGCAGAATTTATATACAGTTCAATTGCATCAATAAGGTAATTTGCTTTCCAAAAAGGAGCTTTTTGCTTCTATCTTAATGCTTCCCTACTCTGTTGTGATAGTGTTGCAAAAAAGATTGCTTCCCCTGCTGTTTGGGGAAATGTATCTATAATGTCTTGATCCAAGCATTTCATATTCAACAGATGGTAATCTTGGCTGTACATTCTTTCTGGTTTCTCTGAGACTGAGTGCTTAATACCCCTTTCTCTGCCAATCACTTCCTAACTAGCAAACGAATTCTGATCAGACAGGTACCATTCCTGGTGTTCTCACTCACCTTTAGTGAACACTGACACCTTCAGACATAATTCTGAGATGTGTACTTTAGATCTACCAGCTGAAGGAGGAAGACTGTTACTCTGTTCTTTAAACCTGAATACAGGCAGGGAAGAAGAGAGGTCTAAGTTTCTAAAGAATTAATATTTATTTCTTTGTCAGAACATGTTCACAACCTGTACTACAGGTTGAAAAGCTTCCCCCTCGGCCAGCTGATCTTTTAAACCAAAAGACAAAATCACATTGTAGAGAAAATTTTTTCCTGTGAAACTTAGTTTAATTCCTGAATACGAAGAACATGGAGGAATGAATCTATGGGCTTTCTGTAACAGTAATTCAAATTTTGGTGGGGTTTCTTTTTTTTTTAAGTTTTTTTTTTCTTCTTATTTAACTGACTACTACCTAGATGGAGAAAGAAAAAAAAATATGATTGTACACTTTTAAACAGCACAAAAAATACTACTCTAAACCATATTATCCAGAGAGATTTCTCGAACAAAGTTTGTCAGTATCTTGTTTACATTGATGCTTGCTTTTTCTTTTAGATTCTTGAGCAAGGTTATTTTCAAATAAGGTGGGAATGACAACAGTTATTGTCCCATTTATCTTTTGTCTATACAGGAAGCAGTGAGGCAGAGCATAATATGCTCATATTGATGACCATATCAAGGTGGACTTTCTTGTGGTTGCTGTTATTCTAGGATTTTGTTTGTTTGTTTTTTGTTAGGTTTTGGGTTGCTTTCTTTATTTATTGGAGTTATTTGGTTTTGTATTTTTTTGTTTTTTATATTATTCATGCCAGTGGTAAAATCAATCCGGCAAAGTGAGGGCAAAGACAAAAATGTTAGCCTCTGTGTCAGAAACAAACCTGTTTGGTTAACATTTCTAAAGCCACATTATGATTAAAAGCAACTCGTGTACATGCTTGTAGTTTATCAATAATGTAGGGGCATCTCATAAAATCCATAAGGAAACACCTCTTTACAGAGATAAATGATTTAATGAACAAATATATGTGAGACATACTATCTGAGGACAAATATCATCCTAGCACTGTTTCCTGATGTCATTTTGTCAGATTGTTTGTAAATCGTGGGAAAAATTAAAAATAATTTTATGATTAATTATATATTATAACAACTACAATTGTAAAATTATTACCCTTATTAATGATATATAATACTTTAAGAAACATTATTGTCATACCTCCTTGGATATTTGTGTTCTTCCTTGCTGACTAAGAAGAGTAAATTTACTTTTGCTTTGTCAAACCAGGGATCCAGTAAACTAAAAAAATTGTAATCACAATAGTGGATATAGAATGGGGATATGAAAACACTGAACACTTGGTTTACAGAGAAGGAATTATTTTTTCTTTTTCTTTTTTTTTTTCCTTGCAATATATGTTGTAGTGTATTCTTCTATTTAGGTTAAGTCCTATGGTAGTAAATCTACTTTCCAACATAATGAACTTTACTATCATCATTAACTAGCATTATTCCATGCACAATCACTATTACTTAGCGTTCATTATTCAGATTTCTAGTAATGAATCAGCTTTATGAAAAATCTGCAAAACCAGTGTGCTCCATATTGTAAAATCTCATTAAAGATCTAAACAGGACAAATCTAGAGGTTTTGGAGACACTGGAATTTTTTTACAGGCATATTACAGATTATAAAAGTCTGAAATTTGGAGCACTATCACTTAAGACTCTACAGAAGCCACTCTTTATATCTATTAACATCTAGATAAGACAATCTCTATATTAATCACTTAATTTCTTTGGGTTTTCCCACTGACAGTTTGAAATTTTGCTTACTTCAGGAAAAAATTCTCATTCATAAGTTTCAACTGAAATTTTTTATTCACCATGGAAGAAAATTCACAAGGATAATTTATGGTTTAAGGATATATTTTCTTATTGTTTTACATATCGTATAATTCCGATGAGATGTTAAGTATCATCATCATCATCATCCCTAAGGCATTTTACATCATTATTCAGGTATGCAAAAATAGAGCATTTCAAACTGTGCAGCTTGCCAGCTTCTATTAGAACTCATGGCATTTGAGTTTCAGCTCTTGTTTAGTGAATATTTCAGAACTCAGTTTTTGGATTCATTATTTTTAGACTTTCCAGCTAGAAACCTGAAGTCTTCTCATTTACATTCTTGCCTAAAAGGTTTTAAACTCAATACTATTGTTACCTACTGTGATTTTCATTATTGGCAAGATGTTTTGGCATCTCCCCATTTGAAAACTCTAATAATGGATTAATTAATATAATCAGAACTGGATTTTTGACAAATTCTAGAGGTTTGTCTTCAAATAATTTTCTCACTTTTTCAGTAACCTGGAGGATGTGAGTGGAGTGCACAGTTATCAAGTCTGCCGATGAAATCCAACCATGGAACCAGTTAACATGCTTGAGGGCAGGACGGCCGTTCAGAGGGATGCAGGCAGACCGGAGGAGCCAGCCAGGAGGAACCATATGAAAGTCAAAATAAAAGGATGCTTAGTGTGTGAGCTGGGAAGGAAGAGCCCCTGAGTTGATACAGGCTGGGACTTGATAGGCTGGGGCGGAGCAGCTTTGGAGCAGCTCTGCTGAGAAGGACTTGCAGGTGCTTGTGGATGGCAAGGTGGGGGTGAGCCAGCAGTGTGTCCTGGCTGCACAGTGAAGTGCAAGAGCATCTTGGGCTGTACCAAGAGCAGCACAGCCATAGGAGTGATTAGCACCTCTCCTCAGCCCTCGTGAGACTGGAGTCTGGGGTCAGTTTTGGATCCCTTGCTCAATATGAGACACTGGCAAACTGAAGTGAGCTCTAGCTTGGGGCACTTGACCTGTGCTGAGAGACTGAGGAAGCCAGGAATTTTGGAGGTCCTAGCAGCAGCCCCCAAGTACTTATGAGGAGGTAATGAAAACATGAGAGTCAGACAGCTAACAAAGATGGAGGGAGGGCAAGGGATAATGGCCAGAATTTGGAACGAGACAGAATCCACCACAATATAAGTAGACACCTCTGGACCCCAAGGAGAGTCAAAGAGTGGGCAGGCTGTAGGGAGAAGTTACACAGTCTTTGTCCTTGAGAGTTTTCAAGACCAGACTTGGTCTTTGACATACAGACCTAAATAACATATCTGACCTCATAACTGGATCTGCTTTGAGCCAGACGCTGGACTAGAGATATCTTGAGGTTTCTTTCAATCTGAATTATTGTATGATCTCATGATACAAAATAAAGCATGCTGATACACACGTATGACCTTCAACTGATAAAAACCATCTCATTTGATCAAAGAGAGAGAAATAATTGTCTCAGTAGTGATTCTTTGTACAAATCCATTAGGAAGCTTGCAGTATCATTGCGTTTGGGAATATTAATGCATACACAAAAAGTGTCATTATTGTACATTTAAAGCCCCTGTATAATGAAGAAGATAATTTGCCTTTCCATTATTTTTTGCTCATTTCTCACTATCCTTAGAATTACTGAGGTTGTTTGGGTTGTTATAACAAAGGGAAGATTAGACTCTAGAAACTAGTGTCAGTGTAACTTGCTGAGATAATGCCCTGTTTTATTATATTTGGTTGCCTACAAAATATTTGATTAAATGATTACTTGTACTAAAACTTTCTACACCATAGGGACTTGGCATAGTGAATAATAACAGAAAACACAAATGTGATATCTGTTAATCATATTAAAAATAATTAAACACCCTCTATTTTTCTTCCTGTTATAGAGGCAAAGATTAAGTCCAGAGACCTCCCTTTAACTTCTGGCTGTACCATGGACTGAGCTTTGATCTGGCAAACCTCGGTATCCGAGTAACTGGATTGCTTAGACTGTGAAATAAATCTTTTCAATTCAACATGTAGAGCACTTATTGGAGCAAGAAGTAATTTATGAATGTTATTCTAAGAACATTTTTAAAAGTTTATTTCATTCCAACAAAATATTTGGAATGCAGAATATCTAGATTAGGTTAAATTATGAATTTATCTTGCTTAATGTTTTCACCATGAAGAATAAAAAATATCAGTGATTACATATTTATGTGTTCATTTTCTTTTACTCATAAAAGAAATTTTCCTATTTATCAGAACATGACATATTTTCCATTCATCTGTTTCCTTTTCTTACACTAATGAGTAAAAAGCTAGTTAAACAAAATACAAAAATAAGCCCTCTAGAGAAATACTTTTCCTGCAAGAGGTTAATATCCTATATTCCAGACACAAAGGTAATTATTTCATATTAACACCTGGAGAGAACTTACAACAGGAAGATATTAAAAAGATCTTAAGTTTCCAGAAAATTGGTGCATTTCATGACTATTTTCAAAGTAGGTATCATCATTAACAGAGTAAATATATTAATACCTTACTTTGTTTTTTCTCTCTAAATTGTCTGATAGACTGGGTCCATCAAAGTATCACAAGATTTAAAATAACATTTTATGCAGCTAAAAAGCAAAAACAAAACAGGAACAAAGTTTGAATCAGTACAACTTTTTATGCATCCATGCTGAAAATTTTGTTTTTCATTTTAAATTCTCCCATCTGCTTTACTAACATTTGTACATACACACGCTAATTAATCACGCAATAACTAGGACATTTTTTGTATTTTCTGCTTTAAAGGTTTTAATAAACCATCTGAAAGCTATCTAGAAAGGTATTAAATCACTTGTATAAATAAATGTACTTTCCGGACAGAAAAGCAGGATACTAAATGCAGGATAGGAAATATCCTAGGAAATATCTCAGAATATAATAGTATTTAAATAAATACAAAGTATACAAAAAAATTATAGTTGTCTTTCATAGACCTCTACATTTTTTTATACTCAGCTTTAAATCATGAACTCTAAAAAGCCCCTTGCTTGGCTCTTAGCTAGCCTAAGAAGTCAGTAGGTAGTCAAGTGGTCAAGAGCAACACAATCTTGAGATCTCCTCCTGTTCCTAAAGTGACAGGCCTCAAGATAAACAGCTGGAGGTCTAGCTGAGGTTTAATCCATACATTTCAAACATTCCCTATAGCAACAACAAAGCACAATCAAGGCATTTTCAGAGCACATCTGCAGCTAAAAAAAGTGATGGTGGCACTGTGCACATTTCCCTGTTCAATTCAGTATTTTCAATGGTTATTAATACCACTGTAAAACCACATTCAATTACATCTTCTGCTCAAAACACAACCCTGTTTTCCAGTCTTCAGCTATTCTGAACTTAGTGTTTGTGCACTTACTCATATTCCTACCTGATGAACGTTCTGTATTACATAAAAAAATATTCATTGTTTTCCTCCCCTGGCCCTCATGGGAATAAATGTATGCCTCTGTGGCTTACTACTGAAGATATCCTTGTTCTTATGAAAAATAATAAAATACATATTGAAATTGGGCTTGAAGCAGAAGTTCGTTTTGTTGTTTGTTTTTTTTTTTGCCCTCACAGTAAGAATTCTGGGCTACAATGACATGTGATATAGCTCCAGTACTCAATCCCATGAATTATTCTCAGCCATATAGTAAGGTTGCAGCAGAAGAAATTGCACTATTCCCTATAAGTGTACTCTGTAACCAGACTGCTAGCTATGCTCCCAAGGACTAAAGGACTATTGTAAAGCCACAAAGGCAGAAAGAGGAAGTCAATTCATGCCATCAGTATTCCAAAAGCTGTAATAGGAAAATGAAATGCCTTCTCCTTTCACCATATTCTAAAAATGATAAAAAATGCACAAGATGGTTGCCTTGAACAATGACCTTGCAGAAGGCAAGGCATTCAAGCCTTTGAACACTTATTAGAGACATGTATCTCAATCTTATGTCTCCCTAACCTGAGTAATTCAAGCACAATTCCTGTTACTGGAAATGGATTGAAACGATCACTTTTTGGGAAACTTCATGTTTCCTGTTACAGGAGCAGTAGGTTTCCTCTGCAACAAGCTACATAAAAGGTAAGGAGCTATACTCTAGCCTAAATATCTCATTTTATCTATCCCCATGTTTTAATTGAAGCGGAACCAGGGTATTTAATGAAATTGTATGACCTTCTTATATATTTAGGAATATGATAGAACACAAACATGAAGAGTATTCCTTCAGTTCATTAGGGATTGCAGAAAAAAGGAAAATCACAGCAACATCAGTAAAAGCTCATCTAAAACAGTCAAGCTCATACAACTTGCACTAGATGGAAAATAAGAATGGAAGAAAAAGCACAAGACTAACTCAGGCTGACACTACAGATCATTAATAATTTTGGAGCAAAAATGAATAGTGAGTTCAGTAACTGGAACAGAGACTCCTTTTAGACTCATCTGCTGGCTGGGGAGCTGGAGAGTAAGGCACAGTCATTCCCAATTAAATGCATGACAAATATTTAGAATCATTTGAAGTGTTTTGAAGGCACAGTTTTTCTTCTAACCAGGCCACAAGATCAAGTCTCTTCCAAACAGACAGTTTAGAAACTCCTTAATTTCATCTGAATTAAGACCATTCTATGCCACTGAATTTCATTCTGAAAAGGTTTTGTTTGTAAAATAACTTTGGAATATTTTTTCATATGCCACCTCTTTCATTTTATTCTTGCAATCAGGAAGAGAAAAAAAAGATAGAGTTAAAAGAATACATTTTCCTTAACCTCAAGAAAGTTTCAAATCTATATTTGGTTTCAAAAGAAATAGTTGGTTTGTATTTTTTTTTATCTTAACTAAATCAATTTTCTGATTCTTGTAATGAATTAGATCCTGGCACAGGATAAGAATCCTTCTATAACTCATTGTCATTTCATGCTCCTATTGCTATTCAAATAACTCTTTGGAAACAAGGAGAGAGACTGTGCCTCTTCATCTATTTTAGTAATGGGAGCACAAGGAGTCAGAAAAGAACCCATTCAGAACTTCTTACCCTCAGTAGCAGAATAAAAAAGGACAAGTCACAAGTCAGTAACACTCCCCAGACTTCCCCCCCACCATCCTGTCCAAATCCAGATGAATGCTTTTTTGCATTACACATTAATGCAACTCATAAAACTACTTCATAACATTTTCATAAAAAATATTCTTTCTAGTTCATTTACTAAGCAAAGACATTAAAAAAAGATAATATATAATTAAATACATTTTTAACCTTCAGTTTTGCTAGATTAAATGTATTTCACAAATATAAATGTATCATCAACAATAACAAAATTTCTCTCTTAATACCCAATAAAATTTTATCATTTCAGTACATCTAATTTAAAGGTGAGATAAATTTTTTTTCAAAATTACTGTTGGCCATTAAGATAAAACTTGTATAAACATATATATTTCAATGGCTAATCATTGTAAGGAACATCTCAGCCAAATTTAGCTTCCAGTTGATGGATCTTGCTATGCTTTATCATTATTGGAGGGTTTCTATTATTTTTTTATTTTAATCAGAATATAATCAATTTATATTTATAAATTTATAAATTTTAAACCAGTTCACAAGAGTGTTTTACCACTTATTTACTTATTTAAGATTATTTTTTTCTTAAAGTCACAAGAAGAAATTACAAGTTTCAAGACTGCCCACAAAAACAACAGAAAAAAAATTCTACTGCAAGAGAAAATGAAATTAATTGTATTCCAATTCCAGATATAACTAGAACTCAACAAAAATTTGTGCTTTTATCAGCTACAAGTTATTTGTTGTTTCTCAAAATAATTATTCCACACCATTTACAGTGTCTAAGCCTGTAAACTCTCATGAAAGAGAGACTATAGAAATATTTCTATGTACCAGCAAATTTTTAATTTGTTTAACAACAAAGGTTTATGTCTTTTGATGTTTGAGTTACAGAACTTTAAACATAAATTCAAAGAAAAGGCAAGCTTCTTATTTACTAATTAAAGAGAGATAGTGTTAGACTTATTCCCAGGAGTAGATTCACAATCTGGGATAGAGCTCAGTCCACTGATTCTATCAGGATCTCTCATTATGCTTGATATTATGTAGGTGAGGGTCTATTATTATGACTTCTAACTAGGAATTTTAAAGGGTTGCCAATGTCTGAAATATCTTCCCCAGTCAGCCATGATCAAAGAGAAATCAGTCTCAAAGCCTCTGTTTCAGAGACCCTGACAATCAAACCGAGAATGAACTTAGGATGGTACTTCTTCAGTAATATAAAACCAGAAAAAAATAAAATTTATTCTTGGCAGGTGGCTTTTACCGAGTCTTTCACTGGGGACAAAAATGGTGCTTGTCCAGATCCCACACGTGTAAAAGTTCTTTACGTATTTTCAATGCTGACATACTGACTACTTCTTCACACTGCTAAGAGTTATATGAAATGGAACAGCATCAAGAAAAAATGTATGAGAGCAGGAGTTGAGAGGAGAGTTTACATCTCTCTCTTTCTCTCTCTCAATATACACACATATATATAGGAAATATTTTCATAGGACAAGGAATACAGAGTGAGAGGAAAAAATATTTTACAGTGTTCTTAGCACAAGGGAAAAAAAAAAAGGCTTTTAGATCTTCCTTGACATTTTTATTCTCTGATTAACTGGTTCTTCTGTTTCTGAAATTACTAAACAAACAAATAAACAAACCCCACCAAAAATTGTGCTAGATTAACACAATCATAATTTAAACCCTTAAAGACATTTCGTTTGATAAATAATTCTGTAGAAAGCATTACCATTCTTGTAAATAAAAGAGCTTGAATCAGGAGTTAAACATCAAGTGGCAGAGATTATAGTAAGTTTCCAAACAAACACTTGCAATTGTTGATTTACCTTCTGCATAAGAAAAGTATTTTACCTCTGGGTTAGATATATTTTCCTTGACTTTACAGTCATTACATACCAATACAACATCATTCTACTAGATTTAAGAGCTGTCTTCAATCAGTATCTTTCCACAACTTGACATTTTGAAACCCTGGTCAAGTCATTGTGATTCAGAATTAAATATATTAATTATCACATACAATCATTACTGTATTCAACAGAATATTGAAAATTTTAGCCACAGGAGGACACATCCTCCTGTGTCACAACTGTGACATTTTTTATTGTGAACAAGTGTACTTTGGACTATCTCATCTACCTAAAAGGGCTTTGAATACATTTTTAGGTCATAGTTGCAAGTCATCCAGAAATTTTTATGCTCCTTTTGTCATATTATTTCTACTTTTAATAAATAATAAAGTGTTCCTCATTTTTACCTTGATTAACCCTGTGAATAAATCCTCCAATAAGTTCAGGCTTGGCCTGTAAGAACACAAGCATCTGTGTGCTTGAGGATAAAATCTGGAACGCAGACTCAGCATCAGAGCAAGTAATGAATTAGCTGTATTTGTAAGCATAAAGATAAGTATAACTGTAAGCATAACTCCACAGATGTGAAAACTAAAACATCATTCTACAACCCTCAATGAACATAGAAAATATTCAAAAACCTCAAAGAACTTAAAAGCTAAATTAATGGAAAAGAATATAGACTGAAACATGGATTAATTTTGACCTTGAATGAACTAGGTATTTTGTCAGCTGCCAAAACTTGATTGCCACATAAACTCTATAATATCCTTTAATTTATAATAAACTTATTGGTAGTCCATCAGCTGCAGTGTATGAATTACTAAGATTTGCCTGCATATTCCTGGAATGTCTGGGTTATTTTCTCTGTCTACAAAAGTAATTATAGAGTGATATCATCATGGATGTGATCAGCTTTATAACTAATCAATGACTGTCAACTAATACTGTGTAATAGCTTTTTCCATAACGCCTGTCTCTTACCACACCAAGTAATAACGATTTTCCTTCACCTCTATGCAAATTTTGTTTCAGATAATCGATATGTCATCCTGCTTGTAAAGAAGCAAAACTCTCCACCACCTACTTAATGCCATGAAACATATTCCAGTGAGAGCTGATGGTCTTCTTACAGATGGATGCTTACAGCCTGAATGGACTATGTGAATGGATAACTTGCTCCAAATAGATTAATGCTAAAGCTTCTTAATGCCCTTCTATAAAGAAAATGAAGGGATATTTTCTCCTCATAAGGATGTAAAACAATTCTATTTGTGAACAGGCTTTGAATTACCTCTCTTCTGTCAAATCCATTTACCATCCACACCGACCATATCTTTAAAAGCAAACACAGAGAAGAAAGGTTTTTCCACTCACTTCAATAGAACTGGGTTTTTCTCACAGACAAAAGGTGAGATTGAACACATTTATAGCACTTAATACAAGCTCAATAAACACTGCATAATTCTCTTTGTTGAAGCTTCCATTTCTTTCATTTTGACCTTGCAATAATGGGAACTTAATTTAGGATTATTGATTTGAGGTTTTTGGTCTATTAAACCAGCACTTAGAAAAATTCCAATTTCAAGACATATAGATGTGAAATGTTTTTGCATATTTTGCAGTGATTTTCATTTTTACTGGCAATACTTAAACCATATTAAAATGTCAACATCACTATGGCTAAGAACAAATGAAATACAGTTTCTGTTATTAACATCTTTAACCAGTATGACCATTTATATCTTACTGTCTTGGGGGAAAATCTATTCCCTTGAAATAGCTATCACATTTCTATTATGTACATTTCTGTGAGTGCTTCTAGGTTCATGATGTCCTTGAAAAGATCAATCCAAAACACTTAAAATTTCCTTCTGTAAATAGAGAAGCATATCCTACAGTGATACCTAATTTAAACTGGAAGTATTTCATCATATAAGATCACTGAATGTGATGAACTTTCCCAAACTAATTTGAATAGTATTGATCATCAGATGCATTCCTAAATACTTAGAAAAACGTCACTTTAATGACCACAGTTTGAATATTATATTGCTGGCTGATTTTTAGTATGGTAGATAAATTACCCTGCCAGACAAACACATGCTGGAGTGCACCTAGAACCAAATAAGCATACTGGACCTATGACAAAACTTCAGTTCCTTTTTTTGGTAATTATAAGAAAAACTTTGACTGTATCATGGTTAATTAACCAGAGAACTGTAAAATAAATATAAATAAAACAGCTTATGTCTTTCACAGGACCATAACAGCTTTGTTACTTTCACGAATTCTACTGTAATCCTATAGAATTTCAGATTTTACATTGGAGTCATTGAACACTACATATATAAAACTCTGCACTTTTCCAGCGGTACTTTATAAATTAATATCTATATATTTTCACTCTTAAAATTAAAAAAACCCAAACAATTTACTAAAAAAAACCCAAAACAAAATAAAAAAAAAAAACACCACAGAAATGCCAGGCTGGGAAGGGGTTTTCAGAGTGCAGAACAGGGGAACAGGTAAAGCAAAGCTGCATAAACAAAATATTATCATAAATTATGTGAGCAACAAGCCTGGAGCTAGCAGCTGCTTCTCCCTTGCACAATCTGACATGCACAGAGGTTGATGGACCAGTGAAGTTATGCTTTCTTGAAGGAGGGTCACAACTGACCTGAAATCTAACAAATTTCCATGCTGCCATCAGCAGTCTGTAATGACATAACCAGTAGGAGCAAGAAAAAAAATTCCTTTTAAATAAATATAGGACACAGTACAGTTGCCTTATTTACAACACTGCTCCTCAGACATGAGATGTAACATTTTCTGGACACATTAATCTACCTTGTGTATAAATATTGTGTTTTATTCTGTCCAATAGCCAATATTTATGTACTAGGAGAAAAAATAAATACTGTTATGTTACCACTGAACAGCAAGGCACAGGCAAAGAGAAGTTGTTAACATATAATCATCTCTGTGTATTCAGCAAGTTTGTTTCTCTTATTATCTGATTTTTTGTATTTTGACAATATTCTGTTATCTGGAAAGCCAAACTATGATAATCGATGTTTTTTTTTTTCAACTAGGCAGCACAAAAATAAAGGATTAACCTAAATGTCTGGGGCATTTTAGAAATTATTCAATGAAAAATAAATTTTATTAAAAATCTTAGCCAAAATCCAACCTACATAAAAACTGCATTCTTCATCATTTGCTTTGTGATAGAGTAATTATGCTTTAGAATTTTCATGGGAACCATAAATATGACTTTCTTGATTTAGTTCAGCTGACAAATTGTAAGAGGAGAAAACATGTATGTCTATGCACAAAGGCATAACTTCGTGAAAGGAAGGAATTTTAAATAGCAAACATCTCATTAACGGGCAGAGCATCTACAGCCTTGCATGTCCGTAAATCGTTTGGAGTTGTATAAAGCTTAGTTTCTTACCCCCTACTGTGCCTGTTTTGCAATGTTCCACTAAGATGCAGATCCAGCAGCTCAACTACTGTCCCATGGAGTAAAAACAATGCTTCATTTACTCTCTATGCCATGACCCGAGTCCCTCTGCCAAGTTTTCTTCCTTCCTTTCTCCATAGACAATATCTACATATTTAAAATGTAAGACAAATTGTAAAAGGTTCCATCAAGTTTCAATATTCAGGCTTCTCTGCCTTCCTCAAATGAAAAGGCAGGATTTAAAGTAAAAATAAGGAGAGACTTTTTTTCTGCTTCAAGCAGTTCATTAAGCTGAAGTGCATTATTTGGCATGAAGATAAAATAAAAATGAAGAAAAAAAAGGAGAAAAAAGAGTAAAAAATCCCATAATGCTAAAAAATAGATACCATATAAATGGAGCACCAGAGGGATTCCAGAGGAGGGAGTACAAAGGTTAAAACAACACTGGTATGTCTTGATGCAGATGTTGTCACTTCACCTTTTCCCCACCTTGTCATCTGCAACTCCTTACCTACAGAGCAAGTCCTTTATCAATGCAGTAATAAATTCATATGTGCAGCCATCTGCCTAGCAGATGGGGCAGGTGCTGAGTATCGTCATTCACCAGCTTCCACTTGTGCTTGTCATGATCAGGAGTTAATAGACTCCATGGCAGGAGGTGAACCATGTACACAGCAGGAACAGCAGCACCTTGTGCCATGTTTGCTCACCCAGTGTCTCCAGGGGGAAACAGCGTGCTGAAGGAAGGAGGAGGCAAAGGAAATAGGAAATTTTTTCACCTAGCATGTCATTACCTAGAAGCCAGTAGGTGTTAACTCAACTTCAGCTTTAAGGTGTTAACAAATGTTGCCTCTCCTGTACAGCACTTCCCTTCCATCTGAGGCGTATACCTTCGTACCCCGAACTCACACAATGAAGTTCTGAAACTGCAAATATGTGAACTTATGTGAGACTCCTTTTTTAGGTTTTGGTTTGGTTTTGGGGTATTTTTACAAATGTATCCAGATTGAAAAAGACAGAATGAAGTAAAAATGCTAAGTTTTCAGAAAAAGCTGGGGGGGAAACCCCATCTGATGTTAATCAGCAGCTGCAGAAATGATATTAGTGGTAAACATACAAAAGGACCATAAAGGAGAAGAAAATTTTCTTTTCTTAGTTAGATTTGAATTCCAGTACAAATTTCTTATCCAGTCTAGGTAACACTGAGTTTCAAGAACAGTCTCATTTGTTTTCTCTGCAGGTTTACACTTCCATTATGAATTTGATGTGACTGTCAATAAAAAGTCGACACTTACTGTGCAAAGAATCCCCACAGAAATCTGGGAAACTTCATAGCCAGTGCAATGATTCTCACTGATGTGTCAATGAAATCTGCTGGTGACTTACTGTCCCCACAGAACAATGCCAGAGGATGTGAACTGTTTCTTAACACTCTTTCTCTAACTAGAAACTGTAGCTCTCATAATCTGAGGAAATTACTTCCTCTGTACATTTAAATGATTGATTACAGAGAAAATTTTTCATTTGGAAAGATGCTAAAATAAACAGAGAATATACACTCAAAGCAGAAGTCTTAACTATGGAGATGTTTCTTGACATTAATAAAACATTCAGTGCTGGTTTGTTTTGGGGTTTGTTTTATTTTGTTTTTATTACCATATCTTTAAAATGTTATTTTTGGGGATTTTACCACTATAATCTTTTACCACATCAATTTGATTTTACAAGGGACAGTCTACCATCTAACAAAAAACAATTTCTTTACCAAAGGCAGGATATTTACTGTATTTAAATTTCCTTTACAGAAAATATCTCCTTAGTTACTCTCCAAGTATGTGCTTCAAAATCTCTACTTCTGATACTAATGCCTTATTTTGATTTCATCTTGCCTACAGAAAACACACCTCTTCCAATAGAGCCCAGGAATAATATGCTTGAACAAAGGGTAGATTCTTTCCCATTAATGTTGAAGACTATATTTTTCCAAATTTTCACCACATATCACATCACTAACTTTGATTCCACTCCTGAGTACCTCTTTCCTGTGCAGCATTATGACTCACCAAAAAACAGGCAGTTGGAAATTTGTACTATTCAAAAATTCTAGATTAGAACACAACCATTTTAGTGTTTAAACAGAATACAACTGAAAAAGAAAAAAATTCAAGCCTTTCTGACATCCCAATTGCTTTGTAGAAAGCTCCAGTTGACAGATTCATCATGTGAGCAGTGTTTTTTTACTGCAAATACTTACATATACATACAACTATTATATATGTATAGAATCATAAGCATACACACTTCATGTTCCCACAAGATACTTTTCTGCTTATTTTTTTATTAAATATATCGAATCCAAAAAGCCTATATCCTCCAAGGAAAAATGTATCAATTACCAGCTGGTACTTGTATAAAGGAGGAAGTAGTCAAAGAAAAGCAGTTTCTAGACTGGGCATCCAGAGGTTCGGTATTAGTAATATACAGAAACATTTTATACCATGCAAAGTACTGAATAGGACTTCATGAAGTCTCCTGCAAGTAGGGATTTTCAGTGTATTTTCAAGATTTTTATTTTCTGTTAGCTCATAAACATCTGCAACTAATGCAGATTCCTGCATCTATTTCTCATAATAGCACATTTATCTCCCTTCAGTCACACAAATATACTCTCTAAACCTCATAAGTATGCAGGCTCTGACTTAACCTCATTTTGTTGACTCTTATGACCCAGACATAAAAGCTTGAAATCTATACCAAAAGGATGAGAAACAGCTATTGACATTCTGAATTTATCACTCCACGAAGAAATATATACTATTTTATTTATGTTGCATGCTCAAAGTGACACAAAGACATTAAAAATTTAAAACAGAATTGGGTGCTAGGAATTCAGTCAGAGGTGAAAAATGAATCAATAAATTGTTTCACTTTGTCTGGATCCTGTGACATTTTTAGAAAGTAGATCCAGAAAATAAAAAGGGTAAACCACTTAAGAGTGGATCATGAATGGAAATGGAAATTGTTTCTATTGATTTTCACTTCGTTATGAGCAAAGGAGCTCCTAGCACAGGGATTATATTTATAAAAAGCAGGTTCTGCGTCATCAAGGGTCTCTGCAAACGGTCCAGGCAAAGGTTGTTTCTCATCTATAATTACTAGCATTGTCCTGGTGTGAATCCTTACAGCAAAATAAAAGGGAGAAGAAGTTTAATAAAAATAATAATCACATCAAGCATCTGCATTAAAGGAAATGGGGGAAAAAACACCCTTTAAAATTATGGATATAAACTCACATATAGTGTGAACAGTAAACAGAACCAGTTCCATCCCCTTATTACATGCAATACTAATACTAGTATTTTACTTCCAGGTAGAATTAGAATCCCACTGTGCTAAGTGTAACACAAAGAATACAGTAAAATGTTTTCATGTGCAACCTTTTTCAGCAAGTAAATTATGTAATAGTGGGGTTTTTTGTGTAAAATTCTTCATTGGACCGGACAGGAGAATCTTTCAAACCTTTCACTGTTTAGTCTGCTAGAAGAGTTTGAGCTGGGATCATGCTGATAGATTGCAATAACTGCTGTGCCTTCAGGTTTATCAGGATATAGTGCAATGACTCTTTGATCTTTTCCTATTTAAACCTGAGACATTAAAGAGCTGCAGCTACAACAGATAATTACTATTCTCCTTGCATTCTTGAGTTTGCAGATAGCTTTTCTCTGCAAGACCAAGACTCAGTCCCAAGGCCTGATTGTATCCTCATTTACATTTATGTACACTGAGAATAATTCCACTAAGGCCAGTGGAAACTTGGTGAGGTAAAATTGCTGTGAAGTGTTTTGTGAAGTGAGACATAAATTCATCAGTTTTGTGTAATGAATTGCCTCACCTGCAAGAAAGCATTTGAAATTCGAACAATTCATAATGGACTATAATAATGCATTATGTATAATTTATTTTTTATAATGCAATACCTTTGTTTCTTCTCTCTTAGATGTTTGGGTTTTTTCCTGTTTCTATTACCTTTCTACTTTATTATAAAATGGTTGCAGTTTCACTGTCTTTCTTAACAGCAGGACACAACAATAGAATTTAAAATTTTAGGGGGGAAAAAGACAACCTATATTTGTTCTTGTGCAGAATTTAAATTTCAGTTTCGAATACAAGCCAAAGGAAAAAATTTTAGACATCAATTTAGAAACAGTACACAATGCACTACCTGTAACACTTCTAAATAACTGAACTGAAAATTATATGGGTCTTGTCCTTAGCAAGAGAGCTGTATGCTTCCTAACCAGAAGAAACTGAAATATAAGAAGACTTCAGTTAAGTATACGTGAAACTAAAGGAATTTTTCATTTTAACACAATTTTCCCTAATGATCAAGATTATGAGAAGAAGTTAATAGTCTCTGATTCTGTGTAAAATCTAATCTGTCTCTCAGGTTTCTATCTGGATATCCCTTGATCATGAATGACCACCATGGTGAATAAAGAGAGAATGAAGACAAGTATTGCAACTTGTGCCACATATGTATTAATACTTTTAAAATATTTATAAATTAAAATATGTATTAATAAATTATTTAGTAATATTTTTTTTCTAGGAAAAGGGTAGGGACACCACTATACTTCCCTCAAAATAAAAAAAAAAAACAAAAAAAGGAAGAAGGATCAATTCCTAGAACACACTGCTTTTCTCTAAATACGGAAGGTGCTTTTCATCTAAGTAGATGAGGTTCCCTTTGGCAGTCATTTCCCCAGGCATCACATCAGTGCAATATACTCAGAAATACTCTATGAAAAATACTCAGAATCACCTTGACTAAGATGTGCACTACTTCCTAAAAGGTAGATATACATACTGGACAAAAGGAGAAAACAACTTGGACTCCCATTCACAAGGCTAGGGAAAAAAAAAAGAAAAGAAAACTAACAAACAAAAGTCACAGAGCACTTTAGAACTGGAAGATTTTAATAAATAGGTGCCTAGAAGTTAAATTCAAGACTATTCAAGGTGTGCCAAATGCATCTATTTAAAACAGTGAGAAGGAATCAGAGGCAGAAGCGTTTAATAGTCTACTCCTCTGTGTGAGCGATGCCTCTGCTTTCCAAGTGACACAGTGTAAGGCTGAAGGAACTGTGGCTGGGGACTGGCCCAGCTGTTGCAGCCAGGTGATTATGTGTGCTGCTATACTCTAAGAGTCATCAGTTGTTTCCAAAGATATTTAGCGTCGGATCACAATCAAAGTTTTTACCAAGAGTGTTGTCAAAAACGTACTAGCTGCATTTCACATCTAGATTTTTAGCATTTTGGATTTAGGAATGTGTTTTCTCTCCTTCTCAGACAATCTCTTGAAATTATACAAAGTACCACAACGCACTTATATCAATACGAACTAAATATGAAACTGAAAATAATCAGACACTTTCACCACACAGATTGAGGGTATGATGAAACTGCCTGATAATCTGTCACCTAACAGTGATCAAAAAACTGCAAAAATCACAGAATCAGAGACTGGCTAATGTTGGAAGGACCTCGGGAGTTCTTCTCGTCATAAACCCCTGCTCAAGCAGAGCCACCTTACAGCTGCTTGCCCAGGAACACATCCAGATGGATTTTGAACTTCTCCAAGGAAGGATACTCTACAACCTTCTGAGTTTATTTTCATTTGAGGAGGAAAACTCCACCACATTTGGACTAGCTTCAACATGATAATGGATTAAAAAAAAGACTATATAAATCATTATTTTTTTTACTCTGAAAGACAAACTGAAAAGCCGCAAAACAGGAAGAAACCTGACAGCTTGTAAAATATTTTCATTCAGATACTTCCAACTTTTGACTATATAGATGGAGATTAGGGGTGGGGTGGAAGAACTCCTTTGAACATTCTGTAAATAAACACAGGCATTTAGCAAACTTTCCTAACTAAAAATATTTTCATATTTTTCGTAGATTTTACAAAGCATGGCCATACTTTTGAGAAAGCATGAAGAATAACAGTATAAATCAGGAAGCTGCAACACTTTTAAAGAGTGTTAATGAAACAATATGAGGTACTCATGTTGGAGGTGTTTGAGGAATTGTAACTAGTTCAAGATTTTCAAGGTGGGAAACACACTAGATGGAGTAAGACAAGCTGACAAGACAGATCAACCATTTCATATTCTGGCAACACATTAGTTCATATGGAACTGAAAGTGTGTGCATGTGTTATTTTTTAATATATTCTGAAATAAAGTAACTCCTTGACTTCAAAACCAACCAATTTAATTTTGTAATAAAGTCTGCATCATTCCAGTTGATAACTTAATTTATAATCAAAATACTTAGATTAGTGTCAGTATAGATAAATAATGGGTAACCATATTACAAGACAGAAAAACTCAACAAAACACCTCAGGGAAGATAAATAACACATATTAACATGGATAGCTGTAAAATTATGCTGTTGTAACTATGTAAACTCATGCATAAAAAAACCACACTACACAACATAACCTTTTCTCTATGACTGTACATTATTTTTCATGCATTTCCATCTTTGCCAGTCTATTACTGCATGTCATCAAGGAAAGCTTCCCTGGAAGTTCAACAAGAACTACACTTGTAATAGTTTGGGGTTTTTTTAAAGTTTTTTAAAGTTTAAATTTTTGGGTTTTTTTAAAGAAATTATTTTCTTATTTAATTTTCCATGGCATCCATTTTTTTCATTTAATCAGAAAAAGACTTAGTAGTGCTCCTCTTATGATAACAACTGCTCTGCTTTTTCTTAATTTGTTTGTTTACTCTTTTCAAATATTCCACATGGCAAAAAAGATTCTAAATCCCACCTAGAATTCTAGAGTTCTACTTTTATTGAACATTTTCTGTGAGGCTGTACATTATGGACTTAATACATAAGGTTAGTATATTCCTGAAAACCTTGCTTTTCCCTGAGTCTTCTCTTCTGGATGTAGAAAAGCTAACTCTTCTGTATCTTTCAAGATACACAGTGAACATGACGCAGTTGATTTACCCATGACAGAAATATCTTAAGACATAGGTTCATCTTTATCACAGCATAGAAATAATCATTTCAGATTCACATCTCAGATTCAAGCTGTGGATCAGAAAACAGAATTCTGAGTCAAGTAAGGACTCCCAAAACTTTCAAAAGAATGAGAATATGTATAGGATATGCTCCTTTACTTCACAAGAAATTGAATTGATAAAGCAAAGAAATGAGCAAACTGCCTAGGGAGGGAGGGGTGTGTGTGTGTGTGTTAGAAAAACAGGACAAACCAATCAAGGTAGCATAGGCTGCTTCATAAAATCAAACAAGATATGTACATTGTTACAGAGGATGATTCACTGCCTAGGTGCCAATAATCAAGTCAAAACTACACTGCTATGTTTCGGAACATCCACTAATTGTAGTCAGATATAAGACCCCACTGGGAAACCTGGAATCATATAAAAAGCATGTGAACAGAATCAAAACTTACATTATAACAAATCAGGAAAAGTGTTTCTGGAGCTAAAAAAAGATAACTTGTTCACAGATCTGAGATGATAGATTACCAAGATGATAATAAAACTGAGCCACAGAATCAACATTGTAAGTGCACCTTCTTCTTACACAATAAATGTGAGATAAGCAAAATAAACGTTTTCCTAACTTCAATTCTACAAGATTTTACAGACACGAGACAGAGGGGAGAGCTTGCAAAAAATACTACAATGAAAAGATTGCATCTAGTCTGAAGTCAAAAGCAACACAAAAGGTTAAATCCGAGAGGAAAAAAAATATTAGTCCAGTCTAATATGTGGTTCTATTTTAGGTTAATGCTAAATGTAATATTAGACTAGAGAGAAATGCAATGTTGTTATATTATTTTCATGCAGTAACAAAGAAAGAGTATTTTTGCTAGCTCCTGAGGACTAAGCACAACTGGAAACACTTTATTCAGACTTTATATAATTTAAATCACACTCTAAATAAAACATTAATGGGCTATGTCTTCCACAAGGATTGATATAAACAGGTAGTGGACATAAGATATAAACTAGGGATTTATTACTACTGTTTTAGAGACTTTCCTATGATATGAGAATATTTATTGAAAATGTGCTTTTCCACCTCCTGCTGCAGCTTTTCTTCTCCAGTACTTTCTTCTGGTCTTCGTGATTTGCATATCCTAACACTTCTCACCATACAACCAGTATACACACACTTATGCCCAGGGTATTATAAGATGCCTAAATAGACCACTTTGGAATTATGGAAGCTCTATCAGCTACCAATTTCTAAAATATGTTTTCAATATAATGCATTTGAAGACTGTAGTGATGTACTAATATAGGTGGTATTACTAACAGCATTTTAAGCAAAATATCTGAAATATCTGAAAGAATACTAGAAATATAATTTATATTTTATATAACTTATATCTATATAAAGTAAATCCATTTATTTAAATTATTTTTTAGGATATCTGCTATTATACTACCACCTAATGGTAAAAGATAATTAATATAGCACACAATTACATAAAGATGCCCTGACAAGCTCTGCAATTCAAGCACTTGCAAGCAGCAACATCCTTTTCTTTGTCTTTTACAGGTCTCATTTCTCCTGCTATTATGATGCTTTGTATTCCTTTTTCCATACTTCTATCTTTTCCTGAAATTTTTGCTACTTCACTTACATTCATGGATTATTAAGTAGTCAAGCATATATCATTGCAGATAAGGTCATATAAGTCCTGTGTTCAGCAGTATAGAAATTTCCTGTCCTCATACAATTACACTAGCAGTTGCATTCAGCAACAAAATTCCTGTTCTACTTAAGATAGAGTATTTACTTTTTTTCCATTCTATTTTTAAGCTCTATTCTCTTAAATCTGTAGTAAAGTATCCAGAGGGTGGGGTGTTTCTGGACAAGCTGAGCCAGAGCAGCAGTATATGCCTGTGGTAAAGAATACTGACCACATCTCCATCTCCACCCTAAAAGCATCAACAGCAGGTTGAGAGAAGTGATCATTCGCTACTACTCAGCATTTTATATAGGAGGGTGTATATGTCTGATTTCCAGTTCCTCAGTACATGACAGACAGTCATTTATTGTTTTTTTCTCAGAAAAGGCACCAAGATGATCAGAGGACTGAAGTATGTGGTGCCAAAGGAGGGACTTTGGTTCATCTAGTCTTAAAAAGTAAAGATCAGTAACAGATTATATTGTAGCTTTCCAAGACTGAAGAAGCCTAGAATATAAAAGGGGCAAGCTTTTGCAGGCCCTTTGACTTTTGATGTTGCTTTTGAGCACAAGAATCTATGAATCTTGGCTGCTCTCTTCTCCTTAAGGGTGGGGTGCCACAACTACACAACAGGGAATATGGAGGAAATAGAGTCAGATTCTGCTGGAAGCTGCACATTAAACAAACAAAAAAGCAAACAAATAAATAAAAAAGACAAGAAGTAGAGGATGGAATTTGCAGTAAGTGAAATTTCAACTGGATATTAGAAAAAAAAGTCACAATGATTGGACAATGAAAAGACAAATGATTGGAGGACTATGTAATTATGTACAGGATTATATTGTGAAATATCCAGCATTAGGTATGTTGGAAGCTTGACTGGACAACACCAGGAACAAAGGAAAAAAACTATTGTCATGACCTGTCTGAAGTTCTTGCTACATTTTCTCTCAACTTATAACTAGAATATCAAATGAAATAGACACAAAACCTTTGCCTAGCTTTTTTGTTAGTATGACTCAGCATCACTTCCTTCAGAATGACGATTCCTATTTGTTTTTCTCCTCCATGTGCATCACATATCAGGCTACATAGAAGGATGTAGTGGTTCCACCCCAGCTAGCACCTAAGTGCCACACAGATAGCCACTTGTTCACACCTTATTTCTATATTTTCCCTCCAGAGGGGTAGGAAGGAGAATCACAAAAAAAGAGTAGAACTTATGGGCTAAGAATACTTTAGAATTAAAATTAGAAGAATTAGAATAAGATTGATGAAAAGTAGAGAGAAAGAGGAATAAAACCCAAGATAAACAAGTGATGGATAATACAGTTGCTCATCACCCACTAGGAAATGCCCATCACTGAGAAGCAATTAGCCCCTTTTGGACAACTTTACCAGTTTAAATCCTGAGCATGTTCTGTGCTATGGAATATCCCTTTGACCAGTTGGGTCAGCAGTCCTGGCACTGTTCCCTCACAGTGCCTTATGCCCCTGCCCACTGGCAGAGCAGGGGAAAGTGGAAAGTCCTTGGTTTAGAGTAAGCACTGCTTGGCATCAACTAAACCATTAGCTTGTTTTCAAAACAGAGTATTGTACCAGCTACAAAGAAAAAAAAATTAGCCCTATCCCAGCTGGAACCAGGACAAAGGAAGTAATTTTTGACGATGAGTGTGGTGAAACACCAGAAAAGGTTGGCCAGAGAGGTAACAGAAACCCCATCCCTGGAAACATTCAAGGTCAGGTTGGATGGGGCTCTGAGCAATCTGATCTTGTGGAAGATGTCTCTGGTCATTGAAGGTAGGTTGGTCTTGATGACCTTTAATTGTTCCTCCCAATTCATGAGCCTATAACAACAGCTCGGAAGTAAACAAAACAAAAAAATCACTGCAGAGATAAAGTAATTTTTATTTTGCTTTAAAAAATAAAAAGAAAAATAGACTCCTAAAACCTAGACAAGGATGACAAGCTTTGTTTACTGAAACCTGTTCCTTGATAACACAAACTGCAGGGAAATTTAACCTCAGTGAAACAGAACGCAGATTAATTAATTCTGCTGCAAATTAGACTTCTATAAAAAAATTTATTCTATTCACGATTATACACATTTTTGAAGACTGATGATAAAAGCAAAAATATGACACATAACCAATATTTAATCTTATTTTAAATTCTGATTTTTATTTACAGTTATTAATCTGTATTAAAATTAAACTTTCACAATAAGAGCTTTCATGATTTGTGTGTTAAAGCTCAAATATGTGATTAATTTGTCAATTCAAGCAATCACTATTGCAATTATAAAACATAGATATCTTTTAATGCATTTTAGTATGGGAGAAATACACCACAGATAGCAACAGTTTTCAAAAGCTAATCACTAAACTTTTCTCCAACTCTTTGTCTCACTATTTGAAGAAAGCAAGTGGCCACTGAAATTTTAAATCAAGTTGAAAATAAAAATTCCATACTATATGAATAATATATCAATATATAAAATACATTTCTCCAACATCTGTATAGTATTATAACAGAGATATAAATTCAGCTTAAAAATAATTTGATTTTTAAAAAATAATTATAAAATATAGGAAAGTGCTAGTCAGATGATGCAAAATGTCATCACTGCACAGTATCATTATTTTAAAGAAAAGGATTACTTAGATGAATAATTACGGTCAACATAAAATTAGCTGACAACTTAAAAATAATTCATCTGCATTTTGCTTGCATTTCTCCTATGTCACATGCAATTCTAAACACAGTTGAAATTAAAATCTGTGCTCTTGAATGTTTTCTGTTTTATAACCTCTGTTTTTAATCTGAAACACACATCATGTACTTGGTTGTCCTTCCTGTGTACTGCTGCCTTCAAAATTCTAAAGGAGTACTCTGTCTTACTCTGTTGATGTCTGTAGAAGATACTTTGCTAAGACAACCTTCAGATTTAATGTTTCTGCTGGATCTCTTGGCAGAAAAACTCAGTGTGCACGTGGCTAAGAGCATTCCCTCTGCTGCAGTGCAATAATGCCCTTGTTTGATGAATTAGGCATCCTGTCATTTTTAAAGCACAGTTTGATGTTTTATCCTATGAGTACAGTACGTAGAACTAAGATCAACTGTTATTAGTAAAAGCTTGAGGCTCATGATCACTTCTGTTGAATTTACCTTTCATTCCACATAAAGTAAATGAGTTGGAATTAACACGTCTGTCCTTGCAAAAGTGAACAGGAAGGCTGACAAAGTAATTCCCTGATAATCACAGCAAATTAGTCTTGAAGTCCACTGACATGGAAATATTCTTACTGGCATCAAGCCTGAGGAGTAGGCATAATCCCTTATGGTAAAATTGTAATATTAATTGGGAAATCTTAACTAAGGAGAAGGTCCCTTTTTCTTTCAGATTTTTTTTTCGTTTTATTTTTATCCTGGTTTAGAAACACTCTTTGCTAAAAATTGTGTGTACATGTACACAGTATATATGCACATTAGTCAAATTTTGAATACATATCCACAACTACAAAATCTACCCACATCTTTCTTTGGAGCTGTTGTGAAAAAGAACAAATCCATACCTACCGATAATGAATCTAAAATAATTTTACTTTTAAAGATAACATCTCACATTTACATGAAATCAAACTGCTGCCCTCTAGACAAGTAGACTTCTTCTGAAAGAAGCCTAAGAACCCTTACTGGGGAAACAGGCCAAAAGCATCAATCCCTGTTAGTAGAAGCAATAATTTCAGAGTTTTACACATAGATCTTGATGCTGTCAATCTCACACTAGGTTCTAATGCTGATGAATTGACTTAACTGTGAAAGAAGCAGCAATCAGACAAACAAGACAGGCATGCCAAGTTACTCTTTTAACTCTGTGCATGTTCCAACATGTTTTGCAATTGTGCTGACATTCCTGATTTGAATCTCTCCATATTTGTCTGCATATGTGTGGGACCTTAGAAATAGCAGAACAGTAAAAAACTCCATGACAATGGCCAGTCACACAATAGTATAGAAGCATTCCTTTCTACATCATGTAAATGGAGCATTTTGAGTGCTCAGTATTGGTGCTATTATGTATTTCAGTACCTTGCTAACAATCTCTGCCTTCAGAGAATCATGGGGACCCAGGCTTTTTAGGCTCAGTTTATCCTATCACCCAGGAGGGGTGGAGGCAAGGCTGCTGCCTGCCCCAATATAACAAAATCTTCTTGCAAGCAGGGTTTATCAAAGGGCTGTGCTTTTATGATCTCCCTCTCCCTCCCAGCAGGAGGCTCAAGCATGCTTGTGAGACTGTGTTATCTCTACAAGGAATTGAAATTCTCTAAACAGGCAGAGGATGAATGACTTAGGCATGACTTAAGAATGACTTAAGCAGAAATGATTTACCCACATTCCTTGCATTCCCAGCTGCAAGGTGGGATTCTCTCCCTCACCAAAACTTCTTGTTTGAACCCTTTCCTCCCAACAGGGTGTGTTATTACTTTCTTCTTTTTCAAAGAAAAATACTGGAAGTGATATTCTTACAGCTACCTCTAATTGTTGCATTGGCAGAAGTCATTTGGAAACCGAAGTAAGGGTTTTAAATTCTTAGACACCCAAAGTACATCCAAATTGATGGACATTTGTATAAAAGTTTACACACCTGCTCCATTAGTGACCTCATAACTATAAGGAGAAGTAGAAACCTGAATATATTTATGCTAGGACAGAACCAAAAGACTGAGGCCTGAAAATGCAAGGCATTATGCAACAAGAAATATTTTTTGTCTTGCAAAACTTACAGTTAAGATAGAACAGTTGACAAAAGTAGGCAAAACAGAGTGGAACTTGATGCCATTAAGCACTAAAATCATAAAAATGCCCACACCATATGGGCTGCATCTCAATGCTCTCACAGTCCAAAGTTAACTGCATATCATCTCTGCTGTTCTTTTCTCCTCTCACTTCAGTACTGGGGTAGCACAGACCTGGACACAGCACTCTAGGTGTGCCTCACCAGAGCTGCAAGGAAGGATCACCTCCCTCAGCCCACTGGTGATATTCTGCCTAATACAGCTAAGAAAACTTCTGTCTGCCTTTGCCACAAGGGCATGTTGTTGGTTCATGTCCAGCTTATCTGCCAGGACTCACAAATATTCTCTGCAGTTACTCTCCAGCTGGGCAGCACTCAGCCTATTCTGGTGCCTGGGGCTAATCTTCCCCAGCTGCAGGACTTGGTATTAAACATCATTGGGCTTCACGAGCTTCCTGCTGGCTCATTTCTCCAGCCTGTTTGTATGTATGTAACCTCTGAACAGCTATACAGCTACCTGGCACATCAGGTTTATCTCATGTATACTAAGTTTTGGAAAGAAGTTATGAATTCATTGAAGAATGTACCTCATTGAGTTAAAGTACAAGACAATTAGATGGAGTTTCTTATTCTTTAAGTTGTCAGTTACATGTGGCAAACTTCAACACTAACTTAGGGCTTCCATCCACTCCAAAACTACAAAAATCCAATGTGTCCCCAGTCAATATGGAACACAGCCATGTCTTAAGATACCATGAGTATTTGGTGCTCTTGAAAATTGTCATAATTGATGATGATATTATAATGACTTAAGATTTTTATTATGCTGTCCATAAATTGTAAAAATCAGTGAACTACCTCAGAATTAAAAATTTCCTGTCTATGTATTCTCTAATTTATAGAAGAATATGAACAAAATTGTAGAAGAAATTCATGTCTCCACAACCAAGATATATTCTGAAATAAAGGTAAAAAATAAAAAAATACCATTGCCAAACAATATATATATATATATATATATATGCTTTCCCAAAAATTTTCATATATCATCATCATAAAAATGTAGAACATCAGGAGCTTCTAAGGATAGCCAGATAAAAGATCCTGCTATGTCTTTTACAGCTCTAAATTCTGAAAAGTAAACTGCTTACCTATGTAGATTTATACTCAACAGCTTTTGTTTAATCTATGATTATGTGATTTAAAGCAACCATTGAAATCCTTGATTTTCTTCTCCAAATAAGTACTTCAATCATCAACATGTGGACAAGAGAGCTTGACACAGAATAAACTGGAAAATAAAATAAACTTTCTCCAAAAGGAATTCACACCTCAGACAATTTGACTACTGGAAAAAAGAGAAGAATGCATCTTCCTCTCTATCCATTTATTGCAAGATTGGGTTAAAGTGCTTAATTCAAGGTGGTGAATGTTGTAGTAGATGACCAAATCTTACACCAGCCCTGCCCCTGCTCCCCACCCATCAATTTCCTACTGACAAACTCAGGGCAGTTTCACCCAGAACTCTGCCTTCTGTGAGTTTCCTTCCTCAGCAGACAACTGCATGGAGAGAAGCACAAATAGCTTAGACATAATAAAAGGCATGCTCCACAGACATCAGGCTCTCCAACAAGCTGGTGGGTGGTATGTTACACTTTTGTAAATCTATTGCTGGATGCTCAGCCATATTGACACACAAATATCTCTGGAAATTATTGCTCAATAAAGCCAAATCAAGACAAGGTGTTCATAAGGTGTCTTCAATGTCAAACTGATAAGAGCAAGAATAAAAACACTGAACACTCAACATTTTTCATCAGATGGATTTCATCACTGAAACTGCTTTGAAAACTAAAGGCCAGCATGTCAATAGAGTGCCAAAGACTTCCTGCAGAAGTACAAGATTTAGGAGAACAGTAGTAAAACAATAAGAAAGATAAGAAGTTTCATCAGAAGTATAAAACACATGAAATACAACAACGGCTAAATAGAATGGAAAAGGTAAAACATAAAATTCACTACAAACACAAGAAAAAAAACAGAGAACATTGTGAAAAAAGGTGACTAATATTGAGAGTTTTAGAATTAAGTGTTGAGAATGGCTAGTCTTATGGAAGTGGGGAACATGTACTATAGTCTTTAGAACAGCAAATTGCACTACTATAAGTATTGGGATATTTATGTTCTCATACGTAATGCATCTTCTGCCCGATAATAAATAATATTAATATTATTAAATAATAACCTTCCATAAATCATAGAGGAAATGAGATCTGCAGGTAATTTTTGAATGGCATTACTATTGATATACATGTATATAGAGATGATAAAGCTCTAAAATTTTAAAAACAGACTAATGTGAAGGTTAGTAACTGCTACTCTGCATCTGGAACTAATTCATGGTCTGTAAATGACAATATGAACAAAATATCCCCACTTTATCATCCTATTCCAACTGCAGTCAACACACAAACCCTCAAGATATATAAGTAGCATCTATTTGAAATCAAAATATGTCTTCTAAATGTTGTACATTTCCATAATGTCTACTAACCCTTGTCACAATCACAAGAGAAAAGAAACGCAACATCGAGCCTCATGCTTTCCATAGCTTCCACTTTTAAAAAAGAGGAGAAAAGTCTTACTAAACTCCCAACATAAAATGACTCTGGTTACCTTTCTATGAAATGCACTTAATATTTTCTCTTACTATTCATGGACCATTCTTTACTAAAGAAGGACTTATTCTTTGTCAGACAACTTCTGTATTAAAACCAGAAATGATGTTTTCATGCTTACAGCAGAATAGAAGAGATACAACCCTTCCTTGTCTTTCCAAAAGCAGACAAATAATCAATCATATTGCAATTAACAGAGAAATACAATTATCAAGCTTATCATTATCAAGGAGCAATCATTATCAAGCTTTCTGGTCTTGTATTTCATAAATTAGATGGAAACCACACAAGAGAAAAGTGTTAATAGTTCAACAGCTCTACCAGCCAAGGCTTGGTTTACCCTGGTATCACACAACATGAATATTTACAAAGCTGACAGATCCAGTATCCTAACTGGGAAGAGTTCTGATAATCAGGAAGAATGGTGGCTCAGCAAAGGCAACACAACCTTTTAAATTAGCTTTTTCATTTCTTCTTTTATTTTTTATATCCTGATGAGCCACTCACATTATCACAGATAACCGAATCTTGTTTCACAAATAGCAGTGAAGTTGCTCTGCCTTGTTAAGTATACATTCATTCATTTGTTCATTTATCAGAAACATTTTAAACTAGGGGGGAAGTATAAGAATTTTTAAATTTATTTTCTTTTTTTTAAGCACATTCTTAATCCTGTGGTTTTCTTAAGTTACTGAAATGCAAAACTAAGTGCAAGCTGAGATTGCACATACCCTAAAGTTAAGTCTCAAATGATACAAGCCTGTGCCATGTAACATTTAACATGTAACATGTAAATCTTCTCTCAATAGGTCTTTTGACTTTCTTTTCAGTACTTACATGCAACTAATAGTACAAGCAAACTAGTAAATAAGCAAAGCCTAAATTATGTTTTCAGGCTGTTACTCACATTTTAAAACACTGTTGGTGACAGGTCAGTGGTGACTTTAGTTAGCATAATCTTCTTTCTATCATTCCATGGATTCTCTTCAAGAAGGGATTTTTGTGCAGCCTACAGCACACTGAGGAATGTGGTGCTCTATCCACCTGTCAAGGATTTGTGACCATAGTACTTAGTATTGACTGTGTTTTGACATGCTAAACATGATCATCCTTCTTAAAAATGAGAAGAATTTCCGAGAAGTCTCCTGGTTTCAGCACACTTCCATGCTGTGGAAAAGTGAGTCACTGTATCGTAATCTGGACACTACAACTTCCATCAGGATTCAAAGACCTACTTTGTGATAGCATCATTGATCATTCTCGAAGAACACCTCTCAAGCAAACCAGAAACACAATTTTGTGTACAGTATATATCATGAGTACTGCTGAAAGATAAACAGTGGCAGATTAATTAGCCAATTAATCTGAAAATTTTCATGTCCTTTTTCGTCATGTCTGAGTAGAACAGAATAACCCTATGCAACACATGGGGCTGTGCTTCCAGAACCTATGTATTTTGGTGAAATCCATTGCACATGAGTCCTCTTAGAGGCACTGTTGCTCAATATTTTTTGTGATTCTTTTTTCCTGCCTAATGAAATTTCTTCAGTATATTTGAACACATTGGCCTGCAGGTGCCTTGGAATATCAGTGTCAACACTTAGGAACTCTCTGGAAAGAAATTTTAATCCCAGCTGTGATTTTTAGAGGCTTTGTTTTCTTTCTTTATTTTATTCTTTTTGTTGTGTAGGAAGGAATTACACCTTTCCATCATTAAATACAGAGAGTGAGGCAGTATCACTCCACAGTTTTGTCCACAGAGATATCTGTAATATGTTTCAGAAGGGAAAGAAGTCTTTAGAGGGCAGGTATTTAGTACTCTCTAAAGAAACCAGGAGTATAAGCAACATTTCCTTGACATATCCTTGACTGGGTATGGAGAACATACCCAAACAAACAGAACCTCCCAAACCAGTAGCAATTCCTAAAAAAAATTTTGTGATATTTTTGGTAGGCAAGACTCATCTAGTGAAACTTGGACATTTATAAGCTGCATTTCTGGAAACAATTTAACAAAAATCTAACTGTTTCCAACCTAAAATTTTATTTTCTGTGACAATGGGTAGTTTGAATTCAAAATTAAAAGAAATCTAAGAGGAGAAACAAATTACCTTTGTATTCCTGTCCACCATTTTTGTATGTGCATGAAAATAGGTGGCATAGCATATACCACAATTGCTTATATCCTTGCTTGTAAATCTAAAGTGCATTCAAAATTCCTGTTTGCACTGGCATTTTCAGAAATATTATCTTCACTACCCTGAAATGGTTTTTGTGTGTGTAGATCTCAGTACAGGAAAGTACATCATGGAAACATGAGACATTAACTACTTTGCGCTCAAAAGTCTAAGTAGCCAACAGCTAGAAACTCAGAGTTACAGCTCAACACAAACTAGTGAAAAAAAAGGCAATATTCTTTCATCTGTGTTTTGCTGGGAGGGAATTCTACTACTGACAGAGCTTAACCCTTGCAAAGGGATAAAACCTGTAATACTTTAACAGAAGAATTCACTTTTTGTAGCACAGGCATTCAGGCTCTTAAAGGAGTCCAGGACTCAAGTCTCAGTAATTTCCTTTGAATTTCTTATCAGCTAACTCAGTATCTGACTGACTGTTGTCTGCTAATTGTTCAAGAATTCATTCTTATTCATCTATGTTATTCATTACATAGGAGGCTGAGATGTTTAACTTAGGACTGTGAACACAGTAACACATTCTCTAAAGGTTTACATACCACACTACTTTCCTAGTTTCAGTCCAAATTGCTTGAAATCTTCCCAAGCACATATCTTCCTTTTTCTCTTTGGCTTTATTATTCCAGCAGTATAGTACTTGTTTTCAGAACATGGACTGAAGTTGCAGTGACTCAAATCTACAGAAATTTTTACCTGTGCTTCTTTCTTTTCTTTTTTTTTTTACATTTAGAAAAATGAATTTAAAACACATTCCAGGACTGGTGGGTGCAAGGGATACTTAAGTATATGCAACACCAGTAAAACAAAAAATTGTGAAGCTCATATAAACAAAAAAACATGCACCAAACTATTGTAGTTGGTATATTATCAATACCTAGTATGGACTCATCATTATTACAGCAGTAAAAATAAATATAAAAATTATAAAATTAGAAAAATAATTTGTGTACTGCATCAAAATAGACTTAAAGTATGGTGCTCAGTAGAAATGACTTGGTGTAAGCGAGCAAGCTTGCAGGTTGTCAGGTTTTATTAGCTCAGGTCTCATGCTATACTAAAACAGCAAGATTATTTTAGACTGAAGTTGAACTTGAAGGCATCATGACTGCATTTGTACAATGCTGAACCTGACCTAATCATCCTGGCAACATTAGAGCAGGCTGATGTCTGTACATAGTTCTCTACAAACCAGTTTACCTACTCACTATTAATAAAGAATTAACTGTTTTAAGAATAAATAAAAAAGCTGTAGGTTAACCCTTCATAACTTGAACTGATCTTTTTGGTAAATTACATTCTTACATGTCATATTTATTGAAAAATACAGAAGAAAATAAGTTAGAGTGGAAAATTATAGCAGCTCTTAATTTGCTACAGAGAAATTTACCAAGAAGAGCACTGTTGATTTTCTTTTCTGAGGGAAAACTATTTAAGAATAAAAGAAAATAGATGTTATCTTTTTAGACAATGTTTAATTAAGGACTTGAATATGTCTGTCTGCATTCTTTTGTGCTTCTGCATTCTTTCTGTTTCTGCATTGCTACATAAAGAAAGAAAAAAGGGCGTTTCCTCGGCTTCCTATTTGTGTGCTATGCTAATACTCCTCACACAAGCAATTTGTTTTAAGAGACATACTATTTGTAGCTTGACTACCACATTACAGTTGTGTGAAGAAAATTGCAACACACAAACCTCCTTAACCTCTATTAGTCTTCAGCTGTATGGAATGCATTTTAACCTGTCAGATCTTGTGTTCCACTGCTCTAAGATCAAGCCATATGTAATATTCATCAGCTTAAATAATGTCGGAGACAAACACTATTCACAGCAACTTCCTCAACGACTGGAACAAGTAACTGGTGTTGAGTATTATAATACTGTATGTTATCTACCTCAGCAATAGGGAGAGTTCATTTTTGGACAAATTAGCTTCTTAGTTACTGATGCCAATCCATAAATAATTGGAACCAAAAGTGTTCCTCAGAATTTTTCTGCTGTGTTTTTACATATATAACTGCTTGGAATGCAGAAAAATTATGTATTTCAGGAAAAAAATTTCCTCCATATGTTTTTGTTTCTATCACATTTGCTATATAATATCAGGTTGATCTTGTAAATGAAAATGAGGAGACATAGGTGTTTTTAGCATCTCAAAAGTCTCTAAGGTCAACTCACATGTTTTAAGAAGGTAGTGGTTCTGCTAACTCCACTGTTTTAGATGAACAGCATAAAGACACTGCAGGTACATGCTGTAATATTTTATCAGACAGTTAAATTAAAAATGGTAACACGCCAGAATAAGGTGCATAGTTTTCCTTAATTAAAAAAATAAAAATAAAAAACCCAAGACAATCAAACAAAAACCAAAAACCCAAACCAAATAAATAGCCTTAAACGAACAAACAATGCTGCCTTGTCTTGAACTACAGAAAGAAAACTAATGGTATGTTGCCTTTGTAGATGGCATGAACTGATACAACAGTGGAAAAGCAGGCACTTTCTGCACTGGCACAACATCTGTGTTTCCTTTAATCAGGTAAGAAATTCTGTCTCCTAATAAATTCATAAATGCTCTGTTGATCTAGAAGGTTTATGCACAAGGTCAATGAAAATTCATCTTGAACTGCCCTCCCAGGTAACAACTGATGTTATATACCTACACAGTTAGCTGGAGCTAGGGTGAGAATGTAGGAATGGAGCCAATAGGCCATGGCTTACAAGCTTAAGTAAAAGGTTGGAAGGCAAAAAGCAAAAAAAGTTCTAAAAAGTTACATATTTTAAGTTAATGTAAGAAGAAAATCTTGTGTGATTACCTGTACGAAGTCTCATGTCAATGCAAAATACACTCATAATTAATCCTACAAAAGATGGTAAAAACTACATTCTAAACCAGTCCTAATCTTTTGTAACTGTTGTCTGCCTAGTAAATGTCGTTTAACCTCTATTACACTTCTACTGCAAAATATCTAAGAAATTGAATTTTCACAATTAATTTAAACTTAGTAGTCATCTGATTACATCGATCCTACTTTTCTTACTTCATTCTTATTACATATTTTCTGTCTGCTTCTGGAATTTTACACTTCAATGACTGTCATTTCCCTGAAACTCCCACTGTTTTGTACTGTACATGAGGTTGGAAGGAAGCAGGAAAGGCTAGTATTTCTCTTGTTCCCCCTGTAAGTTTTCTCAGCAATTTCAGAGGCACAATACTCTCAATTCTGTAAGCAGGATACAGACTTTAGGTACCATATAGGTCATGTATCTCACCTCATTCTTCCTACAAAATGCAGGAATACACTGGTCATTGAAGGCTATCCACAAACAGAAATCAGTTTGTGTAAGATACAAAATATGTTCTCATCACTGTGGAAGACTGATTTTATTACAAATAATTTTTAATACCTTCTAGTTATATTTGTAATACTGTATGCCCTAGAATTTTTGCATCTTACTTCAGTCACAGGAGTGATGAAGGAAGGTACTTAAATGGGTTATAACCACAGTGTAGAAATGAGGTAAAGATGAAATAGACTCCTTTCAATTGTTATTCAGGTAAAATATGACCTAAAACAAATTAAATACACACACTGTTCTTCAGCTTTGAATCTAGCCACTTAGGAAATAATATTCCTTTGCATTAAGGCTATTAGCATATGTAACTCTCAAGATAGAATTCTATTTTATTCTTTATCTGAAATCTACTGAGGGGGATGCATTCTGAGTATTTTTAGCAAGGCAACAAACAATACTGGTTGACTATATTCAGTCTGGTTTTGCAGCTCCATTGGCATTAAATATTTACCTTGCTCTCCTGAAAATTCAACACTTTAATTAACACCTTCTTGTTTTCCCTGACAACGCCCACTGTCTTACATCACAAAGTTTGAAAGTAGTAGCAAAGGTTAGTGTTTCCCCCATCACATTATATTCATATAATTATATTCATATCAGATAAGCTGATGCAGAAACGGTAGTTTCATATAATTAGATCTCAAGCAACTTTAAAACACACACAAAATTCCCAAAGAAAAACAAAATAACACAATGACAGATTAAAAAATATTTCATCACAACTTTAAAATGTATACCAGGATTCTTACTTCAAAGCAGTTTCAGATTTGATCATTTCAACATAGTCATTATGAAGGAATAACCAGGTCTAAGCATTCCCTTTCACTCTCTGGAGTAGACACCCTGTGGTAGATGCAGTTTCAAAGAGGTTTCTCCATTCCAGAGCAGCTGAGAGGGGAGCAGATGTGAAGCATACTGCCTGAGCAAATGCCACCTCTCACATTATGTACAAATTAGCTACTCACAAAATGTTAGTTCAGACTACACCTAGATTTTTTTAAATTGTCTTCCTGAACCAGAGAGTTAGAGGTGATTTGTACAGATGGAGACCAAGAAATAGAACACAGCTCAAGATATGACCTTAAACAAAGCTGGTTGAAGCTTTCAAAACCCAATGAAAAAATAACCAAAACAAGCAGAACTGGAATTTCAGAACAAATATCACAGAGACATAATAGAACTCATCATTACATGAATATATGTGTGGGAAGAGACAAAAGGTAGCCTACAATACAGAGGGTTCTGCTTTAATTTTTGTTTTCTTTCACTGGGGCAGTAAAACATGTACAAACAAATACACATTCCAGATGGCTAAGGCAAGCATACTTGTTCCTAATAGCTTCAAGATATTGTTAGTACCAACTTCAGTCTTGTGGAAGCAGAATTATCCCTGCAATACTGTTAAGGTCAGTGAAAACAAGGCTCCTGCTCTGCAAGTATCACTGCACAGAATGGCCCAAGAGATGCACGCCAGGTAAGTGTCCCTGTCCACATTAGGCATCTCTGCTGATAAATTGTGCTTGTGTAGACATTAGAAGGACCATAACTAAAGCACAATTACATGGAGATTGAGCAATAATCAAGCATAACTAATTCCTAAACAGACAACATATACATCGTAGTTTTGTCAAATCTTGCCATCTGTTGCATATGTTGTAAGCAGAAAAATAAAAAAAAGGAGCTGATTTTTCCCTTACAATGATCAAGCTCTTCTGAATTCTTTCATCTCCTTTCAGATTGTAATACATAGAAGTACATTGATTTGAGGCTGTTTTGCAAGTTTCTGACAGCCAAGAAAAATGAAAAAAAGAAAATATTATCATCTGAAAGAATGCCAAGTATTTGAAAACAATTAAAAAAATAAAATGCCTCTTTTCTTCTATTTTTTTTCTAAATCTGTTTCAAACCACAGTATTTTAAGAAACAAGTATATTGTAAAACTGTTCATAAAATTTCTTTTATTTGGTGGCAGAAAAGTCTTTTATAAGCCATCAAAGACAAGAGAAGAGAAGTAAGTTATCAAAGCTCCCATAGTCAAGAAGAAAAAAAATGAACAGTAATGTCTTTATATCCTTTTCATTATTATTTTTTTTAATCACTGTCAGGGGGAGTAACTTTAGGCTAACTTAAAATTAAACATCAAATCTATTTACAACTTTATACAAAATGAAATGAAAGAAGCATGTTGCTATGGTTTTCCTGTACCTTGGACTTACTTCAAAATCCTTCACTAAACACATAAATATTTCTATAATATTTGTTCATATATGCATATGTATGTATGTGTACACACATAAATACATACACAAACATATTAAAAGTCATTTCTATGCATGCAGGTAGCTTCATGTAACAGACACAGAAAGAAATGTTTCCTTTACCCTTTCTTTCCAGCCTGGGAAAATCAAGACAGATAAGGGAATAGCAGAACATAAAATATTACTTGTATGTAGGACTAATGTGTTAGGGTTTTAAGCTGAGGATTCAGGAATGAGGTATTGCCATAAATCTTTCTCTATACCATCTCATTACTTAATAAATCACTAATGAGCAAATAGAATTAGAAAGAATTACAAACTGAGAAAGAGCATTATTGTACCAATGAGCATTTGAATGGTTTCCTCACCATTCACAGCTTTGCACTTGCCACACTGGGCTGGGTCAGTCAGTACAGTAGTTTTTAGGTCTCATAGTCTGGCAGTACTAATAGGCAAGCATATCTATTTACAGAAACAGATTATATGCAGAGTGTCTGGTTTTGTTGCTACTTCTCCAGTAACTGATCAGTGAAAAGCTGTAAATAAAGCCATCTGCTGATGTCAATACTTTTTCTGAACCAGGTAATCTTTGTCTGCATTAATTGTTGCTCATTTCCGTCCAAAGGACTTTTTCAAGGGATTCAAGAAGGTTAGGATGGGAAACTCAGCAAGTTTTGGCTTCCAATTTCCTTTACAAAGAGCAAAAACCTGTTTTGGACAAGGTAATCCACCATGACATTTCCATTTACAACTAGCTAAACAAGCTGTTAAGTGTATGGTGTTAAAGTTTTATAGGCCTTGGTTTCACAAGGAGCTTAAAGGCAGACTCAATCTCTGCAGCCTCGTGTGAAAACAGCCACACTGTAGCCTGAAACAACTGGTGCCTCTAGTTAATTTTAATAGATTTATGACATGTTATAATGCAGCTGCACTCCTATTAAGGCAGAATGGCATTTTCAATTATGCTATACCATTTTTATTGATCAACTTTGGTTTCTGAAAGAAAAGGGTTTCTTCTAGGAGTAAACAAGATCTTTATACAAGAGAGCACATTTAATTCCAGCCTTTAGGAGAAGCTGATATTTTTAAAACCATCTCTTAGTATTAACATAAACAATGTTTCCCAGCAAACTTTTCTGAACCAGACTTGAGGATTGTGTATTTGAGGCATCTTGAAGGTTAGGCTAGCTTCTTTTTCCAAGGTGTTTATAACCTACACATTACACTTGTATGTCTACACAGATATTAAAGTGTGGTATCATATTTGGCATACCTTGACATATTTGACAAAACTTGAGCAAGAAAGCAGTTAACACTCAAAGTGTTCTAAAGTCACACTTGCTGCAGCCTTTGCCAACAGATAAGAAGACACAATCTACACAGCATGATACATTTATACAAATGGCCTTGGGAGCACAAATGGTTACATGCAATACATTGTTGTTTATACACGCATAATTTTACATAGAAAGATACCCAAATAAAGGTTTTCTCATATGCAAAAGTATTTAGTTAAACTACTGTTGTGAGACAGTGGGCAAAACTACAAGTACAGCCACCCTATTTCAGTCACCAATGCTGTTATAACAATTTCTAATACAACATTACCCCACTTATCACTTTCTAATATCTTAATGTAGTCTTTCTAGGAGGTCAGCAATGATTTAAAGTTAAAAAAATCTGTAATTCTAAGTAAAAGAAAAATGTAGTACTTTCTTGTCAAAGAAAAAAGAATCTTCCTATAATATCTCCGTAAGGATTAATGTGTGTGTGCAGTATGTATTTTACTTCATATCATTTTTGTTATGCCAGCAAAGCTGCCCTTAAAATATATTTTACTAAGAAATACCTTCAAGGCATTGAGTTCCTTGTGGTATAATTCATACACTTCAAAAGAATTACATACAGGATGGATGTGGTCCACAGTATCTGCTACTGGCATTGTTTACCTCCAGGTGGAATTGAATTCCCTGAACTCTGAAGAGCAACTTAACAATAATGTAACATATGTGCAATCAGGTCATCTGGCCTCTACCTGTTCTTTAAAAGATAATTCATCAGGATTTTTTTTTAAAAACCCTTAGAGTTACTAGGTGTTTAAATTAGTAGTCTTTTTCTGTGTTAAAAATACATAAATTTTGATAGCTTCGAAAAACAAAAAAATCACTGTATTCATGATGTCCTGTTTTATCATTTCAAGTCTTATATTTTCCTATTTATTATTACCTAATACATCTCAGTGGCTGCAAATACATCAAAATATGGTATATTAACATTTGCTATTCTTACCAAGAATTTAAAAATATTTTATATGCTTTCATATATTCTTCCTAAACATTCTATTATACCTATACCTACTTTTCCCAGAAGTAGAAGTTACACATTGCTAGAACCACATTATTGCTGCAGTAATTTTCCAAGGATCCAGAAAAAATAACTTTTAAAATACATGCTGATGATTCTTGCTAGTGTTACATATTTTTTAATTACAAGGACATTTCTAAACTCAGGAGTTCGTGTAAAAGGAGGCTGCATCAAGAATTTAATACAATTCTCACTTCTATTTTTAATTCTATAAATTAGGAAGGTGTAGTTGCCAGGGATTTTTTATCCTACTGGGAGGCTTATTGCATTGAGTCATCCCTACAGAAAACCACACAAATACCAGATGCAGGGAAAGGGAGGAGACAGTATTTTTTCAGATACAACTGGCAGTGAAATTAACTCATCTGGGAGCAAAAAGCATTAGTCTACCACAGTTGTAACAAGGAATTTCCCCCTGAATCTGAAAGAAATAAATAAGAACTGAAGCAAAGGAGAATGAATGGAAATTTTTTGGGGTTCCTAAAGAACTATTTCAAAGGGAATGGGGAGGTAAGGAAGAATGGGAGGGTTGTAAATTGTTTCCCTGCTAACACAGAAGGAGAATACAATTTGTTAGGAAAAAAAACAACAACAACAAAAAGTTTAGTTTGCAAAAGAATTATCCGTAGCTTTTTACAAAAACTGAGTAGGTCAGAATATAAGTCTTCATACTAAAATGATATCTTTTATCTTGTTTGTTACTTAATGACTTAACTTCTTCCAGTATGGGTTCTCAGTTATTTATTATTATTATTGTTATTATTTTCCCCTTTCCTTAAAGAAACAATCAATTTAGAGTCTTTGCTTCTCCCTTTAATGAATTTTAGGGAATCAGCATCTGAGGTTTAAAATTATTTTGAGCTGGATGCACAAAGGGCCATTAGATACTATCTGAAAAATTTTCATTTATCTCCTCTTCTAGCAGTAACCTGTTAATTAAAAATGGAAAAGAAAACAAACAAACAAAAATCTATTTTAGTTTCAAGTACAAATCTTGATAAATAGTTGGCCAACAAAAATCAAAATCTTTGTTTTCCTGTTTGCAACACATGCAAAGAGTGGGGTGGGTACTACACACCCAAGCAGTTCAAGCTGTCTTTTGAGCACAGGGTTGTTTCCAAAATTAGAAGTTGGGCAATGAAAACAGTGAGAACTAGGGGGACAGCTTTTTATTGCTTTTGAAGGAGCAAAAATTCTCTTGCCCATGTCTAGCAGAAGGACATGAGACTTCCAGCCCACGTGCTCCTGTTGGGCACAATACTGTGCAAACCTTTCACTCAGACTGCAAGCCCTACTTGAAGTCTGCTGCTTAAACTCACAGTGTATGACACATGTCAGCTTTCCTCAGAGAAACAAGAACAATGACAAGAGATGAACAGGTTTAGACCAGTATCATCAATTCCTAAGTGTCTGTGGCTTGCAATAATTTTGAAAATGTGATCTATAAAGGGCACTACGATGTTAGCCATGCCAACACTTCAGGGCTCTCGCTCTCTCATTCTCTCTCTCTGTCTCTGTCTCTCTCTCTCTCCCCCACAACTTCCATCTCTGCATTCTCATCTGAACACTCCAGCATGGCATGAACAATCCAAACACACATAAAAAAAACCAACATCACAGTGCCCCACAGAAGTAGAAAGCCAATAGTGCCGAATGACTTTTTATTCAACAGTAATTGGAAAATCATTTTAAAATTAGACCAGAATTGCTGCAGCTATTCTTGAGTTTCTCTGATTCTCTTTATGCAATTCCTGTTGTTACTCAGGAAGCATTAGAGTAACAATAGACATATGGAATGAAGTGAGTGATGTTTTTTCAGATTCTATGGGAGGTGTAAATGTTTAAATGTGCTCAGCAGATGTGGCTGACAGTGTCTTTTTATCTGGATGTAACTTCTTAAATCTCAGGAAAAAAATATAAAAGCAGTAAGGACATGGTACAAAAGTTATTCAGATGGATACATGTATGACATTTGCAGTGTAGCACTAAATTCACAACTACCAGAATGCCTTTCACCTAGAGTCCCAAACATGTCTGACAAGAGTCTAACTATCTTCACCACTGCATAAAAACTTCTTTTGTAAGTATTTTACTCTTCGTACAAACTAAGCTTGCTTACCAAAGTAAAGAATCACCCAGCTATATGAAGAACACACCAAATATTTACACTGTGTTAAACAATTTCCTCTGGGTGACAGTTGTGGTCAGTGAACTACAATAGCTAATCTGCTACGAGGATTGTTTATGCCCCAATGGATCACAAGCTGACTACAGCTAGTCCTCCAGTAGGACTTGATGGAAGCAGAATAGCAGCTGCTACCAGGGTAAAAAAACATTCCTTGAATGCACAAAAAAACATGTTTTCCTGAGAGGCAGTCTCCACCTTCAAAGATATCTGATATTGCAGCAGAATATAATCTTGTAAAGTAAAATCACAGAGCCACTCACTCACAGTCCCCCAGCAGGATGGGGAAAGGGTGAGAAAAAAGGCTGAGATATAAGAATTTAATAGGACAGAAAAGGGAGGGAAAATAATAACAATTATTGTAATAAAACCATAAACAAAGCAAGTGATGCAGAATGCAGCTGGTGACCAATCACTGATTGATGTCCAACCAAACCCTGAGCAATGGGCTGCCATCCATTCCAAATCCCAAAACTTCCCCAGTTTTACTGCTCAGCATGACATCATACAGCACAGGATATCTCTTTCATCAGTTGGGGCCAGCTGTCCTTTAGTGCTTCCCTTCCTCACTCCTTGTGCATCCCTACCCTCCTCGCTAGTGGGGCAGTGTCAGGGGCTGACTTGGTGTAAGCACTGCTCAGGAACAACTAAAACATCAGGGCATTATCAACATTATTCTCATCCCAAATCCAAAATAAAACATTGTATCAACTCCTAGGTAGAAAAATTTCCATCCCAGCCAAAACCATGACTAACCCACAATGCAAAATGGAACTATATCAACAACAACAAAAAATCCCATCAACAAGAGGATTTATGAAAAGAAACTTTAAATAATCCAAGTATGGCAAGTCTATCAGTGTTATAACTCACTGGATTTAAAAAGGCAGATTACGGATGGATCTCTATGCTCATGTAATTAATTTTTTGATTCATTATTCCCATTGACTTCATCACATTCCTTTACATTTCCATTTTATCTTGTCCACTCAGTTTGTATAAGTCATTATTTTGTACCTATGATACTTTAAGTTCTTCCAAGAGCAAAGAAAATGAAAAGACATTGGAGGACTAAATGGATTTTGCTTACTTACCTGCGAAGCAAACAATGTTTAAAATGCAGTTTAATATCTGTGACCTAAATTGCTACTAGTAGTGTTTTGAAGTGACTTCAGTGACCATCTCTAGTCACTGTCTGAAGACAGATAATTTTAAGCATGGAGGTATCTAAACTCTTCCTATGTTCTGCCTTTAGGATTTGGGATGAAGGATGAAGTGTCAGACAAACACCATCCTCTTCATCTGTCTATTAAATTGCTAAACATACAATACCCTGGATTACCACAGTCATTTCCTGCCCAAGTAGATACATATTGACACATCTAAACTTAAAGAGTGCTCTCACTGTAACAAAGTTTGTGACATAATCTCTTTGCCCACACCTATCTGCTTTCCAGAAAACGTAAAATCATTAGGGAAAACAAGGGGATTTTGCTCTGCCCTAGTTTCAAGACTTACTTAAATTCTTTTGAGGGAACATACTGATCAAATACAAATACATATTTATTTATTTATATTTATATATATATATATATACATATATATGTACATATAGACACACATACACACATATATATATAAATTTAAATCAAGCATTCATTGAAAGGAGGGCTGGGATCCAGTTCTACTAGACAAATCCACTAATATTCCTCTTTGAAACAATAATTTTCCAAAATACATCAATAAAGAATTTGAAGATTAACTGTGAAGATGGTGCTACTCCTAAGGACCTGCAGGCTACCCAAACAATACAAATAAATGGCATGATTTCTTCACATTTGTATGATATGTTTTAAGAAACACTATTTCACACAAGTTCTTAAAAAATGGTTTAAATACTGCAGCATAGTTGTTATCCATGCTGATAGTGGGTTTTTTTGTTGTTTTACAGAAATGGCAATATGTCACCACTTATATCAGTGCTAGCTAAGACTTGCAAATCCTTAGGCTAATTTACTCTGACCTTATCCTCATTGACTACACTGGGAACTGTGGAGGTTTACTGTACTAACATAGCAAACACCACTTCCAAGTTACTGTCCTTTTCTGTTAACGAGGATACTAATAAGCTCCCTAATTCATGAGAGTTATTTCCTTGTTTACTGTGTTCATACTACTAAAATGATTTCATGATATCATTCAAATTCAAGTTCAACATCTACTGCAGTTCACAGAAGACTCTCCATTGTATACTACTGGGTAATATTAACCACACCTACACTCAGTTTACTAATGTTAATGGAAATGGTCTTAGTTTGGCAAGCTCCAGAAACATGAAACAAGCTTTAAAAGTCGTTGGCTCCCTCATTGGTTCAACATATTCAAGCAAGTATATTTTTAAGTGAATCTGACTTTAAATATGTGGGAAGTACTATATTGTGTATATTCTGCAGCCTGTAACATTGCACACCAACATATAACCTGTTCCAACTCATCTCTGCCACTGCATCAGTCTGTACATGGATCAAATTCTAACAACGAAAAAAAAGCATCTTTCAGTAAACTCAGGCCAACCCATCACACCTTGGAAAATACAACATACCATAGTGCAGTGTGATACAGTACAGACGAGGAATATTAGCAACCTATATAAGATACAGAAATTAATGATTAAGGAACTCTTACTTTAGAGAAGCAGCACTAAATACTTACTGAACTCTTTTAGATTTCTTAGTTCAGTTCACCCAAAATTTCATTTTGAAAACCATAAATGAGAAATTTCACAGGTTTGAATATGCTTTGTTTGTTTCTCTGGAAAAAGACTAAAGCCATATGTTTCTTGTTTCAGTGTCTATTGTTAAAACTTCTCATTGCTCTACAATATTTTTACATACACTACAGTCATAATGCTTTTCTTTCAGATATTTTTAGATCGTTTTTATTCCAAACCTCAAAACAAACCTGATTTGGAATTCTTGCAAAAGTCTTGGCAAAGTGCATTTGCTTATTTTTAGTGTTTTGTGAACAGGGTAGTGCAATTTTATACTACTATAAACAGGCAAGTGTCTTGCTTAATTTAATTTGACTTAAACATCTAGGATTATAGTTGCAGAGATTGAATCAAGATGTTTCTTGTTCTATATATCTTGTAATTCTTAAAAAATATACCTAATCCATATACTTTACCATAGTTGTTGCCCTTGCAGAATAATATGTTCTTACTTAAGGTCTTCACATACATTTTAGTAGAATTTAGAATTAGCAGATTTGAATAAAATTTGGTCTTTACATTGCCATGTATTCCCCTGACAAAAGGGATTATTCATTATATCATCACTTTTAAATAAAAGTACATATAGATATTTATAATTTTAAAAGTTTTCTTTTAATCTTTTGGATTTCTTTTGGATTTTAGAGTGGTTTTTAAACAATTATGTAAAAATATTATAGATCCTTAAATGAGTTTTAAGATCAGTTTTTTTGTCATTTTGGCTGAACAATATTAACAAAACAAAGCAAAATCTTACCTAAGTCTGTAGTCCTAACATACATGTGAATAAAGCCTAACGTTCATGGAGTCTCATTGAGTATGAAAAAAAACCACACGTTTATTTCTGGAGATACTATATTCAGATTTGCTAAAGTGAGACACACTTTACGTGAGACACACAGCCAGAAAGCAGAATAAAAGTTACTGCATTTGAGCAACATACAAACAGTTCTGAATAAAGCACACATGAAAATGGTGTAATCTGATACAAACCTCAACAGCCATATAAAGAATGAGTATGATATATCCAATTATGGTATTGAAAGCTCTTTCACTGAAAAAGATGTTTCAATTTTTTATATTGACTTCCTTTACCACATTATTAATGGCAGATACATTAGTGTACAGAAACACCTGTGTATACATATACAAGTAATGTTCTTTTCCCCCCCCAGTTTTTGATATAGATTTAAGAAATTGTCAGATATTGAATATATTGGAGCTTTAGTTTATATGGAGAGGGAGTCAGAGGACAACACAAAATAAGAATGGAGACTATGAAAGTTGTACCTTCCTTTCTCCTTATAACAGTGCTGAAAATTCTCGTAGTTTCCAGCTGGTGCTTTGTACTGTGATTTTCTTCCTCTAAATGGTCCAAAACCAACAGAAAAATAAAGTGTGTGGCACAGCTACGAGCTGTCCCCTTAGAGTGTGTGGCTGTGAGACAGCCATTCAATACATCATGGGACAAAGCCTGGGAGATTACACCCTCCTCTCATCACAACTTCACTGAAATACAGATTTGGATACTCATAGCCACAAACAGCTCCACTGAATTATATGTTACCAGGAGACGTATTAATTAATCACAAGCAAGGACTACGTACCATGCTAAAATAAATACTACTGGTTAGTATTTCCACTGATTTCTATAATAAAATTCAGATCTGATTACATATCGTCTTTAAATGCTGTCATAAAAATAAAAATACTGTCACTAATATTAATAAAATCTAATACTTCAGGACATGTAAAAAAACAAACTGTTCACTTCAGTTAGAGGAGCATCAGCAACAGTAATTTCTGTTGTTTTTGGGTTTGTTTGTTTGTTTTTTTTTTAATCCAAGCTTATTTTATTTGATACAGAAATAATTTAGATTCTAAAGCTTGAAACTTATTTATCCAAAAGGAATCTCAAGTAGGTGGTGAGAAGAACACTAAAAGAGAAAACTCAAATTTTATCCTTATTTAATGTCTCTTTAACTGCACTATTTATTTGACTAAATTGAGGGGGGAAAAACAAATCATGGCCTAACATTTGTTCAAATCTGAAACACATTCAAATAGATACTGAGAAGTGATGGCAATCTCAATTTCCATTCTAAACAAATAAGTAAATACAGAGCATGGATTTGGATAGAAGAATGCATTGTTTTAATTAAAAAAGAGTTTAATTTTAAATAACTGCTCTACCCCCCCATAACGAAAAATCTCAAGAGTGCAACTTGAGCTCTGTCAGAGTATAACAGAATAAGTTTTACAAACTATTTTGTTTCTTCTGGTGGGTACAAATGAAATGTGGTCCTAGTCCTGTGAAACCCAATTCACATTCTAAATGGAGCATAGTAATCCCAATTCCCATTGACTTCAAGTGCTCATGTTAAGTATTATTTGTTGCGCAGAAACATTTTTCAGTCTCAGGAGGTTTAAGCTCCACTTGAATGAATAATATCCATTTTCCCATGCAACTGATAGATTCAGGGAAAACTGTTCTTCATGCAAATTAGGTTACACCATGAATAGAATTAACCTAAAACAAAGGTATAAAAAAGTAATAGAAAACTTCTCTTCCATCTCTAGTTCAAGTACAGGGGTGGGAAAATGATTCTGCTCCCTGGGTGAACTCCAGTTCTTAATTTGGCTGCTCTAAAAAAACTTAACACAAACTGTAGATCTTAATGCCATATACTGAAAATCCTTGAAGAATTATTTCCCTCTTTATTTCAGAGTAGTGACAGAAGAAAGCAATTTAAACATATATTCAATCATCCCCTACTAGTAGTATAATTTCTGGCTACCTTTTCTCTTTGCTTTACGGCAATTTTTGTTTTCTTGGAAGCAACAAAGTGAAAATACAGAACCAGAATCACCAGGGAACTGACAATAGATAGTACAGTTCCTAAAACATCCAGTCTATATCCACATAACCTGATGGGCTCTCCAGCTCCCTTTAACAGCCACAGGGTTGTAGCTCTAAAGTACAGGTAAACACATCTGAAACCATTGTCTAATATAACTCTGAGCAATACTCCATATGTTCTTGTCTTACCCTAAGTGAGGGGAGGGCAAGAAAAGCACTTTGTTCAGTCTTTGGAGGGATTTACAGTCAGTGGCAAACAGAGGAAGCAAAACTGTCCGTAAGAAGGTAAACAACACCCTTATCCCACTCAGCCACCATCACTCCACCAAAAGTAGTTCAACCTAGTAAAAGTGGAGGATTAACAATAAATAGAAGAACTGGAGAATGAGTGTACATACTTGCTTTTCCCAGCTGCTTTTCCATGTTACTTCCATCACTATGCAGTATTACTTCCACCATAGGACATACATTTTATCCAAGTCTCCTTGCATAAAAGAGGAAGCCTCTCTTTGCTTTTCTTATGGTTTAGGGATGGCTCTTTCTATCAGGTGTCTCAGAAATTGTCATGTTTTACTCCTCTCACATTGGCCCAGGTAAATACAGCACTAATTACAACTACATTCTACCTAGCAAGAGATGATGAGGCAGGATTAAAGATGATGCTCTGCAAAGTCTGTGGAGAAGTGCACTCTAACACTTCTTAATTCTTTTTATCTATATGCGGTGCAGGTGTGTCCTAATTGGCATACTGAATTCAATTAAGAGGCCAGGAAATGTCTTTCTCCAGTTAAAACATACAGAGAAGGGCAAGCATCGTGTCTTTGTAGCCTTACTGCGGAGTACTCAAAAATTCAAATATACATTTTAAAGTGGTGGGAAAAAAAAATAAAGGAAGAGAAAAGCAACATAAAAGAAATTCCAAGAGAAAGTTTGAAATGGCATGTTAAATTATGGAATATATCAGCTAGAAATGACACTGTCTTCCAAGAAAATATTTCCTTTGTTTTACTTCTGATTAATTTCTCATGTGGAATATTTATCAATGTATCTTTAGACATACACTGGTAATAATGAGGTAATTGTGCTCAATATTGGAAAAATGTCATTTCACTTCTCTCACAGGTCCATTAACATGGTTTGCATCCTAGTAGAAAAGTTACTGTAATATTTGCTTGAACCACAAAGTATTTTTCAGATGTTTCCTTTCTAGTACCAAGGATTAGCCTTCTTTACTTGCACATCTCTATATGCACATTATTCTAGAAATTAATACATATAGATATGGCTGTCTTTTTTTTCTCATTTCTATGACCACAATGTTTTTTAAAATACTATTCTACTATTATCTTCAAAGTAAATAAGTATTATTGTAAACAAGCTTCTACAAGTGCTTACAGTACTGGGGAGAATAAATCCTTTATCCATCAGGATATAGTTTGGCAGACCTAGCAGTAATTTACAGACACTTTTCAAACATGTAACTACTAAATCACACACAGCCTGTATGCACCTGTTCTTGAACTCTGTTTAAAATTTCAGGTTTAAACTCTCCTTTGTCATAAATATAGCTTAGTCATCATCACTGAAATATTCAAAAGCATTTCTCTAGAGAGGCTTTTTTAAGTGACCTATATTAGATGCAGTTTGGAGTGATGCTCATCATAAATGAATTATTTACTACAGTACAGGGGAACATGTTCATCATGTTTTTCTCCTTACATGGATATATTGATATGAATTTGTATATTTTAGTCTCCAGGTATATCTTTTGAGAATTGGACAGCATCACATGACACTGAAGTACTAAATGTGCTATGAGATAGGAATTTATTTTCTGAAGTGCTGCAGTTTTCATCAGAGGGTGGGAACTGTGCTAGACCAGACAGAATGGCATTTGGATTACAAAACAGTTTCAGTTAATATCACAATACACATATTTTGGGCAGCATTTTCATAGCGTTAAAGCCAGAGGTATTTATGTATTTGCATAAACCATTAAAAAAATTGCTCATGTGTATTTAATATTTATCAGTGCAAAAATTTCTTCAGTTAAATTTTTCTTACTGCATTTACAAAAGCAGTGGATTGACCTTGATTCACAATTCCATGAAAACCATCCTGTTATGCTTTTCTTCCAGGAATCACTTGAATAAAGAGGATGGGCCAATCAAAGCACATTTATTATCTTAGGCACTGGAAACATGTATTATCTGTGTGCTAATCCTTTCATTGATAATATTTAATATTTTTTTATTAATTTTTATCATTATTTTTCTAAATGAATGTCTGGGAACTTCAAAGTATGGCATAGACTGATTATAGAATTATGTGTTAGACCAGTACATTATCTGTATGTCAGAAATATATTCCAGCATTAGACTCTAGAGGATTCAAGACTGAATAAAACTGAGATAGACTAACAATATAACTGAGAGGGGGTGGGGAAGCAGTATGCAGAGGGAAAAAGACTTTTAAAGACTTGTGAGAAGACAAGGATTATAAACTTTTCTTTTTTTCCCCTGGTATTTGTAAAAAGATAAAACAGAAAGTAACTGGACAGGTCAGGAGGCAAAAGCTCTGTCAGACTGTGCAGGTAGGATTAGGAAAACTGATCCAGTTTATTTACTGAGAATTACTGCACAGTTTGAAACCCTAGCAGTGAACAAGGTTAAAGATAGTGCAGCAGTGCCAGACCATGAGAGAGTGGACAAACAATTGAGAATTGAGAAAGTCAGGCAAAAAAAACCAACAATTTTTTTTTAAATAAGGTACAAGTCTTTATACTAATATCTGGAAACACAAGCCCCTTCATCAATTATGTGACAATGAACCAAGACCATATAATGACAGAATTTGGACTTTGTCCCCAGCCTAATCACATGCAAAGTTCTGTTGTTGGAAAAGTTTTTCTATATATAGCACTACATCATATTTTGTATTTTAAATTAATCCTGATGGCAGTGCATCACCTAAAAGGTTCAGGAAGCAATAAAAAAATATATTTTTATAGGCGCATAATAAAGAAAAAAGTTGTTAATTCTCTTTACAACTAATGTTTAGATAGAATTTAAACTCCTTAAGCTTATTTTTATCTATTAGTACTCTCCATTTTTTTCTACTAAACTGTTATACAAAATGTTTTCCTTTTCCTTCTCAGTTCCTCCCACTATTTTTCAAAAATTCTTTGTTGAATGTTTTTTATACTACATTTGTCTGCTTTTCAAAACATTATTGTAAACAAAAGGAACTGAATGCAAGCCCAAAGCTCTGACCATTTTGGCTGATACAATGGACTGCCACCAGTTTTTCTCCCAGATTACAAAATAAACCAATAATTTCTCCTGTTGGAGTAAAACCACAAGACAACACAAAATAAACTAGAAATTCAATAATAGTACGCTGCATCCAGTATACACACAGAATTTGAAAGCAGCAAAGGAAAATAAAGAACGGGATGCAAAACAATATTGCCCCACTGAAGATCTCACGTGGGAATACAATATTTTATACTATACAAATGGTTTATTTTATGTTTCAGAGACAGAATCATACCTTAATAAATTTGGCCAGTGGATATCAGCAGCTGCATATCAGCTGGAAATAAGACCCACATAATATCCCTTAGTCTAGCAGAAAATTCAATGCAGGCTAAAGAAATTACAATTAGAGCTCACCCTGAATAAGTGAAAACAAGGCAATAAAGGGAATAATTTCCTTACTTTCTCAGTTGGTGTGAAAGACAAATGCAATTGGCATCCATCAGTTCTCAGAAGAGTTTATTTTGAGTCGTGGTTCTAGTAGTCTACAGTAGTAGTCAGTCAAAAAGGGCAAAGGAAGCAAGCACAGCTGAAACAATCACACTGAAAATAACATTCTATACAGCTTCAGAAGGTGTCCCCAGAGAAAGCAACACTTGAGTGTTAAATATAGTTTTTTGCTTGTAACATTCCTGACCTATTCCAGGGCTGTATAAACCAGAAAAACTCAGCTGTATAATTCTACTGGAACTAAAACTTAGTTTAATTATCATTTAAAGTACTTTTCCTCCTCCCCTGATCATGTCAGATCTTTAAAAAACTAAAACAAGAAAAAAACCCGAAAAACCTCTAAAACCAACAGAAACCTCATAAATTTAAAAAATAAAACCAAAAAAACCCCAAATTTCAGTATAGCAGGCTACTATTGTACTTGCACACAAATTTCTTTTAAAGGTCCAAGGAATATCTCAGATAGCAAGCAAAGCATGAGGTTTGGAGAGCCTCTGGAAAAGGGAGGTGAAGTTGCCTGAACAAGACAAAGCCCAAGCAATACTTTTATAGTATCTGTTGAACCATAGCACAGTCAATATCAAGCACTACAGGCTAAATTTGATTCTTGGAGAAACCTGTCAAAGAAATAGCCTAACAAGTAATACATCAAAAGAGAAGTCCACATTTTCTGGATGATAGTACATAAAACTGAAAGAAAAGTTCAAGGTACTCCTGTAACACGATCAAGAGCCCTTTTCCTCACCCTTTCTTTTACTTCATACCTATAGATTTTGTTCTGTTTATGGTGCATCATGAAATTGTTGGCACATCAGTGCTATCAAAAACCACCTGATAACTCTACATTTATTCTATTATTCAGGAGAGAAATATGAAAGTGTTCAGGTTTTCACCTAAGCTCAAATGATTTCCAGTGAAGGAATTTAAGTTTGAATATAAATGAGTATAAATCAGTTCAGCAAGAAATATTTAAAATATGTGGAGCTTAAGCTTAAAGAGAAAAAAACAGAAGAAAATATAATTGCTGTGGGGAACAGAGTTATAAACAGAAAACTTTTTCATAAACAGTGGGAACAACTATAAAATAATAACTTGGATTAATGTTACAAGTAAGGTTGCTACGCAAACAATACACCTTTAGGAAAGTCAGAAATAATTTCTATATATTTATATATTTATATAAAGAATTTCTGGTTAAAACGACACTAATTTCTGAAAAGAATCTTCCAGAAACAAAAATTCTCTGTTTCTTTCAATCTGATTTATTAGTATAGTACTATTTTGGTGTTATGGTGGTGGGAAATTTTATTTCAAATAAATGAAAGATATTTTATAATTAAATAGGGGTTTAAAGAAAAGAAATTATCATGTAGTAAACATGATCTTCTAACAATAAAAGTAAATGTTAAAGGGACCTTTACTAATCACTGTAATAGACACCATCATGTGGTTCTTCTACATCCCTTGTACACACTCATGGTAATTGGTCTGTAAATTTTTTTTAGCTTTCTATTAATGTTTAAAAGTTGATTTTTAGTTCTGTAAAGCTTAGAAATATTTTGGTAACAAATTAGTTACATGCTTAACAGAATGTTAGAACCCAGCCTGCTACAATGTTCTGTGGAAGCATCACTGCTTGTCAAAGTACATAAATAAATTGTGATGAATTCTAGATGCCTTTTTCTCAGACAAGCATATGACATCAGAACCTTATCAGTCTGATAAGAAAGGCTACATTTCAATTTTACCCTCGATTTTTGAGCATCTGGATTTGAAGCAATATTGTACATAGAAATACAAGATCTGAAAGGTAATGGATATGGATCTGCCTCCTCTGGTAATTTTGCTTGCTTTATACTCCTGTCCATGGCCAGACTATGTTCACAGATGTTCTCAACATTGAATCAGACTTAATGCTATGCTGTTTTGCACTGGTATAAACTAGAAATATATAAATAAAATATATCTGTCTTAAATGAAAAAAAAATTCTAAAGCACAAACATAAGAAAAAATGTAAATTTAAAGTTAACAAAGGTAAACCATAAATCATTAAAAATAGGAAATTTTTATACACCTCACTTCAGGAGATTAAATCCTTTACTTTTCCTGGGACAGCTTACACAGATACCAACTAGAAAAAGTCTAGCCAATTCAAGCCCTGGTTTAAACTGTTCCATGAACCTCCTTCTTTTCATTCTGCCTGCAGACAAGATGTTTGTGAGTTCTTTTATCTTGCACCAGGCCTGCTATGTAGCAATGGCCTCTGCCTTTGGGCAAGTCATCTGCCAGCTTGCTAAAATATCTTAGATGATTTAGCAACTTTCTTACATTTCTCATGGGGCTGGTAAATCCTATCTCCCTTCCATAATTCACTTCCTTGTAGCTGGCAGTTTAATTATTTTACTGCTAAGCTTTTAAGTTCATGTGCTGCACCCTGGGAACCCCACAACATACACAGCATTAATGGGCGTTTGCCCAGGCAGGTTAGGTCTTTGTAGCTGTTTACATCACTCTCCAATTACCTGTCTGCTTTAAAGATAGCATGTATCAGTCCTGAAACTTCACAGACCTTAAGAGACGTCTCACTGAAATATGATGCCTCTTCTACAAAGCTCTGTTCCTGTAGTGCTTTCTGAAAACTGAGTCAGAATGATTCATGCTATATCCCTAGAAGAACACCACTTATGCCTCTCAGTGCAGTTTTGTACATCTAGTTGAACCTGTTTTTAATAGAAACTTTTCTTTTTAAAGGTGTGTTGTGTATGCATTATATCACTGTTCTGAATTGTAGCTTTATTTGTAAAAAGAAAAAAAAATATTCTTATGAGAAGGCACATAGGGAAAAAATACAATACCAAAACAGCAAAAATCACAACTCATATGATTCTACTCTGAGACTATACATATCATTTTTATGTATAAGCTTTAAACTAAAAACATTCACAAAGCTATAACCACCTTATTAATTCTAGCATGTTCTAAGTGTACAACGAAGCCAAAACCTATTCTGGGTGTACTTAGCTTACAAGCAAGTCCTGTTCTGTGTACAGGGAAAAAACATAATTTCTCCTAGGCAAAAAAATAATATTTTTACTGCACTAGTCCTAGATATCTAAGTAAGGTTTTGTTGTGTTAAAAACAGAAATCAAACACTCCTAATTCATGAATACTTCCTAACTTCTTTATCTGTATGTCTGGTTTCTTTGTGGCATTTCTGTTGCAATAATCCAGCTCAATGTACTCTGACTGAGTAAATAAGAGAATTCATGCGATACCTATCTAGCAACAGGGGTTTTTGACTGGGCCAAGGATATGTTTTCTGCAATCAGAGAAACCAAGTTAGAATATAACCCAGTGAATTACAGAATGGTTAAGGTTGGATGGGACCTTTAAGATCATTTAGTTACAACTAATGAACCCCTCTTCCAGGGACAAGAACACCTTCTACTAGATGGCTCAAAGTCCCATCCAACATGCCTTGGATACTTCCAGGGGTAACACAGAAAGAAAAATATTACAACAGGCTAGAGAGCACAAGGATTGAAGGAGAACTACAAAAATCCATAGTACTTCTGAGTTTGCTCCACTATGGAGCATCTTGACTCTCTTTCCACTTCTCATTGACTTTCCACTTCACACTTAATTCCAAACTATTTTCCAGTAGTAAGTTTTGATGTAGGTTTGGATAAATTTTACATTTAATCCAAAGTTTCCTGAGACTATTCATTACATCTTAACAGTTATCTAGCAAACTAGTATAAAAAATATTGTAGAATACCTTGTTATAGCTACTTTTATTTAAAATTGATTCATTAAAATAATAACCCTACACTCAGACACACAATTTACCTAACCCTTTTGGGACTACAACTATTATATGAACAAAATAGAATATAAAAAGTCTAATCTGAAAAATAACTGAATTATAAAGGAGTCTTTTGGACTTTGATTGACCATGTAAAAATGGCATCTTTTTCTTTACAGTTACACTACTACACAGAATTTGGAAACTGTGCTGACAATTAACTCACAGGAAAAAAAAATATGCATATATTTAACAAATATTTTTCATTGGTAAATAAAAAATATTATGTCTTGTTTCAATTGTTGCATGCTTAAATTCTGGGAATTCATTAAGCATGAGCCTTCTTACTAAGCCATTTATGTCTTTAGTGACAGTACAGGGTTGTCTAGCATTCTATTCATGATTTTTCCCCAAAAGAAACTTCTGCTGCACCTCAGTCAGTATAATCAAAATTATTGTACAATTAGAATTTAAATGGTATAGTTCAGAATGTGTCAATATGTCATTAGGATCTTACCTAACAATGTAATATATTTAAAACAATAAAGCCTTCCAAAAAATGTTGAGAAACTGTGATTACTACCTAAATTTAGTTTCAATTACCATTGTCAAATTATCATTAGGAGTTAAATATTTATTCCGTATGTTATTATATATTAAGATATGAAATCCATTTCAGAGTCTGCTTTAAGTTCTTCGCACAAAAGTAACTTCCACAGAATAATTGTTGAAGGAGAAAGCAGAAAAGCAAAAACTCCTCTTAAAAACAAGTAAGCAAACAAAAAAACAAGTAACTCTGTATCATGCACATCATGATGCCATTTGTGGGAAAGAAAATTCCCCCAGCACGCTGTACATCACTAATATTTCTTTGTGCAGGAAAGGGTCTGTCCTTTAACCTGTCTGCTCTATGATAGCTAACTGTCCCTGTATATTCTTTCTGTTTGTGATAAAAAAAGTAGTCAGTGGGAGTAATTTTACTTATTTGTGGACATAGTATGGTCCAGTTAAAACCAGATTGTATTTTGTCCATTCATCCTGATGATCTGGCAAAGTATTCAGTTTACACTAACACCTACGTCCAGAACTTTAGTGGGTATCTGTGGAGGTGCAGTGTGCTGCATGAAAGTATACTAAAAAATAAACCTTACCAAGAAACCTTGCTGTATCTAACTGTGCTAGGACAAAAGAATGCCTGCAGTGTTAATTCTAACCTTGGGGAACTAACCTGTGTTAGTTAACATAGGTTAACTAACACAGTTAGTTAACCTATGCACTGTCCATTTTTCTTCAAAAACACTGAACTTTCTCCTTATGTCTTTTGCACTGTGAAATAAATAAGTACATTATTTAATTTGCCTGCATTTAATATGCTCCTAGATTTTGTAATAGTGATAATTATCTGGGCAGCTGATTATTATTTGGTACAAGCACGTTCCCAAACCTAATGATGAATTAAGCCAGCCTCAGTGTAATGCCCAAGCTGGGTTTCCCTAACCTTAAAATAAATTGCAACATTTCATGCCCCTTAGCCTAAACCTCACTGCTGCAACAGAGAATTATTTCAATATTTAGAAAGAAACATTTTACCTCAAATCAGGTAATTCAGGTGGTATTCTAAAAAAATAGTCTTTCAAATCTCATATTGATATTTTACTGAGGCAAATGTAAAGCTAAACTCTACAGCATCCTGTTGAAATATTGGCTGAACAGAAAGAAAATGATGAAGAATCCTTTGGAGAAAATGAAACTACTTTAATCTTAGTAAGTATTCATGGTGAAATAAATAAATACTTCCCTAGTGTTTATAGCAGTCCATTTAGGGTTCACTAATTTTATTACTTTAGTTCTCTCTGGCAATTAAGAACTCAGATAGTTATGGTCAGAGTATGAAATAATTGAACTGTTCTCCCTTTGCTAAATTAAGTTGTTTTCACTGCAAAAAGAAAGAAAATAATTCAAGCAATGCTGAATTAACCTTGTGCATAAAATACATTGTGAGGTTGTCTTCAATTTATTTAGATAAATATTTATGTTTTAAAATTATCCTATGAAAATTAGTAGAAGCTAGAGTTACACTACATGAAGAGAACTAAGAAACCCCAGACCTTGCATTACTTCCCTAATCAGAGGAATCTGCAGTGTTTTGAATCAGAAATGAACCTCCACAGCCTCCCTTGCCTTTATGCCTATGAATAAGAGTCCTACAAAAGAGAAAGAATAACGGAAGAAATCAATCCACAGCCTTAATAAAGACAGGGACTAGAAAATAGACCAAGGGCCCTTGTCTGACATTGTCTTACTTGCCTCATGTCTAATGCCTAAGGAACTACGGACACACACACAAATCTTCCTTTTGTGATGATGAGAAAGTCTCTCGAATCAAGATTCAAGAAAGACTTTCTAAGTTACCAGCGGGAGGGGATCACTCTATAAATATAATTCAAAATTGGTTACTTCAGCAGAGAGAAGCAAACCTGTTATGCACATCCATGTACTAGAAATTAATTATTTTGTGGCCTCATGGTGTAGAGCAGATGTCATTATGTGGAAAATTGAAAGGTTAAATATTCTAATTAATTATCACTTCATCATCTAAGAAAACTTAACCAATGTCAAAGAGTTAACTTTGCTATTGAGAGTTTTGAAAGTATCTTAGTGAATAATCAAGAGCTTGTTTTGAAGTACCTGACATCCACTACTAAAATTAAATACCACTGGACTAAAAACAAGGTTCCTATCCAACATCTTTGATTTTAAGTTTTTGATTATAAGGAACAAGAATAACACTGGTCATTTCAGACCCACTAAAAGTGAGCATCAAGACCTGGTTTTAGTCCTGGAATTTTTTCAACTTTCACAGTGTAAGTGAAGCTGTTCCATTGAAAACAATTCATTAACTTCTGTGAAAGCACTCTGGGTTCTCTCCTATATGTTGTATGAAGCAAGATCTTGCTTTGCATTGGTGGGAACACTTAAGGTATCACTCCTGAATCTTATCCATAAAATAAATAATTCAGTTACTGGACACTGATTTTTCTTTAATTGATGGTTTGTCTGAAATTTTATGCAGATTTTTAAAGGTGTGACCCCAGCCAGTAACCAAGCACCTCACATCTGCTCACTCATCCTCCGCAGCATGGTCAGAGACCAGCATAAGGTCCTAAGCAGCCAAAAGAATTTTTGGTTTTGGTTTGCTTTTAATATCTTTCTTTGTCCAACTTTTAGTTTAGTCAGCATTCATTACATACCCTGATGATATTTTTTGAAAATAAACAGCATTGTATTTTCCTGACTTCTACAAATTTAACTTTTTATGGATAGTTATTCATTCATAAATGTCAAAAATTGCGCACCACTAATTTTTCTGCTAACATCTAATTGCATCTTTTGTATCATCATATTCTATTCCCAAGTCACTAACGAAATATATTTAGCTTTGTTACATGTCGTCACTCCATCAGCTGTATAATAATGTCCTTTGTAATACTGACACATGTAATAGCCAGCCACTGCAAATATCCCATGGGTAGCATTTATAATTGATAAGTTATGAACAGGAGGGAAACTGTACTTTTAACATCTTTCATTTCATTCTTTATTCTCTTTACCTCCTGTTATTTTTTGAAATATGAAATTTCTTATGGTCTCAAAATATGAAAAATGCTTTCTTCTATTGTATCAACTATTCTGTCAATACTGACTCCATTTTCAGAAATGCTCTCTTGTACAATTTAAGCCTCAAAATTTAGGAACATCCTAAAGCAGCTGGCTTTAAAAAGAATGCATACTCAGTACATTACAAATATGTTAAAAAGTTATAAATAATTTTTAAAGTTTCTCATAGATTGACATTAAAAACAAAAAAAAATTATTACTTCAGAAAAACAAAAAAGCAAATCCTTATTCTTCATCAAAAGACAAATATTTGTATGAGGAAAATATCCAACCAAAACAGAAAAAGAACAGAGTATGGATATGTAAAAAAAAATCTCGGCTTTTGATTTATTTTATTAGTTAAGGTAGGAATGCAGGACCACCTCAGATTTTCTTTGACATAGGGTTTTTGATATTTTTTTTGTTTGTTTATTTGTTTGTTTGTTTAAAGTTCATTTGTTGATTTTTTTTGTTGTTGTTATATCCACAATGAGTTCATATTTCAGAACACTGGGAAAACCATTCCAGAGAAAAGATGGTATGTCATGAAATTATTTGTTTTATCAGACTATTAGAATCCAAATAAACTTTAGTCAATATAACCACCAGCTCAAATAACACTTGCTGCTCTTAAAATGACTACCACAGCTATGACTACGAACACCTCTTGTGACTGCACATGTAATCATAATACTATATACATGATGATAATAGTCATCTAATTTGAGAATTCATATTTAAAAAAATAAATAAAAAAATAAGAAAATGCAGCTGTTTCTGCAAGGTCTGTAATATTTCTGAGACTCAAATTGCTCCCTGAAGAAAAGATACATTTCAGAATAATTTCTTTGATCCCTACAAATGACTTCAGCAGTGAAACCCAGGCACCTGCAGAATAATTCCTTTATTGTCACATCTCATTAGTATATCTGTGAATTTCCTTACACTACTCTCAAGGGATCTTGTACTTCTTTTTCTCAAATATTTTAAATCCATAGAAGACTAAAATTAAGTTTGGTGGAGGGATCAGAAAATTTATCTAGAAATACAAAATATATTTGATTTGTCATTAAGACTGAGTCTCAAAAAAGTTCAAAGACAAACATTTTAACATATTGAACTGATTCACACAAATTTCTTACGTGATATAAACTATATCTTGCACCCACTTGCCATTTCTCATCACCTATTTTTTAAAAATATTTAGAATATATTTCAGTGCATTACTAATGCAGATTTCTTTGTAGTTTAAAAATTTCATTTTATTCCTCTTGCCAGAATGGGGCAAAAAAATAAATTACTCAAATGTCTAAATAAGGTCTATTTTCTGTTACTCACTGATCATGTTATGTTTCTGGCTAAATGTTTATGCAAAAAATTATTAAAAATAATTAAGGAATATGCTTTCAGTTGGTGATACACAGAAAAATAGCTGAAAACATTTCTCAAAGAGCTTGCTTTTATGTACTCACTCTGTAAAATCTAATGTTTAATGAATCTGGGGTTAATCTACATCTAATCTGACAATATGGCTGTTTTCTCACAGATTATATGTTCCCAAAACATAAGAGAGACCAAAGAATTCCTCTTATTAAGCAAAGTGCAGTATGATCCAGTTGCATTTGACACTAAAGAAGCCTACAGGCTCTACCAGAGGTCATCTCTGTAAGATCAACCAGTCATAAAAGAACTTCCTTTTCTGAAATAATTTCTTCCTGTGAAAGGCCATCATCTAGCTCCAGTCTTCCTGCCACAGACAGAAACACCTCTCACTTGATCAGGGTGCCCAAAGCCCCATCCTGCCTGGCTATGAATAATTCCAAAGATGGGCTATCCACTGTTTCTCTGGGCAAGCTCTTCCAGTACCTCACAACCTTCATAGGAAAGTATTTCTCCCAAACAGACGATCAAACCCTACTCTCTTTCAGTTTAAAGCCATTCCCCCTTGTCCTATCACTACATGCTCTTGCAAAAAGTCCCCCTTTGGATACTGGAGAGGTTTGCTTGAAGCCTTCTTTTCTCCTGAAGACTGAACAATCCTACCATCTCAGCCTGTCTTCACAGGAGAGCTCATTGGAGCTCTTGGCTGGACAACCATCTCAGTGGGAAATGCCCTTTTCGAAGGAAAGTCCAGATGGTCATCACTTAATGGTCCAGCAATTACAGGAGTAAGAGAGAGCTTTACTGAAGTAATGTTTCTGCCTTGCTATTGTTCTTTATAAGAAGAAGTGTGTTAACTTTTTTTACTCAAATATCTAGAGCACTCACCTCCTGTGTGAAAGTTTCTGTTTCCAGGCTTTTTCCCTGAATATTTAATGATCTAAATAAAGGTGGGTCTGAGAACAACAGAATATGAAGATCATGTTGGGGCAGGGCAACCTCAGTTCTAATGCAGAAAGCACAGTGAAAAATCACTTATCTTGATGACTAGCCCAAATTAAAATAATGGAAGACATATTCAAAAGGAATTAGTACAAGTATCTATGTTCTCTACCAATATTTATGAGACTGGACTGAAAATTGAACTTAAATCAAAAGAAACACACACACACACCAATATTGTGAGATTCATGATAAAATCTGAAGAGCTGGTAAGGCTGGTTGCAGCACCTGTGAAAGGTTAGTTAGCACATACACTTACAGGTATATTACAGAAACTTGTAGACACACTACAGACGTACAATATTTGCATATAAAACAGACAACATGCACTGCTGCAGGCACACTACAGGTGGTAGGTATTACAGCTATAGTTAATGCTTATCATGTAAATAAGAAATTGGCCCATTTCTAATTAAACATTCTAATAAATGAAAATTCCTAACCATGGAGAAAAATAAGCCACCTCATTAGATGGCTGCTAATTTGTTGTTTTCTGCCAGGTACCTGTGGCTTTCTGCATTTCAGAAATATGAAGAATTTATAGCTCTGTATTTCTAATGTACAAAAATGTCAGCCATCTTTTAACTGCAATTTCTCGATTTTTCTGTTTTGTCTTTGTCCAAATCATGAAAACATTTATGAAATATAGGTATAGAAAGCCATTTGAAAAAATTGTGCCCACCAAATATTAAAAAATATGTTTCAAATTAATCAGAAATTATCAGTTGAGTCAAAGTGTTTTATGTTCGTTTAAAACAGGAAAATAACTGTCTAATATAACTCACTTTATTGTACAAAGACATAAAGAACAATGATTTATTTCACAAGACACATTTGCCTTTCTGCAAAACTTTTTTCTGGGAAAGACAGTGATTTGACTGAGCTAGTTTAAGGGGTAACACAGAAAAACATGCATTAACACTACCATTGCTGTAGATAGCCTGCAGGTAAACTGAGGTCTTCCATTCCCAGTTTCATTTGACATCTTTAACTCTCAACGCCGAGGGTAGGATTTTCCAACACTAAGTTCTAGCATTGAAATTATCAAAGCTGTATTAGTTTTTAGTGTTGCAAATCTCAATCTTGTCAACGTAGTAAGCTTCTGTGGCAGTTCTATATCCAATATTATAAAAAATCAATATTTTGATTATTTGCCTCAGAATTTTTTACTGTCTTGTCATAAAACAAAATGGCTTTGGCTGAGCAAATACTGCATGGGTAGCAAAGATCAAAACAAGTAAGAAATACTTTAGTTTTTTTTTATCTTTTGTATCTTCAAGCCTAGATTCATCCAATACTATGGATAATGGAACATGAATATTAGAAAAGGGATGGAATATGACAGTGCATATGGAAAATATTAGGTTTCCTTTTCTATCTGAACTTTGTTTCAACTTAATTCTGACTAGAGTGTTTTAAAGAGTTAGATCTGAACAGTTAGAAAAGTGGCAGTCTTTATATATTGAGTGTCAGAAGTAATCTTTTACATAGTTCAAAAAATTTCACTGCTGTTTATGCTTTTATTTTAATTGTACAGTGGTGTGCACAGAATTTGATTTATGAGTCAGGGTTTTGTTTTGTTTATTAAATGCTTCTATTAGCAATTCTTCAGATTTATCTATAGGAAACTCTTTTAAAATGACTAACCTCTTTAAAGCAATTTGGTGTGCCTTAAAACATTTTGTGACTTGCAGCTTTATCATTTTATTCATATAAAATAAAATTATATTAAACAGTTTCTTGTTTTAAGGGCTCTCAATCTAGGAACAGCCCATTTTTGCTAATTTGGGAACTACTACACTACTTACTTCACAGGTTTTTTAGTTCTCAGAACCCTCACTAACTAAATGAGCATTTGGGAATGCCTTAGAGCTCTAAAAACATACCACAAAAGTCCTAAACAGGTTAAAAGGGAAGAAAAAATGCAAAAGCCAAAAAAACCCCAACAACCAAACAACAAAAAAACACAAAACCCCTAACCCAAACAAAACAAAAAAATAAATAGGGGAAAAGCATCACACCAAACCTTATAGGTAATTGAAAACATGAAAATTAGAGTCTTCTCTTGATTGTGCATACTGCAGTGTAGTAAATTATGTATGCTGAGTGGTAAATCAGAAAAATTGAGTTCAAGTCCTTTATTCTACCTTGTTCTTTGAGAAATAGCATATAATATTTCTTTAAAATCAACAAGTAATTTTCAATGCAATAATCCACACAATTGGAAGGTGTGTGGGCTTTGGGTGACGCACAGGGCTCTGCCCTTCATATTTCTGAATACCAAAATTCTTTACAAAATCTTTTAAAGTACTAGATTTTGGGTCAATATCTGTATGACAAAGAAGCAGTAATTAAACTGCAGGAACTTTGCAGACTGTGAAAACACTATTTGGTAAAATCTGATCAAATTTGTCTAAGGAAACGCTGAGGGGTGATCTCATCACAGTTTTCAATCTCCCCAAGAGGGTTAGAGGAGAAGATGATACTCATCTCTCAGTGAGCAGCAGCAGCACCCGAGGAAATGGAATAAAGCTGCATCAGGGGAAGTTCAGATTACTAACAGGTTCTTCACACAGAGGAGGTGGGCACCAGAACAGGCTGCCCAAAGAAGAGGTCATGATACTAAGCCTGCCAGAGCTCACAGAAGATTCCGGACAGCCCTTAGTCACATGGTTTATTGTTAGGGACTAGAACTCAATGATCCTTATGGATTGAATGAAACTTCCAACTAAAGATATTCTATGATAGACTATGACTACTTTGGCAGACTTTACATTGTCCTTTTTTTATGTAACTCAGGGACTTCATAGAAGGGTTATCTGAAAAAAAAAATTATCTGTTTCACTATGAAAGAAGAACTTATTGTATGTTATTACTTTTCTGTTTTATGAATGACCTCTATTATTAAACACATAAATCTTTATGTATTTACAACTTTACTATGACTGCTTAAACCTACCCTATTATACAATGTTTAACTTTGCTTTTAAGTAAAAAATAAAAAAAAACAACCATATGCCAGAACATATTTACATTATGTATTGGGGCTTTTGACTTTCATTGTCTTAATAATATTTAGTGTGTTTTACAGCTCCCAGAAGCTTCCTCAACATGGAAAGCATCTATGATTACTTTAAATCACAAGAAGGAGCAGTTTCATTGCATTAGCAGTATAGCACAACTCTGTAATGCTGTATATCTACAGACAAATGCAAGTATGCTCTATTTCATAAATGAAGCCACAGTAATTGGTTTCAGGATCTTAAAATGGCTAAAGCATACTCAGTAACACTTTTGGATATGAAATTGCATATTTCAAAATGTCAATTTTGTTACAGTTCCACATAGAATGCATACTAATTTCTGCTACTTTATAAATATACATGGCCTAATAAAATCAAAATAGTCACATTAAACTACTGCAGGTTGTGAAGTTTGTCAAAATGCAATAAAAATAAATAAAAGGATAAATATATAGCATAAAATTTACTAACCTATTAGTTTTCCTATATGAAAAATGAGAAAAATATTTTCTAAACCTGTGGAAGATTTCAGTAACTGTGTGACTAAGATCTCTTATACTTTTTTACTATTAAGTCTAGAAATAAAACTAGGTTAATCTTTAGTGATATCTACAGGGTTAATTTTTTCTAAAAACAGTTATTTGAGATCTGAGTTTTGCTGTCCACTGTATCCATTAGTGTATATTTTGGAAAGAAAAAATACAAACTACAGTATTACTAATCATGCAATTTAGATTAAAAATGAAAAAAAAATAGGTAAAACTCCTTCTTTATTATTTTCTTAAGAGGACTTGATATAAAAATAAAAACCCTCTCTTAAAAACCTTAGCACTTTTTCCACACCATTATCATTTCCTTATGAAATTAAAACAGTCCTGTATTGTTTTAAAAAGCCTGAAACACACAATTTTTTTTTATTTTTTTTTTCATTTTTACTTAATGACTTCAATTCCAATTCAATGGAAATGGCCACTAAAAAAAGAAAATAATAATGGGAGACAAAAATAATCAGCAGCATTTTGCATAATTTTATAACTTTTGGACTAAGATTAGTGGGAGTTGAATTTGAGATTTGGTGGAAGAAATCCCATTTCTGGAGTGCAACTACTGATGGCTACAGCCTATTCAGAAGAGACAGGGGTGGAAGGAGAGGTGTAAGGGCTGTCCTCAACAATAAGAGCTGTAGTGAGTGTGAGGAGCTGTCTCTGAAGAAGAGCCATGAGCAGGACAAAAGCCTGTGGGTAAAAATCAGAGATTAAAGTAACAAAGAGAGTCTAATAGCTGGTGTCTAATACAGGCCACCTAATGCAGGAGAGCTTCTTTCTCCCATCACAGGATGCATTGCACTCACAGGCTCTTGTCCTGCTGGGGCACTACCCCGGCATGCGCTGGGAAAGTAGCACAGAGAGCTTCAGGCACTCCAGGACAGCTCTGCAGTGCACAGAGGACAACTTCTTGAGCCAGGAAATAGACAGCCCTGCCAGAGGAGAGGTGATACTGGATCTAATGTCACAATTAAGCAAGTTCAATGGAGATGCCAATATGAGAGGCAGCCTGGAATGCACTGATGGAGTTTGCAGTCATGAGGGATATGGGTGCGTCAAAGGGTAAAATTAGGCCCCTGCAATTTATGAAAGGAAATTTCCAAACCTTTAAGGAGATAGTCAGCAGCATCCCTTGGGAAACTGCCCTCAGGAACAAGGGAGTGAAATAAAACTGGAAGAACTTTAAGGAAAGCCATAGAGTGCAAGAGCTGGCAATCCTCAGGAGCAGGAAATCAGGCAAGGAAGGCAAAAGACCAGTATGGCTGAGTAGGGACCTGCTGGTCAAATTAAGGGAGAGAAGCAAATGCGCAGACAGTGGGAACAAGGACAGGTAAGCTGGGAAGAAAAGGGAGAAGCAGTTTGGTTGTGTAGGCATGAGATGAGAAGGCAAAGCTGGTACTGAACCTATCAGGGGACGTGAAAAATAAACAGAAGGGTTTCTATAACTATAGTTAACAACTTTCTTGCCTCAGTCTTCAATGATACTCCCACCCCTCAAGTGGCTAGACAGCCAGATGGGGCTGGGGGAGCAAAATGATTCCCCATGGTAAGAAAATATTGGGTGCATTGACCACCTGAGGCACCTGGATGTGCACAGGTCTATGGGACCTGATAAGATGTATCTCAGAGTCCTGAGGAGCAATTGGCCAAGGTAGCTGCAAAGTCACTCTTCATAGTATTTGTAAAGTCATGGCAGTCAGCTGAAGTCTCAGGTGACTAGGGAAAAAGAAACATTGTAGCCAACTTCTAAAAGGACAGAAAGCAGGACTCGGGGATCTGCCGACCTCTCAGCCTCACCTCTGTTCTTGAGAATATCATGGATCAGACACTCCTAACAATCTGTACTAAGGCACATGGAGGACAGGGAGGCAATTTGAGACAGCCAGCACGACTTCACCAAGGTCAAATCCTTCCTAACCAAACTAGTGGTCTTCTATGATGGAGTCACTACATTAGTGGACAAAGGAAGAGCTATAGATGTGGACTTCTGTAAAGTCTTTGACATTGTTGCCTCACAATATCCTTCTCTCTGAATTGCAGGGAGATGGGTTCAATGGTAGACTGATAGATAGATAAGGATTTTGTTAGGTAGTCACATCCAGAGGTCAGTGGCTCAAAATTTTGATAGATGTCTGTGACGAGAGGTGTCCTTACTGGGACAAATGCTATTTAATACCTTTATTAATCACATACATGAGAGAAATGAGTATACCATCAGCAGACTTGCGTGTGACACCAGATTGAATGGTGTGGTTATCACACCTGAAGGATGGGATACCGACCAGAGGGACCCGGACAAGCTTGAGAAATGGGTTCCTGGGAATCTCATGAGGTTTAACAAGTTCAAGTGCAAGATGCTGCACCTGGGTCTGGGCAGCCTCGTGGTGCCAATACAGCCTCAGGGTTGAACTGGAAATATTTTTGTGTTGTAATACTCTCATGAGTGTTCAAGGCAGTTTCATAACCATTCTATGTGATGGAAATAACCTACCATATACCATAATATCATGCATTTCATATTGCGAGACACTAGTGCAAAGGCATACACAGTGGCTTCATCATTCAGTTGCTAAAATACATCATCTTTACTTACTGCTCTTCACGTGCAGATTGTATAAGTGTTTCAAAGAGTTACAAAGACTTGTGATTTGACTTATGAAGGTGAGCCTTTGCTATTAGATCCTCAGCTGGAACTCAGATCAGAAAACTCACATTGGTTTCAATTTAATCAATTCCTTTTCCAGTATTAAAACTTGTAACACTCATGAGTTTAATACAGTCATCTGTATTAATACAGTCATGTGGTAGATACTAAAAATGATCAGTCAACTATTTTGTTTCCATCTGGGTTTGCTACACTGCTCACCAATCAGTGGCATCTACAGTCTGTGGGTTCACAGTGACTCAAGCACTGTCTACCATTCAAAGCTCACTCTTTTACTGAAGCTAAGCTTAGGCTCCACCCAAAACATATTTACACTTGCTCATAAAAACATTCTCAAATTTATGTTTAGTTTTGTTCAATGAATATTCTAAGTATGAGCTTGTAGCACTAAGGCATCAGGATGAAAAAAAATGTGAACTATAAGATTCATAGCTTCTAGGCCTTATTATCACCTTTCATAGTACAGAGACTAGAAGCTCAAGTCCCAGACTCTTTTTTACTGCATGTTGGCTCTTCCCTTCCAAATTCACACTGCTATGACTTTGTTGCTGTTATGATCTGGTCGGAAGCAGGCATATCATACTCTACAGTCAGATAAAATGGTGACACACCCCTTTTTTTAATCTTGCAAAAACATCTCATTGTTTATCCTTTCTTCCTTTATTTATTCCACTTATCTTTCTTCAGTTAGTTTTTTATAAAAAGAAGAAAGAGGTTTAATCTTTTAAATACTGCTGACAATTCATTAAGCCAGCGCATGTTACTAGCTTTTTTCACAACTTATTCATGTCTCTTCACAGTTGAGTGAAATTTTTTACATTGATGGATTTAAATACTCTTATTGTTCATAAGAATACATTTATCTCTTTTACCTGCTGCCACAGTGTACTTGAAGGGTGGGCAGATGTAGAGCCAACTCATGGTATGTGAGTGGCAGCTATTCTCTTTTCTAATGACGAACTACAGATCACAGGTAATAGAATATACAAAATATCTAAATGAAAAGCAAAGGATCAAGCAAGCTAAATGAGAAGTTAGCATGCAGTTGGCCATTACTGCCTGATCATTTCCTTTCAGGAAGGAGAGTGACTAAGCTCCTAATCACTTTTTTATTCAGAGTATGCTCACTGAGTTACCATGTGCTGCTCAAAGGCACTTTATAGGCATTTCTTAACTTTTCAGTCCTTTGATTTAACATCATTGTGCTAATCTCTGCCTATTGCCAAATGCATGCAGTATTAAAAACTAATAATGTAAATTGGACTTTGTGGTGTTCACCTCAAGGAATTTATTGCTAGACAAGGAATGGGTTGATAAGGTTAGCCTACAGAAGCTCAGGTATTTGTTGTTTGTTGCAGTTGTAGGGAGTTATCCTCTAATTGCCAACATTTACAATAATCTCTTTACTCTGTATTAGGAAGAACTATAATAGTGTTAAATAGATATTGGTTAAATTTTGCTTCTGGTTTAGCTACATTTTTTAGTTATATTTTTATTCCCAAAATAAAAACAAGAGTGGGCAGCTGACAGACACATGCAGTGTAGACTTGACAATTCAGTCAAAATATAAGCTTTAAGGTTTTTGATTCAATTCACTAATCTGTGTTTAGGATTGAATTGTCTCAACAAGAGGATGCAGTTTTCTTAACATTTTTTTAAAAACCTTGAAATAAAAAAATTGTGTTCAATTTTCTTACACAGATACAGAGGATTATGATTTTTCATTTTACAAACTATTCTTAGTTATAATATTTTATCAGTTGATTGGATTAGATCTGTCTATTTATTTTGAAGAGCTAGATGGTGGTAATCTCTTATGGAGAAACTTGAGGGAAAAAAATCATTAGGATTAGGAAACAACTAGTCACAAGAACAGAACACTGGAAAATAAGATTCAGCATGAAAATGTAAAAGAAAGAAAAATACTCAGAAAGGAATATTATGAAGAAAAAAAATTGGAAAATACATAATAGCAGAAGAAATGCATGTCATGAAACAAAAGCCCAGTACAACTTGGAGCCAAATATATAAAGTCATGCCATTATAAAAGAAACAGGATCACTTAATTCTATATATGACTAATAAATTACACACAAAAACTACATTTGTTTATGTGCACTAAAGTGACTGGAGCCATAATAGCAAAATGTCACTTCATATATTGCTTTATTTTCTACAGACATGGCTTAAAGTTACTGAATTTGTGTAAGTAAATTAGTCAGGCATCCAAGTCAGCTGATATTCATATGATGCTAAAATCACGGAGACTTTTATTAACTAAATATTTAATCAAAATCTAGGTAAAGAAACCCACAGAAATGAAAGTCATGAAATTGTGGGCCAGACAAGTATCAAAACAAGTACAGCCAAAATTTTTACACACTTGCAAAAGGAAAACTCATAACTGATGAGAACTCTAAAATGAAACATTTGGGGAATTTTATTTCCAGGTATGCTGGTCCTATGAATTAAATACCTACTGCCAGTTGGGCCATGTTATGTTTTTTTCTGCAACGTATATTTTGTCTTGCTTCACTTAAAAGGAATTCAATCCTCATGCTACAACACTGCTCTGCAACAGCAAACCTCTTTAAGTCATGACCATCAGCAGTTTAAAGAATGCTCTTGCACAAAGTAGGATTTATACATAGATATACCCAAAGTCCAGAGCTGTGAGAGCAAAAACTGGCTTTGTCTTTTTGAGGCACTTTGTGTTTTAGCCTGAAAGTTTTAAAAGACACCTCCAGTCACACTCAGAACTACATTGGTTTTGACAGGGCTACTAAGTGTATAGCTGCACCTTATCAGTTTCTGGAAATCAGGCGTTCCACCTACAAGGAGAAGGGAAGCATTCACTCCAATATGTGTGAGAAGCATTCAGTTCTTAGTCAGAGAGCTTTAAACACCATGTCTTCATTCCACAGTGATGACACACAAACACTCTGTCTAGTCTACTTCTAGAACCTTTATCTCTTGCTAAACTTTGGACATTGCTTACAGGAGGTCAATCTGTTTGGGCAAGAGAAAGAACAAACACACAAAACATGGTCCCATATGAGTCATTAAAACATCTGACTATCATACATGCAAGAATGGAAGTGAAAGGGGATCTTGTTGCATGTTAACTTAGTGTTATATCCACTAACTGTGGGACACAGAAGTAAAAATAGACATAGGGATAGGAATCATAATCTGAGATGTTCCCTTCCCACATGCAAGTACAGAGCTGCTCATAAATATTATTACTTTGGCATTTCATAATAACTTTAGCATGAAGAAAGAACTTGGCAAATTCAGTGAGCTAGATTTGGATGTCATTTATCTGAAGGCTAATCCAAGCCCATCTCCTGCTTCCAAACGATTTATAGTAGTAAATTAAATAAGCTTAATAACTAACGTAATCAGATCAAATTAAATGACCTAGTTTTTTTCTTTATACTAGTAATGTCTTGAGGACTAGCACTGTAAATGCATTTTATCAGGGAAGAGTCTGATATATTAGTGAATCAGAGGAGAAATTATGTTGCCAACTCAGATAAAGATGAAATAAATATTTCATCTGTGTTTGTCATGCACAGCATAAATTCTTAATGTACATCTCAAGGTGCTGCAGAAACATTAGAAGGTGCTGAGGTATCGTGGCTAGTTTATCCAAACTTTTATGTACACAATTTGAAAATAATTAATTTGTAAAACATTCTTTGTCTTTTTTTCTTTTTTACACCCCCAAAGGATGAGAACAAAATAGCTGAGTTGTAAAAGAGGATTAGTAAATTATTCTGTTTCCTCTATCTACTTAACCATGCTGGGTGGTCTGCCCCCGAAATCCGTCTGCTAGCTATCCAGCTGGCAAGTACAAACCACTGTCTGTTGAAACTACAGCACAGCTGTATGAATGCCATGAAGGATTCTTTTTCTGCACACATTACATTCAAGTTTCTTAACCCACACTGAGCTAGAAGGAAACTACATTAGACAAACGACAGACAAGATGTGAGTTAATGTTTCACATACTCATGGCTATCTTCTGACATAATTTTTTTTCCCAAAAGCAAGAAAATGGAAGTGAAATAACATTACAAATACAAAAGCCAGAGAGCTGTTCTGATGATTATGTTTGTAGTTTAGTTGTAGTTTAGAGGAACTTGTAACAGTGCCTGAAATTAAAAAATCAAATTCCTTCACATTTAACTTTCACAACAGTCTAAGTAATTGCACTAGTACGGACTCTTCGTATACTCAGCTTAGTTTCATCCTTTGAGATTCTAGTGCACTGAGCTTCCCATGAGAGAAAAAGACTTTCAAAGAGGAATTGCAAGTCATATGCACAAACTCGTTTACTGGTATCCAGAAAACATCCAGCAGAGCTGAAAAATTAAGCACATGATGCTCATCCACAAATGGCAAAGCACCTGTGGAATGTACATGCAATGAAGATTCCTTGGGAATAGATGCAAGAGAAAGAGCAAGTAAACAAGACACACGATTTTCTTTAACTTACTGGTTTTTTTCTGTCACTGGGTGTGAACTGAAGGCAGTCTTTCTGCTATAACTAGTTTCAAAATGTTGACCATAAATCAGCAGGAAAAAAACTAGTTTTTCGATAACTCACATGGCATCATATGGGCTAATCTTCCTTGGTTGCTGGGATTTCCACCCATTTTTGTTTCCTCCCCTTTTCTTTTGAGAAAGAAAGATTTGTAGGCAACAGCAGGCAGCACAAATAAACTACAAAGCTACTGAAATCTGTTTGATTTCCAATAATGACCACCAAAGGAATGCTGCTCTTCTGGCAGAGAGAGCAGATGGCCAGATAATGCGGTGTGATTAATAAAGAGAAGCTCATAGGCACTGAGGTTTTTCAGGGTGCTAGAACAACAATGTGAATAGCAAGTGAATGCTATTTTGATTTGATTGAGGTCTTCTATGTTGATCTTTCTGGTTGGTAGATTTATTAATTTTTTTTTTAATACAAAGGATAGTAATCTATTATCTTCAGGTGCTTACTCCCTGCTTTGTTTGAAGTCAGCAAGTTATAATTCAGAGTTAAGCATTAACACTTATGCACTTTAGAGCTTTATTTTCATTTCAAAGTGCATTCAACACTAATAATTTCAGAGTGTATACTGATTATTTGTTTATCCAATTTGTACTACTAAAAAGGACAAGATCAGTTCCTATTCCAGAACTCTGTCTTGGAAAATAATACAGAAGGGTAATTTTCAAATAGGTATTCATTTAATGCAAAATTATATCCTTTAACTGCAAACACATTAACATTGTCTTTACATGAGGAACACTTCAATTACCAAAAATATACTCAGATCTGCTGGAACTTCCTTTAACAACATGTTCTTAAAAAAAAATAACTAAAAGAGGTTCATTTAACTGAAAAAGAGTTGTATTGCTAAGCCTGATGAGAAGCTGAACATCTGTCATGTCTGTAATATAAGAAATCCAATACTGAATTTGGAAATTACACTTTATATGTCACTACAGAAAAAAAATGTAATTCAATTAACAAATAAAAGTTTATTTTTAGAAAAATCTTTCTAGAAAACTAAAATCAAAAGGAGAGAAGCAAAATGCAAAACTAAAGAAGAATGGCACAAGATTATGATTACTTCTGGTTTATGCCATGTGTAGAAGAACATCAACCAAGGACAACTGCTTTCTTTATCCTTTTCATATTTTCTCTTCTCAGATGCAACTTTTGCTCTTTTATTCTTGTTCCAAATGTTACATCCTTTTCTTTTCCTTTTTATTTTTACAAAACTCAGTGTTTTCTTCAGACCTGATATCAGCAAATACAAACACAGTTCATCCCACAGGCTGTAGAGATTGAAAAATTGGGCATCTATTTTGCAACCAAACCCTTTGTAGGGCAGATTTTCCAGCTGTTTATGATGGAAATCCTTTCATCAGGAGGATTTACTAGATGACCTCTAAAATCCCTTCCAACCAAAACTATTCTATGATTCTATGATAAGGAAAGCCTTTCATAAGTGGTGTAAAGAAAGCCATCATTTTTTCAGGAATTATAATATTAATCAATTAAAAGAAACATATTAAAGGGAAAGCTCCCATTGACCCTCTTTATGAAAGTAAAAGCCTAACCACCAGTATTTAATATTTTACTTTCATAAAGATCTGTCACAACCACAGAAAGCTCTGCTAACCATGAAGTTACAAGCTAATCTGAGGAAACTCTAAGGGACAGTCCACTGAATGCTGTTGTTCTATGGTAAAAATAAAAACTCTTTGAAGTAAAGATAAAAGACTAGACTGAGAAAGCAGAAATCAGTGTCCTAGTGCTGGAGTCTCAGCTGGGTGAGCAGAACCCTTGTTCTCTGGAAATTCTCTTTATTTCATCTCACCATTGTTGAGCACATATTACTGACCCAGTCCTGGGAAGAGAAACTACAATTTGTCTGTGATTACAGCAGTTAAAGATGGGGAATCTTGTATCCCAGCCCAGGAGTTTTTTTATTCATTTTACCCAAGACAGTCACTTGTAAACACTTGGTGGTTTAGACATTCCCAGGGTTTGTGGGATTCAGAATTTCAAGACTCGGCAAAAAATAAAAATACTTGAATCCCAGATTGTCTTTACAGCTAAATTCTTTTGTCATTTGGCATAGGAGAAACACATAGAGATGACTTAGATCTTAAAGCAAGCTAAATGAATCAGGGAAAAGAAAGGGAAGGAAGACACTTATTCTGAGAATCTTTCTTTGCAATTTTGGGATTTTGTCTAACACCAGAGCTTAAGGGTGTAGGAAGGCAGCAACAGTATAATGACTTTGTATATAGCCACCAATAAGAGTGTAAATGCCTGAAAGATTAGATTCAGCTGAGTTGTTTTGAGGCTATCAGTGACACTTAAATGATAGATGAGCACTTAAAGAAGGGAGATAAACAACTACATATCTATGAAAAATCTTAGCAGTGGTTGCTAGATATAACTATTTATCATAAAATAATTCTAGAAATGCCTCCTGGGTTAACAAAATAGCCTTCAAGCAAGAAATGTTCCTTACACTACAATTACAAATGTTCATATGAGGCCTCTATCTCTTCTTTCACAAGTATATTCTACTTTTTATCTGCAAGCACAAAAATCTTGGCAGTTAATTTTCTTTCTTAATTTAATGATAAGAATTTACTTTGCATCTGCCACACCTAATTTCAAGCCTTTTAGCTGCCAACTCATCAAAAGGACAAAACAGGAGATGGCTGAATTTGTGTTAACACTAACTCATGTTATATAAAAATTGCAACACAGTGACTTTAACCAGATAAAACTTGGGTCAGCATTATATGGTCCTGAAAGGTTTATCTTCTCATGCTTATGAGTTGAAAAATTTTCATCCAGAAAATCAAAGAATTGAGAATATCCAGAGCTGTAAAGAACCCACAATGATCATTCAGCCCAGCTACTGTCTACACAGGACAGTCCCAGGAATTGCACCACACACCTGAGATCATCATCCAGACACCTTGGACAGCATTTCAAAGTGACTTCTGATATCTCTAGATTGGAAGATGAAGAAGTGCTATGATTTAACTAAAGAATTAATTACTCACCTTCCTTTATTTTTTTCTATAAAGAGGAAAAATTGTTAAACCGAAGGCTACCTATGTCATGGTAACTAGTCATCCATCTCTAGAATCTATAAGGAAATGCTTTTTCTATAACTCTTAAATAATAATAGTTAATTTAATGGGCTCAATAGGAAAACTAGAATAATACAAAAAGATGAAGAAAATTTTATTTTGTCTAATGTTTATTACATCAGATTACAATAATTTGTTGTCACTACTACATTCATACTCATATATCTCCTTCATATGAAGGTTTATTAATAATTTTTAAAAATAGTAAAAAACACCAAAAAGCAACAAAGAAACCCACAGAGAAAACAAAAACAAACAAAAAACCAAACAAATGTATCCTAAAAAACCCCCAAAAACCAATAAAATCAAAACCAAATAAAACCAAATAAAGTCAAACAAAATCAAACAAACAAACAAAACCAAAAAAAACCCACCCCCCACAACAAAAACATAACAAAACCAAAAAAACCTAAAATATCATTAGACAAAATTACCCCAATGGATGCTGATATAATAAGGACATTTCAGAAAGTGCCCATCTGAGCTTCCCAGCAAACCAACTTGAACTACATCGAATGAGGATCAGGTCTGGCTAAACAAATAATCTGACTGCAATTTTCTGTAACCCATTACCTGGTATTAATGCAGTGAAGACCATGAAAATTGAAACATGGTTCATTAAATGTGTGGGGGTTTTTGACAAGCAGCTCTGAAATCTGTGTTCTCTCTGATGACCAAGAATATTCTGCACTGTAGCAACCTGATGATGTGTTTCAGTGCATAACCTATTGACCACCTGCTGCTTAATATGCTACAGATGATACTTTAACAATCCACAAGAAGCAAGGAATAGACAGAAATGAAAACCTCTCATCCCAGCTTCAATCCACATTACCGAAAACTAGCAAGTTGTTGGACAGAAGAAGTCCAAGGATGGTTTAATCCATAAACTAAGTACTTTTTCCCCTCCTGAACTTCAGAACAAAATATTTAGTTAAAAATAATCATAGCTAAGTGAATTGAAGTGTTGCTACTAAAACCATTAGTTAATTTGCTGGAGATCTTAAGGTTTCTGAGAAGTGTGAGGCTTTTCACTGAGATGGACTATGGGACACCAAGAGGTGGTGGTTATATAGTGAGACAGAGAAAGTTCTGACTACATGAAAAGGAAAATAAAGATATCAACATTGGAGCAAGTATCCCAGTGAGGTTCTGGAAGCTGTCCTAAGAGATTTTCAAGATCCAGTTGAACACAGTCCAGATCATGACTGAATTCAGAGCTGATCACACCTTGAGTACAAAGATGGATTTCACAAATGCTCTTCCATTGTGAATTGATTCTATGAACAAGGGAATAACAATCAAAGACTTCTGAAATTTATAAATTTATTTATTCTGTTTTGTTAGATCTATCTATCTATCTATCTATCTGTATAATTTTGACTTTTTAAAAGGAAGAAGGAAACATAAGCTCAATGTGGGATATCTCTCTCAACAGAGAAAGGCAGATTCCTACAGAGAATAATTCACACATGAAAAGTTTTTTACGATGATCAAGTTCCATGTTGTTATGGAATAGCCAGAAACACTTATATCTACTTCAATTTTAAACAAAGACAATTCAGATGACAAATAATAAATTAGAAATGGGCAGGATGATTTTTACACTGCTGATTAACAGTGATAAAGTAAGCACCAAGTTTTTACATATAAAATGTTTAATTAAAAAAAAATAACTATAACAAAGCTGTAGAATTTAAATGTTACTGGACTGAATTTGTATCACTAGCAAATTTTTCACTCAATATTTTACTGTAGGTCTAATGCTGTTCTGGGAGTCTATATGTCTTTTTCCACACAAGTTGATCTTGGCCTGCAAAAAAATATTGCATTCATATTTTTTTTTCAGTTCCAAGGGGACTTAAAAATGTTTATATAACGTAAATTTAACCCTGATTTGTCAGGCACCTCTGGCTCCAGTAAAATATTATATATATTTTTTAAATCCACCTATTGTTAAAATTATTTAAAAGTCTAAATGTAATATGATAAAAATTACAAATCAAAGACTTATCATCCCTCTATCTCCTATGAGTTCCCTAAATTATCCATTTTTTTTATATACTTGCTATCACTGCAAACATCACTAATGTATTACTTACTACTATGTTACATTTGAAACTAAGTATTTTGTGAAATGGAAAACATTTATCAGATTTCCAGAAAGAAAAAGGAAAAAAACCTCAACCAAAAAACCCCCAACAAACTGAAAACAAGAACAAAATCATGTGGGAATCCTTCATATGGAAATATGATAATTTTCAAAATATTAAATAAGCTATTTTCGCCATGAAATCTCAAAAAGTTAAAAGGGTCTCATGAATTTTCTAAACAATTTTTTGTAAATTTGGACATTTTCATATAACCTTTTTAAACACCCTTTTAAAAACATAATACAGTTCCTTTACTTGATTAATAAGTGCTTTAAATGATATGACTCTACCATTTTTCTTTTGAAATATAACTATTTAAAAAAAGCTTCTATACTATGATATTTGATTGTATTTTTTAGGAAGTCCTTGCTCAGATATCCTAATAAAAGGCATCTATTATAATAAAGATATTCAAGACAGGTTTTACATAGTGCTGCATGGTGGAAAGACAAGAGGAAAGAGGTTTAAGATAAAAGATGTTCCAACCACAAAAGCCTTTACAACCAGTCTGTTCCCATGAAACTCGCAGCTCTATTGTTCATCATCATTGAAACTTATATCCTGCAGTTGGATTTATCATAATTATCAACAGATTTACTTCAGGAGAATTAAATGACACATACATAAAAACAAGGAGATGCAATGCAAAGATCTGTCTTTCATTTGCTTCCATATATAATAAAACTAAGAAGTAATTTAATCTATTTCTGTAGTTGAGATCAGGTTTAATGTCAATAAACCTAAAGGAAAATTTATATTATTCTTTAATCTTCTATAGAAAAATACACTGTTGAATGTTATTTTTTAAGGAATTTACAGATATTTATCTTACATTTTCCTAGCATCCATCTCAAGTATAATAGGTTTCCTCTGAATAATACATGGTATTCTAATGTATTACACATATTCAATAAAGATTAACAGAAAATTTTGAACTTCCTTTTCCTCCCTGGGCATCAACACTGGCTACCCAGGAAAGCATTTAAAGTAGAAATTGAAAACTATTTCCCAGATAAAGGCTTTTCTGCCCACTTATTATTAGTTTGCATCACAGTTAATTGAAAATCTTATTTTGAAGTTTTATGGCTACTACCAACTCAGTTTATAAATCTTAGAAGCTTTAAGCCTGTGCAGCATTGCAATGATTTTCCACACTAGGACCACATGCTGCAAATCAAAAACTGAAATACATCTTCAAATAAACTTCATAAAATAACTGGAGTTAGTTTGTTATGTTTTAAAGAGGATAATTTAAAACATTTTTGAATTATCATCAAAATAATGACAAGCTTTACAAAGTGAAAACATATTCTACTTCTAATTGTTATAATATTATAGTTCCTAAATAAAGATATTTAAATGTTCATATTAACATAGAAAGATTTCTTCCTTCCAGTTCTAGAAAAACCTGGGGAGATGATTTCTTTTATTAAGCACAACTGTAAGATTAAAATAATCTTAAAATAAATTCTAGTGTCATCTGCATAATAGTCTGAAGGATTAGATGAAGAGTAAGTTAGTTCTGCACTGTAATTCTCCCCCTCACTATGTTAAGTGTGAATTATGTTTACAACTAAAAAGTTTTTGCTTACTCTTATTATTTACTGCAAAAACTGCAAAGCAAGAATGATGATTTGACAGCATCTTGGAAAACTCCTTTCCTTATTTTAAGCAGCATGTAAGTTTTAATTGATGGAGATACAAAGTGCTTGCCTCCATCCCAAAGTATAGACATTACTATATACACCTGTGTTAAAGCAGAGAACTATTACCCTACTCTTATATCTCTTTCAGGAAGTGCTGCTTAAGACTGCTTACTATACTTTGGACAAAGAATTGAATAGTAAAGTTTCATCATGCATTGAGTCATTCAATGTAGTTCAGGAAAATAAAAATGGAAATAAAATTGCATCTTGCTCTGACAGTTTTGTCAGACAAAATTTTGTGTGTGGGAGAAATGTAAGGTGTGTGTATTTTAGACCACTGTGTATTCATGTAGCATAGAAAATTGTTCTCTAATATGCATTTGATGACTTGACAATATATATATCTATATATATATAGATATATATATATAGATCTATTCACACACATTAAACATCACATAAAACTCAAGAAGCAATAAAATTGACTTGTTAGAGGAGTTTAGCAGTTCCCTATAATGATGCCTTCAATAGTGACATCTTTATGCTTCAAAATATATCTTTGTGGGGTTGTTGGGATTATTTGAGATTTTTGGTGCTTGTTTTATTTTTCTCTATCTGGAAGAAGAGTGAACCTAAATAATTATTTGATATTACACATGAAAACATTGCAGTTTGTATGTTGTTGCTAGAGTTGGAAACTTGGAAACAATGAAACTCAGTATCCTGATAAAGGATACTCACTGCAGGAATATTGCATACCAGCAGTGATCCTTTCCAAAATTTTGAATAATAAAGTTTAAAAAGTGACTTGTGAGAAAGACAAGAGAAATGCAAAGTATGGGCAGTTACTCAATCAGTAACATGATATAATATGCAAACTCAAGCATTCAGTGAAAAATCTAATTTTCCATTCAGTAACCAAAATAAAAGTATTTGCTGAGGAAGTAATTAGGTAGAAAGATAAGACATGCATATATCTTTCTGAAAAAAAGTGTATGCTAGGTACATCATGTGCAAGTTTCCCATAAAGCTTAACCCATGAAAATTGGCTTTTGATGCCAAGGGCAATGAGACCTTCAGCAATATGCTGAGTGTGGGTCATCTGAGCTAGAGCTGCCTAGAGTCACACTAAAATAATTCTCTTCCAAGATAAAAACCAGAAAAAACAAAACCCCAAACCAAAAACCAAACACATTCTTATCCCTGTATTCATATCTGACAGGTTTTGTAAAACTCTTAGAACACTAGTACAAGCATATTTACATAAAATAAATTTCTCCTCAGTTTATCACTAACTATAGGGAAAACAAGAAAAAAACCCAACAGAAGTATGTAACATAGAAACACCATGCAATCAATTAACTTGTTTATTAATCACTACTTCAGAAAATCACATTCATAAAAAAGAGTAAAGAATAGGTCATTTCAATAACTGGAGAAAAAACATGGGAAAAAATCTATCTTCATGTCTCTTTTCAAAAGAAAATAAAAATTGGCTAAATTTACTGATAATATGAAATATCAAATTACTTTTAGCCTCAAAACAACAGCTTAGTCAACATCTGGCATGATATTCTGCACTTAGAAACTTAGTATTTACTGATTCAGTTTAGGCACAAAGCCAAAAGAAGTGGTGAATCACTCTGCATCTCATCCATCTGATATCATTACATCAAAAGTTGGGGAAACAGAGAAGCTGTTTGTTTAAAACCACCTAAAAGTAATGGAACTAAATTGAAATTTCCATTGTTAGCACAGTCATATTTTGGTTAAAATTTAAGTTGTAGTAACTGTATATATTAAATAGCTAATAGAGTACGTTAAATGAGATGATACTTCAGTGAAGAGGTTTCTCCTAGAAACAGTGGAAATAATTTCTAATCATGGAAAATGTTGGCATAGTTTTATCTTCCTTTTATTTTTTTTTTTCCATGAAAATTCTACATCAGGACTACTTTATTTATTCAAGTATTTTGAAAAAACCCACAGTGAATATCCACAACAATAATGTAACTTTCAAGAGAAAACAGATATATAGGCCTGGACTATTGATGTAATTAAACCAGAAACTGCCTTAAAGGAGATCTAAACATTGCTAGTCATACAACAACAAAAATCCCAGTCAGATTACTAGTATGACTACAAACTTTTCAAATTTAATTTAGGGCACTTTTTAATTTAGCCCACATGTCTCACCCATGTTATTTCCTTCTGTAATGCAACCAACAGTCAAGCCTAAAACAATTACAGAAGAGAATGCCTTCTGCATTTCCAAGTCTTTGTTTTCCTTTCATAAAGGTTTCAGTTTGAATCTGAGAGTATCTGAGTAAATTAATAATACAGCTACATAATTAGATTCTTGTTTATGCCATGAGTAGACCAGAACAGTTCAAATCACAGGTGAAACAGTAGTAACTTAATAGTCTGTTTATTCAATATAAGCAAAAAATTTCTATCTGAATTATAAAAAAAAAATAAAATGTTACAGTATATCATAATTGACTTGCAATTTTCAGAATTCTTGCTTATTGAACATTAAATATTTTTCAACAGGCATGTCACATGCTACACGTATCATTGAGACCAGAAATCTATAAGACAAAAAATCTAGTGAGCATTCAAATACAGAAACTTGCACAAAAAGAAATTAAGTAGATTTGGCTAGTTTGAGAACCCAAAAAAAACCAAATTTATGTCTGAGACTAATTTCTGTAATCCAAAAACAAGCTGCAAATATAAAATTATCTTGAAACATCATAACCATTTTGTATTTAAGAGCAATACTAGGATTTATTTTAAATTATTCTGTTCATACTTTAATATAAGGAAAGACTAAAAGGTGTTCCTAGTTTACTATCCACAAAAATTGGGTGTAGATAACTAATTTTTTATTCCACAGTGGAGGGTAGCTGCCCTTTTGAAAAGTACTGTGAGCAATTTGTGTATCTTTGTGGTCATATCCATACTACAGGGAGATACTAAAGGGACTGCAGCACCTTTGCTGTCATCTCCTCCATGTTGATAGTTCTGGTCTTTAAGTATCATAACCACCACTGCAATTGTCCTTCCATGGGCAGTTTCATATAAGCATTTTCTTTTAATGATATGATAAAAGTAATTAAGGAAAAAGTTAATTTGTTAAACTTTTGCCGTGGCAATATTGTTCCACAAATGATGAGAGTTACAAAGAGCATATTTTGAATTTTTAGCTAGGATGAATTTAAGTCATTGTTTCTCAAACTCTGATAGTTGAACTTTCAATTTAAACAATATGTGGGCATGTATTTTGAAGTAGTACTTGAATTATATATGTGTATATGTATCTACACTGAGAAAAATTTCAAAGATCAGCATATACCAGGATTCATTGCCCTAAACTACTTCTGACATTCAAATGGAAAGACTTTTGGTAAATGTTGTTATCTAAAAGCAGAGCACTGCATATGCTGTTTGATCTGAATACAAAGATTTTAAGCACTAAGAGTGACTGGAAGGTTTCTCCACTGTTCTTTAAGTATATTAAGTCTTTTCAGACATTTTCATAGAAAAAAAAAATCCTTCATTTTCTACTCAAAGAGCCTGACTGACTAAAAATGTTCAAATATGCTGTTTGAAGGGTAATGTAAATCTTTTAAACATATAAAACCACCCTCTCTGTGCTCACCCTCCCTGTGACACACATTAAAGATGAGCTAAAATTGATAAAGTAAAAAAGAAAATTAAAAGTAGATTATGTAATAGAAGTGTATTTCACTTCTTACTTTGAAATAAGAGACGCTTTACATAGATATCCTCAAAGAATCCAGGAAAATCGAATTCCTTTCCATTTCAGATGTAATCAACAATTTTCAACACAGGGTTTTCAATACCATCTGAAATACTTCTGTACTTTATCCATTTCATTGGAACATAATCTCAGAAATAACTGTCTTTTATGAGCAGTCCTTCAGTATGGCACAAAATTAAAAAAATGTAAGTATTTCATAGAATCTTAGAATGGCTTAGGTTGGAAGGAGCCGTGAAAAGCATTTAGCTCCAGCACCTCTGCCAGGGGCAGGGGCACTTTTCCCTAGACCCAGCTGCTCAGAGGTTCATCCAGTCTGGCTTTGAACACTTCCAGGAATGGGACACCCACAAGTTCTCTGGACAGCCTGTTCTAGTGCCTCACCATCCTTGCAGAAAATAGGGTGGGTTTTTTTCTAATATTTTAATCTGAACTTAGTCTTTCAATTCAATACCATTACCCTTTCTTCTGTCATTATATTCCCTTGTTTGTTCTACAAGAAAACCCCTATGCCTTTAAAAGTGTCAGTATTCTGTCAGTCTTGGTTTACAGAATGGGTTTTTAGTACCCATTTTTATGGCTTTAGAAGCACATCTGAACTATATTTTAATAAATATAAAATTCCAAGTTTTCCTGACATTCATTTTATATAAACACAACATAATGACTTATTGAAGCTTCTTGTTTGAGGAACTTAAAAAAATAAATCATATTTTTTATGTGGAATTTTTTGATTTTTCAACAGTCTCATCAAAACTTGCATATTAAAATTGTGAGTTTCTGAATGTGCAGTTCAGAAATCGGGTCTCCCACCACCTGTGCAAGAAACCTACCTCCCAGAAATACATATCTTTTGTATGTTATTTCCTCCAATTTAATGAATTTTGTGTTCCTCTCTTCATTGTGTCACACATTCGGGTGAAGAAAGATACTTCATCCAATCTTACTGCCTCCCATAAAAGAAGAAAACAAGCTTGAGGAAACTCCAAACAAAGTTTCTCTATTTCCTGTGCAAATACTCTAATAATCATTCAGTAAAAATATATATTATTATAGTGATATAAAATATGGTCTTGGATACCATTCTCTGCTACTATTTTTAAATAATCTATTTTTATGAAGAAATCCCAAACAACACCAAAACCCACCAAAAATGTATTTACTATGAAGACAAAATTCAATGTCTTTGTCATCCACCTTACGTTACTAGTGTAACCTTAAAAAATTGAGGTATTGTAGATGTGCCCAGAGTTTTATGTTGATTAGTTATGGAGAGATCACTTAGCTCATTTATGGTGTTTTGGGGTTTCTTTGGTTGGGTTCTTGTTGTTGTTTTGGTTTTGTTCTCTTGTTTTTTTCTTTGCTTGTTTTGTTTTCCCTAGTTAATTTATTTGTTTAGGTTTCCCTTCACAAAACACAAAGCTCTGAGTTTGGAAGAAGTTTATGGTTGCCTGAAGAGAAAAATACACAAGTAGATCTTGTTCCTGAGTCTCCTATAGATTTTAGCTCCCATGTCACAGACCTAGTTTGTGCTACTTCATTTCAATGTCGTTTTATCTGAGTATTTCCCATACCAAGTTTATTACAAGTAAAGTTATTAGTAATACTATTTCCAGAAAGACCTGGCTGTTACTGTTCCTGCTCATACATCTTAAATATGACCATTATTTTGATACCAAACTTACACGATTTTTTAGACATCTTCTAATGTTGCCTGACAAAAATGTGAAATTCCACTGTTCCTTCTCACCTTTTTCAGGAAGGAAAGGAGGAAACATATAAGTCCAAGCCAGCAAAATTATTATCCTACTAGTAGATGCTAGAACCCTCCAGGGAGTTTCAGGTTAATTACTTATGACTCACTGAGACAGCTGAGGCTGATTACACTCAACATTTGGTATAAACAAGTAAGAAGAATATTCTCCTGCATGCCCAGTGATCTGGGTATAGGTACTGAGGGAATGAATTGCAAAAGCTGGTACTGAAACCAAGGGAAAAGAACATAAAGGAATGCTGGCTCTCCTTATATTGTAATATTGAATCTGGCTTCCTCACAGCATAAGTTTTGGCTGAGCCCCCGCCTGTTACTGTTGATTCTGTAGTCAGGTGAATGTTACAGCTGACTCAAACTCTTTTGTGGGCAGAAGCCAGGAGTAATTATTATCTTTCAGTAAAGTTATGTGCTTTTTCTGCGTTAATAAACCTGCTTAGTTCTGCTAATGATCTCTCTTAAATGGCTTGATTTTAGAAACTGGCAACACAACTAGAACAAAGTAGGATTATCCACTCACACACAGAGTAATCTGAGCTACAAGTTGGTGATTGCTGTTGTCTCACAGTCCATATTTAAAAAAATAAATCTTTCTAATTTGTTAATTTACTCAATAGAAACACTTTTTCTAGTATGTACATTCTATAAATATATATCTAAATATGTGCACCTATATTTACACATTACAGATGGACTGGTCTGTGTTAACGAGTCAGCTAAAAAACTGCACATGTAGCTCTTCATCTAAAACCTTCTGAACCATTTTCCAAGGTTGAATTTCCATGTTAGCTATCAAAAGAAAAACATAAGGGGAGAAAAAAGGATGGCTTGATCTCACATGTCATAGGTACAGGGGAAGATCATGGGTTTGATGATTGCTGATCCAGGAAGGCTTGAACAACAAAACATTTTTTACTTAGAAATTTGGAATATCGCATAACCCTGGAATGGAAAAATATAAAGACATAACGAAAAAAAAGGAATGAACTGACTAATGTTTTTCATCTTCAAACTTGTAGTTCTTGTCTATCTTACAAGAGAGCTGTAGAAACTGGCTTTCCTTTTGTGATAATGGCTTTAAATTAGAACTTGCAAAATTTGTAAAAGCAACTTTCTATTTTTTGTAGTAATTCATAAAACAAATTCACAATGTGAAATATACAGTAAAGTTTATGAGAGAACGGAACTGCTGAGTGGGAGGCCTCTTCCAGTACCTACAGCTTCTATTTTGTGAAAAAAAAATCTTCAATATAATATTTTTAAAAGGTTATTTGGATCTAAAAAACTTTTTATTGTTGTATTTTCCTTTGGTAAATCCATGCAGCATGAAATAAATGTTTCCTATGTTTTGAGAATGTTCTTATTCTGACATGATTTAAGTATGTATTATATTGAAATCAACACTAGTCACATTAGAGTAAGTTTCCTATTTTGATGAGAAATTAAAAAAAAATATGAGCTTTAGAAATGTATTCTGAACCAGATATCCTTAACAAAGAGATCTGGAAAACATATTATTAAAATAAAATAAAATAAAATCCCAGAAAAGCAATTTAGAGTTTAGCTCTGGTTTTCTTTCCTCTTTATTTCCCTTTTTTTTTTCCCTCCTTATACACAATATTCCATTGTGTTACATTAATTTTTTTTTGTAATTAGAATAGAATAGTTGTAGTAGGAAGAGATAGACCTACAATTATCACCCAGTTTAACAAAAAGTTAAAATATGTTGCTAAGGGCATTCTCCAAAGACTTCTTCAACACTTAGAGGCCTGGGCATTGATTACCTCTCTAGGAAGCCTGATCCAGTGCTTGATTACACACACAGGAAAGAAATGCCTCCTAATGCCCAACCTAAACCTCGCCTGGCACAGCTTTGAAACATTTTCATGCATCCTTGTCACTGGATCCCAACGAGAAGGGATCAGCATCCACTTTTCCACCTCCCCTCCCCAGGAAGCTGCATAGAGAAATAGGTTCACCTCTCAGCCTCCTTTTCTCCTAAAAATAGACATTAGGGCATGATCCAACAGAGAAAAGAATCAGGTGATCTACAAGGTCTCATGTATAGCAGTATCTTTTTGTGGTAGATTTGGTTAGGACAGGTAGGAAGGAAAAGCTATTATGTCTACGTTAGTTTTTGTTCTGAGGTTTTAATTTTCAGTTCTCCAAACCAATAGGTAAAAAAAAACTTTAAAATTATTTTTTATGAATGCCTTGATTTGATATTAGTGGTTTGCATGACATTTTACTATGAGTCAGGAAACCACCATGCAGTGATATAAATATTTCTCCTGCAGCATATCCTGCTGTTTTATTTCTGTACCCCTGCAAGGCTAATAAGCTACATGATATATTATCATCATGAGGTGAGGGCAACACTGACGAGAAACCCAAGTATTTTGCTATTTATTATACTCAAAGCCAAATCATTTCCTTCACTATTAGCATAATCAACTATTGACTACAAAAATCTTTTTAGAACAAGGAAAGAAAGCTACAAAGTTACTAGATGTAACTGGAAATTGAGAAAAAAAACTCCAGTGGTTTTGAAAAGAAAGGTACATTAAAAATAATGGAATTTACCCTTAACTCTTTCATTCATATATAATAAAAAAAAAAAATTACAAGTAATTATACAATGTAAAGTTAACACCAATGATTATGCTATTTTGCAAAAGAGTAATCCACATAATTATTGAAATCCTGTCAGAAGAAGAAAAAAAAAAAAAGAAAAAGAAAGGATTGGAAAGTCTTAAGTCCTCAAAAGTTTGCATATTCAAGCAAGGTATTGAAAAAAAATATGCTCTATGCTATTATTGCCTGAAATATGAAGGAGGAATAATTTTTTCATACATAGAATTAAGTTCTGGAGAAAATAATTATTTCAATCATCTTTGACTAAGACAAAATTTCTGAAACTATCTTTTTCTGAAAAAAAATCCAAAAAACCCCCATACTTCCCCTGAAAAGACCCACTACCCCACAAAACCTCATAACCTCATTCCCTTAAAAAAACCAAACCAAAACAAACCCAAAATTCTAGAATGGCAATATGTTCTAAAAATTCTGGGGTTTTGTAAAGGAATATTTTTTAATTGTTTCCTGGGTTTTTGGTTTTTGTGGCTTTTTTGGACTATCTATACAGAAGGATTAAAAACTACCACCTTGAGCATAAGAAAATCTTGTAAAGTAGAATTTATATACATAAAAATATAGAAAAATAAGTGAGATTTCATCTACATGAAAACAGTTGTAATTTTGTCACCAGGGCTGTGATAAGCACTTCCATAAATAATTATACAATGATAGGTTTAGGGTAAGGACACACTGGGAGAGAAGCTCTCAGTGATCTTCTGGAAACAGAGCACTATCTATCACTCAAGGAAAACAGACTATTCTAATTCAGAAGAAAGATGGAATAGAAATACTTAGCAGTCTACATGAAAGTATTTATGTGCTTGAAAGAATTAAAATCCATTTTCTTTTAAAAAACTGCATTAAGGAAGCATTTAATGCATTTTGATTCTAATTTGGATTATAATTACTCTTAAAAAGCTGAACTTAACCTTTGAATGAATGTAAAAAATAATTTAAAATGCTAGATTTATAACACTTTAAAATGTAGAAAGAAGTTAAGTACAATTCTAGCATAAATATAAAATGCCCTTTTCATTCTCTCCAGCTAAAGATCCTCATTTATTATAATTAATGCTGGAATGCTACTTTTGTTGAAATCATTCTCACATTAGTGGTTGTACTGTTGACACATAATCATCTGCTGCAAGTTTTTTTGATTTCTTATGGCAAATATAAAAATTTAAGTGATACAGTTATGTTGGCAAATATGTTTCTGGAAGGTATGTAGAAGAAATAATATCTTTGAACTTATTAAAAACCCAAACCGAAACCTGCCTGCTTTTCTGAAGCACAAAGAGGCATCTTCACTACATCATCATTACAAATACACAACATCACTAAAGGCACCACTTTTTGCTTTGAACTCCAACATTATCAATAAATAGTCCACCACTTTGCTAAAAAGCTTAAAAAAATATTTTTGAAACATCTGGAGGGATGGTTTAGCATTGCCTTAATTACAATTTTAACTATTTATTCATGTGTAAGAAAAGGGTAGTTAAGCCTTAAGCCTTAACCATATTAAAACATTCAGCAAAACAACCTTCACTAAATTACTAGCTATTTAGATTACTACACATTACACCAAAGGTAAGTTATGGCTCAACAAGCTGTTTTCACCCAAGCACCTAAATTCAAACACTTCTCCAAATTCTGGAAACTACTCCACTGCATGAAGTTTCAGTCAAGAAAGGAAAGGCCTTTCACAAATGTGGCTGGAGTAGTGCAAGGTTTGCAAACCTCTTCCCTCCTCCTCCAGATATTAGATGTACTGGTTAACACCAAATAATTACTTAGTGGGGGGTGGAAAGAGCAGCAAGGCTTGAAAAGGGTCAGAGCAATTCTGTTGAAATTAAACATTGCCAATTGATTTTTGAAGTCAACAGGATATTCATGCAAAGCTTAGCTTATTTAATACAGTCTTCTCAACTCTGAGGAAAAATACTTATTTAGGAAAATGAATGTATTGGTCCATATTAACCCTGTATAGCACCCTTTTCTTCACTTTTAATATTTTTCTCCTTTTGTTGAAAAATTATGTGCTTGCAAATCACCACGAATATAGAGAGATTTTTCAGAAGATGAGAATAGTTGGAGTAAAGGTTGAGCTTAATCAAACTAAAACTTGGAAGTAATTTGAAATTGGCAATTATCAACAGCTTTCCCTTTAGCTCACTGATCTTTACAAAGAACTTCCTATTCATTTATGAAATGTATTTTGCATGTTTCATAAAGAATTTTTTTTTCATTTTCTCACAGTAGTTGTGGCAGAGCTGGAAGCAGAATATAGAATCTCCCAATATCTATTCCAAATCATGCTGTGAAATGAATTCTTAAGTTGGACTCCAAAGTGGAAACAGCTTATTTCTTGCTGATGCAGCATGATACAAGAGCTTCTCCTGCAAAGATTTCTATTTGGCTACCCGAGCTGCTGATTAATCATGGATATTTGAACATAGCTGCCATTTTATTTACTTGTAAACTGTTTTTTTTTTTATTTTTGAAAACTTTTTATTTTTTAAAACCTATTATTTGGACCTATTTCAGAAACATTTCTGGTTTTATTTTCTCATTCACCCAAGGAAGGGTCTTTGCAAGACAGATCTGCTAAATTGATAAATATAGTTCTCTCTAGTTAGCTATAGTAGCAAATGCAAAGATTTCAAAGGCTATTCAAGTTTAGATGTCAGAGAGTAAGAAATACACTAAAACTTTTGTGAAAACTCTTACCTACTAGAAAAGTGAAGAAAATCTAAATAAATAGATCTTTATGTGCTTTACTTAAAAATAATTTTACAATTTGCTTAGGGATCAGAGGTTGGAAAGGCACATTTATTTGTATATTTTGTCAGATATTTCATGTCACAAAACATCACAACTCTCACTAAGGTCAGCAGCATTTAATATAATGCTAAAAGAGAAAATGTCACATTATCTTGTAGCTGACTGTATGCATAAATAAGACAAATAAAAAATATAAGGAGTCTGTATAGAAATATTACATTATTTTATAGTAAAAAAAATTATAATTATCTTCATTAATCATTTCAGCTTCATACATATTTTTCTTCTCTGCTTCCCAGGGGAGTGTCTTTTTTGCACACATAGAAGTACCAGCTTACCCAACTTTATTATTTTTCTAAAGTCATGTTTATGAAAGTTAGGAGAAAGTTATACAAAAAGATACAACCTTCAGAGGCTATGAATGAAGCACAGAAATATGGAAAAGAGATATAAAAATATGTGAAGTTAAATAAAAACTATCAGAAATTTGTATATGTTTGTATTTTGCTTTGAGGTCAATCTAATGTCTGTTTTTCTTATGGGGGCTTTCAATCAATTCTGGCAGTGATATTCTATTATATGTATGAGCATCTTGAGACATCTAGGATTTAGGCAATGTGTTGAAGCATACAGTGTTTGATCCAAAGTGTCTGGAATCCATAAGCATAAAATATAACAGGTTTAGATATTTACTGCAATTCTATACCCTTACTGATAGCATTAGTTACAATCTTGTCATTTGAAACTCGTAAATTATGGGATGTCTGGTTGAACATATTCTACTTGCACTGTTTTCATGATGTCTCAGTATAAAGTGCCAGTTAAGTGAAGAGCATTTGCAAAATATAGGGCCTTAAGGACTGAACTGTATTTAGCTGTTTATAATGGTTGTAAATCCTTTCTTTACACAGTTATAGTAATGTGAATGAATTTTTAATCTATTTTGTTATAACAGTATCTCCGAAATACTGTATGCTCAAATATTTTATCCCTTTTTTGGAGTGTAGTTCCTCTGGAAAAAGAAGCAGCTATTGTAGCATTATGCTAAAGAAATTTTAGTCCTGTGTGAGATATAGCAAGGCAAGAATAACTCAGATCTAGGCTGTCTAAATGAGTTTGTTTAATTGTTGCAAACCGATAATCCCTTTGTGATTACTAGTAAAAAAGATGATGCAAGAAAATCCCACAATGTTTTCTCAGTGCTCAAAGCATTTTAAGATTTTGACACCAAATTATGAGGCATAACAGAGACTCTTTGCTCTCCAAGTTTTGTCAGTGAATATAGGAAAAAAAAAAAAACAACCCAGAACCAATGAAACAAAAAACACTTTAAAAGGCAATTTTAATGTATTTTCTATATATTCAGTTTCTCTTTCAAGATCTCTTTGGAAACTATATTGTATACACTTGTGTGAATTTATATGTGAATTTGTATAATTGGAAATGATGGAGTTATTTTTTTGAAGAGGTAATCAAGGAACTGTGAAATTCACTTAACAAGAGAGTTTCAAGAAATATTTGTGAGAGCAAATAGTAAATCTGTATAGTAAAATTTTGAAAAAAACATTTTTTTTGGCAGGAGATTAGAATTGGTTGAAAATCTAGACAGTAGAAAAATTTTTTAATTCTGTTTTCCACCCTTCACAAAGAACAACTAGTGTTATTTTCAGCTAATAGAGCACAAGCACTCCTGCGTTACAATATTGTAAAGTACTATTGCTTTCTAGGAGGTGACAGTAAGCATTTCATATTGTAGTATTACTAAACAACTCTTTACAGTGAGGTGATCTGAACTAGTGTAGGTAAGAACACTTAGATTAATATAAGTGCTAAGAAATATAGGAATCAATTCTGTTTTGAAGCTTAGGCCATGACTAGTGTCCTTCACTATAATTATGTGTGAAACTATCTTAATCCACTGCTGAAGTTCAACCCTAGGTGGATTTCCTCTGTCCACGTAAATGTAGTGCTGACAGGAAGTACCAGGCTGTGAGCAGACAGAGCCAGCCCAAAAAGTAGCACTTGGCAGCCATTGCTATCCAAAGACTGATGGACTTTGTATCAGATCCTTTTACCTTAGTTGTTCTTTGCTCTCCTCTTTCCTGAGCTGACAGTCTCAACAGGATGCTAGTTAATGCTTGTGGGAGCGAGAGCAGCTCTCCAGTAGGCAATATTCTCAAAGTGCTAACTCATTTTATACCAGCCAGTTAACTGTCACCTGAGAGTAATGACTTTCTATCACTACTGAACTGAACTTGATTCAATTCTTTTACTATTTATCTTCGCAGTAATAAACAAATTTGTCTTGTCAGTACAGTTTGTTTGCTTAGGCCCTTCTGAAAAAGAGCCTACTGAATGTCTGTTCCATATGACAGAAAATACAACAGTACTAGACAGGAGGGGCAGTAGAGAGAATATTTTAGTTTTATAAATTCCTTAAATTCCTCAATGAACATAATATTCTTTATAGCATTTATCAAGAAACTTCAGGATAAGGTCTTTCTTTATGTTTGGGAAAAATTTTTCTATTTAAAATTCATACCATGAACAACAGCATGTGGGACTCTACCTGCGAAAAGCTAAAGGCAATTGTTTCCTTTGAAGCGAAAAGCAAGAGAAAAATATTCACTTATCTAAGCCTTTGGGGGCATCTTGGGTTTTTCTGCATTTTCCCATTACTATTTGTGAGATTAGATCTGACTGTGTCTCAGGTTTCCATATCTATGCTCCTGGCAAGTGAGCTATGCCTCTAAGCAACATCCTTTGTTAGGAACGGTGTGCTGTGGCAGTATAGAGCCTGTCCTCTGTATTGTCATTTATAAAATCTAGGATGTATTCCTCTTTGACTCACAACTATTTTGCTTCATCATTCTCTGTGAGCCAGCTTCTTATGCCACTGTTATTTCCCCAAGTTTAATTCTGCGGACATGACCATTTCCAGTATAGGAGGAAAATATGGCTGGGAAAAACCAATTCTATTCATACTCCTTACACACTGCTGTTGACTCCCTCACGCTGAATGAAAAAAAAAACATAAAGACATTTCAGTGTAACTTAAATTTGATTTTTTTCCTATCACCCTTTAGCCTTCATCCTTGGTGTCATCCAAGTAAAGAACTATAGGTAGAATATATTATTTTAGAATTTCTTCCAAGAAAAATAAAAGATAGTATGGTGTCAAAATTATTAAACCTCATTTTTCTTACAGCTTTTCTCAGGCCCATAATAATTGCTAGAATATGAAAGGGCTATCTGGAGCATGCTAAGAGTAGAAGCAAAGTCCATGCTGTTTCTCTCCTCTGCCTCTTCGCTGTACTTCTGTACAACACCGCATTGGAGAGAGGGCTTCAGGAAGGGTGTGAGTCATCCAGGCAGATTCCATGACTCCTGAGTCATACTGTGCAGGTTCCTTGTATATTGTCAAATGGATCAGTCACCATTTTTTTAGTTCTACAGGACTGTTCAAATTTTTTCTTACATGCTTTAGGTGTCTGTATAAAATGTTTTTTATCATGTTATTACAAGCCTTCAATAAACATGAAAACTTTTTGTACAGATAATTAACCTTTGACCACCTTTTTTTTTACCAAAAATAATTTAACTAAATAATTAAACTTCATTAACTACAGTATATGCTGCAGGGCATTGAATCAGATCCTCAAACACAACTGAAATAGATTTCTTGTATTTTAAAAATCAGCATGTGTAAGTTACCATATAACCATAAGTTACAAATTATTCCACTTTTGTCTGTTTAGCCCCCTTAGCCCTGGAAACCACCAGAAACCTATAAAACAAACAAAGTTAACTATCTTACTACTCTCTCACACACTTGAATAATGGCTGTGTATAAGATACCTAGAACAAGCATAATTCCAGAGCTGTCAAATCTACTGATATATTACAATAATTCACATAATATTATTGCAATACATAGCATAATATTAAAAGAATGTTGGAACAAATTTTCTAATTCAGTAGCAGGGAATGATGGCCACTGTTGATAGAATTAGACATTGAGAGATATTAAAAAGTAACCCTAACCCTAACCCATTCCATGCATATATAAGTTTATCTCTCAAAGATTTTGTTAAAGAAAACTAAGAGGTTTCTATTCTCCACTCAGAGAATAGAAGTTTCTGTTATTGACTAACAGTAGAAGATAAAATTACATCAGCTCTCTTGGCCTTCTCTTTGTAATAAAAGTTTGCAATGTCATATTCCACTGATAATGTTACTTTAATATCTCATGATGATGCGAATATCATTACACTGCCCCAAAAAGGGACCTATTCTCCTCTTCAAAGAGTATATGAATTAATTTGAACAGAGAAACTACATAAGAAAACCACTGACTGTGCAGCTGAAATAATTTAAAGACAGTAGGACAGCAGGACACAAATACCACACACTTTTTGAATTAATGAGATTTAATTTAAAAAGCCTTTTCCCAGAATTCTTTCCATGGACAATACTGGTCTTTATAGCACTATTACCATTTCAGAAAAAGACAGAAAAATCCATGGATCAAGAAAATAAATCTGCCATAAAACCATAGAGGGAGAAAGCAAACACTTTGGAGGGAGACACTCCTATGTCTTGTTTACATACAATTTTAGGTATGATGCACTTTGATTTTTCTTCCCTTTCTGATGAAATAATGCAGATTGCTTTGTAAAAGAACAAGTCCCCCTGCAGGGCACTTCAGGGCTGATTTGTTCCTTAGATATAGCTAAAAAACATGTTAAAACCAGCAAGTTGGGGAAGCTAGTATGGACTAGTATGATAGCAAGAAAGCACCCAATAATCAAAACAAATTAATTATCAATACTGTTTTTCCTTCACTGCCTTTACATTTTACCTTTCCTATTATCCAAACATAAGTTTACATTTGTGACTTAATTTCCTATTTTAGATGTTAGAGAAAAGTACAGATCTGAATAATCCATCAAAACAATCTTTATAAACTTTATTTACTGAGAAATGTTTTTGTCCTTTCCTAAAAGCTGTATAAGGATGGACAGCTCTTTTAAACATGAATGGCAAGTTATCTACAATAAAAGATTTGCAATTAATATTAACAGAATTTATTACTCTAGTTTACAGGGAAAAAAACCGACAAAAAATACCTTATAAAATAATGATTACTAAAATACATTTTCTTACATAATAAATGCTGTATTTTCTTTTACTTTTATCTGTGCACAAAAATTGTGTTGGAGCATAAAACCCCTGGGTTTTTTTGGTAGTGGGGGTTTTGTTGTTATTGTTGTTCCTTGCTCAAAACAAGTCAAGAACTCCTGAAATATTAAGTTACTGTATTAATAAATTGAAGCAATTTTTTAAAAATTCTAATGTATATCTTGTTCTAGTATATGCCATGATTTTTTTTTTACTTATTCAAGACATTCAAGTTGGCATTCACATGAAATGCTGTGTTGCTGTTGAGGCAAAAAAAGCAATATAGGTGATACTGTAGTAATATTCAGAAATACTTAAATATCGAATTCATATTATGTTTTCATTTAAATCCTCTTGTCATCATAGAAGTTGTTCCATTTGTCTGAAAATCAGTTATACAATATAAATATAAAATAGAATTTTCACAACTACAGATGACACATATCACACTGGAGGTTCTAATTCCTTTAAATACCAGTCTGTAGATTTTGGCATACTAAAGTTAGTGTATTTGCTAAAATACATAAGAGATAAACACACTTCCCTTCAATCTTTGGGGTTTAAACCATTTGCAATAACAACTGAATAAAGGCCTTCTTATATAACAGTAAATTTTAGTATGGGTACAAATCAACACAGTCTCATTAAAAAATTCCTATCTGCTGTTCCTTTACAGGTCAGAAGTTTATTTTTCCTTTGTCTAATCCAAGACTAAGGGGACACACAATCACTTTGAAAACCCTCATTGGGAAAAAAGAGATATTAATAGTTGCATGCAATGGAAACCGGACAAATTTTAACATGTAAATCCATAGATATACTAAATGCACATTATATGGCCCAGGGGAATCAGAATTCCCTACTGCAGATGTATAGAAGATTACTTTGAAAACAAATCAGCTTATTTGTCCTGCTATACTTTTCCCTGAGCACCTTATTTTGGCCATCAGATGATCTTTGGTCTGACCTTATACCTTGCTTAGATTTCTCATATATAGAGGAAGAAGTATTTTCCACTGAAATCAAGATTAAATAGCCTTATAAAGTACTTGTTTTGGATCTTCATTATACTTGAAGATTTGAAGGGATAGGAAGATCTAATGTTGTCCAGGAAACTGAAGAATCTGTCATTAAATACAGCCAACTGGGAAATAGAGTATCTTGAAAGGGCTCATTGGAACAGAGGAAAAATAAATTTCCGTTGAATCTTAGCATTAGATTTTTTTCAGGAAAGAGCCTGCCTTGGATGCAAAGGTTGCTAAATATTCCATTCATAAACCAGATGTCTGTTCTTCCTTGAGTCTGTAAATTCTGGAATGCATTTTGCCTTCCATCTACATTGAGGACTGCGACAGTATCAAAGGGAGTTCTGCAATCTGCATCAGTGGGAGGCTGCCTGAGCTAGCAGCTGGCACGGAAGACTTGGACAAAAGCCTAACTTCACTAAGTCAGTTGCAAAACCTTAATCAAGCTTGAAGTTGATGTTCAAATTATTACTTTTTGAGGGGTACACAATGTTTGGATCAATTCACAGCATGACAATGGACATACTGCTTTACTTTCTGATCATTTAGTTCTCCACTTGTCAGTATAGTTCGTTCATATCCACCTCAGTGAATTGATTTGAAATTCATAGATGAGGCAGGTTATATAACTGCAACTGTCTTGATCTCATGAGTATTTGCAGTGAGAACTGACTCACTGAGATGTGTACAAGTGTGCACACCCACATGCACATACAAACTCTTCCCTCACTGCTTCATCCTAACAGATAGAACTGCAGGTATTGTTCTTTAAAAATCCAAAGTTTTACTCCACTTTCACCTTACAGGCTAAAAACTGATGGAATGTAAACATAGATTTCCTTTTTAAGGGATAATAAAAGAAATCAAAGTTTTAGTACATTGCATTTCAAGTTATCTGTTATCAATAGGCTATTTTTAACAGTGGTGAACATTTATTACTGTGTGTATTTTCTTTTTAAGAGCAGGATACAGAAATCAGGAGTGGAGGAAGAACTCATGATTTTTCAGAAAAGAGGCATATGCTATTCACTCTGCAGCACAAAAGGAGCTAGAACAAATACAATGAGAAAGCAACAGTGAGAACAGGAAGAGACATACAATTCTATTCAGAAAATCAGAAAAGTGCTGAACAATTTGTTTTGCTACCAATGTGTGGGGGTGGATTTCCAATATAGAAATAAGCATTCCTTTGATTCCAGCAGATCCAAGCATATGTTCTCTGAGCAGTTAAAATCCTGATCAAGCAGAAAACCATTCACAGCAAACTGAGGTACACTTCATGAGCAGAACATAGAAGTTGTTGATATTTGTCTGGACAGTCAAGAAAATAGAGAAGGTATTGAAAAATGCTATTCTGTTGTCTTCAATGAGAGCTTTTTCCAATCGTATTTGGCGTATATTTGGGGCTTTTTTATTTTATGCACTGTGCATTTGAAGTACAATATAAACGTAGAATAGTAGTTAATATACAATAAACCTTAGTGCAATGATATACAGTGGACAACCTAAAATAATTTCTCAACTTTGTGTGCTAAATTATTGAGTTAATAAAGCAAATGTATATGTAAAAAATATGTATCAGCACTAGTTTAACATAAAATATCTTTCCCTCATTTCTATTACAAGGATATATACATAACACTTCAAAATATAACTCTTAAAGAACAGGCACAATATAGTTTTGAAATGTAAAATATTAATGTGCGTAAAGGCTATCAAATTTATTCTTCTGTTGAAAAAATTCATAGACATATGGGGTAGGGTCATCTAAAGGAACACATTAAAAGATTACAAATGAAAAAAAAATCAAGGAGAAAAGCAGCCAATGTTCTTCCCAGCCAGGTTCTCTGCCTTATATAAGACTGCACTAGTGTATCAGGGACTCCTGCACAGTTTGTCTTCTGTCTTACAAGCTGGGCTTTTTTTCTTCCTCTTATAAAATGTCTTTTCAAGATCTTATCAAAATAATGTATTCTCAAAAAAAAAAAAAACAAACTTGTTCAAGATATAATTTATCACTGAATATGTATGTGTTCCAAAACATTACCCATGTATGTTGCTAGTGTTACAGAATCCAAAATTCATCATGTACCTAATTATAGGTTAGGATTCATCAGAAACAAGGATAAGAATTCTTCTGTATTTGCATTATATAATAATTTTTGCAGCACTTTCTTGTATTTTAGGTTCATGCATGCAGGGTGATATTTAAGAAAAAGTAGATGTGGAAGCCATGACAGAATAAAAAGAAACCAACCAAACAAAAAAGGAGCCGTTAGTGTCTAATCACTACACTGAAATCCTTTACTGACTCACCCTCTCAGATGGGCTACTTACATCAATATTTCTGGGACACAATTTTAAAACAAAATTCCTCTCATGAAATTTTAGGACCTGAATTCAAGAGGAAGGAACATTTGAAAATATTGGAAACTGCAAAAATGCAGTCATTCTCTGAAATAAGTCAATGTGTGTCTGTTTGTCATTATACAATAAGTGCAGTTAAGTCCTCAAGAACATTAAGCTGTGTCATTTGCCCTACAAAAAGCTAAAGGAAAATAGATTCTGTAAACACAGGTTCTCTAAATTAATAGATTCTTTTCTTCACACTTTGGTCCAGAAAAAGGATTAAGAATCTGTTTCACAAGTAAATGTGAGAGAATGTTCTTATAGATAAAATTAATTACATTTATTAATTGTCAAAATTCACATTTTCAAGCCTTCATTTCATACATCATGAACCCCTTCTCTATACTGAGGGTGGAACTTTGACACTTGCAACCTAAATCTAAAATTGTCATTGAAAACAGAGCATGTTATCAGACTGTTTCAACCGAGGTAATGCACTTCTCTTCCCTGGCTTTTATTTCTTCATGTGTCAGTCAGAGAGTAATTTATCTACTGATTTCTTTGTGGGAGTCAAGTAACTGAATCACAAAAATTCTGAGCTCCTTTTTAAGCTCTACTCCTTACTTTATCTGTGACTTCAGACATGCCACTTAATCTTTCTTTACTCCATTTCCCCCTGCAAAAATGGAAGCTGTAAACCATTCATTTTTATTCCTTCTTTCACAGAGATGACTGCTCTTCTCCAACCCTATTTGATACTGAAACATGGGCTAACTTAAAATTCTGTGCTGCAGATCAAAGACATGTTCATGTAGAAGTACCTGAGCTAGAAGGCAGGTATCTCAGGTGTGGCAAACAGTTTAATTAGGACTGCCTGGATACAAATCTCGAGGGAAGATCATACAAGCCATAACCTGCAGTGCTGCAGTTACACCACTATAGGTCTTCTAGCTAAATTAAACAAGAAACAAAACTGATTAGGCCACTACATGCATAAATAAACTGTAGATATGCAGAAATCAGGGGTAGGGAGAAGGAATATAATTAAGTATTTCTGAGAGCTGCAAGAAATCTGAGATAGACCTAATAGAACCAGGTGAAGGGAAATGAAACAGAACAATGAAAGCTCTGCTTAAAGATCATATCTGTAATTAATAACATAGGAATTAGTATGAAAAGACTGTCTTGTCCATTTCTCAAATTGTGAGAGTACATGTCCAGATATCCCTACCTTTGCTACAAGAAATATATTCTAGAAAGATTTATAATTCCAAGGAAAATAAAATTATAAGGAAACATAACAATCCATAACATTTAAAAACTAAAATGGAATGCTTTCATGGTCCTTCTCATTATGAAAAAATGAATAGTCACTGGAACAGTTAAATACGAGTTAAAAATAAACAAAACCAAACAATTTTGGTAGCCTTCAGAGGATTTTGCTGTTGAAAGACATCCTTCAGGCCAGTAACTTGGCTTGTGGTAAATTAGTGGGTTTTTAGTACTACTACTATTATTATTATTTAGAAAATCACATGCTGACTATAAACTGTTAGGGTCAGGAGGAGAGGTAATTCTGGAAGTTTCTGTCACAGAGTTTCTTAAATTTTCTTTTGAGATGTCATATTAGGCATGGTCAGAACTAGAAAGCTATGACAAAAGACCAGGAAACTAATTTAGCATGGTAATGTATTTGCCCTTGATATACAAATGTGTATGTAATGGAAATGTTCTTCAGAAAATTATTGTGCAATTTACATTAAGACAGTACAATTCTAACAGCAAAATCAGAGAAGGCTGCACATATGAGCAGAATTTCCTTGTAAGGAAAGCTCCAAGGGCAAGGGATAAATTAACTCAGAAGTTACTTTTGGTTCTGCAGATTTTACTAATTAACAAGATCTTTGTATACTGAATTTTCACAGTCAATCTGCTAACATTTCTTTTTTTCTTTCTTTTTTTTTTTTTCTCCCACATCTGACACCACAGCTAATCAGCAGAATAAAACTTCAATCTACATCTGACAGTCAGTAGGCTGGTGGGCAATGTACACCATATTCTAAGAAAATCAACGCCCTTACCCCTTTTTTCCAGTTTTCCAGTGTTTTATTCTCAACTGAGAAAATTTAAAGAAGCTCCTAACAGCAAATAGAAAGCTGAATTTCCTATATAATCTGCCTGTGAACTGAAGCTTCTTAAATTTGCCTTAACTATAAAGATTACTTAGTCATCTGGGCTTGAAAAAATAAGAAGGAAACATATTGGAAGGTTTCATATGCTGTGCTGGAGATTCTTATTTTAAATTCTAAAATGAAAGGAAATCCAAAACAATTAGTTATAACTGTATTGTTTCACACCAATTGAAATTAAATGGTAAATATTTGAAGCAAAAATTTTTAACCAAAATCACTTCCAAAATGCTGTTTCTATGGAAAATCTTCATAAAAATCCAGTATAAATCCTGATTAGAACCTAACATAGCCAAACACTGCAGATTACCTAGATTCCAATTAAATGTGACAAATGAATGCTTGACAGACTTAAATTTAAATTCTATTTCTGTCAGAATGATCCATTAATATTGAAAACTACATAATCAGAATTTCAACAATGCAATAGTTAAAATACAAGTGGACTCAAGAATCATATGACAGAAAACTCTCACTCAAATATCAGGCATCACATGTGTGAAGGAACAAAAGTACATTCCATCCTGTTCCATCAGTATTTATAGATTAATGTTAATTTCTGGAGAAATTTCTGGAGGTAGTTGGCATGTCAGTGTTGAAATCTTGTCTTTAAAATGTGGCAGCAAAATCTAGAAGTCTGTAGAGTATAATTTTCACTACAATATCACCGATCTTTTAAAGGTATGTGTTCAAGGTTTTTAAAGGAGGAGGGAAATCCTGATTCTATGCATGTCCCAAACAAAAGTTTCTACTGGAGATTTTTTTTTTTGTTTACAACGAACTAATGTATATCTACCTCTATCTATCTATCTATCTATCTATCTATCTATCTATCTATCAACTTTAGAATACTATTTTCAAAACCAAATCCATAAATTTTATCCTACCAAATATAAAATAAACAATTAAAAAAAAATCTAAAATATTTTAGTTATTAGAATGCAATGCCAAGTTTTTTACTTCAATACGAAAACCTAAACTAATTTGCTTTAACTTATGACATTGATTAGGTGCTTTTCATTTTCAAATGCACTTCAGTTAGTGTGATTTTCTTTTTTATTTGCTACCAAATACATTAAAATTTATATTCATTTGTGATTCTACAGTTTCTCCAGCATGGATCAGGCATATCCCATGTAAAAATACTTTTTGAACTCTGAATTTCATGTCTACAAATTCTTTTCATTGTTGGATGTCCAAGGGAATTTACAAATAATTTAATTATCCTAATCACAAAATCTCACTACAAAACAGACAATAAAATAATCAGCCCAATTTAGGTACAAACTCTATAAGCTTTTTTTTCTGACATTTTTTCCAGTAATACCATTATCACTTTTTCCCCCTACCACATCCCCAGAAATATGAAATGTAAACAAATATATTCATATAAACAACCAAGGAGAATATATAAATGCAAATGTATAAACATACATAACCTAATATATCTTTAGAGGGATAATACTATCTTCCTTTTTAGTGAATTAATTTTTTGCTATTGGGATATACATCTTAATAATATGTAGACTGCTGTAGCCATTCTTCAGTAATATATACTAGATTTGGAAGTATCTTACCATGAAAAGTAACATAGTTTTAATGGGTTGACATGTCTAACTTAGATAAGACAAAACCCCAAGAACAATTATTCTGTTTTGTAATCTCTGAAAAACTAACATGCACTTAGCCAAACTAATTAATTCATTCTATAACAAAAAAACACACCACCCTTCTTGCATGTACCCACTGATTACAATTGAATTAGAAAACCCATTATTTCTTAGGTTATCAAAAATCTGTATACTTTGACGTATATTAATTTATTTTCTTGTTTACGGGCAAATCAAATTACAATGAAGTCAGTCTCTGACTTCATAAAACTTTAGATCAAGGCCAAAACATGGAAAACAGTGAAATATTCATGTTTTATAAAGTACATTTCAAAATGAATAAGTATTTTTGGTTTTTTAATCCTGAATAGTTTTAAACAGAAAGAAAAACAGAACCTAACCTGAGACTTATATTAACATTTTTGGTTTTTAATAATAGGAAAATTACTATGGAATAAATAAGTATTTAAAATTTTCCCCTTCTACATAAATGGACCCCAAACTTAAATGAGATGTTGTAAAAGTACTGTACAAAATAAAGTGTGAAGAAAAGGAAAGTAATGTTCTTCTATTCTGAAAAATGAAGAATGGACTTGACATTGGGTTTTATTTTGGAAACAATCTATACAATGTTTTTTAGGAAAAGAGAATTGTCTAGAGTGTGGTTTTAAAATGCTCTTTTCTTTTCCTGATGCTGTATCTATTACATTCTGGGAAATTTTCTAAGTAGGTTTTGAGTCAAAAATGGACGGAAATGAATATATATGTCCTTTATGGTCTTTTATCTAAAATGAAAAGTATGTAATTTTATTCAATTACCATTTCCCCACACCTCTACTAATAATTTTTTTTTTCAGTGTTTTAACTGCTTCTGCAGTATACATTTTAAGTCATGAAAAAAATAGAAAGTGCTGTTATAATTAGCAGTGTTATGTTCCATTATTTTGTATATCTGCATTTTAACAAACTTTAAAACCAAATAACTGTAATATTAATTATTTAATATATTTATTTATGGTTTTGGACTGACCTTTCAAAAGTCTACTTAGTATCACTTGCTAGTGAGATTATGTGTGTGAATGTTGTGTTTGCCCCTACCATTTTCCATATGCTCTGCCTCACCAACACTGCCATCCGGCGTAGTCCTTTCGTAGTTGTCCTCTGGGAGTGGAAGGGCACCCAGTCTTGGCCCTGATGAACTCTTACTGCTTGGTGTTTCTGACTCCTCCAGACCGCTGTCATAGCAACTCTGCAATGACCCTTGATGCGGGTCCTGAGGCTGACTCACAACAGAAAACGTCACTCTACGAAACGGCTGCAAGAGAAAAGATTCTGAATGTCACTGGAAAGTTCAGTCTTTGAACATCTGATTCTCAAAACATGACTTAAGCAAACTCATATTTTAACATTTACCAATTAAACAATTTTGTCTACATTAAAGCAAACAGAAAGTACAGTTCTTACATAAAAGGCCACTGGACTGAGTATGCATGGAATTTTACTGTAATACAAGGTCCAGAACCTTCCCACAGTTTATTGTAGCCTCCTTCCAAATTGCTACATGGGCTAAGAAAGCTGGTTATTATTCTTTATAAATTTTGCACAGTTTTTCTAAGTTGTAATAAGTTGATCAGAATTAATATCAGACTGCATGAAGGTACTTGACAGTGTGTGCACACGTGTGTGTAAGATTGTGTGGGTGGGTAAAAATGCTCATCTGCAAACTATATTGTGGGTATTGCAAACATATCGACACACCCATAAGACTTCTATAAACTCACTACCTGTGTTTCTGACAGCTAGTTAGCATGAGAAAGGAGGGGGGGAAAAGAAAAAAAAAAAAAAAAAAAAAGGAAAGGGACAAAAAAGTCTCTTAGGTCCTTTGCCATAAAAGCCGGTGCCTGGAGACAGGGTGTGTTGCCAACTGACTTAATAAAGCCTTTAAAGTACCGCAAGCACAGCTGACACAACACGCTTCCACTGGGACTGTACAAACATGGATTGTTAGAGATTTGTATTCATTCAAAATGACAGATATTACTGTTGCTCTGGAAGCCTACATGCTGAACCCTGGCACCAATGAGAATCCCAGGAAGTGGAAGAGTCAATCCTTCACATTTCAGAGGATGATTAGGATGTGCAGGATTTTCAGTGAGACGTTAGGGGATTCTCCTAGGATGTGAACTACACTCAAGCAGCAATTATTCATTTAAAATAATTTAATGATACATTTGAAATAACTTGTTGTTCACAAGGCTAGAGAACTGCAGAAAAATGTCTGTTGTTCTAGAAAGCACCTTCTGAAACAAACACAATCAGATTCATTTCCATGAAGACACCATGCAAGTTTTCCTGTCTTTAAAATGGGGTGTCTGACAGTGCTGCCCTTTGGATTAAAATGTGTTTCAATCTCTATGTTAGAATGAGACATAAGCATACATCATTCCCACTTGCAACTGTAATCACTATAGGATAGAAATCTGTATGAAGGCCAGAAGGGAGAAAATAGCAACTGCAACCTCTCACACAAGCCCTGAAGAACAGAAGTCCACATCAGGTTTACAAGCAGAGGGGTAGGTGGAGTTTCATTTTGAGGGTAGAAAATTCTTTTGAGGGTACAAAACTTTGAAGTTATAAAGGTAATTAGTGCTGATGATAGACAGGTTGGACAAAAAATATAATGCTAAACCTTCCTGGCACAAGTAGATCAAAAATTTAAACAGGTGATAGTTACCAGAAATACTTTACTGTAACTGATGGACCAAAACTTCATGCAATGAGATGTTGTAATTTGTAATTATGCATCAATTACTACTTAGTTGTGGGTCAATGACACAAACTGTGGAACCCAGAGATCTGAATTCACTTAGACAATCCCATAGACTATTCCTGAATATCATACAATTCTGGCAGTCACATTTAGACCAGCTGAACTGGGAGCAAGGCCCTTTGGCATCTACACACATCAAATTCACACAGTTATATTAGGTTTCCTTACTGTCTCAAACCCAAATTCGCTATAGGAGAGTCTCAGATGTCCCAGTCCTTAAAATGATTTAATCTTGGTGCAATAACCATATAAAAAAGTAAATAAGCTCGAGCTGGTACCTCTAAGGAGGACCCTGAACTGAGGAAATCCTGAACTTTTATACTTTCCCAATCTAAATGCATGGAAGTTGGGCTCTTCAGCTGCTGTGTCTTTGAGTGTCTGGTCACCTGGATGGGCACAGGGCACCCCACACCCTTTATTATGCAAAGGGTTAGAGGTCCATGGCCTCTTGACTATGGCTCCCAACACCCAGAGCTCTCACTGCAGCTGCTCACCAAGCTACCTACACTGACTCTGTTCCTCAACACCATAAAGACATTGCATCATCTACAATTCCTGCAAAAACAGTGATGTAACTTAAAACAGGAATTACAAAAAAAAAAAAAAAAAAAAAAAAGCCATCAAATATTTGGAACTTTATGGTCCATTTCTTATTGAATTCTTGGAAATAAGTCTTAACTAGTTCACAAGAACAGAACACCTTTTTATCATATCTGTAGCTACCACAAGAATCATAGCAAAGTTATCTAAAGTAAGTTTTGGAACAAGCTGTAAAAGATGTAGGAGCATCCTGTTCATTTTCACATATTCTTTAAAAGCTATATGCCTTACCTAATTGGCATGTAGGGAAGAGATGTGACAGATGCAAAGCTGGGCTGTTTTATAGCTGAGGCTTAAAATTCCCTAAGAACATCACTATATATCCTTGAAACTAAAATAAATTTATGTACTTTTACCAAGTTGTTAATAATAGTTTTTTTAGCAGATCTGGGTGTTAATCTTGATTTTTTTCTTAAATGCTGTACTGAATAGGAATTATCTAACACAAAACTAACACAGAGTATTCAGTTCAGTAAAGCCAGTACAGCCCTTTCCACAGAATATCAATGAGAATGACATAATGGTCATAAAATTCTTTCTGAAAGAATGATGTGCATGTTAATAGTTATTTTGCAGGATTTATTACACTTCTACTTTCAGTATAAACATCAGAATTCTGACCTTTCTACTGCATTACCTCTGACAACCAGACATTCTCAGGCAAATCTATTGCAAATTTTGAATGCATCCAGACTCATGGAATAACATCATGGCCCATCCTTTTCCAATAAAAAGAAATGGACTTGGATCATAATGCATGTCTGTTACCTGCATAGTTAGAAACACTCCATGATTAATATAAAGAATTAAAGACTAATATAAAGAATTTTAAGAAGAAAAGTAGATATCTGTATTGCAGTTGACAGTTTCCCACATGTCATCATCTCTGATATGCAAATTTCCATATACTTTAGACAGTATAATCTGGATAAAAATGTGTCAAAGCAGAACTATCTGTTATAAAAGATACTGAGTTTTCATATACTTTGAATATTTGGGCTAAGTGAATTATGTCTCCTCGTTTTTACACATAAAAACTAGGACATCTTAGAGATAAAGTTGATAAAAACACAGCAGTAAGTAAGGGATTGCCCTAAATTGCCTCTGAATAAACCCTATATATGCATGTACATGTTTCTGGTCATGAAACTCATATTAGTCCTTTAATTGTTACTAATAAGAGCATTTAAGTTGAGTCTAAATCCCTATGAAGAAAGTTATGAACTCTAGAATACTAATACATAAGAAATACTACTTATGCATTAGTTTTTATAAATGCAATAAACGCCTTCCAAAACCAAGAACTTTCTTCTTATATTCTTTGTTTATATCCTAATCTGTAAAATAGTTGAGGTTTCACATAAAACTGTATATTAATGAAACAAACAAGAGGGAAAGATGATGAATGCTAGCATTAATATTTAGAAAAAAATATTGGCAAAATGCTAGTCTTCTTATGTATTTATATCCATGCAGAAAAAAGGGATAATAAGGTTCACTTTAACAAGCAAAGACAGACTACATACTAAATTTTGTTCTACCATTTATAAAATTACATCAGTAATTTCTCAGAAAAAACTGAGATGGGAAACTTCCAAATGCTGACAATTTAAGGCACCTACATATGAGAGGAGAGGATTATGTTTAACTTTATTAATTTTTCAATGCACAAAATTAACACAGCTGCATCTGCCACCACTGTGTATCAACATGGTAAAGTTACTTTTACTCAAATAAGACCACAACAGTTGAATTTGTCCATCCCAGTAAAAAAGCAATCTTAAGCCTTTTGGTAGGGTCTTAGGATATTCAGATTTAGTAAGAAGTGGGTTTAGTAAGAAGACTAGGTTTGATAATTTTTGCCCTCTGAAAACTGAGATCATATTTTCTGTGAACAGCATATGGAGTTCTTCCTAGTTGTGTCTATCTTGGAGATGAGCACATCACAGAGAAAAAATATACCTTTGCATTATGCCTTAGTGGTAAATCTCCACTTCTTCCTTGTATCAACTATATTTCTTAAATGGCATAGTTTCTTTTCCAGTCATCCATAGAACAAAAAACACTACAATGCCGATCTTCTTGCTATCTGTAGTGATTTAGCTCTATTAACTTATTCTGTGGTACAGAGTTTATAACCTTAACCTGTATTAAATAATTCTCCCTTATCCAAGCTGGAAGCTAAAATAATATTTTCAGTACATGAAGAACCCAAGTTTTGGAGCTGGACTTTAGGGACAGAGTTTGAATAGACTTGGTGAAAAGCAATATATCCATACAGCTCCACAAGGCTTAACTGTGACGCTTTTTCACCATTATGAGAGAGATTTTTTTTTCATATCCCAAAGTTTTAAGTTTTGCATTGTGATTCTTGATATATCACACTGCTCATGGATTATATTCTTTCATGGTTTCTGTACCATGCATCAGTTGCTATCAACATTATAAACATTCAATGTTCAATATAAACATTCAAAAATGGTGGTGCATTTGAACCGTAGAAGCAGAGTGGCAGAGTAAATCCTTTTTATGTTTAATTGTTTAGAGAGATAAGTTTGCAACCATCAACCATTCTCAGCCTATTACTCCTCAACTTATTCTGTGTACAAAGTGGATGCACTAAAGTATAGCTATCTTAGTTATTTAATACTTGGACAAAAATTGTAAGACTTCCAGGCCTTCCTGAGGTCACAATACCTACATCTCAAAATCATAAGGACTGAAAACATTTTAATCAACTGTAAAAAGCAATCCAAGATGTATATTAACATTTAAAGAAGCATAAAAAAAATTAGCCTAAACTGAGAACCAAGCTAAAGCAAGCTTTACTATTTCAAGTATTTCTAACAGTTTGTTCATTATTTGTTTGGACCTTACCCAAACCCTGGAAGGAATTAAGGTTCTTATTTTTTCCTGACTTTCAAATCAGATGACTTTCCACATGTTAACAGTGTATGATATCATGGGATATTTTCAGGAATTTGAGGTGGTCTGAGGGCTAGCTGGAGATTATCTAGTCCAACTCTCCTGCTCAAAGTAGAGCCAGCTAGAGCACTTTTCCCACGGATGTGATCAGTCAGGTTTTTAATATCTTCAAGAATGGAGACTCCATGGCCTTTTTGAGCAAGCTGCTCTACAGTTTTGCAGCTATAATAGTAAAGGAAGTTTCTCTTAAGTTTCAATGGAATTTCTGTATTTTCTGTTTGTATCCAGCATGAAAAGCAATGGTGATGATTCAGGCCGAAATAATATTATAATTACTGTTAGCTTCAGAAAGTCAATCAACGTCAAGCTGCTTGCAAGACTAACACAGTGACTCTGGGGTTTGTATAGGGTAGATCTGAAAAACAGGCAGAAGATATGCATCAACTGATCACATAAATTCAAAGTGTTTCTTTAGCACTTGAATTCTGATACAACATGTCATTATCCTTTTCTTTCTATTCATTCTTAATTGCTGGAATCTTGTTGGAAGACAAACAAAATACTAATGAATGATTCCTATTCTGCATGAATAGTTTCAACCCACACAGCTCTTTTTCCTATTCAAATGACATATTTCTACTGTTCTAAACTTCTGTCATTGTAGTTAATATAAAATTGGCAGGAAATTAAATTAAACAGGCATTATTTTTTCAACGAGTAGACTGAAACACCTGAGATTAGTATTACAGTAGCATGTTAAAAGATTAGAAATCTTTATTATATTTTTTTTAATTTAGCAAAATGCAGTGAGAATTGTAACTTTTGACAGGACAAATAAAATTTAAAAAAAGTTTTGATATTACATCTCTACAGCAGACATTGCCCGTGATGAACTGAAATTAGCTTACTTTCATTTATTTTGGCTTCACTTTTATTAATTTTTTTTGTAGTAGTGTTCTTCTGGTCATGAACAAGAACCACATTTTTTTTTTTGTTCTGTGTAAAGTTGAAATACTCATCCACTAATATCTATTTGTTTAAGCCCAAGGCTACACGTTAAGATTTGCTATTCAAGCATAGTATTTCATCATTAATTTTACATTATGGATATCACAGTGTAATATTCAAACATACCTTTTTCCTGTTTAGTTTAAAAGTTTAGTACTTTTCTTGAATATATTTTGTTTCCTGTTATCCAAATTTCCCTTTCTGAATCACAACAAAGACTTCTGAGCAGGACAAAATTATTTTTATTCACCTAGCTACATTCATTAAATAAATGTATATTAATTCTTGTCTCTAAGTAAATAAATAAAAGGCATGTCTTTATTTCAGTGGATATCACCAGAAAAGAACCAATAATTTGAAGAACGCCTCTTTCTCAAGATACTCTCAAAGATATAGTCCTCTCTCATGAGAGAATTTTCTTATCAAAATACAAAACACAAGCTCATTCAGAAAAATTAGATAAAATTTAGAAGACTTGTCTACCAATATTCTTAGCATCACAAGAGCTCTTTCTAACTGTTGAAATGTGAGTATAAAGAAACCAAGAAAAAATGAGAATCTGCATCAGAGACAGTCAAAATAATTTTAGCATACTCTTTTGACTTCTCATAAAAATATATTTTTGTTATCACTTCAATGTCCAGTTGTTTGAAAATTATAAACACAAAGCATCTATGACACTGAAGTGCTCTCCTATTATTGTACTGCAAAATTAAGTGGATGAAGTAACATTATCTCTTACCAAGAACAATTACAACATGAATTAAGATTTTTATCATATCTCTTTCTATTTTCTTAAAACAGAAGCCTCTCCTATATCTTTCATGAAGATTAAACAGAACTTCAGTGTGTCTAGTAGGTTTTTTTCTGAACTTAATGCATTAGATTCCAGTACTCTACTCTTTCTGACTATTTCCCTTCAAATCTTCTTAACACTTCGAGTCAAATCTAACATTAAAATACTATCTGGTACTGTTCACTACTCACACCTTCACATTCTTGACTTAAGTTCTCTCAAAATTTTCTGTGATATTATCTTTTGCTGAAATATTTGGAACACCTGTCTTTCCTGGAGGAGTTTGTTTTGTTTTCTTTGGTTTTCAGCAGAGAATATGCTGCCTGAAACTACTCCAGGGATATTAGTTCATAGAGTGTTGTGTCTCTCAGCTCCTGTCTTTCAGTAGGAGAAATCTTTATATTTGCTAAAAGATAATAAAGTTTCATTTAAGATTTTAGTTGGATTAAAACAAACAAACCCCTCATTTTCATCCTAGAAGCTCAATCACCTGAATGTTTGGGTTGTGAACATCATCATTCTCTTGAATCTGGAATATTATTAAATAATTCAATGTGTAGAAAAGAAAAATAATACACTTCTTAACACTAGTTATCAGGCACTTACAAGACCTAGAATGGAGGAAAGACTTCATAAACCTATTTCACAGGTCATTTACAGTATTTTAGTTCACCTAAATGGGCACAGAAGTTAATGTCCTTACCATCTCCAAATTTATACTTTGCTATCCTTGGAAGAAGTATCATGAAGCAAATATATTGGATCCTTTTGGATCAAATTCCAAAGAAGGAAATGATCCCAAAGCCTCTCTAGATAGTTTGAACTAAAAGTTCACTTCACAGTATCAGACAAGATACTCTGCAGTGAATCTCCACAGAATACATATAGTAAATAAGTCTCAGAGCCCACTGTTTCACCATGCTAATCAATTCCTCTTGAGCCATTCTATTTGCTGTTTTAGACAGAGACAATTTTTAAAATTTGCTTTCTCTTTGTTTTGTTTTCTGGCTCAAAGAGAGGCTTGTCTGCAAAGGAAGCTGCCAAAATGCCACTGAAATCACAGATACAGATAAATAAAGCATATATGAACCTTTCAAAATATGAAACCATAGTATTAGCAAATCACTGATGCATAAGTAATGTCTTCTATGTAGTGTAAAAAAATCTTGCTGCTGAGATGAAATATTTTAAATAAATTGAAAATACACCAGAGTGTTCTATATAAAAATGATTAGTTAAAAATAAAAGAAAATAAATGGCCATTGGAAAATCTTGAATTATTAATACATATGTTGAATCAAAGTAGAATTTTTTGTCTCAAGCCTCACCTACGTGCTGTCACTGTTAAAAAGACCAATTATTTTTATATTATTTGGAATATTTTAGTTTTAGTTACTATTCACAAGACTCTAGCCCAATATGAACGTGAGAGTCACAGCATAAAATTTTAGGAAAATTCAGCAATAATGCCTGGAAGAATCAGACCAAATTCTATATGTATATGAATGCATAAACAAGATATTTCCAGTTTAATAAGGAAGATATGTAAATATATTCAATACAGATACAAAGATACATTCGTTTTCTGAGTAATTAGGAATAAGGACTTTTGCACTGGTCATCAAAATTTCATTGATGATGACATATTTTCCAAAATCTGCAGCTGAAATGTTTTCCAAAATTAGGTAATATATTCCATATTTTGTATTATTTTTATCTTCAAGGTAGTCCTCAATGTTTTTTTTTTTTTGCTGTTTATTCATCTAAGTTGTCCAAATTATTCTTTAAGCTTAAATGTCTTAATTTTAAAGATATAGTGATTTTTTAAGGATTGACACATTTTCTATAAATTGGATTACCTAAGCTCAGGCATAAAATATCAGATAGTCAACAACACGCAAAAATGAAAGGGCAGAACTCTTGGAAGACACTTAATGAATGGAAACATTCTTCACTACATATTGAGGAATTTAAATTAGCTACATAATTTGAGATCACTCAACTCAGATGAAACAAATGCCGTCTTGGTGAACACTGTAGCTATGCAAGTTATAATAATTAACATGACACATGCTCAAAATACAGGGCCTTGATTAATTTTTTCCAGAATTTAGATATTTGGAAAAGCACTATAGATTTTGCTATATAGGAAAAAAAAAAAAAAAAATAAAAAAAAAAAAAAATACTTGGATGAATGTAAAAATACAATTTTTTCCTTTAGTACTTTTTAATCAGGATTACATACACTTTCATTGTGACAGAAAAATTGTTGGAAAAACTACATTTGAAAAGGCAATTGAAGAGGAAACTGATAAAAGGTAGATGCAGACAAAATATCAATGTCCATGTCCAAAACTACACTCCAAGCATATTTATCTATTCAGCCACCTTGTATAACTAAAACTCTTGCCAAAGATGTGGCAATATTTGTTAATTGTTGGGGTTTTTTTTCACAAAATCTACAGAAAAATACTTTAAATATTACATTGCTGAAAAAATAGAATATGAGTTTTCTTCTGTTGTAAGAAAATGTTTGAAGTGCAATGCATATTTTAAAAAAAAAACTAATTAAGAGGAGACATTTAGGTGATAATAAACAAATTGTTGCAAAAATATCCAAAATTCACAAAATGAAAATATGTATTTTTTAAAATTAATAAATTAAAACCTGCAGATATTAAACTATTGTTGCCTATTTTCTATTATGGCCATGTGGAGCACCATGCCTGTGGCTGTAGGTTAAAAGTTACTCTGTAATTGTCAGCAATATTGTTTAAAACAAGTTGCTTAAAAATACTGAAATGTTAAACTGTTACTTTACACTTGACTCAAAATGTTCCTAACTATTTGAGAATGTAGTTAACATATTAGAGGTATTTTATATGTGCAACCTTATAAAAGTACTGATATATTCACCTGTGGAATTGATTGCAGCCATCAACTTGTTAATCAACTCTGAGTGAGAAAACAGTGTAATGTCACACAAGAACATGTTTGTGGCTTGATTTCATTTTTATTTTTTTTCTTCAAAAGTCTGGCAGTGAAATTCTATTAAAACAAATGTTATCTTGTGTTATCTAATAAAAACATTCCTGGCATGTGTTTTTGAATGCATGTTCTAGCCAAATATTAGAGGTATGACTTCTGAAAAAGCCAATGAGAAAATTGTTTGGAAAAAAAAAACATGGTCTTCACTAAGTCCTTGAATGTAACTACTTTTATTACCCGAGGACTTGATTTTCACATGTACAGTTTCATTTTCATTTTTTCATGTCAAAATCACTTTTATCTTTCACTTCAGATTTGGCCTCAAACAAGAAAGACATATGTTAATCACTCAAAATATTTTCATCATACAGTTTGAAAAATCATCAAAGAACTTGTGTATCTGAATACAAGTCAAATCAATATGCATGCATAAAATACCATAAAATATAAACAGAAAAGCATGAGTTATAATAAAAATATTTAAACTCAAATTACTCATGGGTAAAACTTTATAAATCTGTTTTTCATGGAGTGTTATTATCAATAGGTTTTAATTGTCATGCTAGTTGAAATATTGTCTAACTGGTTCACATGAAAAAAAAAAAGAACACCTTCTCAATTAAAAACATGGCTGGCTATACATGTCAGATTGCACCAACAATTTAACCAAGTTGAAGAATAAAACTTCAGGTATGACAACCATCATTATACAGCAATATGTTATGCAAAAAAATATGTTCTGTTGATGAATGCAGGTTGTCCTTCAATGAGTGGAACCACAGACTGGTGCAAAGGTTCCCTTTTAAAAGATTCAGGTCATTTGCTTCCCTTCCAAAACCTTTTCTGCATAGCTCAACTGCACTAATATTCACAGACATTTACTCAGACTGATTATTTGTTTGTGAGACAGATGCACCAATTTTTGTTAACAGGAACATGTACTTGCTAGATCTCATGCTCCTTTAATCACTTTAAGGCATTCTGAAAATAAGACAGTGGAAAGAAAAATACTCTCAGCTTAATAAATGACTGGTTTTGATTAAATGTCTCATATAAATAAGATAGACAAAAAAGGATTCATGATACATTTTCTTATGTGACTGATGAAGGATAAGCCCAAATTATGGTTCAGAAAACCCTACAGTTTTAGTAGTCACTGCATAGTCATCCCTGTCAATCACATTTTTATAGATATTTCTTGATCATAAGAACATTATCAAGATTGTTCATAAATACACTGAGTCTCTAGAAAGTTCTAAAAAGAGATCACAAACTGGAGTTCGTATTTTTTCACTTCACAGCTGTAGACCAAATGGGTAGCTTTGAACATCACAAGGAAACAGCCTGATGAATTTCCTGTAAGAAACTACAGGCCCAGAGAACAATGCTGTGATTGAAAGATGATTAAAAGAAATCCATGTTGTCTTTTCAGACATCCCAGTTCATTCTTACTATAAATTTTCTCAAATATTCGTCTAGGAATGTTTTTAATGCTGTGACTGTAATTCAAGACATTCTGATGCTTGTTATCAGTTCCAAAGAAGTTTTAAATATTAAGATATTATTAAAAAAATGTGCCAAGGCGAAATAAACCTTCACTGCTTCTACCATTTAGAAATGTCATATACAGATGGAGTTTTTGTGTCTAACCGTCTTTCTTTCTCTGCAAAAAATAAAAAAAAATATGGGAAGCAACAAGAGCAAGAAATTCTTTGGACACTTGATGTAATTCAATCCTTTTATTGTACAGTGTCATGCAGAACATAAAGCGGGATAAAGAACATAAAGTTTTGGGATAATTAGTTGTCACAAAAAAAGAGTAACATTTGACTGAAGCAGACATGGAATTCAAATGTAATGTAAGAATTTTTCATTCTTAAACCTAGTTTTTATAGTGTTGTCATTCAGAAAGAGATTAGGATCACACCTTGAAAATATCATGTAATTTAGAAAAGAATCACATCTTCCACTAGGTTCTGTTGGAAGGTATGAGGGCTCTTCAGAGAGACCTGGAATGGTTGGATGGGTGGGCAGAGTCCAATAAGATAAAGTTTAGTAAGTCTAAGTGCCAAGTCCTGCATTTTGGCTACAAAACCCTCCTGTAACCTCATAGGCTGGGGACAGTGTACTTGCATGGACAGCAAGTACTGGGATCCTCACAGGACATGGTCATTCTTAATATTCAGCAGTGCAACAGCAACACTTCAATTTTCTCTCTGCATACAACAGAGAGAGCCTTTCTGGCAAGGAATCTGGTCTTCAGTCTAAACTTTGCTATACATCTACACCACAAATTGTTTTGCTGTGAGAAGTCACCCAAGCCAGCTCTAAATGAATTGCACTGGAAGGCTGCTTATGAGCTTCTTAAGGGCTTTTTGTCTCTATTTATACAATACCATATAGTAGAATGTGCTCAGTTTCCACTTTGAATGCTGCAACTTTCAGGATTAATTTCACTATTTATTCTTCATTTACCTCATGTGAATGAATAAGATTAGAGAGGTCAAACCCTTGGCTGATATAAATCAATGTACTCTTGTTGTCTGACTCCAGATGTCTGTTCTTTTCCTAGTTATACTAGGATGTTTTTTTCTTTTTCAAACAAAACAACATAACAGGCAACAGCATTGTCATGGTTGCAGACAGTCTTGGATCTTGATTGCATGAGGCAGCATGTACTTCATAAAGCCAGCTGGCATTAACAAAACACTTTCTGGTCAATGCCCTCTAAAAATAAAACAGTATCAATCTCACCAAGAGCAGACCCCTATTGCAAAGTCCAGAATTAAATGTTGCTCTCCCATTTTGCTGCTTTATTGCTGCCACTATGCCATCTGGCCAACAAAATTATTTAGCACTGCATCAGTTTTATGTCTGTAACTTCTAAAGAACAAATATTTATGTTTGAGTTTTGTCCAAAAATTCTCCTAGATAAGTGGTAGAAAAAATATTTCTCTTTCCAGTTCAGGACAAACAAAATAGAAATTCTGGGCAGATGTAGGGGAAAGAAACTTAATTCAAGAACATTACAGTGAAAAAGAAATTCAATACTTGTGTGACTTTTAGACAGATTTGAATAAATAAATTATAATTGATTTTATGCAGATGTCTTCATGTTAAATAACATGGCTTTCTCAGATTGTTCCAGATGATTATAGGTTATTGGATCAAAACAGATGTAAAGCCACAGTCTGTGTAGAATTGAATGTACAGCCCTTATTCAGAACTCTAAATGGAGCAGTTAGACCAATTAACTTTTTGTTTTCTTTAATTTCATGCCTTCAAAGATGAAATTGTACCTGTTTAAGTCATTATGTAAAAGGTAGCAGAAAGTGCACAATTTTCTAAGTGTAAAATAATTAAGTGATGCTCATGTAATTGCATTTACCACAGCACTCTTCAGCTAGAAGGAAGGACGTTGAAAGGAAAGAAAAAGAATGTTGGAACGTCTGGGTTTAATTCCTGGCTCTGCACAAATGTCATGTTTTGCTTTGGCAATGTCTTTCACCCATCTGTAGATTCAAGACAAGGATTACCCTTTACCTTTGTATAATGATTTCCTTGACCTCATGAGCAGACTTTGAAAGCCTATGGTAAAGACTGTTGGGAGCACAGATGGGAAAAACTGCACAAGATAATGAAACAGGATTTCAAATAACTGAAGACATTGCAGGGGGCCACCACTACCCTAGGAATCCAGAACATGGCAGATATTACTGAATTTTTTTATGCTATGAATCTTCTTGGGAACTGGAACAAACATCTATGAAAATTTCTGGCCAACAACACTACTATAAATATGCAAACATATCACTGGTAAAATGTTTCCAATACAGTATACCATTATGCAAATTTCTTTCAATTGTTTCCAAATAATCAGCTTCTGCAAATAAGCACAGCAAGCATAACTAAAAGTAAGGGGCACATCACTAGGATTTTACAAACACTGACTGTGTCCCAACTTGAAGAATACATTCTGAGGCTACTCTGCCTCAGTGGAGCATATGTGCTCTCAAAAAAGCTCAACTTCACCGGCATACAAAACCACCTAAACCTACAATTTCTGTGGCTGCACAATTACGATAATATTTCAAATTCTAATTTTAAGATCAAGGTTGAGCTCACAGATATCCTTTGTAGCTGTCCTTTAATTTCACTACCTAAATAGGACATTACTAGCATCTAACATGGCACAAGTAGATGTTTTTATGTATACAAAAATACATGGTAAACCAAAAAGGAAGAAAACAACATTTAAAGTGTTGAAAGAATATTCATTAAAAAAAAAAAAAAAATTGTCAAAGTCCAAGAAAACTATAACAGTTTTTTTCTACTTTACCATTTTAATATAGAAAAGGAGAAATTATTATTACTATTATTCATGTGAATATCAGAAATATTTGCTGTATAGATAAAAATACTTACAGTTTTTTGGTAAACCTGTATGCCTTGAAACAATTTAAAGTATATCTGCTTCTAAGAACATAATTTTTTGTAACACTGAGACATTTCATTACATTAAAGCTGAATTTTCATTTTTTTGCATAGCAAATTTCCTCTGCAAGTGGTTTGCTCAACAAAATTTTGCATCAGGGCAAACTTTATTCAGGTTTTTGTGAAAAGATAAGGAAGTTATTCTGAAAGAATTTAAATCACTAAGTTCAAAAATAAAATATTTCTTCTTTCTGAATTTAACTGGGTTTTATGCTGAATTGAGCAACATGCATTCTGAATACGTGTTTATAAAAGAAAAATGTTCTCACAACTATTTTCTTAATTCCGTGTTTACCCCCAAAATATTTTGATTAAAAAAGTATCTTTTCAGATAAATCCAATGCTTTTTCTTTTCCATATATTTCTCTTCTCCCTACTGCTTATAAGTGGAAGAACACTACTGATTTTATAAGGTGTCAGAACCTCTATAGTTCAGTGACCCCTGCACAGAATTCACATGCTCATTACATTACTAATGTAATGAGACTTTTTAGGTAGAAAATCCCTCTCTACTTAATCCTAATATAAGAGATATTAATCCACACCACTTTATTTAAAGTATACACATACAGCCTTTATGAAATTTCATAAATCTGCACACACACCCTGGGCATGAGTGTATTTACACAATGAATCATTTGTGTAAACATTTTTACTACATTCACTGTTTTTTTATATTATACCCCCTGTGTGTCTGACAGATAACCTCCATTGACTCATATTATTCTCCATTTTGGATGCTCCTAAACTGGTGTTTCACAATCAAACCCAGAATTAGACTTTAGACTAAGAGGAAGACTTTAGACTTTAGAGGAAGTATAACTGACAAGGAAATAATAGACTCAAACACATTTAGACTTGGAAAAAGGATAAGAAAGTACTGACCGAAAAATTGTATTACAGTAACATACATTAACAATGCAGATGGCCATGTTTGCTGTCAAAATAGTGAGAAATGTTAAAGTGACATTCAGTCAGAGCAGAAATATTTGTAGGAAGGAAGCTCAGAAACTTTATCATTCCAGTGTTTTTTCATAGTTCTGAAATATAAACTCATCAGTCACTCATATACTTTCAGACATTTTGTCAACTCCTTGAAACTGTTACCTGTTTATTCAGCAATAGCACAATCATGGGTAGTTTCCTATGTCCAAAATTTATGTTCAACATTTTTAGCATTCAGTGTTTCACCATAAAGATAACCCTGGACATAGCTTTTCACAGTAAATAAGTACCCACATGTCAAAGATACCAAGAGATTTGTCAGTACTTAAACTTTCTGAACAAGAAGTTTCTGAACAAGTTATAATTTTAGACAAGGCCATGATGTTGTAGTTTTCAAGTAATTCAGAATATGAATAAGTTTGGTTTGTTGTTTTTAAGTATGATTATATGAAGTAATCAAAACGTAAGTTGCCTGAATCTTTAGAGCAGTAGAAGGTACTTTGATTCACGTAACTTCTCAGTACCACATGCACAGTACCACAGTGCATTCCTCTTTCCAGGCCAGTTGATAAATAGTCAAGTTTTAGCTTTTTAGCTCTGACTGTGGTCTTTCACAGATGGTCAACGACATCTCTCTTCCTGTTCAGTCACTGGCATCATTAGTTAAGATAGATCCTAGAGTAGGATCCTTGACAGAAATGGAACATGGAGTCAGTTTTAGAAAGGGATTCTGGAATTCAGCGCAATTTAAATCAGAGGGTGACTTCAATCCTGTTACAAGAGCATGAGTGAGGTCAAAATCAGCCTTCCAAATTGCAAAGAATCTCTACTTTATTTAACCTCCTGTATCTACCAGAATATGTATACCAGAACAGGCTTCCTAATAAGTTCTGTTCAGTGTAAACATGAAAATGCTAGACTGAAAGGGTAGTTACAAGGCTTCTCTTTTTCTTTAACCAGCTTTCCAAAATGTGAGGAGACAGTTAGGGGCTGTACAGCTAGTTCTTCCCAAAGGCATCAGAGAACAGTCTAGAGGTCAAAAGAGGAGGATCAGCTTCCATTCATATTCTCATGGAAGAGTAATGGCTAAAGGAGGCTGATTTCCTCTTTAGGCTGTAAATGAAAAGCACATTGATTACAACAAACAGTGAATTACACTCAAACCTCACAAGAGATTGAAGAGCTACAATGGCATTGAAAAACCACAGAGGGCTATTAGAATTGAGATATCCTTGTACAGGTTGTATTCATCTTAATAACTAATAATCAATAATTAACAGCACAATTTTTCCCTACTTGTTTATACAGAAATAGGTTAGGATCAAAAGAAAATTAGTTCCATGTGCCAGACTACATATGTTGAAGCCTCACTAGCTGGTTTTCACGTAGAGGGATTTATTTGGGTTTGACATATCTACCATTAACCCTTCCTCTCAATATAGCTATAAATTATTTTTTTTTTAAAGGGAGAGAAAAAAGACCAACTGAGCAACTGAATTCTAAATCACTGAAATCCATTTGCAGTAGCAATCTGGAACGTTATTTGTTTTTTCCAGATCTCTCTCTCTCCAAGTCATTGTAAATTGGAAGTAAACCCTTGGCAGCAATATGCCTTGAGTCTGCACTAACCTGTTCTCCAACATTTGAGACAGAAATAGGAACACTTAAATTTCAAGTGAGCAAGCACAGTAACAGGTGTCTCTTGGGGGTGATGGGTCTCTAGTAAGTGAGCAAGTGAATGCCTCCTAGGGGTTTAAGGGGCATAGTTAATTATTAACCTCAGCTACTGCAATTCTCTGCTATTTAGAATGCATGTCTTAAAATTCGCAAGGTCAGAAAATATCTCTGTGTGGGTGGGTGTCTGAGTAGGCTCTCAAGGGGAGAGGAAGACAAACAGTGCTGAGAAATAAAATCATTTACTGAGGTTCTGAGTGCTAGTCTTAAGAAGAGCTACCTTCAAAGATAAGTAGTACTAGAAGAGAGACATTTAAAAATGTGTAATGAAAAGAGTAGTCAATGATTTTCCTCCAGGAATTATCTTTTTGTTTTTGTTTTGGAGAAGAATGACTAAGAACAGCACTAAGTTTTTTGTTTAAATTTGCTGCAATTTCAGAGAGTCTTTTTCCTGTGTTTTCTTTTTCTTCCTACTCAGTTCTATTTCCTTCTTCATGCACATTTTATGGTAACATTGATTTCTTTTACTATTCTTTGGAGAAATTAGCATGCACATTCTCTCCCAGAGCTGCAATAATGCATTTGTGGGTAAAGCAGAATCAAAAATATGACTGAAATTATAGTGAGCACGGCTGCACATGGAAGCAAAGACAGCAAGAGAAGTCCAGGCATCCTTAGTGTTATTGATCTTGAATCATGAAAGAAGGCTTACAAAAGACCTGAAAATCTTTTACAAAATTGAATTATGGAAGTGATTTTTTTGCAGTCTTATTAGAAACATGAAGAGGACAAATTACAAATCTAAAAGAAGTTACAATTAATAATTTGGAAATTTTTACAAGTTGTTGGACACAGACATCTTGCTTCCAGTCTCAGTCTTGTTTCAATGTAATAATGCAAAATCTCCTCTATACATATTGACTCAGTCTTAATTAAGCAGAGATTTGCATTGATTTTTGTACCATGTTGTCCTTTAGGAATAAATTTTCCATGGAAAATTCTGGTATCTTTTGTTTCAGAAAAATTAAGGCATGTTGTTTGAATAAGTGGCTAGGATGCTTCTTTTTTAATTTATAATATTGAAATGAAAAAGAAAGACTCAACCTATTTTAATAATAGAAATAAAAAATCAGACTTTTGTTTTCTTGAAAAACAAGTATTAGGACACTTCGTTAAACTCTTTTAAACTTAATAAATTACATTTCCAATAGCAAAGTGTTCCATGTGAAAAATGGAACATGCTCCACTTGATGTCACTTCTTTGTAATGCCACAAGGATGCTATCTAGCCACTCAAAGTAATTTTATTTATTACAAAATTATTTATGACATCCACCCATACACCTTGTAGTTCCACACAGTTTTGAAAAAAAACACAATTAGTGGACAGATGAGAATATGAACACTATCCATAGCTATCTCTATCTAAAAATCTCCATTACTTGTTCATTTGATCCACAGTCTGAGGATTCTTAACAGGATTAATAATGTGGTTCATACTGACAGCTTGCTCTATCAAAGAAACAATTTTTAACATTAAAACAAATTATTCTATGTGCTAAATGCATAGCAGATTGAGTGTTTTTCTTAGTTCAGCACAGTAGGTGAAGAGAAATGCATACCTATTTGGGAAGGCAGAGATGAATACAGGATTCTTCATGTAATCAGAAGCTGCAATATGTTCTTCTGTACATGTTATTGAATCCAGAAAATAAGTGTTAAGAGCTTAACCTTTGTAAAGAGCTACTGAATTATAATGTCAGATTTCTGACTTTAGCAGTTGTGGTCATTTGAACTTGAGTGAAGCAAGCCAGTTATGTAGGAGATGTAGCTGATAAACCACAAATGTGTGTTACATGATATCTGTTGTCATTCTTTCAAATAAAATAATTAGCCAATTTTCTATACCAGGCTTTAGGAAAAAAAAATAATGCAAAATCATAATGGCTAAGTCCTCTTCATAAAATAAACACTGACCTGTACCTTTGTGACTTATTCTCTTTTTGCTATGGTAAAGAGAGATATACTGATTTTCTTCAAACGGAAGTATGAAACCATTGTCTGGATAAAATCTTTCAGCATCATGCTCTCCTGACAAAATATCATATAAGTAAAATTTAGTTTTGAATGCCTCAAGTGCCTTTATTTCTTTGATTGAAAAAAGTTTTAAAATAAGGAGGAGAAGAATGTAATATTTTGAGAAAGATTAAAATGCTATTTCATGCGTCCTGGGAAAAAAATATTATCAAAAGTAGGTGATCTGACTAGCATGTAGAAGAAATTTTTGCATGTAAGAAATATCAATAGAATTACAATGAGAATAAACAGTATAAAACTGCAACAATAGGTGTCAAACTGGAAATGCTTTACCATTGGTTATGGGTCTCAAGTTCTATGTCAATGGTCTAATGAGGTAGCCTGGTCTTCTGCTGAACACAGGGAATAAAAATACCAACAAGATAAATAGGGTAAGTATATCCTGTTGGATCAATATGGATAAAGTGACATGTCAAATACATACCACTGTAATTCTGGCTAGTCAGCTATTGTGATTCACTCTTATGCTGACTCTGCTTCACAGTGAAATACTGCCTCCCGCCCACTCCACTAGTGCTTGCCAAATCCCATTAGGAAATGTATAGCAATTAAGTTTAAATAATGCCTTGCTATCCCACTCTGCCCAGAAGGTACTCCAGAATGTCTCTGAAGTCAACTAGAAAGGAGGCCTCTCAGACCAGTTCCAGCAGAAATGCTTAATATCTGTGAGTAGCAAGATCTGAGCTGATGCCTCCAGGAAAGTGAGCCAGGAACGCAGGGTGACTCTAACACAGTCCAGGCAGTAACAGCACTGAGTGGGAGCAGCCCCACTGCTCCTCAGCCAGGCAAGAAAAGGCTGGTGACACCAACGGGTCCCACCAACAGCATAAGGAGCATCAGGCTAATGCCAGCTAAGATCAGCCCAGAAAACTGAAAAGTCTATTCATAGATAGCTATGTCTGAGCTGAAGTGGAGCTCCTGGGCCCACTAGTTTCAGATCAATTGCTGCACTAGTGTCTAGGATTTAATGTTACTGATGACTTTGCCTCTATCATTGAATAAAACCAGTCTTTTTTTTCACAGATTTGATGTGAAACAACAATCTCATGTTCAAATTTTGAAGCAAATGTCCTTTATAATTTCATGTCCTCAGGAAAACAAAAAATTCAAGCTATATATTAGGAGACGCATTTTTCTCAAATAGAAAAGCTCTAGCTACCAAGACACATTTTTCCAATGGAAGGAAAAAAAATAAAAGACAGACAAACCACTGCTACATCTGCCATAGTATTTCACCTAAAATAGCCAGCAATAGAAGCTTTACTGCACAGGCAGATAACAAGAAGTCTTCTGCTGTTGAAGTAAAATTAAAGGTAGCAGATGGGACATCCTTTATTTTACCCTGACTGGCACAGGGCAGCAAAGAGCAACAGAGAGAGAGGGATGTCATGAGTGCTCTCAGAAAAGATGATGAGGATTAGAAAACATTATGCATATCAACAGTAAACACCAGCACTTAAAAAACACCACTGTCTACCACAAACTGAATGTTCACTTGTGTTCTGCACAGACAGACCTAAAGCACAACAAGGTTTGTGGGTGCTTGGTTTTTCTTAACTACTTGTGGAACAATTTCGATTACACTCTCAGTATCTTGGCATCTGGATATGCAACCGCTTAGTAGGGTGTCTGAAAACATTTGGCTTTAGCCTGTGACTCATCTTGCACTTTAGGTGCCTGTTTATTAATCAAGAATCACACACCCTGCTGTGTGTTATAATTTTCAAGGAAGCAACAGAACCATTAGCGTTCAGTGTTTCTTGTTTTGTATCTCACATCCAAGTCAGAATTAACCAACACACCTGAGATTTAATTGCTCTAAGCACCAGCCCTTTTCAGTCTTTCATGCAATTCAGCCTTTCCCTGACGTTCTACATTCTCACAGACAGATCCTAAGAATTTTTATAAGCACTTCAGCAGCATTGCCTATGTGTTCATATTCACATTTGTATATCTGAATAACAAATAACCTATTTTTTCTGAAAATATTTCTGATCAAAATAAATTTTGAAGGAAAAAAACAAAGTAAGATTTAATGCTTTAAAACAGCATATATTCCAGATGTTTCTAAATTACAGGTGCACAGATTTCCCACTATAATTTAAATATTAACTAAATAAGTGAAATTTAAGCATCATGAAAATGAGATCAAATACCAGAAGTAAAAATGTTTCTTTTTAAAAAAAAACTTTTAAATTTTTTAATAATTAAACTTTGTGGTTACAATGCTGATTTCTCCTGGTCAGTTACAAGATTTTTAACTTTTTTGGAAACAAAAATTATGGCAGCCTCACCATATATACTTGTCATCAAGTTGCCTGATAAATAGACATAGATAATTTCTGGAACTTTTGAATTTTTTTTTTTTTTAAAGATAAATTTTCTTATCATTAGTACGCTTCATTCTAAAAATGAAAGTTTGATGGCAGCCATTCTGAAATCAAGTTGTTCAACTGTACTTTTTGGTCCCGCTACACTCTTAGTCTTGTTGATCTCATGCCATTTGTTGTTGCCCTTCTGCAATTTAAGGCAAGTTTAACTTCCAATAGCTCCAATAGAACAGTAATAGCAATGAGTAAAAGTAAAATGGCAATGAGGAAAAGAAGAATAAAGAAGGAGTTACAATGAGGGAGCTAAGTGATATTTCAAATCACCGGCATTAAATCACTTGGGAATCTACCTGTATCTTGATGGACCATGAAACACCAGAAATTAGAGTAAACAGTGATACATATTTCACAAAAATAACATAATCAGTTTTGCCAAACAGGAACTAAAGAGGTAGAATAAATATATTTTAAAAACATCCCAAACACACATAATAATCTTTATGTATACACTGAGGTAAAATTATGCCATTGCTTCCAGATGCTGATTGCCTGATTCATGTCTTCGGCATTAATAAAGCTGACATATTTTACTGATGGCAATGACTGTCTAACAGATCAAAAGTCAGTGTAGATTTAGTCTCATAATATCTTCATACTTTTAAATGATAGACTCACAAGCTTCCTCCTTCTCAACTACTGAAAACAAACAAGTTACTCTTCCACTGCTTTTAGAAGAAAAGGAGTAAGATTAGGCTCTAAAGGACTCTCATATTTGCAGTTCATGTTGTCACATAAATAAATTTACTACTATAATCCAAAGACTGTGAATGTAAACCTTTTCTTATTTAGGGATAAAAAGCAAATAAAAATGTATTACTATACAGTCTCATTTTGTTTCCTCATAAAGGTGCATTAATTGCAATCCACAATTGAACCGACTTCCTGGAAGGGTTTATTCCACAGGTAATTAATGCTATTGCAGAATTAATGTTTTTCATTTTGTCAGGAAGGTGCTAACTGTGAAATCAGAAGTATCCTACTGGTTAGGTGGGAAATGAAATTCCTCCTTATGCTCACACAAGAAAAGGGAATAAGAGAAATTGCAAAAGAAAGCAGTGCAAACTGAGTTATCTGGGGAAACAAAGCAATTTGAAGGACCAAGACAATTCAAAAACCTTTAGGAAACACTGAAATAAAATATATTTTGATTTTCCTTGTATTCGCGTTAAGATAGCGTGATTTAATCAAAAGTTTACATTATCCTACAATATTGCCACATAAGCACAGAGGGCAACTCAAATGTCTTTTATCTAATCAACATTTATTGAAAGGAAAAAATGACTGGTCACATTATGTGTTTTATCATAAACCACAGAGAGGTGCAAATTACACTTTTTTGTGCAATTGAGCTTCTTTTGTGCAAAAGAAGTTCTTGAGAATGTTAGCACACTTTAAAAAAAAAAAGTCTACTATGTAAAATACTTCTATATGAAAACATGTAATGGAAAAATTGTACTTAAGTTTATGACGTTTTCTGGTAATGAAATATTAATTAAGTTAAAAGTTTATGGAGTATTTTCCTTTATAGTTACCTTACTTTGATTAGGATTTTCTCTGAGGCAATGTACTGAAAATACTGTTTATTATATATATTTTGAATATATAATCGAAGATGGTAAATCCCATTCATTTCTCTGGAGACATGTAGGCCATAAACTAGAATGGTGTTGCTACTTAGTTCTTCCTTTTTAATGTTTTTTGATATCATTTTCCCATTCCAAGTTGGAATGAAAAACTGATAAGTTTCAGATGTTTCTTATTAAATAATAACTGGAGGGAAAAGTAAAAAGAGGTCAATCAGAATTTCATCTTACATATTCAAAATGTGTCATTATAATATATGCTGTACTACTATTACTAACTTATTTCCAGAATGAAAAGTTATTTATAAGTCAAACATTTAACTTTTATTTTCTAAGTTGAAAAGCAGGATACCTCATTCTTCTCAAATGTTTGTTAAAAACAAAAGTTTTTTGAAGTAGACCTAGAAATGGTTCCAACTAAGGCAAACCAGAATTTTCCAAATAATATAAGAAAAATCTTCTTTTTATAATCTTACATAGCAAATATCTAATTTATTTTGTCATAAAAATTTGTCTGTTCTTTGGACTTTCCCTAGGGTTCTCATTTTTGGTATCTGTCACCCTTTGGATTTTGCACTGGTACACCAAACAAAACGTGGGGACAGCACTGGTGACTTTTGGCTTCATGAAATCATACACCAGTATTTGATTATCTTTAAAGCAGAAATAATCCAAAGAAATTGAGACATGAAAGAGAAAACTTTGCATCTTTGTTGGTTTAGGTTTGGGGTTTTTGTTTTGTTTTGGTTTTGGTTTGGTGTTTTAGTTTTTAGCTTGTTTGTTTTATTTTGGGTTTTTTTTTTGTATTTTGCATCCTTGGAAAAATTGTCTCCAAATGACAGAAATAACACTGAAAAGAAATCTTTTAACCCTGAAAAAACCCTAAATCTTGAAAATCTATTAATTTTTTACTTGTTTTAAAAGAAAACAACTACAATAATGAAAATATAAGAAACATGAATGAGCTTAACAAAAATGTGTTGTCTACCCTTTCACTGTATGTGCTTCATAAATCTTTCTGGTCATGTTTGCAACAATGATATTTTACTAGCTTTACTCATTTGATTATTTTGAACAGTAGATGAAAATATGTGCCAAGTATTTTTTGGCTACAAGCAATATCTTTGCTACTTTGATCTTTGATACATTCTCTGCAATGGCATTTTTCTGGCTGGTCACCTTCTGTTCTTTTGGTGTATTTTGCATCTGGAGTACTCACAGAAAGTTTACTGAATTTCAAGTACACTCAGAGATATCTCAGAATTGAAGTTGATTAGACAGAACAGTGACACAGGAAGACACATTCTCTGCTAGCACAGTTCTGAGGCTGACTAAGCCTTTGGAATCTCTCCCCACATCTGGAGTAACTACTTTCTTATATGTTTTATGCAAAATAATTCCATCTAAACATTTACCTTCTCAAGAATTGTTGAAAACCCTTGCGCTCAGCTTTGCTGAAAAATTCAGTGAGCTAATACTTAGGATAAAGTATAAATTATTGGCAGTATCTTCTAGAAAAAAAAACAAAACAACAGTTTCTACAAAAGACTGAAGAAAAAGACAAACTACTTATTCTCTGTAGAGACAATATATTAATCATCATTGTCACAAAAAAAAAAAAAAAGATATTTTTAGTTACAAAAATAGGAAACTGCTAAATGAACACCTGACTTACAGGTTAGTTTTATTTCTAATTAGATCTATAAAAGAAGAAATTTCCTGGTTTATGTTCATTCTGACTTACTAGATTAAAGCACTTTGGTATGAAGTGATTCACTGTCTGTGCCTTTAAAATCATAATTTGGAAAACCAAATTATTTTGGATCAAGCAGAAATGACTAGTGTATTTACAAACTATGAAAAAACCAGGTAATTCATGACACAAGTATTCTACATCAAATTAGTACAGCCTTTATGTTTCATAGGGATACCGGAATGAGACTGGTCACATTTTAGCTCTTCTGCAATAAACCTGGAACTTCAGATAGATTTCAAATCGTTGTATCTCATATGCTGATCCAGGCTTCTTGCCTGCTCGCATTAGCATTGGCTAAGCATTTCTGACAGTGTCCAAAATCAATACAAAGCACTGAATACCTTAATTTGATGTACTGTGCTGGATACCTTATGATTGTATCCAAAACTCCACAGGAGGCTGAAGACACTGGCATATCTAAGAACAGGCATTTTGTTGTGCTTCTGAGCTAAGCAGAAAAATGCATAAATGACTGTCTTCCTAGACAAATTTGAAAAGTTCTTCATGTGAGACTCTAATATAGTAGAGTAAGGTATGATCCATAAACCTCTTTATTTATCAGAGACTAAATTGTTTGAGGGTAAGTTTCCCATATAAAATTTAACCTTAATTTTATGAAAAATGACTGGGATGTTGATGGTAAATATAAATATATATATGTACCTCTGAAATAAAAGTTAAAATATCTGAATCAGTTTTGACCTCAGATAAACTCTTTGTTAATGGCCTAAATGTACAGCTGCTGAAGGAGGAGAAGCTGCTATTAATACCCTGTAAGGATAGGCATTGCTCTGTGAAGTTCAACGGACTTGTTCACTTATCACCAACCTCATTAAGTTTTAATTTTATTTTTATATGCTGTTCGTAACCAGTGATAAGATGGATGCTGCCAAAGCATCTAAAAATCAATTCACAAACTTTTAAAAGAGTGTGGAGAGACAGAGAGGGGTTATAAATGGAACTGCTGACAGACCTAATCTCTAGCGTCTTGAATGTCTCTTGGTCATACTCTAACACAGTTCTTGAAAGAAAACTAGAATTCCTATCTCAGCTCTTTTAAGAAGAGCTGAAATAGAAGAGGATAATCTGTATTCTAAGCACATTCAAAATATTGCTCTTTATTTTTAATAATTTTCTGTAGGTTCTTCTTTCTTTCTACTGTAGAATGACAAAGGGAAAAAAAGCCCTCATGTGCATAACCATGTAGCAAGGGAGGTTTAACCACTGGAAGATCTTTAAGTCTATATTTTTAAATTTTTCTTGGGGAAAAAAATTTGGTGAGTAAATAAATGTAAAATTACCTGTAAAATCTCTCACTGAACTTGCTTGGAAGCATTTCAGTTTCTACATATATATATATATATATATATACACTATAAATATTACTATAGAGCTGAATTATGAGAAGAATCATGCTGAGTCTGACATTTGGAAACTTCCTACTGAAACAAACTGAATAGCAAAAGATAGATTAAACCATAAAATCAGTAATACAGAATCTAATATGTAAGATGGAAGTCTACAAACATTAGCAAACAATACTTGTAAGTTATACTGACAAAAATAGACTGCATAGAATATATAAACAGTAAAATTTGAAAATACAACTGCTAAAAAATACTAAAAGCTAGATCATTTTGTTCTGAGCACAAGAAATTTAATATATGTTTAAAATCAATTTTCTTTCAATGTTTAAATGAAGTCTTTACCATTTTAATTGAAGGCTAAGAATCTACATTCCAAATTGAACAATATAAATATGAAACAAAATTATAGGTGCCATTATTATAAGCAATTATATTAGTAGTTTTACTAACTACTACAGAAGTCCATCTGACAAATTATCTGCTGTTTTCGAGTGATCTATAAACACTAATGGTAAGAATTTAATTACTCTACTGAATAATATAAAAATTAATGAACATAATAACAAGTTGATAAAACTTATTAATCTTCTTTACTATCATAATAATCAAATTCTAGATTTTACATCTGTTTTTATTACTTTTGTTGACTGTTCTGTTTTCATTTTCAGTGGAGATACAGCACATGAAACTGATGTAACCAACTGAAAAATTAAGATGGCAAACTATTTCCTCAGGCTAATGCATACTGAATATTAAGAAGAGATCAGATAGTTCAGCTGTTCTGGGGTTTTAAGTTTTGGTGGATTTTTTTTGTGTCACAGATTTTGTTTCCCTATTGCCTACAGTTTTAACCAGCATGAACCATTTCCTAAATTTGAGTGGTATCTGAGTAGGAAAGGTCCAATATTGACTCTAAGGACTGCTGACAAAGGAATTTGAAACAGTGGGGACCTGTTCACTAAAGTGGTAACTGGTTTCATAAACTAAATGAGAAACATAGAGGTTTTAGGATTATTTCATTATGCTATGTCTGTCTGTGGAAAGACTTCAGGATAAGGAAAAAATATATATAGTTTCTTTCCTCAAGAAGAACACAAAAGTAATTCCCAATATTCATTTTAATTTTTTAATGTAAGATACATAAATGTTGGAAATTTTTGGGGTTTTTCTGATGCACATATTTCTCCAATAAGTTTCTGCTATAAAGAATATAAATATATTATTAGCGTTATTATTATTTTGTTAATTTTTGAGTAATATCCTGTAGTGGCAAAAAAGACAAGCAAGATACTTTTAAGCACACCAAATTTTAGTTCTTCCTCAGGTAAATTTTCCATAAGTCAGTTAGCACAAAATATTGGTTGACATTTTCTCCTGTAGTAATTTTCTGGATATGTTTTACTGTGAGTTATCTTACTCTTAAATATGGGAATATGTTTCTCTTTGTCAAAGATCTACAAGGAGGAAAAAAACATTTGTTCTGATTCTTATAAGGTCTATTCTTACCTCAAAGGGATAGATATTGACTACCAAAAAGCAGGAATTATATCAAGGAAGGTGGTTTTTAAACTAATAGTTCGCTCTTAAAGTGATTATAATTGAAAGAATCTAGTGTACTAAATGTGTTTAAACCAGAAAATTGATAATGATTTTTGAAGAAAGGGATACTTTTTATTCCCATTACTAAAAAGAAAACTGGTTTGGATTTGTCTTTTTTTTCCTTTTATTTATTTATTGATTGATTGATTTTTATTTGTATACTTCCCTACAATGTATAACAATGTGCAAACTAACAAACAAGAACTTTGGACTTTAATGTTCATAGGCTATATCATATTAACTTTTATTGTTTTCTCCTAAGTGCACGGCTGAATACTGGAGTCTTTGTTAATGCTAATTTAAAAGGAGGTGTTCTTTCAATATTTTTTGAAGGTACTGAGCAGATTGATATTTTTTGTAAAAACCAACAACCTGTGCAAAACTCTGAATGAAATAAAACTGTAAAAATCTTAAATTAACCACAGTAACTCCTGTATTCTCAAAGTCACACTTGCTTAAACTTTGTTAAATCAAACAGTCATGTTCTACTTCCAGAGCAGGAAAAAGTCACAGTATACCAAAAACATATTATATTATATATTAAAAACTCCATCTTTTTATTGTAAATGTGTGTCCCAGAGTCAGAAAATTTACTTCATATAAAAGCTTATAGTACATAAACTGTCCTAACAGTTCTGCAAATATCAAGTGAAATAGCAAATGAGAAAAGACAAATAACAAACAAAACTATTTTCAAAAAAAAACCAAAAAAAACTTAAATTATTTCAAGCTAATAACGAAGAAAACTTAGAAACCAGAAAGTTTTCTAAATTTTCAGATTAGAAGATAAAATAGCTTGTTTCAACTGAGGAGAGTCATGGAAAACAATAGTTTTAAGATGGCATTTGGTGACTGGTAAATGGGATTGTATATTTGGCTTCAAGAAAAGGGACTTGTTTTGGTGACAGAATATATTTTTTCCAGCTGTATTTCTTATGTATGTGAACTGAATTGCCTTTTACAACTAGGAATTGTCATAACAAATCCCCCTACTCTTAAGTAAGCAGAAAAACTCTGTTTGAAAGCTCTGGTTTCCTTTTATACTCCAGACCCTCTACAGACGTCCTCAAGTATATTTTTCTGTGTCAGGAAAGAAGCTAAAGGATACAATCACTCCAGAGATTCTTGTCATTCCAGATCAGTGACTGGAGTGAAATGGCACCAGAATTTTTTCTGTTATCATCAGTTTCTGCATGGTTTATTATTAATTTTTAATTAGGTTTTGAGAACTGAGATATTTCTTACATTGAATTTTTTATTATATGACTTTTCATGTAGACAAACTGGAACTATTACTATAGAAATTATGAGAATTATACCACTGCTTTTATGTTGTGAAACCTAATGCTTGATAATTTAATGATCAGCTTTTCATTCTGTAAGAGCTGAATTTCATGAGCACTTTTCCATGCTCAGTGGTGAACCATTTATAAATTTGTAAAACTGTCTTAGCTAATTAGTACAATATATCCACTTATGTGCACAAATGTCTGATAACAGTGTGGTAATAGCCTGCACAAAAGCAGTCTCCCAAATTGTTCATGGATCTCTGAAATCATGTAGTAAAAATCTGAATGATTGAACTAAATTTTTAACAGTTGTTTATTTTGGTGCTTTGATTATTTTCAGAGTTTGCAATAAATTCTGAGCTTTAATACAGAATAATAATATTTTAACTGTTTAGATATTCCTTTTCCTTGAAAGTGCAGATTGAACATATATTTCATCATACATCATTGACAATTGAAAAACAAGCAAACAAACAAAAATCCCCACCAAAACATACACACTCTCAACAAAAAACCTACTGCAGAAATATTTTTCCCTTATAGTTTTTGCTTCCTAGATGGACAAATTTCTCCTAAAAAAGGAGCAGAGAAACCAGAGACAAAGGTTTCCTCAGTTAAACAACCTAAAATTCATAATGTGATTCACCATTAGCCTGAGTTTGGTACTAGAGGAAGGGTAATGAAGAAAAGTTTTTATTGAGATCAAGGAAGAGGTGAAATGGAAAAATAAAAGGCAAGAGGGATAATTAATTTAATCAACTGATGCTGAGAAACTCTGGGCCCACACTGTCCAATTAAATCAATAGGTTATAAGTCAGGAGAGAATTTAGCCTGGAAATGTCAAAGCAGAATGACAATGTGATCTGAGTACCTGGTTCTTTCAAAAATTCAAGAATTTTTAGGGACAAAGCATAAGAAGTTAGCATACCTTTTCATGGGCAAATCCTACCTTCTATAATTGAAAGGCTGATGTGGAACAGCATGATAACATTACAGCATGATGAGAACAGAGTATTTCCTAAAACTTCAGATTAGCCACTTCCAACAAAAAAGAAATCAAACTTAATGTGATCCACAAATTATATTTCAAAGGATACAAGAGCAAAGCCTCACCTACACTAAATTAGTTAGGATTTAATAATTTCAGATACCAATTTATGTCAAATGAAAATCTTATTCTTTGCCTTTCCAGGGAGCTTGTGTCTCATTTGTAGTGAACACGAACTTCCAGTTGCTGTCTGTATTACACAGTAAGTCACAGCATGATTTGACTAAGTAGACCCCCTGGTTCATCCTCCTGCCCCAAACTGAGATGTCTTAAAAGCAGTGGATTCAAGGTTTTGACTAGCTAAGTTTCCAAGAATGGAGTTTCCATAACTTCTCTGGGCAACCTCTTGTAGTTTCTGGCTAACTTCATGATGAAATATTCCTTCCCAATATCTAATTAAAATTCCTCTGGTTGCAGCTTGTGAGACTTATCCCTTTTCTTTTTACTGACTCCTCTGAGAAAGGTCCAGCTCAACTTCCCACTAGAATCTTGAGTACCTTTTTCTTATGAGCACACATAAAATGCATACAGACCCACACAGTATACATGTATTGGTCTTTGATATCTTCCACAAAATTTTTCTCTAGGAATAAATTATCTTAACGTGCATAGGTCTAACATAGAATCCTACAAAGGCTTGTAAGCATGAAAAAGTTTCCCTGCTTAAGCACTACATTCACCTCTAAGCAATGAATATCAAGGCTTAATAAATATCTCTGAAGGACAGTAGTTTCATTATATCATATCATTTTTGATTTAATTATAAATTAACAAATATTAGTAGAGTATGATTTAGGAAAATGTTATTATTAACGTAAATTGTAGTATTATGGAGAAAAAACAGTAGGAAACTGGTCAATGGACACAATGACAATCTAGAAGAAAATACGAATTTCTGGAATAGCTTATTTTAATCAGTTATTCATTTTTGCTTAACATCATCACATGTGGAAATATTATTAAATATTATTATAATAAATAATAGGAGGCAAAAGCGAATGATCTATTAAACGTAATGAAAAACAGCTGGTAACAATCAAAGCATAGGTAGAAAGGTCATTGAAAAAATGAGACCATTTTTCTCAATATATAACAAACTGGCATCTTGACCCAATGTTAGAGTAGAGAGATTTTTGTGCGAAAATGCTGATGTGAGTTGTGGTCAGCACTTGTCTGTACAATTTACATTGAGATTTGTGACACCTGCAGATGCCCTCAAACTTGATTCCCCTCTTTGTGAAAGGCTGCAGAGCTGCTGGCAAAGCATTCTTTTTTAAGGGACTTTTCCCCTGGAATGCTCTTCCTTGCCAAGGTCTAAAATAGCCATAAACTGTTGTCATTCTGGGTATGCCACGAGGTCCATCTGTGTGAGCTGACTGAGGCAGTAATGGGTGGGATATCTCGTGGGAAGGTGCGATGGAGGTGCGCAGGTCTTATGACTAGGAATTAAATGGGGTGTTAGAGAGTGGGAGGACAGAAGACTGCTGCTTTTTTTGGAAGCTTTATTTATTTCAGTCTCTACATTATATTTTAAAATACATGCCAAGGTTGCTCAAAGTCTTAGGTCTCTCCTGGAGTGCTTATTTTGGATTAAAATCTAAATGAATGATAATTCTATTCCTAGTGTTAATGATTCATTTTGTTTTCCAAATTTCTCAGAGACTTTCCATAAATTTAAATCTGAGCAGCAGACTGTTATTTTTCAGAATACTTACATGATTAAATTAGTATGACTTTTTAAAGACTAAGACACTATGCAGAGTAAGAATCCAAGAATCAACCCAAATGGTTTTGACAGTTAGATCATGATGGTTTACAGCAACTTTTTTTGTTAAAATGCCCATGTTTCACAAAATGTGTTACAATGGTAACTCTGGCTTGTTTTCAAGAGGAAAAAAAATCCCTAAAAGTATTGATTCTGGTTAAAAATACAAATAAATAAAGAGGGAATTATACAAATTCCAGGGATTAATTACAAAAAATATCTGTAAGAATATTTTGATAACAATTGCCCCTTTATAACAACAAAAATACCCCCAAAAAAACTGAGTATCTATTGATTTCAACTTAAAAAACATTCACATTTTCCTGTATTGAGCACTATGACTAAAATCCAAAACATTTTTCATTTTAATCACTGATCTAAGTGGCCTATATATAGGTAGTCTACCCTAGCATTTCTTTGCAAGAGTAGCCCAACTCCTACATTTAAACTCAATTTAGCAGAGCTCAGATAGTGAAGAGTTGCAGGTAACCAATATCTAAAAATACTGGTTTCTTACTGAATCTTTATAGGAATAACCTTTTTATTTATAAGAATTGATTTTTTATTCACAGTGATTTGAGAGATTTCATGCAAAAACTTTCTCTTTCAACTGCATTGATCCCCTGAAATTCAGATTTTATCATTGTCTATACTAGGTATAAAAGATTACTCATATTTAATATGTTCTTTTAGAGTCTAAGTACATGATTAAACATTGTTTGCACTGTTGACACTAGGGATAATAAACTGGAGAGAGTGATATTCCTAAAATCTTGTAACTTTTCTTAGTACTTAGTTATAAAAAAAAAAATAACAGCTGAAGCAATCATAGTAAATCATCTGCAGTAACTCTTTCAGAGTGTAGTATTTTCAGATTAAAATTTAGTAAATTCAGTACCATAAAACACTAAGATTGATCACACATCTGTTTTTGGGTTTTTTTAGTATAATAAGAAAATATTTAATCAAAAAAACTCATTGTAGTCAAAGCATTTTAGTAGTAGATATAGTTTCAGAAGTCTGTCAGTATTTCACTATACAAAGCTCCTGAAGAGATAAAAGATTTTTCTGTCACAAATATTCTGATTTGTTTTAAATATTCAAAAAAAGTTCCACTAGACTTGACATGAAAAAAAGTATGTGATTTTGTTATCCGTTCCATCTTTTCTGTCTTTTCATAAATTTCTCAGTTTTTTTAAGGAGGAATTAAATAAAATTTGAGATTGTCAGCTCTGAAAAGTCCTTAATTTCTACTACTTATTGGGTGCAATTGGTTGAAAAATTTGTTTGAAGAAACTTTTTTTTTAATTATTTAAACTAGAAATAACCAGAAAATACTTCAAGATTAAGGAAAAATTAGTTGGAGGATCAAACAAAGTTAATTTTTTGATAGATGTTCAATTTTTTTGTTTTATTTTCACTATTCTTATCAGTGATTGACTGCTGAGAACAATTAGTCATTTCAGAAAATACTGATACACCAATAATATCTTGCTATAACATGTCACATGTAGCAGTCATATAACAAAACAAATCTGGAAACAGATGTTGAAGAAAATATAAAAATTTGAAGGTTTCACAGTAGAAATTTATCTCAAAGTAAATTCTAAGATTTCTTAATAAAAAAAAACTTTTTTTTTGTTTTAATTCCCTGGAAATTTTATGTTGCTGTTGCTGTCTTTTCTCAGCATACTTAAGCATTCTGGCTTTTTTAAATATTAAATGCATATTCTTTCAAAACTTACAGAAAACCTCGTGGAACAAACAAAAATTAGCACATTTTTAAAGCAATCCAGCCATTCATACTGTTAAGATCATCAGTCTTCAAAAACTTTGCTTGGTAATGAATAACTCTCAATAATTACCCTCCCCTTCTCCACATTCCTGTCTGCTCTTGATACTGTCTAATGTGAAACCAGGAATGACTCTCATGCCCCTGTAGGAAGCTATAAAAGCATAACTTTTCATTGCAGGCAGCTACCAGCAACAACAGCTCTTCAATTATGTCTAAATCCACTCAATCAAGATCAATTTAAAGTCTTCTTTGGGATTTTTTTCCCCCTTTTATACATTTATATTTTTTTCTCTGTTCATTTTTCTTTACCACAAAATTGATCACTCTGCTCAAAGAATGCTGTAGACTCCTGCTGGAAATTCCCAAAACATCTGAAAGCAAAAAAAGGCTTTCCTCTATGATTCCCTGTCCCTGCTCTATAGGTTGCACTGAATTCTTGTTTCTACACCTCAAAGATCTTAATTTTTTATCAAGTATCCAAGAACATTCCAGTGTGCTGAAGCAGACAAACCAACCCTCTGTGCCTGAGGTATGTCAGATACAATCAGCCTCAAGAAGCACTGAAGTAAAACATCAAGACCTTTTGAAGCTTATTCAAAAGGAGGGTCATTAGAACAGACACATTAATCAGGCTGGCATTATTATCAGCAGTGTAAGTAGACATGACAACACAGGAATGCCACAATTTACCCCTCACTCTTGTCACCTCCAGAAACAAGGTACAGCTCTCACAGGACACTGAGAATTTCAGTTCTAATTCATAGAGTGGAAAGACAGCTATCTCTGATGTCTATCTATGGGTTGAGCAAGATTTCACTACAAAAAAATTCCACACTTTCACTGTAGCATTTACAGTTCCATATGTCCATTATTCACACTACACAAGCAAGAGCTGCATGTATACAGTAATAGTATATTCCAACTGAAGTAACACTGAGGTAACAAAGGCTGTCTGGCAGCAAGGTTGAGGTCATTCTTTTAAAATCACTGTTTTGGAATGTTAGGTTCTTTTCATTAGCCTCGTGGATCACCTGAACAACTATACATCTATACAAATGTAATAAAACAACCTTGATCCTCCCAGCAAATTAAACAAATCCAAGGGTAATAGTACAGACAAATACCTGAAATAATAGGTGCTTTTATAAATCAACAGAATTTACAAAGCATGTTTTTCTGAAGAGAGCAAAGCAGAAATGTCTTTTGCATGACACACTTTATTTTATATTTCTTGGTTTTAATGTTCACCTTTGATATGATATAAGCAAAACAAATAAGAGCTATTCAAATTATTCCTTTGCATGTTAAGAGTTACTTCAAAACATGGTGAAAAGCACTTTAATAAACTGCCTCTTACTCCCATGTGAGAGTGAACCAGGGCCAGGACTGGCAGTCATAGATACACAGCAGACACCAAGCATCTTCCTTGCTGCTGAACACTCTGCAAAAGACAAGCTAATTATGCTCTGTCCTCTCTCTTCTGTCAATAACTCAGTTTTACCAGCACTCCCATTCTTTTGCATTTTCTTTCATAAAACATGATGCTGAACAGTGGTGGAGAAAATATTTGGAAAGGGTTTTGTATACAAAAAAATTAAATCTGGATTTCTAAATACCCCTGTGCTTCTTCTTTGGTACTTACAAATTAAATAAAACTGCAAATTGAAATGTGTAAGCTGTTTGTTTGTTTGTCTAACATAAAGCAAATTACATACTTTAAATTCAAATGCATGTAAGTATGCAGATTATGCACATATACACATTGCTGCACTTTTTTTTCATTTTACAAATGCATTCTCTAAAGGCAGAAGTTCCTTATTTTTAGGACTAGAAATAATTAATGGTTTCAGAACAATAGCATCTTCCTCACTGAAACCATGAAGCTGCTCCTTGTTAGATACTTTGGACCTTGTTTCATGCACAATAAGAACCCAAAAATTTAGGATGAAAATTATTTACAAAGAGTATCTCTTTTAAAAAATAGTAATTTTCTGGATTAGATATCAGTCAGAGCATACCTCATTTCCATTCAATTTATTTACTCTTAATAAAAGGTATAGGTCAGTAGAAATTAACCTATAAAAGGTGAAAAATTCTGAACAGAAACTATCCACGCACAAAAAGTACGAAATTAAAGGAAATACTTCCATAAGCAGGCCTTCTTTTTTGAAACCATAGACAATGTACCTACTTCATACACATCCAGAATGCAGTTCTATCTAATTTCAAGCCATGAGTTATTTAAAACTCTAAAGCTTCAAGTGAAAATTATGCAGAGAATTGCAAGGTGTGAAACAGACTGTTAATCTATTATGTAAATGATGCAATATTTAGGGTAATGTAGAAAAGTATCTCCTGGTTAGACCTTATTGTTGTAAGTTTCCTAAAAATATAAAGAAAATCACAGTGTCTGGTTCACACTCCTTGGGCAGAAAGGCAAATTTTCTTTTCTGGAAGGTCGATACAGCTAAATACTAAAAAAATATGATGGATTGAAGAGTATAGCATTCAGAAAATTTAAATGGAAAATTATCTTTCTAATTCTAAATGTGACATTACAAACCTGTCATCTGAAAATTTTGCCTGTAATTGATAGGGGTTTGTAAACCTTTGGTTATGGATGCATCTGTACAGGAAAATCTTGTGTAGTTGAATGTCACCACTACTGAGGTTAGTATAAGACTGTTAAACAATTGAATGTACTAGAAAGCAAAGTAGTTTTTCTTGTGTAGAAAAATTTTGATACTATTCACATTTTATTTATTCATATGTAACAGATACTGAAGGTAAAACTCATCTAACAGACTAACAGATTCTTTAACTGCTAGTTTTAATAAATTCATTTAAATATCTAAAATTTTACTGCATTATAATTCCTTGTTTCTAAATTCTAATTTCCTGATCCTGGGCATTTTTTCCTCCATGGAACTATACAAATGATTTAAGCAAAGAAATAAAAAAAAAGTCAGAACCTTTCAACCATCATCATATCATCTAAAGGGGTAGACATACAAAAACTATCATTAGCCTCTCTTTAATATTTATGATTGTACATATGTATATATATTTGTATATATATAACCTATAAAGAACAACAATGGAGTAACTGTCACATCAGGAAGTATATGACATCTAGGACAAAATCAAATACAGAAAGTCCATTTTTTTTTTCTTCTTTTGTTGTGTTTTGCATTTAAAAGGAAAAAGGAGAAACTTTGAAAATAAACACAGTGTTATCCATGAATATGCACATTTAAGTAACAGTGGTAAATTTGTAGGAAGTGTTTTCCTCTGGAAAACTTTTTGTTTTGCTATCAGAACTAGAGAAATTTAGCAGATGACTGAAAGAAGGAAGAAGAGCTCTTGTCACCTTAGTAATTAAGTTTGAGAATATCTGATGCATCCTTCCTACTCCAGGAAGACTGTGCTTTAGGAATCTGAGAAGACTATATGTAGAACTAACAGACCTGTGAATAGTAACATAAAGTTGGAGCTAAGAGATTCATTTCTATGTAAGACAAGACCTCTCAATCATTTCTGATTCAGGTGAATCTATCACAGGAACAAGTTACTACTTGTGTAGTGTACTACTACTGTGTACTCCCCACTTTGCAGAAATAACTGGGGACACTTACAGCTCCATTGGAGTTCCCTGACTTGGACAGTCATCTGTGCTCAGGTCATGCTGGATCCATATGTTTACATATTCCCTATGTGCTAGTTCCAGTCTCACAGGCTTTTCTGTTACTACAGCTTTTGTCCCTGTTTTCCCTTCAGTGAAGGTAGAACTTGAAGCCTCACTGATTTAAGCCCTTAGGAGTGTTGGTTCCTAGAATATCTCAATAAAGTATTTGTCTCTAGTGGTTCAATATGGTGAGCACATTTCACTGCTTTTCCCAACTAAAGAAATAATTTGAGACCTAAGATACAATACATGGACACTTTCTGGGCTTACACCAAGCTCCACTAATGCATTCTTGTTTCAGCTTTGTCTACAGATAACTGGTAGTTCAGGGAGCAGCAAACAGTCTACAAAACAGGTGCAGTGGAAAATAAATAAATAAATCCAGACACATATCTTCCTACACACTTGGAAGACATGGGCTGGAAGCTGCCAGAAAGTATAATGGGAAAGCAGGTCCCAGCTTCTGTCAGTGCCTCCCTGCAGGCAGTTAGCTCCATTTTAGTGCATGTTCACAGCAGTACTGGTTCAAGAGATTTGCTGGATCTACATGATTATTTTCTGTAAAGGGCATCAAATCCTAGCTGATACAAAAAGGCTTTTCAGGTGTTTTATACAGAATGTTTGCATATGGAATCCTTGAGTTTAATGGCCCTTTTCCATGAACTTCAGCACTAAGAGATTCTAGATCCCATGCTGTGCCATTGGTGTAGGACCTTACAGTCTATACCAACATGCCCATTTGACCAAGAGATGTGCAATACACGTTCAATGGTAGAAGAGGAGGCTCATACTTCACAGGTAGGCAGTAACTAACTATTGGGGCCTCAGAGTTTTTCCTGGAAGCTCAAGTGCAGAATGGAACTTTCTGAGCATCAGGGTGGTCCCAGAATTGTTGTTAATCTCATTTTAATGAGAAGTTTCTGATCAACTGTCTTTGATTCAGACTACCCTGATTCAGTACAGGTCTCCTACCACTGACGTGAGTCCTATGAGGAAACCGCGTTTGAATTAGTTTAAGCTGTATATTCCACCTAGCCTTGCTGTCCACCCTAATTTCATAACCCAATCATGTTAAGCATGGCTAACTTAATTTCACCCTACTTTCAGCTTGATTTAAATGTGAATATGGGATGCAGGGTCTCTCTTTGAAACATACTATATATCCAGAAGGATAGAGACAATAATATATAGGTTGAATTTTGGGGGGTTCTTTTAATTGTAATTGTAATATAAAGTGTTTATAGTTAATAGTTCTAGTTCTGTGTTTCAAAAAAAAGCAAATCAGCTTTCAGGAAAAAAATAGGGAAATAAGTTTTAATAAGGCACTGATATCAGAAACACAGTATAAAGAAATATACAGAGATTCATCAGATATTCTTCACAGGCAAAATGGGATGGCAGAAAACACATGCAGTTAATTATCTTTATATCTTTGTTTTAGTAATTCAGAGAATCTCTGATATAACATTTTTTTTTCCTTTTTAGATACAAAAATGCTGTGGTGAAAATGTCCTTAAACATTGCCAAATCCTATGAAGACCTATTCAAACTGGTCCCTTTCTTGGCTTCAGACACTTCATACATAAGCAGCAATTTCATAGTAAGACAGGTGTTCTCCAAAATGGATATTAATTTTGAAGTGATATATGACACAATGTATTTCTTTGTAGCTGATCACCCCATGTAAATAAAGCATATGACTTTTATGAAACAGGCACACAAATTTTAATGTGACAGTGATCTGTCTTTCCTTTTGGTGCATGCAGGTTCATGTGTAAAACATGAAAAAGCAGCTGGATCTTAAAGATCCTAAGATTTTAGCCCTCAAGGCTAAAAATGTAAAACATTTTACAAAATATAGGTTAGGAATGTACAGATATGTTATATGATAAAATCCTCAGCTTTCCTTATTGCACCTATAAAGTGCCATTCTTCAGAAATAGAAGGTCTTAGTCTGATCACAGTTAAAATTATTAAGGCTAGTGGGAGATGTAGATAAAGGAAAGTAACATGGTCATATAAGAAATGAGTGTTGGAATTACAGAATGGGTCCTTAGGTTTTCACATTCAAAAAGGACTTTACTGCACCATGTAAGAATAGACCTGCCTGTCTGGCAGTGTAGTGATGCAAGAGGCTTTAAATTCAAAAAGTATTTTATTTGTTCCATAAGTAAAATAGACAAATGGAAAGCACCAACTTTGGGGGAGCTTAGCTGCTTTCTCTCATGTTCACAGCAACAATTCCTACCAGCTCTAAAGAAGCTACAGCAAGAGCATTACACCCACTGGGAGAAGCTCACATCACAATCTTCTACAATGCTGCTGGTGGTGTCTTGCTAAAAATAAAGGTGACTGTACAGTGACACCCTTGGAATAGGGTTTGAAAGGAAGACAAATATATATAAAAAAAATGTTTATATTCCAATCAATAATGACAACTGTAAAATTTCCATTGAAAAATCTTAAAAATAGGCTGCATAAAGGATTTTTTTTGTGTAAAGATCTTGCACTATAAAATGCTGAATATTGCCTCATTTGTCTTTTGTATTACAGGAAAAATTAAGTATTAATTATTTCAAAGCTTTTGTTTTCCATTATAGTATCTGTACCTTCTAAATGCCTGCGCTATTCTACAACTTATTAGCAATCCTAATGAAGTAAAAATGTTTGTTTTCCATTTTTGTGTTTATCACAACTATACAGAATAGCTGATACAATAATTTTAATAAGTATCCGCATTTTCCTTCTCAAAAGTTCATCACCAATTAGTGAACTGAAAGGATTTTTTCCAACATTTCCTTTTATCAAAATACTCAGTGCAGCAAGCTAGTGTCATATTTAAATGTAGAGCAATTTTATTGCAATCTCAGTGGTATCTGCCTGTCAGCAAAAGGGTGGCGTAATGGATTGTAATCATTTTTGCACAGAGTAAGGACAGGTCTAGCAGAAAATATTTAATTCTAGGTGATAGCTCCTGCAGAGTCAGTAAAGGGCACATGCTAATAAGGAAGCTGCAGAAAGGCACTGGTGATGACATGCTCCCTGAAAACAGCAAGCTCAGCAGATACAGTGCAGCTAATAGAACCATTACTGCCTCATGTCAAGCTATGAAAAATACCAAAGGACAGAGTCATCACAGTGAAGGAAAAAACAAAGCTCTTGTATATTATGGTTGGAAAAGCTTTATAGGCAGAACAATGTTAGGATAACAGTGTTATCAAATGCATGAATAAAAATACGGCAAAAAGCTTGCTCAGTAGAAAGAGCAATTTCCCTATTGTAATTCACTCTATATTCCACATGTTGTAGCTGTACCACTCATTGTATTAATTTTCACTTTGAAACTCATTTCCCACAAAGGCATCTGTTGTCTTCTGCTGATGGCAGCAAGTTTGCTTTAGCTTTTCTTTTTTAAACTTCAGTTTATGATAGAGTCCACAAGTGAAACATAAAATACTGCAAAAGAAGATGAATACAAGGCAGGAAAAGCATCCAGATGCTTTTACAGAGAACTAATTTTCCAGACTCTGATTAAAGGCTTCTGTTACCACTGGCAAAGTGTTGATCAGCTTCTCTCCTCATAAAACTGGGAGTGTGTCCAGAACCACTGAGACTTTGAGATCTTCAGAAACGCTAAGATTACGAAACTTCATAGCATGCCTGTCTTACAGAAAGAAGGACTCTAGCTGGTCACATTATGCACAGATAAAAATCTGTTTCCATCTGACATAGCATTTGCAGTTTAAAATTCTGCTTACCAAAATTTTATCACTAATTCCAGAGAGGAATAAAATGCTACATATAACCAATGAAGCACGTATAAGTTTTTAGACCTACAACATCTTCTAAAAACCTACTGCAAAATAAAATTTTAGTAGACATTTCCCTAATTTTTCTTTTTTCAAAGCAAAGTATCAATCTTAATTCTCCACAAAAGCATAAAGTGTGTCCTAATCTACCAGAGAGAATATTGCACTTACATATTTGTTGGTTTTAAGGACAAAAAAAAATTGGGTTCACTCTCCCTCATTCCAGTCTGTGAATATGAGTTTGACTCTGAGCTGAGTCACTACTTAAGAAAAAAACAAGCTAACAAATGCCAGACACAAGAGTAGCTCTCTAGCTTTGCACTCTTTAAAACTGCAATGCTGCTAATGGGATCTTTTGTTTTACTATCATGGGTTTAATTAGTCAGGATTGTTAGTGAAATGTGTCTAATAAAAAGCTTACAAAATCTATGGAGTCTTTCTATTGGCTTCTATTGATGCTGACTTTCAGAACAATGTTAATTTGATGAGTTAGATCTATAGTACCAGATCTTGGAAACCAAAAGTTAGAGTGGGTTTCTGAAATATTAATTTTATGTCCTTAAAACTTACCAAAAAAGTTGACAGCTTTATTAGTAGATGAAGAAATGTTTCAAAGTACATTTTTGTATTATGTGCCATTATACTGTTCTCATAATTGGATACTTTATACAAGCTACACATCAGAGGCCAGCTCAGAAACATCAGAAACCTCGTAAGTAGTCCTCCGGAACATGCAGTTTATGATTTCCATTCCTCCTTTTCTCTTTACACTATTAATGGAGTGTTTCAGTGGGATATCCCTGAATAATGTAACTTTTTATACTTCCTGTCCTGCTTTAAACCATCAAAAACACAGAACCATTACAAGAAATAAGTTAATTAGAAATCATTCTCTGTCCATTAATGTGTGTCATTCATCATAAAGATTAATTGTATTAGGAAACAATAATTACACCTGAATCTCATTTATAAGGAAGATGAGGGCAAGTGTATTTTCAAAGAGCTCGGTCACTTGTATTCATGAGCATTCTTTACCACTTAGACATTTCTGAGCTAAGTAAGCCTCAAGTAATTAGTTTCAACCTGGCTCAGATTACCAAATCATTGAAATCAAAGGCTTGTGTAGTAAGAAACAACCTATAATTCACTTACTTAATGATTTGAATTGCTTTAAAGGTCTCTTTTAGAACCTGAGAGGAGCCCCACAAACCGTGGTCACATGAGAAATCTCTTTTTTGACATGAATAGACCCATTAAGTCAATGGGGGTACTCATGTGAACAGAGACTCATGTCAAAAACCACTGATGCTGAGAATGCACTCTTTTGTACTTTCTTTCATTTGTGTGGATAAGCAAGGAAGGGTGCATGAGGAGTACTACGAGGAATATTATGCTCTTATTCAGTATGCTAATTATATTTCACAATATTTCCCATTAAAAATCTGTGGCATGCTATACTCTCACTCACACTTTATCCTTAAATCTGTTAAGTAGTATTAGAAGAGTAGATGCTTTTAACTCCAGACAAGATTGCAATACCACAGTAATTAACAGATTCTGTACAGGTATCATTTCATCCTTTGAAGTTTCCTATTGAAGATTTTTCATTGGAAAAAAAGCTTTATTAAGATTTTGTTACTCAATATTGTTGTTTCAATAATTCTCATATTTCTACAGGGACTGATCTACTCATACATTTTTGAGTAAGGTTCTGATGCAGCACAGGTCAGAGAAAAGGAATGTTATTACATAGTTTGGTTTTTTCCCTTGTTTGTGTCAACTAAGGAGAAAATAGAGATGCCAGAGACCATTAGAAATGCACTGCACACCCCATCGTTGCCACATCAAATATTCTCTTAACTGGACAGATTTCTGTTATGACTGTCATAAATACAGGCTAAACAATGTTAGTGCCATCTGGCAAAAGGTGTAGCACTAAGACAGCATGCCTGTTGTACTCCAGTTTGTGGCTCCAGGAAGAGAGTAGAAGAGGTTGCCATCTGCTCCTGCTTGTCATTTTCTGCGTGTAGATTACATAGCAAGACTGTGGAGGAGATCTTGCCTCCTCTGGAAAATATTGTCAGGCTATAAAAATGGCTGTAATGATTTACTGCCACCTCAGCGATACCAGCAGCTGTATTCAGGGAACAAGCCTAACCCTCTGCAAAATACAGTCCTTTACTGATGTTTAACTGGCACTTCAGTATTCTACTGACTTCTACAAATATATGCTTTACCTAAAAACAAGGAAATTTGAAAAGATCTTCAAGCATTGTTTTACTAATACTGTTGTGTTTTGCTGTCCAGGCCATGGGATTATTTAGGAAATAGGCTGTAAAGCTATCTAGATTGCTTAGAAGCAACAAGAAAATTTTAAAATATTTTCTTAAATATAATAATACATGCATCTTCACAACAGAAAGTCTGATTTTCTTGTTTTCTTAATAGATTTGGGAAAAAAAAAGAAAAAGGAAGTGGTTTTAATTAAAATGAGAGTTATCGTATTACCAATCTCTAGATTAATTGAATCAGGAGGAAGTAATTTATCATCATTTTAAGCTAGTCACTGAGAAGCTATGTTCCTGGTTCCATTTTGTCTCAGCCTTTAAATCAGGCCAGAGGAGTGTGAAAAATCATGTATTATCAGAAACCAAAAAAACTGTCTAATGTACTGCAGAGAGCAGAACTGTGTTTCTGAGGATGCACTGGCTGCTTCTGAAGTGCACCTTCGTGGAGCGAGCTCTTCTGTCAGAGAGGTGCTGGGACATAGCTGTGGGAGAAGATCCTTCTTCCTGATAAAACACTGGTTTTATTTACACACAAAGCTTGACCCCTTTGGAAATACTTGTGGCACTTAAAGCCATCTTACCTTGATTGTAGATGCAAATATATTGGTATTAGAAACCAGATCTAGTTCAGGTTTCATTACAGCTGTAAGGAAAGGGACAATATCTTTTGCATCACCAATCACCAAAGCAATTATTGCAAGCTGGTATAACTGCACACATGTTAATGGTATACAATTCCATTGGGAAAAAATATCATGCTCCTATATAAAATAATTTAACTGACATAAAATCTGTATAAAAGTCAGTAAATATCCACCCTCCATGAAGATTTGAAACATAGATAAGGCTGTCACAGTGTTATCTTCATATCAAACTTTGCAGCCATAGAGGAGGCTCACAATAAAGCCTGTTGTTAAGACTTTATGGTTGTCATATTGCATTGTGTTATTATAACATTAAATCGTTACTACAATGAGACAGATGAAAAAGAACTGGAAATAGTCCCTCAAGACAATTAAAATGTACAAACATCACTTTTCTTTCCATGGGAAGAGAATTTCTCTCCTGCTTTCCTGTAAAATAATGTTTCAATCACAGTTGCTAAAGAGTTGCAACCAGCTGCTTACTTCAGTGTCTACATGAAAGAGCAAAAGCACTTCAGAGCAAGGGCCATCAGAACAAATGTCATGATTGAAATACTCTCTCCCACCATTATGAAGTAGCTTGGAAAGTAAATAGGTCTTAACTGAATTAGTTGAAAATAGTTGCCATCCCTGTCTCATTTTGTGTAGCAAAAATAACAATAAACTTGCTAATCTATCTAAGTATTTATGTAAATAAGTATTTATAAGTATTTATTAAGTAATTCAATAAATGCTGTCAGAAAAAATACCAAATAATTTAGATAAACACATTTTGATTATATTTTTACTTTTCTCTGTTTTCATGAAGGTACATTCCAAGCATATTCAAAATGCTTGGAACCACCTGCTTACTTTTTTGACAGAGACATATATATTCTCCAAAAATAAAACTGAGTATTTATGCAAATCTGGTCATGTTAAAATCATGTTTTGTAGAGAAGTATGGAAAATAGAAAATTATAGGGATAACTGAACAACCATCAAAGATGGGGTTGATGTACAAAAGAAAGTGCAGGTCTGCAATCTATGAAAATGAAACGAAGATTTGGCATTTAAGGCAGAAGAAGGCAAAAGAACTCAATCTTCAGCCAATTGACCTCAGGAATTAATAAAAAATAGAAGGCATATACAGGCATGCTTTGTGTTGCACTTCTGTGTGAATATGTCCTTATATGTCCTTGTCACTGTGTTGCCTATGAATACTTCATTTTCACTTGAACAGTGATGAATGAAGGAGGAGGTAACTAACACCACAGGATTGCTGACTAGCCTGCAATCTTTCAAACTGCATACTGGAACACCACACCAGTGTGGAGAACTCCTGCACACTGCTCTGCAGAACTAAGCAGGATATATCAAGCGGACTTATAGCTGCACAAACCACTGCAGATGATGGCATATGAGAGGGAATGAGCTCATGAGGAATCATCCAGTGAGCAAAATTAGTCAGGAAAGCCCTCTGACATAGGGTTTTTTTACAATTTGCCTTTGAAAAGAAAGACTTTGTAACCCACACTGAACCTATTTATTCACAGAACATAACTTTTGTCTTCAGTTACTTTGGGTACATGCAATTTGCAGATGAATCATTTCATTTGTCCTTTTTAGAAAAGGCACAGAATTCTATTTTTGTCTACTTAAATTCCATCTCAACAAGGCGAAACTCATATTACCATCAAACATAAGCTTTTAGTTCTTCACATACTCCATCCCCACACCATCATCAGGCCAACACAATTCCAAATTTATATCACTAAATTGATACCCTGACAAATAAACTTGATTTATCATTCCATGGAAATCAGTAACAATTATGGTAAAATGCTAATCTAGTGGGTATATATTGCTGAAGGAAGTTCCCCTTACCCATGAAACACTCATTAAAGACAAGGTTTTGAGGTCAGAGATTGATCTGCTATGCTGAAATGTAGGATTTGGCCATCCAGAGTTTGAAATAATGTTTATGGTGAAAGCCATATGACTCTTGAAGATGGGTGTAATAACTGGTGTATAATCAATGTACGGTTTACTTTTAAAAATTCCATTTTAGAATGTCAGTTATAAAGTTCTTAACCCTACAGTTACATACTCTCCCAGATGCTGCACCTGACTCCCTTGTGGAATTCACAGGGATAAGGCAAGCCAAGAGCACAGGAAATAAAAATACTTCTCTTTTAGAAAACATTTGTGAGGGTGAAATCAATAGCTATTTCTCAAAAATATTAAAGAGCAAAAATTAGTGAAATTTATATAATGAACCATTCCTTTATTGCTATCATGAGCTATTCCTTTGTATTCCTGGTTAGTTTTATAACACAATTCAGTCAGATTTCCAATCTCCAATAAAACAATATAAAAGGCATTTTTACTGCTGAATTGAATTATCATTCCAATTAAAACTAATTTTCAATGGATATTGATGTGTTGTTATATTAAAAGGTTCATTACAAGTCTTCCAGTCAAAATGTGTATATTTCTATACCTTTTCTTTAAACACATATTAGATAGAGCACTATGTTGTAAACCAGAGGCTGAGGTATTTACCATTAGTATAAAAATCTGTTATAAAAATCTGTTACAAAAATCTATTATAACTCATCCATTTGCTAGGGAAGAGAAACGAATAATTTTCCACAGAATTCATAAGCTATTGAATTAACTTAATTCAGTTCTGGATCTTAAGTGCAGTTGGAATTGATTTGTACTTGTTCACATGCAACTTTGATTTATATAAACCAAACCATACCCTCTAACATCTTTTTGTAATGACCCAAATAAACATTAGACTCTCCAAACTGAATGCAGGTCTGCACATACAGCCTAATAATAACACCTGATTTAGTTGAATAGCCTCTAAACACATTTATTGAGCATAAAAAAATGCCTGTTTTAAGGTTGCCACAAGATATATTGGGGGAAAAAAACCCCAACTATTAGAAAACTAGGACAATTTGTCTTAAAAGTTTTGTTTAATGTTTTCGATATTTTGATTTTTCTAAACCATATCAAGTTGTAGTGATAAATTTATTAAGCTATGGTCCTTATTTCTCAGTTTCAAATGTCTTCATTACCCACAAGGCACTTGGTTTTAATATGCATGCAATAATAGCTGCCAGTCTATGACTGAATACTTCCAAATCAAGAAAAATGGTAAAAGTCAGCTCATTGAATTTTACACTGAATGAAAGAATTAACCAGGATAGGGAAATAACAGGGATTTAAACACGGGTTTTAAAATGCATTAAACGTGAAAATGTCGATTGAAAAATTTAATTGTTTTAATTCCTATAATTCATGTTCTTGTAGAATATAAACTAACATTCTCTTGGAATAATATGCTTTATAAAACTCTTCAGCTGTGTACAGGTGTTCCTCATTCATCTGCAAATAAAAGATATTTCGTGCTTTGACTATTTTGGCTATGTCTGCTACCATGAAGACAGAGTACAAAACTGTGTATGTGATTTATTAACACTGAAAAAGTCTAACAATTCTATTATTTAAATATTATATTTTATTATTTAAATCTACATAATTTTTATTTTAATCATATTAAATCTTCTTTTCTCATTTAGATCTATACAGCTTTGTAATAATTCTATTTGCACAAATGAGTGGAGTATTTAGGATTCATGTTTGATTGTCTGTAAGTAGAATCCTGACAGCTAGAAATCTGTATATTAAATAGTGAATGTCATCTCACCCTCTTGAGAAGATGAAAATTAAACCTATGTAGCTATTTATTTAAAATACCTTCCACACCCACAAAACACCCTCTATATTCAAAAGGTTTTTTGCTGAAATCCTATTAAAAGATGTCAAAAGAGCTTGTTGAAACTTCTCCTTGAATGTCAAGTAAATATGACATGCATTGAAGGTTTCAAAAACGTAGAATTCAAGATAAGGAAAGAAAGGTAAAATACAATTTAAAACATAATGAGAAAGAAGACACAAAATAACTAAAAAATAGCTGTTGAATATGTTCATAATTCTTTTATATTCCTAGTGATTCTAAAGTCTAGTTATTATATGAGTAGATAGTTTTATAAATATATCCTGAAATTACTTTCATTCATTTTGACTGTATGCAAAATTTTTAAGTTTCACTTTTCATACTTTAAAAGCATCTTTTCTTTAGTTTTCTTGAAACAAACAACAAAATTCCTAAGATAGGAATTCATAACTAAAAAGTTTTTAGGTTTACTGAAATACATGTTTATATATTTTACAGAAATTCTTCATAAACATTCAAATAATTTTTAGTATACACATGTATTTTAAAAACAAATTTTATATATTGAAAACATGCTGCACCTGCACATTGAAAAAAAAGAAAAAAAAAATACAGAACGAAAATAACCAGAACCACTTCTAGTATGATAATCAACTGCAGGGTGTGTGTTTTCAAATAAAAGCCCAAAAATGTAAAAGAGAAAATGTTAACTGAGCAAAAGATACTGTATAAAAAGTAAAAATTTAATATTATTACTATTGTTATTATTGGTTGTTGTTGTTGTTGTTGTTGTTGTTGTTGTTGTTGTTGTTGTCAGAGAAGAAGGGACAGATTATATGAAAATTCAACTGCATTTCAAACGTAAACCATGCAGTGAAGTACAAAACAAAAGAAATTTAATGAGCAGGAAGCAAAAAGTGGTACTGCAGGAAGATTTTCTTCAAGTTACAGAGGAGGAGAAAGCTGCAAGAGGATAAATGTATACACAAGAAAACATTCTCAGTATATGTAAAATAAATAATGGATTTTGTCATTGAATCCTTTGCAACACTTCAGTGATTCATGATTTCCTTGAAACCAAGATGTGCCTTAATACCTCATTAAACATCATAATTTATACCTTCATTTCATATATGCATGTCTATTACTATGCATCTCTAACTGGTACTGAAGTGTATGTGGTTAATCTGTCAGGTCAGACAGCAGGTTATATTCTTCAGAAGATCTGGAAGATTTCCCTTTTCATTTGATGAAAAAAATCCATTCCATTTTAGACAAGCATTATTTTAAATGAGTTCACACTTTAATGTCATCCCCATGGGAAAAAAAGTTCCTCACCCAACATTTACTTAATGCTTAAAAAGCAAAATTATTTACATTGCAGGAAATACTTATCAATATAAAGCAGGTTTTCTTCTTTCACAGCACTGCAATTACTTTTCATTATTTTACTTGCTTTTGTGTACCTTGCATCATTAATTTATTACTTATTACCATCTTCTTCATTTCCTAATCAAAAGTATGATTAAATTTATAGCAGTTATGATAATTTTGTATGGGAAGGTTTACTAAATTTGAGAAATCAGGTATATCCTCTCCTTTTTAATCCATAAAAAGTCTATTAAAGCAAATAACAGAGACCCAGTATTGCATATGTACTAAATTCACAGAAAGGGAACAGCCACATGGAAGCCAACTGAGCTAAACACAGATTTAAACATATAATGAAATACCCAAGAAGGTAAAGATCTGATAAAGCAGAAAATGGGCTTTATTGCTATTTTGCTTAAAGAAGCAAGTAGGTCTGATGCTGTTGAAGTCAAGTCAATGGAAAAGATATAAATCCAAAAGACCAAGTGGGAATTTTCTGCTGACACTCTTATATTATATTGCTTTCAATGAAGGGTTAAAAAAAAAAAAACCAGCTTATTTTACTTTTTTTTTTTCTTAAATCTTATTTATTAGTCTTTTCATCTTGAATTGTCACAATCCCAAATTAAGTGCCATAACTAGTTCTTTCAGCTTCTAAATTCTTCTTGCAATTACTCTTTACTGAGAAGAGCAGTGACTGCCTCAGGTCTGTAAGCAGAGTACAGTAGAAATAATAACACAGTAAAAGAAACAGAAATGATTTTTTTTTTTCCTGGACAAAACTGATCTTATAGGCCTGTTCCTCTCTATGTGGATCTATATGTCTGCTTAAAGTCAGTGAAGATCTTATTATCTAAAAACAGCTGCCTGTGTCCTCTCTCTCTTTCTGGACTCTTAAGGAAAAGATTCTGCATTTCATCTTAGTGTCAGCAGAACTATTAACAATCAGATGGATATACATCATTGGCAATCTAATACTTAAAATACTTAAACCTATATGAAAAACCTAGAATAAATACAGTATAAAAAGATTATAATACTTTAGAGCATTATAGAGATCTTCACAGAGAATATTATTTTAAAGAACCGTAGTTATGAATTTTATAATATTAAATATGAATATTTTTATTGAGACATTCTGTAATAAGAGCATCATCATGGTACTTTGTCATATGAAAAAAACACCAGTATATACAGTCTCTTTCTATCCTGAAAATCCCATAACATGCTGAAAAACATGTGTATTTGATATTGATGATGTACCGGATGGAAGCTACACCTGACAATAAGATCTATATTCTCAATAAAAGCTCAGATAGTAGCAGACTTTGGAATGCAACTGAGGGGGAAAATAAACAATAAAAAATAAGAACTAATTACAAACAATATTAACTTTTATAAAATAATTATGGCTTTTGTACCTACTGAAAAAGAAACAGAAACCAACTGCACTTACATAACCTGTCACAGAAAGGATTACCTCAGTTCCAGGGAAACCAAACAGCCAAATTACTGCATAATGTTATTATTCAGCAGCAGAGCCAGTCTTGATTTAGGGCAAGAACTGTCAGCCTTCCTGAAGACAAGGAAGTATGCCACCAGCTGAAATATGGACCACAGGGCTATCCCTCCAGTTCACAGTATGTTGTTTCAAAGTGCAGATTGCATGAAGAATTTCAAATGTCTTACGACAGGGATACCCTGATCACCATTCTGTGTAAAATGAGATGTGTAGGACAGCATTTGAACAAAAGTAGGTGTTCAAGTATGTAAAAGTATGGGCAAGGAGAAGGATATTGCCACTCTGAAAAAGTCTCTGCAATACAGTGAAGCAACACACCAGCTCTAGAAAAAACAAGTCCAATAGGAAACCTGCCAAGTTTGCTGCAAATGCCTGTCAAGAAAGTACTGAAAAGGTATTTGTGATTCTGTCACAGTGCCCATGTATGTATGATGAAAATTTTACTGGCTAAATACAATTGAAAAAGAAAGTTGGATCCATCTGAAATGTTTTTTACTCCTGCTCTTCTGTCCTCAGAATCATGCTGTAAGTAAAGTTACCACTTCATTCTAAATTTCTGATAAACTTTGTGGCTATTCTTTGGACTCAATCCAACAGTTCAGTGTCCTTATAGTACTGGGGCCCTCAGAGCTGGACTCAGTACTCCAGGTGGGGTCTCACCAGAGCAAAGTACAGAGGCAGAATCACAAATTTTGTTAGATTGCATCAATAACCCTGGCTGAAACGGCTCAGTGATTTATTCAGTGTCCTAAAGTGCTCTCAAACTCTATTCTTCTGTTGCAATATGGACTTATGAAATATAAGTTTGAAAAGACACGAACAAAGGTAAAAGCACATGTAGCACTGCTGCCACAGTGGACAAACTCATGCTAAAATATGATACACACTCTGTCACACAAAATTCCATATCCATGCAGAGTAGAAGCATAGATAGCATTGTAAGTATTTGCTAAACACTTAAATAAGTCCAGCCATACTAGAATACACACACAGAGTCAGGACAAAGGTAGCCCAGGTCATATCACATATATTTTCTGTACTATTAAAAATATATGTATTACAAAAGCAAAGCAGACTGAGTATGTGCAATGCAACATACCCCCATAATAACATTACAGAAAGAAATGACAGATAAATAAAATAAAATAAAATAAAATAAAATAAAATAAAATAAAATAAAATAAAATAAAATAAAATAAAATAAAATAAAATAAAATAAAATAAAATAAAATAAAATAAAATAAAATAAAATAAAAATGCAGTTTTTTAAGCTTAGAAAGGCAATTAAGGCTAGATCAGAAGGAAAAATGCAAGTAGGCTGCTTCACAGAACTATGCAAAAGAACATATTTTCACACCAGCAGGCATGACTGTAGGAAGGATGGGGCAGGTGGTGGAGGAACTGGATGAGAAGCAAAGCAAATGAAGATAGATGAATGTTTGAAAAGCTTTTAAAATATTTGGAATTTGAACAGGAGTCAGTGGAAAAGCATGAGTATCCAGCTGCCATTTCCACAGTGGTAATTAATAAATTTTCGTGGTTATTATTGGTGTTTGTGAAATACAGAAAACCATTGTCAAAATTTGGACACAGAAATCAATTTCTTAAGATAGTATGAACTGGGAAAGAAGCAAAGCAGTCTTTCCTAAGGGTATATATGAGAAATGGAACAACTCAGGTGATAATTTGTCTGTAATGACTGAATATATGAGGAATCATTCAGTTCGGGGTCATAAAATATATATGATTTATTCTGATATCATACTAGCAGAAATTTGGAGCCAAAAGGGATTCAGGGCTTCTAGACTCTCTTTGCCAAATAGTAAAATTTTCTCTTTGTATATATTAATTGCTGCAGGCATGGAAGACTTTAAGCTTAATGTGAACAAACATATAAGGGCCCAGTTCAGAAACATATAGAATTAATTTTATATTATTAAGATACCTGTCCTAATTTTGAAAAAAGAGAAATTAATTTAACAGTTATATAAATCATGTTGAAGAGGAAAAATATTAATTGTATCTTCCATGTTTAATTGCCTGGTGATCTTATCCAGGTGTGAGATGAAGAGTTTTTAATGTGTTATTTTCAAGGGGACAGAACTAGTCTAAATTATAATGACTATATTCTTATTCATCAGTGTTTTGAACAAGAATAGCAACTGATGAGTACCAACCAAAAAGCCTCCCTCCACTAGGATAAAATTCATTTGGAATCTATTCATGGAAGTTTCAAATTTAGAAGAGAAAATATCACTTTGAATTCTAATTTTAAGTATTTAAGGTGCAAAATAAAAACTTAATGTCATGGTTCCTTTGTAGTGTGGTCCAAGTGATAAGATATTTTTATGAATTCTAGAAATAATGCTCCACAATGGATCCAGCAAATCCAGACAGACATCTTCAAAAAACCTTGTAAAGCCTTCCTTCTTGCTATTCCTGTGAGCGGTCCTTCAGTTCTGGCAGGGGTTTCAGCAAAGCTATTTATTTTATTGTGGAAAATGATAAAAATATATAGTGTTCAAGGGTATCAATATAAAATTTCAAAGTGGCTAGAAAGACAGATAGGGAACTGGATAATAAAAAAAGATGTATTTATCTATAAAGCTTATTGTAATAGTTCAAACCAATCCCACACTTCCATGTGGGTAAAATAAAATTGTGGTTAATATACTATAAAACAACTGAAATTCCACGGTGTTGCTTACAGCATTCTTGACTTAAAGTGATACAGAACTACCTCTTTTCCAGTGCAGCATAAGAGGGGGAATACCTTTGACTTCTCTAAGCACAGTGGATCTGCGTTGTGGCAGACAGGTACAGCACAAGGGCTCTTCATCCTCGGCTTCATTTTGGTTTTGGCCAAATAAGGAGTCCTTTACACATTGGTTATGTGGACAGCTGTATAATTCTTGTGTGAGGAGAAGAGCTGGGTATCCCAAGGACATGAAGAAGATGTACAGAAAACTTACAGACCAGTCTGCTTCCCTTCAAGTTCAGGTTTTACTACTCTGCCCTGGTATTTTAAGTTATACTAGGTAGTCAATTACCAGACAAAAAGGATTTGGAGCTCAAAAAAAGCTTAATGTATAAACCAATTTCAAATTTTCTCTGTGAAAATAGCAGAGGATATAAGGTCAAATTTTCTTCAACAATTTTCACTTAAATTAGATTTGTAAATCCAAGGAAACCATTCAGCAGTCCTAATAGCAATGCACTGACAAGATTTTAAGATTTTACGTGCTAAGAAAAGGAAAGATGAAACTTTCAGTGAGAGGCTCTCAACTTTACTTCTGATAAACCCACTGAAGTTTAGTAAAGCTGGAATCTTAGCTCCCTGTTTTATGTGACTCTCTTAGCTTTGCACCTGAGTATGAAAGGTGAAAGTCTCTTCATTACCCTAACAATAAAATGGACAGCTAAAATCAGAATTTTTACAGATTAATGTCATTGAGACTTTATGTAAACATGCACTTCCTATCACACACACACAGATCTTTTTTTCTGCTGAGTAATGAGGATATCAGATGATTGGGTAGACTGTGATGCAGTGAAGTTTTCCTCCAGTGATGGAAAGCAGCAGAAATTGTGCACATAAATTTTTCTTCAAGTGGTTCAAAATTCAATTATACAAGCTGCAAATAGTCCCTACAGCCTATCAGAGATTCAGAAATCTGTCAGCCTTACTCTCTGACACTTGACCATCAGGCAATTTCCCACTCTCTGCACAACCAAAAGGGATATTCTCCTCTCTCCTCTCTCTTAAAATACTGCATGAGATTAACACAGCCACATGACACATATATGTTATTCACTCTGTAGTAGTAATGCTTTTCTAGCTCTGGCCTGAATAAAGTACAAGAACAAGAGATATAAATATTCTGGTCCCAAAGATCTATTGTTGGAGTTCTTGGTGAAACATAATTCCTCTCCTCATCCCTTTCTCACTCACTTGTGTATTCATTTACATGCTCTCATGTATTAGTCCTAGGGCTCTGGCTAGGACTGACAGAGCTCAGCTTCAGATGGTAAATTCACTTTTAAAAAGGTTATTTTGGTACAACTGAGCAAAATACAGACTCAAAACTCATATCACACTTAGGTGACAGATAAATGCCAAACCTAAGAGATGTCAAGAGCAGTTTGTGGGTATCATCCCATGTGGCTGATGCCACGTTATTCCTCACAAAGGGTTTTGGTAGATGAGCAAGGAAATTCCAGGTACATATCCAAATATGAACATAGTGACTATGTTCTTTTCCTATAGATTTCAGAAGGCAAACTTTGCTGTCTAGTCCAAAACAGCTGTGCATACTTCTCTCTCCAAAAACGGGTTAACTCTGCAAAGATCAGCATTAACTCCCACACAAATTTCTGCTGGAAATCTATCAGGTTGCTAGGATAGCATGCTGTGCATAAAGGCTGCTCCCTGGCTGTGTACCCTCCCTGCAGGCACATGAAGCCCTAATTATGAGGTATATATACAGAAGAGTTTCTGTGGGCTAGGGAGAAGCATCAACAAATATACCACTTCCTTTGCTCCATGAGGTACAGACCCTTTGAAGCCTTTTTCTCTTCTTTGGTTTGTGCTTGCATCATCATATAGGAGGTTGTTTCAAACTTCACTTTTACTATTCTGACCAAAAATAACATCTTATTTTTTAATGTTACTCATTAATTAAATTTTAAAATTCATAGTGAACAAATTCTGAACAGCAAGCAATAAACTAAAAACTGAAAGAGGATGATGCTGTGCTGTGACAACAGGACTGCCCTTTTCTCATTTCATTACCAGTAAATGTGATTTTTTTTCTATTGCAAAGTCATTTCAACACTATCTAAGAAAAATACTTTCTTTGTCATATTATACACCTTTATTAAATTATTTATTGGTGCCTTTATTTCTTTCTTTTCGCTTGTCATGGGGAGTGGAGGATAGTTTTTTCTTCACTTCAAGTTCTGTTTCACTGTGTTCCTGTATCTATTTAAAGACCTTGCCTCCTACAACCAAAAAACCTTCTAATTTCTGTAAGTCCAGCATAAAGTTATAAAGGGAGACTTCAGCCTCCTTACAGGCTCACCAGTATGGCTGCAGTTGAATGCAAAGGAAGGGTGAATTCTCCTGGCTGCCTTATATGCTACTTCCACAGCTTTCCCTGATGCTCCATAATGAAAGTGGTGAGATGCTTCTGTATTGTTACACTAGCACATGAATCTACTTGCCAAATACTTTGAGAGCCTATGTGTGCCAACATGGACAATACTTTTAATTTATTAAATAACCAACTTATCCATGCATTTCTGGAATATAAAAGTTGAGAAACAGAATAGAGCAATCTTGGCACTGAGGAACATAGGTGAATTTCTTAAACAGCAGAGAGGCACAAAGAAATTACCCTTTGATTTACAGTATAAATCCTTTCCAAATCCACACAGGTTAAAAATACTAGTTGTCATATTTGTTTTATATCTTACCATCTTTGTTTTCTTTATGCTTAAGATGCCCTCAACATATATCCTCAGAAGTATAGCTAAATTGGAAGAGGAAGGTTAGAAAGATTTATAATGTTGCCAGAGCTGTCATATAGTCAACAAACAGGGAATATTTCATCGTAAGGACTAGGAAAGTATTCTGCTTACCATTTCTTTTAAAGTACATTTTTTCCTTTCTTTTTTCCTAAAGAACAAATATCAATGCTTTTGAAACAAACAGGTAAATAATTCGTAACAATTAGAACAGCTGCTTTATCTTTGTCTTGTGGGTAGAAATCACAGACAAACAAAAAAACACAGAATTAAGTATGAAACATCTGTAGAATGTGCACTGATGAGTTTTAATTTTCCTACACCTGGTTCCTATAGACCAAGTCATCCTTAGTTCTTTTCTTCTGTTTTTTTATACTCATGTCTAAGTGTACACTTAGGGGGCTTCATCCCATTATCCCTCATACATCACATTATGTATAATATGTTTAGAGTTATAGGCTGGAATTCATCCCCCTAAAGACATGAAAGACGGTAAGCAAACCTTTAAGTTACATTTGCTACTATGTATACTAGCCTGACAAATATAAAAACTATCATTACAATATTATTAATAATAATTAATAAAATAATAAAAATAATAAATAATTATTATAACATAATAAAAATGAGAATAATATTAATAACAGCAGGTTTTATTTATGTACATGGATTGGTCACTGCATGGCTGTCTTATTTTAACCAAATACACATACTATGACAGTTATGATTTTGCTTGAATTTGGTTGGGTTTTGCAGTTGTTTCCTGAAGACTTTCAGCAGACAATCTTCACCAAAAACAGAAAGGAAGGGAAAAAGCCACCAAAAACCTAAAGCAGCAGTCTGGGGTACAACCATACAAGATACCTAGTAGCTTTCTGAACAGTTAGAAATGCCCTAGCCCTTTTGGGGAAACAAAAATAGACAACAGTTCTTTGATCTTACAAAATAGACCCAGCTTCTCTATTGAGACAGGCACTCCACAATGAAGAAAACTCATGTTAAGAGGATGAAACCCCTATATGCATTAAGGACAAGAAGTAGCTCAGGATTAAAAATATTAACACATTAGAGATTGCCTGCCTTGGCAGTACTGGAAAGAGATAGCCTCATACAAATGAGAACACTAAGTAATTGGAAAGAGACCATTAGGCAAGTCATAAATCTATAGAATATTTTATGTCTCCAAGCATCTCCCTAAACAAATAAATTGCTTTAAGTTTCTGTTTCTATATAAGGATAAATGTATTATACCAAAATGTAGCAATCTCTTATTCATTCTATTCAAGTATTGGGCTTCTTCCCAGCCCAGCACCTCAACTGAGAGTACAACAGAACTGTCCTCCTGCAATGTGTATCATCAACAGTGAAGATCCATCAAGGAATTCTAACTCTGTGCTCATTCTGGGGCATTTATTGTCTTAGACTTTTAATTTAACACATATTAAAAAATATGTTATATAAAAATGAATAAAAAGAGCAGCTCTGCAAAGAACCCGAGAGTCTTGGTGGATGGCAAGGTCACCATGAGCTGGCAATGCTGTTACAGCCAGTATGGTCAGTCCCGAGGTACATCAGGAAGGGCATGGCCAGCAGGTTCAGGGATATTGTTCTCCCACTGTTCTGCCCTACCAGCTACATCTGAAGTACTGGGCTCAGTTCTGATCTCCACAGTCCAAGAAAGACAAATTGTTACTGGCAAGGGTCCAGCAGAGGCCACAAAGATGATGATGGGTCTGGAGCATCGCCCCTGTGAGGATAGATTGCAGGAACCAGGCCTGTGTAATCTACAGAAGAGAAGACTGAGAGGGGACCTCATCAAAACATACAAATATTTTAAAATCTGATATCAAGAGAAGAGGATGGTGCCAGACTCTTTTCAGTGGTGCTAGTGAAAGGACAAGTAGCAATGCTCGTAAAATGAAACACAAGGAGTTCTATCTCAACAGCAGGAAGAGCTGCTCTACACTGAGGATGGAAGAGAACTGGAACAGGCTGCTCAGGGAGGTTGTGGAGGTCTCTCTCTCTGGAGACATTCAAAACCCACCTGGATGAGTTCCTGTGTAACCTGCTCTAAGTGACACTGATATCTCTAGAGGTCACTCACAACCATAACTGGTCTGTGATTCTGTGATTCTGTAAATGGAACCTAGTTACAAAAGACAAAATTTATTCCTTTTAGAGAGCTCTGTGTTGAGCTTTGTTCATTATTTGTATTTTTCCACTTATCTTCCTTTGGCATTACAGTGAGCAGCCCTGTTTCAAGATATCTGCTGTCTCATTCTCTTTGTTTTTCTTCCTTGCAGTGCTCTCTACATATATAAAAACAAAAATCTGAACAGAAAAATCCCAAGATGTCTCCAATAGGTGATCTTAGTGAATGAAGAAGAAAATCTAGAGGGACAAACACAGGCAGAAGCTAACTGCTGCTTTTTATATTTTCCTCTACATAAAGCCAAACAGCAGCGAGTTTGCCCTGGGCATTTTGCTTTATACATTGTGTAGAATACATATTCTTGTCCATTTATATTCATCAGACCTAAATCTGGAGACTGCTATTATGCCGACAAAGAACCACAGACAGAGTCTAACTCCTGTGCTGCTCCTGTGTATGATAATATTATTGCCATGACTGGAAATTTACTTGGTACCCTTGTACAGTGTGAAGATGGTATCGATCTGCCTGAGTAAGATTAGCAACATCCATTCAGTTTCAAACTCTGACATGAGGGGGAGTGAACTAAAAAGCTAGAAAATACCAGTGTCCACAAAGAAAATACTTTTTTTTAATATTTTCTTGTGTGTAATAGGAATTAAACAAATACTTTCAGTTGCTTCTCAAGTTTAGATATTAAACCATTAAAAGCCTTAATCCATTACTCTTCACAAAGTCAACACAAAATGAAAGAGAGCACATGATTAGTATTAATTGCATAGCCTGCTCTGAGATATCCACTGGAGCTCCAAAAATGGCCTTTTTCATGATTTGGGGGACCTTACGTAAGCCATTTTGCCAAAACATCATTCATTTGACATTCCATAAATTTTGTCAGTTGAATCAAAATGAACAGTGCTTTGTGTTTTCTGCCCCTTCTGTTCAGAAAGCAGAAACATCCTAAAATTTTAAACATGGACCACTGCTAGACTTCAAGGTGGGACTTTGGACCCAACTACCCCATTATCAAAGTTTCATTAGAAAATACTACAAAGATGACACAGCTCTGAAAACCAAGTTGGGATATTATAACTTCATCCAGAATGAAGACTGCAGCTTGCCAATCACTAACACAGTCATGGGAAGCCAGAATGGTAGCACAGAATGAAGGATGTTTTCAGGAGCATTTTTCATATTAATAAAATTCACTGCACATAGGTGGTTAAAAAAGAAATCACTTTCTTAAGGGTTTCTTACACTAACTCTTCTTAAATGTGACAGAAAGCTCAACTTTTCCATCTCTGCCTCAGATTTTACATTAGTCTTTGTGCTCCTTGGGTTTGTCAGCACTCTCCTTATCAGCATTTTAACTGAAGTTTATGTTTTGCTTTAAAGGGCTTTACATGTGTATTTACTGCAGTGGTATAAAAATGAATAGAACTTCAAAGTGAAAGACTGAATATTAAATAAATCAAAAAGCATAGATTCAAAAGACTTAAAGTGGAAAGGTACCGCATTTACAAAACTGTCAAATTTTTTATTCACTGTATTTAATTTCCTAATCCTGATCTCAGACTCTGCAAAGACAAGGCTAGCACTAGCCCAACAAAGGAAGCTGGAACACTGAAAACTGCTTTGTTTTTTCCTGCAAGATATTAGTCAGAGATAGGTTAAACTACATAGGACTAGAGCTTTCTTTTCCACAAAGTCAGGTAGTCAGAGGTGACAGAGCTGTACACCAGGGAACTTAAACACAGGGAGATTCAATTTTCACCAAAAACATTCCCAGGGAAGAAAAATTCCCCATGGAGAAACAGGAAAAAAAAAGGAAAAAACACTGTCCCAACTGTATGTAAAAAACACACAAGCTAAATCTAAAGAACTGAATGCTTGAGTGAGAATAATTTTTTACCAATTACTGCATTTCATGGTAATAATTACAATAATAATATAAAATGCAATAAAATAATGATAAATACGGTGATAGAAAAAAAAATAAATTAAAGGCTTTATGGTTATACAGGCCAAAAAGTCCAACCAAGCAGGGATAAAGATAAAAGCTGGTTCAAAAATGTGTGACAAAAAATGCATTGGTCACAGGAAAAAGCAAAAGAAAAAAAAGAATATCTCAGAAAAAAACAAAGAAATATATTTAAAAACAAAGGGTATAAAAATTCTGAATAAAAATTCTGATTCCAATGAGGATTTTTGAAGTTCATTTAATTCCTGTGATTTATTAGTTCTCCAGTAGAACTACTGCACTGAGACACTGGGTTTTTTATTAATAGAAAATGATTAATGCCACTGCAATCAGTAACAACGATTTTCTCTTTCATCAGCTAGAGGTCTGGTGCTGATCAGATGATGAAATCAAGGCAAGTGAATTGGTAAACCAGCTGGAGAAGGCATTTCTAATATGATTTAAGACAACAAAACAGAAACAGAGGAGCTTTCTCATTTTCTTTATTTCACTTCTGTCTGTAACAGTGTGATTTCATTTATGCTTATAAAAAGTGTGCATAAAATCCTTATCTAATACTTAGACTAACCACCTCCTCTCAAAGGGATAAATTACAGCACAATCCAAATACAGTGGAAAGATAAGATCTTGGGATTTTTTGTGTCTTACCCTGTATTTTTACAAGGGGAAATAAACATGCACATATTATGAGGAATTGGTATTTAAAATCCTTTCCACTCTATGAGTCAAAATGCAGGAAAAGGTACCACATCTCTCTGTGAACTGAGTGAATGAGAATTTAAAAAGACTAAAGGACCAGCAAAACACACACAGACTCTCCCTCATTAGATTTTTTGCACAATAGTGACTACAGAGAGCTATGAATGCACAGTACTATGAATAATAAAACATCTGTGAATTACATAATGTCACTAAGTACATTCCAAATGGTATGCATATATTAACCCACAAACACAGGCTGGTACTTATTTAATACAAAATCAGCAAAAAAAAAAAATGGTGTTTCACAAAGGCCCTGGAAGTCCATTATGTTATCCAGTTCTCACATATTACTCTAAGGAATGTGATACTATTGTTACACCACAATAAAAAATTGTCACAGCAACAGCTCACAGTGACAGGTAGCAATATCTCTGGGAAATCAATCAACTTTAATGAAACAGTTTAAGGAAATGTAATTTCTTCTTGCATTTTAAACTGGCTGGAGTTTACATGGAAAAAAAAGATAAATATGAGAAACTTTTATACATGTTAAGATTCTGTATTTTCACAGTATTTCATATTGCCATTGAAATGCAGAAGCAAACTTTGAGCCTGTAGCACCATCTGACAATCAGAAAAATGTTCCTTTGTATCACTGCAGACTTCACACAGCTTGATTGGAACCCTCTGTTTTAGAAGTGCCCCAACACTACCCTGGTGATAAATCATTTTAGGATTTGCATGCTTGCTGTTAGCTTTAATCATGATTTGCTGCTTTTTCACTGCTGAAGCAAGGCTTCTTTTTATTAAGCAGCTATAGTAGTCTCTTAACAGTGTAATACAGATATGGGCCCATAATTATAAAGTGGAGTCAAAATTATTATTTCTCTGCTGTATATTCTTCTTAACAATTAGTTCAGAAACAGGAACATATGACTATTGTTTTAAACACAAGCCTGAAACCCCTAGAAGTTTAGATTAATATTCGATTTTTTTAAAAAAATCACCTTTTTTCTGTGAAGTCACCTACTCTTGCAATAACAGAACCCATCACTTACTAAAAATACAAAGTATTTTAATATTCTATTATTGGCTTATACCAGTATTTAGAAAAGCCTTTACTCTGAAGTAGCATACTGTTTATCCCCACCTAGTCATATATAACATCAGACAATTTGACAGTTTACCACATTAAAACCTGATTTAAACCCTCCTGAAGTCACTGACTCACACTTTCCTTTTACTTTCTTGAGTCAGAAGTCTTTTAAAAGTCAAATGCTGTTCATCCTTTCACTCCAGTATGCAGCACACCAAGCTCATCTCTCAACTGCCTTCTCTGATGTTATGACCTCCATGGTAAGATTGTGTAGGAAAGGTTTATTCAGTATAAAAACTTAGGATGAGGCTCTAGGGTTTATGAAATTAACAGATGGCCTCAGCCCAAGTGTATTTAAAGGAGATCTTATTTTTTAATGAAAATAATTTGAGATTGGGTATGTAACCAAAACTCAGGTATGTATTTGATCTTATCCCAAAAATAATTCAAGATAGATCATCCAGGTTACCATATGGGCTATATTCCATTCCTATTCCTATTAAAAGCAGATTACAGAGTGGCTAAAGCTACTTATGATTTTTCAAGCTTACCAGTATTAATTTGAATAAGATAATAGATGAGGAAAGAATGATTGGCAGCCATTCCATCCACACAAAGTACATGTCTCTTCAGCAGAATTTCAATGGATTGCAGAACTAAGTATCAAAAGATCTAGTGATAATTTTATCTTCCATTTTTTAAAGAGTAGTACCTCTTCATGTAACGTTATTTACTCTACTTTTTCCTAAAAAATAGAGATTTGTCATATTTATACCCTAAAATGCAGTAGCTCAAAGTATTATGAAAGTTTGGATATGTATACTGAGGTATTAGGTATGTGCAACATAAAGTCTGTTGGTGTGCAAAAATCATGAAGTGCACACAGTGAGTTATGAACCAAGTCTTATGTTCCAGCCATTGATATCCATGTCTGGGAACAAGAATTCCAATTGCCTTATCTTTCCTGCTTTTGGCATGTAGGGAAGCAGCCAGTGCACCTGTACAGGTCCTGAGAGACAGATGAACAAGCCAGAGAGATAAAACAGATGTCCAGAATTTTCCCACCTGACACCTGGCTGAATTCACACTGCTTGTTGTCATAAGATGTGGATAACCATCTGTCCATCTGTCTGGTAGCTACACTTAAGGGTCATATTGTTTCTAAGAGTTAATCACTGAAGTAATAGGAAAGATTTTTGAAAATTCAACACTATTTCCTACAGAGACTATAATAGCCATTATAAGTCTCAGCTGGCACAGTTCAACATGGCCAGAATACCAGAAATCCAGCAGAGTCAGACCACTATAAGAGAAATGCTGTAGTATATTTCCAAAAAACAATTCAAAAAATTAAATGCTTACATTTTAAGGACAATTCCTTTTTTTTCCATCATATTAGTAGGAGAAAAAAATTATTATTCTGAAATGGCAAAGCTGAAATTATTATGCCAGACCTCATGATTCTACTTTTTAGCTTCAACATATAAAACACTGCACATGTGCAGATGAGGAGTTTCCATAAATTTTATATTAGGGCAAAAATCAGCAAATTTCCATTGACACTCATGTATCTTGGATAGAATTTCCTTAAGCAATTCTTAACATGTATTTTATGCAATTCTTAACAATGTAAGGTGTCCTATATGTATTTAATACACCAGTCAAAGCACAGAGGTCTAAGGTGACTTCTTTCACCTCAGGATAGTAGGTCAGTGTCATTAAAAAGATCACCAATTCCCATTTCCCGGTTCTACATAGTAAACAGATTATTTATTTGAAATTAATGCAGCTCACGGTAGAAATGCAGCCTCTACTGAAGTAGGCAGATAAAAATATGTCTTGTTGTATGCATGTTATATAAGTAGATATCTAGAAAAATATCAAGGGGATCCTAGAAAGTTAATGGACTAAATGGCAGTTCAAAAATTTTCTGCCTTGTTTCAAGACTTGCTAATATATCATCTTCTATCATTACTTACAGTAATGAATTCTGTAAAGCAGAGATTCTAACATTACTGTCTGACCTCCCATAGTTATAAATCCTATTTTTCTAAATGCACTTTTTACCTTGAAATGTATTACAATAAGCCACAAACTCAAAGGTACAAAAAATTACTATAAAAATCACCCTAAAAACATGTATAAAAATAATATGTGTTTTTCAAAAGTTATCCTGTCCAAAATAACTTTTTGAGTGAAATCAAGATCTGTCTGGTGCTGCTCACTGACAGTTCTAATTTCAGTGAGAATGATCAAAAGCAAAGTGCAGAAGGCTGCATGGAATTGCTCCATACCACAGTACAAAATGGTGTCATATTAAAAACCTAATGCTATATTCAAAAATTAAATTTACTTTTTAAATGGGAGATTAAAAATTTAAAAATACTTTATCAGTATTTCCCCTATGTCTTTACCTTTTCATTATTTCAATATTAATGCCAGAAATCAACACCATCAATGAAAGAAAAATAGAGGAAAACTAGAGGCTGCTTCAAGACATTTTATTTGGTTTAGCTCCCTGCATACACTTCAAGTTCTTTAGGAATTATCCAATGTCTGTACATGAGAAAGGCACATGCTTTGCTCAAGAGCTATGGTCAGATTCATAAAAATATTCAAACTGATCTTCCCTGAAAGACCAAGAACTGAACTCAATAGGTAATAAGGAATTATCAACTCCTTATCACTGCAAGATGCTCAGACCTCACCTACCTTTACATACAAGGTGAGCATGACATGGTGTCCCAACATGACATAAATTTTACAGACATGAGTAACTGTACTATTTGCATTCTTCTTTCACCATCTTCTTTGCAGTGTAAACTCTTTATCATGCATAGGAAACACCTGACTAATTGCATCAGGAAATCTATCTTTTTTATTCCACAACACTGCCTATAGCTGCTTCTTTCAGGCTCCCTGGAGCTTTAATTCACAACTTTTTAATGCCCTCCACGGGGAGTATTTCAAAATGAGGGATGGAAGCGGGATGAAGGCAACAAGAAAAACACTGAGTCACCCACAGCTTGTCTAGTTTTCCCTTTATAATGTAAGTTTCTCAGGACAAAGCTCATATATTGTTGTGTCACTGCCAGCACTGAGTATTTAATCAATGGTTTCACAATATTATTGAATTAGTTACTCCCATGTCTTCTCTCCAATTTGTTGAGACTTCATCCATTAACCATGTCAATATCGTCATACTTCACAGTCATGAAATACTTGTATAAAAACAGATGTGATATCTGTATTCAAAACCAACATAAGATATTAATTTAATAATAAATTTTAATATTAAATTTTAAACATGAAAAATGTAGGGTTTTTTTCTTTCTTAATTGCAGAATGCTTAAATCTAAAGCACATTTTGACAAAAGTGCACTGAAGCATATATATATATATATGTGTGTGTGTGTGTGTAACTGTCCCATATACATAATCATGACAATTAATATCTTTTTCAAACACTTTGACCAGGAGACAGCTCATAGCTGTTAAGCAAAAAAAGGATTTGCTCTGAAAAAATTCTCCTATCTTTAGTGAAATGGAAGACATTGAAGCATTTCTACAACATCGTCCTACTCTTTACAGGCATTTCTATGGACCTCTTCACCTTGCAACTAATTCACTGTAAAAAATGGATCAAAGAATTTTCTATGACTGAGACAAGGAAAATTACCCTTTTCACAGGTGTAACCCCAGAGAAGTGAATAGTAGTGGCAGATCTAGGAACAAAGACTGAATTTCCTGTTTTCTAGCCCTTCAACAGGTAGGTTGGTTTTCTGCCCCTCTATACAAATGGTGTGGTAATGTCAGTAAGGTCAAATATACAACTTCATCATTAGATGTATGCTAAAACAAACCAAGTGAGATGAGACATTTCTACTTAAAAGTGTTCCATGTTAATGGCATATATACTTTAGATGCAGAAAGATTTTGAGCTTGAACACATAAAATTCCTCTGAGATTAGGTCTCTCTGTAGATGTTCAGAGAGACACCAAAGAAGGTTTCATCCTAAATGTTAGAAAAACAACTTAGGTTGAATGAAAGGGTCCCCACATATGCCTAGTTCCTACTGATTGTGAAGCTAAGTGAGATGTCAAACTTAACAATAATCATAATTCACCTGTTAACATTATGCCTGGGTAACAGGCTACATGCTAACTCCCTTCTCAGAGGTGAAAGCCAAGACTGGCTAGAATTATCTTTACTCCCTGTATGCTTCTTCCATTCTCACAGTACGGGGCTGGATAGCAACAGAAAAAGATCATTCTTATAAAAAGAAAAAGCAGATGGACATTTATGATATCGAACTCTGCCCACATTCTTATGAGGTTAATTACTTTATATACCACTCTTTTGCTCTTATTTGCTAAAATAACATTTCTCGAGAAAATATTCAAGAAGTGATGCCTTTTATGCAGAAACAATTGTCTGCACACAGTTTCACAGTTTAAAGAAAGGTCATTTTGTGTCAAAAGCCAATTGAAAATCCTGCTTTCCTGAATAAAACTCTGCAAAATGTAACATAAACAGATAATTAAGCCTGATAAAATAGGCTATAGAGCATAATCAGGTTTATTAAAGTCTTGTAGAACATTTTTCTCTGTCATATTTCTTATAGTAATATATAAGTATATATAGTATTTATATGTGTAAATAATAAAAAAATTGATTTTTTTTAATTGGCTTGATTGGCACTTGTGATTCAAAATAGTGTTACTGGGCTAGACTAAGTAGTCTAGCTAAGTACTAAGTCTTAGTCTAGACTAAGTACTAAGACTGTTTAAATGTGAAAACTAATCTCATTTGGAAGAAAATTAATTTTAAACTAAATGTAGAAACATTAATGCCTTTCTTTAATTCCACCACTGAAGAATATTGAGGGCTCTGTGGTGACTATCAGGGGTCATAACAAACCTTCTGGTTTTTTCCTCATTAGCACCATAAATTCCTTAGAAAGGGCAACAAACTGTTTTCCTGTGATAGATGCCATTCCTAGGAACTACAGACCAAAGCAAAACTCATGGCTGAAATAATAATCTACTGGGGTATGACAGAGAATAGAATTTGATTGTGGCTTCTTGATATTTCATGAACACATTCCAACAAAAACAAAGAGCTTAATGCTAAATAATGAAATTGTAAGCATGTTCATGGTGATAGAAAGGATTTAAAATATTTGTCACATTCATCATATATGCTCTTAATGTTGATTCTGGTAAAATATTGAGAACATAGAAGATGGAACAGCATTTCACATATTTATAGTTTTCCCTAAATGAAATGTCAAAAGTCAGATATAACATCTGCAGGCACAATAGCTTAATTTTTCCCCAATGAAAAGGGAGATAATACAGAGTTTGTAAGAATGCATAATTAAGTATACATTGAAAATGTAAATCTAGACAGTTCATCTGATAGCACAAAGCTATCTTTTACTGGCTCAGCAAAATTCAGTCAATTGAATGAATCTCAAAGAGTAAAATGAGTAATGGGTTAAAGCATGGATTGTCCAGAGTTTTTAAATGATGAGTGGGTGAATCAAAGAGTCTGTGCTTATAGGCCTACATGAAACTTGCAGGAAGAGTAGAGACAGAGGTTTGTTTATAAGCTTGAGAAATCTCAGGTGAAGGTTTTAAATTGTTTATGAGCCTTTGCAAAAACAATTTACTCGAACTGAATTGTATTGTTCACCCTGAGACTAATGTGTGGTCTGGGTGGTGCAAGTTTACTTAATTTAATCCTTTAGTCTAGGTTTGACAGATAGTTTAGTAAGCTCAGTATTACTGCAAAAACCATATCTACTTCTCCATTTATGTGTAAAATTGTGTTTGGCTCCATTGAGAATTCCTCTACAAATTGTAACAGCCCACATCCACTAGAAGAAGAACGATTCCAAGGAGAAAAAGAGATCTTGTGCCATACAGCCCCCTTTCCCACTGGTTGCCACTTCATATTATATTCCTATTAATAATTTATCTAACTTGTTTTATAACTAGCTAAAAAAATTATGTATCACATCTTCCCTGATAGCTTTCTACTGACATCTTGTTCTTTAGTGTTCTTGTGTAAAACAATTAAAAAGAAAGTGATTCTGGGTATATTTACAATCTCTGGGTATATTTGGCCTGGTCATATGAGTAAGATAATTCAGATTTGGCTTTAAAAGCTTTAAATTAACCTCTTCCTAAAAGATAGGAAAATGAGAGTCAGATAGATGTATTTTTCTTTCATCCAAGCAGGACAACAGCAAACAGAAAGTAGGATGTCACTTGTCACAAATATCTTTCACTCCCTCTTTCTGACATAAAAAAAGACCCAACAACTACCCAACAACGAAGCAGCCGTAGGAGGCAAAGAGGAAAGAAATAGTTCATAAAAGCTATATTGCCACTTGTAATTCTGAAGCTCCCAGTATCTTGCAAGTAAATCCAACAGAAGAAAAAACCTCTTCATTTGGCCTCCCACTGTTTTGGTGCCCTTTCCCCACTGGTATTGTAGCAGGAGGCAATATAAAAGTGCTTTTATTCCATACAAATTGCTTGACTGCTAAACTCTCTGAAATCTGAAAATTACAATAGTTGCACAATTATTTTTTTTTTAGGGTACTTTCTTCTCAATTGCTTCTGACCAGAAAATTAAATACAAGAGAATGAAATTGCAATGAACACAGAAGACACAATTTTGATTTCATTTCCAGTTGAAGAAAAAATTTATTGAAATAAAATTTCTATATTTGAGATAAGAATCTGATCAGAGGTATTTAACAATGCCTTTACATGTTACAGGTTAAAATTTTTTCTAAGATAATGTCTATATTCAGAAAAAGGCTGAAAATTTCACAAATATATTTGCATAGTTAATGGATTTATTTCTGAAAAATGCTACATCTTAAATATTTTGGTGTTTTTTTCCTTTTTTTTTTCTCATCTTTAGGTAAGATTTACAAACTTCAACTCACAAAATATGCATGGACTGCAGATATTTAATGCACCATTTCTAAGTATCAGTTGAACTAAAGAAAAGGGATGGAAAATGCAAAGGACAAAACCTGTGTGTGGATTTTTTTGACAGAGCTGTTGGTACCAATCTTTATAGTTCTCTGATATTCCTAAACAATGCATTCTAATAGAAAACTGTGGTTTTTTTGATCTCTTTTGCATCTTTTCCCTTCTCATCCCTCTATGTTTTTACTGCAATTTTCTTTCTTTGCATATGTTATTAATTTATTTTTATGCAGAATTACTAAATTTCCAGACTAGCAATCAAGTTTAAATAAACAATGTACATGCAGAAAACCTGAATCAATTCAGAAATTAAAGAATTGATTTTTTTATTTTAATTTTGCTCATTGATTTTGTTCACAGAAAACAAAATCAATATCTTAGCAGCCTACTGACTTGGAAGTTTGATAATATATCTCAGTACAATAAAGAGGTCAAAGCCCCTACTGTATCATAAATTCCTCCACTCAGAACTAATTACTCCAAATGGAAAAACGTGGCAAACTATCAGTTTTGAAGGGATACACATAAAGGATGAGCTAATTCAGACATAAATACATAACAATTAAGAGAGAAAAAGTATTTTTCAGCATTTTTGTTCATACAGTTGAAAAGTCATACTATAAAGAAAAGTCACAATATACAGTCTTGTTACAAATATAATTCAGTTTTCTCACACAGCTATACCAGATTTGAATTACAAACTTCAGTGGGCTGAAGTTACACTTTATTCCTAAGAAAAAGGCCTTGTTGGAAAATTATTATTCAAATATCCTCTTTTGTTTCTTCTTATGATAAAGGATATGACTAAAAAAAATTATTTGGGAGAAAATATTCAGCCTTTCTCTAAATCATAAGGTGATATATAGAGTAATATCCAAATACATATATAAAATGAATATAAAAATTGGTGTGTACATATAGATATACACACACACACACACACATATATATATATGTAATTGGACTTGGCACTATAGCCTTTGTTTTTATGTGATGTATATAGCTTAGTAGTGACTGCAAAGTCAGAGGTTTTCTGCATATATGGTTTTGATACTGGCAGCTGTACAATCCTTGTTACAATTATTCTGGTCTGGAGCGCTCTAGCCAAGTGAATTCAGTTGTCTTTAGCAGCCAAACTGTATGTGGCCCATGTGAGTGACTTGATTTCCCTGTTTGCTGATAGTCATTTAGCATGTTTGGTTTCCTCTTTGTATCTACCTCAATATCCTTGTCGAGCCTCTTCTCTCAGCAAAACCTGAAGGACACACTGCTGCTTGGCTTGAATCCTCTTCCACACTCGCTGTCATGCCCCCCAGCAAGACAAAGATTTTCAAATACTGAGACTCTTTCTGTATTTCCAGAATTTCAGTCATGAGGTATGTTTTTTTCCTTTGTTTATCTAGCATATCATCAAGGTTGTTTTTTGGTTTTTTTAGCAAACCACAAATATTTCATTGATTCAAACACTGAAAATTCAAACTTGTTCATACTCATGTCCCTGATACTAATTCAACAAATCATCTAATCAAATTTCAGTCCTTTCAAAGTTGGAACAAAGAAGAAAATGGTGAGTGTTTTCATCCTATTCAAATTCCTGAATTAGATAGTATTTGATCTTCTTCCTCTACTTACAATCAGTTCTGCTGACCAAACCTTTCTCGTGTACCATTTGTTTTCCTGTTTTGGATTCTTTACTCCATCTCTCCAAATGCATCCAAAATGTAATCTGAATTTCTTGTTTTCAGCATTTTTTATTGTGATTTATCATGTTTTTTTTCTAATAGCTTTGCTTTAAAGGTCCACTTAGTTCTGCAGTAACCCTGTCCCCTGGGAATCAATGTCTTAACATAAGAGTAAAGAGAGTTCATGGATTTTGTGATCCAACATCCCTTAGAGTTGGAGTGTCATTTCATAAATAATTCACTTACGAGCACATACATTCATTTTACATGATTCCTCAATGTGGCCAGGGTGCTGCGTAGTCTGCACTGTATCCACCTACAAAAAATACAGAAATATATGTCTGCTTACCGGGCACTGAGTAGGGTTTGGCTAACTTAAGCCTTTACCATGGATCTTACTAGTGAGCAAAAAATTTCTCTGCCTTAAGTCCAAACATATTCCATAGAATAATTATTTTGTCAGTAAACATAGTTAGAACTGTCTGTTTCATACAGACATGAACAGAAACATACTGTTTCATATTTCTTAAGAAAAAGAAGAAATTAAATGAACTATGCCCAGAAACAGGCTGGTTTTAAATTATAGACAAATTGGAGTGATTTATAAATTTTTCCTTTTCTTGCTCAGAGTTACTGCAGAGTAAAAAAATAATACAGATGTATCAGTGATGAGCATAACTCTTCTTCATTAAATGGCGGGGTAAATAGTGCATTACAGAGAGTTGAAATAAGAAAAAAATAATAATTTTACAAGAAAACAAACAGGCAACTCATCTTTTCCTTCATCTCTCTCACCCAATCACCAGACAAAATGGAGTGAGCAAGCCAGATTTGAAGGGTAACATGCAGTATACAATGACAATTCTATGAACATCTATGTTCTTCAAATGTCAGATATCAACTATCTTGCTCTAAGGTGGACATAATGAAATGGAGAACTAGGGGAGAACCTACTTCCTTTGAATCACCTTGATCAATATGCTTGTGAAGGAAATGAGACACTAAAGAGACATGCACATCTAGTGATAAACAGTGAAGGTTTCTGTCCAATATATTCTTCAGAAACAGCATTTAAAATATTACTTGGATTTGGGTCATCCACACAAAAAAAACCAAAACATTAACCCATTATTTTTTTGTTTACATAACACATTTCATTGGCCTTCATCAGTCTTTTCAGCTTTTCCAGTACTGTTGACTTATTAATAATTTATATTTATTTTACATCACTGACTACTGCATCCTTATTTTAATGAATCATTTCTTCTAATCTGTTACACATATGTAAATTTAAAACCAAATTACACAAAAGGATAGCAAAGTCAAGCATCTCTATAAAACATCTTTTACTCTATGAACATAATCCATAAAAGACTCCCAAATGTCCTCAAATAATAACGTCTGCTCCTCAATCTAAATTTGATCTTCTTAAAGGAAGCCATCTGGGACAAGGAAGCAAAACATTCTGTTTTGGTTGCAGAAGAAATATATTTACACCTCAGTAAAATTCTTCATCATCACCAACCAAATTATACACACTTTATTCAATTTACACTGACTTAACTTGAAAAAACAGCAAAAACACTAAATAGGCCAAAATATTCAATTAAAAATACAAGTAATGTATCTATATATCTACCTACCTACCTACCTACCTACCTACCTACCTACCTACCTACCTACCTGTTTTTATTGCTCTATCTGTACCTTTCATTTAAGTTCATTGAGTACCTCAAAACTCCAGCTATTTGAATTTGTATAAAAATTAAGTTTTGCTAGCTTCAAGGAGAGTACATTCACTGGAATAGTAGATTTGTCCAGTATGCAATAAATGGGGATCTGTTAACATGCATTCTAAATATCTTTCTCCAAAATATAAACACAGTAGTGAGCATTTAGTGCATTCATAAGGTATTTCTGAGGCAGAAAAAGTTCACAGATGTAACATATACCTTCTATAATTCGAGCTGTCTTGTATGACAGATACTGATAATATTTTTTCTTTTCAGTTAACAAATCAAATCATAAATTGTGAGAGAAAAGCTAAAACAAGCAAAACAAATTACCTGGCACATACTAGACAAAATGTTGAATCTTTTTTATCACAAATGCAATATATTGCATCATTAAATTTCAAGCAGTCATGGAAGTCTGTGTGTCTGTTTTACCTGCAGTACACCTGATGCAGCGTACGAAGGGAAGGATGACCATGCAATTTATTGTGCCCCTATACATTACATCCTAAGAGAAACAAAGCCTGCATTACCTGCCAATCTTTGGCACACACTGAGAGCAAAATGATGGAAGGCTTTGAACCTGCACCACAAGTACTGTGCATTACATGACAATCTAAAGACAACGCTGGAACAAATCAGTGCTTCAAAATGCTCAGTGGTGTGCAGAAATATGTACAGAAGGACTCCAAACATAGACTGAAGAGAAATTCACACCCAAATCACATTCCCATGCTCTGTCTCATTAGTAGATGCACCCACACATAATAATAGACAGAAAATAATTAGAAAATTATCTTTTCTCCCCAAAAATCTGTTAAATTAGATGCTGTTTTCCCCATTTTTTCTATGGCAGTTGAAGAATCTTACTAATTTCCATGAAATTGATACTACTGTCTTGTTCCTCCTTCCATTGCCTTGCACAAAAATGTGCATAGAGCAGAATTAAATGACGAATTGAGAGTTACTACTTAATTGTCATGAGCAAGATGCTTAAAGCTCTCCATTAATCCAGTCCATAATAATAAAATATAGGCCTGGAAGTTTCTTATTACATGCTGAGTACACCTGCATTATCACAGGCATAATTTCACAAAATTTCTTGATATGTTAAAATTCTTTTCCCTGAATATTTAGATGGAAAATTGTTTCTAGAATTTCAATGCTGCAGTACATCCCAAATTTATTCATGGATCTTTATTTCTACTTCTCCTTTTTCCTTAACTTACATATCCATTACCATTGAGAAGCAACCTTTTAGTGTTAGTGATGTATCTTTGCTCCTAATTGTAATTATTTTTCATTAAATAACTGAGAAACCACTCACTTTAACAGAGTACAGTGGACCCAGCCATAAAATACTGCTGCATCCAAATTCAGAATCCTTAACTTCTGTAAGTACAGTTTTATGGGGGGGGGGGCGAGGTTTGCCACTCATTTCACTTTATTCTTAGAACTGTATCTCTGTCTGTAAATATGTTATGATTGCAATATATATTATATATTCATCTGATTGACATGTGCACATGACTAAAACTGTGACAGATTACAAGTTTCTCCAACATTCTTAAACGGAACTGAAAGGCACAACATGCTCATTTTTGCCCACTACAGAAAATGCCAGATAAAAATATATCTCTGTAGATTTCCTGTTACATTTCACAAGATACTTCCAACCTATTTTTAAACTTATTATACACATGTAACTTCAGTTTGTGGCAGAAATAAAAATAAGATATGGGGAACTACAAAAAGTGTATTGACTATATTTCTTTAGAATGTACATGTTGCATAAGGAAAGCTAATTCTCATACTCTTAAACAAACAAAAAAAATTAATCAGTAAATAAAATATTCACTATCTTTATGTTGTACCATTTTTATACACATGTAAGGGCCACATATAGAGCAAAAAATAGGCAAAATGGAACTCATGAGGTTTTTTCTGAATAAGAAATTAACAAGGACTTCTACACATAACCACAAAGGGATGCATAGATTTTGATAATTCAAATTTCTGCAGTAGATATGGTCTAAATTAATATAAAAATGTAATAATCCTGAAAACAGAAGCTTAAAAAAAGAGAAATCAAAGAAAATATTTTTAAAGGGAAACACACCTAGAGCTACTACACAGTTTAACATAATTGTATTCTCATCTAATCTCATACAAATTAAATGTTTCACTTTTTTTGTGTGACCACTTCTGAGTCCTGTATGTTATGTAAATCAAGTCCATCAAAAGTAATATTTTTAGTCCTTACAAAAACAAAACAAAAGCAAAACAAAAAACAAACAAACAAACAGAAATTATCCTTTTAACCCATCATTACAAGCATAAAATTGATAAAATAAACATCTATCACCCGTTATCTTTACAAACGTCTTGTCTTACTGATTAATTTCTCATACTATGCTTATAAATTACTTTTGAACATTTAGGAATTGGTAAAATCTCACCACTGATGTTATTTTCATTGTCACACTTTGCAATGATATGGTGACATATCAAACACTCTTGATGTTAAACATTAGAAGACTACTGGCTCACAAAGACAGCGGTTATAGATGGAAGAACTGTGAACATGCCAATGACCTGAAAGTAATTAATTCATCACCACAAAATAAAGAAATCAGAATTTAGAATTTAAAAAAAAAATTCATCCACTTAAATTTTTAGTAATCAGTTCTTCCTAAACAAACCCAAAATATTGTTCATTTATGATAAGCATGTACCTTCTATTAGTAGTAGGTAGGAATGAAAACTAAAATAAAATATACCCCATTTAACTCCCTAATCCACTCACATAGAAGCAGTGTAAAATTTAAAAAAATGCCTATTTAATACTATTTACTAGAATGACTTGCCGTTTCTGAAGCACAGAACTTTCTTCATTACAATCTACTATAAAAATATCAGTGTTCTGTCTTCAGTACCAATGCATTGACTTATGTCAGGTAGACCATATCCAGAAATATAACTTGCTAACAGTATTTTGAAGGCACAGAGTGGAATAACATAGCATTAACCTACCTAAAAGTCCCAGTAATGCAAACTTCCATATGGTTTACATTCGACTTATGTAAAACATTTATCAAAATTCAGTCACCTTGCTCATTGATGTACTGCATTAAGAAGCACTGGAATGATAAGAATGACACCTATTTAAATTATTTATTACAATCAAGCCACAGAAACTCTGGACCTCCTTAGAAACTGAACAATACTGTCACGTCAAGAAAAAAAAAGTTCACAGAAAAACAGAAGTACAAGTACTGATATCCTTAGGTGCCTGTGTTGATGCAAATCTCACACTGAGAAGTTTGTGCTGCTCCTTAAACAGCTTACAAAACACAGCTTGACCTTGGTGTAGATAATGCTACTAACAGTTTAATCCACCATTATGGAATGAGGGCCTTAAAACATGGCCCACATTTTGTTGCTGGTTTTTTTTCCCTATTTCTTAGGAATACACAGACTTACTGGAAGGAAAATATTTGTGTAATCCTATTATTCTAAACAGATGAAGTTCTATTTTAAAACTCTCAAGATATTTTTATGTTACCTCAACCTCAGAGAGTTGAAATTTTTTTCAGTTTCTAAAATAAATATATAGTGATACATACTTGCTGTTATGACAATATTGTTCTTTAAAAAGTACTTCTGATATTCATACCCAATATATTTATGAAGAGCAATCACATCTCCTCTCCCCACTTACTTTCTTAAGGCTCTAAGGTAAACGTAGCAGTGGCTTAAACCAGACCATTAGTTACCATCTGCTCCACCCTCCTGATGGGCATGAAAGCCTTCAGGGCAGGGTTATATGACATGCCTATGAAAGAACTCATGTGCTATTGCAGTCTTCAGCTGGGTGTATTAGAGTAAAAGAATTCCAGTTTTGGTTTGCCCTAATATACAATGCGGTGGTTCACAAAGATTCAAAGGAGCTTCAAGTATTCATGCCTTGAGGATAGTTACAACTTCTGCCATCCAATTTTAACTTGCCACAGCACGTCTCTCAGAGACTTAAGTCAAAATAAGCAAAGCCCTCTTAGTCTTCTCTTCCACAGCTAAGTCTATATTCCATGGTTATTAAACAGCTTTTTCTGAATGTTTAAAAGTAAGCTTAATTCTTCCTGAAAATGGTTGACTAGAATAACAGAATGATTTTTCAGAGGAAGACTCATGAATGACATCTCAAATGACCAGACTATGTCTGTTTCTCTCACAGCAGCACCCAAATTGATGCAGCCTTATACTGCAAAAATAAATTTGTTTGTGTCACTAGTGCTCCTAGTAATTCTTGCCTAATTGATTAAATTCTTTTTTTCCTACTGCTCCCATAAAATTATTTCATAACGGAATTTACAACTTGTTCTTGTTTTAACTCCTAAAGTCTAGAATGTTTTCTAGTCCTTCATCTAATACAATCTAATTCTCACACAAATTCATGATGTTTATCACATTTGCTCCATAATCAAGTCTCCTTATTAAATTTACACTAATTTTGCTTTAAAATGTAAAGCAAAAATGTTCTTGAGACTGATTCTTGACTCAAGTAACTTCTTATAATGCTTACCTTTGCAAGAAAACCAATTGTCATCTCATTTAAGTGAATTTTTTCTACACTTTTTGATTCCTTTAGTAGTATCCATCTTCCTCAGGTGCACAAATAATTTCCCAGGTGGCACAGTATCAACTGATTGCTGAAGTCCAAGGAGAGAGATTACTAAATTTTCTTTGTCTAGAAAATTGGTTATCTTTTCAAAGAAAGTTATCAGATTGGTTTGTATGAACTCTTTTCAGTAAAGGCATTTTCAATTTTCATGCTATCTTCCCTCGCTCTGTATGTCAGAAACTTAATTGTTTTTCATATAAACTCTGCTCTACCGTTTGATAAAAGATGAGGTCACACTTTGAGACCTTTATCACTTCTTTTCCATCTTCTCCACTACTTAAATATAAATACTCTATTTGCTATTATCCTCCAAAACAGTACCTTTTTTTTTTTCCCTAACAGATTTATTTGAAAGAAAACGTGGCATGCTTTGCTGTATATCACTCAGAACTCTGTGGTGACTCCTATCTGGTCCTGTTTGACTTACTTACATCAGACTCCTGATTTTGTTTTAATCTCAGATGCTTCCAGCTTTTGCCTCCCAAGTGCATCTCTATCACACCTACATAACATTTCACTTCTAAGGGTAATAATTACCCTGATTCTTTCCCTTGCTCTCATAGCTTAATAAAAAGTTCTTTTTTAATCATCTCTTTAATGTCTCAGTTGTAATTTGTCAGCACTTTATCCTGATGGTGACCACACCCCTACAATGTACATCTCTCTGATTATCTGACTTCCTGTCTCCCTTTTCTTCCTGCTCATTGCAATTTCCTGATCTTGTAACTTATTCCATTAGAAAAAAAAAATCTTCTCATGTATCTACATGGGATAGACACCTGTGAAGCTGAGACTCTGAGAAGGAATTTGAGATATCTTACTTCACAGATAAGTATGAAGAATATTTCTGTATCAAAATTCTCACTTTCCTCCTATCTGTCAGTGTATATAAAGTCATTGCCTACCCCTGCTACTGAAGGCCAATGCTGAGGAGAATAAACTGTATTGATTGAACAGGGGAGGTACTTTTCCAAGTCCCAGAATTAATCTGTCTAGAGGCAAAATGTCTGTGTTCTCTATTAATGATCCTTCGTAATTTCAAAGATAGTATTATATTTATTTATAATTTCTCTAGCCATCATACTGTACTCACCAAGACAGAAAAAAATTAAGAATGGCAAGACTTCAGTGCCTAATGTATAAAAAAGCTGAGGTAAAAGACAAATATGTTTTTGGTAATGTAATTTTACTTTTTAGAGACATTCATATTTGGTTGTTTTAAAGGTGACTTTTAAAATAATTTCCTGATATATAATCTACACAGAATGGTGACTGTCAATTAAATTTGTTTCTTCCTAAGGTTTCCATTTGCACATACAAGGCCAGAAAGGACTTTTAGTGAAATGTTCATGAGGCGGAAGAATTACTCAAAGAATTAAATACTTTATAGATATATTCAAAGCATAATACTGTGATGTAAAATAGCAAGATATGCATTTATTGCTTACTTTGTTAAGGAAAGTCTTATTTTTCATCTCATGGGCACAAGGGACTTCACAGAAAAGCTGTATAGCTCAGCCTCTGGAGACACCGTGCCAGTAATCCCTGTTCAATAGAGACACTCCTACTCCAGCTGGGCTACAGCAAACTCCAGGGGCTTCTCTTGCCCCAGCACCACTCCCCAGCCTCCCTGCTTGCCCTTGAATGGGAGAGGCATTTATTCCCCTCTCTAGTCAAAATGCACTAATGCATGTGTGAAGCAGAGACCTGCTGCTCCTTCTCGGCTGAATAAAACTCCATCCATCAGGCAGCAAAGGTGATTATCCCAAAGGCACAGCAGGGCTCTGAAAGTAGAGACTACACAGCAGCCAAAACTAAAAGAAAAAGTTATGGAAAGCAGGGAGAGTAAAAGATGTAGGGAAGTTGGTTGAACTGTTTTATATGGGATCTTTAGGCAGGAAATGACAGACCTACCAGCCTTTATATCAAATTCCAAAGTACAAGCAGATATCACTCTCACCTAAAAAACTCACTGATCACAGCAATAGTTCTCCTGGTAGGGATGTTTCAGTGTTTCAGTTTAAAAAAAAAAAAAAAAAGAAAAAGAAAACTATGAAGAAAATGTCAGAAGATGAAAGAAAGCACTTTTACCAGCACACCAGCCATTTGAAAAGAAATGTCACAATAGGCATAGGTTGAGCCCACTGCTTGAACAGATCACAGAAAATATGGATGTAAAGTACAGATTCAAAAAATTACATTAAAGGAGAGTGCTCGTTAGTAAACAAAACATAGAATTAGGCTTCCAGAATCCCTCTTAACTGTACCTCCAAGTTACAATCAAAAGGATTTTAAAAGGTATAAATTCTTGGTTATTCTGTACATTCATCTAAAAAAATCACTTCTGTTATGGAAGCATCATAATGATAAACTAAGTTGATAAGGAATAGAGCTATTCTGAGATTCTATATGCATGTAAAACACTAAATTGTTGCAACATTACCATAAGTCTGTTTGCATTTTCAACTATTCACTTTCTTAAAATTAAGTTCAAAGCAAGAAGGGTCTTTTGGTATCTATGTCTTCCCTTTCAAAGGTAACATAAATTCTATGCTTCTAAACCACTTGCAACTTTTGAAGTCCTTTATCAAGGAGAAGTATGGTGTTTCCTAACAAATGAGAACTTATTTATAGTGTGCCTTATGAGTACATGATGGTAGATTGCTTTAACTGAAGTCTGACAAATTATCACACTTTTTTCTTTGCATTTTGCAAATAACTGTTTTTTCTTCTCTATTCACTTTCTTTTTAATGGAAACAGAAAAAGTTATTTTTATCTTTAATATATAATGTAGAATGAAGAAAAAAAAATAAGCTGTTAATGATGTGACCTTTAATTTCTTAGATACACTTTTAAATTAAATCTAAAATGATCAGAATTAAGCTAGATTTGACAACGGTTATATATGTGAAATAATGTCATATACCAAAATTAGGCTGTCATGCTTAAAGTTCACATGTAAAATATCTGAACAGTGCAAAGCAACACATGTTGCATTCAAATATTTGTAAGATCAGTTGAATTACCTAACATTAGATTGCACTCTGGTGATTTGTACATAGCACAGTTTACACACTTATAGATTTTAGGTAACTACTAATCCTTTTGCTCATAAATTCCTCATGGCCAATTAATATATGTACAGAATTAATGGAAGCATTAAATTAACACTATAAATTGGTTTAGTTTAGTGTTTAGGGTTGTTTAGGTTTTTTCCTATATTTGATCAAAAATAATCACTTTTTCCAGTGAAACAGTGTCACCTTGAGAATCAGGCCCTCGATATTGTTTTTCTACATGCTCTAGCCACTTTCCCAGGAAGGTAACTATAAAAATAAGTGTTTGTACATTCCATTAAAGATATATCTTTTGATGGACATCTCTCACGGCCAGTGTGGTTGGGAAGGTGTTAACCTGACTATCCAATCCCTGGCCATGGTTAGAAACTTATAAATACTGAAAGGAAAAATAAAATTTGCTCTTTCCTTCACCACACCTCAAACTGTGTCCATGTGACCCACTCTGTGTCCAACAACGACAAAGCAGCAAAATTTTTATTGTAGGACCCAAAATCAGTCTAAAGTGCATCTCCACTTTTGTATTAAATTACATCTAATATGCAGAGGGAAAAGGCTTTTCTCTGTCCAGGCAAGTTACAGAAGGACAGTCTAGTTTATTTTTACATGGCTGCCCCTAGTCAGAATATTACCAGCTTTAGTACTCAGGAGTAAGACATGTTGTAAAGGCTGCCCCATATCTTGGAGAGGGGATGAACAACAAAATGTATTTTTCCAGTTAAGTTTCAGGAGGCACAGGTACACCAATGAAACTGTGCCTCGCCTGGCTGGCATGCAGAGAACACAAGCCAAGAATGATAGGCTACAATTCTAGATATTGATTTGTGGGGTGTCTCTTTCAAATAGAATGAGGCCTCAGAAATTAAAAATGAGTGTATACTTCATGTATATTTTACTTGGTTTTCTGTATCAATGCAGAGCATTTTACAAATGAAAGGTCTCTCTTCAGATAGCAAGATTCCTGAGCTGATTTAATCTTAAAATTTGCATGATCTTTTTCCTAATGCCTTTTCTCTAGCTATTTCATGTAACTTGAGTCCTTCCTTGGATGCTCACAAACATAGAATTTTTTTGACAAATTTCTAAATAATGGCTTAGTTTCTTCAAGAAATTGAGAGACCTTCAAAGATTTTTTTTAAAGACTCCATGTAATGTACTTGAGGTAAAAAACATTAATGCTTTACTTCAAATTCTGGATTTCCTAGAAACAAATGGTGTAGGTCCATAAATAGCCTCTGCTTTGTAGGATGAAAAATACTTAAGTCCATTCTGTGTATCAGGCAGGAACTTGAGAAATTCAAGTCTGTAGATCTTTTGTTTGAATGTGCTACATTTAAAATAATGCTCATTCATTTTGTGATATTTTAGAAAGGACTAAAAAGAAGGAAAATATCTTGACAGGTTTTAGTATAATACGATTGCTAAGCTGTGTTGGAGCAGATTTCCAAATAAGACTAATTCATTGCAGAACACGAAGCAAGCAGCATCAGCATGAACTCTGGCGTCTCCTTGTCAGTATTTGCACAGACTGTGGGTAGCACACAGGGCTTTTGCTTTATGGATAGTGAACTTTAAACTTCAGAAAAGTCTTTATGCAAATTATTTCTTTTGAGATAAATGTGAAGGGAACATACACTTGCAGCAAGTTTCTTGCTACATTTAAAAGTAACAGAAAAGCAACATACACTGGGCATTTATCCCACTGCTGCTGGGACGAACATGAATTTCATCATGAGCGTTTATATCTGCTCAAGTGGAGAGCCATGCCCAATAAACATTTCCCCCGTCCTATTTTAAGGACAGTATTTACAAAACATGTCCTTGTAGATGCTTGCTAATACTCTAAAAGATTGAAACACGCAGGTCACATCACCTTCCTGATTGGTGATCCACAGAAGTGCAGCAGGAACCCATGAGACTGAGTGGTTAGAAAACTGGATCTGACAAAAATATTATTCTGAAGTTATTTACAAATCTAGTTCTGAAGACTGTAAGACCTCATTTCAATTTAATTTTATCAAATTTTAAAAAGATTTTCTCTATGCAACTATCTTTCATGAAAGCATGTTCTGATTCAAAACTATCTAAAAATAATTAAACCAGAAGAATTATGCCGCTCACTGAATGTTTTATGTTTAAGAAGTCATTGTTCTACCATATGCTTATAAAGAGAGGAGGGAAGGAAAAAAATAAAAGGAACTAAAAAGGTGTTGCATGTTCAATGAGTGCAGACATTTTAGATCTATTTGATTTACTCAAATTTATTTTAAGAGCAAAAAGCAATCTTTGACAAAACTGCCATCTTTAAAATATGGAGATATTTTATCTTCCCCCTTCTGCACTATTTAGATTGCTGGGAAGTGAAATACTTCCAGCCATCACTGTGTCCAATTTCTCAGAGCTGTCACTTCCTAGCAAATCTGCTTAAGCAAAATACTTATGTTAGAAAACAGAGCAAACATATGACATAAAATACAATCTACATTTCTTTGCAGGTAACTGGTATTCAAACACAAAATATAATGAATATGTAAACATCTGTAATTTGGGTCCCATACACCCTTTTAAACCATAAATCTGTTTAATTTCCAAAGATGATAGAATTAGCTCACTTTTTTTTTTTTATTTAGCTGTTTTTTTTCACAATAATTATAATCAACACTATAAAATAAAATAATCAAAAAGCTATTTCCAAATAAAATACCCTAGGTCATTAAAACTAAAAACACTTAATCTGAAAGACAGAAAACCGAAAGATACTCAGTTTTAAGCATCTGAGGCTCTGATGCTCTTTTGGTCTGTATTTGATGCCCTGCAAAATAACACAAACTGGAACAGCTTTTAGGTGTCTCTAGCCTCCAATATAAAGAGAACAGCAATTACATTAAATGCAAACAAATCCTGTATAGCACTAAAAATGACACTAAAAATATGTTAAGATCTTTACCTAAGACAGATTACATTTTGCAGAAGAAAAAAAATGTAAGAAAAAAAAGAGATGTAACACAGTATAAAATGTTTCTTTCAAGAGTGAACTTTTAAGTCTGGATGCCAAGAAATTTTACAAATGAAAAAATGCAGAATGGTGGTGGCTCTTACAAACCAGTAAATAATAAATTTTACTTGCGGAATTTTAAAAATATTTTCTGATTTTATGAATTTAATTATACAAAAATCATATTAATTTTTGAAGTTTATACATGAGGAACTGTGTAAGACTAACGCTACTCCTACTACTTCAGAAAGCCTGTCATGTTACAGGAAAGTCAGTGCTTACTGTGTACAGTTCAAATCCCAATACTCTGATGGCCCATTAACACCAAGTATGTCACCCTTTAACACCACGGAATCAATACACTGGAATGTCATGGCACCCTGATGAGCCACAAAGCCTCTGTATTCATGTATTAGACAAAGATTTTGTATTGCTTCAGGGAAGAGATGTGTCAAGTTAAAATCAATTTCAAGTTTCTTACTAAGAAGGAAATAGCCCTAGGTAAATAAATGTATTTTTTTTTCAAATTTCATTCAATCAAACATAGGAAGTAAACAGAGAAGTTAAAAGTCATTTAGCTATCCCCTTCTGAATGAGGACACTTGCATTTGCACTGCTCTAAATTCTACCACACATTTTCAAGATTTTTTTGACAACTCTTTCCCACCTAGATCATCACTCACACAGCCCTTGATGAAATCTTTCAGGATAAGATAAAAAAATAAAAATATAACCTAAAATAAAAATTTTAGTATAATCAAACAATAATATCTCAAATCTTAGATTCAAAAATCTCTTCTAAAGAATACTTCATTTTCTCATATGGTCATCTAAATATTGGGACTGCTACAAGGGAGACAATTTCTTATTTTTAAAAAATGCTTCTGCAGCACATTACAAGGAATTGGAGACAAAGTTATTGACCTTTCTGACAGCAGTGGAAAACTGCAGATGAGAAAAACCCATCAGCATGTTCTCACAATTAAATCTTAAAAATATTTTCCAAATCTAAAACAAGTGTTGATTGTTTGTGTTCCACCCTTGGATAAGCAATACATACTGGGCAATCTGAGATTACTTGGATGTTTAACAGAAAAAAACATTTTTTAAAAACTTCTTCCTCAGCTGCTGTGAAGCTGGCAGAGTAAAGATCACTGTCTTTTCTCAACCTCTGGATTTCAAAGCTATGTTCATTTGACACACACAGAAACACACACTGCACACCTGATTCCTGTATATTGCCAAAAACCAAAAATTTATAGTTGTCAATACTCACATTTCCATTAAGGTACATTAACTACTTAAATTCATAAAATAAAGTCTTCCTAATCCATATGAAAATTAGTTATTTTCTCAGTTAAATAGCAAATGGCCAGCACAGATCAGCAAATTCTAACTGGATTCTTATGAACTTTAGTGTTGCTTTATTCATTACAATATGCTTTAGTATACAACAAAATATTGCTGTAAAAATGGGATTCTTCAATACTTTTTATAAATATTATTCTCCAAATGATTTATACAAGTGAGATAATAATTGTACCAGTATCGAAGTTGTAATAAACACTTGCATGTAAAAAAAGTACATGTAAAATATTTAATGTTTCTAAGGTAGCAGCATAGGTCATCTCCTGAGAGATAAAAGTTAACATTTTTTCTTCAAAGAAATATAAACTAAAACCTATTGAATCTCATAAATTTTTTCTTTATACTGACATAACATGCTGTGATAGGCTGATTGTGTGTCATCCTGTCAATCCAGCTGCTGGCCAGCTTGCCTAATACTAAATAAACTGAGCTGATTATCAGTACAGCTTTCCATTAATACATTAGTGGCCATAAACACAAGGAAAAAAAAAAAAAAACCCTCAAAAAAGGCAATGCTGCAACTTTGCTGTGTCAAATCATTGCATTTCATCTCAGAGGTTGTTCCCATACATGTGCTGCTCTCTTTTCTCTCAATTAATGACATCTAAAATAAACAAAGATTAAAAAAACCCCAACAACAACAAAAAAGCCACAAAAAAAAAAAAAGCTGAATATTGTTTCTACATGCTGCAATAGAACCTGAAAATTTCAAATGACTTTGCATATGTCCCACCAAATAATGTGTTTTAGCTGTAAGTCATACAACTTGCATGCTGGGAAGAAAAGGAAAAGAACAAAAAAGAAAAAGATAAGAATATCCCTGAGAATGTGAATATCCATGTTTTGTCTCTTGAGAAGCATTCCCCACACAAGATTGTTACTATTGCTAGTTTTCCTGGATGTGTTAATATTTTCTATGGCAACTCTCACAAGCTCATGAGTATCTCTTAGCAGAAATTGCTGTGCTTGTCTGTAAGTCTCGGGAGGGCTAGAGTACTTTTGCCAATTAGAAATAAGCAAGTTGTTTAATTAACACACCCTTTTCATTAATAGTTTAACCCAAAGCTGACAAAGAGTCTTTGTTGCAAGACAGGAACAAAGAAAGGAGTACAAATTAAACACCCCGAAGTTTCTAAAGGGAGAGTTTATTTCAGTACCCAAGGGATTCTTTGAACTCCACAAAAGACCTCTAGAGCCTTCCAAGAGCACTTGGAATTTCTTATAATTGTCCCACTCACTCTGGAAAAAACAAAACAAAACAAAAAAAAAAAAGAAAAAACAAACAAAATACAAACCAGCCAAAAAACAAACCCAAAGTCTAAATATTCTGGAAAATCCTGATGGTTTTGATTTCAATGCCTTTGAACCTAGAATAAAATAAAACTGACTTTGACTTCAGAGTAACACAAGTGTAAATTCAAACTTGGAAAACTCCTTTCAACTCTGACCTGAGTTCATGAGACCAGTTCTCTGAAAGCCACTGTGAGCTTCATGTCAGACATTACATGGGAGCTAAACAGATGCAGAAGAGAAGAGGAAAGGTGGTTCCCTGCACTGGGCCTGAGTACTCACCAGAGGGATAAACAGAAAAGTCTGTCCTATGGCTGCAAACTTGTTACTTTCTACATTCTTTCAGACTTGCTCTGTGCATTTAATTGTAGGTGTGTGGTGTATGCATTGTCTTAAAATCAAATGGCAAATCTAAGCAGCAAAAAAATGTTTCCAACTGGATGTGGGCTTGAATTGAGCCCTGAGAGCTTCTGCTGCAAGAAAAAGAGCAGCTTTCCTGGAGGCAGATAGAAGTTGTCTTTGCTTCAGCTTTCCAACATTCTGCCTCCTCACAGGTATCTACACCCACACCGGGAAAAGCAAAACTCTTTATAAGGCGGCAGCTAACAGCTGCAGTTTACAGCCTGATATAGTGAGGCCAAAGAGCACTGATTCTTTAATATTTGGGCTTCAACTTGCACTGACCCAATAACAGCTGCATGAGCAATTCCTCTGCTCAGGAGCAGCAAAGTGATAGAAGGTGGTAAGTGCCACAAAGTTAGACATTCATACCCATGAATCAGACCCCTAAGGTGGACTGGGTATGAACTGTAAATGTAATGTGCTTTCAGGAAGCAGAAGCAGTATTACACTATTTTATTCTCCCTTATACCCACATGTACTTAGTTTCTAAATTTTCTAGAGTCAAACAGAATGACAATTCAAGGAAACATGACCAGACTTTGGAAACCTGTTAGATCTAAGGCTCAAAGTACCAGCCATCCAGGCTTTCTTCACCTGTCTTCCTTTCTATTTTAAGAATATACTATTTCCTTAATATTTTCTATACATTTATATGTTTATTTCATTAGTAACTAGAAAATTAAGGAAACAATTATTTTTCATTTAACATAAACTATGTACTTGCTTTTTCAAGCATGTACTCAGATACTTCAAGACTTTTGTGATAATGCCAAGGAATTATTTTTTAGATTCAGGCAGAACCAAAGTTCTACAGGTCCATGCCTCATTACACCACAACCAGCAACAGTCCTGCAGACTGTTGTCACAGACAAATGACAAATAAACAGGTTTGCAGTATGAAAATTGAGCTACTTTTTATGCAGTAATGGATCTGAATTTAGTTTACAAAATAGTTTTTAAAATATTTGTTTTGTAAATCTTGTTTATAAATACATTATTAAATGCATGTAGGAGTATTTATTTATCCTTTCTTTGATAGTGTTAGTATTTTGGAAAAACTGTTGATAATATCAGTGTCAGTATTTCAGTCCAGTGTTTCTAGACACAAAAAGTCTGCCACCTAGTACTGCCAACATTAGGAAAAGAAAAAAACCTCCAAGGAAACACGGTATTAAATCCACTGTCAACTACATTCAATCACAGTATGCCTGGAGATCTAAGAGTATACCAAAATCCACTGACCCAAAGATTTCACAGTTTCTTGTTTCATGATTCAGTGGAAAGGATATGAATGAACAAGTGAGAGAAGAACAAATAGAAGTGAATCAGGACATGCTCTGGAACTCTAACAGGCAGCTGGGCTCCAGCCAGGAGTCTGCACTTGCTTCTTTTTCCTCCCTAAGGAACAGTTCCAGCATACTGAACTGCTTCTTCAACTAACAAAAAGAAGCAATTTTTACATCCCCAGACTGAAAATTTAAACTAGTCCCTGTTCCATACAGAAAATACTTCAAAATATAATCCCTCTTTCAGGCTGTGCTCCAAAATCCTTTTTTTTTTTTTTTTTAATAAAATATATTGTACAAAAGATATTCATTGTAAGATTCCCCTCAATAAAATCTTGTGTAGATGGGATATGGAGCAGCTGACTGGTACACACCTCTGGAGTAAACATTTCTTCCTCCAGCTCTGAATATTTTTCCTTTTCTAATTCTTTCATCCTAACAATTAACATGGATCTGATCTAGCCTGCAGGAGTTACCTTTGGAGGCACTAATCACCCACTGCTCTTCATCAATTGTAATGAGAACTGTCTTTATTCTTCTGCCTGAAAAGCATGGTTTTAATGACCTAGCTTAATGCAACTTTATTTTATAAACTATTTTTTCTAACTAGCAATTTTGTCATTTTAAGTTAAATTCTATTTTCTCAATTATCTCACTTTTACTTTGAATTTTACATTGTGATCAAATGAAAAAATAGAAATAAGTAAATGATGCCAATATGGCAAATAACATTTTTTTTTTCCAAAACAGCTTTTCTTCTGGTCTTTGGATTCCTTCTCATTGTTGGTCATTTGGTTTGGACTACTTTCACTCATTACAAACATTAAATTTTAATAAGAGTGTTAAAGGAGTTGTCCAATCAAATGAACTAAAAATAAAGGTAATTGTTCTTTGGATTCATATAAATATGAGAAATAAGGTAGAAAAAGTAAGTGAAAATACTCATTGTGAAAAATATGAGGAAATATTTGAGTATTTTCTTCTTAATGAAACAAAGTGATTATTTTTTCCCATTTCTTTGACCAAATCTTAGACATGTTGTTTCAGTAGATCATGAAATACAAAATATAGAAGCATTTGCATTTACTCAAAGAACAAAGAACAAAAAAGTACAGGAACACATCTATGCAGCATTTTTGAAAGCTGCTTTTAAATCATACTTTTTTTAATGGAACTTAAAAATCAAGTATATTAAATGAAAATTTTTTGTATGGTTGAACTTAAAAATCAAAGCCATGTTTTTCCAAAGGTTAATGTAATTTTGAAAAAAATAATAAATTCTATTTTGAAAACTGCTTTCAAACACATGCCCACATGAATTAAGACCTCATTTTGGCCAAGTGTTCAGCTGACACATAAGAGGTATATACTGATATCCTGATCACATATGCCACAAGACTGAGGCATCTCCACCGGTTCTCTTCTCTCTTGAAACAGATACTACTTTTCCTTTTCTTTCTATGAACAGCTTTGCTAAAGTCTTCTCAGTCAGATTTTTCTCCTTCAGTCACTTCCTGCTCAAAAGAGTTATAAAGAATAAAAAAGGCTGACAATCGAATAAATGGCAGAGCAAAAATGATGTGGAAACAAAACAGCAAAACTCTTTCTCATTCTTCTTTTCTCTATCAGCTAAGAGCTGAACAAATTGTAAATGCATTAAGATCTCTCTCTGAAGACAATGAAAATTTTCAGAAGGGAATGAGAGGAAAAATAATGAATAAAATAGAATATCTCCTTTAGGAATTACAAGAGAGTCATAGAAGCCCATGAGCGTAACCCATGAACAAATAAATCCATTCCTTGTAGCTTCCATTACAAGAAGTCAAACTTGAAAGGAAGCCTTGCATTAACCAAGGTAATAGCAATGACGTGCCTACCTCCATGGCAGGAAGAAACTAGAATTGCTACAGCTGATTTACTTCACTCCTGCTCTCCTAACTTCAGAAGAGCAGCAATGCAGATGGGTTTAATTAGCAAGTCCAGACCACTGGATTAATGGCTGATACACAAAATTAACTATCAGCTATTATATACAGAGTTAGTTTTTCAACATTAGAAGAACTCAAATTAACTCGTACTAACGAACAAAAAAAAGAGTTTGAAGCAGCAGGACAGCATATGACTGAACTAATAATCAATAAAAATAGGCTTTATAGCAGTAGTAAGTATTTTAGCCCATAGGATCAGGCCAGTGTCTCTGTGACTGCCAAGCTTGGCAGCAGTTACATAGATTTCTCTGTGATTTAAAGGTAGGCTTATGCTGCAGGGCCCAGTCAGATTGGATTGTGTAGGTAATGGAACTAGCTTAGTTACAGTGTTAACAAACTGATTAGCAATGTATGGCTGTGTGCAACTACAAAAACACTGAACACCTATTTTTGTGGGGTTTTTTTTGCAGTTCATTCTGAATTCTATACTGCCATTACTACCTAAACAGACTGGCTATGTTGCTATATCCCCATTTAGGGTATGACTACAATATAATTGATGTATTAAGTATCTAATAATTGTCTCTGTGTCTGATAGTTAATGTGTTTTTAAACTATACTCTCTTAAATTTAATTCATACATTTTTTCAAAGAACATTCAGATTTTCACTTGATTAGAAGTGAAAATACAAAAATACAAAACTCTGTCATTCTTTTCTAGGAGGTGTTTTGATTTGGATTTTCTAAGGGTTGTACTATCTTAGCTTATTTTGCTTAACAATCATTCTTTGTAAGTAGGTTAGTTTATTCAAACACCATCTGATCTAAAGCCAGAATTAAAATAATCTTAAGTGACTGAAAGAGGATATAGAGTAGAGGCGCAATATTAACTTGCCCGGATGAAATAACCACAGTATTAGTGCTCTCCATGGCATTGATATTCAGTTAGTTGAAAAAAATGCCATTTGGTAGCTATCCACATTTTTCTGGCAGGAAAAGATGAAACTGCAAATGAGATGCTATAGGAATATTTCTTGCATTTGGCTCAATATTTCTTTAATCTTGAACAATGGTATACTCCTGTGGAAACTACGGATGACCCAAAACAGGGAAAGTCTGTAAGCACCAGGAAAAGAGCAGGATTTGAATCCAAATGACCTTGACAAATCCACAGACTAACTCTGTAATGGAAGTGTAGCACTGAAAAAAGGGTAAAAAAATCACAAATACATAACAAATCACATTTTATGCTGCCTCACAGACAGGAGTTGTTCCAATGGAACAAAAAATAGAGCAGAATGACAATGAAAATTAAGCCAAGATGTATAGTCAAACACTGAGAATGCAGGAAAAGGAATGGTAGTACATGGGACACCAAGAGACTGATTTTCTATTAAGAAATTATAAGACTTCAGTTATAATAAAACTAGCATTGCTAGACAGTAGAATTTTTCTGACTGTATTGGCACCTGGTCTCAGATATAATGACAGGTAAGAATGAACCCAGAGGACAACAATTAGAAGCCTGTGAAACATAACCTCCTTTTCTTGATGCAACCTTATCAAAACATAACAAAAACACATAAGATTCTTCAAATTGTTATAAAAGGACAATGAAGATTTATTTTTCTGTGCACACCAAGGAGAGGCAAAAATGAAACTACCCTGGTTTCCACATTACCACTTCAATATGCTGATTAAGGCATTTGTTGCCTTCTTGGCACCCCATTCACTGACTCCTCTTTTTGTCTGCTGTTTGTTGAATGCTTCCTATTTCTCACATTTTTTTCTCTCAGTCAAATGTTTCCATTAAACACTTTTTGTTTGTTTTAAGCACTCAAAGAATATTAAAAAAAAAACCAACAGAAGTGACCTACAGATATAGAGAAGGCATTAGGGACAGAGGTGAAGTACTCTTAAGCAGCACAAAGAATCAGAAGTGCAGTAGAAAAGCTTTTATGAAAAAAAATACAGTTATAAATCCTATTACATTCTGCCTAGGCAGACTTTGAATGTTCCTTTTTTTAAAGGTTTTGAAGAATATAGACGCAAGATGTCTAACACTACACCGCTAATACTTCTGCAAGTTTTGTATCTTTGGACAAAAATGTCTAGAAAATAATATGCTAGGTAGCATCAAAGTTTCCTGTGCCTCTCCTGTTCATTCTGAGTTTCCAAGTTTGTGGTCAAAGCAAAGTAGAAAAAGTATTTAAAGCAACATCCATTACCTTATATTAAATTTATGAAAAAGTAGAGCTAAAACACTTAATGAATAAACATTTATGAGGGAAATCAAAGGTAAAAAGGCACCATTCAGCATGTGCTTAATATACATTCCATTAGCCTTTCCCCCTTGTTCCTTTTAGGTAGTGTAAACATAAACAGAATGGATTTTTATGGCTTCTCATTTATGAGTTTCGTAAAGTTATTGGTTTAATAGATAAAACTCTCTTAGTTAATAGTTATAGCCTGGGGGGAAACAGTCCAGCTATGTATTTTGTATTACTACCCTCTCAATACAGATCTCCATTTACTCTCAGTCCTGTGATTTGTTGCTGTGATCTTGAGCCAGCTATTTTGTTTGGAAATCTGTTCCACAAATTTATCCAATGTTCATAACATGCCATTTAGGACCATTTGGAAATAAGAAGTTCTTTCACATCCCTCCTCTAAGAAGCCTAACTGAATTACTACTTTCACACTGAGAGGCCTCTAGACATGGATAAGCTTCCAAAACCAGGCATTACAGTTGTCTATACAACAAACAATCTCAACACTTTAAAATTTCTCAGAAATATATATAATAAAAAGAGTATTTAGCATGATACCCAGTTAAAATCCAATCCCTTGTTTCCTTTCCTTTTTCCTCAGAACACCATTTCTATGTTTATGTGCACTTTGAAATCTCTGCCACAGGATGACAATTAAGCATGCTGTTCTGGGCCAGGAGGTTACTGCCCCCTGTTTTTACCAGCTGCTTCTCCTGACTCTTTGCTGTTGGAGGTAAGAAGCTCCTCACATCTGACAGGAGAGCCATATGTGCACTACTCAACTCAGCTCTGTCAATATGGTTTCCTTTACAAAAAACCCAAAAAGCCTCAAAACAAATAAACAAACAAAAAAAAAAACACCTAAAACAACCAAACCAACCAACCAACCAACAATAAACCAAACAATATCTGTTTAGGAAGTGTTTAAGTTAAAGCAGAATTGCTTGTCTGAATGTGTTCTAAAGGCAGTTTATCTTTAAAGTTCAGAAATCAAAGCCTCTGTTAACAATGACAAACAATGATAATCAATTTACACTTCCCAAATGGTTTTCAAGACTCATTCTTTAATGTTCAGGGGCTAAAATATGGAACATCTGAAGGTAAATAAATTGTTCCTTTTCTACTAAATCAAATATTGACATATTTTACAGCATATCATGCTTTCTTATGCAGCTAGTTTCATATATGATTGTAGACAGCATTGTGACATATTAAGATATCATGTTGCCTATCCAAACCAGTGAATATACATCATGCTTTTAGATTTTCTTTGTCATTACTCTGTATGATTGTAACATATTTCTCTGTCCAACTGTAGGCTATACAGAAGCCTTCAGGAACTCTGTTATAAAAGATTCTATCACTACATATGATACAATTTGACATTTGATGTAACTTCAGAAATAACAATTTACAGATGTTGTTCAGCATAACATAGAAGCTACTAGCATGGAATAAATGTGAAAAAATACATTTCAAGTCAGTCCAAATAAAAATAGTTTGATAAATCTCTTTTTTTGCTATTAGTAAGTATGTGTAATTATGAACATTCTGTCCTGAGTTCATGAGAACTTATAAATAGGTGCTTATCCAGCTGACTTTCAGGTCAGTGTTCAGACTTCCAATGGTTTTAATATTCAAACTACATTAAGTTCTGAGACAGAATCACTAGTTTCCATTGAATTCTCTGTGCTGCCTCATGACACTAGCCAAAACAATTAATTTGAGCCAATTATTTCATTGCTTTTAAATTGCAGTTTTTTATTACTATTATGATGAAATTATCATTACGACTTAGTAACTTGCGGAAAAAATGTCAGGAAATCAAAGCTCACCTAACTTCTTAGGAAAAAAAACTTAAAATATAAGGTAATTAAATAATTAGATGGCTGTGTGGGGTCTGTCTGAGACTGACTTCATCACAGCAGCACATATGGTACTGTGTTTCAGATTTGTGACTGAAATGATGTTGACAGCACACCAATCTTCTGTGTATTGTTGAGCAGAGCTCGTACAGAGCTGAGTTTCTCTTTTTCCCCACTCTGCCAGCAAGTAGGCCTGGGGTGAGCAAGAAGCTGGAAGGAAACACAGCCAGGACAGCAGACTAAATAGGCCAATAGCAATATCCCATGTCATATGATGACATGCTCAGCAAGAAAAGCTCAGGGAAAGCAGAAGAAAAGGGGGAAGTTTGGGGTTACGGCATTTGATTTCCCAAGAAACCACTACCTGTGATGAAGGCATGCTTTGGGGAAGTTGCTAGACACCTGTCTGCCAATGAGGACTAGTGAATGAATTCCTTATTTTGCATTTTCTGTGTGCAGAGATTTCACTTCACCCACAAAACTGCCTTTATCTCAATCTGCAAGTCTACTCATATTCCTTTTATTTTCTCCCCCTCCATGGAGAGGAGAGTGAGTAAGCAGCTATGTGGGTGCTTGACTGCTGTCTGGGGTCATCTTGCAATAATGCCCATTTATAATAATTTACTGTAACTAAACAAAAATCAATGAATGTTAAAGATGTAAACCTCATAAGAACTCCTGCATTACCGAAAATTTATCAGTGTGTGATACTTGTTACTTGTAATATCAGCGTGTAATTCTTGTCTTTTTAAATCTAATATAATTTCCAGGAGGGAATTATCATGTGATCTTATTTTTTTTCAGACAAAAAAATACCCCGATTTTGTCAAGATTTTTGTTCAGACTAAATGTTCTTACATTGCATGACAATCTCTTTCCTGTTAAAAGCTTGTAATGTAATGCATTATGAATAACTCTCATGAAAAGAAAACCTCTTAGATTTCAAGCAATTTGAAATAAAACATATTCTCCCATTTAAAAGAAAAAAAAAAAAAAAAGAATGAAGTGATACATTTGGGCTTCTATCACTACTGCAGTTGCCATGTTACAGTCAATTTTCCAGCTATTTGATGGATGACTTGTGTGTGTACAACAGCCTATCTTGTATAAGGCAAAAGGGATTTCAGGATATATTCTAATGAACCATGTTAAAGGCTAGTAGCTCACACACACCTGATACTTTTTTTCAAGCATTGCCAACTGTTTTCATCAATCCCAAGCACATAAGTGGATAATAAAGATTGATTGAAACCAGAAGTATTTGAATTTGAGCATCATGGGGCTTGGAATGGCACAGCACAATAGTCTCACTGAACTGCTTTATGTAGCTAGAATTATCTGTATTTCGTGTACTGCTCTTGTGAGTTTTATCCATTATGAGGTTGAAATAGCACTTTTATTCCCAGCATCTATTTCTCATTTAATCCTCAATGTATTTCGAGTTCTAAAAACTTTCATACTTGGGCAGATTTTTTTCCCCCTAATTTGACTACTTCCCCTCAAGACATCTAGGAATTACCAGAGTGAAAAAGAATGATATTTAAGTGGGTTTTTTTCCTCTTAAAAAATGATTTAATACTTCTTTTCTTAGGTATTTAAGCATGCATCAAACCCTGATATTAGCAGTTGTACTATATTTTTCTACTGGTAGTAACCATTTCAGAGCTTTTATATCTACATTAACCCTAATGCATTTTTATTAGCTTATTGCAATGGGAAATTCCAATTGTGCCTCAAGAACTGAACAGGAACCTGTCATAACATTACATTGTAAGAATTTCCTGAGGTTCGCTCAACGTTGCCAATGCCTGCTGATAACTACTTACATTCTATTCAGGGACTGCTCTCAGCATCTTGTGGTACCCATGGCCATCCTGAGATAATGTATTTCCCAGTGACAGGAATTTAAGTTCCTATACAACTGTAGGGATTTCATTTTTAGTGTTGAGAGAATGTTTCAATTGCCACTTTGCAGGAATAGATGTAAAAGTATCACGGGACATATTCTACTTTCAGTTATATAAATGTAAATTTAGAATATTTTTTCTAGTGTGCTTTTATACCTAAGCTGAAATGAGAATTAGAGTTCATAGTTCCATTGGTAATATTCCTACAGAAAACCATTCCAAGTGGGTAGTAGGAAATGCTGTGGGCATTATTTTTCCCATGAGATTTTATTTAATAGTCATATATTGGAAAGAGCAAAAGAATCCTGATTCTGTAGAGCACTGTAATCAGAGTAGCAATGCTGATATTTACATTAGGAAGATTTTTTAAAGACTAAAACAAAAAAACAACAAAAAATCAAAACCCAACCTTTTTTAAACTTTCAAAAGAGGCTCAAAAAACCAAGGTAAATTTAGTTAAGAATAATCTTATTTACCAAACAAAATTATAGATATATTTTTACTTTTCTCTTTGTTCTTGTTTTTACTTTTTCTTTAAGCTGAGATCTGAAATCAAAAACAATTATCCTACAAGTAATAGTCTGTACAAAATCCCAAGCCTGATGTTTATGAGTCATTTTTCTAAGTTCATGCAAAAAATATGCTGCATTAAAAAAAAAGTGAGAATGCAGTCACTTAAAAGTCTACTTGATCTTTTAAGTATATCTATATTCAGTCATCACATAAAACTTTATTTTCCATATGGAAATATAGTTATACATTAGCATCTTGGCATGTAGCTGCAATACAAAAAATATTTTTTTTTATTTTTAAAGAAGTCCATTACAGCAATAAACTAAAAGCTTTCTGAGAGGACAGTAAAGTATTATTTATAGTAAAAAATTGTACAGGGTCATGGCACATTCTCATTTTCTGATAAGTGAGTATCCATAGCACTAAATTATCTGTGTGACCTTTAGTACAATTTTGGTTGATGCCAACCAGCACTTGTTCCCCAGGAGTGCTTAGCCACAGTTCAGCAGACACCACTGCCTAGGAATCATTCCCAATCCATAGTTTGAACACAGTCATTCTGTTCTGAAGGGTAAGAGAAGCATGGTAGCCAGTCTGACAAAGAACAGGTGTGATCATAAGAATTAAATTATGTTAGTTAAATATTTTTTTGGCATAAAAATGTAAAAAGCTAAAAAAAAAAAATTCAGCAAAAAGGTTTCAAAATGCCTGGTGCAACCATAGCATTAGCTATCTGCCTAGTACCTGGGGATAAAAGCAGCAAGTAGACATTGTCATATTTTATCAGTGTACCTGCAAATTTATGTAAAAATATGACCTGTATTTTTCCTTGAAATACTGACTAATGCCACAGTTCGTACGCATAGAGAGGAAAAAAATCAAAACCCAGAATATAAGGTCAACTTTTAATAAAAAAATTGAAACAAATTACATATATCACTGGTTACTTTAAAAGAAAGAAAAATCTCTACCTTTCTTCTACCATGATAGTATCAAAATGAAATTCTACACTGATATTACACTGCAGGGTACTAAACAGAGCACATAAGGAAGATTGTCCTCAAGTAGGTCTCATGAGAGGATAAATACTGAAACTGCAATGAGCAATACACTAACTTCTCTGGCATCCTCTGGGAATGTGATAACTTGGAAGAGACTATGCTGACACTTGTAACTCCTTATCACAGATACTCTATTAGCTGTTCTCTTCTACTGGACTTTGTCTGCTGGGATTACTGGTGAAGAATGGGATACTCTTGAGTATATCACGGCGAATTTTGATCACTTACAAAAGCCAGCAGACTCTTACATAAGGTACTTGGTCCCCGATCACTTTCACAGCAGTTGAATGAAACACTTATAGAATTATGTGACTTGCCAGAGTGTTTCCTTAGGTAGGTCAGTGAGAATTTTTATGTTAAAAAATTTTAAATCGTCAGAGAAATATCAAAGTACAACACTTTTCAGTAGCTGCTAGAAATTATGAATTATTATGAAAGTAATGAATTATTTCAATGCCTTGCACTAACACTGTGCCACCAGCAACCAATGAAACACAGCAGTGATCAACTAGTGCATAAAATTGTAGCCCTGTGCTCAGGTATATAATGCTTCTTAAAACAAAACAAAAACCACAAATTAAAAAAAAAAAACCCAAACAGGGAGTACCCTGCCTGGTGATCAAGTAACATCAATGTTCAGTCCTATAAAATATTAGTGTAAATGATGTTTAATACAATTGTAAAAACACTCATACTGCAAATCCATTCAAGCTCCTACTCTCTCTATTCTGAGATATTTCTCATGCTTATTTTTAATGTAGACAACCACTTAACCTTGTTTACATCATTTGAGTACTCTTCTTTAAAATAAAACATTTTGCATGAATGCCATGTTTGATTAAAAAAATACAGTTTTAAATAGAAAAATATCTATAGAAATATAAAATTAATACACTTCTAATACATATGGTAAATAATTTTTCTTCTAAATTATCCACTAAATGAATTGAAATGTTATACTGAAATAAATGCTAAATAAAAATAAATGTTATACTGAAATAAACTAGCTTATATGCATGTGGAGATGCTAAGTCTCAGAAGTTCCTTAATCTGTTAGCTAATGGCAAAAATCCAGGGTAATAACTTTAAAAAAATATATTTTATTCCTTTTCTAATTTAAGTAATTAAATTATTATCATAGATAATTATTTATATAATTAAATATATTTATATATAATTCTATATAATTGATATTTAAATTGTAATGCAGAATATAAATTAAACATTGCAGAATAATAATTAATTTTATAAAGTAAACAAAATTTTTTAATTACATCAGAGATGCCAAATAAAAATCAACTTTTGATTACTATTGGACAAAACATTAAGTAGTGAAAAACATGGTTTTTAAGTGTTGAAAATAACTCTATTGATTTAACAGTAAGTCTAAGAATAAACAGCATTTAAAAATATCAACTCGAGGCCCTGTAAACACAATATTCATCAGAGTATGTAGGACGGTGCCTTTTATTTTTTTTCTGTATGTTTGACACACAAACTGTGTTTCTTTGTTTTTAAAACTGGGAGATAAAAATACTAAGCCACCGATACACTGGTGTTTCCTTTCAAAATACATGCAGTTCAAGATCAGAGAATGGAATAGAAAATATCTCTTCAAACCACTTTGAAAATCATCTTCACTTTACAAGTCTCCTCCCCCCAGCCTGAGTGACAGACACAGCTCTGTATCAGCAGTGCACTGCTCCCCAAATGGTCTTTTGCTAGAACAGAAGTCAAGCCTGCATTAAGGCAATAGCTTGGAGACAAGCAGAACTAAATCTTCAATGACTTCTCCAAAATCCACTAAACCAGGCACTAATAACATAAGAGTGATGACATTTCTAATTATGTGCTCAGTCTGGCTCTTTGCCTGTTTTATGTCTCTATGACAAATCCAGGAGAACAGGAACCAAGATGTGGCCTTACAAATTTTTGCAGTGATTGGCATTAATGTCCTGTAATGTTAAAGAAACCAGCCACAGGAAGTAATTACACAGTTTATAAAATTCTTTTTATCAGATTGTGTTCTATAGACACTGAAAAATTCATAGACTAGACCTAAAACATTTGTGAAAGCTGACTAATAAGAGGAGATTGATTTGTGTAATACAACCGTATCTATGTGAGAAATACATTTGAAGAAATAAGGGTTAATAAAGGGTCTATAGGTCATGTATAAGCAATTATAATATAACAACCACATCCTGGTATCCTGCATAACTTGTGTGAAATGAAATGTCTACAGAATCTGTTGTAAGAATCATGGTACTGAGTTACTGCTTCTTACCTTAGACCCTGCCAGAGTCTGGAAGGGCCTGTCTGTCACAGCGTCTTATTCTTCACAAAGACATACCCACTGATGACCATATAGCCCTCATCTGCAGCTTGGTAGACGCTTGTCAAGGACATACAAATCCATCCTAGTTGGATGGATCTCTCTAAAACATTTCAGGTGACATTCCTGCCACACCTGTCTCCCTTTCTTCCTGTCTCCCTGTTCAGCCACTATATTCCTGTGTGCCAATATTTCCAAGTTCATTTGTGATTTTTTCATCCTAGTGAAAAAAAAAAATGCATACTTTTCATCTTCTCGCTAGAATCTCCTTGATCTGCCTCATGACTTTTTCTACCTCATAAACATCAGCTGCTTCTCAGCAAAGAGAGAACAGGAATAACTTTGTACAGACACAGATTTTGGGAATATATTCATCTGACACTCAGAACGCTACAGTTCTGGTTTCAAGCCTAAAGCTTTGTTAGAACACCTGCACTACTATTTTTAATTCATATTGTATTTCTACAAGTATATTATGTATTTTAAGGATAAAGAAAGATCAGTGGCAGAAACAGTTTTTATAAAGTTGCCATATAAATACCACAGAAGAAATTATATCAAAACATTATATTGTGTTATCACAAAGCCAGGACAGTGTTTTGTTCTAAGAGACGGTTGTCACAAAGTACTTTTCAAAAAAAAACAGGGTTAATTTTGCAAACAGGAATTTTATTTCTTTGAACTTCCTTAAATTACCTTTCCAATTTCTTTGAGTTTGTGGTTGTTGTAATTATTAAGTTTTGGATATGCCCATTACTAATATTTCTAATTCATTATTGTTTCTCTTTTTCTCCCTGAAGAGGCTCAACTTATAGGAAAATTTACCAAACCTCTTTCATAATCTTCAGCACCGACACTATGATGAAGAAAAAACCAGGGCATTATTAAAATCCGATGTTCCTACAATGTCAACAAAATACAATCCCCATCTTTGGCACATTTATATACAACTTCTATGTCTGCATCATGATACAAAATTTATCTACCTACTATTTTTTCTTGACTATTACAGTTCAAGCTGTATTTGTTAGATAAATGCCAAATAGAGGACAAAACATAAAACAGTTTAAGACACTGTGGCTGCTGCATGTTATCTTAGTTATTAGAAAGGCTATGAATACTTTCTAGAATATCAGTTTGCATATTCCCCATTTTCTAGGCTTAGATACAGAGAGAACAGAATCCATCAATGCTATTTACGACATGTGATGAACACTACAAGTCTTTTTTTCTTTTTAATTAACTTTGATGTTTACTGACTATAAAAATTGCCTAGGGCAAGAGGACAAAGCAAAGAATCAAAACTCTCTGCAAATGTGAGGTGAAATTAAAGCATGCATATATCCTGGTGGTGAGGAATTCAGTCTCCTGTATCACCATTCCATAAGTGCTTTCATTTCCATCATTTATACTTTTTACTTAAAATAAATAAGGTAAAGAGCTAATTTCTAACGTGTAGAAATATTTATATGACCAGTATTTGGAGAGAGTATCTATAGAGCATCTGCATTTTGTCTGCTTTCCTAGTTCTCCCAGTCATTTTCCACATTTCCAGAAGGTACATACAGGCAACAGATGAGAGGGCAGAAGGATGCGTAGCTACACCCCTTTAGGAGACCTAATCCCTGTGTTCTGATCACCTGCTTCCACTACCAAATGCATTTGTCTATGTTCCAAAAGTCAAAACATACAGAAATATCTTAAAATATTTTTATTATAGATCTGTGTCATCACATGTATAGATGAAATACTCTACCAAAAAAAGTCAAAAATTAGACTTGCTTTTGAAAAACCGCAGGGCAGCTGGAATCTCAGTCCATATGGGTGACCTAGAAGCCACCAAAACCACTCTTCTGCTATGGTCAGTGGAGAGAGGACCAGGAGACAGTAAATAGCTAAAGGGGGAGGAGAGCTTGACTCCTTATGGCATCTGTTCCTCTTCATGTGAATTGTTCCCTAGATAAATAACTTGGACTAGATGACCAGCAAGCTGAGGTGACATAAATTGCCCTAAGGGCTAAAATACACCTTTAAGTAACAAACTTTAAAATATATGTTCTTCATTATAATTGGCATTTTTACCTCATTCTTGTCAGGAGACCAAAATCTGATACACACATAAGAATGTGGCAATTGTTTTGTTGATTGAAATACTTTCATAGAAATGAGTTAAGCAGAATTCTACCCAAATTATTTAAATCTTTTCAAGGTAACACAGAGTTAGACTAATAAAGGGAAATTTTGAAAACCTGATCCCTCTACAGTCAATATGTATGAAGTTAAGCTTATTTCAATAATACTAAATAAGGCCATTGTGTTCTAATATTAGGATAGAATATCTACTATATTCCAATAATTAAACACAAACTGAATATATAAAGAATGTAGAGATCTATTATCCTACTATCAACATCAGTAAATAGGAATTTAATTCTGATGTATTAAATAAAGTAAAGCTTAAAAGAAATTTAGTAAGACACTATGTTCTCAAGAGAACCAAATTTAAACTCTGTTAAGATGATCCATTACAATTCATACTTCATTGTATTGCAAGCCATCTCTATAAACATATATGAGATACATCATCTCACCAGGGTAATTTCAAACTGTCCTACAAAATGTGTTCCAACATTTCTAAGAGCTGAACACAGTAACCTAGCAATTTGTGCTTGTTTGCACTTCCCTTAGGATGTACAGCACAACCAGATCAGAGAACCTGACTCTCACAACATGTTGGACTACGACTTGCAGACTAGAATCCAGGTTGTGGACAAAATTCTGCATGCAACAAGAACACTGGTTCATTTACTGACCTCTCTGCAAACTTGTAACATGATCATGAAGCAAAAAAACCCGTTATTATCTGCTTCCTATTGGACAAGAAACAAGAAGGGTGATATTAAGGGCATGTCTATAATAAGACAGACCTGAATATATCTCAAAGGACACTTATGACAGCACACTGTTAACAAGGTTCTGTATTTCTCACATGGATTCCTTCTCACGCAGATTGTTCCTCTGCTCTCCTTAAATACAAATGAGAATACTTGATTTAAAAAAAAAAAATAAAAATTTAACCCCCACACATCTTGATGTGATTTCATTATTTTACAGTTATAGTAGTAATGCATTTATCTGCCAGTCATCATGAAACATCTACTATTTAGAACTACCCTAAGATTTGAACAAATTTAAGCCCAGAGCATAGAAAGAGTGTGATAATTCTGCACCATACAGTACTACATCATGTATTAATGTAATGAACTAAATTTTATTACTGGATATTATGCACTGTGGATAGTAGTTTGCAATGATTTTTATTACCTCTGCTCCATACTTTAGATGCTAAATATTTATTCAGCTTAAACTCTAATAATAGGTCATCAGAGTGTTTCTATTACTTTGTCTGCACCTCTCTTTTCTTTCTATGCCTGTAAAATGCCAACATATAATTTAATAATGAACTGCCAAGAAGATAGGTAAATGTTTACCCAGAATTTTCCAGTCTGAATAGCTTTCTTTTAAATTCTCTTAGCCTCTTTTAAGACTGTGTGATAAACCCTTAAATTCTCTTAACCCACTCTAAGGCTGTGCTATAAACCATGAATCTATTCATAGCTTGGATCATTAATGAGTAAGTATATTCCTTCCTTTAAAAAGAACTGGCAAAGGCGTAACATTGCCTCATTTTCCCCCTTCACTGTCAATTACACACAAAGTCACAGAATAAGCTTCTCACAAATCAGGCTTCCTAGCTCTTGAATTATGGAAAAGTAGAGAACATGGGCACTATTTCATTTGTGCTCAAAATACTTAAGCCTCTTTTGGAAAGAAAAGGTTTCATGAAAGACAGAGGATTAGTCATAAAACTGACATCGTCTGTGTTTGTTCTCCACAGCGTAGGTCAGCCATAGGTGTTTGCCAGACTGACTGAATTTGACTAGGGGTATTGATTCATGGAAACAGAAATCAGACTGAGTTGGGGAACAGTTTTGCAGGTTTGGGTTGATATGGGGTTTTTTTGGTGTTTGTAGGGGTTTTTTTCAATTTTTTTTTGTTGTTGTTGTTCCTTTGGTTTTATTATTATAACAAAAAGAAATCCCCTCTTCAGGAAAACAGTATCCAAGAAGTCATACAGACATGCTGTTATTCCATGGGACAGGGAAAATCTGTAAATGAAGATCTTCACTGTCTTACCTTTCACCATACATGCTCAGATCTTCAAATATTTAAGGTTTTAGAATATAATTTAATTATTAAAAATAAAGAACACCAAACAAACACAAAAACACCAAAAAAACTGATAGTAACATACGTATAGATGTACAACAACTTCTATAATCCAGTCAAAGGAACAAAATTGAAATAATATTCAGTCTCCACATTTTCATAACATTTGATCTTTTATTGTGGTATCTGACTCTTATGGTATTAGAAAAATAAACTGGTTTGGTGGGAAGAACAGAGACTGAAACAAAAATCCAAAAATCTTCAGCCTTCTCCTGGGACGATAAGACTATAAATGGAGAGCACAAAGCTGGGACTAGAGAACAGAGTATAGTAGTCCATGATATATGTGAGTGAAATTCTCATTATGTCAGCATATGTATTCTACTGCCTCCTCATTAAAAGTTCTCTGTCCAAAACTCCAAACAATTTTGCAGATTGATTTTATTTGGCTCTCAAAACAGCTTTCCATAAAGCCAGCATATAAGTAAATATCTTAAGTTTCATTAGGTTGATTTTTTAAACCAGATTCTTCCTATTTAAACAAAAGAAAAACAGGGGGGAAAAATATTTTGAAAGCAATTTTTCCATCACAGGTTCTCTTTATTTTATTCCTTTATGTCTCAGTAGTAGTTATTTAGTCTATGCTTCTTGTAAAGTCTGTTCAAAATCATTCCAAATATAAGCATAGAAAAAATAAGTAGGCAGTCTTACAAATATAGAAAGATTAAATTTTCCTCTCTATCTGCCCCAGTGCACTGCTTTTGATGAAGATGATGAGGAAGGTAGAGAGCTTAAACTTTTCTTGACAAAGTTATATACAAATATTAATTAATGAAAGACTTTGCCAGAACATAGAATGTTGAATGATTAAAAACTAGATTTTCTTCATTACAAAAGAAATTCTAGAGTTAAAGAAAAATTAAAATGACAACTCCAACTGTTCTCCTTTTCTATGAGAAAAATCTTGCTCAGATGCTAGGCCTTTCCTTTGGGAGACAAAACAAATACCTACAGGTTCATGTTACAGGAAAAAAAAATCTGGATTTCCTTCTCTCATGAGATCTTTCCTTTTCCTCCTCCAGATTACAGGCTTACAATGCCTTAAACATGGGATGTAAATTACAATTTATCACAAACGTACCTCACTCAGTAGCCAGATTGTCTAATTACTGAGCCAGACATTCAGTAAGAACATATGCCTCCTGGATTTGCAACTTTTCCTTATTAATCTTGCAATGAGCTGTAAGTTGTTGACTGCATCCTATAAAACCTGTCTTGTAAATAATCAAACTGTTGTCTCTATAGGTTTTATAAAAGTTTGAAGTGAATCTTGATTATGTTAAAAATAGGAAAAACAGCAAAATGTTTTCTTCAGAGATTCAAGGACTCTGAGACATGCCCTTGGTCCAGATTAGCATGGCTTTGATGATGTCCTGAAAATGTGAAAAAAATTACCAGCTCAGTGAGGATTTCAGAAAGGCTGAAGATTAATTCCCTAGAATGATAAAGATTAAAAAACGAAGTACTAACATTTCTAGACATGTTCTTACTCAATTGCTTCCCTTTTTCAGGACTTTCTACTGTATAACTTAGGATTTATTTTCTCTTTTATAACTTTGAAAATTGAGCATAAATATTACAGATGTGGTTTCAGATTTGAAACACTCCTATTACCTTTGAATGCTGCAATCTCAAAATGGAAGACATGATCTCCCACATTTTGATTTACATAGAAGTAGTTGGGGTGTATACTTTTAGACAAACCTGCTATTTAGACTTTAAGTGCTAGATAACTTTAAAAAATGCTTTAAAGCGTTCTGAAAAGTCCTTCTGACTTTTATTAATGCCAAACTTGCCATAGTATTTGCTGACCTTTCATAAAGGACCTTTCCGTATGTGATTACATGTTGTATATACAGTAGCATTCTGCACAAAATTGATCACAAAACTGATTCCCTCAGTTGTGTACATGTTGAAGAATTCACAAATGTTGGTAAGAGCTACACATTTCATTATGCACAAAGAAACCTTCTCAAGCATACTCATATTAATGTTAAATTTCTAATTAAAAAAGATCATTAGAAGTAACAGGAAAATGTTCACTAACTTTCAGTAAAGACAAGACACATTTTATGACTTCAGGTTTTCTGACCATCTCTTACACTGAATTTATCAAGCTCACAGTGATAAATGCATGTTGTCATAATCCTTCACTGTCACTGTGTACTGCTGCCCTAACAGCATCCACTCTTGTAAAACAGAATCGCAATCAAAAAGTTCAAAATTAATAGCTGTGAAATCTCAAGCACTCATAAGCATGTGTTTTTATCACTTCCATGCTCTGCAGATCGGGTGCTCTTGTTATTTATTATTTGTGACAGTGAACAATTCCCACTTGCTTTAGTGAAAAAAGTGAAGAGCTGTTTGCATAACTAGCAAGGTGAAAAAAAAAAAGATTTGAAACTGTTGGAATCATTTCACAAGAACAATGTACACAGCCCAGAAGACAGTTTTCTTCCAGAACACTGTAATGTGCTGACTACAGACAGTATTTGCTATTCTACCCTCTATGTATGCCTTGTTTAAAAGCAGCTTTTACAGTGTGTTCTGTATTTGTGAAGCACCTGAAATGATGCAGTCTTGATACAGTACTGGGGCTGCTGTGTATTTAATCACTCTCATCAAGTTCACGCTGGAAAAATGTGAATATTCATAATGTCTTAATAACGTAATCAGCACATGTGCTATATACCATTAGTATGTTATCTGCAATTGACCCAGAGAGAGCTCTGGCACCCACACCCCTAACAGCTAGTCCACACACACCAAGAGAGGGTGAAGCACTACTTCCTGCTGCTGTTTGTGAGGCATATTTCTCAATCCCTGAGATAAGCCATAGAATATGTAATATTACATGTAAATACTTTCTTAAGTATCAACAATACTTTATCTTCTAAAGAAGCAACTATTTTAAGAGGAGAAGCTAAAGAGAAAAGCCTGGCTATAATGTTTCCCTTGAGATTTCTCTTTTATGCATTTCTTGTCAGAAATCAAACATGAAGGTAGTATCTCCAAACAACACATATTTCCAATTAAAAAGTAAAGGTTAAATATGGGAACTGCAACAAAATTACTCCATCTGATGTAATATTAACATACAGGAAAATCTATCATAGATGAGGACAGTGAGTAAGATTTGCCTGTGGGCAGTGCTATTATCAGTGCACAATTAGTTGCAGATTGGAGACACTAGCCTTAGATCTGTTCTCAGGCCCGTAATCTGTTTCCTAGCTGATTGAAAACCAACAGCTCTTGATGAAATGCTATTTATTTAGCTACTGACAATTTGATTAAATGTAAGGGTAATAATAAAACTAGTAATGTCCAACACAACATGAAATGGTTTAGTTCATATTTTAATTGAGACATTTCAGTGAAGGATAGGAAATTATGAAATGAGACAGGATACATTACATGAGAAGCTTTTATGGAAAAGTAATTTTCTTTAGTTTAAAAAAAAAAACCCGTATTGTAAATGCTAAAAGGAAGTCTTTTCTACTGTCAATTACTATAAACCCATCACAAAGTATGAATACTTAGTCCTTAATGCTAAGTCTTTCAAATCCTTGGACTTATTTAATTTATTTTTTTCTTTGATAACAGATGGATTTTCTTTTATCCTTAGTAATTTGCATCAATAGTAGATCATGAAGTCTTATAAATATATAAAGCCTTTTAGAAACATTTGGTAGATTGATGCTTTAGCCAGCCCTTTCATATTTCTGTAACATTAATTCTCCAGGAAGTTTACCATATAATTTAAAGAGTTCAGTCCCTTCATATATTTAATTAAGAACTAGTATAGAAAAAATACATATATTTGGTATTCAAGTTCCTAGAAAGGTGCACTAACGTGCAGTATTAGAAAGTCCAAGATAAATTTTCAATTCATTCAGCAGCTTCTGAAGGGCCAACTGAATAAAACATCACCCAGTCTCCTTGAATATGAGACCATAAGTGATAAAACATTTTGCAATATAATGAAAACAAAATCTTCTTAATTTATGCTGCACAGAGGAATTTCACACTGGTTCTTATCTTCTCATCTGCATTAAAGAACAAACAGGAAGATCCAGAATATTAGCAACACTATAAATAATTATTTAAAAAACCAATGTTGCACAAAAAAGGATAAAATATATAAGTGTCTGGTGATCTCTGCAGAACACAGGATGGAAAATGCAGAGCCATTTTGTAAACACTTGCACAAGTTTCCTTTCCTTCTAAACTAGAGCAGTCTTGCTTTTTTTTTTTTTTTAATTCTTATATAAAAGCACAGAAAAACACCACAAGCAGCAAGTATTTTAGTAGCATATCTATTGTTTCTATCCATGAAGCTGGTGAATTTAAAGAGAATGAATGACTGTGGAGCACCCAGCCCTAGTGATTTCGTGTCTGCTCAAGGATCTTCCAGTGCCAGGACTGAACCCACTGAGTGAGCCCACCCATTACACAAAGCCACAAACCCTGGTGAAACACCTACCCTGCCTCAGTGGTAATTCTCTGTCAGGCTATAAAGTGTTACTCACTTCTGCACAACAGTTAGTTCAGATGTGTCATACTAATCTGTTTCATATGCATATAGTAACAAATGGAGCAAAATACATGACCCAGACTCTGTGTTTTTCAATTCCCTGGAAAAACACTCATATTTTAAAGATTCTATGAAAACAGGTACTGCTCTCTGCTTCATCCTGCTGTCACTTTTACTCATCAGAATTATTACCTGCTCTAGAAATAGCTGAATTTTACTCATATTCAGAAAAATTCCATTAAAATAAGATGGAACTATTTTCTGAATAAAATTAAAATTCAGGGCCTTAAGTTGCAGGAAGAAAAGTAAAACATTCAGTATATAGTCAGAGGAGCCATCTGAGTGAATTTTGTAAATTTATTAAAGTGTGACAGATCTTACCCAAGATCTGGGCTGAGGTTCAGAGGCTGAGCATGTAGTGCCCTGTTAAGTAGATATTTCTAGTTTCCAGTGCAATTATTCCCTCCATATAAGAACTCGCAACACTGATACTTGAAAATTCAACAAATATTTCTCTCTCAAGTAAATCAATGACTGTTCTTCTGTAAACTTGTTTTGCAATTGGAATATAATTACATGCTCACTGAAAATAGCACTTTTCTAATCCAGCAGAATGATGGATATCCTCTCTCACTATCACACGAGGCACACGTTATGTCATTATAACCAATTTGGAATACATGGATGGAGATAAGGAAACTGATTAACTATTTCATTTCTCAAATTTTCTGACAATGTAACTTCACTTAGAGCAGGTATGACATGATGAGATCAGATGTCTGTTGAAACCAGCAAAACCATACAAGTTGTGAATAGCAAAGGTGCAAAATAGGGGCTTAAAATATCACTGTGAAAATATTAGGAGCAGATGATCTAATGCTTTAGTTTTCTGTTGGTTTTATTATCTGTATTTCCATTTTTGTCTGTCACCTTTGGAAAGACTGCAAATTGCAGAAGTATTTTGTCTTGTGAAATCTAGTGTTTTAAGTAGGACCTACAATAAACTAAGCAGATTTTCCTAAGCAAATGGCCAGATTTCATCTGAAGCAAAGTTTTGCATTATGAAATTGATAGGAAATTTTAGGCCAAGCCTTACTTGTAAATATACCTATGAGGGGTAACACACAGCTCCATGAACAAACACCATGACCTGCTGGGGACCAACAAAAGTAGCTTGACATATATAGTACTGCCATACCATTAGTTTGAGTAAGAATGTGTTCAATACTAAAATCTTACTTTTTTGAAGTGTCATTAAAGCCACATCATTTCCAGACCCTTTTAGAAAGACAATTTTAAATTTGGATGTAAAACATGATGAAAACCTACTCTGTTATTTTACAAATTATATACTGATATATATACTGATGTATTATTATATGCTGATAACTTAAATGCAGGGGATTAATATCCAAACTGATAAATTGGTGTTCTCTATGTTTTATTTTAATATGAAGCATTTTCTGAATATTACAACACCTGATACTATTTACTGCAGTTAATACTAGTTAAATTCTATTGACTTTACTGGAATTACCTGTAGTTTCACCTGAGATAAACATCAACCTGAGAGGTCTGATGATGAATGGAAATTCAGTTAATTGCCTATATCTGATCAGATATCTGCACATGCAGATTCTGTTCTATTAATTAGCATGTGTATGGCACACACATTTGAAGATTGTGATGAAGTTCTCACAGGAAAAATAATTTTCAGCCCTGCCAAAGTGCACTACATGCACAGAGTGCTTAATTTTATTTTAAGTATTGATCCTTTAAGTAAACCAAAGGATTCAGTGATTGCTTTTTTTATTTGGCCTTGAGCTGCAGCTACAAAAGAGTGTCACAGAAGACACCCAGGTCTTGTGCCACACACCCTGTGTGTGCAGCTCTGTACAGATGGCACAGGAACTTTCAGGTACCTAAACTGACTTTAGGATGCTCACCCTTAGATAGCTGAATCATAACCAGAATGTCATGACAGTCTCCATAACTTTCTTTAGCTCACTTTCCAGCAAAACACTGAAGTCAGAAACATAATTCTACCCTAAATTGTATCCCTTTTAAAAGCATTGTCCTGATGAAGGGTTGTTTTTTTATCCAAGGAGAAATCTCTGTGTTAAACTTATTCTGCCTCTAAAGATTTGGGATCCAAAGGAAGTAGGGGCTACTTCTCATATTTTACACTGCTCCAGGGCTGAAGAGACCTTGATATTTTTACATGGATAAACAGAATAAATTACAGCAGCCCCTCTCCTTCTATTTCAGAAGGGCTACAGAAGATAAAACACTTGACACATAACACACAATAAATTTCCTGGCCACAACACCAGTCAAGAATATAATTTTCATGGAGTTTATGGTAGATTCTTCATAATCATCACATGACCATGTAATTCAGGAATTTTTATGCTGTCAAGTGGCAATTTTTTTTACTTACAAGGTGGTACCATAAAGGAAGTTGTTCAGACATGACTGAAAGATAATATTTTCTCTGAATTTTTGGCAGGTGGAATCAGTATTTCTTCATCATGGTTCTATCTATGAGCAATTTTTAGCCTCAGCTAGTACCTACCTTCTGTACCTAGCCTTAAAAACTAACTTTACATTATCCATAATTATCTGTAGATAACAAAAGACCTTTTATTGAATAGATTGATAAATACCAATTTTATTGCTTCCTAATACTGCAAGAATATTTGTAAGCATGCATTCCTTTCATTCAGTTACAAACTCAGACAATAGAACATTAAATCTGTAGCAAAATCTCATCTGACAGAAATATGTTTGCCTTTAAAAAATATACTCTTGTCAGTAGTTAATAAAGTAAATTAGGTTTTGGAATACAAAGATAATGCTTTTCTTCAGTTTCCTATAATTGTGCTGTTTGTGATCCACTCTGAATAAAATTGAACTTTTGGGGTTATGCTGCATCATTTTACAAACTAATGATTTCAAAACAACCTTTTGCCTAGATGAGAGGATTTTTTTTACTGGCATAAACAATGAAAATAGAAATCGCATCACTTTTAGCTACCTTACGGTTTTAAATGGGGAAGTTTGAATTTCTAAACTCCAAGATTTACTCTCAAGCTTTTCTGTATTCTCCTTTCACAGAAAATAGTAATAAGTGGTTCCTCCACTCTGCTTGCATGTGATATATATATAGGTAATTCCTTGGTTTTTTAGTACCTTCAAAAGTTGTTCTTAATTTTAATTTTAAATCTCTTGTCAGGGAAAATGGCCACATAAGATTGAGCAAATGATTCATACTAAGCACATGTCCACACAGCTGGACAACTGCAGTGTGTATCACTGACATAATTCAGGAACTTGACTAACTGGTACTTCAGCATAATCATATTTTGAGATTTTGACTTGTGAAGAGTTCACGGTGCTTGTCAAAGATTTATTTGATTTATATTGCTAACTACTTCTGAGGTCTGTTGATTTTCTTTCATATTTTAATGCAAAACCAAATTGATTAGTTTTATCTCTCAGAGTAGCCTAACATATTACTAAGTACATAAACCTTCTAAAACTTTTGAAAAAAAATACTTAAAGGGAAAAGAGTCTGAAGCTGCAGATATGAAACAAAGCTGTACTGATGGTTAAACCAGCAACTATCCCAAATACCAGAAAACCAGACAGCTAAACACAAACAAACAAACAAAAAAAAATAAAAAGAAAGAGGAAAAAACTCAGAAACAGAAGACTGACAGCAATAGTAAAGCTGCTAACCATGGTTATAACCCAAGCTTGCTATGTACAACACCAGAGAGCTGTCTGAGTTGATAAATCAGATTCTATCCTTTTAAAGATGTTTCTTGCTACCCCTTTCCTATAATAGTTCTGTTCTTTACTTATTCAGAGCATGTATCCTCCTTTACTCAGATCCTGTCCCTTTTGGCTCTGCACATCTCCTGGGAGTGCAGAATGATTCAGTGGTAACTTTGTCATTTGTGCACTGTACAAGATGATTTTACTGGAGAGGAAAGAAATAAAAGCTGCACTTATCAGTGGAACAGTTTCTCTTAAATAAAGTTAATTAAAGCATCAATGATACATCCATTTCATGTTTAATTAGCCCCTCTCACATCATAATTTGGTACTAAAGGTCAAATGTGGGTCAATTTTAAAAACTAATTGTAAAATATTTAACACATGCAAAATGAGAACAGAAAATCAAAAATACTTCTGTACACTTTTCAGTGAACAGTAGGAAAGTTAAATGTGTGAAAGAAGTCACCAATGTAAATATTTATACTCAATAACAATATTCTCTTTTTTTTTGATATGGCAGTTAGTGCCACCATGATATTGTTATTTTTATGTTTGGGGATATACAAAATAGTCTTTGAGAAAAGCCTCTCTGTGTCTGTGTGTATCTGTATATAAACAAGAGGAAACATGATGCCTTCCTGTATGGTTAAACTGATTGCCTCCTTCATGGATCAATTTGGGGTCCTGTAAAGGCTGCTGGGTATATGTGCATGTTTATGAGGAGATTGATCCTTTTAGTTTATACATACAATTGACATTCATGATAATCAACTAGTCAAAATGCTTCTGCAATATTTCAGCAGACTGATTAATGTTTGAAATTTTATGAAACAAATTAACTGTCTACTGAAAAAGGATTTTTTTTTTTTTTTTCAGAAATTAGTTTCTATGTATTTCATTTTCAGGGAAGTAAGACTTTACAGGAAAGGCATATAATTTTGATTAGTGTCCGCACACTGGTTTGATAAACATTTTTCTTCATGAAACAGTACATTGGGATTTTTCATAAAGAGTTACAGAGTTGGCTAAGAAGCCATTATCTGAAGTACAGAAATAATTCTGCTCAGAAATTTGTTTACTGCTTCTACTAGTTCTACTGATAGTGACCAATATCTCCTAAAAATATAACAAGCAAAAAAGCCTTCAGCATCATAACTGGAGTGTTTTAAAGAGTCAATAATCATTGCTTAGTAGAGCAAGTAAAAAAGAAACCAAGATAAGGTGATGGCCAAGAAATATAAGCATGTGAAGAGTGTTTAAAAGGCCTGTTCTTCAAAAAGTGGTTGATAACAGGCAGATTCGTGATTAACAGTTTCACTGAAATAAAACTGCTTATGTGCCACTATTTTACACTGTGAGACAAAGAGGTGAAGAAGCATATATTATAAATATATATCTGTAACTAAATGATAAAATAAACTATTATTTACAATTAAAATTCATTATGAGATCTATGATTAAGCATGTAGCTCTTCAAGCTGTTAAGTGATTCCCCTTAGGCACTGAGCTTTCATTATCTTTGGCTGTCTTTGCTGGAAATCCCAATATCCAGGCTCTTCACAGGCAATGTTCAGCACTTGGAGGTTTCAAATTTTAAATCCGTGATCCAGAAAAACACTTACTTAAACTCATCCCCATTCAGTTAAACACTTCTGCACAGCTTTAACTTTTGGCAAGTGATTAAGACTTGTGGAATACTAAGTGTTTTAAACATTTGTACTGCTTTACTGAAAAGGAGACAATGTGTGAGAGGCTAAAAGAATATTTCAGAGTAATACCATGCTAAGAAAGACAAGGATAAGAGTTAAACATGTTAAAGTCCTCCTAAAAAAACGTTGACTGTGAAATGCCAGGAATCTACTGAATACAGAATTTTGTTTTAAACTTTATATGAAAGACATTATGTCAGAAGGAGGAGAGTTACAAATTGTTTGTGGTTTTCTCCTATACAGTCCTGTATGACATATTTTGAAACTCACATGATTCAACTCATCACCTTAAAAATGAAGTATCAAAACATTGGAATGAAAACAACTTGTGTTCCCTGGGGTACACCAATCGGTCATGTAAGCAGAGACTTTATTTCCTGACTGCTGTATTGTGGATATAGGAAAGTATCAGTTACCAATTCTAATTACACTAATGGGAAATCAGCATCACTCTCATCTCCAGTAACTTAGAGCAGGTATGTTCTGCTGCATCCACTTATTCGCTCTAAAATTTTATACACTGTCTAATGTCTCCTTAGAACAAAAGGAAGTGACAATGAATAAATAAAGGCAGTCTTAGATATTTCAAGCAGGTCTGCCTACCACAGCCCCACCATAATGCTACTGGTTCTGTTCCACATGTACAGCAGAGCTATGAAACAATCTGATAAACACCCCATCAGAACCCTTCATCTGCATCCGCTTCACATTTCTCTCTAAACAATTGTGCTGAACAAGAGCTCCACGTGGTTTGGGTATTAAAAACCTACAGGTGTTTTGCCTGCTAAACTGAGAAATACTGCACTGTCAATGTTTGAGATGTGAAAAGTGTACATATTGTTTATGCAAGCCTTAATATACTCACTACTGTATGAAATGAACAAAAGCATACAAATGTCACTCAGCAACAAGCTGGCGAGAGCACATAGGAAAGTGGTAACAGAGGGTTTTTGTGACTGCTAGACTCTCCCATAAAGTCTGTTATTTAACATTACCTTTACTGTTTTCTTGGACAATTTCCAATTTATATGTCTGCTTTACAAGTGTGAAAATACTGTCTACATATTTAAAAATGAGTAGATGAGACATCAGAATACTGGCTATAAACTACTTGAATAAGTGAACATTCATAACAGGCTGAATATTTAACAAGAGAACTATCAACACTGAAAAACTGTTTTGCAGCAAACAAGTAATGGAGCAATTCAAGGTGCACTTCATTGTAAAAGTGCAATAAAGCAATTTTCACCTATATTTTCTCATATATTTTATATCAAAAAAAATCCTTAGATAATATAAGGTGATTCTGTATTATAACCTTAAATAAGTTTGGGGGTTTTTGTCAAGCAAAACAGTAATTTGTAATGTGTATTCTTTTACCATTCCTACACTTAGAATGCAAATCATTCTTTTACACTGAAATTAAATTACACTTTAACAGATTATAATCCATATGTTTAGATGAATTGCAGCATCAAGAAAGAAGTGGTATCTCATTAGCATTATTCCACTGCTACTTTTATTCCAGTGCTTGCTAAAATGGCATAATCTACTCTGTGCTTAATAAGCCTTAGGAGATGAAAGATAAAGAATTTAGTAATTCGTACTTTATACAGACTGTTCTCAAACTGAAATTGTGATGTGCTCTCTAGGAGAGCATTAATGAAATGTATCACACAGAAACTACTGTGTCAAATGTTCTATAAGTCTGTATCACTTGCAAAACCACATACACAAAAGCACTGGTGGATAGTACAATCACACTATTTTGGTGACCTGAAAGACTGGAAAGGCTGGCTCATAAAATTCGTTTTATGCTACTATATTTTAAGTATTTCTGAGCAGGCAACACTTGTAAAACTTCAATATTAGTAAACTAGCAAACACTTCAAAGTATAAAAAAAATGTCATCATGTAGCATATTTGCATGTTAGTAAGTGGAAAACATTTCTGTCAAACTAGTCAGAATTTTTCTGTTCCAGACTTGGATGTGTAGTTGCATGAATCAGCATTCATTTGCCTCTAGCTTCTTGTGCAACGTGAATTGCAGTTGAGAAAACTTTCAGGATATTAACCTGCATGTACTATCACCCAAAAAGTATTCCACCAAAAAAAGGACCTCTGTTCAGGGTATATATGTGTCTTATAAAATAAACTGAAGCCTTCACTTAGAAGCTGGATTCCTCTCTGTGCTATCCCTATCTTATTTTGACTGTAAAGACTGTCCCTACCATCACCAGTTTTAGGCTATCGGAGCTTCACTGAACCAAGCTCCACCAACACAGTGGAGACCAGAGCCAGTCACTCGTGGCACCCCTGCAGGCACATTTGGCCCCGAGAGGACTCACGGCAGTCACACTACAAACACAGCTATGCGGCAGCTGGGAGAGCAAATCAGGGCCTCTCAGCGTGAATGAAATTTCATGAGATAGGCAAGAGGGGCATAAAAAAAAAAGCAAACAAAAAAAACCTAAAAAAACCCAAACCACACCACAAAACCAAATAAAACCCAAAACCAATGAAATCATAACATACTGAGATGTGATTCAAAACTCACTAACTCTTATGTGTATTCAAGCAACTGCTGCAATGAGTGCAAATCTCTGTGGTGTAAATTAGAGCGCGGATAGGCTGTGTAGATTATTTAAGCATTTTGGTGCTAATGAAAGACACGGTAATTACAGCCATTAACGCTTCACCGCGGCGGCTGCAAATCCACTCTCACCCAGAGCTTTAGGAAGCGCCAGGCAGGCAGCAACCCCCCTTTCCCCGAAACAGCTGGCTACCGGGGAGAAACTTTCCTGCTCAGCCGGGGCTGACTCGTCCCTAAGGCTGGGGAAGCATCGCGGCGGGCCGGGCTGATGGAGGCGGCCCGGGGGGGCGGGAGGGAGATGGCGGCTCCGCCTGGTGGGGGGTTCTGAGACCTAGACCCCTCCAAAACCGCCGGGTTTGGCCTCCGGGAGCGCGGCTGATAAAGGCATCTCAGGCTGCCGTGCGGTTCGCTGTCGGGACTGGCGACAGAACCCCCGGCCCCCGCGGCCACCTGCCGCTGCTCCTGCGGCGGGCCAGCGCCGTCCGGCTGCTCGGCTGCCGGATCCGGTAAGAGGAGGGAATGATAAAAAATTATAGTAATAGCAATAAAGATGTCTGACTGTCCTTTCTTCGTGCTGCGTGTTGGTCTGTGCACCTGACTGCCTGGAGGGAGGGGGCAGCAGACTGAACGGGTCACTGGAGCTGACGGGTGTGTGCCTGTGCCAGTGTGGGAGGCGGGGGCACGGCCATCCCTCACCCGCTCTGTGTGCATGTGTGTGCGTGTTGGGCCCGAGGGGTGCAGCGCTCTTACCTGCTTGCTGTACTTGCTGCTGGCCTGGCAGCTGTACTCGGAGCAATGGTCCGAGCCGATGGAGATGTTGTCGCCAGCGCCCACGAAGGTGTTGGCTGGGGGCAGGTCCTGCACGGCCTGGTGCTTTTTGCCAGCGGTGGGGGACTGTGGGTGCAGCTGGACGGTGGGCAGCGGTGAGCTCGACTTGTAGTGCCTGGCCAGGTCGGGGCTGCCCGGGCCACCGTTGACCGAGCGATATCGGCCCATGCCAGGGCTGTCCGAGAGCTTCTCGTTGACGCTGTCGTAGCGCTGCCCGTTGGGCTTGGAAGCCTCTACGGTAACAATGCTGCTATAGAGGGGCTGCTTGCCCTTTTTGCCTTTCTTGTCCTTCTTGGGCTTCTTGGCCTTGTCGTGCTGCTGAGGTGTGAAGAAATCCTCGTGGTCCTTCTTGCCGGCCTCGTAGCCATGCTTGCCCTTGGATCGGCAGTAGCGGGCCATGACCACCACCAGGATAAGAAGGATGACTGTCATGATGCCAGCCACCACACCAATGACTATGCTAAGCCTCTGCTTGCTCAGCTCATAGCTGGGATCACCAGCAATGTCCTGGGCCAGTGGGGTGTGAAGGCTACGGGCCACTTGGCTCTCCACCACAGTAGCATTGGACAGGCTCTCATTGACAAAGACGTGGAGCAGGGCAGTGGTGGACTGGGGCGGCTGCCCACTGTCATTCACTTGCACAACCAGGCGGTGCAGGCCATAGTGCTTGGGGGCCAACTTGCCCACCAGTGACACCACACCACTGGCCGGGTCTATTTCAAAGAGTTTGAAGGGGTTACCCCCAACAATGCTGTAGTTGAGGTCAGCGTTGAGACCGGTGTCAGCATCGGTGGCGACTACTGTGGCCACCACGGTGCGCATGTTGCTGGAGGGTGGCAGCACGGTGTAGGAGCTGTTGCTGGGGAAGGTGACAGTGGGTGCATTGTCATTCTCATCCATCACAAAGAGAGACACAGTGGCTGTGGCAGAGCGTGGTGGCTCACCCCCATCCACTGCCTTCACCTTAAAGGTGTAGCTGGTCTGCTGCTCACGGTCAAAAGAGACAGTGGAGAAAATGGTTCCGGTGTCATTCTCAATGGAAAAGATGCCAGCTGCCTGGTCGTGATCTCCAGGCTGGATGGAGAGGCTGAGCTCAGCATTGCGGCCCTTGTCAAAGTCCATCACAGTCACCATGCCCACGGGGCTGTTGGGCTGCAGGTTTTCTTTCACATAGAAGGTGAACACATCCTGCATGAAGCGCGGCTCATTGTCATTGCGGTCCGACACTCGCACCACCACTGTGGTGGAGCCCTGCAGTGATGGCACCCCCTTGTCCCGAGCTGTCACCTGAAATTCGTAGGTGTCACGTTGTTCGCGGTCCAGCACTGCCTGCACCGACACATCCCCAGAGTCAGGGTCAATACTGAAGATGCTGCCCGGTGCCTCTGAGGAGAGGGGCGAGGCCTCCAAGGAATAGGTGATCTCAGCATTCTTGCCACTGTCCGCATCTGTGGCAACCACCGTGGCCACCCTCTCACCAGGCAAGTTGTTCTCTGGAAAGGAGACCTCCAGCACAGCCTGGCTGAACATGGGAGGGTTATCATTAGTGTCCCCGACCCGCACCAGCAGGGAGTTGTTGCTGGACAAGCTGGGGCTGCCTGAGTCCACAGCCACAATCACCACATTGTAGTCACGGACAGCTTCATAATCCAGGGGGGCCGAAGTGTGGAGGAAATACTTGCGCTTGTTCTGTGGCTCCCCTTCACCCTCACTGGCCGGTTTGAGCTGGAAGGGCACATCGCCCACCACGGTGCAGGTCACCACACCATTTTCACCTTGGTCCCTGTCTGACACCTGCACCAAGGCAATGGGGGTGTCCACCAGCACATCCTCAGCCACGCTTGCCACCCCGTCCCGGAGCGGGATGCGCCCGATTTTCCGGATGTCGATGGTGGGCACGTTGTCATTTTCATCCCGGATGTTCAGCACTACAGTGGCTTTGTCTGTCTTGGGGGGCTGGCCCCGGTCTCGGGCCATGACAGTGAAGCGAAGCTGGTTCACCTCCTCTCGGTCGATGCGGTGCAAGACGCTGAGCCAGCCCGAGGTCTCGTCCAGCCGCAGCAGGCGCCTGACGGACTCGGTGGCTGCCCCGAAGACGTACTCGATCTGCCCATTCACTCCCACGTCCAGGTCGGTGGCTCGAAGCTGCAGGATCGGGGTCCCGGGGCTGCTGTTCTCCGCCAGGTCAGCCTCATAGACGCTCTTCTCAAAGCGGGGGCTGTTGTCGTTCACGTCGGTGATCAGCACCCTCAGGATGGCCTGCGAGGACCGTGCCGGGTCGCCGCCGTCCCGCACTCGGAGGCTGAGTTCGTAGGAGTCCCGCTGCTCTCGGTCCAGCGCCCCCTTGACGATCAGCTGCGGCTGCTTCTCCCCGTCCAGGGTGTCGGCCACCTGCAGCTCGAAGACGCTGCTGCGGGCCGCCGCCTCCGCCTCCTGCCGCCGCTTGCTGCCGCCGGGGTAGGGGGCGCTCTCGGGGGCCGCCGCGGCCGCGCCGCCCGCGCCGCCCCGCCGGCCGCCGTCCCCGCCGGGCTCCTGCAGCAGCTCGTAGCGCTCGATGCCGTTGCGGCCGAAGTCCCGGTCGGTGGCGGTGGGCAGCAGGTAGAGGGTCCCCACGGGCCGGTTCTCCTCCACGGTGAGCGTGAGGACGGGGGAAGGGAAGGTGGGGGTGTTGTCGTTGATGTCCAGGATGATGACCCGGCCCTCGAAGAGGTCCACCCAGCTCTGCGAGGGGCCGATGACCGACACCTCGAAGTCCAAGAAGCACTCGTTCTCGTCGAAGATCATCTGGCACTGCGGCAGCTTTTCGCGGTCGATGCGCCGCTCTGTGGTGCTCAGCTCCCCGGTCATGTTATCGATCTTGAGATAGTCGGAGCCCGACTCCAGGCTGAATGTCACCTCTCCGGAGCCCGTTACGATCCCCAGGTCGGAAGCCACGTTGCCGATGCGGATGTCGGCGGGTCCCTCCTCTGCCAACCGGTACTTCAGGAGCTGCTTAGCCGCTGCCAGGCTGACCCAGAGCGGCGGAGGCAGGAGGAGCAAGAAGCAGCAGCAGCAGCAATGCACAAAGCGAAGGAGGGTCCTCATCTTCCTCATCTTCCTCGTACCGAAACCCCCCGCCCTCCTCTCACTCCCACCTGCCCCCCAGTAAACTCCCCCGATAAGCTAACAGAGCGGCTGAGAGTCCAGGTGATCGATTATAAAATCCTTCTATTTCTGGAAACTTATTGTCTCATGACTGGTGCAGCTGGTGGTCAAAACCCTGCTGCTGGCTCCTCTGCTGCTCTCCCTGCCTTCCAGTTGCGATATACTTACAGTTCACGGGACAGTGTATTTTGCTTTTTCAAGATTCATCTCAGTAGATAGCATGGGATTTTCCTCCTCCTCCCCCTCCTCCTCCTCCTCCTCTCTGATTTTACTGTAATCACTTTGCAAGGTTTGCAATAAAAGCAGGAGCTGTACTGTACGTTTCGAAGCCCCCCAGGTCGTCGTCTTCAACACTAGAGTTAACTACAATTCACACACTCTCTCTTTTCTCTCTCTCTCTCTCTCTCTCTCTCTCTCTCCCTCTCGCTCAGCCGTTTACGACCAAGGCATTAGCTTTATTCTTCCCCCTCTCTGCACACACAGGGAAAAAAAAAAAAAAATTGTGATTCGCTTTATTCAAAGGGCTTGGGTCCGGGAAAATACCAAATCCTCTTAGCAATGGGCAGTTCTGGAAAAAAAAAAAAAAAAAAAAAAGTAAAAAAAAAAAATCCCAATAATGTCGGTAGCTGCACAGCTGATAGGAGAAGAACCCCGAGTATTACAGTGCAGTCCACAGAATATCCCCTTTCGTTGGCAGAAAAGCACCCAAATCCATCTTCAGAGATCGCCTAAAATGTTCAGCTCTTTCTCCGGAGCGGATTTTTTTTTTAACAACTCTGCGCAAGGTCATTAGTCACAAAGCAACGATACAGAAACTGCATAAGCCGTTTGCCCAGAATTTGCAAGGCTGGAGATAAGAACATAGACACACAACAGTCCCAAGTTTGTTTTTGCATCCGCAGTTTGTGTGTGTGCCTTACCTGCATTTGCACTGCATGTGTTATAGCAATCTGGATCTGCAGCACTGAAAGCGATTCACAAATGAGATTGCAGTCTCTCTCTCTCTCTCTCTCTCTCTCCTCTTCCTTCCCGTCCCAATGCAGGTAACCAGATCTGAACTTGATCCTTTCAGTTCAAAGGTTAGCAACAAAACTATGTGTCCAAAGGCGGTTATTGGTCTCTCGTAATTATACCCGGAGCGGAACAAGATGTAACTGGATCCCCCATGTGAATTAACACAGATTCTGAATTACATCCATATAAAGCGGAATGGCAAAGGGGAGGGGAAAAGAGCCGCGGCGCGATTAAAAAAAAAAAAATAATAATACAGAGTTCTATTTGCAAATAAAATTGTATCGGTCAGTTGTTTCCTGTGATCTGCACCGCCACAGTGGGTGAAATCAGCAATTGTGTATTCCCTCCTGTGTCTTTCAGAGAAGTGTGGATCAGGCGCTTTCACAGCAGAGCGGCTTGTGCTTTAAAATGTTGAATGGCAATTGAGAAGCTTCCCACTCGTAAGAAAAAAAAAAAAAAAAAAAAAAAAAAGGAAAAAAAAAAGAAAAAAAAGAAGAAGCGGTAAACCGACAAGTTTGCCCAAAGTGGAGGGAGCTGCTGAAGCCTCTCTCGGTAGCTCTTCCCTGACGCTGCAGCAGCAGAGCCGCCTGCGCTACATACACACAGAAAGAGAGAGGGAGAGAGAGAAAGAGGGAGAGCAGAGAGAGAGAGAGCGAGAGAGAGAGGGAGGGCGGGAGGGAGGGAGGGAGGAGGAGGAGGAGGAGGAGGGAGGACGAGTCAAGCGCTGCACTCCAGAAAGCTCAGTCTTACCCTCTGTCTCTGCTGCTAGTGCTGCAAGTGGGATAGCTGCTCATCACAAAGCACCAGTTCAGTCCTCAAAACCGATCCTCATTTCACGCCCGAGTGTTGCTTCTTTTGCTTTCTCAAACCCGTGATTTGTAGTGGTTTTCTCCTACCCTTTCCCTCCCCACGTCCGCTATAGACCGTGAATCGAGCAACGATTTTTAGAGCAAATGTTTGTTCGCCTTTCTTTTCTTCTATTCTGCCTTTTGCGGAATCAAGCTGGTAAGGAAACTCGTTTCCCAGATTCCCACCTTCCCCTGTTGTGTCGGTGCTTTTGTGAAATAGCTGCAGTCACTGTAACTGCATAAAACTCCAGGGAGGAAGGGGGACTGCCTGAGATCTCAGACTTTCGTCCTGTTTCCCAGTGCTGTTTCAGCCTCGGTCTTTGTGATTGTGCTCTTCCTATTACCGTGTTTTGAGTGTGTCTTTTCAGCATGTTTGTGGGTATCCTAGGAGAAAAAAAAAAAAAAAAAAAATCCTCGGAGAAGATGTTCAGGATGGGAGCGAGAGGGTTAGTAGAATAAACACATGTAAGAAGTAACAGATTTATTTCCGAACAGAGACTTGCTGCTTCAATGACTGCTAAAATGTAGCGTCACCTACCTGGGTAAGTGGGAAATAAACTTTAATGGTAAAGCTCTCCGGCTCAACTTTGCTTATTCTGACGTCCCTAGTTCGTGTCTCCTTTTGACTTTGAGCCATTTAATCGCCTATGGCTTTTGTGTGCTCCCGCCCTACCCTTGGTGCTGCCTGGCTCCTTACCTGTCCTTTCTGCTCGGAGCCCGGAGGGAAAAGAGGGAGACTCAGGGGGCAGGCGAGCGTGGGGCAGGCAGCGGGGAGGGCAGGAGCGTGTTGGGGTGTGTGTGTGTGTGTGTGTGTGTGTGTACATGTGTGTGTGTGTGCGGGTACATGTGTGTGCGGGTACATGTGTGTGCGGGTACATGTGTGTGCGTGCGTGCGCGCAGCCAGGGGAAGGCAGGAATCCAGCTGCTCCTTCTCCCTCTGTGAGCACATGCGGGAAAACAAGTTGTTGCGCGTTCTGTATGTGTTTGTGTGTGCATTCCTCGTTATATGTGGATCTTTTGAATAAAAAAGCATGCAGACGAATGTAATGAAATGTCTCTCTCATGGGGATGATGTATTTGAGCGGAAAGCTGCCGGATATGTTGAGGTGGTTCAAAGCAGCGGTCACAGCGTGTCTTTGTCATTTGGGGCGGTGAGTGATTGTAGGAGGGAGGGAAGGTTGCCACCTCTTTCCTTGAGGAGTCCAGAGGCACAGAGGGGCAGAGCCGCGCCGCATGGAGTCGGCGCTAGGGAGGGAGGGACTGCTCCCTTCTCCGGAGGGCTGCAGAGCTGCTCCTCCGGCGCCTCCTCCGGCCCTGGCACCGGCCCCGGCCGCTCTCCCTGCCTCGCCAGAACACGAAAACCCTCCCCCGCCGATGCCGGAGACACTCGTCTTTCTATCTGCAGCATCAGCGAGAAAGCCCAGCTCGGCGCAGGCTCAGTGCTCACCGCCGCAGTCCCGGACGGAGGAGGGGGGTTCGGGAGCGCAGCATCTTCGCAGCGGGTTAAGTAGGATTAGTACCAAATCCCTATTATATTTGCCAAGCAACTTGAATTTATCAAAATTCCCCCTCGCTGTTCTGGAGCTCCGTGAGGAGGAAATTTTGCTCACAGTGTAAGATCCACACATGCCAGTTCGTAGGAATAGCAGCATACTGCATTTCACTGGCTCCCTGCGCAGGAAATGCAACTGCGAACGGCAGCTCCCGCTGTTCCCGTCCTTTGTGTTTTTAAACGCAGCCAGGAAACTTAATGTATTCGCCAGGGAAGGGGCGGGATGAGAGCTTTTTTAACCTCCCCGCCATAAACTTTAATGGGATTCCGGGCTGTTGCACGGCATGGACGCTCGCCTCTTGCCTGCGTCTCCTTCCCCGTTGTTCCTACTACGGTCTGCTCGCGAGTGCCTCTTTCAAGCGAATGAGTGATTTCTTTCTCTTGCCATGTGCAATTGCTCCCCCTTCCCTTCCTACCCTCGCTGGCCTCTCTTACACACACTATGCCTTTCACACGCGGTCTGCGGCCCCCAGTCCCCCCCCTCCTTTCTTTCTTTTTTGCAGTGTCTTCACATGCAATCTCTCTCTGAATGTGCAATGTCTTTCCTGCTCGGGAGTGCTGCGTCCTTCACAGTGGATTGGTTCCTCTTTCGGAGCAGAGGTAACGGCCCCCCCTTTTCTATCATTCTCCCTTCCTCCCTCCCCTCCTCCCCTCCTCCCCAGGGCAGGCGGCCGGCGTGGGAAATGGGCCCGACGTGCGCTGCATGGTGGATGGCCGCGCTCCCCGAGCCACGTGCCCCGGCTGCCGGGGGGAGGACGGGGCTGTGCTGGCCCCGCGTCCCCCGCTCCCCCCTCGCATCCCACTCCTTGGAGCGGGGACCGAGCAGAACGAACCCCGCACCCTCTCCCCGCCTCCCCGGCAGCGCAGAGTCCCGGGCCCGCGGCCGTGCACCCCCAGCCTCCCGGGGGCGGTCGGAGCAAGCCCAGCTGTTTCAGGCGGGGGAGGTTTGTCCCTCCCGGGCGAATCTGTTGCGCAGTGTGGCTCCCCCCGCTGCCGCCTGCCCCCCCTCTCCGATGCACACAGACGCCCACACGCGCTCAGACACGGCACGGCATTTGTCCTCCTGATCTGGGGAGATCAAGTGGGAAGAGGGATCACAAATGTAATCGTCTGTAATAAATAAAATAGCCCGAGATGCTGGTGATATATAGAGGGGAAATAGGAGCTTGTGTCCTTAAAGGGAACATCTGATAAGGCCACCGAAGTGGCATCTTGCGTGTGGGAAGGAATCCGTCTTGCTGACAATCGCAGCCTGCTGTACGTGGGGAAAGCCTAAAGCAGCCTGGGAGCTTCCCCGGCTCTCTGTATGCCCCAGGCTCCCGGTGCTCTGCACTGGGGCTTTGTTGTCGTTGTAGTTGTTGATTGGAAAGACAGGGGTCATCGTTAAAATATGCAGATATAATTAATGGCTGGTTTATCTTCATGTGTTGGCTGAGCCCAGCTTCTGGCGCCGGCAGCCGAACTCGCGTCCGCAGTTGGCGCTTTCTGCCCACGACAATTTGGTTTTCACAGTTTAGGAATGTCAGTGGCTCTCACTGGAAAATTACTTCTGGGATCTGCAGTGGGAGTCAGTCTCTGGTTAAAGAGAGACAGATTATTTACCTATTCATACCACTCTATACATTAACAAATACATACTGCATGCTGCTATTTGCACTCACAAAGGAAAAAGAAGCTTCAGAAGGAAAAAATAAACCAAAACAATCATTGCCTTGAAAGTAACGTATTCATGATAATACGTGTAAAAGATTAAGTACAGTAAACAGGACAGCAAATTCGAAAGCAGGGTAAAAACAAGGACAGAACCCCCACATGAAGCATTTAAAGGCATTTGACGGAAAGGCGAAACTAACTCAAGAACTCCACCAAGGGACAAGCAGCTGAAATGACAGCACAGCAGCACGGAGCCCGCGGTGACCTTTCATCTCCCCAAAGTGTCCTGCTGGTCTGGTGCAATTCTGTTGTGACCTCTTCACTCCCTTCCCTACCACAAGTGCCCTCTGGCCGCCTCGGAGCTCCCTGAATTCCTCGCGGTGAATGTACTGGGAGGCCGGCTGAGTTCCAGGGAGTGCTGACACTTGGCCAGTGCCTTTCACAGCTTTGCAAATGTGCCTGCTGTGTAGTAGCATGTAATAGGCAGCAGTGATTAAATAATTCATTGCAGCAACAGCCTTTCTGATGGACGTTAAAACGTAAGAGTTTAAATAAGAAAACCACAGATTCACTTTTAAGCAGATAAAACCCACATCTGTGCTTATTTAACTGAATGCTAGCTAAGCATGAAACCAGTTACTTTCTTTAAATCCTCTCTCTTTTACTCTCTGAGAATTTTGAGCTAGATTATGCACCATAAAAGTTACTGACAGAGCAGAATTAATCTGTGTTGGATAACAGTGGTTAAATCTCTTATGATTATAATCGTTCACTCTTATTCTCATATCTGAAGTCTGTTCAAAGGTTCTTGCGTAGGCATGATTCCATCAGCATTTCTGAGTTCTCACATTTATAAAGAGTGATGAAAAATAATATTTAGCCAAAGAGATAGTGATTTTTTCAGTGTGTATATATTTCTTACAAATCACAATTATTGAGATTTTCTTTCTTTCTTTCTTTCTTTCTTTCTTTCTTTCTTTCTTTCTTTCTTTCTTTCTTTCTTTCTTTCTTTCTTTCTTTCTTTCTTTCTTTCTTTCTTTCTTTCTTTCTTTCTTTCTTTCTTTCTTTCTTTCTTTCTTTCTTTCTTTCTTTCTTTCTTTCTTTCTTTCTTTCTTTCTTTCTTTCTTTCTTTCTTTCTTTCTTTCTTTCTTTCTTTCTTTCTTTCTTTCTTTCTTTCTTTCTTTCTTTCTTTCTTTCTTTCTCAAAAAGTCTAACCACTCATAATCATGCAGAAATGACAGACAGAATATGCTTAAAATCAGGAGGAAATATTACTGAAAGGTCTTTAAAAACTCATATGAATTTTAATGAGGGGAAGTACATTTTTGTTAAATTTGTTTCATATGCATATGTTTCACTTTCCTGGATTTGCAGGGATGTAAATGAGTGCTGCACCCAGCCCCACTATTTTATAGATTTATTATTAAATTAAACTATTGTTCAAGTTCTCTAAAGGCAAAGTAAACTATAGAAAAAAATAGGGTGATCTTTCATGAGTTCCTGTAAAAATAGAAGGAAATTATGAGTCATTAGTACATATTCTACATAAAGAGTTACAATGAGACATTCAGGAGAGATAATTAAAGCTGGACTTTATTTAAATGAAATGTATGAGAGCCAGGTAGCACTGCCAAAGAAAGAAAAAACATGTTCATTGTCACTGAAAATATTGAATGTGTTCAGTTGATACGTATATAGATTCACTAGGGGAGAACAGCACAGTTACGTTGGGAAATAATTTTGGGATTTTTTAAAAATAAAATGTTTCCAAGGTGGATATCAGTAGTGAACACACTGAAGGTCTCAAGGTGCTTTGTAAATTGCCTCATGAGATAAAAAGAAGTGCTATGAACTGTTCAGTAACCCAGGCAAACCACTAAAAAAAATTACTCTTTCCAGATTTTTTATGTTATTTTAATATGTTCTGGATTCGCATCAAGGTTTGTTTTTAAATATGTGGCAATCAGTTCTGCTTTATTTGGTGGGTTGCTGGAAAGTCAAAGAACTCTTTCTGAAGCCTTTAAAACAGGTTTGTATTCCAGAGAAGTACACATACAAGGAAATCTTGTGTCATGAAATTTGATGGATACCAGTAGAATGTTACTAAATTGTTAGAGATATATTAAAATACAGATGCTTTTTAGCTTGTGCTCTCACTTTCTTCTGTCACATATTCTTTATATACCAAACTGAGTGCACAGACTTCGTAAAATCATTTTGCTTCAATGTAGTCTTGAAGAATTCTTGACCTAGTGTGATTTTTCAGTTCTATGCCCTACATTTTTTGCTGGTTTTAAGGATGCTACAAATTATTTTCCTCTGAATTAAAGTTTTCTTTCATTTTTAAATGAAAATCATGAGAGCGTAAAATCTTTTGTCTAATATTCTAAGTGCATCCTGTACAGCTTTAATTTATTTTTAATATAATTCAGGAGAGCATAAAAGATCTGGCATGTCTTCATGATTGTACTGTGTCAGCTGCCTGTTGAGCAGAAGATAAAATACTCAAGCAAGATGGCAACTCTGAGAAGTTCTGAAGAAGAACCTTTGATATTATAATTCAAGCACTGTTACGGATAATTGAATGTTGTGCAGCTCTATTCCTTTCTGTAAGTTAATGCCAATATATGTTATTGACTACAACTGAGATGAAATTTATAAATCTACACATATACTCACTTAGTCGGTATCTTTAATGTTTCTGTCTGCTCACCAAAACAATTACTGCTCTGGAAGGAAAAAAAAATGCAATAATTGTACAGAACAACTAGGGTATAGAACACAGTTGTTCTATATTAGGGAAATAAATATGGAAAGTAATTTAGAATGGGATCAAGCTGTTGATTGCTTATTGGACAGGCTATTTGGCTTTGTTCTGCAATGTCTAAAACTTCTTTACTAGGTATTTTATAATGTTAGTCTTGTCCTTTCATTTCATATGAAAAGTGCATTAGAATCCTTAGAGGTCATATTTCTATAAACCTTATTCAGCTGTACAGTGGAGAAGAAGACAAAGTTTTCCCAATTCATTGTTTGACTTATCAGAAACATGACTATTCACTGAAAAACAGTAAGGGCTATTCACCTGCTGCAATCAACTGTTAATGGTGAGAAAGTATGAAGAAGCGGAGTCCCTTGCGCCTTACATTAAAACATAAACTTATATATCCATGCCTATACTGTACAGGTCTAGTGAACAGCTTTGGTATTTAGCCAAAATGGCAATTAGAAGCTGAAGAAGGCCCTGGTTCTATCACCCTAAAACAGGATCCTTTTAGAACCAATAGGAGTAGCCAAATATATTTTAGGCTGTTAAGCGCTGGTACATACCTGATCAGCTTTGCTTCTAAAATGTTTTGCACTGCTATCTGAACTTTCCAAAATAAGAATGAAGGGGTTGTAGGCACCCTTCCTGTGAGGAAGATGATATAGTCTGACATTGAAATCATCTGACCTCCTGCTGTCTCACTTGCACTTTTTGCCATGCAGAGACAGCCATACTTTTATGTCTGCTTTAGCTGTTTTGCAAAGTTTCTTGGTGATCATCCTTTGCATAATTACATTTTTAGTGTCCTTTATAAGAGTAATAAGTACTGTACAGAGTGGGTTTTTATGACCTACAATATATCTAGAGGAAGAGAGGTACTGATAAGTTTCTACATTTTTCATCTTCTGATAGAAACCTGACATATCTTCTAGTTCATTCATTCTGTGAGATGATTAAAAAGTTGCTCTTCAACAAACTAAACCTCATCCAGGGCTCAGCAGGAAATAACTGCAATCTAAGCACATTAAAGAACAGACAGGGCAAGCCAAAGTATACCTCTTTCTTTCCCTCTTAAGATCATGGGGAAAAGAGAAAAGCAGTCTAATATTGTGATAAAACTGCAGCCTGCAGCAGCTGGCTATGGGTAAGGATAGAGAACCTAATCCAAAGCACACAGAAGTCAATGGAAGCACTTTGACTAAATAAGCTTTGCATTAGGCACCCAGTGAGTGAATGATGTTTAAAGTGTTCATGTAGATCTTAAACAGATGTGTGAAAAAGAAAATTATGTGCATTTGAATAAAAATAAATGCCATTAAAACACTTGGTGTAAATGCTATTTTGCTGACCCCAGAGGTGATCTTTATGACTCAGAATAAACTGACATTCTTGGGCACGGAGTCCTATCCTCCATTAGCGCAAGAATTCACGATGCATGAAAAGCATATCTTCAAAATATTTGTTTTTATATATGTATGTAAAATTCTTATGTTAATACTAATTGCAAAGTTCAATACATTATAAACATCTGCAGGGTCTTTTTACCCATTCAGTTATTTACAGAGCAAATTTCTCTCATCTTAGGGTTGGAGTTTTTTTCTGCAGAATAATACAAGATTTTTCAATTTCCTTTCAGATCTAAGTTCTGTGTTCCTGAGATAGTGTTAATGAGCTTCCACTTCACCTCCCTCCACTCTATTTTTACTGATGTTTTCAGTGAATCCTTGGTAAATACGGAGGACACTAGTGCTTGATGATTTTCATCATGAAGATGTACTCTACCTCATGTGATAGTGTCAAACATCTCCTTCTTTAACCCAGAAATATTGTTTAATACTCCATATTAGCATTTTTCATAGCTACATCATGTTTTGATGACTAATAGCCCTTCTTTAGTAGATTGGCTACATATTTTTTTCCTCTGTCATTTTCAGGTGATAAACTCACAGTTTATAGCTGAAAATCTAGTTACATTGCTCTTTGTACTATTAAACATAATTCCATTTCGATTATGAAAGTCACCAAGTCATCTGATGGTCATTTTGATGGTTTTCAGACTTGCTTTACCAGCAAATTTCAGCAGTGTGCTCTGAGGTTTTATGATCTAGTTTTTAACTTAAATATCAGAAAATTCTATGGCGAGACACCCCATAAAGAACCCCTTAGAAGCTTCCATCTAATTATGCAAACACCTAACACAACCTGTTGTCCTCTCCTGATTAGCCGATTCCTTATCTTCTCTGTCTTAAGTAATTATTTTCATATCATACCGTGTCAGAAACTGTTTTCAAGTCAAGATATGTGAGATTTCTTGCCTTGAATAAATAATTCTTGCTTTGAATGATAAATTATTAAAGATATTGATATATGGGAGTTTATATCTGGAATATGTTTGGATAGATTTTATTAAGTTTGCTTTGTACTTCTGTTCTCTGTACCTCTTTTATCAAGAATGGTGTGGCCAGCAGACCAGGGAAGTGGTTGTCCCCCTGTATTTGTCACTGGCAAGGCCACACCTGGAGTACTGCACCCAGTCATGGGACCCTCGGTACAAGAAAGACATTGAGAGGGGCTGGAGTGTTCCGGAGAAGGGCAATGGAGCTGGGCAAGGGTCTAGTGGGTAGTCCTGTGAGGAGTGGCTAAGAGAGAGAGCACAGGGCTGGGGTTTAGCCTGCAGAAAAGGAGGCTCAGTGGGGACCTTACTGCTCTCTACAACTGTCTGAACAAAGGTTTTATCTAGGTGGTGGTTCCTCTTCTCCCAGGCAGCCAGCAGCAGGACAAGAGGGCACACAGTCAAGCTGTGCCACTAGAGGCTCAGGCTGGACCTCAGAAAGGGTTCAACATTGTAATAGACTGCCCTGGAACTTGGTGGAGTCGTCCTTCATGGAGGTGTTCCTCCAAGAAATGGCTGGATGTGACATTTAGAGCCACGGTCTAGTTGACAGGGTAGTGATCAGTCAGAGGTTGGACTTGATGATCTCAGAGGTACTTTCCAACCTAAAATATTCTGTGATTCTGTTCAATTACTCATTCTTACTTTCAAAATTTATTTTGAAAGTTTGCATTCTAAACCCATCAAAAAATCTTAATGAGACATTATTTATTTTCTCCCTTTCCCTTTTGAAACAGATATCCTTCCTAAAATTTCTTCAGATACATGCATTAATTCCTTCCAAATTCTGCATCAAAGGTTATTGGACTATTGACTTAGAATGTTTTGTAGTCTTTAAATTAATTTCATTTCAGATGTGATAATTCTTCTTTTATGACTTTGCTTTCATTAATCATTTTCTTCCTTTCCACATCACAGTCGTTGTTGGGTTGTGAAACAACCTGAATCAATGTGAATCAATCCTGAAACAATGTACATAATTTATTTGGGTGTCTCTAAGTAAATAATTATAATTTTTGTATTTTTGAGTTTATTGCACATTCTGCAAAAGTGGAGCCAGTGTTTTTTTAGCAGTTTTTAAAATAAGATCTAAAGGTTTACATTTGACACTTCATTAAAGAGTACAAGATGTAACATTTTGAACACATTTGACTATTTTGCTACTGCATGTTTTCTTGTCGGTCCTCTCCATGTGTTACCTGTATATCATCTACATTATCTTCTGAAAATTCATTATTTTGGATGTCTGAATGCTTTATATTGGAGGAAGGGCAATGAAAGTGAAGACAACTACATCATTCCAGAACAAAGGAAGCTGTACCTGACCAGAAGGAACTTTGCACTTTAAAAGAGTTGAATAATACACAAATATATAAAAGAATCTGAAAACATGGATTTGGCACTTACAAGAACAGAGCCATCCAGAATGTCAATAGTCAATCCAAATGACAAGCAATACTATCACTTGCCAGGTTTTATCAAGCAGAATATAAAGAAAGTGTATATTTATATATAGATATGAAGTCCTTGAGAAATATTTCATGAACAATCTTGTATCAAATACCTTAGAAAAGTTTAGAGAGATATATCAGAATGAGAAAATTAGAAATAGAATAATAGGGTGGTGAAGATAGGAAGTGTTTGTTTTAAATTTTGTGAATTAATACAGTAAAAAATTTATAAGGGAGAAATGAGAAAAAACGGATTCCATAAATTGATGGAGTACCAATTTTATTGCATAAACACAGCTAATTCTTAAGTTATTAGTATCTTATTTATTAATTTATTAGAATGATTTTTGCATTTTTGTACTAAATGTCTATTGTTTTTTTCAAGGGGGACTGTATGACTGATAGTGTGACTTAAGAAGGATATATTTAATTTATTGCTGTTTCAAAAAGCTTATAAAAACAAAGTATTGATAAGAAAACTTTTTTAGTTTTCATCATTTGTCATTCTTAGAAGTAGTTATTAGCTTAACTTGGTATTATTATTCCTCTGAAAGTTGTAAGAAAGAATGATAACTACTATGACTTCATGACACTTCAAATAATAGATCCCTTTTTTTGGTTGCTTATTACTTTACTGAGTTTTAGCATATAACTTCTTTACAAGTCCAAAGCTATATTCAAATTTTTGAAAAAAGTCAGACTGATTCAATGATATCTGATAATGAGGCGAGATTTACCCATGATGAAATTTATAGGCAATCTTATTTAAATATTTTCAGAATTTTTATGAACTTGAGCTTTTAAGAGTCTAACTTTTGGGAGCTTTTTCATCTGAACATAAAAATTTATCCATCCAAATTTGTTGAAATTGCAATGCACTGAAATACTACATTTACATAAGTGTTAAGGATTTGACACTTATAGAGAATAAGTTCCTCAAATATTTTATTCACATTTTATGTATCCCAAAATATGCTTAGCTAATGCTCTGTTGACAATTTCATCTCTTTGTCCAGAAACTACAATATTCTCATATTCCATGACCTCTCTTCTGGGACATAACAATGTTAGCAGATAGCTTCCATGTTTGAACACAGAAGGATGAAAATTAGATCTGAACAGAGAGAAAAAGATGAAGAAATGCTATTGACTGTTCCAGGTATCAGTGATGTCAAAAAGTAGCTGTGAAATTTGCTATGAAGTTATCCCATTCATTCTCTCTCTAAACAATGGTAGCATTGTATATATTTAGTTCAAATTGCAAAGGTTTTTGCTACAGACCAACCATATAAGTATCAATAAGAAAACATTTGACTTTTGTTGTTTGTTCATTTTTTTTTTTTTATTGCTGTTTTGGCTGGGAAATGACCTAGCAAAAAAACAAAACAAAACAAAACAAAAAAACCCAAACAAACCCTCCCCCCAAACTAATATAAATATTAATTTTGTTATTAATATTAATATATGAATAGTCAATATAGCCCACAGAAGTCAGAAAATATCAGAATGATACTTTCAGAGTACCTTTAATTCAGTGATTGCAATCTAATTACATGTTCATGTACTCTTTCTGCATTGATTTTCAATTATATATATATAGTAAAATAATATGAAAGAAAGAAAGAAAGAAAGAAAGAAAGAAAGAAAGAAAGAAAGAAAGAAAGAAAGAAAGAAAGAAAGAAAGAAAGAAAAAAAGAAAGAAAGAAAGAAAAAGAAAGAAAGAAAGAAAATAAAAAAGAAAGTGCATATAAAAAATAGAATAAAGAAAATATTTGAAACATTAATATACAGCAGAAATATATAAGGTTGGACTTGTTAATAAACTTTTTCTTCATGTTCAGTATTTGTCTCATGGCCTTACTGCCCACTGTTGGAACAGTATCCTGCACACAGAATTATTAAATGGAATTTTTTATCATGTATATCACTGCATTGTGTAAAAAATTTAGAAACTTTATATAATTTGTGGAAAATTGTATTATTCTGCAGGCTATCATGATTGCAGTATTAAAAATGGGAAGGCACTATGGAGACTGAGGTAAAAAAAAATCCATAGAGTTTTTACATATCCAAGCCCAACTCTCACTGACATAAGGTGTGTCTGAAAATGTTCTCTTCAGCCAAACAGTCTCATGGTTTCAGGTAAGAACTCAGATATGGTGAAATCACAATCAAAATGCTTTGTTCTGTGATATTATGGGGGAATTCCATCCTGGAATTGAATGTCAATCTCCAGCTTTTAAACTAAACATTCTAACACTGTGAAATCTTGGATTTTGCCTTGATTTAACATAGGAGAAAGTCAGCTCTGTACAAGGCAACAAGTAGGGATCTTGAGAAGAAAAATGTGGCTCTAATGATAGACTATGTCAGACTTCACAAGTACCGGTACTTGTACAGGAGCTATGATTACACATAAAGCTTCATTTCATAATTTTATAACTGTGAAAAGAACACTTAATTTTTTGACCCTAAAAATGTTCTTTTAATATAATTTTGTGGCATATAGTAATTTCTGTTGCAAACAGGAGGGCACAGATCCCTGTCTGTACAAAAGGAAATGTACTTAGGTATGCAGCACTTTGGAGAAGAAGGAACTGGGGTGTGGGGAAGAACTCTTGAATAAGCATAAGTGGGAGATGCACAGATGGTAGAAGTTCCCAAATGTTCTATGATTCTCTCTGGGCATCTTTTGCTATATAAGTGTGATAACATTTGTTAGAAGGCATGATTAAGGGTTTGTAGGCTTCACAGATGGAATGTAATTTAGTGGAAAGTCTTGAAAGAAAGAAGATTCAGACATGAAATGTATTCCATGAAAGGAAGGGGTCAGGTCCAGAGAGGCCTTAGCTATCCATAGATGCAATAACTAAATATTGTTCTGTGAAAGAAAAGACAGGAATAAATTCTCTTCACTCAAGGATATCTCTGCTTTTCTCAAATGAATATATATAATATAAAACATATTAGCAGCTAAGAAAACTAATTTAAAGTCATATATTCAATTGAATAGTATATTAGGTTACAGCAGAACTTCCACCTTTTCAACCTACAGCAAGCCTCATATCCACTATGCAGTATATGTCTGGTAGGAAAGAAAGTACCTTAATGAAGCAGGTCAGTAAACTTCAACATAGAAATAAACTTCTATTTCTCTTGACTTCCACTCTAGGTAAATAATAAAGTCATATCAGAAAAATTAATTTACCTAGACCTCATTTCAGAGGCTCCTGCATAACATAAATACATATGCTTGTATGTGTATATTTGAATATATTTCTATATATATGGTCACCTGATTATAGCAAGCAAATATTTGACAAATAGCTGCTGCTGTAAAATTTCATAAAATGCAAGAGTTATCAATAAAACATTGGAATTATTTATCAACAATACACAGAATATGGTCAATTTTCTCAGATTCATCAATACAAAGAATTGGAGTAAATAATTTTTGTTAATTTTTTTTCCTTTTATATATACTTCATAAGCAGAAGTAGTTTTTAGAAAATAGTTTTGGCTTTAATAAAAAAGGATTAGATGCCAACTAAATGAGAGTAGAAGAATAAAAACATAATTACTGATCCCCATTCATGCTGGAAATTTATGGTCTGAGACGAAGAACAGCCCATGTAGTAGTGCTTTCTCACTGCATGTGCTCTCATCAAAACCATTCAAGGCTCCTGTCACTTTGACTTGCTAATTCAAATAAAGAAAAAAAAGTCTGGGCCAAAGTGAGGACTAATCAATCATGAAATGCTGTTTTAAAAATCATATTTTGCTCTCCATAAAGGGAAAACTTCAGCTTGTGCATTATAATTACAACAGTAATATTTCTGTTAGTGATTCTTCATTAAATCTGGTTTTAAGTTGGGCAGAGATAAAAATATTCCCATCTTGTGGCTGTTTTTTTTTGAACTTGAGATAAAATTTTGAAGAAAAAAAAGTACCTTTCTAAAACAGAGGGCATATTTCCATTTTAAAAAAGCATGACGGAGAATGAAACTCTCATATCTGATGTACAAGTATATTGTGGCCAAAATCTCACTTGCTGGTAGCCTGTTCTTGATAAGGTGTGTGGTTTTACTGGCTGGCTTTCTTTGGTGTTTTGTTTCCCAGAGTTGTCTCTCCTTCATAAAAATATTTATGTGCCAATTTAAGGCATTCTAAAGTCAATCAGTTGCAAATGTAAGCTTGTATTATGGGACTTTCCTCTACTTTAGTGTGGTTAATGACTATGTTCCCATGACTTTTAAAAGGACTGGTGCCTCAGCACATTTTCAAAATTATACCATTTGAAGACATTTCCATTTATAATGCAGCTTAAATCTCATTTCCCTCAATATGTGCCCTCACTTAGTCTATTTTAAGGCTTCTCTAGGAAAAAAAAAAATATATCTCAGCTGCTGCTCCTGCTCTTAATGCTTTCCTAGTCTCAGTAAGAGCAGAAACCAACTGATGCCTCATTCTGATACTCTTACAGAGACAATATGCAGACACTGCACTATCCTCCATTCCTGGCTGAAGAGCTCTGTCCTACCATTTCATATTATCTACACACACAGCTGCTGCTTTGTGTGTCTGCTAAAGCTTCATGCCTCTCTGTAGTCTCTATGACTGCACCGTTTCCCTGTAGGAACTTAGAGTAACACCGCTAAAGACTCCCTTAATTGCAAGATACTGCAGATCCTAATTGGGAAAAAAGCATGTCACCTGAAATAGTAGTACAGACACAGTCCTGGATGAGTGGAAGAAGGAAAAATAGAAGGGGTTAGAAAGCAGGGGAGAAAAGAGGTGGAAGTTTTACTATTTGATTGTGTCCTTAACTTGCTGAGTCAGCAGGAGCCAAGAGCTCTGCAGGGGCACACTTAGCCTTCACATAGCCTAGCCTTTCTCCATAGAAACCCCATCTGGCCAACTAAATTGCCAGCAATTGAGAAGCCATGCAGGAAGCTGTATCCAGCTATTCTCATTCAGTGTGAAGGTTACTGTGTTGTGGATGCAGTGGTAGAGGAAATAAGGAAAATAGTGCAAGACTATGCCTTTCACATACAATAACAGAAAGCATGAAATATGGATCAAATTTGGGCTGTTCACTGCTCTAGTTGTTAGACAAATAAAGAATTAGACATTGCAAAGAAACGTACCTTCTATTCTAGAAAGACCCATCATCAAGCAAATTTTTGAAGAAAAATCATCCTGGAGAAAAATGATGAAGGAAATTCAATAAACATATTTTACTACGGGATTTGTATTTGAATTTCAAAATCAAAAGTACTTGTATCTTTCTATCAGGTTATCTGAAAGAAATTTCATGGAGCTCTACTTGGCCTTTGCAAGGACATCTAAATTCAACCTCCATTTAAAAGGCCTAGGAAAATTAAATGCCTTCTCTGTGCCTGTTACCTCACAATGTTCATTCTGATGCAAGTACTTAATGAGATATAAGCCAGAGACAAATATAACAACATTGCATTAAAGAATCCAGTAAGTTATATGGGGAAAGCTCCAGAAGAATACATCTGGTTTATGTGCTGTAAAAGAAGAAATTGCACTTTAGCCCTGCAGGTCAATGTTTCCCAAAGAGTAGGGTTGCTCTCACTAGAGAGATGTGGCAGTATTAAAGGTAAGGCACAGAACAGGGTACAGTCCAATGAGTGTATTAGCTGAGGCTCTGTGCCCAGAGTGGCATTGCCAGCAGTAGCAAACTGAAGGAAAGAAGATGGTCAAGTACAGCAGTGTGAAAAAAAGAGTAATGGTGGAGAAAAAGACAGCACAGTGTCCAGGAAAGCTTGGTACCAGTGATTTGTCTCTCTGCTCACAGTAAAATTGGTTAAATGAGCTAACATCCCTTGCCATAGAACTCATTTTCCTAATGCTAGTTGAAGCTTGGTGTTGGCACGTTGTATTACCCTGGAGAGCTGAGTTACGCTAAGGTGATGGTGCATTATTGATCAAGTCTTCACATGGTCTAAGCAGCTTACAAGGGCAGCAGGACTCAGCTTGCAATACAGAATGAGTGATCATTCACATTCAAAATTATCGGTCCTCTGTGTTTTATGTGAAGTATTTGAGTTTCAGGAAGAGAACTTAAATTTTGAGATTAATTTTTTCTTTCACTGATTAAACCTAGGTTTCTATAAGCCTTGCAAAGCTTTGACAACTGGGCATGAAAAAGTTTCCCAGGATCAAATTAGCTCGTTGTTTATGAGAACACCCCATGAGTTTTCTAAATCATCCCAGCCAATAAGTCTGCATATATGTGTCACATCACCAGTGAAGCAGAGAGCAGAACAGAAACTAATAAACTTCCCTCAAGAATAACACAATATACTTTATTCTATTAATGAGAAGTTGAAGCTAGATATCAACTTTTTCTACTATCTTACATCTATTAAACTGGTACTTGGGGCAGATTTCTGCTAGCCTCAGTTAATTTTAAAATTTGAAAAAGCTTTATGTAAAGCTTTATTTTTTCTTTTTTTTTTTTTTTTTTTTTTTTTTTTTTCCCAGAAAGGCTAAAGAAATGGACTATTAAACTTAATCCTTCCTAGAAATGTAGCAGTACCAATGAATGTTCAGATGTTCAGTCAGGTTACAGTGAATACTGAAGAGAGCATTACAGGAGCTGACTTGCTGCTATAACCAAGCAACAAAAGTAGATTTATTAGTCTTGTTTTAGGAATTGTGCTTTCTTATAAATCAGATTTTGATACAGAAAATATTTCGATAATTCTCTGCAAAAATAATATATTAAGGGTATATGCTTATAAAAATACCCTCCTCCCCTTGGCTGCAGTAGTAATCTTACTATATTTCTGTCCAGAATTGGTAGCAAATACAAATGTAGACATATTCAGTCAGTGTGCTTTGCAAAAACTGTCTACCAAACGTTTTTAATCCATTGGAATCACTGTCCTTTAAGCATTGAATTTGAATACATATGGCTGCTTTATCTTTTTTGTGATGTAGTAACTCTGAGACGCTATGGAGTTTTGAAAAAGTGCTGCAATCCAGTGCACCTTTAGGTTACCCTCTGAAGTCTTCAGGACTTGTCAGAATGGATTTTAACAGCCATAATTAGATTTTCTATTGCTACCTTCTGCCAGTTTAACACAGTGCTCTTCTATTGCAAAGATGACTTCCTACAACCACATTTGTATAATTTCCTCACAAAATTTTTGGTGACAAGATGGGATCAATCAGGTGACCTTTGAGCCCTAACCACGAAACAGAACCTTTTCTTTCTCTCCATGCCATTGGGAGTTAGCATGCTGTTCTGATGAGTCCTGGAGGGCCTCCCAGGGAAATGTAATGCAGACTGACTATTTTCCAAGCTTCAATTTCTCTTGCTCACCAAAGCATGGTGGGACCAAGCTTGCTCACCCATGGACTTCAATTCTATTCCTAATTCATCAACAGATGGCAGTAGAAAACTCCCTACTTTTCCATCTTGAGACAAAAGACCTTACAAAGGACCCTAATAAAGTCAAAGGAAGAAAAAACATCCAAATCATCTCCGTGTAAGTCTTATATATATATATATATATATATAAATGTGCTCTAATCTTTACAGGGTAGTGTGAAATTCTTCTGAAATGACCAGAAGCAACTACTGCTTTGGGAATGACTGTCTTTCCTGTTACCTTCTGTTTTTGAAGGATTCTTTTATAATTGACTTTATTTTTCTAGTTGTGAAAGAATATATTGAATATAGATTATAGCAAATAATTTACCTTTCCCACAGATAGATTTCTGTGATAAGAAACAAGTTCTTTTATCTCAGTAAAGACTTTAAGAAATGTTATCATTGCAGTGACAGAACAAGTAATTTAATCAGTAAGTTTTTGAGACTTGCCTTACTAGATTTTGTCATTTTATTAATTCCTCCCCCTTCAAGTCAAGTAGATGGTATAATAAACTTAGTGAATGCTTTATATAGATTGAAACACTAAGATACATGGAATATAGAGTAGTTTCTTCTTTCATTTTTTAAAAGATGCTGATGTCTTGACATTGCCAATCAAGGAAAAAAGGATTACCATAAAAATTTCTTAGAGGCATGCTTTTCTGTAATGTATAATAGTGGGTGTCTGATATAGGAAAACTCATATTATGTAATTCTCGTTTAGCCTCAAGGCACATGAATAAGGCCTAGAGTTCCTGATTTCTATTCCCACCTCTTTCACTAACTTATCTTAATAATTCTTTGCAGTTCACAATTTTCCAGCATGCTTCTTATGGTGAAAGGAACTGATTTCAAAGGAAAGGAAGAAAGGAAGAAGAAATGTCTCTTTCAAGCATTGCTGGAAGGAGTGGCTTAACGTTCTAAACATAATGGAAATGTCTGAATTTGCTGAGCCAATGATTTAACCTGAGTTAGGTTTGAGTGAAATCTTCTTTGAGATGTGAGCACTGATTTCCCTTGAATTTAATGAGTGGATCTTTTGAGAGTAAATTTTAAACACTGACCATGTGCTGGCTGTGTGAGGGTGCAGAGCATTCTGCCTCCACACCCTTCTGCAGAAATGCTGGGGGAAAGCCAGCATTATGTCAAAACCATGAAGACTGAAACTTTATTTTTAAAGCATTTTTACTTTTTGCTTTCTCACCATTATTTCTGGTTTGGCTTGGGTTTTTTTGTTTCCCTTTTTTTCCCGCCCTCCTCTAAGGAAACAGAAAACATGCCACAGTAGAATATGTTTCAGTCCCATTATCAGAAATATTTATTGATTTGTACTCCTCCCCTCATCTGTTTTTATTGTCTAAGTATTGTAAAGTTTTCCTACAATGAGAGAAAGGAGATAAATAATGTGATAAATATTCAAATGATTTTAAATATATTTTGGCAGTATTTCAGTTATATGACTAGTTTCAGGTTGTTGTCATTTTCATATGAAAAAAATGTTGAAAAGAATTGAAAGTAACACTAATTCTTTGGCTATAGGTATAAATATGTGGTGTTGAGCCTGATAATCTTATTCCTATGAAAAAGACAGCCTTTATTATAAAGCTGAGGTTTTAGTTCAGGTATATTTATTTGAGAGAGGACATTGATAACAAGGTTGTTGTGTTAGCTAAAAGTAAATATAAAACAACAATAAAAGATATAATTTATGAGATAAGTACTCATGCATAGAAATAGTTTCAGAATCTTCATTTAGTCCTATCATGATGTCTTTAACATATCATCATGTTAAAGATTATTTCCAGTGACCCTGGATATTTAATATACACCCTGATTTTTTAAAGAAATTCATTCCATGAATGAACTGTGTATTCAGACTCTTCAGACTGCATCCTCCAGCTCCCTATGCTGTGAACAGGAAAATAAGTTAGAGAATGAAAAACTCATCATGCAGTCAATAGCATTTTCTTATGGTAGTGGTAGTATTTGGAAGACAGTAGCTTCCTTTGTAAATAACTTTGATATGTATTTCAATAAAATGTTATACAGTATTATATGTATGACACTGACAGTATGAAGTTTTTATGTTCTGAACTGAAGAAAATTAAACAATCCACCAACAAGTACATCTGTGCTGGGAGCATGTTCTGGGTGAATAATGAACTTCTACACCTTTAAATTTAAATATTAGTTTTGAGGAACTACCAGTGTTTGTGCACAGCATGGAGCAGGCCAGAATGAAGCAAGCCCTCTGTCTTCTTCTATGAACCCTGCTGTGCTGCTTCAGGCACAGGAGTGGATATTCTAAACATGAATGTACTCAGTGTGGAAGAACAGCTAGTAAGAGGGTTCCTGGTCTGGACTAAGGACCTCACTAATGGTGCCTGTATTGCTTCTGGTATGGCTGGTGATCTACATCGCTGTCAACATCCACCCCCAAAGGGGTCTTAGGGTGCCAGAGGAAGGCTAAGACCCCGTTTATTCCACAAGAGGTTATTTTATGAAATTGTACCCAATATGTGTGTTGTATGGCTGGCAGTATGATGTGAGAACTGTTGGGCAGCAAAGGTCTGGCTTTACAGCAGAGGGCTTGGTGTGTACCATGCAGGTGTGCATGTGTGTGACTGTGGTGGTGCAGATGTGCAGAGAGACCTGTTGTGGTCTTATTCATATTGTCTATAGGTTTACTTTGGAGTAAATTATCCCCACCTGGAGTTTCCCTGAGAGAAAATTAGCTGTGACAGTTCAAAAGAGAGCCCAGGAGCAAACTGACATACAAGCAGTGTGAACTGTCAATGAACTGCAGGGTGAAGTGAAAGGGAGTGCTAAGTTGTTTGACAGCATGCAAAGGTGACTTAGATCAATGTAGCTTGTCAACTGTATCTGTATGGCAGCGATGTCCTGAGGAGACATACCCTGAAACACCATTCTCATATCTCGAGTTAGCTCTGCAAAGATTCCTGTACAAAGACATGCATACTGTAACTAGGGTTTTTTTTGTGTCTGACTTCTCATTTTTGAAGATATTTTGCTGTCAATGACTTTCACATCTCATGTATTTACTCAGCTTTTTATCCTCAAAATACTTTACTTTTCATTTTTCAATGCAACTCTGATACAATACAGAAAAATTAAAGGAGAATTTACTTCTATTGTGAATTATTATTTTCAGAAGGCAGACTTATTTTCAACACCACTTTTTCTGCATATAATAAATTTCAAAGTGACTATTTCCATCAGTTTTATTGTATTTTTAGCTTCCTAGTTAATTTTTTTTCACAGTTTTTATTCACAAATCCTACTTTTATTTAACTTTAACCAGTTATTTGAAAATTGTATTTCTCTTTTTACCTTCCCCTTATCCAGAATTCTATAAGAAATTTTATTTCATTAAAAGAATCTTCCTCAAGAGTGTTAAATTTTACCAGTAGTCATCTTGGAATGTATAATTTGTAGTTGTCTTTTAAACAGAAATATTTTCCTCATTCACTTTGTAGAGATTAGACAGAAAAAAATAAATTATATTTTGGGAGCATGCAACCGTAAACCATAAATCTTTCTTTTTCAAGTTCTTTAACCATAAGATATTGTAAGTTTGTAATAAATTTGAAGTATTTCTGTGCTTTGGAAAGTCCTGTTATTTCAAACTCTACCTTCTTAAAATACTGTAGAAAGAATATGTCTAGCAGTAGAATATGAATTTTCAGGCACTGGAATAAAGCATTCATGGTCAGATTAGTATTGGACAATCAAAGCGAACTTTAAAGTTGAAATTAAACTTCTGCATTCAAAACAACACTTCAGAATGTATCTATTAGCAATAACTCATGATGGAGAAACTCTTATTTTGGATTACTGAATCTCTGTTACACTGTGTAAGAGGGACAAAAAGGCTTTGGCCAGAACAGGCAGGAGAAAACCCAACTGCTAAATTTCCAAACCCCCTTCTTTTCTAATTTGTTTTTTAGTTCAGAATATCTCTGATATGAAATGATCTCAAAATTCACGCCATATGCAAAATGTTTTGTCTGCTGTGCTACAGAAATTGCATGCTCTTGTTTAGGTCAGGAAATACCTGCATATGTGGCTTTACAGCCTTTATAGGAAGCATAGATCTGAGATGTAATAAGGTCTACATCTTAAGATGTAAGATGGATTTATAATATCTCTTGGTTTGTTGAACCCCTTTCTGGACTTCTATGTAATCTGCTGTGCAAAACAGGACAACTAGCCACTGTTTAAAATTTTGTTCTAGGCTGTCTCAAGAGATAAGGGTGCTCTGATTGAACAAAACACCCAACAGCTCAAAAAAGCACTGCAAGCTCAGACTCAGTTGGTTTTTTTTGTTAGATAGCTTTAGAGAGATTTTTTTGTTTTGTGTGGCCTGTCTTTAACTTTATTTTAAAGAGGTGTTAAATATATTTAAAAATTGTGATGTAGCAGTCATTTCCTTTTATGTACTGGGACTCCTAAAATTCATACTCATGGTTGAATATGGTTTTGCAATACATTCTATTTTTGGTGTCTTTTATGTAAAGAACTGCAGTCAAGAATGGAATTATAACACCCTTCTACTGGAACATGGAAACACAGCCATCTGGCATGTATGTGTTTCATCATTTTGCCAATTTTTTCCTACAGCCTATTTTAGTACTTGGGAGAACCTTCTTTTACTTGGTGTTTTTGTCAGAGGCAAAAATGTGCAGAAAGGCATACAGTCTATATCTGTAAGATCTGTAGGATATCCTTTTCGCAATCTACACAATGTTGAAAGATTTTGGTTAAGATTCAAAATCGCCTATGCTAACAGATTATTATATAAATATGAAATTTTTATAGAATTTCTGAATTTGTTGTCACCTGCATGATTTAATCAATTTCTCAGCACATGTTTTTCCACTGGATTTTTAAAATGAAAATAACTTGTTGTGTCTCAGTGTATTTACTCAGTATCTGTACAACCATGTTTTTAAAGGAAATACAATCAGGAAGAAATTCAGGGGTCGAGAAGAATCATAACATATTGCAATTGGATTTAGACAGAGAGCTAAGAGTTATTCTTCCTTCTCCTCCAAAAGTGCTACTTCTTCTTACTTTTTTCCTTCTTTATTTATGAAGTGAAAATTTAATGTGCTGTTTATGGTTAATTTTTGTGAAAAAACTTAACTGTGGAGTACTTTAAATATATTTCTAGTTATTCTATTTACATTTATTTGAGAAATTGCCATTTTTATCTGTTAATTTAGTGCTAGGTTGGGCCACAACTCAGTAAATAGAAACAAGAATTCCTCCTATTTAAGCACTCCAGGGGTATGTGTGTGGTTCCAGGAAGCCTTAATCAGCTCTGCTCCCCACTGGTACTAGATTTGTGGGGATTGTTACTTACAACTACCAGCAACAAATTAAAGTCTTATTTCTCACTCATACTTTGATTCATCAGCTCCAGACAGATGATGATCCTTTTCATCTTACATCTTTGCCTTCTAGAATGAGAAGGAGTTAAAGAATGTGCAACATACACTTAATTTTGCATAATCTTGTATTCCTTTAAATCTCCCTTACTGCAATGCATGGGAATCTCACTGAACTAAAAATCTAGTTCTTACATAGGCCCTCTTTAAAAAATCTGTAAGTAGCTCTCAAAAGTAAGAAAGGCAAGGCAAAGTAAGGTCAGGAACACTTCAGAACAGGTATGAAAAAGGTATAGCCTCTGAACAGTTGCTCATAAATTAACTCCAGTCCACACTTTTAGTATGTTTCAAGTATACCACACTCTGTGACTCTGGTCACGTGAGCTATTATTTTCCTTATATTTTGAAGTGCTATTAGAATTGGCCATCTTTCCTGTATGTGACATGCAGAGGATGGTGACACAGAGATATAATCGGGACTTTTTTCATCTACCATGCCCTAGACAGGAGACAGGTATCTGCTTCTTACTAGAAATGAAGCAATGAAATCTTGAAAATCAAATTGTTGATAAAAATGTTGGAGAAGTTCAAAAAAGTGTCAAAAAAGCTGGGTGTGTGAAAGCTCGCTTGTATCATTTCTGCATTCTCTATGTACTTACCTTCCTTTACCACCTATAATAGGGTGAGGAGCTTGGAAAGTTATTTAGCTGCCTTCATTTCATCAGTTATACCCATAGATAGAGAATAAAATATAAGAATTAGCCATTAAATAGATTATAGTCCAAAGAACCCTTGCAGAAAACAGCAGTCAGACAAATTGAAAACTAGTCAATTCTGCTGGTATCCTGTGGGTCAAGTATTGGAAGAGAAATTATAATGCCCCATTATAGAAAATCAGTACTTTTTGAGACCCAGAAAGGAGTTTTAAAAAGATGAGAAGCTAGAGTTGATAAGGCTTTTTGGAACACAGAATGACTGACAGTCTTTAATTTTGCCTTCAGTATTGTTCAGCACCAGCAATTCTAGCAACATTTGATAGTCTCTGTAGTCAGGAGTATCTACATATATTCATTATGAGCAACGTTTGTCAGACGTGACAATACATTTGCTATTTCAAGCTGTGTAAGTATGTATTTTTTAAAGCTGCAATACTACCATCAGTGATTAACTTCTTGGTCACCCCACAAAATTCATTAATTGTTCAGGTCTGAACTGGAAATTTGTGATATCGCTGAAACTCCCACTGAATCATCATGAATCGTCACGGAAAAGAGTCAAGCTACTGGGGAAGACAGAAGGAAAATATTTTTTAGCACCAGAATAGAGCATGCAATTTTGTTTTCATTTGTTATTGTAGGGACCAAAGGCTTTTTGTTCTGTATATACTGCTGCTGAAATAATATCAGTATCAATTCCATAACACCATAATAGATCACCCACTGGTCAGTCTCAATGCTTTTGAGACAAACCAGCTCAGCAAGTCTGGCAAGTTATTTAAATTACATGTCATCAGAGGCTTTATAAGGATAAGTGAAACTGTCATTTTCTGATACAAATGGCAGCAGGTAAGCCTCCTGAGATTTTGTGAAAGATTTGTCAAAAATGTGTTCCCTCAAACAGTAAAAAAACCCAATTTTCACAGAAATTCTGTAGGTGAATTACATAAGAACAGCATTTTTCTTGTAGTTTATTGTTATATGAGATATCTGCACATCTCTACGGATAGCAGCAGTAATTTTATTAATATTAAAACATAAAAATCAGATATTGAGTCAATCACACATTTAATACTGTCTTTATTTCCACTCCCGTGCTACCCTTTCCTCCTTTTTCCTCCTTACTCTCTCCATCTCCTTCTCCTTCTTCCCCTTCTTCTGGCATCTTGATTACTATTACTGATAGAACTGTAAAAGTTACAATGTGCTTCAACAAATTATTTTGACATTTCTTTCTTTTTTTAATGTTTCATAATTGCTCTTACTAAATCAATAACCTTAAGCCTAAAGAGGTAATTATAATATCAGGAACCACTATATGAAATAATCAAGACTAACAATAAAGCTTTGATTAGCTGTAGGGGTTACTGTACGAAAGTTCTGTTTTCATTTTTCAAAATAGGTTTTCCATGTACTTTTGTGTTTGAATGTATGCAAGACATATACTGCACTTTGCAATCAAGAAAATAAAGAAAAATCAAAGAAATGCCCACCTTAGGGTTGTTAAAAAATACTGCACATATCATCCACTGCATTTCTGACTGACAGCTCTTGAAACTAAGATTGACAACATGTAGGATGTAATGAGTGGGAAGACGACTGGAGTGTTCAGCTTATAAAAGAGAGGTCTGCCTTCACAATAGCACCAGAAGTTGTTACAGTCATCTGTTACTGCATTTGAAGAAGCATATGATAAACAGTGTCTAAAAAATCCCAAAATGATGTAAATGACTACTTTTTAAAATTATGGATCGTATTTATGGATCCCCACATTCACCATATTGCTTTCTCAGGGCAGTGCTGTAGTAACGATATTTTTCTTAAGAAGTTAGTAGACAAAGAACAGGGAAAAGACAGATAGTAATGGCCAGTGAATGTAACATGACTATGCCCACAGAACTATGTAAAAACAGTCAAGGAATGAGACTTTCTGAGGGCTGAGAGTTCTGAGTTTCTGAGGTCAAGTGGAAAGGACTAGCTCATTTCCACACGAGAGACAGCCAGTCTTGCACAGCTTTACCTGATCTACGCTACATAGTGCCTGATTTAGTCTCTTAGCCAAACCCTGAAGGCCCTGAGAGATCATCTTTAATTTACATGTCTAAGGGATAGTGGCAGGTGGATTTTCCCCATCTTCACCCAGATTAAAATGCCAGAACTAATGTGAAAATTATCTTGCAGCTTCCTATACTAGCAACTTATATGAAGAAACAGAGAAGATCCTTTTATTGGAAGTTTTGAGGTGTGACATGTGGATTTGTGATGAATGTCTGTGTGATAATTTTGTGAGGACCATATTCGAGGACATATAAATTATACATTTATATGTGTAAAATATATGGAGGGAAAATTGGTGGAAATCTGACTGAGTTTTATCTGCATACACTTTTGAGATTTGCTCATGAAGAAAACTTCTTCTAAAAGCCCGTGCAGGTCTTGTCTTAAAAAGAGGTATTTGGAGCAGTCTAAAGCATAACTAGGGAAAGAATTATCAAATAAGCAGGTATAGATGTACAGAGGTCTAGTGCTTAAACAACATTCCTCTTTCATTTTTTAGGACAGATGGAACTGTAGATACTAGGAGTCAGGAGAGGGTTCTTTGCCCATAGTGCATGGAGTAAATAAGCATTGACTCATAGGCTAACAACAATGATAATATACAAGCCTAAAAAAAAAATAACATTATGACTCAAAGCCACAGAGTTCTGTGTTCTCACACTTCTACCCCACTCTCTTTTTCAGGTAGAGAAATATGCCAGTATGTATCAGTCCTGTAATTAGAGTGGGTTACTTTTCAGAACTCCTGTGAACTGGAGAGTTCTACACCATTTATGGTCAATTTTCTAGTTCCACCCGCAAAGAGGGCAAACCAATGGCTCTACAGAAGCTCATTTCTTCCATACTTACTAGCAGTTATATAGGCAGCAAATGTAGGCAGTATGAATGCTGAACAGCCTCATAATTCCTGGTGTGGGCACAAAGCCAGGATCACAATCTGGCTCTTCAAGACTTGACACATTCTCAGAACACTGTAATACAGTATTGTTATTTATAGAATTTTGGACCTGTTTGAACTTTCCTACTATTCTATCAGAGGATAAAACCTGAAGATATCTTCAATAATCTACAAGACATGGTGTATCATTCTGCAAAATCTGATAATTAGAGGGTACAAATTACTCTAGACCTTTCAGATACTTGTGTTATAGCAATGTAATTTTATCCAGTGTATTTTGTTGGTTCTCAGCAATAAAGGAAACTCATTTGATTATTATCTCAGGAATTCTTTTCTATTTATTTTTATTACACAGAACCAATATGTCCCTAGATTTAGATATAATGCAACAAATGGGGTAAAATCAAACAGAGAGTATAGTTAAAAAAATGCTAGGATAGTATTTGTGCTTATTTTGGTGTGAAATTGGTTCTTGGGAATTAAAGGATTAATGTCCCATACATAACGGAAATTTAATTGGAACAATTGTCCTGACACTTTTTTTAGAATCTTAAAACATGGTTTGCTCCAAGTTGTGGCAGTGATTATCACACCTTATGTAAGACTGGACTGTGATGTCTTTGTCTTGCATGGGACTTTAAAAGCCATATATTGCGTGCAAATATTTGTTTTTAAAATACGATGAAATAGCCAATTGAAAAGATTCTGAAGAATACTTGTATGCATGTGGATCTTGGAAAAGCTTTTAGGCAGTGTGTACCTGCTTATACTTGTATAGAAAGATATTCTTGATAACAAGAATCAAATATATTTATAAAAGAAGCTTGCTATTGTTCATTACTGAAATAAACGTGCAGGGTTAGGAAACATGGCTCTAACCCCTGTTTCCATCTTGTTTGACTTGAATTAAATTTGACAAGACGTGCAGGCACTGGGGCAAGCAGACAACAGAGAGGAAGTCATGAGCTGAGACTGACTGTCCTTTGGTCACCATTCTCAAGAGGACTTACAATGTTCAGTGGAAGCACAACAGAATGGATGATTGTACCTTCAAGGCACCAACCAGCCATTAATATTTGCAATACCACAGGGTAATTTTAATGGGGGCAAGTGACTTTTACAGAAAACTTTTACACTTTGCTGTCTTGAGTGCAGTAGCAGAAACAGGGTGCATGAAAGGAACACTTCACATTCTTTACTCCCTAGCCAGCAATTCAGGGAAAGAGGTTTCAGTGCTTATATCTGAAGAAAGGTTTTGAGGGAAAAAAACTACTCTTCTTCTTTGCCCACTTCATGTCTAATGAACAAAATAACTTTTCTTCACAACTTTTGTCCTCTTATACCGCAGAGCTCAGAAAAAGAAAGGGGAGAAAGGTTATATCCTTTATTTGCTTTTCTTTATTCATACAGGTAAGCAGCATGCAACTTCACTTTATTACATGTGTTCTCATCTAATACATTCTTCTAAAGTATGAAAAATATATTTATATTTTTTTCATAATAACAAGGGTTAATGAAGACATGCAATATAATACTAATTATATATATTAAGACATGTAATAATACTAATGCCACTGCTCACAGAAAAGGAAAACCTTTTAATTTCATGCCCATTTGCTTTATTGTGTGCTAATGCAGGAAACAAGGGAACACACAAAACCATTTTCCTCTAAACAGACAACCAATCTTGCTGACTTACCTGAGAGCAGGCAGACACAGAAAGATACTATTAGATACAGAAAGCAAAGATACAGAGCAAAACAAACTGTAAAGCAGAAGTGGGGAAGAAGCTGATCATGGTGGAGTCATGATCCCATTTCTCCTTTGGAATGGTGCTGTGTATACACAAGTTCATTTTAAGCTTGTGCTCGAATTCCAGATTTATTAAAAAATCTGTATCTTATAGATTAAATCCAAAACAATCTCCTAAAAAGCTACTATATTGACTTTTGGACCTGTTTACGTATTGGAGGTGGAGGTATTTTTCAGGTATTTACTAAAAAATAATGAAGGTCTATACCTTAGCTGAAAATGGGCTGGATTCCATAATTTTTCATTTTCTTGCATTCTAGCATTTGGGAATTTTTAAACAGGTGTTTAATTTTTGAAAAGGAAGAATACTATCGATAATCAGAGTTGAATAAGGCCCATCAAAACATGCCAATCCTGCATAGATTTTAACAAAGTTTATACTTAAGGAATATTTGAATATACTAGTGCTTGGTAACTTTGGAGAATATCTCCATTTGTCAGTGCAGTAACCCCTCAGATACACTCAGAAATGGTATAAAATTGCAACAGTTTTTAAAATTATTGCTCAGATATATACATATTGAATAAGGCTGCTGTTTGGTAGACTTAATAATGTATGTTTTATACCTTTAAATTTTTGTCTTTCATTCTGTTGCCTAACTCAATTAAATATAAGTGATTGAGAACTGTGTTCCATTTTCCATTGCCTTATGCATTAGTGCTATTTTTTAATCAAATGAAAGATGAAAGAATTACAAAAATTCAGTCATAGTATAGTCATAGACTGATGAAAAAGTACCTATCCAAAATCCATTTAAATATGCATAAAATCATTCTCCTTTTTTCCTAGGACAGCTTTATTCCTTCTTTTTCTCTGTTCTTGCATGCCTAACTTTTCACTGTACAATATGATTAAGATATACTTGATCTGAAAGATAACCTAATCTCCTGCTTCAAATTACTTGCTTGGTTCTAAAAATATCTTTGAAACAAATCAGTGACTTTCTGAATGGTGTTTGTTCTGATGAAATCTTATCAAGGAGACCTGAAGTTCTACCTAGTTTGTAAACATCTGTTCTGTACGTCTGTATTGTTTTACAGCCTAACTTTGTAGGCATCTAAAGATTAGTTGACACCTTTGCTGCTTTCGCATATTTTATTGGGGCTATAATTATCTATTTCACACTTATGTCTCTACCTGACTAGAGCACAGCAAAATAAACACTGAGTTCTTTAAAGGCATCGTGAAAAACATCCATGATCCTGATCTTTTAGCTTCTAGCATTGTTCAGCTTCTTCAAAATCACTGTCTTTTTTTAGCATTTTTCAGAGAAATCTGAAAGTTTATTGTTTTCATTTTAATCATCTTGAGGCAGAAAAAATTTTCTTCTAAATTCTAAATTCTGGGAAGCCATCTTTTCATCTCTATTGAACTGTAAATATAGTACTGAAAGAAACAGAGGCTATTAGACTCTAAAAGGCTAAAAAGGATCTTAGAAAATAGTTAATTTCTTTTTCCCCATTGTTGACCTAATATAATATAAATATGTATTACAATTAATAGCATATAAGCTTATATAGACACATATGTTAGTAACATATTATGATTATTAGATATGATATATAGATATATTAACATATAGACGGGAGGCTAGCTCCTTCTTCAAGTGTCAGGTTTCTTTCCCTTTCAGCCCTTTCAGTATTGTCTTAAGACATAAATTTAATTCTCCTGCTGTTACAGCAGACAGAGAAAACACCTCTCCAAATTCCTAGGAAGGTGCCCTAACATGAAGAATTAGGCAGTAGGTAAAAAAACACAGGTACATCTCCTTGGAAAGAGCCACCATCCATCTTTGAAGAAGCTGAGATAGATTAGGTCCTGGGCAGAAAGAGCTGCCTAATGGAAAAACCAGACAGACACCTATCTAAGATGCATCTTGGATATATTGTGTGTTATACAATGGAGGGCTTTTGAAGTCAATATAGGTGTGATGGGGATTTTCAGAAATGCCATCCCTTCTTCACTGATGAACTGGAGATTTTAAACCTTGCCTTCTGAGAACAAAATTTTTCCTCACCTCTCCCACAGAGACAACCACCTAAAATTTAGATCTATCTGTTTAAAACAGTCATCTTCACCTCCAGCCTCTTTTTAAACTTTCTTTAGTCTTACTTTATTCCCTTTTGAAACTAATTTGTGCTTGAATTTTGGGAACAATGATCTTTTCAAGTTTCATCACCACAGTATAAAGGCTTTATTGATAACATGACAAATAATTTCTTAATTTTCTTTAAAATGACAGGAAATGTTTCAGTATTCTACAAGTATTCTGCAATACCAGACACTTTTCTGTTGTTACTATGCTTTTCTTAAGACAAAGAGTAATAAGTGCAGCTGTCTTTCACCTGAAACCAAAACCAGTTCTTATCTTGGAGAAGGAAAAAATTAGCATTTCCCAAAACTTATCTCTATCCATTCTTACAATACCTTGAAAATGGGCTAAAAACAATTAGCTTTAAAAAAACAAAAACATATGTAATTAAATGCATTTTAGTCAACAAAAGTACCATTGACTAGATCCAACGTTGGCAAAAGCTCCATGGAACTTGAATAATTTTTCCCCTCAGCACTCAGTTTTTCACTCAGCCCTAATATGTAGTGGACAAAATTGCTCCAACATTTCTGGTTATCAGTTCCCCATGAAACAAGAAAGAAAAAAAGGATGTAATTTGTTCCTTTATATGTTTTCTAGCTAAGAAAAAAAAAAAGTCAATCATGGTCTTAGTTAAAGCTGAAGTCTGAGCTTTCCTTCTCTGTTTTATATTCTCTAGTGACTTTTTTGCTATCATGCTTCATGTATAAGTGTAAAGGAACATCTTATATTCAAGTACACCACCTACATGGATGGTATACACATACTGAACAATTTCGTAGGGAATTTACTTGACTTTTTCCTTTGTTTTTCTTCTTTAAATATTAATATGTTCATCTTTTATAAATAGAGTATACAACTGCTCTCTAAGTACAGAAAAAGATTACATTTACAGTCTAAAGGTATAGATTTTTGAAATCGCTATGTCCCTTGAACTTGTTAGAGCTGGTTGTTTTCTTCAAAGTAGCTGGCTACCTTTTTGTTTATAATGAATAAATTCTTTCCAATAAATTTTACATTTGTCCTATTTTCTGCTGTTCCAGCACTGACAACCCTGGACAATTTCTTTCTTCTTTCAGTCATCTTAAAACTCAATGAGACCTCTATTTATGGCTTGAGTTTAAGAATACGAATTATGCACTTTTATGCTTATAGTAGTGTGAGAAAACTTGCTGTTTGACTTTTTGAAAAGACAGGAGTTTGTTGTGTTCAATAGGTTTTCAGCAGCCTTAGAAAATAGCATTTTGTTTATCTAAATCTATGCATAAAAATCTTTCCAAAAAATGTGAATATTACCTGAGCATTGTTCTTTGTAATCTTAAATCAAGAAATAATGGCACATTTCTTTATGGCAGAACAGACAATTGAATGGCACTATCTGATTCTACTGTGATGTTACCCCTTTTTAGGTCATTATCTTCTGCACGAGCTTTGCTGCTTTATCAGCTGCAATTTAAAATACAGGTGCTTTTAATGTTCTTTCAAAGGCTTAGCTGATAATATCAAGTAAAGTGAATTTGAGGTTTAGTACAAATAATTCCTCTTACCTGAGCAATCATTCTTTGAAAGTCGAAAATCAAAATGAGAGTTAGAAGTTATATTCACTATGCACTAATGTTCAGTTTTATAATAATGTTACAGAATAAAACTGGTATTTTTCTTTTAGTACCATTGCACAGTTTCACTGATGGTACCATTAGTAACATACAAAAACATGACACTGGCTAGAGAAGAAGAAAGACACTAATTCAGGGACTCATTTTTTTGAATGTGAAAAAACCCCACCATTGAGGGTTTGTGCCCAGAGTACAAAGCAGATCCATGTGTGGGTAATGTTTTTGGCAGCACTTCATAGCCCTCATGGGAACATCTTGGCCAGGACAACTGTCCCATGTTCATACTGCTGTCGTTCAGCAGGGTAGCTCTTACTCTTTTCAGCTCCAAAGACAAAAGGTCTTGTGCCATGGGGTACTGTCTGAGTCTTTCTACTTTAAAGAGACAAACTATTGCAGCATCCCTCATGTTTTGAGATTGAGTGATCATCTATGGGGCATTCGTAAGTTTTACCTTCACGTATCTCATGCTCTTTATTTTAAAATGAAACTGGATTATTTAATCTCAAGATATCAAAAATGAGGGAAAAAAACAGATATTTTCTTAGACTACTGGAATTACATCTTTTGTCTTTGACATGGTATTTCTTTAATTGTCCTAGGAAAGTAGTTTAAACTAATTTTTTATAGTAACAGCATAACTGGAACTCTTGAAATATGAACTGCTGAGGAGTCTCAGCTGCAACTGAAATGAGATCTGTTTGGAATATGTGAAGTATGAGATAAAGCATTCTGAAATTTATACAATGAATACCAGATTTTATTACCCAAAATTTATAGATGTTTCTTAAATATTGTGTTTCTTTTCATTACCTGATGTCTATTTGTAATCTTTCATTTCCTCATATAGGTATTGTGAATTAATTAAAATATAATTGTGAAACATTCAATTAATTCAGAAAAATACAATAAGCAAATAAATAATAATATTTTTGTGAAAAATAAGCAAAAATTTGTTTGTCTGCAGTAAATTATTTTTTAGATCATTCACTTGAGAGACAAAAATGAGCTAAATTCTGGCTGCTTATTGGAGAGCCTCCCTGTTCAATGTGTTGTAGTCTTTGTTCCCTGATTCTGGTTTTCCTAGGGTTTCCAGTCAGACCAGTACAATTCTCTGCTAGGTCAGGTTAGGATTAAGTAAATTTTTTTTCATAGTATCTATATGTTGCTGTGCTTTAATATTATGTCCCAAACTGTGTTAACACACCGATGTTTCAGCAATTGCTGATTAGTGCTTACAGAATGTCAGGAAACTCTCTGTTTCTCACTCAGCCCTGCCCAGAGAGTGGGTTGAGGGTGGGCAAGAGGCTGGGAAAGGACAAAATCAGGTGACCCCAGCTAACCAAAGGAGTACTGATGGCATATAACATGGTGCTCAGCAATAAAACTACCTTGTGGGGGAGTAGTTTCTCAAAGATAGCTGAGGACTGTCTGGGAATTGATCAGTTGATGGGAGGTGGTAAATGCCTTTAAACCACTTGTGTGTTGGTCTTCCTTTTCTTCAGTTATTAAATTTTCCTTATCATGATCCATGAGGTTTTTGTCATTTCTTCCCTTCTGAATTTCTTCTGTATCCTTCTGGGGTGGAAGAATTAGAGAGCAACTAGATGTGGACTTTGCTGTTGGCCAGCAAGGGGTCAATTTACTGTGAATTCTAAGTCATTTGTTTCTGACTTTATTTTGATAATTCCGTGAGGCTTTGTAGGAGTCTAGTGTCTTCTCCAGGCCAAATTCCCCACATATTTGAATCAAACGTGTTAATCTTTCATAATTTCTTTTTGTCAGTGATGTGGATGATACAGGAGAAGCAGATTCTCATCTTTTCATTCAAATACAGGGGGCTTAATCCAGAGCAGATGAGAGCAGGAAAAATCCCCCTTTTCTCTTCTACCTCTGAACTGGATGCTAATTTCCTGCATAGCTTGATGTATGCACAGCCTGATCACACTTGGAACTATGATAAGGGCACATTTGTTGAGGAGAAAAATAGTCAGAAACTTATTAGGTAAACACTATCAAATACTCAGCAGCATGAAGAGTGATTCTTGCATGCTTATAACTTTTCCAGACTTGGCGGAATTTGTTTTCAGATCTATATCTTTGCATAAAGCCTCGTACCTCCTGCCAAATTTCTAAGTGGCCTGACTCTGCTTTCATCTGCTTTCATCAAATGTGAATTTCCCACTTATGCTTGAGTAATGACAGGAGTCCCTTGCTCATTCATGCAGATTTTTTCCTCCCTTGCAGGGGATTTTCCTTCCAGCCCAATCAGAAACTGCTTCCTTTCCCTTCCCTCCATTTCAGAGGTCCCCTTCTTTTGCCTGGTGGTGAGAGGGTGGGACATCCACTGCTTCCTGAGAAATGGATAGCAGGTGCCTTTGTCTGAGGTACGACAGAGTGCAGTTCCTCGAGAAAATCTCTTCCTCAGAGTCCCTAATAACTCTTAGTCTTTCCCCTTCATCTCTCTGTGCCACTGGGCTGAGCACACTGTGGGCCTGATGGCACGTCACACAGCCGATGGCCCTGCTGCCCTCAGAGAGCAGTGCCAGCCTGGCACTCCCTGCGGCCTGGGTCCTGGATCCTTGTGTGCTCTTCTGCTCCAGTCCATCTGGGTCTGTGCAGAGAAAGAAACCTTCATCTGAGTGAGCACCACACCTGAGCTCTCTCAACAAGGGGGATGACCACCAATGGAGCTACTTGTTTGAGCTGACAAATAGATACTTATCATTAAAAAAACGCCAAACAAACTTTGAAAAAACCCCAAAAATCATACCAAACCAAAGAAAAAAAAAACCAACACAAATAAAAAAAACCCAGCCAAACAAAAAAACCCCAAACAAAAAACCCAAACCAAACCAAAACCAAAAATCCCATGAAAAAGCCACAAAACAAACAAAAGAAACCAGCCCCACAAAACTCGCCACCGTTTATTTCCTATCAAAATGTAATATCTAGCAGACTAATAAATATCATAAAATATCTTAAGCCAGGAAGCAGCTAAGATCATCAATGCTGGATAATGCCAGCAATCCTGTCAGTTTTGAAAAGGAATACCTATGAAATATAATCAACTAATGTTGCAATATCTATCATTCCAGAGGCCTTTCTGAAGGCACTGAGCTTCCCTAGTTCCAGCAGAGTAGTGAAGACTTATGCCTGACAATTTGCATCTCTCATACTGAATTGAAATTTTTTCTGCCTCCCCTGCTCTTACAAGCCTAGATTATTATCCGCTTTTCTATTATGTAAAAAAACAAAATTACTCTTCTGTTCAAGAATCAAGGATATCTTCTTTCTCTGGGAAATATTGAGGAGTCAAGGATCATGCAACTTCCTAAGGGCATGCACAAATATTCAACTATGGATATTTTTCTTTTTATTTCACAGACAGGTAAACAGAAAGTATGGATTTTAAAATGCACAATGATGAATTAAATATGCTCCTCATGAGTACTGGATTTTAGAGCTAGATCCATGAAGAAAGTGTAATGCAGCAATGATAATTTTCAGCGTATAATATACAGATTTATGATTTAAAAGATTAATTTGCTATGATTCTTTAAATCTTTGTCTTTCTAAGAACAATAACAGTCATAGAATATTTCCAACATAACATTATATTATAGATAGAAATTAATTTCTACAAATACATAATAAACTTAAGTTTTAGTTTTGCAAGGAGAGCCACTAGTGTGGATCCATATTCCCATTAAAATATTAGTAAGAAATCTAGTGAAAAGTGGGGAAAAGGTACTGTTACATCTATTTACTATTTCAACACAGTACAAACACCTCCTTTGTAGTCTCATTACATGGTGATTAAAGGATGAAAATAGAATTTCATTTGCAAGGTATTAGTTTACAATGAATTTTTTGTAGTTGTCAGGGCAAAACTATAATTACATAGAAATTAATTTTTCTCTTCAGGATATTAAGTGACAATGTGTGCATTTGGATGGAAAGGATGGGAATACGTTCTAAAACCAATGCTCTGAACAACAAGCAGCTGCAACTCAATATATGTAAAAAATAATGAAACCAAGCTGAATAGTGTAAACTTCAGTGAAAAAGTCATCTCTTGAGATGCAATCTTCTTGCAAAGCTCTTGAATGATTAATGGAAATGGTATTTCACTTGTGGTTGTTTTTTGAAGTGGGTCAAGAACACATATGTTTATAACACAAACAGAAATGATGTTAAATTTTAAAGCTATGAGAAATTCACAAGAGCCAGACATATTAAGGATTAAAACTTTGACTATGTCCACAGTACATTCCCCCTGTGCCTTCATAATTGCAACGTTGTTAAGGCCTGAAATCAGTGCTTTTATGTTACAAGTTAAAGATTAATTGGGAGTCTTATCTTTGAATTTTCTTTACTTCTTGGGTTAAAGGCAAATCATTAAAACAGCATGAATGCATTCCTTTTCCTATATTAATTTCCTTTTATTAATGGGAAAGGGAAGGGGAAAAGGAAAAGGGAAAGGCAGGGGGAAGGGCAAAGGCAGGGCAGGGCAGGGCAGGGCAGGGAAGGGCAGGGCAGGGAAGGGAAGGGAAGGGAAGGGGAACTCTAAAACAAATATATGTTGTATGCATTCAGTTAGGGGGTATATTTATTTTCTCATTGAGAAGAATTTGATTTTAAAATATACAAAAATATAGTATTATTATAATTTGGATACGAAAAGTCATTCTCTCATTTTATAAGTAAATAGTGCCAGGTTTAGCCACACTGATTCTAAAAATACACAGATAACTGCTTTGCCTGCATTTCAACTCAATAGAAATAGTTTTAATCTTTACCTAATTTTTGCTTTTGACTTTGTTGTTAGTGCCAGTTTTTACTGGTCAATAGCTATTGTAATTATTGTCAAGTAAGAGGAAAGGACTAAGACTGTAGTAGAATATGATCTTTTTGAATTAATTCAGTATTATGGCTAATTTACTTGTAAATATAAAATATCTATATCATCTGCTTTTTGCTGAATATTTTAAGTTATTTTTTTCAAGTCAGATAACAAAAAAATCTCCTAAAAGAGGAATTCCTTTTAAGAGGGAAATTGTTTGGATCTTTATCTTATCTTGTTGGTGAGGCAATGTTTCATGCTTGAGAATCTCAAAATAATATTTATTTCCACCACACCAGTCTAACTATTTTAATATTTCTTATATAAATCCATATGTAAAACTATCTTCTGGTTATACTGAATCATCACTGTTTAACTACATATGAGAAAAATTTATTACTCCAATTTATGTTGTATTTCTCTTTCTTGACAAAAACTTTAGAATAAAATAGAATAAATTATGTAATATCTTAGTTCAGGACCATTGCTGTCAATTGTTAATTGTATCAGCAGTCAGCACACATTAGTTGATGGTAAATAATATTTTATTTTACTATCACTTGTTTTTCCTATGACATTTTACACATAATGTGGAAAATCTGTAAGTATGTAAAGCATTATAAGGTTTGACTTAGGATCTGATTGACAATCATCTGCACACAAAAGCCACTGGAACAGATGTGGAAAGCTGACCCTATGACTTAATCACAGTAACAGCAGTTAAAAATGCCACCCAAACCAAAAGGCTCTCTTAGGTGACAGTTCTATCCTGCAGCGTGGGACATGGAAGAGTTGTCAGCGACTAGTCTGAATCAGTCAGGTGGATGGCAGATATGGCTGAGAAACACAGCAAGAAAATGGCTCTAACAGCAGACAAAAATGGAGGTAGGTCTGCCTGTGTCTTTATCAAAATGTGAAGGAAATGTCAAGCACAGGCAGGAGACTGTGCATGCTTTGTTTTTGTTTTTCATGTCAGTGAATACCCCTTCTGCATGCAAATAAATCACATTTTGTTTTCAGAAAGGTTCAGATTCTAATTTTGGGTACTTGTATTGTCTGCAGCCTTACAGGTGCCAGGTCCTGAAGCTGGCTGATTCTATTTGGAAACGTGAGAGTTATATATTGGAAGTGCAATCAAAGTTTGTTGTTTTGACCCAAAAATAGCCAGAGGAGGCCCTGTTTTTTGAAAAGGATGCTTTCAAAAATGTCTGAATGAAGTTTTGGATAGCTTAATCAGAGATCACAGCAAAAGATTAACTTCCAATTTATCTCTTCATGAAGTTACTAGAATGACTTGAAAAACAGAAAATGGTTGGTTGCTCTTTTGGTACGTGTAAACCAAGGGACATCCATCTTTGGTCAAAGAAATGTATCGAGCTTTCTGTATTGGGCACCATCTGTCAGACCAAGAGCAATTTCTGCAGCTGCCTGCTGCAAAGGAAGAGAAAATCCTTTAGAAATCTGAACACCCAGGCTATTTCTGACAACAAGATACTGCTCTTTCCCCAGCTTTTCAGAACTTCCTAAAATACGTGTTTTCAAGAGAATTTTCTATAGCCTAGAGTAGGACAAGAGAAAGGCAGAAAATACAAGCTTTAAGAGAAAGGAGAAAGGATTCTCTAAAACTGGCAGAAGCTTAGACATTGCACAGCTCAATGCCTAGGCTGTGAGTTGATCAACATATAAAACTCTTCATAATTAGTTGACAGGTGAGATGTGATGATGTATATAAAAGTACAAAGGATGGATATTTGTAACAAGAGTAGGGACCAGACCTATCAAGGCCTCCTTGCCACTTTTGCAGTCAAACACGAAAGAGACATTTTAATCATTGTGCAACAGTTAAAATGCATCTTTAAAAGTAACCAGATCAGATTGCCCTGAAATAAAATAAGCTACTAAATAAGAACCCCCAATGTAGGTCTTTCTCATAGATCATTATTTTCTCCTATTCTGAAACGGATATGCTCTCTATAAATCTTGTGAAGCTAATGAGATTTATGAGCTCTCATCAGCCTTTAAATTAGGCTACTCAGATTTTCATATGCCTATAAGCCCCCTTTGTCCACCTAAATTTTGAAATTTCCATTTCAAAATTAGCTTAAAAATCGTATTTGCTGGGGGTTTTAACTCCTTTCTCTTTTATGCTTTCAAAATTTACATTTGTAATATTATATATCAGTTGCAGAAGATTTTGGATTAAAGCCCAATACATTTTTTTGTTTTGTATTTAGTGTTATTTTGATTCTTAGAAGCTTTTTTTCAAAGTGAACCCCCAAATGATTCATAACTGACAAACAAATATTAACACACCCCCCCCATACAGCATCAGAATGATCAGCTAGCTTGACACTAGGTGGCAGACAAGACAACTAGCAAGACCCTTGAGCAAACTATCCCTGCCTCTGTATTCTGGTGTGTTTCCTTCCAGTTTAACACCTCCCAACATACAGGCAACAAAATCAAGGTGTTTGTACTGCAAAGATGCACAGACTTCCTGCACACACTGTTGACTGATTATATCTTTTATTGTTCATGCTAATGTTCTGAAGAATGAATAATACTCTGAGAATCCTTTGTCTTTGAAGCCATGAAAAAGCACACATTGATTAAAAAATTTATTTTGTTAGTAGTTTAATTATGAATATATACGTAGATACGTGTGAAAGAATATGTATTTCATAATACATGAGAAGCAATGCCCAGCTGAAATCTCTTATATCTTATTTATATAATATATAAATATACCTTTATTTATAAATATATAAATATCTCTTGTTATATAAATATATCTGTATACCTATATATGTGTGTGCTATAACTATTGGCCTATAGTCCATCTCTTGGCTAATATTCTGGGATCTGCTCCCAAGTGCATTCAGGAGAAATGCATTCCAGGTAAGACAAAGTCAGGAAAAACACCAAAAGGCCTGTGTGGATGAACAAGGTCAAACTCAAACACAAAAATGACGACCACAAAGGACGGAATCAAGGACATATACCCTGGGATGACTATAAAGAGATGAACTGAGCAGCCAGGGGTCAGAATACAAATGCTGAAGACCTGATGGAATTAAATCAACCCATGAACATCAAGGGAAACAAGAAAAACTTCTATGGCTATGTTGGTGAAAAAAATATGGTTAGGGAAAATGTGGACCCTCTCTGTAAGGAAATGGAAAACTTGATTACCCAGGAGATGAAGAAGACTGAGTTACCCAATGACTTTTCTGCCTTCATCTTCAATGGCAAATGTCCCAGCCATGCTGCCTGAGTCATGGGACATGAAGTCAGGGACTGTGAGAATGAAGAAGCTCTAAAGGAGAAGACTGAGTTTGAGACCACCTAAGGAACCTAAAGGTGCATAAAACCATGGGACCTGATGAGATGCATCTGTGGGTACTGAGGCAGTAGGCAGATGAAGTGGCTAAGCTGATGTCTGTCATATCTGAGAATTTTTGCTGCTCCAGTGAAGCTCTGGAAAAGGGGAAACTTTAACCCAAATTTTAAAAAGGGATAAAAAGAAGACCCAGAAAACTACAGGTGCTAGAAGGGTCATGAAGCAGATCCTCCTGGAAAGTATGATAAAGCATGTGTAAAATAAGGAGGTGATTGATGACAGTCAAGATGTCTTCATTAAGGGCAAATTGTGCCTGATGAATTTGGTGGTCTTCTATGACATGGTTAAGGCATTGGTGAATATGGGAAGAACAACTGATGTAATCAATCCAGATTTGTGCAAAACATTTAACATTTACGTGACAACCTTGTCTCTAAACTGGAAACAGGGATTTGACAGACGTGATGAATAAGGAATTGGTTGGATGGATGTACTCAAAGACTTGCAGTCAATGGCTTGATGTCCAAGTAGAGACCAGGCATGGGTGGTATTCCTCAGATGTCAGTATTGGGGCTGACACTTTTTAATGTCTTTGTTGGTGACGTGGACTGTGGGATGGAGTGCGTTCTCAGTGCTCAACACCACCAAGCTGTCTGTGCAGTCAACATGTTGGAGGGAAGGTGTTGGAGTCATCATGAAAACATGCCCATAAATTTCATGTTTTATGAAATTCAGTGTTCTCCTGGATCTCAGAGCCAGGCATCAGAGACAAGGGCACACACTCTGTGTCTCAGACTCCAACAGGAAGGGATATGTCACACAGAGGAACCTTGACAGGTTTGAGAGGTGAGCTTGTGCACTTTTCATGCATTTCAAGAAGGTCAAATGCAAGGTCCTGCAGCTGGGTCAGGGCAATCCCAAGTACAAGTAATGGGCTGGGTGAAGAAGGGATCAAGAGCAGCCCTGAGGAGAGAGACGTGGGGGTATTAGTGGATGAGAAGTTCAACGTGACCTGGCAATGTGCTTTTGACATGTAGATATAGATGGAGATACACTGAAAAGTTTTAGCTGGGTTTTCTATTATGTTTTTATTGAATGGTTATAAAATATTTTTTCTCTACGATGGTGAAAGTGTCAGTCGATTGCTTCCTTTTTTATTTCTCAAATTCTGAACCATCTGTTAAATATTGTGATAGACCTTCCATGAGAATATGCATAAATTACATAATTAGCCCTATGAACAGAGCAAGAACATTGCTATAAGCATAGAGAAATGCTTAAATTTGCTAATTTAATTAAAAATTTGCTAATATAATTAAAAATCTAGCACAAACATTAGTGGACATATTAACAATATTGATCAAACTATAAAGGAAAAAAAATTTAAAAGAAAATTACTTCCAGATTATTTTGGATTTTTTTTTTTTGAACCAGGAATTCAAAGTTATTAGTCACAGGGGACTAAATCTATAATCTGATTTCCAATTCTTGCAAACTGTGTTGGGTAATAAACTTGTAATGAGAAAACAAACAAATTAAACTGGGTAAAAAGTCTGGTCCTTCAATAGATTTTTTATTTTAATGAAAAAAATCTATTGAGTGAAACCTGAATTTTCTTACTCTCTTAGTTTTGAAGATACCTAAACACACGCAATATTGCATCTTTTTAGCTGTCAGGAAAAGCATCAATGACAATTGAATTTATATAGAAGATATCAATCTAAATGAGCTAGGACCTTTTCAAAAAGATACATAAGCAGATAGAGAGCGCTTTGACTGTGGCCTTTTTTTCAGAGTTAAAACTGAAGATATTTGAAAGTTATTTAAAAAATAATGCCTGCAATTTTCACTTTTAATTAACTGCTAAATATCAGGAGTACTGTGAATGATAATTCATAGATAAAATCACTGTGAAGGTTAAACCCTAACCCTAACCACAACCAAAGACAAACAGGAGGTTTTTTTTATTGTTTAGCATTATTCATTCCTAGACTGAACCCACTACCAGAGACATCAGTCAAGCAAAGGTATTTATCCAGCGAAGCTGAATGTATTTTCTGCATTTTGACATTAATTAATTTGAAAATATATTCCATAAGGAAAAGGGTAGAAGCTCAGAATATACAGTCTTGGGCTCCTGCTGTGCAGCTTGCAGGATTCGGTGCTTCTCTGCGTGTCTATTTGTAAAACTAAACCAAGCTGCAGATGCAGCTCACTTTAATAGTACTGAATTAGTTATCTCCACACCCAGGACAACTTTTCTCCATTTCCTCCTTCATGCTGCATGTGCCAACAATGTCATTGTCTGCCACAGGCTTGCTTTACAACAGATTGTGCTGTTTTGCTCTTACGTTGCATTCATTTTGTCTTCCAAGTGGAAGTGGTACTAATGCATTTCTTAGGCACTTACTATAAAAACAATTTGTCTTGTTGGCAGTTTCAGATACTCAGGAATTCTATGTACTTGTCTTCACTTTGCAGATCATCTTTTTTTGGCACTTAAATATCACAGGAGGAACTTCCTGGAGATAGCACTTACCGTATTACATGAGCTGTGCATTCTTTTTGGCTCTAGGGCTACACATAGAGACAAGCATTTAGTTCTAGCAGGCAAAACAAAAATGAATGAAGTACATCAGCAGAAAAATTCAGGTCAATATAGTTTTGAGCTGCAGAAAAATCACCTTTTTTTACTACCCCAATGAGTTCTATGGGTTGAGTATTTTGCTTGTATTTTTGGTGTTTTTTGTAGTGCATTCTTACACAAGACCACATTTATTTTAATTATAGGTAAATTAATATTTATTTCATCTCATGAATATAGTACAGCTTTTAGATCCGTTCTAAATGTTTTTAATTATCATTCCATTGTTAAGTAGAACTGATATAAAAAAAAATGACCCTTTTTTTTCAAGTGTCATGTTTCCAATGAATATAAGCCTAAAAAGAAGCAAGAAGACTCATTTTTACAGCCAAAGCTTTCAATACAGGTAATTCTTATTTGATAGCATATATTTTGAAACTAATTATTTTTTTTTCTGTGATAGGTACCAGTTAATTAGAGGTGTTTTAGAAAGGAAATTAAGTACCTGCCTTATACTGAATACATAGATGAACGCTCTTTTTGAGATCCCTTGATTAGAGACCATTCCTCAGTATTAATTGATCATGAGGAAAGGTAGAGAAAATGTCATGAAGCTTTCAACTTTTCTATGTACGATGCCCTATTTGAGATGCTGAATGTCTAATAAAGCAGAAAAGAGTACTTGCAAAATGAATGTTAGTGATACAACACAACCTTCTAAGAAAAGCTTGCAAAAATTAGATCTAGAGTAAAATCAAGGGGTATGAGAAGAAAAACAATAACCTCTCAAAGGAATATGATGACAATGCTGGATGTAAAATTCACATGAAGAATAAACCAGTATGTATTAATAAAGTGAAGATAAATTCATACCGAATCAAATGAATCATTTGCATCAGACTCAGAGGAAAAGATATTTCACTGTTCTTTCCACCTCCCTCTGTAAGTAAAACAATATATGTTAGAGATAGGAAATAATATCAGTAATAACTGATCAGTAAATCAGTAAATAATAACAGCAGTAATAATAGCAAAGAAAAAAAGGTATGCTGTCGATATCCAAGTAGGATATTTAAGTAGCAGTATGGGAAAGCAAGGAAGATGTGACAGAAGCCTGCATCTGCAGACATGTTGCAGACATGTGGCTGAATATTTAGGTCTGTACTAGTACATATGCACTATATAGTCTCTGTTTACTAAGATTTCACTCCTTGGTACACTCAGCCCCTTGCTCAGAAAGCAATGGCAGATGAAACGATCACTGACAAGTGTATTGGGGAAACATCTCACAAGGTCCTCCTAGAGGGCAGTTTTATAACATATTTGTTGGTATATACTTAAATTTGGTATATACTTAAAGTTGGTATATATTTAAAATGCTAAGTCCCATATCATGAATTATTGATGCAGGAGTGCAGTGAATTTCACACAGGTGAAATTTAAGCTACCGTATTATTGTAAAATATGAATCAAGCTGGTAAATGAGTATACTAATATTTCAGTTTCCCAGAAATTCTTTGCTATGCTTTAGGAAGGTTCTTATTCTAATTCTGTTTATTCATTCCCTCAGTCCCTTAGAGAAATGTAGAATGGATTGTCCATTCAATAAAGCTGTGTGAACTGATCTGCTCTTTGAATCTCTAAATAAACAGTAATTCAGAACTTCACTTTCAAGGGTATGTAGTCTTCATCCCCAGGATATATCATAGGCTAAAAGACATCCTGACTCTACTCATTCAGTTTCAAGAACCTGGAAGAGACAGGAAATTTGGAAACCCTGGAAACTCTCTAATCTACTAGTTCATCTTATTACTGAGTGATAACCACACTTCTCAGGGTTAATTCTGCTTTTCAGTATCCTTTATCTTGGTGTTACATTTAAGTGATATTTTGTGGAGTGTTGTTAATTAGATCTGACAGTAGATTTTTGTTCTCATTGCATATACTGGCATTTGACTACATAAACAATGAATGCAACATCAGATGTATGTAAGAGAGATTTAAAAAGTGGGGCTTCAGAGTTTACACTGTGAATAAAGTGGAAATAAAAGCAAGTTAATATTTTAGAGTGGATCTTTAAGTACCATTGTCTTTGTAGCTGTAATAGCCTTTCCTTTAGAGACTCAGCCAGAGAACTGAGTCTGTTGATTTAGGCAGAAAATTTGAATGTGTGAACTTCAGAAAAAAGAGAGACGTAAAAATGTAATGAAATTTAGCAGATTTCTAGAGATTACACTAGACTTAGAATGCTGTATAAAACATAAAAATACCTGTTCTTATATCTTCTGATTTACATGGTGGCTACCAGGTCATCTAAAAAGTAAACAGCGTCATTATGGTTTTAATGGTTGGATTTTGGTATGGGATTTTGTTTTAGTTGGGGGTTTTTGTGGGGGCAAAGGGGGTTTCCACATGGAGAGCACCATTACAAAGTTATTTTTTAAGTACAGACTCATTAAAAAGTATAACCTCCTTACTAAAAATATTTTTTCCAATAGTTCTGATATGCCCACTCCAAAATTTTCTAAGCAGATTAGACATAAAGCATATTTTAAAACATAAATTTTATTCATATTACTCAAATAAACTGTTCCTGTCAGATCTGCTTCTGTGCATCTCCCTTATCCGGATGAATACATGAAATATTAAATACCTAGATATATTTTGACTTAATGTTTTACATCTGCAAAGTGGGGATTTAAAGAAATTAGATGTCTTGGACAAGATCATGAACAAAATACTGACAGGCCAAGGAACAGAGTGTTCAAAAGGTACTTGATGAACCAACAGTTCTTTTTAATGTGTGTTTGAACAACATATTCATTTTACCGCATTTGCCAATTAGCACTGTTGCTATTTTACAGGTAAAGCCTATATTTTATAGCAAATAATAAAGGATCGCACGCATTCTTTTGAATTCCCGATGACTATATCATATATCCATGCCCTCTGAAAGGTCTTCCAAAGTCTCCATATCAAAAAAAAAGAATTCAGCTGTTTCTCCAGTGCTGGGCCTAAACATTACAGTGTTCTTATCTATTAATGAATTTCTTATTGAATTTATAGAATTTATTTTGTTTTGTTGGGGCTCTTTTTAGCAGTTATTCTTTTTGTTTGTTATATCTTTGTTAGAAGAATCCAATTATGTTTTAACTTCCTCCTTCTCTAAAATCTCTCTATCTCTTCTAACCCTAGCTTTTGTGAAACAGAAAATATTTGCTATCCAACTCTAATTCAGAGTCAATCAATCAATCAATTGATCTTTTTTCAGTTCCATACCTTTAATCCCAAGGTTTTCTACTGTTGCATTACTCAATTCTAATCTATTAAATTCAGTCTAATCATAAAAACAAACTGTGAAAAAATGTAGCATCACATAGTAGTGAGTGGTTTTGCTCAACATATTGTGAGTTTTAGGTGCTCAAAATATTGCAATGAAAGTTATTGGAGAAAAATATTGAAACAAATTTACAAAATACATAATACAAATCAGGAATATTAGCATATTTTTAGCTCTGTCACTGTTCACTCTATAATAAAACTATTTTATACTATGGCCTAAAATATCTAAAAGCAATGAAACAGCCCAAGAGGTCTCTAAATTGGATCTGAATTTTCTTTTAATGTATTGAAGTTAGCCTGAAGATAGAACTTTGTTTATGTGATTTAATATTTATAAGGGTAAACTAACTTCACAAAGTAGTACATATTTACATCTCTAAGTAAGTGCTCCCAGTAATTAGTTAATTGCATTACTAGGGCTTGCAAAGCTTTCATGAAAAATATTTTCTGCACATCCAGTGATTTACAAACTGAACCTGGAGCTCATATAGCCATAGTGCACCTATTACAAGATAATTATACATAATTTATATGTAGTTATTCTTCGTGAAGAAAGCTTTACTGATATCAAGTAGCTAAAATTAATTACTTACCAAGCAGGTCTGTAGAATTTTCTTCTGTGCCTGCAAAGTTAGCGACAGTGTAACAGTATTGTTTCCACTTTTAGTTGCATTTTAACATTATTCGAAATAATGTCATCTACAAGTTTGATTCAATCTGAATGCCAGAAACACAGAAAAAAAAAAAAATCTTGTATCAAGAGGATACAGTGAGGATACAGTGAGGTACAATCTTGTACCTCTCACATTTATTCTGGGGCTTGCACAACAGAACAAAGAGGTTAAAAACAAAAATATTGTATAGATTTTATGTTAATCCATAGAATTAGTTTGATATTATATTTAAAAGCACTGAGTTTGATTCATTATTGACAGAAGTTTGAGATGCTACAAAATGTCAGATTATTTTAATAGTCCTATGACCTGTTTTAAAGGTCTGTATCTCTGCAGCTTGTGAGTGATTATGACAATTCATTGACAAAAAGGCAGGTTACCACTGCAGGCACGTGGAGCATACACGCAAGTGTAAGAAAATGATATCTTTTTCTCAGAAAATAGAAGGATTTAACTTTTTCTAAACAAGGCTCTGATGCTGTATGTTCTGCCACAATGCTGAAAAAGCTTTTTGCTGAAGACAAGGGAGTCAGGTGGTTTAGTGAGTCTACAGATCCAGATTCTAATCATGTGTAGGGCTGGTTATACATATCTTCCCAATCCACACTGATAAGCCCCAACAAGCTTCTTTCAGGGATTAAAGCAGATTTTAGGATTACATATACTGCGACAGTTTGAGAAAGAGCATGGCAACTATGAGAAAGATCTGAAAAGAATGACAACGAAGTTTTTAGAAAGCTGTACTAGAATATTGCTTAAAACTCAGATAAATATTTATAAACAAAGTTCTGCCTAGGGGAAATCAAAGAGAAATTAAAGTAAGGAATTACTACAACAAGAATATCATTCTCTAAAATATATAATACCTTGTATAAATAAAAACCATCTCCATATCTCCTTTGAAAATAAATGCAAACATGAAATGAGGGTACATATATCACCCCCAACCTTGCTGATTAACAAAAATGCAAAGATTTTATTTTTTAAGTTATACTGCCAGAAGAAGTTGATAGGAAAAGAAATTATAGAGGTGATGTATAGTTTTGTTTTGTCTCACTTTGAAAATATTCTAGCTGTCATAAATTACTATATGTAGAAATAAATAACTGTTGCTGGCAGAGTTCCACTCCCCACATCCCATCCAACAGTGACATTTGATTGTTATTTGAGTCCATTCTGGAAAATTTCTCTGTTTGACAAGGTCAGTAAGTAATATCAGCTGAACAGTTGAGAATGTACATTTCCACTTTTCTTGGAATTCTGAAATATATTAATGGAATAATATACTTCTGTTAATGAAATTTATCTGGAGCATAAGATTAAAGCTACAACTCTAATTACTATACTGTAGTAACCATGGAGTATAGACTGAGTATTAGCATCCATTGATGGATGAAATTTTCAGGTAGCTGGCACTTGAAACTAACTCTACATTTTGAATGTAAAATGTGTGAGTTTCTTCTTGTGATGAAAATTATAAGTTAGAAAGGAGACCTCTACTGGTGTCCTGTTTTATTTGTTCTGTTGTTCCCCCTTGCGATTTTGTCTTCTTCATGAAAGTTCACATGCAATGCTTTGAGCAGAGCATTATTCAATGTAATGCCCATGCCGTACTCAATTCACACAAACAAAAACATGCTCTGATTTGGTTTTCTTAACAAGCTTGGTAATCTTAACCTCAACTGTTACACTACCCATGACTTTATGGTATTTCACTGCCTCACAACAGAGTATTGAATTTATGTTCAAAATGGGTTGGAGAACTGACAAGGTAGAATTATCCTCATGATAGCAACTGGAACACTGAGATGCATTATCTGATAGCTCAAAGACTGGTTTGAATATCTAGAAACTTACTTTTAGAATACTCAGCCCTTCAGTTTGGGCTACTGTTCCCAATATCTTCAAATGCAGCTGCAGGCATCCTGTACTTCATCTGGTAGGCATTCATGGCATTAATTTTACTCCCAGAAAAGGAGGAATTCAAAACCTGATGCATGAAAAAAACTGGTGTACATGGTGTGATTCAGCTCTTCTACTTTGTTTCACAAAGTTTTTGCATGTCCAGATTCTGACAAACTCAGCTAGAGGAGAATCTTGAGGCAAGTAGCTCTTCATGTTCCTTTCTTGAAATGTCTCCAAAAGACATTAAAGCCCCTCAGTCTTTAAAAATGGATTATTTAGAAAATACATAAGTTAAAACAAGGTAATCCTCTTTGTAAAAAAATCGGATGCTGTTTCTGTCTGTTTCAAACATCAAAATTACCTGAGAAGGCTTTAAACAATTCTCCTTTTTCTCCACCATCTCCTTTTTTTTTCACTTTGCTTTTGAATCAAAGAACTCCCTGTGTTCTGGGTCAGAAAACTGCATAGATTCTCTCTAGGTCTTTAAAAAATTTATCTTGCACAAGTTTGGCTTTTGTTTCTACCTAACAGCAAGCCCTTAGTTTCAAACAAGGTCTCAATCTCCCTCATCCTGTAGGCTATGTCTCAGTGCCTGCCTCACATAATGTTTTTCAAGCTAACCAGATGCTCAGCCTAAGATATCAATCTTCCCTTTCACGTGAACCTTCCTTTTAACTAGCAAGGCAGCAACCTGGACAAGTAGCCTTTTCCCTCTTGTTCAGCCATCCCTTATAGACAGAATATATAATCATAGAATCATTAAGATTGGAAAAGACTCTGAAGATCATTAGGTGCATTGAAGTGTGTCATAAAGTACCACATCTACTCCAGGGATGGTGAGTCCACCACTTCCATGGGGAACTTTTTCTAATATTTAACCACTCTCTCAGTAAACAAAATTTTCCTAATATCCAGCCTCAGTCTCAACATGCAATGGCATACACATGACTGTCAGAAAATTAAGTTCATCAAGGAATGTAGAAATCAGTCTTCCAAGTCTTAGAGTGTTTCATCAACAAAATGTGAATAAAAATCTCTTTGACTTTCATGGATAATTTGAAGGGTACAGAGTCACAGATTTTCCCTTTCATGATTTGGTCATTAACCTTTCTGCCTTCTATCAGTTCCCTCCTCCAGCTCATCTCATTTCACTCATTTCCTTTATTCTTTCATCTAGGCTCTCTGTGTCATCACTCAGGCTTCATACAAATACATTGATTCCTCACCAGTCATCCCAATTTCTTTTGTTCTGTTTATTCTCAGATCTTTCCTTGTCATTTCTGTTTACTATCACAAGTTTTTGCTTTCTGTCCACCTACTGACCTTTTCTCTTTCAATTTTTAGTCTCACATGCCTCCTAATGAAAAAGAGCCTAAGAAAGCGAATTTCCTGAATTTAGTATGAATGTGGCTATCAGGAGTAGTTTTCTGAGGAAAGGTTTTGTCAGTCCTGTATGGCTTATTGTTATCCATTCTGTAGTGAAAACTTTTTAGAGTCTTATACCTTGACCATATTTGAAGGTTTTAGTGGGATAACAGATACATTCTTGACAGACTTTGTAAAAATCTCTTTTCCAAAATGTGTAGTATTGCAGATTTTTATGCAAGGAAATAGTATTTAATTTTGCCTATTTTCTTTAGACACTTTCTTGGGAATAACAGATCTGTTTGATTGAACATTTATGGCAGAAATACCAAAAAAGTGCAAATTATTCCATCCTGAGTCATTCACATAGCATGGAAAATGTGAGTTCATACCATTTAACCTATGAAAAGTTATAATCAACTGAAAATATGAACCACTGGCCAAACTTAATAATAGGTGGGACTAACAGTCCTGCTTAAAATCTTTATGATGTTCTTGTTGTCATGGTAGCAATTGCTGCAACACAAATTCTCCTAAGGCTTCATTCTTTGATAATAAGAATAATATAATTCATTTAAATATACTTGTGTATGGCTCAGTTTCCCAGGGTGAGAACATTGGTGTTTCAATTTTCACATAATCAGAGTAAAATATCTTTAAAAGGTGTGTATTCTCAACATAGACATAGTGGAGTAAGATTTGAAGTATGGAGAAGTTATGAAGCCTCAACATAGAGTGACTGAAATCTGTAATACAGACATATGTATTATATTATCTATCAATATATATATGATATATGTTAACATATCAAGAGTTTACAAAATGGAGTAGAAAAAACTTCAGGTATTTTTAAATTTCCTCCTACACAATTGTTATGGTAAATTTTATGTTTTATAACATAAAATTGTTATGTATAACTTTTATGTTATACATGAAAGTATAGCATACTGATTGCCATTAAATTCTGTGTAGAGATTGGTGCAGGCTGCGGTGAACTTCTTTCCCTTATTTTTACAACTGTGTACATCTGTTGTAAATTTGTAAATCTGTATTAAAGAACAATATTTCTTCTGGCATTTGGAAAAAAAATGCCTTTGGGGACTTTGGTGCTCCTATTACTTCTTCAGTAATTGCACCAGAACTGTGCAAAAGGAGGGAAAATTTTCTTGATAGATAAATATAGAACATAGAGGAAAATGTAAAGGGTAAGTGAAGCTTAATTTAAATAGGGTAATGCTTTAGGTTTTTATTAATTATTGTTGCTTATACAAAAACTTTGATTTATAGAACCACCTTTTTACCCTAAAATATAAATTCATTATCATCTAACTCTATATAATCACAAAACAACTTAATACATGAAATGATGCTGTTCAATTTTCTATTCATCTCTAATGTTTAACATTCCTTACACCATGCTACCAACAGCAGCATATACCTTTACTTAATAATAATAATAACAGAATATATCTTTACTTGCCAGCAAAGGAGAAATAAAAGCAATAAAATCAATATACATTGAATCCCTTGGCTCCAAAAATTTTCACTGGTTTTCAAATGTGCTGCACATTTCTGGACAAGACCTGTTTTAACAAAAGGTATCTATTGAAACTTTTAGTTTTACTTATCTTCAGGATGAACAAAAAAAAAAAAAATCCCTCCTCCATCGTATGTTCAGTGCTGCTTTCTTTAAATGATTTCTAATTTTCTGGTATTTCAATTTCCATTACTGAGAGTTACTCTAACTATGAGGCATTGTTCATTTTATAGCAAAATTCACTGCTATATTTTAAAAATTATATCATTTTACATTTAAACACCTTCAAGAAGTGGTTTCTGAACCCTTGTCCACTTTTCCAGTGTGGGCGGTGAATGACTGGTTATGTGTGGGACTGAGCTGCCTACTGGAGTTAACCCCCAGCCACTCAGTCAGGTAAGAGTCTGCATTAGCCTGCTTTAGCTAATATTGTCACTGCAGAAGTCTCTGCTGCTAAAGTTGAGTCCCCATAGGCTGGATGCCAACAGAAGAACACAAGGAGATAGGATATCTGCAAGTACGCAGAGTATATAGTTCTCACATTTTCCATTCCCATAACAGCATGGGTTGGGGCTGGAAGGAACCTCTCAAGGTCATCTCATCCAACTCCCTTACTCAGGTCAGGTCACTAAAATCTGTTAGCACCGTGTTGAGATGGCTTTTGAAAATCTCCAGGGAAGGAGACTCGAGAGCCTCTTTGGGCAAACTATATGAGTGCTGCAAGGGACTACAGAATGATGTCTGGAGATAATTTGGGTGCATGTGTGTACGGGAAGAGGCAGGTCAGGCCTCACCCCGGCAAGGCAGTGCCTTGCTCTGCAACCCCCATGCCCAGAGCCTGTACCCCAGCTCAGCAGTGCCTGTCGGTCCCTGGCAATGCTCCACACCTGCTTCTGGAGCCCCTAACCCAGCTCCTGAGTGGCCAAATGTCTGGAAAGTCCTACCTGAGGGATGGGCCCAGGAAGGCCAAGGGGCATTTAAGGCTGAACAAAAGGCAAGCATGTCTTTACCTCCTCTTGGAATTCCTTTCAGCTGAACACTGCTGGAACCCTGAAACTGGTAGCTGTATGTGCCCTTTTCTGTATCTTTTTGTCTTTATCTCCTCTTTCTTCCTCTAATTGTTTCTTCTTGGAATTTTGGAGTAACTTAAAATCAAATGAGCCTGGAGTTTGCTAAGTTGAATAGGCTAAGTTAATACTTTGAGAAGGGTTTTATGTTGATTGAATGCTGCTCTAAGGCTTTGCCAAAATCCTCTGATTTTCAGAGGTTGCCAGTGAAGTTCTTTTTGTTGTTTTGAACTCTTGAGATTATCTTGTCAGTATTTCTCCTGTGTGTCTAAATCAGAGTACTTATGAACACCCATAAACCATTTTAAAAATCTCGTTGAGCAAGTTTTTCTGTGCTTTCCATGTGCTTAGTCACAGTATCAAATATGATACACAATAGCAAATACAATCAAATATGATAGAGTATGGATCATATTTTCTAGTTTTGTCTGGGTTTGATTTTCTTCATGGTAGCTATTAGGGGGTGTGCTTTGAATGTGTGCTGAAAAGAGTGATGACTTTCAAAGTAGCACAGCATTATTAACTTTTTTATACAAAGTTATCTCACACCACCCAATGGTTATAGTGATTTTCTCTTTTTTCCCTCCCACAAATATTTGCAAATTTTTCATGGTATGATCAGCACCTGGTTCAGTTTCTAAACTCACTTAGGAGATTAGTAAAGCACATAAAAAAAGAAGACCAAAATCACCTAGTAGCAAGTAATCAATGTAACAAGTGATCAAATAAAATTCATTGTAGTAGCAAGCTTCTGTAGCTTTGGTTCCGGTTATTCAAGATTTCTTCCAGTGTCTGCAAAAATGAAACTCAGATAGGTATGTATTTAGTGTGTTGCTGCCTGCAGGTCAGGTTTGCAGACAGGAACTTGTGCTGAGTCCAGAGTTCTTTATGTTTCTCAAAGGTTCTCTTATAGGAATGGAATGAAGTAGACAGGCAAGCTGAGTACTAGTTGATTCTTGCTATAAAAGAGGATTAAAAGTTAGGGTGGCCTTGAAAGCTAGTGCCACCAGCAAAGTAAAACTGAAAAAGGAGCAAAAAAAGCTGCTGTACAAATTGAAAAATCCATTGGATAATATTACTTTTGATACTAGAGCATAGGTATCATACCTCATAAATTGCTCATTATCGCTGACTTCTAGTAGCAAGGTCACAGCAATGTAAGTGTCTGGCCACTTTATTCACTTCTAACACTAGGAAAAAAACCCTTAAATAAGCTGCTTTTGCAGCTGAAAAGCAATTTGCCACAATATCACCTAAAAAAAAAAAAGAGTGAAGATTCAATTCATTGGTACTGCAATTTTATGCTCAAACAAATTCTGTGACTGAGGAACAATGTACATGAATTCAGAAACAATGTGAAAATAGACAGGGTAGATGTTACACTGACCTCTGCCCATTAGGATGTGATAGATAGCTGGTTTATTCTTTTTTTTTACCAGATAATATTACCTCTAGGGAAGTCATTATCAGCAGTGCATCTTTAAGCCATGTGTTGTCACATATATGGATATCTGTATTTCTTTAGGGAAAAAAAAAAAAAATAGTTGAGTTCCAATCACCAAAACTGATTTTGATACTACTGCTGGTGTATAACAGTATAAAGAAATTACTTAATAAATGTACATACATAAAGATATGGGCCAACAATAAAAAAAATTACTTAGTAAATGTTTGAATTTCTATTTTCAAAATAATTTTCATAATACTTTTACTGACAGATCCAAATCATACTTCTAACATTAAAAAGAGAAATAAAAATGGATTGCTGTACTAATGAAAAAATATCCTGTAGATTCTTACCCCAGAATCTCTCTAGACTTGTGAATTTGCATCTGAATTGAGTTCTTGTTGGTGGTTTCTCTACAGTTTCTGATTCTTAAATAAAATAGTGATCAGATCTCTCAGGATTTTATTTTTTTTTTAATCTGTCTGACATCAAAGCAATGTGTTGCATTTAGAACACACAATAACAAAGCACTAGTGAAGACACATTTCCACAGTTATGTGAAAGCCTTGAAAAAAATCCATTCTACTGTTTCCTCCACAAACTGATTTTCATCTTACCCATGTTAATTTCTGGTGTATGAGGAGTGAAAGAATTTTATTTTTCTTTACTCCTAAAGACCTTCAGTTATTGAAATCATTAATTTTCATTGTAATCTAAGGAAATAAAAGAGACAAAAACACATCAGTAGGGAATATTTCATGTTTTGTGAATGAGATAGGATTTCAGAGACTTTAACCTTCTATAAGGGGAGAAGTTTAACAAGCAGTCTAAGGAAATCTAAGGCTGTTTATGTAGAAGGGTGCCGCTGATAAATGAGGACAAAACCTTTCCAAATATAATTTTTTTCCTAAATGAAAAAAAGATCTTTGAACTTTCAAAGTGTTGATCTAAGCATAACATATACAGATTAATTATACACAAAAAAGGAATGCAATATAGTTGTCTGTGTGGAGTTATTAACAACATTCTCTATTCTCAGTTACATTTATCACTAATGGTAAAAGGTTTTTTTGACACAATTTTGCATGCTATCAATATGATTGTCTAATCAGAAGAATTAGGTTAATGGACTAAAATAGTGACTAAGTAATATAATCTTAGTCATATGTATTATATTGTTGTATATATTAGAATATACTATCGTAATAGAATCTACAGCATGAAGTTGTAGAGTCATAAAATCACAGCATGGTTTGTGTTGAAAGGAACCAGAAAGATAAAACCCTCTTGCCATGGGCAAGGACACTGCCCACCAGACCAGGTTCCTCAGAGCCCCATCCAGCCTGGACTTGAGCACTTCTGGGCATGGAACATCCACAACTTCACTGGAAAACCTTTTCCAGTGCCTCATCACCCACAGAGTGAGCAATTTTCCTTGTCCATGTTGCCTGTCCCAGAGCTGAAGGCTGCAGGGGACAAGGTGCAGCACGGAAACCAGCAGGCTCACCCTATGCTCCAGCCAGCTCATTTTGTCTGACATTGCCCCACGTGACTCAATGCAGAGGCCATTGCTTCATTTAACAATCATTCAATTATATCTACTCATATTTTAATTCCACACACAACAGTAAGATCAAGCAATTAGTAGTTCTTTCATTTAATTCACACTTACATGATTGCCTGTTAAATGGACAGATATATTTAAGTCTATGTCATAAGTTTATGTAGGATTATTAATTTAAATTACTTCACATATAGTATTTTCTGTACACATACATACCTTGTTCAAAGAAAGTATCAGTGGATACTACAAAATCCATCATTTTGTTTAAGTATGTTTTAAAACTTCCAATTCACTGTTCACTAAGTAGATTAAGTTCATAAACTATTGTGAACAAGATAGAATTTCTCTGTTATAATTTTTGCTTATTAAAATGATATTTTTTGTGGATAGGAGGAAGATAAAATTTTAAAAATAGATAAAAGAAATAGCTTTCTAAATTTGGTTAGCAACTTTTATTTTTATACTCCACAAAAAATACTAGGACTTGAAAGTTTAATGTCCCCACACAAAAACAGCAAAGCAGATTTTGTAATGAAACAAAATACGTGCAAATGTTTATATATATATATATATATATATATATATATATATACATCTACTATGCCATACAGTATGAAAAGCATCTACACCATCAACATAAATAGTTTATTTCCATTTCTTGATTCTGTCTTGATCACACAGGATACAAACCCAAACCTTAACCTTATTCAAAAATTGCTTTTCTTTTTTTTTCTGATATATGTTTTAGGAAATTGAAATTGTTATTTTATGTCAGAAAATATTGTGCATTGGCTCACAATATTTTAAATTATCTTTTATTATTTATTTTCACAATTTTCTATTTTATTGTAACTGAGCAGTATTTTCCCTAATAGTCCCTAAGGATACAGTAACCTAACTTTTCAAGTGGATAGAACTGATTTAAGACTGCAAGTTATTAATGTGTTTGGCAATTTCCCTTTATGAGAATTAGATTTCAATTGCCATTATGGGAGTTAATTTCAGTTTTTCTGGAAATCTTATACAATTTTTTCCATCTTAACTAGCCTGAATCATGTTGTGTTCCTAGAAAACATCATGACCTTCCTCCACATCATATTTTTCATATCAATACTGAGTATATGTGAGCATAACAAACACATTCCTCATACAATATTTTGGAAAATCAAGCCATTAGCTTTTTTTTGTCATGCTGAAAATTGATAATTTATTCTTACATTTTATTTTCAATATGTAAATCTGTTTAGAATGCATCACAGTATTTTACCTTTCTTCACATGAGTAGGAAGTTTCTACAAAGAACTTGCTAAAGATTTCTGGAAGGCTTAAAAAAAAATTTACATGAACATTTCCCATTTATCCACTATTTTAGTAGATTAGACAGGCTTTAATTTCCTTTGTAGTAGCCACGTTGTTATCTCCATCTCTGTTCTGATTTTCAGAGTAACAAAACGCTGCTAATAGTGGATTTCCTTATTCTGTGTTGACAGGAAAGCACCTTTGAAGAAAATTTGTAGCTTCTGTTCAAAGACTAGCAATTTTACCTAGCAACTGATTTATTTGCATAGATTAACTGTGTCTGACCTGACACTTGGTGGTCATTTTGTGCCATGGTAATGACACAATAATTCTTAGATCTGGAAGCACTTTCCTTGCAAGTGGTATGGGGGTTTTTTGTTTGTTTTGGTCTGTTTGCTTGGTTGGTTGAGTTTTTCCCTGTGACGGAGGAGGGAAACTCAACTGGAATTATAGCATGAATATGAAATATTCAGTTGGCTTTATGAATAAAACTCACAAAATCAGAATGAATGTTAAATAATTTTTTATGTCACAAGACAATTTTCAGAATTTAAGATGACTTTCAAATTGTTGAATAGGCATCTCCTCTCCCATTATTCAAAATTTGCTTTTTCATACCAGCCATTTCCAGAAAATAGAGCCTATATAGGCATCCTCTATGGTGCAGCCTAGCTATATTATTGTCTCTCTTCAATTCGTTTCTCCTCTTTGATGGTATAAATAATTTCTACCCTTATTTTCATGTGTGATTGAATTCCAAAGAAAGAAAAACCATCTGGGATTCAAAGTAAATTTAATTAATGGAGAATTTCTACTTTAACCCTGATATTTGTGTAATTTCTTCAATGATATTCAATAATATTAACTCTTCTTCATTAAGTTTTATAGTGGTTTTATAGTTTTCCCAGATCTATCTATGTTGAGAAAGAGCTTATACTTGCACCCTGAAATCTAGTAGCTAGAGAACCATCTAAAAACATTCGGTATTTGAGCTTGCAGTAAGAGAAGACTGCCTTTTAAATTAAACAGAATGCAAGAATTTTGTTTGACTCTTAGCACTTTCAAGGTGAAGGCTAAATTCTCATGACTTTGATGCATGTCACAGGATTTTCCTAGCTAATGAAGCAAGATCACTTAAGAAAGTCTAGTAAATTAGAATAAAGGGACTCTTCCAGACTCTGAAACTCTGCTGTTCATAATTTAAAACTTCTAGAATAATCCCTGAAATGCTTTTGCTTTGTGAAATGTAGCAGTCCTAGACACAGTCTGGGAACTAATGTAAGTCAGAGAAAACTTCCTGAATGGAAGACACCTGTTTTGGAGAGTAACAAGGTTGAAAGCAACAATTTGAGATATTTCCCTCTCTGGCCTCAATATCAGAAAATGATCCCATGTTTTTCCTGGTAGTGTGGACATAAACTTACATCTGTGTCTTTTAAATACCAGGAAGCAGTCTATTTTTTTCACTGTCTAAAATGTTCCATTTAACTAACTATAGGATTGTCTGCTTAAAGGGAAAGAACTTTTAAGATGCACATGCACGTTTAGCCGCATAAACCATCTAAATAAGTATGAATCCATAATATGCTTCTCCCTCAAGTTTCATGTGATAAATTAGTATGTATTTAATTGGTGAAGAAAACTATATGAAACCTTCAACCTTTGTGAAAGTTTCCCAATCTGGATGTCTTTGTAATTAATTTCTCACTCTGGCAGTAACTTGGGTTAAGAACAATTTTTTTCTCCCTTTGCACTTTATTTATTATTCTTTTATCCAAATAAGAAAGTGTTTATTTCAAACAAGCCACATTTTCCTACTTTTTAATTTAAAATTATTTATTACAATTTTAATCTGAGATTTATGGCAGGTATTTAATAACTGTTTATCCCTAGCTGAGCTATTAACAAGTTAAAAAGTCATTGTGAGAAACAGTGTTCTTCCTCACTAGGAAATGATCAAGGATTTTGTCACATGCACACTTCATAGCTCAGTGTTAACATAGATCTGTTAATCATATTTCTAATAGTTGCATGAGTAAGTTAAAAATATACCTCAGAAAAGACCAAAGGTAATGGTAATCATGATATTGGCACAAAAATGATTTAAGGAATTTAACTTGAGTGACATGATTAAAACTTACTACTTTGTTTAACTGATCATCTCTAGTAGAAGAGAATTTTTATTTTTCTTTACTTGCTTCATAGATACATGCTGCAATAAAATTTTTAATAAACAGCTTCTATGTTTATATCTGCTTGCGTGTTTATGTATAGTTCTAGTTACCTGCATCAAGCCATATGAAAAATGATATTTGTTCTCTCTAATGTCTTCATAAAGTGAAACAAATGGTTCTTAATAATAGTAACTAATGAATATTTCTTTAATTTTCTCCCCTGAAAAAAAAATCAAAGCCATTTACGAAGAAAAAAAAAAATTGTTTTCTCCCTTTAATCTTTGATAGAGAAATCTGTATGTTATTAAATAGAATGTGACATATTGTCAGGAATAGGATTGACTACTTACCTGACCAAGGAAAAGTTGCTGTTGATGAAGTTGTACATTACACATTTGGATCACAACTAATTATTATATATATATATATATATATATATATATATATATATATATATATATATATATATATATACCTACCTACTGCTTTTATACAGGTTAGAACACCTTAAATGTAAGAGATGCAATTTAATTTTACTACCAGAATTCTCTTATAAATATATGCCTAACCACCTGTTTTAAGTGGAATTCACCTATTTTTTTTTTCTGTCTTGCATTAAGTAATTAAACACTCATTGGCTCATAGCAGAAGGCAAAAAGGGAAATTGTTTCTCTGGATTTTGTTTTAGATTATTCACTGGCTGAGAAAATGAAAAGTGGCTGGGAAAGTGAAAAAATAACATAAAAAATTGAATAATTGATGCTGCTTTCTAACAATTGGTTTCTCAAAGTAGAGATAAAATAGTCACTAAAGCACTGACTAGCTTCCCCAAACGAGAGGAAACCCACTTTACTTGATATATAAGCATGGAACTTTGGAAAACAGTCTGCAGTTTGATGTTCAAATTCTGTATAAATTTCACTCTGTGTACTAAATCTCTAATATCTTTTATGTATCTAGATCTACTTTTTCAAAAATTCAGTACTGATACAGAATATATACCTGTGTTTACTTGCTAAGTTTTCTTGCACATGCTTTTAAATTATCTAATTGGGATATTTTGAAAGTTAAAATCTCAATACATCAGTAAGAAAAATACAATATAGGATGTTTATGATTTTAGCATCTAATACATTTTGTACTTCTGTTTTACAATAAATTATGCTTCTGACAGTACTTTCATAAATTGCATTTATTAAATGGCATGCTCAATATATTTTACAGTCTCACTGACATTGTTTTCCATCTAAAATTCAGATAAACCATAGCAGTCACTGCAAACATCTTTAAAGAATGGGTGAACAGATGATACTAATTTTTTATGCATGAACTGACCATTAATTAACAGATTCTTCACTCATGGGAGACAGGGCTCGTTAATTTGTAAGAGTAATTATTCTGTCTTTGGACTGGGAGAGTTGATCTCTTTACTGATTTTTCAGATGTTGTTATACTTTTATACAACCCAAAATTTAGCAATTAGCATAGTGTGTGAAGTAAGAGGTCCATATCATTACATATATCTCTGTATGAGGAGAAATAGAGTCTCTCTAAATTAACCAAATGAGCTAACAAATTACAGTGGATAATTACAGGCATCTAGAGATGTGAGACTGCTAGCAATCAGACACTTGTAATGCTAAGAGAATAATTACATCTTGTGGTTTGCCTTGGAAAGGATTAAAAGTTATTTTATCAATCTGTAGTATTTTGAGTTATTTTACTGCTTATTAATGATCATCTGGGGAGCAAGGGAAATAAAATATTTTATTAGTCTTTCTAGAAGACTACAAAGTACTTTCAGACAAGGTATTACTTAGTGAATATGACAAAGAAATTAAAAATATGAAAGTAGAGGATAATGAGAGAACATTCCCTTAGCTTCAACTTCTATGTTAAACTTCTTAGAAAGAGGGTTTGTGATAAAAAGTGGTGACCTAGAACTAACCCATCTAGACGGTCAAGGGAAGCCAGCTAATATAATCTTTTTGGATTTCAGTAAGACTTTTTATCTCTCATATGATCCTTTGGAACAAAATGTCCAGCCTGCAGCTGGAGAAACACATCATGGGATGGGTGAGCAGCTGGCTCATGGGTCAGGCACAAAGGGTTGCAGTGAATGGGATTGCATTAGAGTGGTGCCCTGTCACTAATGGGGTTCCACAGAGCTCCATCCTTGGCCCTGTGCTCTACAACATCTTCATAAATTACTTTGATGGAGGACTGTGGGGGGATACTAACCAAGTTTGCAGATGATGCAAAGCTGGGAGGAGCTGTTGACTCCTTCAAAGGCAGGGAGGCCTTGCGGAGAGACCTTGACAAAACAGGGCTGAGCAATCACCAGCCATGTGAAGTTCAGTGAGTGAAAGTGCCAGATTCTGCACCTGGGATGGGGTAACTCTGTGTATGTACAGACTGGAGAGTGAAATGCTGGAAAGCAGTGCTAGGAAAGGCACCTGGGGGTCCTGGCTGACAGAAAGTTGGACGCGAGTCAGCAGTGCCCTGGCAGCCAGGAGGGCCAAGCGTGTCCTGGGGTGCTTCGGGTACATAACCAGCCAGTCAAGGGGATACTAGTAGTGCCCTCCAGGGATCAGTCTTGGGTCCAGTCTGATGATTCCAGATAATTCTAGAAGACCCATGACAGAACACAGTTAAACCCATCAGTCAAGCTGGTGGTACCTCTAGGAAAACATATTTAAGAATGAGAAGAAAATTCCAAACAGGCAGAGAGAACACAAAGAGTGAAAAACAGCAGAGAGACATCACAGTCACAGAAAACAGGAGGAGTAAGAGTTTTCCAGGCACTGAAGAAGGTGTTTAACTTGCAGTCCATGAAGGACTCACATCAGACTAGAAAAAAAGTGTGACACAGAAGGAGCAACAGAGACAAACCACTGTGCACTGTCTTGTAAACACTCCCCAAGTATTTACAGCACTGCCTCATTAAAGGGCTGAAGGGATTGAGGCAACCTTTGGCAATTAGGAGGAAAGGGAAGAGATGAGGGGTGAGAAAGCTCTGTGTCTTTTACATTTCTTTAATGACTGAAAAAAAAATCAGTTAATTTGAAGAACTATTCAAACAAAAAAACATTCCTGATATTCTGATGGTATCTCCATGAACCTTACTTTAGGAATATACCTTAAATATCTGCCAGGCTTTTTCTAGTTCTGAACTCATGGCACCGAAGGAGTTTCTAAAACTCTTTTGTTCATATTTTAAAAAGATGATCTCAACTCTATTTTCTTGAATGTGTAATCACCTTGTGTTGGGCATTCTTTGGAACCATCTACTGAATATCGCTGTGTAGTCTCGTTTCAGATTTCTGCTGGCCTAAGATAGAAGACTGATAGTCAGACTGTTCCTCTGGGAAAAGAAAAGAAGAAAAGAATAATAACCATCTAAAAAGAAACTTATATATCAAACAGTCTGTGACATCTATAGAAGATGCTGAATGTAGTTTTTATGGAGGGATGATTCTGGACTTGAACTGGCACTAGGTACTGCTGGCCACCTTTAGAAGAGTATGACTAATTTTGATCTCTTCACCTAACATATGGGGCTTTTTAACTGTGTGTTTGTAAGCAAGATAGATTTTTTTTTTTTTAGGAATGTGGCTGACAGAAAATGGGTACTTTTAGAAAATTTAAGATATCAAAAATTGTTAACTTGTATAGTGACCCACAGATTCAAAGGTTTGACAGCCTTTTCAATCAAAATTGCCTAGCTATAATAAGATATTCAGTGAACATTCATTCCTCCTATAGTAATTCTATCTTGCTTCACAAAGTTGAATCATTCTTGTAAATTTGTGGTACCTAAAATTCAAATACAGCCTGGATGAAGACATCTTTTTTTCTTGATAAGGAAAAAAGAAAATTAACAAAAATTGGTATCAAACTGTCTTTGGAGTCCGTGAGAATCCATAGGAAAGAAAGGATCTGAGAACAGATGTTCTTCAGTCTAGTAAATACATGGGCTATATATTTGCTTATTTGTATTTGTATGCATTTTAATTTTGTCTGTAAAGAAAAAGATTGATGCCATTCTTTCTTTGTCTAATTTTGGAGGACTGTAAATCTATCTGTTGTTTCTGAAGTGAATACATTGCTCTGTATTATATTGATTTTAGACATATTTGTAAAGTTAATTACTTTTATTGAGCTAATTTCAAAAGGAAATAAACTTTGTTTAGAATGTCTTACCTTTCAATGGTATTTATAGGCACTCAATTATTTCTAAGTCAAGCAAAAAATGTATTCTATATCCTGACAGTCTTAGGAGATTGTTAGGATACAGAATACATGGAGCTTGGTTTATCTCTCTTACCTCAAAAATAATTTTTTGCTTTGAGCAGTGAATGGAAAAATGTTCCACCTTACTCTTTGGGCAAGGATTTGGGTTTTTGATTTGCCTTCTTATTTTGTGTGTAGTAAATTAGATGGTTTTATAAAGAGCATATATGAATACTGTTCTCCATGTAAACTCTGCCTTAACTCAGCTAACTCTGAGCAAAGAATTCTGCCACGTAGTGGTGCATTGGAGCCAAAGTGTCAGTGTTTAATTCCTACACTCTTTCATCTATTCTGGGGCATTGCTAGAATGTTCTCTGCCAGCTGAATACACACTTACAATATTTAGCTAATCAGTGATTCAGATCTCCATTTGTTTAAATCCTCTTAATGGCTCAGTGTAGGAGGTATTCTTATGTCTGTATTCCCTCTCTGCTAACAGAGAACATTAACTGTGGAAGTGTATTTGTGACTCTTCTCTTTAAAAATATTTTTTTTTTATTTTAAGAGATTATTTTATAATGTAGCTCATTGAATGAGGGCTGCCTTATTACATGGACTGATAGAAAGCTGTCTCAAAATATGCTATTAATATACCACTGATCTTTTTAGAGTGAGGGAATTCAGACACCCAGATTCACTTTCATCCCAAACTTAATGCTTTAATCAACAGCCTGCATTGTGGGACAACTCTGAATGGGAAGAAAGACATATATGAAAAAGACAGTGATTTCCAACTTTCTTGTTTAATCTGTCACTACATAGTTAAGAATATGAGATTTATCGGGAAAGAATGAGAGGGATAGAGAGAAAAAGGAAGAAATGTAAGGAAGAGATGTAAGGAATGATACTGAAAAATAATGTCTAGAATATTTCAGCAGGATGGAAAACTGAGTTATTCTTTCTGATGCTAAGATTCCTTCTTAATTTTATTTAATTACCTCTATTAAAAAAAATAATACCAGGAAAAGATTCTTTCACTAAGTTCTGAGTATGACTGAATTTTGGAATAATAAAACATAACACCCTTTTGCTTTTTCTACATAATGTGGATGCCTTCTCATGCTTACTTCATATTGATTCAAGACACCTCTCTCTGTGAGGAATTTGCAAACTTGTTTCTAGATCAACACGTTTTGAACCAGCACATTCTCCTGAATGCTGTCTGCTTGTTTGAAGCTCTTTATCTTATCATTTTGTCCAAGTATATTGCTCTGAAAAATTTTCATGCCAAACAGAAATAGGGTCCTACCTCTAGCAAAGATGGGTCAAATAAGATCACTGATCATGTGTTAGTAAAGAAACAGTGCCTACGTTTCTGTGGATGCATTCAGGATTTGAACTGTATCTAATATTCTGGGTGATAGATAGTCTAGATAGATAGATAGATAGATAGATTTTCAGTTTGAGATGAAGTTTCTAGCTTTATGCCTCTGGCTAAATCCACAGAATAACTGCCTTCTGGAAAGTAATTACTGAGACATCATGTGTAGAACAAATTTCTTCATTAGAAGAACAAGTCTTTATTAATAGCCCAACTTTGTTACTGAGTTGGCCTTTACTCAATAAAGTGATTGCAGAGAAAGACTCTATTTAAAGTGAAAATTAGTCTGGCCTACCTTGTGCCCATTAGCAAAATAGGTTGTTCTCTTCTAATCAACTGTGTGTTCTCTTCTAATCAACTGTGTCTCTTTCACACTGTTAAAGAGAAAACCTTACCATACAAAACCAAATGAACCAATGATAAAATTTATCCTCACTGGGGAAATACCCATATATTAATAAAAAGGTAGAAAGAAAAATTACAGCTGAAAAATAAAACAGACATTTCTTCAGGGATGTTACCTCTATTCCGGAAGAATGAGTAGGAAAAAAACTTGAGTAATACAGGAGGGGAAGGGAGTCATACTACATATACCACATTAGTTTTGGAGGTTAATTTGTAGTTAGTGAAAGACAGATATATTCACAAAAGCTGCTAGTGAACCATTTAATCCACACATCATTTATTTTGCTTCTTATAAGATCATTTTAAAACCATCTGAAGAATTTTAAATTCATATGGTTATTTTTTTCTTATTTCTCCCTTGTTATTTTTGCATTATACTACCTAAAACAACTTGGTGAAAAAGATGAATAGCCTCTTGGATTGTAATATGACAGCAAGGTGCATAGGCCACTGCTGTGTTTGAACCTAATGTTGTCTAGACCAAATGTTTAGTTGGTGGAAATCAAGGTATATACAGATATGGCACCTTGGATTAAACTGTAGCAGATGGCTGCTCCCATTAGCTACTGCCTGTCTGCTGAAATGTGTTAAGTAATTATTTAGAGGTTTTTCAGACCTTTTCACTGCAGAGTAAAAACCTTTAGTGGGGACCAAACTTATGTGCTTCTATACAAATGGATGTAACATGGGAAGAAAGGAAGAGGAGTTAGAGATAACTGCACATCTACAGGGCTGTGACCTTATTGGCAGCATGGAGACATGGTGGGATGGCTCCTCAGGAGCAATGTATCCCTGCAAAGACAAAGGCAGGCAAAAAAGACAGGATGAATAAACACTGTCCTGCATGACATCCTTGTCTCTAAATTGAGGAGACATGAATTTGACAGATGGAGAAGTCAGTGGCTAAGGAATTGTGTGGATATGTGGACCCAAAAAAGCTACATTTATGACTTGATGTCCAAGCAGAGACTAGCAATGAGTGGCGTTCCTCAGGGGTCTGTATTGGATGTAACACTGATATCTTTTTTGGTGACATGACATGGAGAGCAGAACATTGTGAAACATCAGCAAGTTTGCCAATGAGACCAGGCTGTGTGGTAATGGTGGCACTGGAGGGAGGGGATGCCATCCAGAGGGACCTTGACAGGCTTGAGACATGGCTCTGTGTGAGCCCAATGTTCAACAAGGCCAAGGGTAAAGTCCTACACTTGGGTCAGGGCAATCCTAGTGCAGGCTGGGGAGAAAATGAACAAAATGTGGTCAGCAGGTAAAGGCAGGTGGTTCTCCCCTCTTCCCTGCTCTCATGAGACCCCATCTGGAGTACTACACCCAGCTCTGGGGTTCCCAACATATGAAGGACAGGAATCTACTGGAGCAAGTCCAGATGAGGGCTGTGAAGATAATCAGAAGGCTGGAACATCTCTCCTATGAAGACAGGCTGAGAGAGCTGGGGTTGTTCAGACTGGAGAGGAGGAGGCTCTGGGGAAACCTTAGAACAGTCTTCCAGTAAATAAAGGGAGTCTACAAGAGTGGAGAGACATTTATGACAAGGCCATGTAGTGATAGTACAAGGAATGGATCCAGACTAAAGAGGATGGGTTTAGATTAGATGTTAGGAAGAAATCCTTTGCTGTGAGGATGGTGAGGCACTGGAACATGTTGCCTGGAGAAGTTGTGGATGCCCAATCCCTGTAAGACCATCCAGGGTAGAGCAACCCAGTGTCCTTGCCCATTTTAGGAGTACTAGAATTAGATGATATTTAAGGCCCCTTTCTACCCTAATTATTCTATGATTCCAAGATTCTATGATTTAACAGAAAATACAATCCAAATATTTTTCAAAATAAACAAACATTGACGTGGACTAAATAGGAGTGAAATTAAGAACAATATACTGAGTACACAAGTCTGGCTAGTCTCAGAAGTTGAGTTGCCTTTACCCTGTTTTTTTTGTTTCCAGAGATGAATATCTATGTATTTGAGGATTATACCTATGAGTGAAGAAACTGTGAGTGAACATGCACACTAAATAGTTTGAACTTGAACCCCACTTAACTGCATTACGGAGGCAATGGATGGAAATAAATAAAATAAGACACAATGCCCAATACATTATCAATATTGCAAAATTAATTTCTTCCAGAAAACTTATCAAAAAAGAATATGATACCTTTATTTTGATTTTGGCAAATAATAAATATGCAAGATAGAGCAAGACAGTATGCCTTTCCTGAAGTATATTAAAGTGGTTCCTTTTAAATTACATATAAAAATAAGGATTCTGTTTAAATTATATAAAAGAATAAATTAAAGACTAGTTCTATGATTCTTATTTAAAGAGAGGGGAAAAAATAGGTTTGTGAATGTAGATAATATATGAAATTTTTCTAGGTCAAAATTACAAATATATTTGGAGCTTAGTTCTAAGGAAAAAAACATTTTATTAGACAACCTACAAGTACAACAAGAGACATTTTTTTTTTTTTTCTCAGCTGAAGAATTTATGTATTCTGTTTTATTTGTGTCAATAAGTACAGAATAAGGAAAGAAAAATCAGACATTTATGGACTGAGTTAGTGTGGAATTAAAAATGACCTAGTTTTGGCCTCAGAAACTTCATATTTCAAACAAAGACTTGAATGCAAATGCTGAGGATGAGATGATTGTGTTAGACAGAATTGGATGAGGCAGTTTTCCTAGTTGTTAGCCTTAGAACAAGGGAATGTGTGCATGTCTGTGGTGGGTGGGAAAAATGTCCATCTCCTCATAAATGTACCGTTTCAACAATGACTGTATATTTATCTAGGGCAGAATAAGAGCACAGCCCACATATGATGCTTCATCCTAATGCTTACCCATGCTCTGTCTCTTTTCTCTCTCTTTTCAGTTCTGAACTTTCTAATTCAGAAGAGTCTGCTTTATAGCTTTTAGTGAATCTCTAGCATGTGGTCAGGTCTTGACACTTTAGTCTTAGTAATTTTTTGATCTTTTCTGTATCCTGTGGCAAATTCAGCTTCTTGCATTGAAGTTAATGAAGAAACGCATTTTTTTAAACCCTGACTGTTAATACCTTACTAATACATTCTAAACTTTTTTTTTTTTTTTTTTAAGATAGAGTGAATAAGCTCCATCCATTCTGTTTTATCTACCATTTTCTGATGGTTGAGTTTTCATGTTGACAGGAAAATGAGTTACATAGTCAGTCCTTATACTGAGTGTACTCGAATATAATTTTTTTTTGCAATTCCTAGTAAAGGGTCACACAATTTTTAAGGAAGTGACACTGAAGTGTGTCAGGGAGCTGATGCCTCAGCTCATTTTGGTTTTGGTTTTTTTAGCAACTGGCCATTCAATACCTGTTTAAACTTCAGTTCCTTTAATTCCTGATATAGTAAAAGTCTTACAATCTACATAGATTGTATATAATACATAGTCGTTATATGATATATAGTCATATACAATACATAGTCATTGAATAAAACCCATTAATTTTGTCAGTGCCATAGGGTAGTAAAGACCATTGGCTGCCTGGGGTCTGGGAAAGTATTACACATAAGGATTCATCACAGAACTGGCAGGACACAACCCTCACCAGCTGGTGCCTGTCCCATCAGCTAGGGAGGGGCAGGGAAGCCCTGATGCACAGGGCTTAAAAATCAGGGTTTGATGGCTGAGGCTGCAACGTGTCTTCTGTGGAAGTGTGCATGATCTGTCCTGTCCACAGTGGATTCCAGACAGAGCTAGATGGAGAAATAGTCCATGACACCCCTAAACTTCTACCAGACAGAGGATCAGGTGTCATTTCAGACGTGTTTGAGGAAGGGTGGCTGCTGCTTGGGGGCAGGAAATGCAAGAAGGACACAAGAGACACAGGAGGACACTGCAAATGGGACACGAGAACGAATGTCGAGTAGTTGGAGAAAGTGCAGAAAGAGTGAAGGAAATGAGTGGAAAGAGAAATTTTTGGGAACATGTAAAGAGATGAACCCCTGAAAGGAAGTGCTTTGTGATGGATAAGGGACACCCCTGAGGGTTTGCATTATTTGTGTTACCTGTGCTGGAGCAGGGAGACTTCTGAAGGGACTGTGGCCCAGAGACAACCCATGCCAGAGCAGGAGAGCAGTATGAAACAAGAAGTAGTTGCAGAAAGAAATCTCTGTGTACTGTTCCCAACTTCCTGCACTGCCTGTTTCCTCATCAAAAGGGTTTGGAGTGACCGAGTATAGTGTAGGGTGGAAGCAAGAGTGGTTGAGACAAGGAAAGGGGAAGAGTTGGACTGAAGCTGAGGCTGGACAAGAGGGAGCCAAGGCATTTCCCCAAATATTTCATTACTCACTCTCTTAACAAATAATTAAAAACTGATAATTGGCAATGAATTTATTTAAATGAAATTTACACCCAGCCAAGGTGACCAGAGCCAGAAGCAGGCTGATGTCCTCAGGGGTTGATGGTGGCAGGGAGTGATGATGCAGTGTTGAGACATCACTCAGGATATGGACCAGAATAGGCCTGGTGAGGGTAACTGGTGTCAGACATAGACCTGGAATGGCTGGACAGGGCAGGGGAGTGGGGGGAAAAAACAGGGGCAGGCTGGTACATCAGTATGCCAGCTGGACATCTCTCAGGTGACAGGGCGGCGGTGGAGCTGTCACTTTTGTCAATCTTTTTCCAGGTGAGGGGAAACTTACTGAAACCAATGAGAAGGAGAGGACTGTTATTAGAAAACACAGAAAATAATCCCTAAATGGATGTCAACATTGGAGAAGAAGGGACATGCCCTCCAGGATGACAGTAATTTCCTGTTATTACAACCCTTCTCTGCTTGAGGAAGACTGGTGACACAGACCTTAGGACCTAGATGGATTTTATAGGGATGTGCATAAGAGAGGAGGAGGTATTTTAATTTTTTTTGGATGGCAACAGAAAGTACTATTATTAATGAGGTTTTCTAAATACATTTAGACTATGATTGCTGGTATAATTATTGCTTGTTTTATCCTGATTATATTGCTCAGTTTTTATAAATAAAAATTCTTGGTTATATGTATTTGTATTTAAAATATTTATGACATATTTCCTTTTACTCATACTAAGATTTTGATCTTTGAGATGTTTTCACTATACTTTTGATCTTGTTTCCATCTTCTTTTCCATTGTAATTTTATTCTTACTGAGGAGAATGAAACAGAATTTTACATATTAGTGAAAATGCAGGAAAATATTGGATTTGTACATGGAAAAAGTACAACACTTTCTATTTTTCTTTTTTTTTTCTTTTACTAAATTCTAATATCCTGATTTGCTTTTATGGGCACCTCTGAATATCAAGCTAATGATTTTTGTGATAACTGCTTTTGTAACCCCTAACCATGCTTCTGACGGGTTGATTGTCAGCTCAGAGCTGATCATTTTTTATTAGAAGTTAGACGGGTTTATTAAAATTTTTATTAGAATTGTAAAGACAATTATTATTGCCTTTAATCTTATCTTTATTCTTATTGAAGTTCATCTGCTGTTTTAGTTGCTAGATTCTGCTAGTTCCTAGTTCCTTCTGCAATTATTTACAACCAGACTTTATCCTTACAAAGCAGAATAAACTGTCACCAGCAAACTTTGTCACATTTACTAAACTGTATATCAATATTTTCAGAAGTGATGCCAGTGTAACTCATCATCATCAATTACTCAGTGGTTGGTGGTCACCAGTAGCTGACCTCTCTTTCCTGTGAGAACTGACTTTTCCTACCTTCATTTCCTGTCTTTTTCTAAACAATTTAACATTGCAAAGCTCTTTTATGTCACTGCTGATCAGTTTCTTTAAAAGCATTTGACAAGAACCTTTTCAAACCTTAGGAAGCCCAAGAAGATTTTATCCATTAGATTACCTTTATCTTATGGGATATTTGAGAGAGCAATTTGATTTTCATTGGTGTTCACAAAAAGCCATAAGGTACTCATGAAATTTTCTGATGACAGAAAATTGGAAGTTAATACCCATACAGAAGTAGTTCAGAATATCTGATAAAAAGAATTAGATGATCTTAGAAATGGGTTGAAATATGGGTGATCATCCATTTATAGATTAAAAAAAATAAATTCTGATATAAAATGGAATTTTTCTACTTCAAAAGGTCCAGAGTCATAGAAATTAACATTCTGAGCAATTACATAATGACTAGATTATTAAGAGCAGAACAGGAACAGGTGAGGGGTGGGACATACCACAGGCTCTATCAGAAAATTGTTTCTGATACAGAAAAAGAAAATACATATAACATTTTACAAGGTATTTCTAAAATCTCATATTGAATCTTTTATACAGTTCTGGACATAATTTTTCTTTTAAAGGTGAGGTGACCAATAGGAGGTAAAATCTGGGAGAGGGTATATCTTGCCTTCAAGAAATAAACACCTAAAAAAAGGATGATTTAAGTTAAAATATGTTTGCACAAGAGCAAACAGGTATAAACTTTCTGTGATCAAATGTGGCTTATATGTTTCAGGCATATTTTTAAGCATGAAGGAAATTAATACTGAAAACACTGTGAATGGGATTATTTCATGAAGCCTTTTGCGGTATTAGAGCACATAGTCTATTACAAAATAATGTCTGCAGCTGAAAGATATCTGTGACCTTTCAGTAAATGAGTAAAGTAGAACTATATTTGCTTGCTTCTTTCCCCCACCCTTCTTTTTTGCCTTCTTTCTCATAAAGGTTTACACATATTTGCTTAAGGGTACATTTTTAGTTCAATGAAGCATAATGATATAGAAAGCTGGGGTGCCCCATATTGTGATTCAGCTTTGGAGCTGGTTTTAGAACTCTGAAATCATAGTTTACTGAGATGCCCTAAAGCCACAGAAGAGAATGAGAAAGGAGCTCAGCAGTCCACTGACATGTGAAGGTAACTGTCTAGCAGTGGAGAACATTCTCTATGATGAGTTAATTCATTCTTATTAATAAGAAGATCAGAATTTGAATTAGGCTATGGAAAATATAGAAAACTAAAATACTAAAGAAAGAGGTAGTACAAATATATTCATAATCAGGTAGAGGGCATAAAACCTGGGAATAGCAAAAGTAAAGTTTATTTAAACTGGGGAAGTAAGAACACTGTTGATCAGAAAAAAAGTATTTTCTTTTAGTTGCTCGTATGAGTATAGTTATACTGTACTTGCAGAGAAATTTTGATTTAGGATGTGTTCTATAACAGTTGCCAGTTATAATACAGTCATCATAATGTTAAAATCTTCAACTTTTTCCAGGCAGTACTTTACTTCAGCCTTTGCATGCAGTTTACTATATTTGCGTGTTCATGGGATTTAGTTATGCATTGCTGAGGATACTGTTTAGAATCTCAAATCTGAGATTTTGTGTGGACAAAGAGGCTAAGTGGAATTTGACACACAGTGGCACCTTGCCATTTACAAAATATAAAGAGGAGAGAAGGAAGATTAGTCACATGAAGAAGCAACAGGGAAAGAGCATTTGATCTTGTACCCTCTGCCATAAATGTAGAAAAGAAAGAAGGCAAAAAGTGACTTTTCTCCTTGTTGCCCTTCACGTCACCTCTTTCTTGTGAACTTTGATTTTTAGCATTTTTCCGATGAAAATGAGTTATAAGGGTTTTCCAGAACTTTATGGTCAATAGCTGAAACCTAAAAAAAACCTGAATTTTTCTGACTCCTTCCTCTTCTAGCTTGAGGGTTGTTAGTCATGCTCTGCCTTTCAATGAGAGTGGTGGCAAAAAGAGCTTCATGCAGAACAGGAATGGGATGATGTAGTCTGGCTGACAAATTCCAGCAGGATGTGCTGACACCCTTTGCCATTTTAATATACATCCTTCCTTGTTTTACTTTTAGAATTGTTGCAGTTTTAATTAAAAAATCCTCATATCCACTTTTCCACATTAAAGTTTTCATTTCAAGGATGTGTCCGTGTGGGTATCCAACAGATGTCTAATGTTCCTAAAATCCCATCAAATTATTGAAACATTAAAAATCTCACTGCACTTGAAAAAATATTTTAAACAGAATGATGATTGCTAAAGCACTAAAGGTAGTATGTAATTTAATAGAATTTAAAAGAGAAAAACATGAGGGACAAGTATCTGTGAGTCCTGCCTTTTCTTAATTGATGTGTACAATGATGAGGTTCAGGTCACAACTATCTTTTATTAAACTAAGGTAAGATTTTTAAAGGAGAGGTGAATGTTCTTAGCCATAATAGGGGAGAAAAAGTGTTGTCTGAGACCCAATTCTCCAGAGAATTCTTGTTACATTACTCTCAATACTTATATGATGGTGCTACCATAAAATAGAGCCTAGCTAGGTTAGAGATACACAGTATAAATACAGAGAAAAATTAGTCTCAGACTAAGTGCCTATAAATAAGATACAAGAAAGGATTTGCTCACAAATCTTCTTAAGCTTGGCAAAAATCTAAGTATTTTCACTAATTCTAGTGTATCTGGGAGATAATATGTGAATACATATTGCATATACTCTGTCTGAATCAGTTAACTCTCTTGTTTTCTTATGACATAATTGACAGAGGGCTGTGAGGAGGAAAATTTTTGTTGATTGTTATCAACTTAATGAACCTTGTGAGTTTGTAGTGCTGTAGCTGAAAAGGGGTGAATTTGAACTTGACAAGATGGGAAATAAAGTATGAGGTTTTGAAATTTTCTAAGGTGTCTAAAAAGTCAGTGTGTTTCTTCAGGCAAATGGTGAAGGTGGTCTAAGCAGAAAAAAAAATAATTTTAACTTTCTCCAGTTTTATATTTTGTGGACTATTTAATGAGCTAAAGACTGTGGTCACCCCTATCTAAATATTCAAGTTTTTATCATTACTTTATTGAAAACTATTTTGTTCTACAGAAAAGGCTTCTTTGACTTCTTTCTTGTCCAAATGGTTATCTGTGACACACTCTGATTTTTTCAAGGAAATTGGCCCCTTCCATATCTGTCCCTTTTCTACCTGATTGGATAACAATAATAATAAATTGTATTTTTTATTTAGGAATTAAAATACAATCTACTACAATCTGAATCTTTTATAAGAATTGTATCAAAAAGACAATTCATTTCATAAAGGTAGTCTGGGAATTAAAACCTGCTCTTATTGCAACTGTGCCTAAATGAGCAACTTCAAACTTCCAGCCCTTACTTGATATACTACCAAGAAAGACTACTGAGGAAATCAGCAATGTATTTATGTAATTTGGGCTCCTACAGTCAGAAAAAGTGATCGTTTTAGTACCTCTGTGTGTGTACTTCCTTTCAATATTACTTGTTTTCATTTGTAAGACAGAACGTTCTCTTTTACACCCAGTAGAGTGTAGAAAATTCAGTCAGCAATCTTTTCATGATCCCTGGAGCTCATGGCACACAGGAGGAGTAATCTGAAAATCTTGTTCCTACTAAAATTCATTTAAGTGAAAAATACTCAATAGCTTGTGAGATCATGACTTTTGTATCATATATTGTCAACAGCAGTTTGAATGGGAATGTAGCACATTTTCACCTGTAATTTGTATCTTGTCTCACTCTTTCTGGATAATCTGGATCACATAGAGGAAAAATGTGTTTTTCTTTGAGAGGCAGGGTATCGCAGTTCCTGCTGAGTTTACAACTAACAGGTGTTGTAAGATAGTGCCTCAGAGCATGATAGTGCTGATTAGAAATATCTTACCTTTGAGAAGAGGAAGGACTTCCACATTCCACTGACTTTCAAACTCAGCAGGAACACAGGGCCAGGAGCTATGGTTTCCTTCATATTTACTTCTGTCCTTGTCCTCATTCAATAACAATTTCATTCCACATAAAGAAGACTCCTTTTAGGTTTTCTGAGCTATTACCATAAAGATTGCAGAAAATCCTAGGAAGAGTTTGTGAGGAAAAAAAATTGGCACGGAAACATCAAAGTGAAATGAATTATGAAAAGTTTCAGCTATTAAAAATAAAGTGAAAAGAAATATGAGGATGAATCAGGGCTGGAAAGAAAGGAGGAAGTGTCATTAAGATAAAACTAGTGACTTTCTCATGAGGAAACAGCACTTATGAAAGGGAGGGTATGCCTTCCCCACACCCCACATTTTGCCTGTGAACCTCTTGTGTCAACATTCACGACCTTGTGTCTGTACAGTAGGAGGGATAAGCCAATTTATGTAGCTAAAAAGTAATCTGTCATAATGTTGCTTTAACAATCAGAACATAAACAGTAGCTCATGGAGGTCTAACAAAGCGCAGAAGGAAAACTTCAGCAATGGTAGATCTCAGCCGCAGCCCTTCAGTGAGTAAGGAAGGCAGCAGCTCAGAATTAATGGTAGAAATTGGACATAGCTCAGAAATTAAAAAAAACACAAAGATGATGAAAAGTTTTGACAATTGAACCTGGAAAGTATAGTTAAAACAGAGATGTGTGTTTTCAGTCTGAAAAAAAGAATGGTAGGGACAGGTGTAATGACTATGTAAATGCAAATGGACAAAATAAAGGTGAAAGGATCAATTATTTTCAATTTTCAATAGCCAATAAGTACAAAATGAGCAGTAATGGAACAGAAATAATAGTAACATTTAGTAGTTACAATGTTAATAGTAACAATAGTGAACCTCTGATGTGTTCAAAGTCCAGGAAGAACTAATTTTCACAATATTTCTCTGTATTTAGTGAATATTATCAATTAATTTTAAACATGAAGAAAAGGTTTTCTAGCTTTCCCTAGTTCAATTAATGTAATGCCTAGACTAATACTGGAAAAGATTTGTATTTGTTTTCATTATGAATATATCAGTGCTCAAGATTAAATCCGAAAAGGGACTGATCATTCCTGAATGTTGAACACCTACACTCCATGTATACTGAAAGGAAACCAAAACAAGCACTTCATAATGAATTCCACAAAAAAGAAAATAAAAAGCCTACTTTCTAAAAAAAAAAAAAAGAAAAAGAAAAAAGAAGGTTACCTAGAGTTACAGCCCATAGAAAGAATATTAAAAACAAGGATTCCATCTCTTACAGACCCTGTAGCTTTACTGGGGCTGCCCAGAGATAGTATCTTAGGTTGACAGGATAGAGTTTTTCCCTAAAGGTGAATCCTTACAAACTTAATCTTAAGGACTGAAGTCCTTCCATTTAAATTTATTCTTCAACGAATATATAATATTTCTCCGGAGGAAAAAAAAAAAGAAAAGTTTTTTGGTTTTTTTTGGGGAAAATTTACATACAGGAACAAAATGTATAACAAATTTTGGGATGTTCATATCATATTGTAGGCCATATAGGCATTTAAGGTTCATATGCAGTGGTATTTTCTTATTTGGATTGAAAATTTGCCTCAAAAAAGACAAAATATTTTCATTGTCTTCAAAGTGCTAGGAGTTAATTTTCATATTTTATACTGTTGTCTTAGTCAGTCTAAGTAATGTCATTAAAACCCTCTTTTAGGGCATCTGTGTAAGATCCACAGAAGTGTGTTAGATGCTTTACAGTCATGCAAGAATATAAGCTGCTACTTTGAAGTGATTTCAGTTTAAGTAGACAGTTTACATAAGGAAGGGAAAAAGAAATTTTAAAAAAGGTTGTATAGAATAATTTTCCTTCTCCCTTACGCTTTAATCATTTTCTCTTACTTGTTTTGTTTCACTTAGCTGCCTTAGAATGATATAATACTGGGGGGTGTTTTTCTTCAGTTGATAAAACTAACAATATATTCAGACACCCTCTCACTGCACATTTCAGGAGTCTTAAAGTCCATTAAAGTAACTTTATCTTCAGCTGATTATCATTCTCTCTACTTTATTATTTCCCCAACCTATGCTCCTTACTTCACCATGCTTCAATTTAAAGTTGTTCTCATTATATCTGTCAGTATGCCTTGTCAGGGACTGCTTTGTCATACCACCTGATTAGGATTTTTTAGAGATTAGACCAAAAAGAGCTTCTGTTTTGAACCCACTTGATGAAGAAATTGAGATTTTTCTCACATGCACATCTTTTGGATGGAGTGCCAGTGCATTAAAGAAATATTAGGATATTGTGAAGACTAGGCTAATTTTCCATACTTTTTTAATCTCTGTAAATGATTTTAGTACTTTTCACTATAGTATCCATCTAAGGATTCCAAGAAACTGTTTGAAACCTTGAAGCATAGGACTGCTAGCACCTTCAGGCAACAGCTTAAAGAGAACTGCAGACAACTGCATTTATCCAGTTATTAGTTCTAACTTGATTAGAAAAACAGAGGATGTAGCGTTTTAAAATCTTAGTAAATAATTGGAAGTTAAGTTTACTAGGCAAGAAAAGAAGAATGTTTTTATTACAGAAACAGGTGTTTGACTTGAGCTGTTTGAAATGTTTTACTTCATGCGAGGTATTTGAAGGTGTAATATGGTCACATTCATACACATGATATTTTTATATATAATAAATTTATAGATAATTAATTTATATATAATTAACATTATTTATTAATTAATTGATTATATATATATATATATATATATATATATATATATATATATATATATATATATATATATATATAAATTAATTTTGTTAACCACTCAGCACAAAACCATTGATCCTGTGGGTTTAGTCAGGGTAGTTTGCGCATGAATTATAGACAACCTGTTGTGGATAGACTCTTATGCCTGAAAAAAATACTGTAAGTGGCTGAAATTCTATCCAGTTAGTATTTACAAAGTTATGGTCAAAAGAATTTCAGTTGTATGGCTATAACTCAACAATATAGGATGTCACAGCTAAAGACCATCTGTTGTAGCAGATAATAATATACTGATGCTGTCAAATCTCACGAGTAGAACAGGGTTGCTGACCTGAAGAATACTGGAGGAAAGCAGATGTAGTGACTCTATCTGTGGCCTTCACAATCCCATGCCAGCTGAAGTAATTTCTTTAGAAGACACAATAGATGAGTCCTCTGATGTCAAATCACTAGACGACTTCACTGTCATGATGCAATTTAGGTAACATGGTCTTTTAATACCAGAAATCTGGTGTAATGAAGCTAAGTAGACACCCCTAAGGCTTATTAGAAATGCATCTTCCTGAACCTGTGTTCTGCCCTTCTCTTTCCAGCTGAACACTTGCTCATACAATGTTCATTAATCAGTTCAAAGTACTTTCAAGCTGCATTTCCAAGTTTCAATAATATTATCAACAAATCCTTACTTACAGAAAAGATGTCTCCTATTGACTCTGGAAAATCATATCCTTATTTTCTTCATGCTGTGAAGGTCGACTGCAGTAGTAATACCTCTAATTCACTTAAAACCCTTATGGAGACAAATTTGTAAAAAATTGCTTTTCCCCCCTTTTTATAATGAGGTAGAATTACTGGACTGTAGCATTTTTGCTTCTGTATTTTCTTCAGCTTTCAAGACTGTTTAAATCAAAAAAGTTAACAGCCTTCTGTCATAGTAAAAAATAAGTATTTTTTAAAAAAATTAATTTAGAACAGGAAGCTTTTTATTATCTACTTCAATAAATGCAGAAATTTCATATGTCCAAGCATACCAACTGTGAAGTTTATTACAAAATTTTAAGAATCAGTGTTTATTGAGGAAGAAAAAATCAACTGAAGGTTAAACACTGTGAGAAAGACAGCATTTTCCTTGTCTTGGAAATTTCCCTTCAAATTTTACTTACTTGATTTGTTTTGGAATTTGGTTCTATGGTGTTAAAGGTTTAGTTAGTCTTGTGGCTGATCCTCAGCCAACAACTAAACATCACACAGCTGTTGGCTCATTTTCTCCTGGTAGGATGGGAAAGAGAATTGGAAGGGTAAACGTAAGAAAACCTGTGGGTTGAGTTAAAGACTTTTTAATAGGTAAAGCAACCGCTGCATTCTCATGCAAAGCCAAATAACAAATTCATTCACACCTTTCCATGGGCTGTCAGGTGTTCATGCAGCCATCTTCAGGAAAGCAGGGCTCCATCACATGTATTGGTGACTTGGGAAGACAAACACTGTCACTTTGAATCTCTCCCCCTTCTTTCTTTTTTGCCCCAGGTTTATATGCTGAGTGTGATGCCATGTGGTATGGAATACCCCTCGGGTAATCTGAGGTCAGCTGTCCTGGCTGTGTCCCCTTCTAAACTCTTCTGCACCCCCAGCCTCCCCGCTGCTGGGGTGGTATAAGGAGCAGAAAAGCTCAGTGCAGCTCACATTCAGGTGGATGACAACATCTCTGTGTTGTCAACCCCAGTTACAGGGCAAGTCCAAAACACAGCCATAGGGGCTATTACAAAGAAAATAAATTCTGAACTCCTAAACAAAACCAGCACACTTAGCCACTAGTGGAATCAACTTAATACTGAAAGGCTGCAACAGTACTGATGTTAACAGCAGACCATTTTGTATTTCACTACAGTTTCTTTTTCCATTCTGCTTAGAAATGTTAAAAATTATCACAAGGGAAAATTAGGAAATTGTATATGGACAAGTTCTTCATAAGCTTCTCTAGGATTTTGTTCAGATTTGTTAAAATGAGCTGTGGAAAAGAAATAGATTTCATTAATAAATAATTTTTTGCAGGAACAAAGTCACTACAAGCATATAATAATGTTTAATTTCACTTTACATTGTATTCTGATAATTATTAGTAATGGTGAGTTGTTTGTGATAACTTGGACTTCTTACTGCTTCAAGAATTCAATTTTGAAGACCACCACCCTCATGAAAATTGCCAGTCTGTTTATGAACTACTGTGAATCTTGTGATGCCTAGAATTGTAAAATCTAAAATTTAGAAATTCTCTTTAGGCTGAGCAGGAAGTATAATGCTGGAAAAAAGAACAAGGACCCTCTCCTGAACAAGTCTGGCCAACATGTGTGCATTGGAATTCCATTTTCCAGAAAATATATAAATTAAATTTCTGTTACATTATAATAAGACAAATATCCATGTAGAACCATACTAGAATGCTCTTAAATAAAATACATGATTTTGCAGTATAAGGACTCTCTTGGTTTTTTTTATTCCTGATTTAGTGACTTATTATTGTGCTTGGATTAATGACAATGATATAAATGACAGTAAGGTACAAGTAACAATGGGGAAAAATGAATTAGAGACTCACTGAAAAGACTAGGCTGTTACTTTGAGTGTGCTGCCTGTCATGATGATGGGGGAAGAGAGTGTTCCTGGTAAATGGAAAAAAGTTTTATGAACATCTTTTAGACAACAACAAATGCCTGTGAACTTTAGACAGGTCTGTCCAACCTCAGTGTCTGTAAAGATCATGGAGAATTTCCTTTTGAAAAACATTTCACATGTAAAATAAGATAAACAGGTAACAAGGTAAGACAAAACCTGGTAACTAACCTGGCTGCTTTCAGCAGTGCATTGAGCAGCAATGGGTAGAATGAAAGAGCAATGAATAGGATATACCTGCAGAAGGATTTCTAACATTTTCTCTTTCAGCATGATGATTTGGAAGTAGAGGAACTGTGGAATTAAGAATTGATGGGTAGAGATTTGGATGCATCACAAGGGTCTAAGGATAGTAATCAATGCCTTGATAGCCATTTGTAGCAGGGTACTTCTGTGTTGATCGCTGTGTAAATGTTATACTATATCATGAATAGCCACCTTGATGACAGGTTAAAATACTTCAGCAAATTTGTGGGTGATGCTAAAATTGGAACAGCAAACTCTGGAGTTTCAGCCCAAACAGATCTTGACAAATTTAAGACTGATCGACAGAATTCTGCAGAGAAAGACTGAGAAAACTGGGTTTGTTTACTATAGTGACAAAGGTGTGAGCCAAATGGCAGATCACAGCTTCCTGACAGAGAGTTAGAGACATGATGGGGTAAAGTAGAAGATGATAAAGGCAACATCTTGAAATTATTGCAAGGAGTTCGGAGTGGACTTCAGAAAAAACTGAAATTTTCACTAAGTAGTATAATGCTAGAACAGGTAAGCCAAAGAACTTGTTGAATCTCCTTTCTTGAAATAGCTTAACAGAGCTCAAAAATCAGGTTTCTTAAAGAAATTAATAACAATTAAAAGAACCAATATTTTATTAATAAATTAATAAAAATGATGAAAAAAATCATTTTAGCTGTTATGTGGAGTGGGCTTGCCATGTCACAGGCTATGTAAAAATTGAAAATATCTTAAACATGTAGTACAAATAAAGAAAAGCAAAGAGAAGGCAATCACAATCTTAGGAGTATATAGGGATTATTTGTTATCATCATAGGGATTATTTGTTATCATCATACCTGATAAATGAAGAAAATAGAAGCTCCTGTAGAACAAGAAAGGACAAGTTCCCTTTTGACATAAGAAAACATCCTTCTGATGGGCTACAGGTGACTGAAAAAGATGTGTGAAAGATCAGACTCCTTAAAATAAAAAGAACATTTTTACGGTTTATACTTCAAAGTTTCTAATGAGAATTAAAACAAAAAAAATATTTTTACATCCTCAGAGATTTGCAAAAACATTCTTTCTTTTCTAATTACAAGAATGAAGCAAATTTATTAACTATGACAAAATCTTAAGGTCTTTGTCCTGCCAGAAAGTGTGTGATAATTTAAGTTTAAATACACAGATGAAATTGAGGCTAAGAATAGCCAGATTACATCATATATTGTCATTTTCTGACCACATGAGTATAGAGAATCTTCTAATCTGATTGAATTGACAGCTATGAGAATACTTCTTACTGTCACTGGACAGTTTTATCCAGAGTAGCTTTAACAGAAAAAATTAGATTTTTTAAATTTAGAGATATTTTTCATTTCCTTAGTAATACACCTATTAATATTTGTGCATGTTACCTCTATTAATATTTGTGCATATATCTTCTTTAATAAGTAAACCAATGTTGGAAAATAAGAACAACATAGTTAATTATTTAGTTTTGATACTCTTTATCTTTTTTATTTGCATAGCAACTCTGGTACCAACAACTCAAGCAGTACTTGTTGTATCATCTTGTACCTCAGAGTTGATAATCTCAATTCTAGTTGTGTCCTCCAGAAAAATGTCTTAGAATCTGTACATTTTATTTCCATATCTGCCAAAGAGAAGTAGCAGTTTTTATCCCTGTACACAGTGTATGACTGAGTAATTTACAATGTAGAACAGAAAAGCTAAAAACTTTTAAGATGGACCTTGATAAACTCATAAACAAATTAACTTACAATAGAATTTATGGTAGCAGGGGAAATAAGCTTGACCTTATGGGTCCTTAGTAATCTTGTGTTATTAACAACTGCAAGTAACTTGTAAGATTTTGAAGAGAACTGCAAAACTCACAAAGTCTGATAAAATTTTCAGTGTAAAGATAACATAAGAAATAAATGTGTTTACATGACTTCTTTCTGTTGTGCTTTGACTTTATTATTGGTGTTTATTTCTGAGAGATTTGTTCATTAACATTCCAAGTCAGTTTGCCATTGTACAAGCCTGGAAACATAGATAGAGAAGAGATAGAAATACACATCTGTTATGAAGGGCCTAAATGTTTCTTTTGGTTCTGCAGGTGGCATAATGAACATAAAGTGGCCAGAAATGAGTAAGGAATTTGGTACTGTTTCAGCAACCAAGGAAACAGCTCTTTCTTTGTGGCATTTTGCAGTGAATATATCCTGAATGTTGCATTTGATATTAGAAGCTACATTCCAAAAGAGATATTAACAAACTGAATGAAGTTCTAAGGATAAGTTTAAAAGGAAACCCCCAACCCCCAACAAACAAACAAAAAAACCCCAAACTCTAGATCAAGGAGATGGAGGGATTGATTTCTGAGGAAAGATAAAAGAAAGCAGTATGTACGGCTTGACTCAGCAAAGAAAAGGGGCAGGGAGAATTAGCATGCTACAAATAGTTTGAAGTCAGTAAGAAATAATTTAGTGCAGGACAAGATGATGAAGTAGAATATTGGCATTAAATTAAGGAAAAGAAAAAAAAGGAAACTGTAAACTGAATGCCAAAACAACCATTGCAGAGTAACTATGTTGACCATCTGATCGGATTGAAATTACAACACAATGGAAGTTGTTACACTACTAAGGTTGATCTTTAACCATTTATATTAAAAATATCAGAGATATATAAGAACATTGAGTCAGAAATTAAGATTTTTGGTGATACTGTTTTATTTTATGATCCGATAAAACATCCTGGCCTGTGTTATGAGAAATGTTGCCAGAATATAAGTTACTTCCTTTGTTTGAATTTTTTTCTAGTAAATTGCCACCGTGAACCTATACACCTTAAGGTGTCACAAGGAAGAATGAAGAAGAAAACAGTAAAGGATAATAAGGAGAGTTTTGAAACATGAAAAGAGAGAGAGAGAGAAAGAATAGAAGCTGTGTAAATAGATAATTTGTATGTAAAAGTAGAGGTTAATATTGTCAGGGCCCTAAGAACAATATACATGTCTAACTGTCCTTGCTCAGCCTCACCTGGGTCCTCCCAGTGTCCCTGTGTGGGGCTCAGGAGCCCAGCACAGCTTACTGGGCCTCCAGTCTCTGTGCCAGGGCTGGTGCCCAGTCCATGGCTGGCCGGGAGCCAGTCCCCTCCCTGCCCTGCAGGGCCCTCACTGGGGCACCCGGGGCTTCCCCCAGTCACCCTTCTGCCCTTCTGCCTTGGGCAGTGGGACAGCACTGCCTGCCCAACCCGGGAATTCCCCAGGGCTCCCAGCCCACAGGGAGCTGCTGCCTCACACCTCCACAATAAAGAGTATACTCAAGAGAGCAACTTGTAAGTGGGTGAGAAGGGATTCTTCTAAATCATAAGTCATTTGCCTCAGGGGAAAGAAAAATACTCTCAGCTGTTATGCAGCTCAGCTTCGCAGACAGCTCTCTCTTTTAGAGAGGTGACACATTGCATGCTATTTTTTTATGACAAGTTAAAGTTTTCTGTGATTTTTTTCAGAGCAAAATTGTATTTTCTGCTAACATGTTTTCTGCAAACTTGTAAGGACTCCTTGGAACCGCACGGCTTAAAAAATGTGATGTTTTCATTCATATACATAAAATATATGTACACTTTGATAAGATATATGTACTTAGCAGTAAGTTTACATTAGTATTGCTTTTACATTTGTAATGCCATTGTGCAAAAGTTACAAGACCTTGAAAAGTTTCCACAGCGTTGATAATTCAAATAAGTTTTGAAATTTGCTGTGGAAAGTACAGAAACCTGTCAGTGTTCTAACACTTGAATTTAAAATGGCCAAGATTATTAAAATCAAGCAAATCATGCTTTAATATTATATTCATTTCACTTTTTTCCAGCTCTTTGAGAACTCTTCAATTTATTGCATTGAATCAGTGTCCTTTGAAAAAGACCTGATTATGTTGCCCTTGCAGTTCCAGAACTCATATTTTAAAAAGGTCAAAATGTTTATCTTTATAACAGAAAAAGTCATAGCTACTTATTGGTCTTGAAGTTGTTTCCTGATCTGTTCCCCTGATGTTAATTTTAGTGCTTTGGCTTTCTTATTCCCTTTTTCTTATAAGCCTGAGGTATATGCTTTTGATGTACATAATTCAAGACAAATAAAAATAAAACCAAATAGAAATGAGCTCTTTGATCTTCTAAATAAATTGCTAAATTAATCTCTTTTTCTTACCTAGTTTTTGAAAAGGACACTGGTGCTTTTGATGTACTGAGAGAGCAAATTTCCCTTTAGATACATACCTCAGTACTCTTCTAGGATTACTGTTTTGCTCTGTCACGAAAAACAAAAAGGTCAGACCTTGGCCTTCTAAATGATCACCTTTCCAATGACCATAAAGGAATCACAGGTTTTCCTTTTATAATTGTTTTAACCTCTTTGATTTGTTCTTGAACACTTCTGTTGATAGCTCAGGGAAGAAATTTTTGTCTCTGTAGAGCATGGTCCCATTCACAGCTGATAATGTGATAATATAATTTTACAATTGGTGTAAATGTAAATACACTTGACATGTAGATAATGTAACATGACTTTTGAATTCCATAGTGAAAATATGCAAAAGGTTATAAATTGAAATTATACTTAGGCACAACTAATGCTTTTTCATCTGGCAATCATATTTTTCTGTCATGTCAGAAAGCTATATATTTTAGTATAAAAGGAAGAAAATCTTGATGGGAAAATGTTGTTCTTTAATAATGTTTCTTTTCATTATAAATAATGCTAACTATTTTTCTTAACTTCTTTTTTATGTAAATGTCTGTCTTTTACATAAATATTTTTGTTCAGAGAGTGAAAAATAGAGTAGTCTGTTTTGGAAAAAGGAAAATAACACCTCTCAGTACTTTTTGTGTATGAAGTGTCTCTGTTTTAGGTATGAAGCTACTGATTGTTGTAGAGACTTGATAGCTTTTGACATATTTCTTAAACCAATATTTAGTCCAATCTTCTAAATATTAATTGGTAGAGATGACAATTAGACTTGGAAGTATGTGACAGAGGAATGGACAGGCTCTGTGTTGTCAAATCAAGAGCAGATTTTTATTGGTTTTTTTTCTGTATTGCCCTTGGCAGAGTATTTTCATGGTAAACTTCTCTATCCCATGATGGAATAAAACACCAGATAATTCATAAGGGAATTAACTCTGCTGTATGAACTCTTTTCTTTGTAATAACAAAAATGTGTCAGTCAGCTGGGTGTGAGAAGGAGTTAACCTGTTTGCACAGCATTTCTAGGTAACATTACCTTTCATGCTGTACGTCTTTCACAAGAGGAAAGCTCACTTTACAGCCATCTAAGAATTTACTGCTCAAGCAAACACTGAAAATGATTTTGCTACTTTTTGCCTACTGTCCAAATAGACAGCTACAACATTTTTTAAAAAAGCTCATAGATATTAATGTTACTCATAATTCTTCTTACCTGTTATATGGACTAGCTTTGAATTAAGTCCAATCTGTTAATTATGTCCATGAGAATTCCATCAGAAGTGGGACATAAAATAATCTTTCGGACACTAATAAAATTTGGACCTAAGCTGAGTCTTTTGTTGTTCAACACTCCTTGGACTTGAAGAGTTCTCAGTATTAAAACCAGAATTTTGTGTAGTAAACAATACATTTGGAGTTTGACAGCTGATCTAAAAATGTCATGTTTGTATCTACACAGTGTTATATTGATGTCTGAGCCAAGAAACCTGATAGCACAGTTTGGCTGACTTTCTTCCTGAATCAAGCTTGACTAGAAACTTGTTTGGTTTCATTCCTAAGTTTTGGTGTATGAGGAAGCTTAAAGGCTGTGATTGTCAGGGCTCTTAAGATGCTCATAGGTCTTAACTACCCTGACCAGCCTCACACCATCTGCACTGTGTTCCAGAAGCCTCATGTGGGCTGAGGCCTGATTAACCAGTCCCCTATCCTGGGCTATTACTGAAACCTACTTGTCCTGTTTATGTTCATCTCATGTGGGCAGACCTTGGACCTACACCGAAGGTAAATTGTCTCCTGAAAGGACCTCTCATATGGTAGTTATATCTGGCTTCCAGTCTTGTCTTTGGTCCTGTCTTCTGCTGCTCCTGACTGGATCCCTGGATAAACTGTGCCTGGTTCATCTCCTTGCTTTGTCTGGGACTGATGCTGGACTCTGTTATCAGCTCAATGACAGGTCCACTTTGGCTGGGAAGTGCAGTGACCTCTGAGTGCTCTGAACACTCTTGGCTGCTCTTCCCTGTGGGGTGGCTCTGCCCTTTGGGATTCCCTGTACAGGGTGGTGATTCTAAGCAGCGAGGAAGTGGGATGGTAATGGCAAAAAGCCAAGCAAACTAACCAAGCCAAAACAAAAACCAAAACCATTCAATGGTAGACAAGAGAATTAAAAAATCTTGTTGTGTAAAGAACTGGTGAACCTCACCTTGCCTGACATAGAGATTGATGCACCAGCTGAGGGCTAATCTGTCTTTAGTGTTTCCTGCTTGTACCGGTGAGATTGGTCTGCTTTGTGAAAAAGAAAATCAAGAATCATACGAAGTATGTGGTCATTTTAAGGGAGGGGTTTTAAACTGGGGGTGTCCTGTTATCACTATTCCTATGGTTTGTCCAGCAACTACTATTTATTCTGTTTTCACTGTCTTGTTTTCCTAGTGCAGATGTAATTTTATATGTGTAATTAAAAGCTCTAGAGAATTAAGACTTAAAAGTGGAATAATATTTTAAAAAATATGAATTCTTTAACCTGCATAATAGTATGTATTTTTACAGATAGAGAATATTTTCTCTCAAAGAGGGCATGAGAAACACATTTTTTGAAACACTTTGTGTGTTTGTTGATTAAAGTATTTGTCTGTTCCCAAGATAATTTAAACCCCCAGCATCCTAAATAAGGAGAACTGATGTTGGTGGGCTTCTTACATGCTTGTGTAGTTTTTGAATCTGACTGCTGTTCTGAATAGAAATATTTTCCTGGTTTTATTTATTTGCTTAAAATTTCATCCTGCAGCAGCATAGAACCATTTTAACTAAAAAATAGCAATAGCTAAAATGCTTTCTGTCCCTGCTTCTTTTTTTTTTAATGAATGAACATTTTTCTAATTGAAAAGCTGTTGGCAGGAAATGTTTGACTGGCCCTAATCACTTAAACTACATATTTGAAAAGGGAGATCAGCAGAGAGTGTTATGGACTTGGAACATTTATACATTTAGCAAAAGTAGAAAAGTAAACAAGCATTGCTCTCTATTTCAACAAATGTTGGCAAGATCCTAGATCTAAATAGATATCTTCAATAAGTTAATATACTGGGATTTTGCCAAGATTTCCCTGTATCCATTGTTGCTTTACTGTGACAGAAGCTAGGAACAACTCAGACCCAAGCAGCTTCTGAGTTATAGGTCTCTTAAGATCCTAAAATTAGTCTCTAGAACATATTTTTTGCAACAATTACATATAGTTTTCAGTGTATTTTTACAGTTTTCCTACAAATGGTTGCTGTTCATAAAACACTGATAGATTTTTTATCAATGTAATAATATTCTCTCAACCTTCTGAAGTTGTTAAAAACAAGGACAGTATATTTTTGGAATGCGTTGTATGTGTTCATGTTGATATATCAGTTCATAATTTACTTTGCTGACAAACATTATTAGCACAGGCTTAAATCACCTTAGCTACATCTGAATGGATATGGTGCCCTGAAGCATCCTTTGCTCCCATTTTATTTTTATATTATTGTGTTATATTAGAAGCTGATTTTGCCACTTAAAGGATATACAGCATTTTCTGTCACATACATCAAATTTTACACAAATCATGATTATTGCATGAAAGTATTTTTAAATGTTTTTAAAATTACATGTCATGGCACATTTATAAATACCATTGCTAGCCCCAAAATTCCACTATGACATAATAGTCACAATTTTTATTAGCTCTTAAGTTACTGTGTAATTTGGGAGAAAAAAATAACTACAGGAATAACCAATCAAATGGGGAGTGTTATGATATTAAAGATACTGCTGATTTTGAGGCTATCCAAACAAAGTTCAGCATGATAGCTAGGCATCTTCACTTAGTACATGAAATGGACAGGCCCAATACCTCTGCAGCCTTAATTTGTTCCTCCTGTATGTATGAATTTGGATAGTTGTGTTAGTTACATAACTGCATACAAATTAAAGGATCATTTCCTTATTTGCTTGTTTGGGTTTTTTATGATAAGACTGTAATTTACTTCATGTGTAGTATTTTAAATTCTTGTCTAATAACTGAAAGACTGTAGTGTTTGTGTTCCTTTTTCTTTTAAGGAAGCCATATAATTATGATTATTTCATTGGATGACTCAGCTGTTTCTCAGTACTATCAGTTTTCACTAAACAAATTCACCACCAGAATAATCTTACAGATTTATTTAAAACACTTGTTGGCGCCTCTCTAATTGCTTCTCCAGAATTTGATAGGATCAAATTTAAATGTATTATACTCAAATACTTCCTATTCAGAAAAATGTAAAAAATAAATAAAAGGATACTGTATAAAAACCCTTTTTCAAGTATATTCTGTTTTGCATATAGGAAAGTTTTAGTCATTTGGCTTTGTATCAATATAGTGGTTGTACTCTAGCAATGTTATCAAGCTTGTGACAATGTCTGAACTCAGATTCTAACAAGTACAAAGTAGAGCTCATATTAGGGAAAAAAGTGTGTGAGAACATATAAATTAATAGCTAAGGAGGTTAGAGTAAATTAAGTACATCATTTCAGTCCTTGTATAGAGAGAATGGGTGGTACAGAGGCTCTGAAAGAGTTATCATTAAGAGTTTATAAAATTTAAGATTACTTACCTTAAATCAATCTTCCTGTGATTACAGTACAGTTATCCAGTTAAATGACATTGAAAAATTCCAAAGAATTTTCAACCAGGTCAGGTTAATAATGACAGAAATAGGCCATGCAAAGGCAGTTGTTTTGTCTTCTCTTTTTTAGTGGATGTGATCAAGGTAAATTCTTCAGTTTCTATTGCTATCTCATAAGTACTAATTTATGCAGTTTAAAGGTACTATTCTTTGGTTTGCCCAACATGTTTAGGAAATTTCTTTAGATTTTTTGAGTGAAAACACTATTTTTTGTAATGCCTTTTGTAAATAAAATCATTCTGTGTCAATCTGCATTAGCATTTTTTGGAATCTAGTTGCATTCCCCACAAGGGCATCCAGAAGATTAACTCAGGAAAAGTCCTCTGTAGATGTGGGATTTCTCTAATGTTTTGATGATAAATTTTTTTGGTTGCCTAAGCTGCAGCAAGTCCCACAGTAGAGCACTGTAAAATTGCTGTCTGAGTAATAGGTCTCTTTCTACTTTTGTGTTCCTTTCTCGTACTTTGCTCTGTAGCACTTAAAAGAACACCACTGAGGTGTCCTTTTAAAGTAATTTGTATAAATGGAGTGCATCAAAAAGTCATCCAATCATGCAATTCCTTGTCTATTCTTGCTAATCTATATCCTCCTTTGACTCATGTAATCACACAGAATTCTGAAACTAGCAAAAGCAACCAAAATAAAAATTTCCAGATATTCCAGATCAGTCAGCTATGAGCAGCAATATAATTATTTGTGGGTTTGAGAATGTCATCTTAATGATTATACTTGACATAAGAATAGTTTAATTGAGCTCTCTCAATAAAACTGAGTGTTTAGGTGAAACTAAAAGCTTAATTTATTTTTTTTCCTGAGTTATAGGTATTGAAAAATGGCTGTTAATGGGAGACCACAGAGACCACAGGTAACATCTAATGCAGTACATACCTCTGGTACACATAAATTTTGCAATGGTAAACATAATATTTGTTTCATGGTTTGCAATATAGAATAAAATCAGATGTGATGGAAATGTACAAATTTAAAACGTGGGATAGATAGCAACAATGAGAGTGTTAATAATAGAATAATGAAAGTTATTACTTATTTATATTTATAAAATACTTTTTTTTAACTTAAGAAAATAAAAAGCTTATAAAATACTTTTTTTTTTTTAACTTAAGAAAACAAAAAGCCTTGTGACCATTCTACAAACTCGCTCCTGTAAAACAAATTCCGGAGGCTCATGTGGTGGTCTTTCACTCATAAAAAAATCTGAATTTTTTCACAGCAAATTGTGGGGGAGTGTCACTGACTATAAGGGGACTAATAGTTCTAGTCTTTGATTAACATACATCTTTCCATCTTTATTGCAAAGGGCTTGTCCCAAAAGGGAAGCTACACACATACCTGAATTTATATCATATGAGTGAGACACTTCCTTCTGAAATCATCATTCCATTTCTTCTATTGCCTTTCAGAGTAATCATCTTCACAAAAACATAAATTGGATTTCTCAGCATCTTTGGATACAGCTTATTTGGTTGGAAAATAGATTTATGTCCTATGTATTTACTATTTACTATTTACTATTACAACAGGATGCTCCTCAACCTGCAACAGAACTTACGGACTATTCTGCCTGAAGTGATTCTTGGATGTGTCTGATGCAGTCATACTCAAACACAAGGTCTAAGAAGCTAAGCTGAAATTTTGTCCTAGTCAAAATCTGTGTCTTTGCAGACTTTCACATTTATACCTAATACTTTTCTTCTACTGATTTGAATCAGAGTGTAAATTTTAAGAAAAATCAAGTAATGTGGCATAAATATTTTTTTTTCCTTCAGATAGGCATCTAATCATGGCCTCTTTTCAGGAGAAAATCAAATTGTATTGGTACTGAAATAATTGGCATTCTTCATACTGAAGTGGAAATCTTGGGATTGTGTAACACTGAGAGCTGATAATTTTTTTTAATCTGGTTAATTAGATGTATCTGAAAGAGGCTACACACTAGGAAGTGAAAGGTTGGCTATATCACATAGAATAAAAATCTTATCAGTTCATTTGAAAATAAATGAAATTGAGAGCCCTTGCACCAAGGCATATGTCTAACTTCAGCTTATGATATGATAAGTATGATAAAAGTGCAAGTCTGAAAACGAATATCCAGTAAAGCCCACTGCTGGTTTGCTCACACTATCACTATTCCCAAATCTAGTGTGACAATCTTTAGAAATTTTAATATTATGTGAACATTTCTATAAACTGGGAAATTTCTCAGCTCATATGTTATTGTTATTTTTATAACAGGCAGATTCCTGTCAAGCACAGAGGTATAGTGGAAGTAAAACCACATAAATGTCCAGGCTTGAAAAAGTTGTTAAAAGCTCTTCCTGGGACACTCCCACTCCTACAGTGTGAACAAACCTGCCAGAAACAGGTAAGTGTTGCTCTTCTAGAGGCTTCTGTCTGGCAGATCAGGCTGCCAGCTGGAGATATATTGTGGGAAACCCCTGGTGAGCAAGTGCAGTATTTTATAATATCATTCCAGCTGGCAGACTGCCTAGGATGGTATTTCTGTGCACTCTTCAAAACACTTTAGGAAGTTTATTAAGATTGCAGGCAGCAACCATGACAACTGGTAGGAACTGTATTTCTCAAGTGCACTAGAAAAGCACATATACAAATAAATGTATGTTGTGGGAATATACAGGTCAATGCAATTCTCTGTTGTAATTTCAATATGTATTGAAGAGCGTGGTAGCTGGCCTCTGAGCATTACAGCTTAATCCAGGCAAGAAGGCTAATGGAACAAAACTTCACACTAACATTTTTGTACTTGTTTGTGTGCATCAGGTGCTGGATCATATTTTTATGTAACTAGTCACACGTGAACCTGCAGGAGGGTCAGTTAACAGTTATAAATGATAACAATGAGCTGCTATTAGCATATGAATAATTTTCTATTTACTAAAGACTAAGACCTCAGATAAACCAGGTGTCCTGATAGATCTTGTGATCAGTGGCCTGCTCTGTGTGCTGTAGTCAGATCCTGTAGAACTGTGCCCCACTAGAGAGAGCAGGACCTGTGCTGTGGCTACCTTTTGTTCATGGCTCACACTCTGTGGAGCAGCACTACTCCTGCTGCTTTCTAACACACAGACAAAAAATCATCCTAAGAAGTAATGTGAGGAAAACTAAGCACACAGCAAAGCAAACCCCATTAACAACTGAACAAAATTAGTTGAACTAAAAAGGAGAAAATTAAAGTATAGTGAAGCCAAAACAAAATTTAAAATAAAAAAGGAAAAGTGGGAATAAAGAATAATATTTACATTAAAAAAAGTCCTTGGCAAAAAAAATTAAATCAAAATCTTACCAAAGCAAGGGAAATGGAAATGAAAAGGTCTAACATAAGCATGTTAAAATAGAAAAAAAAATCTCATATAAATCATAACTTTTAAGTTATTTGTTTTGATAATTTTTTCTGTCAGTGATTTTAACCATCATAATTTTAAAACCTAGTCTACTGAAAAAATTCTGGTTTAAGTGGACAGAAGCCTGGACAATGTTTGGTACATAAAAAAAAAAACCAACAAAAAACTGAGAAATCTGAGGTTATGTGATTTTAATCCCATTATTATGATGATCCCCTTCTTGTAGAATTGGGTTTTGACTTTTATATTTTTGTATAATAGCTATAGCACACTGCAGCACACTAGTAAATAATTCTTATACAAGAAGTGAAGAATTTGTTCCAAGGCATTAGCCATCCCTTCACTACATTAAAAAAAAAATTCCTACCATTTGATTTGCAGATGATACAAAGAAGAGGGGTGAAAAGGAAGTGTGATTTTAGCTATAGTCAGATATAATTAGACTGACAGATCCTAGGACAACATATATTCAATTTTAGACTCATATTAAGTACAAAACAGCATTAGTGCTTTCTGAGATTCATTCACTGCCTCGTATATCCTTGGAAACACGAGTACATTTCTGTGTCATAGTCACACTCTGACTGTTAGCAAACGACCAAATCCAAATATTTTATCTTGTTTGGAAAGTTCAAAGCTGAATACTTATCTTTTCTTCTCAAAAAAACATTTCTGCCTTTACAGATTTCTTCTGGACTATTTAGAAGCTGTCACCTCTGAGTAGGGAAAAGGGTCTGTGTAAGGACACTTAAGCTTCAAGAATTTTGTAGTAGAAACACCAAATAATTTAAATCTATTTTAAAGATCCTTTTTTCCAAGAAAACAAGTGTTCCATTTCCCCCTTTAGTCTTACTGCAGGAAAAACTATCACAGAATACCATGAAAGTGAATTGCTGCCCCATGACAGATGGCTGAGAATTGAAAAAGGAATTACTTTTAAGAACTGATTAAGTACACAGTTTGCTACCTGTTTCCTGCAAATATTTTTTTTTTTAAAAAAAAGGAAACCCAAAATGTTTAGATAACACCAAAACTATTTTGAGTCTCGTTTAGAATATGGCTGTGTTCCAATTAATGGCAATTGTTAATACTATAGAGTAAGCAGTGATAAAAGCAAGTGAACTAAAACACTGAGGAAATTAGTTCTATTTAAAAAAATCAACAGAAATCAGTAAAGCAGTAAAAGAGCAATGAAGTCTAACAAGTAAAAAGTTTAACAGTAGCAAGCAGACTACATAGGCCAATAGTTTCTAACCTCTTCCTTGGATTGTTGGCTAAAGCCAACAGAAAACATTCTGTTCTTAGGTAACTCATTGGCTTCTGTCTCTGTGAGGTTTAGTTGCATCAGCATTTCTTGTAAAGATCTTACAGTCTTGTTGCAACTGAAGCAAATATCACTTGGGGCCAGATTAATCATTGCTTTTTCTTGTGTACTCATTTAAAACATTGTAAAAGGTGTTAAAAATGTTTAGTCTGATTTGTTGGGCAATGCTGAGGCAGGCCTCTTACACTTGCTAGAATCCAGGAAGAGGAGGGAAAGGCAAAAATTATGTTAGATGTTGTATAAATAAGCATTTCAGAAAGCTATTTTTATTTTTCTAGTAGACTTTAAAAAGTCATTAAAAGAATAATTTTTCATCTAAATATATATTTATTAATAGTAATCAAGTTTTGTGGAAGTTGCTAGCCTTAATATATTGACATTGAACCCCTGCTTATAGCTGTCTGAAAAAACCACTCTGAGCTTCTAAAACAAAATAAGAATATCCCTCCAGGCAGTAGGAACTTGTGTAGGGAGAACCATTTATTGAAAAACATTTCCTTTGTAGCCCTGCATAAAATTTTTATTTGATATCAGGATTTCTACAATCGAGTTATATTTTGTTATGAAGAAAAGAGACAGATGATAGCTAACTTAAAGTGAAAAAAATATGAATTGAAATTACCAACCCAGAGTTTTAAGTAACCCATTAAAAATGGTACAAAAAGATTTTTGGAATTCTGGAAGATGTGGGAATGATTTTAACTTTGCTCTAGTCCTTATTTGTGGGTAAATATTCTGTATCTTGAACAGATGGAGGAGTCATGCAGTAGCTGAATTACTCATGCAATGCCATGTAAGGAAAGTATGATTAAGCAAGAAAAGGATACAGATATTTTGTAATCTAGGCACTAAACAACCTTCCTGTTTGCTGTAAATGATTTGAGCTCCATCCAGCTTTGTGTTGCTTCTTTAAACTTTTCATAAGTTTCTCCTACATATCTCATTGTGACCTGAATGAAAGTAATTCTATGAATGTAATAAAAATACAACAAGGCAATTACATGGAATATATTTGTCTTTGCAAATTTTGAAATTAATGCTTTGGGCCTTATGTGCATCAGGACCCTTCTCTATACTGGCAGAACTCTGTTCTTGCATGCTGCAGCACCATTGAAGCAATTTAAATTTAGCACTTTAGATTTCCCCTCTGGAACTCACAAGACTCTGGAACTCTAGGATCCAAAAAAACAGTTGGCCAGCATTTGATGACAGTCCTTCTTGATATGTTTGCAATTATAGCCAAGCCAATATTCAATATTAGGTGCTGGAATGTGCCAGCTAGGCATTATTAAAACCACTATTGTGCTCCAAAATGTTCTGGTGAGTAAAGTCTTTCGCAATTGATAATCATTCTGTCATGTTTTGGTTTTTTTTTCACGTTTATGTGCTATGTAAAATAAATTACAACAGTATCAGATTATCTGCTCCACAAAAAATAATACATATGGTTTGTAGTAGAATATCAGATCACTATATATGTCTGGAGAAGATGCTTAAAGTTTGGTAAGTATCATTACAGCAGCCTGAAGGTTGTCATTATTGACAATATATTCCACACTCCTTATGGTAATATTTTAGAGAATTTAATATTTTAAGGGTAAGGTAAAGTCACTGATTCAAAGAGAAGAGATACCTACAGGTAGATCTTCAGTACAAGAAATATTTCTGGCTCTTGGCAGGATTTTATGCAGTAAGCTACAGTAACAACAGGGTTCCATTTGCAGCTCCTGTGATCGTGTTTACTTGTTATCAAGTAGCAATTGCTGATAATGGACTCCTACATAGGCTCTGGGTTAAGATACAATCCTCTTTAACTAACCCCATGTCTGAAGAAACAGGTAATTGACCATGTACCTCTCAGATCATATGCTTATTAATCACCTAGATAGTTTTCTGTCCAGTCAGGTACATGACGAGATCCTCCATTTCTCACATTTCCCCTGCTCTTCACAGAGCAATTAACCTAAAATGTTAAAATCTACATGGGAAACAATTATATCAACAGAGGAGATAATTTACATGCTTTGCTGAAGCAAAGGCTCTATGTACTGAAGGAAAAGGCTTTATGCAAAGTTAGGTAGGGCTAAAAACCTGCAGTTAAAACAGATTTAAGTGATATGATTAATCTAGAGAAAATTTACAGGTCTCAATTATAAGGAAATGTAGGTGTAAAACTAAATCCTTACTCTTTGCTCTTTGCTCTGCAGTCTGTGAAACAATAAGCTGGCAAAATTCAGTGAAACATTTAAAGCAATGTTAGCAAAAATGTCATAAAAAAAGGTTGTAAGAAACATGTCTAGCTGCCTGCAAGACAAGAAAAACTGAAAAAAATAGATTTATATGTGTACTGGCACAGAGACTAGGCAGCATGACAGGCTCCATACATAGTTAATACAACTACACGAAGAACAGATGTTCTGTCAGTAGAGTGCACAGCAGGCCATGAGCAAAGGGTAAGCCAAAAGTTTGTTCTCACCAATCCATAGCCTTGGGACCATTCCAGCAATCTGAATTCCCCTGTGAGAATTCCTAATCTGAAGTTCCTGAGGACATAATGCCAAAGTTGGAGATAGTTTCCATAGAATCACTTCTACCTTCCCCCAAAATGCATATATATCCAGATCAAAAAACTCAGGAGTCATAATGTCTTAGAATGGTTTGGGCTTGAAGGGACCTTAAACACTATCTATCTCCAACCTCCCTTGCCATGAGCAGGGAACTTTTCACTAGACTAGGAAGTTCAAAGCTCCATCCAGCCTTATCTTAAACACTTGCAGGGACAGGGAGGCCACAACCTCTCTGGGCAACCTGTTCCATTGCCTCACCACTCTCACAGCAAAGAATTTCTTACTTATATCTAATATAATCCTGCCATCTTTCAGTTTAAGGCCATTCCTTCTTATCCTATCTCTACATACCCTTGACAAAAGCCCCTCTCCAGTCTTCTCATGGGCCCCCTTTAGGAATTGGAAGGCTGCTATAATATCTCCCTGGAGCCTCTTCTCCAGGCTGAACCACAATTCTCTCAGCTAATCTGCATTGGAGAGGTGCTCCAGCCTTTTGATCAACTTGGTGTCTCTTTTCTGGACTTGTTTCAACAAATCCAGTTTCTTTCTTGTGCAGGGGACACCAGAACTGGATGCAGTACCACAGCTGGGAAGTCATAGCATGCCTATGAATCAGTTAAATTCAACTTTCTGCACTGAGAAATAATGCATTACACTTTTGGAAATAAGACATCCCCAGCTTTCTGATAGTTATAATTACCAAGAAAAGGACTACCATTTCACTTTAAAACATGTGCTTTTAAAATACCATAAACATATATTAAGCACATTTACGTACGTAGAGTCATGGCATATGGAGTAGTGTAAGTAGTGAAGCATTTTGATGATTCTGCATAACACTCTAAAAATGTTTCTTCTAGATTGTGACATGAAATTGCACCAACAGGAGTTGGTGAGATTTACTACAGAAGACAGAATTGCTAATGAATGGTGCGCTGCCAGGTAAATAAATGCCAGCTTTTTTGAAATTATTTTCATATGTGCAGACTTAGTTCTTGAGCACATATAATGCCTATGCACAATTTCATAAATAATTCCTTCTTTTAAGTTTTGTAATATATGGCTGGTGTTCCAAAGTTGCAAAATGTACATATCAACCTGAAACTTGAGTTGATCCTATTCCTCATCCCTAGGTTTACAATCTCTGTTCACCTGTGTAATTGTTAGAGAGAAAAAAAAATGGTGCAAGGAATGCTTTTCCTAAGGAAATTGACAATTCCACAAGCGTCAAATTCTCTCCTCATCTTTATGACTGTTAAACTTTTTAACTTTCTTTCCTAATCTTTTTGGTACCGTGATCTGTGTTGAGAATGGAACTTGAACAACATTTTGTAAAAACTGCTGGAAATAATACAGTTCAATGTGTTCTAACTGCAATTTCATTTATATTGCTATTAAAAAGCATCACATGAAGTTTTCCTTTTTATTGTTGTTGTACACTCTGACTTTTTTTCATTATATGAGTGATCAAAAAAAATGATCATTTGATTCTTTTTAAAGAATCAAATGGGCTGTGGAAGTGTTGACATTTGAAGACTATTAAGGACTTTTTGAGCCTGGATTTTATTTATCCAGTATGCTAAAAGCAATAATCATAGCTGAGTGTTCCAATCTTAACCTCATAAAGACCTTTCTTCACATTTATGTGTAGAAATAAATTTAATTTAGTCTTATAAATGGTAAAAGATTTTTGGAAAGGCAGGGGTATTTTTATAAGTTTTATGTTTGTTAGATGCTACTACTCATGCAAAGCATGTACTGAAGCACTTTGAAAGTTATTCCTAGTGGTAGAGATATTCTCCTATTATCCTGCTATTGTCTCTGTGCTTTTTATATTCTGTATTTAGGTTCAAATTTCCCACTTTCCTCTTCTGTTCTCATTCCTGCTTGGTACCCTTTTTTGGATGGAATAAGACTCATGATAGCTAAGAAATTAAAAAGTCTGTTTTTGCCATTCTAGGTTCTAATTATTGCTATGTGGCTTACTGCATTTACTATATTTAAAGCTATCTGAAGTTCCCAAAGTATTTTATTACACTTGTTTCATTTAATATTACATATGTAGAAACCATTTACTGGTCCTGCAATATGACCTGGCTTGTGAATTAGTATTCATACAATATGAGACTGTTTATGTAGTCCTTTTCTCTTAAAAACACCATCTCATTAGTGGTTGAGGAAAATCATCAGCATAGTATGCTGTCTGATAGCTTGTTTTTAGGTAATATGGTATACAAAGGGTTTATAGGATTCCAGTATATTTAACAGCTCTGTTATGACCCTTGAAGGCAAGGGCAACTAGGTTCTTGTTAAAAGAGCCCTTGGGGAAGATTAGAGTGAAATGACAGTGAATGATTGGTGTTTGTAAATAAACATGTATGTATATATATATGTATATGTATTGTGCAGGGTTTATTTTAGAACAGTAGTGGCAATGGAAAATATCTAAGTAGACATTTTGGCTAGTAATTTAATTTCTAGTAATTTAACAGTACAAAAGCATAAAAATAGCACTTAAGAAAATGTATAAGGAAGAGAAATAAAAACAAACAATAAAAGTAGAATGTGGAAAGATGTCACCCCTTGTGGATTCTGGGACAAGATTTGATTGTTGCTATTTTGATGTCTGTTGGTTGAAGTGATGGCCACAATCGATCTGCTGGGGTGAGGGAAGCCCTTGACACATAAAATTCAGTGGGTTAATATACATTTAGGTTTGGGTGGAATACCTTTGTACTTCCTCTTGAGAAGGGAGAGTTTTGCAGGGCCCCAGAAATTAGTCAGGAGGTCTTTGGTGGTGTGTGACACCTTCCAGTACATGACAGCTGTCTTCCAAGTCAGCATAGTTGAGCCAGTTATGCACCATCAAAAGGAACAAATACCTTCAGGCCTAGGTGGGAATGTCCTGTGTAAACAAACAAATTATGTATATAACATATATTTAATATAATACAATATGCACTATATATATATATACAATATAATGCAATATATAAAGCAATAACTTTCCTGGGGGAAGGGTTGCAACTGAGCCAGTTGTGTAAGGGAGGACATGGGCATAATAAAAAAGCACTTTTGTTCCCCCAAACATCTGCTTCTTACAGCCTTCTCCTTCATCTGGGTCAAAACCCAGCTTGTATTTTCCAGGGGTGGGTATGCACCCTTTCTGTCTTATATAGATCAGAGGTTTTGCCACCAGACAAAAACTCTCTTTGCAAAAGGCTCCACTTTGGTTTGGGGTGTGCGTGCAAACCCGGCCTCAGCAAAAAACCTGCTGCTTTTGCAAATGGCCAATTGTGTGAGCCATTAATCTCTAGCATTTCAGTCTCTCACACACACCTTTTCTGGCAAGGTCTTTTGAATTTTGTATTTTCAATTCATGGAATAATAGAATGGTTTGTATTGGAAGGGTCCTTAACAATCATGTAGATCCAAGCATCCTACCACAAGCAGAGATACCTTCCTCCAACTGAGTGGCTGCTCATCCAACCTGGCCTTGAACACTTCCAGGAATGGGGCACCCACAATTTCTCTGGGAAACCTGTTCCTGTGCCTCACCACCCACAGAGTACAGAACTTTTTTCTAACATCTAACCTAAACCTACTCTCACCAATTCTTTGCTTGCAAAACACTTGTGCTGTCATATGAGATATTTTGAGGGCTTTTTGATTATGTATTTTATTTTAGTTGATAAAGTTTAATGCTTCAGCCTTTTTTGTAGATTAAGAACTAAATATCATTGTTACAATACCAACATAAGCTTGTTTCTAAGTATTTATTGGTGTATGAATGACGTGAAAACTATCAGTCCAATAAATAGTCTTTCTTTTCTTCTAAAAGTTGATGAGTATTGGAGAAAAGCTGATACACTAAGCATGAGGTGAGAAGAATCAAAGGAGGGAATACTAATTTTGAATGCATTATTTACTTCCATGTCTGTTTTCTTTATATTATTCTTAAAAATGATATTTTAATTTCTTATCATGTCTAAGGTGTCCTGTGAACAAATTAATACAATGATAGGATTTGAAAGAAAAATTAGTCATTTCAAAAAGTTATGCTGAAAAATATAGATAAAATGAAATATCCTTTATTGATTTAATGAAAATTAAAGTGAACAGGACAGAATCACTAAGCAGAGGCACATAAACTAAAGTATAGAAATAGAAGGAACTGCATCAGTTTAATAATCAGATTGTGTTTATGTAAATATGAAGGTATTTAAAATCATACATTCAAATAAGAAATTTGATGGCAATATATTTATACTAATTTTTGGAACATATATTTTCAAAAGCAGTTTGCCTCTCATCTTTCCTTTTAATCAAAAGTGTATTAGAGCCAATGAGTTTTGCCACTGAAGTAAATACTTAATTATACCAAAACTGAGTACTTCTGGAAAATCTTGCCCTAACATTTACATAATTAAATTACCATATAAATGACTGCATTGTAGGATAAAAGCAATTTTATATTACAATTGCAATTGGCTGGTTTTGTTTTCTTTCATGTTGCTATGTTTTAAGTACTTGGTACAATTAATAGTAGTTAAATATTTATGTTTTTTTCTAATATATTGTGTTTCAGGAATGCATCTACTGAATATAAAAATTACATATTCCTAAAAGTCTGATGTTTTATTAAATACGAAACCTTTTTTTCTTCTTAAAATCATATTTTAATCTTAAATCCATCAAACATTTTCTTGAAATTGTCTATGGAACAGAACAAATAAAACCTAATCAAGCTGTCATATTTATTAAATGTTTGACAGTGGTTGCTGTGTGCCTAAATTTTAATTAACTGCACATGTTCTCAAAGCTTTGCTATGTTTTGGGGTTTTTTTTTCCCTCACTCAAGAGCTATTCTGTGATAGAGTAGGTTGTTTGTAATATCTAATTGAGAAATGCAGAATTCAAGCTGTGTGTAGGTGATACATGAATTTTTCACCCCTGCTGACAGCCACATTGACTTCTGTGTAATTCTTTAAACTGATTCAATCAAACTCATGCTGTTTATGCTTTTAATTGATTGAATTAAAACATCATTTTAAACACTTAATCATTCCATTAGGCAGGATTGTGTTTGCCTAGTCTGTGCTCAATCCAGTGCAAAATAAGCACAGATTTCTTATTCACAAGGGATGAGAAAACTCATTCCTCGGTCTCTCAGTCTCCCTGGTTTGGTAGCCTCATGAAAGCATTTCACAAAAGAAGATCTGCTCTAGTAGTAATTAACCTATGAGAGACCATAAGGTTTATCCTGTTTTTGGAAAAGCAGATGTAAGCATTGACCCATCACCTCAGAATGAACGGGTTAATAAAACTTAAACTCTGCTGCTTTCAAAATAGACTCAACATGAATTTCTACTCCTTAGAGTTTTCCAGCAGAAGCCTACAGAAGAGTGCTGTCAACCTAGAACATATATTTTCACAAAATTTAATCTTTAAGAGTTTTCTTTACTTAAAAGAGTAAGAGGTACAAACACATCATGAAACTTGCAAACCTTGGCAGCAACCTTTTGAGAAAAGTAACAACAGGAAATGTCTGAACCACCAAACAAATGCTATTGAGGAAGAAAGTTCTCTGACAAATTTAATTGCTTTCACAATTCCTGACTAGAATTTATGGCAAACTATGATTTTTCAGTCTATATTTTGGATTAGATTTACTGTTAGTAATATATTTATCAACAATGGAGAAGTAGACTGTTTTCTCTCTCTTATTCCATTTATTTTAACTCATACTATTTACTTTCTTCCACCTAATTTTTCACAAAACTGAGTTTTTGCCATTTTATTTTTTGTTTTCCTCCACAAATAATGATTATGGTTCTATAATGCTACTTTTTGTGTATTTCCATATTGTATAGTATCCATATAGTATAGCATCCCTTTCATTCCTCTGAGATGGTTCCATATGCATATTTTTAGATATTGACCATGTAAAGTGGTGATAAAAATATTTTGATAAGCAGTTGAGACATATGACAAAATACTTTGTGGGAGGCAAGGAAGAAGCCACATACATGATCACCCTAAATTTTCCCTTAATTCCATATGAATGCTGCTTATATTAAAAATTCTCAGAAGCTTAAAATATCATCCATGTAGAAATGAGACTTCTGAATACAAAATTTTCTGGTTTTATCCAAACATGGGTACTTTTTATTTTGTATTAAAATTTTATTGGCTTACAAGAGGCATTATTTTGTTCTGAAATGGTAAGGCAGTTTTACTATATATTTGGTTTAAAGAGTCACTGTCTCATGATTTCTATGCCTGATGCCTCTCAATGATATTAAGTGTGCATATCTACAATGTTAATTTTTTTATTTCTAATTTCACTCCTGAAATCACAACCTGAGCTGTCAGGCTCAAGCTGTGTTCTTCTCTTTGTATCTGTCATCTCTGCTAATAAGGATTTGCATGCCAAATTAGGCCCTTGGTTACAGATTAAATTCCATTATACTCGTATTATGTCCTCAGTGATAACTCCATAGTATTATAACCTTCACTTTGGTGATACACCTGTAACTAAATAAATTTTAAGCCTCATTCAAAGGTTATTGGAAACAATATGTCTTTATAGTGACTTTAATAAGCTTTAAATAAGGTCTTTATGTAACAACTCTGTTAATGACAAGCAAGAAGGATTAATAATCATTTTCTTAGCTATGTCGGTTAGTAGCAACAATCAAAAGTGTTACTGATTCATCTTTAAGGGAGCAAATTTTAAGCAACTATTTGAATTCAGACATGAAAATAACAAATTTACCCTTAAGAACAATATAGTTAGGGTTAGTGAAAAAAAGTTCTGCTTTTAAGTAATCACAGCACCTACTAAAATTGTATGTTAGGTTTAAATAGAAGATTTCTTCATCCTAGGAATATATGTCTTTATTACTAATAAGAGAGTAAAATTTCATTAGTACATATTTTTGAATGAAAACAGTGGAGAAAATTATCTATCTGATAAATATAGAATGTATATGAATGTTTAAATAAAATATGTATCTATTATAGGCCGCTAAGGTGAGAAAGTGTTTTTTTGGTATGAGCCCCCATAAAACTGCAGTACAAATGTGCTTTCTGGAATTACAGAAAAGAGTGACAAAAATTTGAAGTGTGCTGAAGTTGGTTAGTAGCCTGTATATGCATAAAATTCTTTGTGATACTCCAAAATATTCCTAATTTTGATTTTATCTGACTTTGGATAAACAAATGTGTTTTATAAACAGAAGTTGGCTATGTATTATTGTAATACTTCAGGTCAGGAGGAAAGAACCCTCTATGAACTGCTTTTATTCTAAAAAACACTGTTGCTATGACTACTTAAGGTGATGTCCTTTTTATTTAAAGTATTTTTAGTTCTTTAGTTACCCTAACAACAGGCTACACTTAAAATAGTAACTTCTAGCAAGCTACTTCTTGTTTGTGAAGAAAATCTCCTCTTTGTCTTTCCTGATGAAGTTCTAGTCATTAAATGATGGAAAGGATAAAAGAAACTAAACTTCAAAATCATGTTTCACATATTTATCTTAAACAGCTTTAGTCCACACAGCATCAAAATAATCTATGTTGATAATTTCACTGGATTTTTTTCTTTTTATGAGAGATGAGATGATCCAGATGGAAGAGTATGAAAAATATTTTTGGCTGTCAGATCATAGCATGATATTGTATTTAAGTGGATACATATTTTAAAAATAGGCTGTATTATTTTACATAACCTCCCTTCCTTCAGTCCATAACAGGAAATAATACGTGGTTAGGCTCCATTCCTGTAAGAAAAAATGTTTGCTTTTTTTCTTACTAAACCCTATATTTTTATCAGACATGGATGGCATTGAGTGCTAGAAAAATCATCCTTACTCACTATCGAGTGGTCAATAGCACAAGGCAAGAGTATAAGAACCAGATTGGTCATTCTTTTCTGACACACAGTGCTTTGCAATACAGGTACTCTGATGACTAGAGATGGCAGGTTTCATTTTGATAAATTTTCTGTAATTAAATTTATTTTTTTGATATTTAGGCTAGCGCTGATTTTTAAAATTTTGATGAACTGCAGTGAATGTACTCCATCTGATCTAATTTTTCATCTTGGTTTCAAATTTGCCACCTTCTCCTTTCAGTTGATCCAGTGAATAGTCATCTATTCAATTTCTCAATGTCAGTCTTTTTTTTTAAAGACTTCTCTCATGTCCATCTCTGGTTATGTCTTCCATGCTGAAGAATATTATTCTAGAAAATCTGTGGTAAAATCCACTGGATTTACAGACTGTTGGATGGACTTAAAACTGGGTAGTGTGATCATTTATGTCTTGATGTCTCATAGCTGATAATAAGTGGAACATCCCTGGAGTTCATATTGGTTAACACAAGCTTTATGAGGCTCATCAAGAGCAACCATATAGATTAAAACAGTCTGGAATGAGTGAGTAAGAACTTAGCAGAAAATAATTGGCTAAATTAAAAAACAACCCAGAATGCAGTAAGGCCAGATGTTCTCTAAACAAGAGGCTGCTGGAAGTCAAGCACAATAATACATCCATCACAACAGGGACCTGGCCAGTCTGAGCTCATGACTGGGATGCTCCTTGTGCAGTCAGTTCTAGGATGAAGAGGCAACAAAGATGCAGTTCACAGCTATTTGATTTTCTGAGCTGAGGAAATAAAACAAGTTACTCCGTTGTAGCAGACTGTTGCCCTTGTTACACTGTCATAATTTATGGCTTGTAAAGTTGAGATTTCTCCTCCTTCCTCCTCTGGGAGGGTAAGGAAGCATAAGACCTGCCCAAAAGCAGACTACCAAAACAGACTGGCCTTGGCACATCCTGGAGCCACAAAAGCCCAAAGCCCAGGGCTGAGGCTGCCTCTGGCTCCCCCCAGCCTATCCCAATTCCTGGCTGCTGGCTTCTGTCCTGCCTCTCCCATCGAGAACCCTTGCCTTGTCCCCAGTCTGGCAGACCTAAAAAGAGCCTATTTTAAAGAAGTTTTTGTATGAATCATAACTATGTTATAGTTGCTAATTTTCCTATCACAAAGACCTGTAGTCAGATGCATACTAAATGTAAGTGAAAAAAGGTCTGAATGCAAGCACTGCTGACAGGTCATTTAGAATACCATGTAAAACAGACTGGAGTGCTGGTAAGGCCCTGGCAGCTAACCTAAAGAGTCTGCAGTAAGGTACCTTGAAGCTTCACAGTTTCTTTTCTGAAAATTAAGTGACTAGAAAATCAATTTACCACTCAATCACAAACACCTAAATTCTTAGTTTCTCATTAAATCAACCAAGCCAAGAATTCTGACACATCAATAAACACGGCATCTAGATTTTCCACGATCATAGTGACATAGCTTTTCACAAAATTTAAATATTAAATGTTAAATTTAATGTAGTCCACTTTGCCATATAACAAAGACAGATAAATGATGACATCAATCATTCAATTTCCACTTCTGGACTTATGCATACAGTGTATATATACAGGATCTAAGCAAAGGTCAGCTTCAATATCTGAAAACAGGTATGTTTTCATAAAAGGGGACAAAAAAAAAAAGGAACAGCAAGTGGAAAAACACAGATAGAGCTTTATTGAAGTGTAAAAAATATCACTGGGACATGACAAAATGGGACGTAAAGATGCTTTCTGTGTCAATGAAAGCCCAAGTATTGATAGATATTACAGTCCTACAGGAACATTAAATAAAGAAATTGACATCAAAGAACTGTGGGCAACATTCTGTTCTCATTTCAAGAATACAGTCTAGAACAATTTAAAGAATAAATGATGACTTAACACAATTATAATTATGCTTTATAAAGTGTTATATGTAGCTGTCAATTATCAGCAAATATTAATTTTCATTCCAGTCAAATGGACTGGTTATTCAATTTTGCCATAATCTCTCTGGTGTTTCAAGTGGGAGCTGTTGCTGGAGTCCCTGAGATACTGATGGCATTTACATTTTTATGCAGCTTTTCCTAGTAGATTTTTTTAATTACTTCTTCCTACTCCATGTAAGAACATAAATTTAATTTCCTTCTGATAATATTTTTCTATTTTTAAGTGTCATTTCCATATTTGATACCTCATTCCCAATTCCATTGTCCATGGTATTAATATTTTCTGTCTGGAACTTTTCTCTCTGGAACACAGAGCTGTACATGTCATAGAACTCTTCTTTGGACTGAGTATGACCATGTTCAAGTTGGCAATTCCTATCTTTGCACAGATTATGCTCACTTTATCTGCCTCACATCTTTCATCTTTCTGTTGAATTTATGGTTTTGTTTAACTTGCTCACATAACTAAGTGTATTGCCGCCTCCTTATTCTGCCTACTAACAACATTCCAATTTAGTAATATTCAAAATACCACCTAATATAGAATTATAATCCCATTGTTGACAGAAAATTTTATGATGACAAAAAACAACCACACCTTTTGAAAAAGGTACATGAAAGAACAGATTTTAAAATAGGAGAGGACAAAGAGACTACTAGAAAGACACGGGAATATGACTACATTATTTTGGCAGATCATGTTTTGGGTTTTTTTTAAGTTACAAGGGATTCACAGACATTATACACTATAAAGCGTGTGTTTTGTTTGGAATGTTTCTAAGTGCTGCTGGCACCCTCTCAACAAGTAAAGAGTTGATAAAGAAAAAAGAGCCAAAAGGAAATTAATGAACAGAGAATAAATTATCAGACTATTAAAACGTAAACTTTGACATTTACTTGGGAAGATGAAAGTATGAATGGCTTGTATTTCCAGAGTACAGAGTAATGTACATCATGTAGAATAAAGAGGGATCTTCTGAGTTTAAGATTTTGGAAAGTCTGATATCTAAACCTTTGAAATAGGACGCTCTCCAGGAACTTATGAAAACAAGCAACTACACCAATATACACAAAATAGAGGAAGCTACATGAAAGTAATTATAAAAATTGTTGGCATTCTCAAATGTTGGTGGTGTCAAGGCTGCTGTGCATATTAGATATGCATGCACCAGTAAAAAATGCATAGTCAGTTTATAAATACATCCATTACTAAAAGAGAAAAAAGAATCATTGAGAGTTTTCTTTGTAGGAAAAACTGCTTATTTTGTTTCCAGCAGAGGAAAAACCAAACACATCCCATGGTCGCTAGTTTAATCTTCACTGCAGGTACTGAAAAGCATCCACAGGTGCTTCAAATAGGTTTAACATGCACCAAATTCTGTTTTCCAGTAGGCAAATAGAAAGTCCTGTCTCAGAAAAACCAGCTTCATTGCTGCTTAACACTAGGGTGGCCTTCTCAAATATGTCAGTAGAGAGATTTAGAGATGTCCTGTGGTCCATTAAGCAGGTGTTAGACACAGAGATGGATTGTTATCCTGCAGGGCTGCAAAGAACCTAACATCTTTGTACTGAACAGTCATTCAGCACAGATAGCTATCAGCAGACTCTCTCATATGAGAGTTATTGCAGAGGAGCAATAGAAAAAAAGCTATCTTTAGTAGAAGTGGCTTTGCTCATGTAATAATTAAATACAAGATTTACATGAATATGGATTGTCTCAAGCATTCTAAAAAATTGGGTTTTTGGTTACCAGCATCCATAACAGTTTGTGGATGATGGGTGGTATGCTTATCATCTTCTAAAATAAGGACCTACATCACAGTTAAAATGAAAAATAATAATTTATCCAAGACAAGACACTCAATGACACACTCATATGCTGTTGGTGTTGCCTCATTAAAGATGTGTTTAAATGTGCACTTTAACACATATCAATATATTGGATTTGAAATTAAGTTTTATGGTATATCAAAATTAGACAAATCAGACATTAATCATTAAAAAAAATATAATCAGTCATGCAAGTCTTGGGTAGCAATATAAAGTCTTTTAAAAAAAGAGGAGGGGTCATTCACATACAGAAGATGGCATTTCCTTGAAACAGCTTCCTAACTTTTGGCAGCTAGAGGTTTAGCAGTTTTCAGTGCTGAACACTTCCATTAAGACCTTCTGATTTTATAGGCCTTGATGGAACTCTATTATACAAAAATGTTTAGTTGCCCTTAAAGTTATTTATACTGGAGGCTCCTACTGTGCTCTAAACTCTGTGATGAAGTTTTCTAGCAGATGAAAAGGTATTTATTATTGCTTCATTTCAACCATTTTATTATTACATCAATTGCTGCCTACTTCTTAAGATGTATAACAGGTGGGATTTTGCTATTCAGCATTTTAATACCACGCTTGACATTTGTATACCTTTATTAAAGCTTATTTGACTATATCTGTTCCTGATGATCTTGCATGACCTATTTACTATCCCCAAATATGTCATTATTTCCTTTTTTCATTCCTATTTCAGGGAATCTCAGAGATTTATTTCCACTTCAGTGATAATTTTGTCAATGTGTTCTGTATCTTTTTAGTTAATTTGAAAACAGGGAGACTAGAATTGATCACAATATTGTAAATCCAGGTGCATCAAAGATTAACATAATGAAATAATTATATTGGGTTTTCTTCCTAACATTCTAGTACCACATCCAGATATCACTATCAATTTTAGAGCATGTTCAAAAGTCCTTTCTGAGGTTTGTTTCCTGGTTTTTAATGACTTAAGACCTATCCTTATGCATGCATAACTAGAACTACTTTTCTAAATAGTCTTTATGTTGTTTTTATTAATACTGAATTTCCCCTGATAGATAATTATCCAATTATATTTTAAGCCAACATTACACTGATTAACTTGAATAGTTTGGTAGGAGCATTGAATTTTGTTAATTATTTTCCCATTTCTTTTGTGACATCATAATACCCATACATTAGGGTCCATAGCACAGATGAATGCTGTTGATCTTCTTCCATTAAAAAATTAATTACTTATTTCTATCTTTGTTTCTCACCTTCAAAATATGTTAACCATGAAGAGATCATGCCTCTTCTCATCTGTTTCTATTAAAGTTTTGAAGGTCAATGCCCAAATTTTTTTTCTAAATTCATGCAGGCAATTGCAGCATTATCATCTTCATCTGAATGCTTTTTGGAAATTTCAAAGAACTTGAGTTTATGATTTATTATTTCCTTTATTTCCTGTTTCAACACTAATTCAATATACGGTATATGTGTATGGGATGCACCTATATTAGTACCTTAGTTCAGATCAGGATGTACTTTTCAGGTCCATCTCCAGTTTATCCCTAATTAGAATCACAGAATTTTTAAGATTGGAAGGGACCTGAGGAGGTTTTTGCTGAAAACAGGTTTATCTATGATATTAGACTGTGTTTCTCAGCAGCACTTGGTTCAGTCAGATCTTGAGAATCTTCAAAGATGGAGACTCATCAAGTCTTTGGACAACCTCTTCCAGTTCTTAATGGTGGAAAAGCTTTCCTTAACTTCAGCTAGAGCCTCTACTGTCTCAATTAATTACTTTTGCTACTAATTCTCTTAACATGCACTACTGTAGGAAGTCTGAATCCATATTCTTAATATATTCTGCATAGGTATTGGGAGACCCTTTGATTTTTTTCTCTTCATGTGAAGATCTGGACATTTGACCAAAAATGTTGTTTAGACTGATGGTTCATCCCTAGTTGACCCATACTGACTGTTTCCAAGAACCTTCTCTCTTTCATGAGACAATCCCAAACATTTTAAATAATTTTACCCTAAAATACATAATTTAACTGCTGAAACATAGTTTATTTTTCAGATAGTCAACTCTGATTAATATGAAGGAAGTTAAAACAAAGTCTGGACTGTCCCCCTAAATAATTTGAATAGTTTTTTGGTAAAATGTAGACTTATTATCTGCTGCCTTTAAAAGCAGTCTTTCAAAGATCTGTGCAAAATGTCCCATATAATTAATAGAACCACAAACTTTAGGAAAGAAAGAATTTAGTATTTTTAAAAGGTGAACTAATGCATTTGCCAAATCTTTACTGTGGCTTTACATGCTTATTAAGAATCTGTATTCAGCTGAAATGACAGAAAATAAGTAATTTTTATTATTATTGGAACAAATTGACATCATATGCCAAATGAGAGGAGTAACAGCAGAGAAGACATGCTTTCTTCAAACACTGAAATACCACATCAGTAAGAATATATTCTAGTCCTGCTGCAGGCTGAATTTTAATGGATGCCCATGATACACCGAGAGCTGTAAATATTTGTTTCTTATTTAATGCATTATTTCTACCTCCATCTGTTGTAAGTGGCATTTTATGGGAATGAGTTCTTGAAAGAGGCAGTTTTACTGCTTATAGTGTGATGCAAACAGTATCACATTACACTCCAAATGGAATTTAGTTAAAAGACATAAATGTATGTTTGCATTTGTGCACAGCTGTCCAGTTACATATACTGTTACAGAAAATCTTCAGCATACTTATGATATAAATGACTATTAGGTCATTTGTATGCATACCATTTGAACAAGGTTTTGATATCATCTGGACTAAAACATTAATTTATTAATAATTATTTTGTATTAACTAATATTCTTTTATTTAAGCAGTTCCCTGGGAAATAATTAATTAATTAACCAGATTGCTGTTTACTTCTCTCAGCTTTACATAGAGCATTTAGTCTCAACCCTTACTAAGCAAAACACACATTATTTCGTAAGTGTGCAGAGTGCATGTCTGCTCATCTCAACATGAACATGTTTGCTCATCACAAAAAACCACAGAATAGAAATAAAAACAACAAAAGACAGATAGATGCAATCCAGACACATCTAGAATCCCTTTCAAAATGAAAAAGAACAGCAGTATAAGACAGAACACAGAAAATTCAGGCCATAGCTCACTCATAGGAATATTCAGAACCTAAAGAAACAACTGAGAGGCAAGTCCAGAATTTCTAACTAGTATTTCTACTCCTTGCAATGTCTTCAGTAGTATTTCCTGTTCAAATGCTAATTATTATATGCTAGCCTGTAATGCTAGTTATATGTTCAGAATACATTTTTGAAGAACACAAACACCATTAATCGTGCTGGGGCTCAGTTATCACAAGGGACACATATTGTGAAACTCATTTTGAAAAATCAGATCCCCTAGTACATCTCATTTAGTTATTCCTGTTGTAAAGATGAAATCTTAAGTCTGTCTCATATTTGCAAAATGATGTACATGAAAATTGTCAAGCTTAGTCAATAGTAGAAGTGGTAACTAGGACTACAAGCCTATTTCTTATGTCTTCTCACTGTTATTATCTCCTCATTGTACATCACTTTCTTTGGGCCACAAGAGTTTAGAGTAATTTTAGATTAATTTCTGTAGTGTTGCAGATGACTCTTGATGCTTTTGGATTTTTTTTCTTTTTTTTTCCCACAACTTAAGAAAAATACTGAAAATGTCCAAAAATATATCTATGTCTATATATTCTGTTCTGACAGTGATGGTGTGATATTAGAAAAGGTTCAAAGGGTCCATTTGAAATGATCATAAAACAAGAGGGGCTGTGGCTTTTTGCAGAGTTGCACATTAATGCCTCTGTTGTCAAATTCAAAGTGGCCACCAAGCTGTAGCTGTTTTAACACTCTGCACAGAAATACAAGGATACACAAGAAAGCTACATTATATTTTAAAGCTGACAGATTGGCTTACAAAATATTGACTTTCCAAGACAGTAAGTTTGACAGCTGCATGATATCTCTTACCTTAACAATGTCTTAAAAGGGACCATCCTCATTTAATTTTATTTCAATTTTATGCAATTAAAAATAAACTGATGCTTGTCACTATCAAATTCAAAACTAGAAAATAACTGCACTTCATATTGTAAAATGTAAAAATAACATATATAATCGACATCCCATAAAAATAAATCTCTTAGGACTCTACAGAGTTCAGTAATATTTCCTTATTTTTTATGTAAAACAAGTGAAGTTAATAAAAATTTTTCACTGTTTCACTGGGAGGATGATTATGCAAAGAGTGAAGCAATGTATTAAATGCTTTATTATTAATAAAGGAGAATGCAAAACTTTTCTTTCCAATATGTAATGCTGTCAAAATAATTTCAAGTATTGTGGCAAAAATTTCTTTTCTCTTCACTGTCTCAGTTTACAATGAATGAGCTGTTTGACTATGGAAATAGTGTCACTTCTTTAAGTCCTATATCAATTAAATTGTGTTCTGAATGACTGCCTTGCTTAAGCTGATGGAAACCTTATGTGGGAATGGTTCAGACTAAATGCTTCAAACTATCTAAATTATTCTAGACCGATCCATGTTACATATTTAGGCATTTAGGAAGGTCAAGGTATGTAGATCTCATTAAAAAAAAAAACAACACTAAAGAACCTATTTTCCATGAGCTACTTAAAGTCTAAAATGAATTATTGCCTCCAATATGAACTACTTGTCTAAATTTGGATGCTTACACAATTTCAGAAATACATTTAAACTTAGACAAAATTATCTAATGTGATATACATGGAAAATATCTTGCATTGAAATAATTGAATTACATTATACTTGCTTTAATCTCTGAAAATTGTTTAGCAACTCCAAATATTTTTATTCAAGGGAAAGAAGTTCAAAACATAAAATTCTGGTTGAAATTTTCCCAAAAGGAAGGAAGCTTTCAAGTATTTTATTTCTTTCTTTTCCCCCTGTGGAGAAATATCCCTGTCATCAGGCTACAGATAGATTCTTCTTTCCCCAGTCTGAATACAGATAATTTAAAACCCTAAGTTTAGAGATGTTTCTGTACCAGAAGCCACCTGAACATGGGCTTCAACTTGTCAATATCAACACAGACTTCAAGCCACTAAATTCTCTTCTAAAAATAGGGCCAAACAACATGTTGATGCTATTTTAGTAAGCAGTTGAAAAAGAAACCTCCTTATTTCTTACTCCAAAGTAATAATTTTTGCTAAGGAAGTGGAATAACTAGATTTAGTCATTTTCACCAAGACCATTTCTACTTTGCTGTATGATACTTGAAAAGTGAAACATAATTGAATTTTACTGGGGATACAATGGAAAGAGAGTTCAGCCTCTATTTTTCTTCAATAAAATGTGGGATTGTTGTAGTGAGGTATGAACAAATTATAGGTTCAAATAAAACAAATTTACAGGTTACAGGGGATAAAAAAGGGAGAACAGTATTTACATATTTGCTTCCAGATCTTTCAGTGCACTTTGCAAATTCACTGATGGAAACTCCTAAATTATATATGCAAGAGAGGTAGATTACAGATGCTTGCATTCACAAAAGAGTGCTGTAATTATCAGTCTAGGACATTCATGATTCTTCACTTGAGTGGTCCAAAATTAGGAAAACACTCTTCTCCTGTCAGTTCTAGAGCTTCATTTTTTTAACATTATGGAACCAACAGGCAGTGAAAAATCAAACATGTTACATGCTCCAAATAGACTGCAGCATATCAAAACTATTTTTGTAAAAAGATTTTGTAAAGCAAAACTAAACATAAAAAAGATCTACATAGAATGTGTGTATCATCATAGACATAATTGGAAACTTCATCCTATATTTTACCGCCTTCATTATCAATGCAATGATTAAAGGAATAAAGACTAAATTACTGTTTAGAGAAAATCACCACAACTTATATGTATTTCAGTAATGTCAATATCACATTCCTCCTTCTCAATAAATTACTGTTTCTGAGAAATGACTGGAAATTCTAGGAACAGTGGGATGAATCCAAGCATGAAACATTTGTATTGAAAACCATTTTCTACTGAAGTCCATTACACTACCCAGTAGATTCTTTTGGGAAACTGTAAGAATCTGAGTTTTGGGGCTTTTTTCCTAAATTAAATTAAATTAAAATGGATTAAACAGCTAAAGCAGTGGAAGCAAACCTTTTGTAGCAGCTACAGTAGACCACATGAAAAATAAACTTGTTGGGACTCTTAGTTTCAACTTCTATTATTATAAATAGTTCTCTTTTTGGTAGTTAAAACCAATGTTCAAGTATGAATAAAGTTCAATTAATTTATCTAAACAGATTATTTATATGTTAAAGCAGAAAAGGTAGGGAAAGCCTGGGGAAAACATCAAAGAGTGGGAAGAAATGTACTGAGTACTAATTAACAACAAATGGTTGTGTTTTAGCATTCTGTTTACATAAATATACATTAAATCATTGTGCTAAATCTTACAAGAATTTTTAGCAGACATTTCTAGAGCAGAAGAATTTTTTTATGACCTCAAGTCCTATTTCAGAGAAAAGTGGAGGATCACATGCTGGATTGATCAAAATAACTTGAACACACATAAGTTTTAATCCTGATTTCTGCCATCTAGAAGAATATCTTTCCAAAATTTGAATTTTCCATTATTTTGAAAATGTAAGTGTTTTTCTTTACCACAGAACACTTACTGCTGAGGACCTGAGTTGAGGTCTCTCATTTCTGAAGTACAACTTTCAGAATAAGGGGCCCCTGAGACAGCTCTGGCTTTTGTTGCTCAGTTCCATCACTGTGCCTGATCAAAGTACCTGACTTAGGTCTCTGTTTCTCTGTGAGCAGATCATTCTTGCTATAGTCTTTGAAATCACCTTGACCGTTAACTTTAAAGTTAGAAATAGTGTAATTTTCCTTGAGTCTTGAATATTTTTTATTTGAAAGCCTTGGAAAATAACAGGATTGTGCAACTGTAGAGCAGATTCATATAAATAAAGTGCGGTTCATTTTGTTAAATTATTTAAACCAGCTGGAGGTGGTTTTGAAGCAAAAATACAATTATTAACTGACTTATGTTTGACATTCCCTTTTGTCTCTACACAAATATGATGTATACTGGTGTTTGAGAGCCCAGTAGATTCTCATCTATTGTAGATCTTGATTCTCAGTGCACCCATGTCAGCCACAAGACGCTGACAGCTTCAGCCTCACTGTAGGGTTCTCCTTTTAATAGGCTGCTGTCGTTTGATCTTACTTCTTTTGACCAGAGCATAAAAATCCTCATTGCCAAGAACTGAAGAGTAGAGTTGTCTCAGCTATTTAATTTTTGCTATTGTTCTTGAGTGGATTTTTCTCACCAAGAGTTTTTTCTCTCCTCTTTTCTGCTATGCTTCTCTATAACTAGAAAAAAATTCTCTATTGCTATGCATTCAGGCAAGGCAATGCGTCACATATAATTTTGAGATGCTTAAGGCAAAATGAACATATCTATCCTACACAAAAATGTGAAGAATATATTTTATTATCTATCAAAGACGTCTAAAAGAGTCAAACCTGACAAAGAAATTCAAAATATTCCACAAAGTATTTGTTTATTATAAATGGCATTTCAATGAAATTAAGTATTCCTTGAAAATAGGATCATAGTCCACAATGATGCATTTATATTTTTTCTCATGTTTTCTTACAGAAGTTTTAATTTTAGAATTTGTAAAAGTTTTTATTGAAAATATTTAAATTCCACAGTACCACTCTATGTGCATACAATTATAAACATGTTGTAAATAAAATTTTAATAAATATCCTCAATTTATTACTGAATAAATTAGAAAATTTCTCTTTTAATTGAACAAAAAAATTGGAATTGCAACTATGACATTTTATAAAAAGTGAAGAATTTGATACATACATATGTTTAGCCTTCAGTACTGTTGGTAATCAAGTGAGACAAGAAGGAACCAATTTTGCATTCCCTGAAAAACATTCTGCACCAAAGTATAGTAAGATGACATTTGAATTTGCCCAAATGCCTATTTGCAGTAGTTGAAACAATTTCTGAAATGAATTAGCTTTTCTTCTAAAACATGAATAATATATCTGAGAAAAAAGTTTTTTGCATTTAATTTTCCCAAACCTGATCGTATTTAAAGGTAGTCATTTCACCACTGAAAAATAAAAAAAATATGGGAACAGGAAAGGAAAGCCTTGTTGCACTCTCCTCTTTGAATAAATCCCTATTCAGAATTATAAGTTTTATAACATTAAATTTACAGAATTCTGCAATAAAATGTTACCACCCCTAAAAAAAATTCCATAATGACTAAGCACTAAATACAGACAGCCATAAAGATTCATTTGAAGTTTTAGTACATGAAAAAATATAAATTAATCCAAAATTAAATAATTTTATCATAACAGAAATATCTAGATTCAGCTGTTAGGTGAATTTTAATATAATGTGTTCTGGAAGACATCATTTTCATTGTCAGTAGTTTCTATTTAATCTATTTTTATTTGAAGTGGTGTGCTATAACAGCTGCCCAGTGCACGAGGCAGACACACAGGAGATGGCTGTAGCTAGATGGGTTGTTGGCACAGGACTGCATTTGTAAATGTGCTGCAGCACACTGCTCTCAGTTATAGCCAGGTTAAGTGCCATAATTTCAGCTTTGCTGTGGAAGCAAGATACTATATCTTCTCTGACACAAAGTTTGAGGGGTGAGAAAAGTTGGTAAGCAATCCAAGATAAGGTAGGCTGATACAAAGGCAGTCTGTCAACATCTTGTTAATAACTTGTACAAGAAATGATACTTTATTCCAGATCATGATGGCTTTTGATGCTACATTTTGAGTTTAAAACTCCCATAAATATTTGTTTATTTTTTTAGGAACACTTCCATAAATATATTTTAATCTCTTCAGGAGGAGAAGCTTTTGGAGAGAAGGGAAGCCGATGGTTCAGGCATCGGATCATTGTATCATCCAGCCAAGATCAACCCACCATGATTCCTTTTGGTGAACAGCGAAGGGCCTGAGGAATTCAAGACAAGGAAAGGTAATGGGCAAAATATGGACTGAATGGAGCTAGAGAATGAAGAGTGGAATGATCCTGGAAATTTCAGTTGTTGTGTTGTGGAGATGGGACAAGGGGTGGAATGAATGTAAATTGTTCACTTTCATTTGGTGTTGTGATGATGTTAATTGGATTTTGGTGTGGGGAATCTTTTTTTTATCTTTTTTATGTGAGTGAAGTTTGTGAAATTTGAGAAGAATGTGTGCTAAATGTGTATTTTAATGATAATTACTAAATATGTGATTCACAGAGAATAGTGTGGAATTTATTTGATTTCTATGGCAGGGTTTTGGATGTGGGACACTGTAAGGGTGGCTTTTCTGAGAAGCTGCCAGAAGGTTTCCCCTTGTCCAACAGAGCCAAAGCAAATCAGGCATCTGTTTCTGGCCAAGGTCAGGCCCATCAGTGGGGATAGCACTGCCTCTGGGATAACAGTTAAAGAGGGGGAAAAAATGTCCTGCACAGATGTAACCTGGAGAAAAAAGTGAGAATATGTGAGAAACAGCTCTGCAGACACCAAGGTGAGTTAAGAGGGAAGGGAAGGGGATACTTCAAGTATCAGAGTTTCCCCTGCAGCCCACGGAAGTCCACAGTGGAGCAGATGTCCACCAGTAATTTGTGGAGGACCCCATACTGGTACAGATGGATGCCCAAAAGAGGCTGTGACTCCATGGAAGGCCACACTGGAGCAGGCTCCTGAGATGACCCATGGCCCTGTGGAGAGAGAAGCCCTTGCTGGAGCAGGTTTGATGACAGGACTTGTGACCCCCTGTAGACACTCTAGAGCAGTTTATTCCTGAAGAACTGCTCCACTTGGAAGTGACCCACACTGGATCTAGGTTTGAAACAGACATTACAAAATATTCTCCTGATACACAGATCCCAAACTTAAATGCAGAAATCATCAGCCTGTTAAATATGTTTAGATTTTCTAGATGGACTTTTCTAGTGCCATCCATTCTATATGGTCCTTTGTTTGTCTCCAAAGGACTGCTCTGGCATAAATTAAAGTGCTGAAGCTCTGAAATGCAACAGCTTAGATGAAGAAAGTAATGATTACCGCTTTGTTCCTGCAATGAGCTGACAGTTCAATGCAGATTGCCGTGAAATCTCTATTTTGAGAGGTATTAAGAAAATTCAGGTGCAGCTCCAGGTTTGTTCGTTGGCAGATTGGTCAATCAGCAACAAATGAATCAAGTCTATTTTTTTAATTGAAATAACAGTCAATACATAAAAAACAGAATTCCTAAGTCCTCAAATATCTAATCACTGCTTTTCTCTATTTCATCAACTCTTAAACCAATTGACCAATATCCCTGTTAAAAAAGATCTTGGAGAGTTTTCTGTCCCTCTTGACAGCAACCATAAAACAAATTGTGTTTTAGTATAAATTAGAAAGTTATAAATTTAGAAATACTTTTCTTTCACAGACCTAAGAGAACTTTCTATACTTATTTTCATACAAAAAACAAACCAAAATGCATATGTACAGGATATAAAAACATGGTTGGGGGGCATTAGAGATTGCTCAGAGTACACGCCCATTCCCATGTGCATCATTATGATGCTTGTACCAGAAAGATACCCCAACACACACCAGAAATCTTGATTGCTTGCATTTTGCTGTGTTCAAACCTTTGACAGATGTCAGAGTCTGAAGTCATTCCTGAGACTCCCAACTAAAAAATTTCTTTCACCTTCCTCCCAGCTTTCTTTGCTCTGATTACTGTCTCAGCCTCTGGGTATTAAGTTCCATGTTTACTGTTATCATAAACAGTCTCTCTCTTTTATTTAATAAAAACACTGGGACTTCATATTTTCACAAAAAAAATAGTTCAATCAATCCTTCCTATAAAATGCAGGTAAGAGTTCTTTAATTAACATTTTTTACTTTGTGACCAATCTAAGAGGTCATGTAGGAATATAAGGGAAAGAAATATAAATCCATCTGTGCTTTTTTTATTCTCTTTGGGTCTAACTTTAAAAAGAAGCATGATTTTCTTCCTTTTTCTCCCTCTTGTGAAAGTTTCATACTGCCCATCCTGCTCTCCTTTTAAAAACCCACCAAAAACCCAGAGTGATCCTTGCATTCTACTTAGCCATACTTTCAGCAATATTGTCATATATTGTTATTAACTCCATATATCCACTGTTTTCAAACAGAAATATCACGTTCTAACTGCAATATTGTAGCTGGTTATGTACTTTTTACTGTGGACATGAACTGATGGAAAATAATCTGATGTGAAATAAATTAAAAAACTTGCCTTGCTGAATAGGTAGAAATTAATTAGTAATTTTAAAGAAGTATATATTTTTTAAATTGTCTGGATGATGGGTGTTTTTGGTTACTTTTGCTGAAATGCATGTCTAGCCATGTAATTACTTGAGAACCTGGAGTGAACTGAAGACAAGTGTTCAGAATTGATATATCTCTTGCAAACTCTGCTCTTGGGCAGAACAAATTCACTGGAGATGAGAAACCCCAGAGTTGATCATTGAGGCCAATTAAATGAATTACTGTAGAAGAGCAGAAGAAAATTCATGAGTGACATCTAATCTATTCTAATTTAATTGAACAAAAACTTAATGTGGGTAGTTTCAATGTCTGTAGTGTATTTTGCAATGTATCACACTTTTAGAAAAACATTTTCTAAGACCTGCAGTCAGTTTTATGTTTTGTTAGAGATATATAATATATTGTTCTCCATTAGAAATGTTGTTAGAGAAGCCCCGTGGAGATAAACGTCATTGTGTCATCTTTGTATTTTGTACAGGGAGACAAAGGCTTCCTCTGACCTGCAGGCACAAATTGTAATTTTTATGAAGAGTGTTCTTTTCCCACAGATAAACCTGTTAGCTTTTGTCAGTTTGAGAGGCTATGTCACAGACAGGGAGAAAAATTGTTTATATTTTAATTCCTTCCACAGAAATATCTTGCAGCAAACCAGATCTTAAAAAAAAAAAAAGGGCAACAATGAAAGATGGAGATGCAGAATGGACAGAATGAATGTCTATACAGAACTTCTATCTTGTGTGTTTGGTTTGGTTTGTGTATATCTGCTGTGTTAAAAGAGACATAAGGTACTACTTATGCTGACATGCCTGTTGCTTGACCCAGATAGCAAGTAAGAGCAGGAAAAGAACATTTTTGTCAAATGATTCTTTACTTTTGCCTTCATTATTGGAAATGGCTAAATAGTCTTTCACTTTTTCAACTATCTGTCTCACAGTACCTTAAAAAAAAGACAGTATGTGCTATGTTGTGGAGGAAGGGAAATGTAATGCAGCGAGTATCAACTCAATAAGGTTCTTCTGTCTCTTATGCTGCCCCTTGTTCAGTATAACACTGTATTTTTTTCCTTGTTCAGTCTGCCCCTTTTATATTATGGTTAAACATACCATTATACTGATTGACAAGAAATCTATAATTAATGTGTCTTTTGTGAATGTTACTCCTGAGGTCTCCGTCATTTCTCCTTTATGAATCTTTACAAACCATTTAAGATATCTGCCCTAATAGCTTTTAAAACATTCACAGAATCATATGGTTTGAGTTAGTAAGGACTAAGGATTAGTAAGATCATAGAGTATCAACCCCCTATCCATGGGCAGAGACACTTTCCACTAGACCAGGTTGTTCTGAGCCCCATCCAGCCTGGACTTGAGCCCTTCCATGGATGTGGAATCCACAGCTTCTCTGGGAAACTGTGATAAAGCTGGACAGCGAGGAGTTCATGTGTTGTTCTGCCTCAAACAATGAGGGCCATTCCAGTGGGTAAGTTAGAACAGAATATGGCTGGAAAGGGGAGGTAAAGCAACATTTTTCTGAGGCAAACTTCCCTGTCCTGGTCAATGGAGACTGCAGAGCACAGAACAGTGAAAGTGCAGGAGTGGGATCAAGGAGGGATCAAGACCTATACAGGGGGAGAAAGAGCAACAAGAGACCTTCAAATCCCCCCATCCTATTTCCAGAAAGGTCCAGAAGGATAGACTGCACATGCTAACTCATTTACATGAACAGTGATAAACCTAAGGCCAGGGTGGGGTAAACTTACCTATAAAAAGTTATCCCCACAAAGCCCAGGTGGTCTGGACCCAGGACTGGTGATCTCTCTTTTCATCTCTCTCTTTCAGTCTCTCATTCTTCCCTCTTTCCATTCATACTTTTATTTCTTTTATTATTGGAAAGTAGGGACAAAAAATATACCGATTTCCATGAGAAGTGTGTAGTTTGTTAATAAAGCATTTTGAGCTTTTTGTTTTTTCTTGGACCATTTTGGCTTTTGCTCTTCCTTTTCAGCCATTTTCAACTTTAAAGTAACACAGTGGTTCGAAGATTACATACTGTACATAGTGTTCTTGTATGTTTTGTGGATAAATATTCTCGGGTTTGCTCTTCTTTTTAAATGCAGTGTAGCTGAAATCATCCTTATCAGAAGGGATTTCCCTTATAGGAAATCCTTATAGGAAGGTTTTTTGGGATTTCTGCAGGTTTTGGGATTTTGATTCTGGGCAAAATAACCATCATAAATAAAAGATGAATACTTCATGTGCTACCTCAACATGTTTAAAGTACCTTTTTTTCTTGACCAAAAAAACCTCTGTGTTGTTGCTGTTGTTATTAGTCCCTCTGCAGTGAAAAGTACACTTTTAATCATAAAAAGTTTTACCCTAATGTATATTAATTGAATTTTAAAAATACATTTTCATAAAAGGATTGATGTCTTTGTGCTAACATAACACTGAGTGAATAGACACTGACTGTATTTCCATAAATTCTGAATTAAGTCTAATTGTTCCGTTGGGAAAAAATATATAAAAAAAAATTGTATGCATCAAAAAATAAATTAAAATATCTGGAAACAAAAATGGGAAATATAGTGTAAAACAGTTATTTTTATCAATTGACATTTTGGTTCACTGGGCTTATTAAATTAGGTATATGGACTTTCTCAGGCTATTGGAATAGACTTTTATTATTTAACTGTATGTACATTAGAAGATGCATGCTTAGTGAGGAAGTCCACATCATTGATTAGCTAGGCCATCCTGTGATTCAGCTAATCCAGGTTCAGATTTTTTTGCTGTGTAATGGGTTTTAAAAGCAACAGCTCTCTAAAAATACAGATAGAAGATTAATAGAATTTCAAAAGCACCGTAGCATTTAAGTACTGTTGAAATCAATAAATAGTAGTAGTGAGATCCAAAAATGCACTTAGGTATCTGAAGCACAAGATAGGCATCTGAGACCCAGAGGGTTATTCATATGCATTTAGGTACTAAGAGTTAGCAGGTATTTCAAGTTTGCAGTTGTTGCTGTGAAGGCTCAGGAGATACAGCTGCTACTTTGGCAGAAGGGTGCGTTGAGGGGTGCTCTCATTTCCCATTGAAAAGACCAGGCTGCAGCTGGGGTAAGGATCTTATGGGAAGAAACAGGGCAACAAGTATCTATGACATTTAATATTTTGGCTCTCATTTTGACATGATTGCTATTTTTATCCAAGGTTCCATACAAAGTCTGGATTAGTGTACAGATCACAGTGCTGCCTGGCACTCCCTGGCACAGTAATCTAGTAGCTAGAATATGCTCCTGCAGACTAACAAGGCTCAATTGAAAAGGAAGGCCAGAGTTGCTGACTCATGTGACCATAGAAAAAGTGAATATAACTGCTGTCCTCCTCCTCCCAGTCTCCTTCAAACAAACAAACATAAACAAAAAACCCTCAAACAGTAATTCAGTTGCCTCTAACCAAATAGGCATTTCAAGCTTACGCTCTCTCAGGCTTCTACTTGCCTTAGCCCCTGCTAACTTTCAAAACTTTGCCAGACAATACATTGTGCTCTTATAGACCACTTTGTCCTATTTCACATGTTTTGTGAACCTAAATATTTCTAAGAGATTTACTTTTTCTGCATGTGACCATTTCTATTTGTTCAATATAACTATATTTCTCAACCTTCTCTGGGTATTTTGAGGACATTAATGATTGCAAGGGGGTTACAGTTTTCTGTGACAAGAAAAATATAAATACCACATATACAATTCTTAGTATCACATTTCAAGAGAAGACAAGCTCATTCCAGATAATTGCAGCATTGAAAATGTGAGTCCTCACAACTATAACTACTGAACTGAGCAGTATTTTATCATTTTGTCATGGAATGGTCTGGACCATGCTCTATGCTCTATGCTTGAGCTCACTATGTCCTTTCACAAATTATGGGCAGATACACAGTTGTTGGACTAGAGACAGTATTTTTTCAAAGTGCAGTCAAGGTCAAAATGAGCAAATTGAAACAGAAGCATATTTCTAACAAATATCTCCTTCTGAAATAAATAAAGCAAGCCTGGTCCTTTAGCATGGAAGAGGAAACCAGCAAAACTTCAGCCTTTAAAAGGACAGAAAAAATCAGTCACATGAAAATTGTTGTGCATATTTATAAGAAAAGACTCTACAAAATCAAAATATTAACTATTTGGATTTGGAGAGATAAATGCTACATTAATGCTAAAAACCTGGAAGGAATTAAGGCTTGCTGATATCTTTAGGTCATTCTACACTGTTTAAACATTCTACACTATTCTTACTCATCCTTTTTTCTCTAAAAATCAACTACTGGCCACTGTAAAAAGTGTACTATGAATTTTTAGATTGATTTATTACTAAGAGAATACTTTTATAACATCTAAACATGTATTTTTAAGCTTAAGATCAGACTGAGTCTCATCTCCAAAAGTCAGTTTTCCCTAGAACTTTTTGATTGGTTTATGTAATATGCCAGTAGCAGTATATAGAATTGGATGGACCTTCAGACACCAACTTCTGGTGTCTCTATTTCAGTAAATCACACTGAGGCAGCTAATTTTAAGGAGTTTTTTGGTTAAGAAGTCTGTATTCCTTAGAATTATTTCTTGATTTCCATCTATTTGAAGGATGTATATTTTTTGGATAAGAAACTGAAAGACTTTTTTTAATCAAAAATTTTTAATCAAAAATGTAGTTCCTTCTAAAAGATAGTAATCAATATTTCAATAATAGATTCAAAGGAATGCAGACCTTTAGAATGTAGTTTTGAAGAACTAAGGAAAATAAACAGGTATACATATTTAGATGTGACACCTGGGGACATGTTTAGTGAGGGCCTTGGTAGGGCTAGGTTGGCAGTTGGAGCTGATGATCTTAAAATTATTTTCCAAATGAAATTATTCTATGATTCTACACTGTAGGTTGCTAGCTGTCCTTGAATCAAGTCAGTAAAACACTAGTTTATGGTCCCTGTATTTTAACAAAACCAAGAGAATGAAATGCATTAGGCTAAAATTCTCTGAGCGAACCATGATTTAATTTGTTGAAAAAAAAATAAATTCTGAATATAATATTTTGATGTTCATAAAAAGGAAAAAAAAATAGATTTACTACAAATATTTAAAAAAAAGTAGTCCCTGTTTTTTGAAATTGGCATTCTAAGGGGAATGCAGATAGTTTAAAATATCTTAGTTTAAAGCAGTGCTTTCCATTGCAAAGTCTGTGTGTGTATGTGTATGTATTTTAAATAAATTCTTATTTGGTGCCTTTGAAATTCTTGGCATTATGATTATAGACATTTATTTTAGGATTAAATGGTAAAAGTTAAGCAGATAAAACCCCTTTGATTAAAAAAAAAATAAATAAATGTAGCATTACCCAGACAAGATCACATAACTAAACAAATCTGAATAACCAGTAACACAAATATTTTTTTAAAAACTGGAGAAAAATAGAAGAGCCCCACATTTGCTTAGCAAAAGGTCATCATTCTGCATTATGTATAAATGTAATCACTTTGAACTAGAATGAAGAACTCATCTAAAATCCAAGCACATTATTGATCTTTCAGTGACAAAACAATCTTTCACATCACAGCAAATTTTCTAAAGAGGTAGAGAATATATATCTGATAATTATTAAAAAAAAAACCCCAAAAAAACCTAAGCATTTCATGGGCAAGCTTAAGATTTGCTGATTTTTCATAAGGCTTCTTATATTGTGAGACATAAATTGACACTAAAACTGAAGTCAATACTGTATGAAAAAGTGCCATGACCATTTGAAATGTATCTCTTCCTACAGTGGATGGTATATCCATTAAAGCATCTAAGAGCAGATTCAGAGTCAGTATATATCAGCTTCCTTCCTAGAATATAGACAACCAGCTCACTGATTTTAAACTAAAGTTTTAAGCTTAAGAATAGCTTCCTCTAGGCTTAATTGACTCAAAAAGTTATGGTTATATGTTGACTACGAGGTTTTCTGGATCTTTACTACATCCTTCTCATGGATAAACATCAATAATGAGCTTTACTCTCTTCAGTATTTTGCTAAAAGTCAGTTGTATATATTTATACAAGAAAATGTGATATACTGAGCTTGAATTTTCACTTCAGAGTCAACATTTACAGTGCAAGTAAAGAACACTGTAAACAATTACTATGGCATTCTCAAAAAGGGTATGTTGAATGAAATCAGATTTTGCAGTTGATTTTTCATTCCTGCAGAATATTTTCTTTCTGGAACTAGACTTCATAGTATCTCATTTCAGTGATATTGAGATGTCTCATCTTTAAATTTGCAGTTGTGTATTCCACTTTTTCTATCAAGGGATGGTGAAAAGTAAACCACCATGGCTTATGAATACTACACACACCTCATGGTCTTAGTATTGCTTCTTATTTCTTCCTGAATTATATCAATATTTGTGTAAAAGAAATAAAATTAAGCGCTAATAGAGTCAAACTTCATCTCACAGGGTAGCAATATGTTTTCCACTGTTTTGCAGTGTTAGAACCATATATTGATACAAAATTACTTCATCTATCTACAATAATATTCAGTGTGCTTCTGAACTGTTGTATAAAGAAAGGTTAATCTTCTCCATACTGCAAGCCTTTTAATTTTAAGTAATATGTTTATGGGTTTCTGTTCACAATGCTAAGTTTTTCAGTCTCAGAATGTGTGCTGGTTTAGGCTGGGATAGATTCAGTTTTCTGCTCAGCACCTGGTAGGAAGCTGTGGTTGGATTTGTGCTGCAGCACCCTTGATAAACAGGGATATTTCAGTCATTGCTATTGAGTGTTTGCACAGTGTTTTGGCTTTTTCTGCCTCTCACCCTACCCAGTGAAGGGCTAGGAGGGGTTGGGAGGGGGCACAGCCAGGACTGCTGACCCCAAGTGATACGAGGCAGAGCCCATACCCTGCAGTTCATGCTCAGCATAAAAGGCAGGGGCAAGGCTAGCTGTGGCAAGAGCTGCTCTGGGCCTGGCAGGGCTTCACTCATTTGGTGTAGAGCAATTGTTTCCATCTGCCTTACTTATCTTTCTTCAGTTTTATTTCACTCCCTTTTTTACTTTCCTTCTCATTAAAAGGTTTAATTTCATAGCAATTATTAAACTCCTCTTATTTTTACCCATGAGTTTTTTTACTTTTACCATTGCATTTCACTTCCCCTATCCTGCTGGGTTTTGGGAGTAAGCGGGCAGCTTTGTGGATTCTCATTGTCATAAGGGGTTAAACTATGATGCAATGAAACTGAACGTGGTGCAGTTGACTGATTTCATCACATAAACTCTCCTCCCTCCTTGCCTCCCCCCCCCAAAAAAATCCCTAAACAAGATGAAGGAAAAGGAAGGAAATAAGGAAAATGCAAATGAGTGGGATTTTGCTTGTAGTGAGCATTACTTAAACAACTTCGTTAGGAATTCCTGAATAACTTAGGGAAATCTGCAGATAATATTGCAAAAATCTGCTAAGTAATATAGAGAACAATTAACTAATTAGACTTTGATTGATTCTTTTGGATAGTGTTCAACATATCACTCTTAAAAAGCACCAGCATTACCAGTAAATATGCTGTAGTTTATTACAGAATTTTCCATTACCTTTACTGGGTGGTTGTTACCAGAAGTACTAGATCCCTAGTGAAGCAGCTTCCAAGCAAACAAAAAAACCCACCCCAAATATACTATGCCAGGTTTTTTTAAACAAAATTGCAAATTTTCTTATATGGAACCACTAGGCTTTCCACTAAACAATGAAAATCTCTTTATGCAAGTCTTACTGAACTTCTAGGAAGTTTATCATTTTCATCTGGTTTCCACCCTCCTAAAAAACACAGTGATCTCAATTTCTTATTCTATGTGTTTGGTATATTCACAGAATGTCCTATTTTTGCAGACACCTCATGTGATTACTGAAGAAAGGAAGAATTCACCTCTTCTAAAAGAGTTAAACCAAGTCCTGGATACCTGCAGGTAGATTATATGAGTGGTTGACTGTCCTGAGCTTGCCTTTCCCAGAGCCCTAACAGCTGGCCCAGCACGAGTCTCCTGTGCATCCAAGGCTGTTAGCCAACAGCCTCCCTTGCTTACAGTGCATGTCCTTATAACCTAATTTTTCCATATGTTTTGTCATAAAAACCTGTATTTTGTACCAAAACTATGGTTTTGCTAGAGCTTCTTACCAATATTAACCACAATGACTGTGAGGAAAAGGTTTAGGAAGACTATAGCTCTGATTTAGGCAAAAAACTAAATTAGGTGCTGTGAATATCCGCTCTGTTACTATTACACCCACAAGTGTATGAAAGAAAAGAACCTTGGACTACAGATAAGATTTTCAACCTGCCCTCTCATTTGGGTGCCATTCTGATTACTAGAGCACAAGACTACAATGGGAAAAATTAACACCTAGCTTACTCTGACAATGAAAATTGGTCCAGGGCAAAGTAAAAATTCCTGATGACAGACAGCACTGTAGTTTAACAGTACTCCTGAACCAGCAAATTGACGGGATGAACCTTTTCCATTTAGTCTGACAGCAGAACATTAATTATAAATTACACTGTATTAATGGCTTATTGCTTGATAACCCAATGATATGAGAAGAGCATTTATAGTTTAACAATGATTAGAAGATTGAAAACTATTTTATTTCAGTGACCATAAAATGGTCAGCACTTATTTACAGCTGATTTACAGAAGAGGTAAATAGGAGCCTGTGCATTCTGTTTGTTTGTTTGTTTGTTTTAATTTAGGTGGAAATGCATTAGGGGTTTTTTTCTTAATAAAGAAATTTACCAAAATTTAATTTACCAAAAATATTTTTTAGCAGAATTTAGCCTTTTTTTAATTAAGGATTTAATTTTAAAAGATTGCTCACATGAGAGAAATCAGAGTCACTGTCATAAATGGTCTTCTCTATTTTCAGAGAGAAATAGAACTTTTAAAAGGACATAAATATATAGATTTTATGAACCATTTAAATATACACCATGTATACTGCTGTTGACATCCTGAGTGTTGTGTTAGCAAATCAGAGCAGTGAGAAATTTAAAATTCATTAATACAATAATCTGAAACAATTGAGTACTATGACTGTATTAGCTATAACAAGATAAAGTGGGTTTTGGTTTTGTTATTTTTAGTCTTTTTTACCTGCACATAGAGGCCCTCAGAATGGCTTGTAAAAAAATTTTGTTTTATCTTGGTCTGTCATATTTTCTCTGGCAAAAGAATAAATTATTTATTGTTAACATAATAAAACTACTCATTTATTTGTGGCATATTTAACCTGAAAAGGTAACTCAGAAAATGCAGGAAAAGTAATTCTACTTTATGTTATATAATTTGGAACTGAAAACATAACTTTGGCATTCAGGTGGCTAAAACAAGACTTTTCATGAATCTCTGTGCTCATGTTGAAAGAGGTATTTGTTCCTAATAAATATTTCACTAAAAGAAGATGGGAAGGAAGACAGAGAAATTACTGCCTTGTGGTGTGTTGGCTGTTGGAAGGAGGTCTCATACAAATCCCTTAAGTACAAAGTATAAAGGTAACCCATCCCTTTCCCCCAGTTTTTCAATTTTATTCAAATGTGTATATAATTATAGCTGTCACAAACAAAATTGCCATGGAGAAGAGGAAATAATAAAATGAAAAACAGTGTGACTGTAAAACTTAAATTGAAGAAATGGTGTTTCTGCAAAGTGGCATTTTCCAGGATACAATTAAGTTTAAAAGGAAAACAAAACCAAACAAAAAACTTAGCAGACCCAAAAATTTAGTGGGAAAATAGTAGAAATTAAATTTAAATAATGCATAATATTTTCAGTATTCAATACTTTAGGAAGAAAATAGATGTAACAAAATAGTTTTAGTTAAACTACTACACTGCTTCATGGTAAACAGTCTCTGAGATGCAAAAGAAGGTTTTCCGATTGAACACAGGAAGACAATAAGTAATATATCATACACATATCAAGGCCAGTGATGTCTTTTCATGGAGGCAGCAGTTTTTGCATTTTAGTCAATATCTAATTTCCTCCAGACTAATCAGATTGATTTTTGGGAAGAAATTATTGCAAAAGGCCCACTTTTATAAGTTCAGAGAAAGAAAGGGGAATTAATGCAGTTCTGGAAATAAATTGGAATAATTTTATTGAATGTTTTCATCAGTCTCCTTTACACAAAAGAAATAAAAAGAAGGGATGGACTATGAAAATCTTCTAGTGAAACTGATCTGGAAGGTTTTATATAGAAGGAAATGTAAACCAAGAAGAATGAGATTATCTCAAAGACTTGAATAGAAACAAAATTAAGTATATTATTATTACAAAGTGCAGTGCTAAGTAGTCATGGAGAATTCTGAAGCGTTACAGTCCCAAATATGCAGAAACTATGAGTCATGTCTTTGAAAGAGTCTAATGGAACTGACTTAAAAAATTTAAATTATACATTTAAGATCAATTTTCCTTGCTATTTAATGAGAAAATACTTAAAAGAGAAGGAAAAAAGACTGTTACTATATGGAAGGTTACAGAGTCCCTAAGGGGGTACAACTGAAGCAAAACGGAAAAAGAAACAAACCCAAAACAAACTAAAAAAACAAAACTAAATAAAAAAACCAAAAAACCAAAAATCAAAAATCAAAACCAAACCCAAAACAAATAAACAAACCACAAAACAAAAACAAATGAAAACAAACCAAACAAAAACAACAACAAGACAAAACCACCCTGAAATGGCAGTATGAATTTGGAACTTGCTGTACATGAAAATTTGTTGTTAAGGCAGCAAGTTGTAGATGAAGGTTTTAGATTCTAATTTATTTTTTATTATAAAATACAAGTCCTTTTTTTGTTGCCTTTTACAAATTTATTACGCTAGTTGTTTTGAAAGGAGAAGAGTTATTTTTCTCTCATGTTGTTTTGTGGGGAATACAGGTTTTGAACACTTTCTTTTTCCCTTGATCATGATGATTTGATCAGCCTTATACCTTTGTGGAATCTGGCCAAAGACAAAAGATGAAACTCAGTTGTGAGGTGTTTTTTTGTTTTCTTTTTGTTTCAGGGAGGGTAGAGTTCTTTTCTTATTTTGCTTACTTTGATTTTTAGTTTGTTTCCCCTGCTGCATATCCAGAGCAACTTCCATTTACATCCCAAAGAGCACTGAAACAGAAAAAATTCTGAGGCACTCAAACTTACTGATGATATGTTAAAAACTCTTGTAAGAGACTGCTGCACACATTCACGGCATTATATCCCACACAAAGCCCTAGAATCCCTCAAAAAATTAATCAAGGATTTTTCTTTTTGTCCAGACATTAATTTAGCCTGTTTATCTTGCAGCTGAATGTCTAACTGTGTGCAGATAGGCTTTGTTGTGCTTCCAAAATTCACTGATCACACAGCAGCATTACATTGTTGAGTCAGCCCACTACTAAGGTTAGAGGCTTTTTTTGAAAAATAATGAGACAGAAACTTTCTTGACCTTTGTGGTTTTGTCTGGGGGGTGGTTTTTCAAGTATTGCTTTTTTTTTATTACTGTCAAGACACAGTCATCTGAATCTAAGAGTAAGGGTCTGTTTACAATCCTTCCTATGCATCTAACCGATGTATACATATACCAAAACACAGAATCATCAGGGTTGTACGAAACCTTCAAGATCATCATCAACCCACCACCACCCACCACCACCATGAACACTCTTAAGACATATCATCAAGTGCTACTCCTGATACCTCTTGAACACTTACAGAGGAGTGACTCCACCAGCTCCCTGGCAACTTATTCCAGTGCCTAACCACTCTTTGTATGAATTTTTTTCTCTAATATCCAATCTGAACCTCAGCTGGTGCAATTTAAGGCCTTTTGTTCTGTCACTTGAGACGTGTCAAAAGAGACTTCCCTCCCTTCCTGTATCCTCTTTTCAGGTGGTTGTAGAGAGCAATGAGGTTGTCCCTGAGCCTACCCTCCTCCTGAATAAGCAACCCCAGCTCCTGCAGCTGCTCCTTGTAAGACCTGTGCTCCAGACCCTTCACCAGCATTGTTGCCCTTCTCTGGAATTGCTCCAGCCCCTCAGTGTCCTTTTTGTAGTGAGGGGCCCAGAACTGACACAATACTTGAGGTGCAGCCTCATCAGCGCTGAGTGACACTGCCACAGGCCAGGATGCCATTGGCATTCTTGGCCACCTGGGCACACTGCTGGCTCATATCCAGCTGGCTGTCAAACAGCACCCCACGTCCCTTCCTGCTGAGCAGCTCCCAAAGCACCCTTGCTCGAGCCCACAGAGATATACAGCCTTGCAGCAGCACAAATGCAGGACCTGTTGAACCTCATGCAGCCCAGCCTCTCAGCCTGCCCAGATCCCCCTGCAGAGCCTCCCTGCCTTCCATTAGAGCGTCTGTCCTACCCAACGTGGTGTCTGTGAACTTTCTGTGCTACACCCCGTCCTCTCATCCAATTATGAATTGTCCATAATGATTTTGAACAGAACTGGCCCCAGTACTGAGCCCTGGGGAACACCAGCTGGGTTTAACTACATCCACCACCCCTCTCTGGACCTGGCCATCAAGGCAGTGTTTCTATCCAGCAAAGAGTACATCTGTCCAAGCCATGAATTGCCAGTTTTTCAGTTCCACCTGTTTCCAAAACCTTTATGTTTCCTGCAGAAGTGATTTTTCTAGGAGAAAAATTTTTAGGAGAATTGTTTCACACTTATCTATCCTTGTAGCATGGATGGAAAGGACAGGAAACAAAGAACTCTCAGTTTGAAAGCAGTGTATTTGTAGTGTTTACTCATCTCCAGTAGTAGAGAGGGTATTCCCACAAAGTTCAATTGTTTAATTTTCTTTAATTGTGTTTAATTTTGTTTTGTTTTCAATTTAGGACTCTTTGGAGCTGTTCTAAAGAAAACAAATAACCATACTTATTTTGTGTTGGAGCAGCTTTTGTTTCACTTACATAATAAGTGATTTGTCCTAGAATAAAGACATTGGTATTCACTGAAATAAAAATAAGGACAAGGATCCATTGGTATGCATATGTTTGTATAAAGCAGCATTTACATGATTTCTATACTTATTAGAACATTATAACTCTCTCCATAAATAGACAAATTTAAAATTGCCTTGTTATTTTATTTCCTTCTGCTCTCATATTTTTTTTTTAAATCAGTCTCTTGATTACTTTGTTAAATTTCAGTTTGTGACAATAATGAAGTGCCAGTAGCAGGATTCTAGAAAGGGTACTTATTTTTCATTAAAATATCCTTACAAAATGAAATATTTCTGCTCTCCAAAATAGTTCTATTTTTTTTAGACACCTCTACTTCTTTTGTATTGAATTGGTGAAGAAAACTGTAAACTACTGAATTGATAAATGATAGTGAAGCCCATTGTTGACAAGAATTACTATGGTGTTATATATGTGACCTTTCAAAGCTTTTGTTACCTTCCACTCAATGCTATTTTCTAAATAAATTACATTTTGGCATACAGATGACTTCTCACACAGCTTATTTCATATGAATAAAAGTGGTTTCTTTGAGCTCTGATGGTAAAATTATGGAAGAAATATTTGAATTTCATGTATTTGTTCAATATTTCTGAAAAAAATTATAAACATAAAGATTATTTTTTTGGCATACACAGCTTTATTCTCATATACTCACATCTTGATATAATTAGATTGAGTTAATTTTTACAATAATTATCTTCTTAAGAACATTCCTAATACAATATATTTTTTTGAAATAATTTTCTAAAATTGAAACCAAAAAGACATCCATAATGGTCTCGTTCACAAATTGTTGTGTTAAGAGTTTCCATTTAAGTTAATTGCCTAAGTGGATATAATTTCATATCTAATTGTCACTCACATAACACTCAACTGCTTTGGTACCCACCAAACATAAGTTCAACATACTCACAGCTTTGTTTGCTCTATTTAGTAATTTGCAGTCTGTAAGAGCTGGCAATATCAAACAGTGATGAAGCACCACGACAGCAACAGCAGCTCAACATTTTACTACACTGAGTTTCCCAAGCAAAGGAGAGACAAGCAGGTAAGCTCATGTAGAAATTAATATTGTATTGTATTGTATTAATATTGATCAGTCTGATCACTGATTCAGAATAAATGGAGTCCATGAGAACTCTTTTGGTTGAAAGATCAGGACTATAGTACTTTAAGACTGAGTTATCATAAAATATAAACCATAAAATTAATAAATGTTTGAATAATGCAACTTGAAATAATTTAATACTCACTGGTCTATTTTTGGTTTGGTTTGGAGTTTTAGATAGCTTTAATCACTAAAAAACTATTAAGTAGTAATCAGAAGTGTTTATGAATTGTGTCAGTTCTTCCATATCTGAATTTTTTTGTTTCACCTGAAATGAAAATGAAGTAAAAAAGTAAAGATATCTAAGCATTTAAATAAACAGATATTTTAATGCACTTAAAAGGGCAAATTAATAAAGTACCTAAGCATTGGATTTGTACTATAAATTGTAACATTTAATTAGTTTTTCATCTCATTAGCATAAAAAAGCATAAAGTAGATGGATCATCCCAAAGTACCAGTTGACAAATATTCACATTCCAGAGCAATCTATTGACTGAGTAACACAAGGAGGGATGAAAACTCACACTTCAAAGTTAGGCTGGTCTAGGAAGCCAATGAGACTGTCTAACAGGAGGTGAAACTACTGCAGTCAATGCCATCAGGCATCTGAGAGAAGCCAGGACATTGACAAGTGGACATGAAGCACAACACCTTTTCACCACACTAGTTCAAGTTAAAATACCTTTTCCTAGGAAGTTTAGGAGGTTTTTTTGGTGGTTTATCCAAAAGCCAAGTGTTCAGACTCCTCAGCTAATATCAATTATTTTTCCCCCAAAGGATTCACAGCCATATGTTTTATTTGTTTAGTGAGATGTGGTGCAATTATAATATTGTATGTTTTGTGAGTTTCTAATTTTTTTAGTGTTCAAATTATTATGTTTTCTATGGCATATTTGAATAAACATTAAGCATAGAATTAGAATCCAGACACTTTTCCCCCACAAGCACATATAAAAATACTCCAGCTGGTAAGAGATAGAACTGAGGGCTTTTTGTTTGCTTGTTTGTTTGGGGGGTTTTATGCCCTGGTTTAATGAAATGGCTTTTGGCTAAAAGCACCTTTGAATTAAATTCTTCCTTTTGCAGTTATATTATGTTGTTCTCTATTTCCTTTTCTTTCGTTAATGGACTTCACAGAGGAATTTTCCATTTTTGCTGAAAGAAAATACTTTGCATGTTCCAAAGCAAATAGATTTTCTTTTATAAAAAATTTATCAGAGAAATAAAAGGTTTTACTTGATTAGTTTCCTTTCAGCATTTCTGTTCATCAGTTAAAACACACTACCAGTTACTGAGATAATATTTTCAATGAAATATGATTCTTGAAAGAATAATATTCATGGTTAGTATGGTATACAAAATATGCTCTTGGAACAATAAATTATGTGTTTTAGCAAAGTTTTATTTTAAGGAATTTAGAAATACTCTACTGATGATAAAACTAAAATAATTTTCTGAAACCGTACCTTAGTCTACTCCCAGGAAATTGTAATATTTCCCAAGAAATGTTACAAGAGTGTAAGAGAAAGATAAAAACTCCACTGCAAGCTTATTATTGTCTTAATGGACTATTTTATTTCTAAAGCTTTGCTATTTAGAAACATTCTGGAAACTACTATCTGTGCTGTATTTTAGGGAAAGTAAAGTAAACCTTGCTAGAGGTGGACCAAAACTTTGTGGACCCTTTCACATATACTGTGACTGTTTTCAGGGAAAAGGAATAGTGTAAAAATCTATCTCCTTCAGCATCTAATAGTGGGTTGCAACTTCTTCATAGGATCTCATTACAAAAACTTGGTGATATGTAGATGAATGAGTAACTGGACTATTTTGTAATATTTTTCACTGCTTTCCTTTGTGCTGTTCATGTTCTTTGTATTCAAAATATGTCAACCTTATGGGTGAGCTGAATAATGTTTAATGTCATAGACATTCCAGGTTAGGAAACTCGTGGTCAAGTATATTATTGTATTGTATCACGTATTTTCAAGGCTAAGACATATGCATGTATAAGGTCTGTTGACACTCCCAAAGACATGAGTGAAAGAAGAAGCAACAGCAATCATTTTCTCCTGTGAGAGTGTTGGTATTATTGATGTCCATAATGACATCAAGGTCAGTAGTGTCATATGATAAAGATGTTAGATAAGAACAAAGATTTTAGGCTGTATTTGGAGCAAAGTGAGATGAGAGCTGCTGTAAATTATCAGTTAAAGTCAGTAGCAAACAAAATAATTACATGCCCTGTCTAAATCCAGCTGGTTACACTGGTTGCTGCAATGCAAGACTTGTATTGTTTCTGAGGATACACCTGGAGAGTGTTTGGCATTTTGTATGCTTTAACTGAAGTACTAAAAAATAAATGAAACAGCTTATGTCCATTACTCATTGGAAATCTGCTATAATTCAGACTCAGAAGTAGTGTGTTTCAGTGACTAGCTACATTCAGTAAATATGCAGCTGAATGTAAAATTCAGAATCACATTTACTTTTTTTTCTTTCTCTTTTTTTGAAGCTAATTTTAGGATTAATTGCTTAATAATTTTATTAAGTTGTTACTACTAAGATAATTTACTGCTGTTTTTAACTTTCATGAATAAATGGAATCTTAGAGGTTGCTGTGATAAAACTTTGAATAGTTTAAAAAGTGATCAGGCCAGTTTTATACTTTTAAAATAAACCTACCAAACTTTTAAACAGCAATACATCCCATGGTATTTCCATCTTTCTTCTTCATGCTTGATACTTTAATGCTATTACTTTCTCTCTCAAAAGGAGGACCTTAAGATTGCATTTTGTTATGTTTTCCCTTGGGTTTTCCAGTACCTCTTCTAATTTATTAATCAAAATATATATATACCTGCATTCCTTGCATTTCTCTTGGTCTTGGTTTTTCAACTTTATGTTACTTGGATGCCTACTCTGTACAACTCCTTTGCCTTCTTGGTGGTCAAGCTGCTCATGTGCCCCTGCAAAACGCCAATTTACATGTGTCATAGAGCCCTTCTTCTTCTTCTACAAAATGATAATCTGTAACATATGTAGGTATAGTTAAATCTTTCATTTTAATGCACCTGGTTTTTTATTAGTCCAGAAACATAGATTGTTATGTTTTGCTAATTTTCACTCTGCATATTTCTTTATATATCAGCCTCAAATGGGAGATTTCTGGGTTAGAAATACCATCATAACCAATAAGTTTAGCTATTTATATTTACCAAATGCTAGTTACTGAAAAGCTTGAGTGAGAGCCAATAGTTGCTGGCTCATGGAGTAAACAGAGATAAGTATGGATCATTTGCTAAAGTTAAGAAGTGTCACTATTTGCTGTAGTGACAGTTTGGCTTCTGACAGCAGAGGTGGCTGCATATGGGGGAAGTGTTCTAAAGATGTGTGGATGTGGGATATGGGATACAGCAGTGAACACAGTACTGTTAGGTTAACAATTGGGCTCGATGATCTTGGAGCACTTTTCCAGCCTTAATGATATTGTGATTCCTAATAAATATTGTTGTATTTTTTTAATATTTTATAAAATGCATATATACCTGAATTGCTTTTCCCCATCTTTCTTTTTTTTTCCTGTCATCTTTTATTTTCACTTGAATTCTTTTATAAAGTATGTTTCATCTGGATTGTTTATACTTATTTGATGAGATCCTAGCATTTTGAAAAGATTTAGACTCAGAAAGGATATTTTTGAAAAATATTAAAAAATATTTGTTCATCTTTCATATGATTATTTTAAAGTCACTAGAACTTCCTTAGTATGTAATTCTAAATGATGCATCTGCACTCTCTAACTCATCTACTGCATAAAGCAAATGGATAAATAAATTAGCGATAATTTTCCCATCAATATTATACAGTAACCAGCCAGAAAAAAAATCTCTATTGTTAGCTAGTACTTAAGACCACTAGTAATTTGAAAAAAAATTAAATATATGTGTTCCATTTACTTTGATGTCATATTGTACAGTCCGAGAACCCTGGGAAGCTTAATTAATGCCTTGTATCATGAGCTATGACTAACAGATTTTATAGTATGTAGAACCTATATGACCTTGATAGTCTTTACCACAGTTACATATCTTATGCAGTATTGTTTTAAAATCCTATTAAAATACAATGAATGGACCTCAGTGGGGTACACTGGTGTTATCTTAATTCATTGCTAAATAGAATTTCAAAGTAGAATAATCTGAACAGTTTCCAGATGTTTTGTGTTTATATTCCTGGGTGTATGTGTGTGTGGGTATGTTCAGGAATGTTTAGGTAAAAGATAATTATTCCAGTGACTCTCAGTGTGAGAGTATGGAATTTTGCATCCCCGATTTCAGTGGGAAAAGAACTTTTTTCACCTGATAGGGAACACTGAGTAGCTTGCCAAAATAAGGTATCATATGTAACACTGCATAAAGATGAATTCACGTGGGTATTTGCTGCAAAGGTAAAACCTAAAGATTTTTCATCTCTGTAGAGTAAAATTCCAGATTAACTATCAAAGGCCTCTACTCAGTATCAGACCAGAATCTCTACAAAGATGATCTTTCTACACTTTTTTTGAATTGAGGCAATAGTTCATGGTGCTCTCTCTGCTGTCATCTCCAGGTTGTTCTGCAACAGTGAAATTATGGTTTCAGCCGGTTTGAACATCTCTTATCCTTATTTTCCATTTCAAAAAAATTCAATTCCTCTTTCAATCCCTTATCATGCTCTGCCATGTCACATTTAGCATTAGATCAGGGAACTGTTTGAAAACTCAGGAAAGAAAGCAAAAATTGTTAATTTTTCAGACAGAACCATTAACTGTTGACTGTCTTGATCAGCCATAGAGATACGTCTGCTTTTGGAACAACAAAAATAAAGCAGGGAGGAGAAATAAACTTTGAAAACTGCCATTATGTTTTGGGGTTTTTTTAATTAAAGGAATACATGCCCAGATTTTGTTAAGTTTCAAGTTTTTGCACTGTTTTCATATTTTGGAAAATTTGTTGAGATCAAAAGAATAAGAAATATAATTTCACAGTTAAGTGAATTTTCTTGAAAAAATTAAGACTGTTTGACAGTCATTATATGATATATAATAGAATTATTTTCACCCCTAATTGACTCTGATTAAAAAGAAATAATACTAGATTTAAAAAAAAAATAAATAAAGTTACATCTAAATAAGTTGTCATCAAATCTTTATTGGAATTTACCTCTCAAATCATGCACTGTCATAATTGTCAGAATGTTCAGAAGTATTATAAATATTAAAAAAATAATATCAGAAAAAGTCCTGAATATTTGAAAAGTAAATAAATTTCACAGTAGAATGGCACTCTGTCATATTAATTTCTGACACTCAGGAGACAATGTTAAAAGCCTTCCTGAAGTCCAGGTAGAAAATATGCATTGCTTTTTCCTCATCTACCAAGTTAATAATTCAATCATTAAAGTTTATCAGGTTGGTCAAGAAGGTCATTCATCTCATGAGTGCCTATCAACTACTCCTCATCACCTTCTCCTCTTTGATGTGCCTGGAAATGGTTTCCAGAATTAGCTGCTCAGTCACCTTCCCAAGTATTGAGGTGAGGCTGACAGAACTGTGGTTCCCTGGGTCCTCTTTCTTGCCCTTCTTGAAGCCAGGAGTATCTTTTGCTTTACTTTAGTCCTCAGGCATACCTCAGTGGCCATAGCCAGTCGCGGGTTATGGAGTGTGGCCTTGCAATAACATCACCCACTTCCCTTGGTGCTCGTGGTTGCATCTCATCAGGACACAGAGACTTATATAAGACTACTTAGCTTGAGTATTTCCCAACCTGATCCTCTTCTACCAAGACTGTCTTCCTAGTATTACTGGTAAAATTAGAGGCAAAGAGGGATCCTTTTCTTTGTCCTGTGTAGCTAAAACCTCTCCCTAAGGCCTCTACCCTGCTCAGCTGAGGACTCACATTTTCCTGGTTTACCCTTTGCTACTGATGTGCTTCTAGAAGCTCTTATTTCTTCCCTTCTTACTGCCCCACATGAATGGTTTCTGTATCAGCTTGTTTCAGTTTGTATCAGCTGCAAATTTACGATTCATTGGAAAAAAACCCAAACTGTGAGATTATAGTAAAGCTTTTACACTTTTTAGTGCTTCCCTATGGAGTATCTTGAAATTAACAAGAAAAGAAACAAAACAAAAAAAACCAAAACAAAACAAAAAAAAAACTTAAGCCACAGTGAAACAGCATTTAATTTCAGAGTTCAATTATTTTTAAGCTTAAAGAGCAGGTAAGAGAGCTCTGAGTTCACTAATGTGTGACATACCCAAACTGATGAGTTTAGGTTTCAGTTAATAGAGGAAAACATTATTGCAGTATCTAAGTAATCTGTGAATGGCCAGAAGTAATTATGTAATACACTTTTTACTTGTTCTAGTGCAAGCATTTTGTGTCACTAGTTCCAAATTTCCTCATACCAAAGCTAAGAGAGTTCAGTTTTAAAAAGTCTAAGCTAAAGTTATTTTCTTCTTATCTCTGTAAAATGGGCATAACATTTATTTTCTTGCTTTTGGGAAAGTCTACCAGGATCTGTTAGAGATGACAAGGAGTAGTCTAGCAGAAATTGCTCGGTTCTTTTGGTGCCCTTGTTATTTACTCCCATGGACATGTGTGTGTCCAGTTTGCTGCATTATCCCTGGATTCATCTTCCTGTCTCATGAATGGTACTGCAATCCTTTAAACTCTGCCACTAGGCAATGTGATCCTGAAACATTTCAGAATCAACATTTCCACTAAAGTCAAAAGCTGAGGCAGCACTCACTGCCTCACCTTTTTCTGAGTCTGTTGTCAAGAGTTCTTCTGCTTTTTTTTTTTTTCATGAGAACAGGATTTACTTCAGCTTTGCTTCATCTGTAAACGTAGAAGCAATGTTTAAGCTTTCTGCATCTCTTCTCCATTTCCAGGTTCAGCAGAGGTCTGCCTTTATTACATTTTTGAATGTCCGGGTAATGTTTCTCTGTTCTTCCTGTGCCCATTGAACATTTTCTGTAAAGGTACTTATGCCTTCATCTGCTGTTCACTTAATTATTAATTAACATTGGCAGATCTTTTCTTCTTTGAATGCCATTTCCTCATCCCTTTCCTAGCTGCTACCATTCTTCACTTAGAGGTGCAATTTTGCAACCTTATTTACTTCTTGTTATTTACAACAATTTGTAGTATTGTTCCCTATTTCACACCAGATGAATAATCTCTAAAACATGAAAAATCTACCTTACACAGGAAAAGAATTGTCTATTACAAAGACGTAAGAGGACCTGAAAGTTTGGATCAGAAATTGGTACTTGCATCATCGTTCCTTTCCTCATTGCAATGAAAATAGGGTACCAATATATTTAGTAAGTCTGTTTTTCCAGGATAGAAATCAAAGATTTTAGCCTGACAGAAAGAATGCAGTGTTGCTTAGAAAAGTGAAATCACGTCTGTTTTCTACTTGAAAATACCTAATGTTGGGTGGATCATCATAATTATTTATTTTAAAGCCAGCAATTTTGAAAATATAGACAAAGGTCCTTGATTTCCTTAGAAGCAATTAAATTATGTGGGAAGGCATTTAAGGCAATTCTTTCTAAGACAATTTGGATATATTTAGAGATTCTGAAGCACCCAAGTGAAAGACCTGCTTTCTGAAATACTTTTGTAACAGCTGCCTATGCTAGCACAAATGAAGAATAATCTTGCAATTAAATATATACAACTATAGTTTAAAAGGTTAGTTTCTTTTCATATTTGGAATGGAGTTCTGAATGCATCTATGTATTCATTTTAAAGCAAAGACATTGACCTCAAACCCCAGCCACACATTTAACTTCAGGATGAAGTGTCTCATAAAATAAACATTATTTATATTCCTAACATACAGATGCTAATTCAGATGTCTTGCACATCAGTTGCAAGTGTAATCAGTAGCCATTTCAACCCAACAGCTCAGCTCTTGTTATAAGAGTCTTTTTCCTCTTGTGGGCATTGATCTTATGTTCATGTCCATGTTGAAAATCTGAAGAACTATAATGGTAGTAAAAAACATTCTTAATGAAGCTCCTCTTTCAAAAGCAATCTTTGAATAAGAAATATATTTTGACAGTACAATCATCAATTTCAGGTCACACTTCAGTCTACCTAAATAACTTATATGATTGAATATATATTTTTCAACTAAAAATGTGAGTCTGTAAATCTCCTTTTTAACAGTTAGGATTCTTTAAAACAAAATTTTCTGTTTAGTCAACTTTGAAAAACATCTGCCTTAATTAAAGTTATTCCTTTCCCCTCTTGATACTCCTTTTCCCCTATGCATGAAAACAAGCATAATAGATTAAGGCAATATCTGCTGTTTCAAGGATTTATTCCTATAAGGAATGGGAAATGAGAAGCTTTAGTGTAAAAAGAAAAGGGAAATGAAAATGTTTTCCCTCAGAGATCTCTGATATGCAATTACAATATATATGGGGATGGCACAAATATTTTACAGGACAGCAAAAATCTGAGAGGACCTCTAAGCAGTTGCTCTCCAGTTTGTCCTTCAGAGACTTTTGTCTAGAACTTCTCTTTTTAGTACTTTTAATTTGCTAAAAAGAGGAAAGATTTTAATGTCACTGCAATTGGCTATTCATGTCAGTAACAATGGAATGTACCTGTGTATCTAAGAACACTAAGTGTTAGTGTTTATCCCATTTTTTTCTATAATCTCCTCTGAATAAAAAAATAGATATTTCTTAGGTGATAAAAAGAAATCTACTGAACATAATTGCTATCTTAATTTCTTTGTTTAATACATATTTAGACAAATGTTTAAAATAATTTTTAAAAGGTCATGAGATTTTTTCTTTATCTGCTGATTCTTTTTTTTTTAATTTATAATGCAGGTATCTACATCTGTATGTGTTTGTTTGAATATGTAAAAAAATTAACATCTAGGCCTTTGATTTAAAATGAAAAACAGCTGATCAAACTAGTCACATACAAAGTAAATTAAACTCCATGAATACAAAACTAGTTGCAAATAATTACTTAAAAGTAAAGTTTAGAAGCCTGATTTTGAGTCCTTCAAACTTAAAATTCCAGAAGTTTACAATGTTCAAGAAAATCAAGCAGAGCTTAAGAAGATTAAATCAACCAGTCCAGGAAGGCCTTATCTGCATGTAAAAATGTAACATTGGTAATATGATGCAGATATAGAAGAAGCATAGCTTTAAAAAAAAAAAAAATATACATTATACAAAATTAAAGGAGTAATTAAGTAAAAAGTAACTTTCCATTACATATTCTAATAGTTAAATATTCTATGTTTTCCTTAACATGTTTTTCCTTTATTTCTGCTGTGCTGAATGGTTAGTTCTTCGAAAAGTTTTTGGGGTTTATGTTTTTTTTAGGAACAAATAAGTATATATCAGGTAAATTTTTATTTCAGAGAGATTGAAAACACTTCTGCTATTTTCCAATATAAACATTTATTAAAAGAAAGAAAAGAGCATTTTATGACACTGGAAATTCTATTCAAGAAGGATGATCTGGAACAACAGGTTAATCCTCTGATAAGGAAGCATTCTCAAAAATCATGGCAGTCTTTAACGCAGCACATTGGTAAAATTCTCTGTGTAGGTGATAATTAACACACAGATTAGAACAATAGGAAATAATTGATCATTTTACTGACTTTGATTATGACTTTAAATAAAACTTTAGGACTATGAAAAGGTTCTTTGCTCAATAATTTTTTGTGCTACAAAGAATGTAGGATTCCTAACTAAATAAGTAGAATATTGTGAAGAAAAAGGTTAAATAGGAAGAAAATGCATTGTTCTTTTATGTAGTTCAGGATTTCCAAGTCGCTCAATGGGGTTTTTTTTGACTTTGAAGATTAAATTTTTGCAATGGTAAATGATATCACCACTAAAGATTTGCAGAAGTCTTTATTGTGCATATTTTTATTCTTTCCTTTGCTCTATTTCCAGTGCATGTTAGGATGCCCAGTTGTGTGAAACCATGTCATAAATCATCTACTTACTTCCACATTTTCCCAGAAGAAATTAACCTTAAAGCAAAAAGTTTTGGCTCTCCTAAAAACCTCTAAACAAAATGTGTTTCCTTGTAAACCAAGAAATGACAAAATTTTTAAATCTGAAAGGTTCCCTCCAAAAAAAATGTTTCTGCTTTGTGAAGACCCAATTTAAAAGAGATAGCATGCAAAAGAAAGCAAAATAGAACAAAGCCCTAACCTGTTTAGGAACAAGACTAAAATAAATGACTGCCTATGGTAATCTAATTTAATTTCATACTAGTTTTCATATTTATTTTCATCAGGAGCCATTTTATTCCTCATTTTTTCCTGTAAGGACTTCCATGGATCTCAAGCAAGCTTTTTTGAAGGAAGAGCACAGGATTTGAACTCAAGTGTTTGAACTCAGGTTTTTAAACATACCCATTATCTGTTTTTTTGGAGACCAGCCACAAATAGGGTGTATCACACATTGACTCAGAAAAAGATATCTCTGTCGAATTTATTTAACCTTCAAACAGTGTCAGTAGAAACATGCTGACTTGTTAATGATTAGCCACTCTATTGCACATTATCTTCATCTTTCCATACCTTTATTGATAATAAATTGGAAAAGATATGATCATTATTTTAAATCTTCACTCTCTTATCACTTACTGATAAATTAAGGTGTTTAAGGTAAAAATGTGTCTTTTCATTGTGTTCTTGTGCAGGGAGTACAAGAGACAGTAAATATGTTAATACTATATCTACACATATGTAGATTTATTTCAATGTTGATTAAGAAATTATTCTAGTATTTAAAAAGTAACGTAATGCAATCAATTATTAAAAATCCAAGAGAATAAATGGAGAAGGACATTTTTCCAATTTCATCATGATGAACACTTGGTGATTAAGAAGAGTTTTCGTTCCTTAGATATTTCTTTCATTCCCCTGCCACCTAGTATTCCTTTCACTGGGTTCAGCTGAATTTAGGGCTGTAAAGTATCTTTGTATCCAGCCTTTGTTGTTAGGTATATAAACTTCTTTGCATATGGATATATTAATTATTTGTTTGTTTGTAGACTATACTTGTAGTACACGAGGCTAATGAAAAAATATAATTTGATTTAAAATTTTAAAGCATACTTTCAGAATGCATTCCACTCACAAGTACAAATTAATTCAGATGCTGAGCATGCTTTAATCCACACTGTCATTCAGGATTATAGGGGCCAATAGACCAACTATGTCCTGAGGGTGTGCACTGGGACAGATCAATCAATTTACAGAGCTTTGGCAATGGTTGAACAGCTGGTGCTGAAAATCTTTGTTGGAGAAATGACCAACCCACCAGAGATTACAGATTTAAACCCAGATTGATGGTTAAACCTTGCAAATTAAATCCTCTTCAAATGTGTTCTGACTGATAATAAAGCTAATTTAAAGGCATCACTCCACTGCACTTTCTTAGAACAAGATACTCATTAAACTTCTGGTGTTAAAAAAAATCTCTCTGAGGCCTGATGCTAGTAGCAAATACATTAGTGTTTTCATTTGCAGATTATTTTTAAAAGGTCTCTGTTGGCCAATTTCTTTTTATTTAATCATTCACTAGGGTGAACTTAGGTTATCAATAATTACTTTCACATACTTAACACAACAGAGGGTAAAATGTTTCTGCCCTTTGAGCACCCAGCAGAAGCTCTTTACTAGCTCAGCAACTTTCTAAACGGTTCATGAGAAAGCTTTGATTATATAATAAAGTTCTTCTAATGAAGAGGATGTGACTATCAGTGAAGTTGAACTTGGTTTAGTTGCTCTGCTGGCAACTGAAATCCATCCAGCTGCTTGTTCACTTCCCCTCCCATCTGCCCCTGCGGGATGTGGAGGATAATGAGGAAGGAAAAGAAAATGAAACTCATGAGTTGAGATAAGAACAGTGTAATCATTGAAACAAAATTAAAATAAAAACAATAACGATAACAGTAATGACAATAACTATTATATTGTTAGTAATGACACTGTTAATTATAGTAATAGTGGTAATAATAATAAAATTACTACAACTACTAAGGATAATAATTGTAATAATTATAATAAAATGGAAAGTAAGAAAGGGAGTTAAAATCTTAGAGAAACAAATGATGTACTTTAGAATTGATCACCACACACTGACCAGCTCCTAGTCCATCCCCAAACAGTGATTGGCCCACTTCTGAGTTACTGTACACTGAGAATGGTGTTCTATGTTGTGGAATATCTCTTTGGATATGCAACCTGAATTTTAAATTCCATCTAATTAAGAATGCAAGAAAAGTGTTGAGAGAACAGGCTTTAAAACCTTAAAAGGTTAAATAAAGTGATTTATTTTTTTGCTAAAAAAAAATCATAGCAGAGAAAAAGCCCACAACCCATGTAAGAGGTGGCAGGGCAGGGAATAAAAGAAGTGAACTGATTTTGTGTATAAGAGATGTGGCATCTGCAAACAGACTAAAGAGTCTGCTTTGTTTTAATGTTTTTGCATGTAGATTCAAGTCTGATCTATTGCATAATGGCAGTAATTTTTAAGGTATTAAGACAGATTTCTTTACTTCATTACTGTCAGTTTTTGTAGCCTACATCAATATAGTGTAGCCTTTCATCACCTGTTCTTTTATTGGTACAAGTGGCTTCTCAGACTGCTTCAGAAATTGAAGACCTGGTAAGATTTTTTGCTTTAGTTCTTGAAGTTATTCTCACTAAATAGAATTAACCCAGTTCCCTTATCTCAGAACCAGTTCACACTTCTAAATTGCTTTCTGCAATAGTTAGTTACTGACTTGGACACAAATAGCTTGAGAGGCTAAATACCTAAAGAGGCAGCAGAGCTGTATTACTCCTGAGCATTAAAAAAACCTTATTAAGAAACACTTTTGTTCTTTTCTCTCAAGGAAAAAAATAAAAGTATTAGCTATCAATTTATACACTTATTTCTCCTCTAACGTAAGTTTCCCAAGGAAAAAGGTTATATATATAAAAAAAAAAAAAAGGAACATTCCATCTGAGTTCCCACAACAAAAAATGTACCTTATGAATGAACTGTCAAAACCTATGAACATAGTATGAGATTATCCTCAATCCAATATACTGCATTCAACACAAAAAATGGATTTTAAAAATGAGGTGGGTGAAACAAAAGAGTTAAGCCCTTGAAAAAATTGTTACAGAGGAAAGGTTTATCCATTTTCTTTCAAACCATGTGTGTAATAGATACTTGTTATCTGTTCTCTGTGTGATTTCAAGAAGAAAGAAAAAATAAATGTATCATATCTGTAATTTTTGTTCTTTTCCATGCATAGCTTTCTTTCCTACCTTAGACAGGAAAGGAATTCAAACACAGAAAATTTTAAGTTCTGATGCTCAGAATTCCCCAAAGACCAATTTGTCTGAGTGTTAGACAGTGATGAAGGTTACTGTGGGAATGAGATGGTGTTTATACATGTATGCTTAAGACTATTCAGTGAGGTAGATAAAGTGCAACACCAAACAAAGCATTTAAGTACAATTCTTTGCAGTGTCCAAATGTGGGGAATCTGCTGTCTATGAAACATTATGTGAAATCTCTGGCTACTGGTGAGTTTTCAGAAATAAGACTAACTTCTGTTCAACAGAGACACAGAAATTCAGTTTCACAAACCAAATCAGTCTTTACTGTAAAAATACCAACAAAGACATAAGTTTGCAAGTATGACTTTGGAACAAAGAATCAATAAAATGAAAGATGAAAAATGTAGCTTTCAATCCCTCTCAAAATTAGCACCTTAGTATATAGCATAAAATTTTCATAAATTCTCAAAATGGAAAACCTTATGCCTGGAAGATTGAACACCCTTATGCTTAGAAGAAGTTTAAGAAGGATTACAGTTCTTAGAAAGTAAGCCAATAACATGCTGTAGAATTAACATTTCTAATGTCTTTTAGAATAAATCATATGCTGTGCTTAAACTGGCAAAATTAGAGATGTTTAGATTTCAGGTATCCTCAAACCAGCACCTTCCTCTGACCTCATGAGTTTGTTAAAAGCACCTTAAAATCCATGATGTTGCTCTCTAGTGCTACAAAGACAGACAGAAAAATAATCCCAAGCCTTAGTTTTTTCCCTTATTTTATTAAATATTACAAAATATGGTATCTGAATGAAACCACAGCTTAACTGAAGGCATACATAAATGATAAACAAAATAAATGTTTTTCTTTGGAAAAAAATATATGTGCTCTTTTAGTTTTCACCAATGCAATTGTTAATTTTCTAGAGGGCTGCTTTATAAATTTGTTTTGGAGAAAATGATGATTTTTTTTTTTTTTTTTAGACTGTGCAACAAAGACTGGTTTCACCATTCTTTTCCATAAACATACCAAACAATATAAAGACCTACATTAAACATATATGAATGCATATTATGCACACACTCAAATGTTACATGGGCTATAGAATTTGAATTACCATTTTTAGAGGAGATGTAGAAGAATCATTTTTTATACCCAAAAGATGATGTACACTATAACTTGAATAATTATACTCCTATGAGATCCAATTATTTTTGTTGATAAGAGTCACAGATGAGTAGAGCCATGTCTTTAACTGATGGCAATATGTGGCAATAACCTTTACTCAATCATTTCAGCAGTTCCTACACTCCAAACATCACCTTTAGTAATATTCTATGAATTAATATTGTATGTCTTATAAATGTTGTCAAATGTAGGTTTGGGACTCTAATTAAAATGCAGAGATAGGCTCACAATGACATTTTATGTGGTTACAATAGAATGGATGTATTTACTTTCTCTGAATCCCTTTCATGTCATATACAGTCTTACTAAACATTCTTCATGCAAGCTCTTTACAAATAATTTACAATTTGACCTGGCAAGTTTTGTTGTGACCTATCTGTAATGTTAAATTGCTTTTCTGTCCTTTTGTTGTTAATATAATAATAAAAATAATAACAGCACAAATAATACACTGAGCAGTGCATAGAATTTTTATCTGTAGCTCTCTCTGCACTTTGTACATGGGTTAAGAAGATACTAATTGTGTTGTACCTCAATAACTTTATTTTAAAGTGGAAAGTATTTAATGTTCATCCTTCACATTCCCTCTCCATCTTATTATTCTGCTCTGTGGGGTTTTATATTACGTTAAATTGTGTTGATGTAATGAGACACAGTCATACTGTGCTCATGACTCTATCAGTAGGGCACAGTATCCCTCTGTAGCAAGAGTCAAATCATATCATTACCCAAGTGCCTTATTTAGTTTCCTGTGCTTTGTTATTCTAAATGTGATTCACATGCAAAGTTAAATACTTTCCACATATTAGGACCATAAGTATAACTTGAGTGTTAAAATATAGTAATCAGTTCAAGTTACCTGGAAATTACTTTTATTCATTCACACAAAATCCCATTTTTACAAATTCTAGTTATTCTCCCTTTATATACACTCTGTGGGGATCACAATCCAAGGTTCATTGATATGGTACTAAAACAGCAAATAGAGATGAGAATGATGCCCTGGATTTTTAAAAGAACTTGATGGAATGAAACTTTGTTCTAGATCTTTTGACAAAGTCATAATTAATTTATTTATATTTTACAGTACTTTGGCTCACTTATTTAAATAATCTTTCTGCACAGCCTTTGGAATTACATTTTTTCATACAAAATGAAACTGGCATTACCTAATTTCCTAACAAACTTTTCAAATCTGAAATCTTTTTAATGTTTAATATAACCATGGGATCTTAGTTCACAAATTCCACCTTCAGTGGTTTCCTAGGATACAAACACACAATCACAAACAGAAAGCAGCACAGAAAAACAAGGTAAAAAGCCTGCAGCACTTCCACTTTTTTGAATCTTTTCAAATGCTTTGCATTCTCACAAACATATCAGTGCTAAACCTCAAACAAAACAGCTGGTGATGGGCTTAAACTACAAGTTATATCTGTGTCATTTGTAAAAGCAGACAAAATTCTCCTGAGAATTCTGAAAAGAACAACTGAAAGAAAAAACAAGAGCTTTTGCACACGGTGCATCATGACTTTGAAAGAATGAAGCAGGAACAATTAATTTCAGGGCACTGCTTTAATAACAAATGAAATAAAAGGAGAGATATTAACTGACTCCAGCTGCTAAAGTGGAAACCAACACATAAAAGGCAATTACAGAATGCATTATGGATGATTGGTGAGGGGCATTTTCAAATAAAATAGATGTTCTGTCAAAAGAAATTTTAACATTATTCTTTCACCCTTCAAATGTTTCAGTGCACACGTGATTGTATGTATAGATGCACAAAAACTTAGACAATAGCTACATTATTTTTAAAGAAGGAGTGGAATTTCAAAACCTTTCTTAAGAAGTCAAAATCAATAACAGGTATAATGTGGAGTTCAATGATAGATCAGGAAAATAGAATGAGAGAGCATGACATGAAAACCTGGTGACACCCATTGGATGGAATATTTTATTCATTTTTTTTATTGTCTTTTTAAGAGGAGACAGACACCCAGAAGTGTAGTAAAAAACCACTGCCAAAACTAAAAAAAAAAAAAGGTAAGAGCTAGAAAAAAATATTTGCACAGCAAGAAATTAAATTTAGTAATTCTTTGTAGGTAATCCTGAAAAACCAAATGAAGAATAAAAGTTGTAGTAATCCAATTACAGTATAAAAGTCATCATGGGTAGAGATATCACACACTTAACCAAGAAGATTTAGCAACACCAAAAGAATAAAACTGAAGTTTGACAAATTAAAGTAAGAAATAAGGCAAACAAAATGCTGTAAACAGAAAGTATGATTAATGATTGGAACATGATTATAAAGTAAAAGATGGCTTGTAGTCTCACTACTCCTGAGATCAAGATTTGTATATTTCATTTCAGTCCACAGTTATCTTTGTGTTCAACGATAACATAAGTGGAATTGTGGAATAGTGATATTTAAGTTCAAAAAATATGTTGTTTGTTCATCCAGGACTGAATGCTACAAATCTCTGACTTTACAGAATCACAGAATAAGTGTGCTGGAAGGCATCCACAAGGATACACCAGTCCAGCTCCCTGGCCAGCCCTACCAAGAGGTACACCATATGTGTGAGAGCAATGTCCAAACTCCTCCTGAGCTCTGTCAGGCTCTGTGACCGTTTTCTGGGGAGCCTCATCCAATGTATCACCTGTGATTTGATGGAGACCTCCCTGTTCTTACACCCATGTTGCAACATTAGTAATTTTGATGGCAATTCAGTGTAAGAAACCTGAACCATACTTGTTAAATATATTTAAAATCACTCTCAGAGTTTAAGGTTTATTTCACTGCTGCTTACTTGTTATCCAGTTACTGGAGCTTTCATAATACAGGAAATAGCTTTGATAAAAGGTAAGGACAGCATTACAAAAATGGGATCTCTGAGTGACATGCTGGCATAGGGAAGTTAATGGATATTGTAATGTCAAATTATTTAGGCCAGCGTTCCACCAATCTTTTGGATGAGTAGACAGAACTAAATTGAAAAATGTCTGTGTGAGAGAAGGAAATCAAAACTTGCTTAAGAAAGGCTAGTACTTAAATAAGAACAATGTACAAAACAACAGAAATTGTCACAGTAGATTTTTTTTTTTTGGCTCACAGTATGAAAGATCATAAAAATCATAGAATGGTTCTGGTCAGAAGGGACCTTTAAAGAAAATCTAGGAAAAATCCCCTGTCACAGGCAAGGACACACACTACATCAGGTTGCTCAAAGATTATCCAGCCTGACCTTGAATACCTCCAAGGATGAGCTCAATCACTCCTCTGGGTCACACATTCCAGTGTCTCACCAGCCACATCATACAAATATTCTTCTTTTATATTTTTTAGTTTAAACTGTTTCCCTTGTCCTATCACAACGGCCCCTGGTAAAAAGTGTCTCTCCATCTTTATTACGAGCCCCCTGTAAAGGCCTGCTCTTACTCAATGAGCTTCTTAAATGGGCTTAGGTATTTTCATACTCTCAGGCAAGTGCATGGGAGAAATGGACAGTACTCTCAAGAGGTTGAACAAGATATTTTACTGGAAACTTTAGAAAATAAGGGTACTTGGAAAATTTTCTAAAAGCAACTGAAATAAAACATTTCACAAGGTAAATTGCTCATTCATCAAACTCTCACCCTCCAAACTTTAAGTTACCCAGATTTCGAGAAGTGGAAATTAGAAGAAAGAGAGAGAGAGGAGGAGAGAGGAGTGCAGAGAAAGATTTATATTCATTGGTTGAATTCTAGCGTGTTCTCAGCTCTATAAAATCCAAAACAATGGGCCATGACCACGTGTGTCCTTGTTCAACTGCTTTTCTCCACTACTTTGGTCTCCCAGGCCCTCTCCTCCAGGTGGGGCTTCGTGTGCCAGTGACTGACAGCCATTCTGGGCTGGACTGGGGCTCCAGGGCGTGTGGGACACTTCACAGAACTTGCACTGCTCCCTCTGCCCCCCACACTTCACTTGTTTTGAACCACTAACCATTTCCTCCAGCTTCTCACACCACCTTTAAGTATTGAAAGGCTGCAATAAGGTCTTCCCAAGGCTTTTCTTCTCCAGGCAGAACAACACCAACTCCCTCAACAGTTCTTCATAGGCAATGTGCTCCAGCCCTCTGATAGTTTTTATGGACCTCCTTTGGACCCGTTGTAACATGTCTGACTTTCTTATGCTGACACCCCCAGAGCTGGATGCAGTACTCCAGGTGAGGTCTCACAAAAGTGAAATAAAAGGTCAGAATCACCTCCCTTGACCTGCTGGCCACATTTCTTTTGATTCAGCCCAGGATATAATTGACTCTCTGGGCCAGAGCTGCTGGTTCATATCCAATATTTCATGTACCAGTATCCCAAAGTCCTTCTCCACAGCGGTGCTCTCAGTCCATTCATTACATACTGTAATGTATACATGTATATATATGTCAATGTATATATGTGTCAATGCATACTGGTGATTGCCTCAACCCCGGCACAGGACATGCACTTTGCCTTCTCGAGGCTCACACTGGCCCACCTCTCAAGACTGTCAAGATCCCTATGGATGGCATCCCTTTTCTCAAGAGATTTAACTATACTATTCTTCTTGCTGTTAATAAGGAACAAGGACTCTGAACACTCTTCAGTAAGAATAAAAGGAGTCGGCTACATATGGGAAAAAATAGCTTATTTTTTCCCCAAGTTTCTCTCAAATAATCAACAAGAAACAACAACTTTTTGTAAACAAAACAAGAGTGCAGATCTTTCTTTAGGATTACTAAATGCAAATCAAAAGTAGACTGGTTCTACCACAGTGTAAAGCTGTCAGGTCTTTTGAAACACAAAAATGTATCTTTGAAATTATGGTGACAACATAAGTGTTCATACAAATCAAGCTTCCAGGCCATCTAACTTGATTTTTACCCTTTTGGGTCCAGTCTGCAATAATTTTTCAGCTGAAATGCCAGATGCTACCAAAAAGCATAGATGTTATATACTTAAAAAATAGGTCAAATGATAAATGATATTGAGATGGTAGCACAACAATGATGAGAAAGGAGACTCAAATCTTGGCTATCTTCATGTTATTCAATAACACAATGTTTTTAAAGTGAGACTCAGTTGACAGGTTTTTTCAATGTCTCTCATTTAATCCGAGTCCCCTTTGATTAAACAGATTCCCAAAAGTATTGTATGTAGGATATCACATTTTACCCAACTACCCTAACTGAAAATGCCTTACATTTTAAATATGTGTGATTGCAGAACATAAATCTGTATGTATGTATTAAAGTCACTCACTACACTTCTTTATTCAGAATGTGAGGTAGTTGTCTTCTATATAAATGTTTCTAGATATTTTCTAATATTGAGCTGATCAGTTAAATTTACAATCTCTAGGATAACAATTTAGAATGTAAAAAAAGGGTACAGCTGTTGAATACAATACTATTGAATTACATTTTTTATTCTTGGAATTATAGTGTAAGATTAGATAGTGACAAGCAACAAAAGAGAAACAATTTTCCATTTGTATTAATTTATGCTTTTCCTAAATGTTGGAAGAAAAATTCTGATGTCTCTATACTATATTATATTTCTGAAATGCACATTTGTCAGAAATAGCTGCTCTAGGGAGAGGAAAAAAAAATAATACAATACTGCAGGTAGCTTTGAATACGAGAGTTCAATAATATAAAACAGATATATATCTATGAATTAATAAATTGGAAAAACTTTCATAGTAAATATTTACTTTTAAATTCCATTGCACATAGGGCAATCAGAGTAGATGCATATATATTTATTTAAATTAACTGGCTCCAATATTGAAATTGCTGTCTAAGTTTATTGAACAGCAACATGAATGAAGAGATTCAGATTATTTTTCTTTTAAGTTGGTTGGAGTGGGGTTTTTTTCCATGATTTATATATTTTAAATTGTATTTGCAGGGAAATTTGACAGCTATTTGCAATTATTTGTGAGTTGAATGAAAATATATAGTTTACTCTGTATCAGGAAATTACTATGCCCACATAGTTTTAATAGTAGGGAAGAAAAAAAAAGGAAAACTGCTGTAGTTGGTCAGTCATTGATCTTTTCTCCTTCTATTTTCTGGTGCAGCATCATGCAGCCAGAGTCTAAAGGAAACAACACATTATGCACACATGAAATCTGTAGTATCTCTACCTTCAGCATAAAGGAAAACAAGAGTCAGGAACAACCTAGCTCAGAAAGGATAAGCACATCACGGGTAAAAGGAGCTAAGGTAATTCCTGGAAAGGATGAATAAATGATCTTGGGCAGATCATACTAAAATCTCGAGGCTTAAAATGCTTTTCAATGTATTATACCTTGATAACATTTTATAAGCCGTATGTACACCACAACCACAGTGGGATGTATTGGAAACTTTGTTGTCACCTGTTGAGGTGTACATAAGGAACATTAGTTTAGGGATTTTTTTTTCCCTTCTTCCATTAAGAAAACTCTTACTGAGGTATTCCTAATTACTGTTAAGTGTAAGGACTAACATAGACACTCAGTGTTATTCAGTGACAGGCAGAACAGTGTGCTAGAGAAACTCATTTCTAGCCAAAGGCTGTTAGGACAGATTTTTAAAAATATCTGCACGAGTTCTAAGTTCTTCCAGTAGCAACTGAATCTTTTTGAGCTGGCCTTCAGACATACATTTTCAAACTGAACACTGAGTTCTCAGAAAGTATTAAGTTTTACTCACCCTAAGCTGTATCTATAGAATTGAATGAAATTGGTTGCCTTAAGATCTGTAGGTTAGATCTCCTATAGGTAACACTACTCATCAGATCATGGTGTTAGTGAGCAAAAGTCCTGCTTTTTAATGGAATGTGTAAAATATATGGACAAAATTAAGGACCTGAACTGTCAGGTAGAGATTCTAGAGGATTGGATGGCATTATACTCAAAGCTAGAGAGAGTCCTGAGGGCACCAGCAGCACCAACCGGGCACCTTTCCCTACTCTTCCCACAGTCCAGGGCCATGCTTAATGCCAGCTTGGTGCTGCTAGTCCCTCCCCAAGGGATGGTATAAGAATGCAAAGCTGCAACATTATCTCTGATTTTGTCTACAGCAATGATTTTTTGGCTAGCTTCTCTCCAGTGCTTTGTCCTGTATGGGTCTATGTGTTCCAATATTTGATTCTCAGTGGTGAAACTCGTCCACTCTCAGCCTCTACATTTATTTATAATGACCAAATACAGATCTTAATCCAGCTTTTTAAAACTCAAACCTTGATCATGTTCTTTCAGCAATTACACTTTTAATAAGGCTGAAAATAATAAGTGAGAAAGCAGAAAAAACCCTACCTCTTTGAAAATGAGAGGCCAGTTGTGCATTTATAAGTGTTGTCTCTTGAAAACCTCTCTGAATGTTGTTTGCTTATGTGAGATCTGGTCTGAATTGTAATAATTGACTCTCTTTCAATCAGAGACCAACAATTACTGGAAATATAAAATGTGACTCAGTACATTTTAGTTGACTTTGCTCTTGTTTCATTTAGTGTCTAGATAAAAGTAAGAGCAAAAAATAGCTAAAAACATTGTTATTCTATTCATGCTTAGAGAGCTGGACTGTTAAGAAACATAAAATATTGCTGCATTCCAGATGACTTCATAATGTCTATGTAATTCTAGCTGACTTCATTGGAAAATTTATTTTAATTCATTTACTCTTTTGCAAAAACCTTCAGTTAATAGAAGTTATCTTAATTGTGACCAAGCTATAAAGAAAAATTCATTCTTTTGCTCAAAAAATGCACCAAAAAACCAAATATGGTAATAAGGTTCAAACCTGGGAAAGTGATAAACATGGAATAATAATGATGTTTTAAAATATGTCATTGTATTGTCATATTTAAAAAAAGCCACAAGAAATATTCAAAAGTTACATTATGCCAAAAAAAAAGTACCTACACAAACTCCCTGCATCCTCCTCAGTCATATTTACTGTTCTATAGTCTAATTCCAACTTCCTTTTTTTCCCATCTTAAAAAGCTCTTTAAAGATGAATGAAAAAAAGCTAAACAAAGCTTCCTCAAAATAACTTGTTATGGTACAAGTTATTTGCTTACAATTATGAGTCATTTATAGTGTCAGATCAATGCTTAAAGATTAAATAAACTTCTACTAAAGTTCATGGTCTCCTTGGTCTACAACAGCTTCACAGAACGACTTTCTGGCTACCACTGTGTGATTTGAAAAGTTGCCCATAAGTACAATAGCAATTTTCATTCTCCCAAATCCCAAGGAGAGTCTGGACACATTGCACAGTCCTAAGTAACACTTCTATAGGGGGTACAATTTCAAGTGTTTTAAAAATGGGTTCCATACATTTCTTCATTTACTATGTAGCATACATTCCTAAGCTCTTAAAAAACCTTCTTGCTAAAAGTTTGGTATTCTTCTTACCCTTTCCCCTCCTTCTTTCAATGTAACATATAAGTGATGCCACCCTCAGTTCCAGCTGTACAGATCTGGAGACTATATTGGTAAGTGACTTCCTGTGCTGGTTCTACACTTCAATGCTAAAGAACTGATCGTTAATGAGCTTTGTGGACTGGTATTATTTGCCGTGTTTTGGAAATTGTTTCTTACAATAAAAGGGTTTACAGTTGAGTGTATCTATCTTTTAATTATTAAAAACAACAACAACAACAACAAAATCTTCATTAGAATTTTAGGTTTAAATTCTTTCTGGTCTTCTCCATTTGTTTAATGTTCAACACAGAGAAGTCTTTTTTCTTGCTGTGAGTCTTAAGACCTAGGTTCAGTGTTGTCTGTAAATTATGTAACTGTGCAGATCCATATATTTGAAAGTACTTGCACAATGTTTAAATGCAAAATTCCTCTGATTCCAGCAAATTATTTGTTCTGTATCTTTCCACACATAGTACATACTGGAAAAAAAAAAATCTGTCTCCTTCACTTCTGGATCAAATAGAAGTTTTGTCATTTGTTTTCCTTGCAAGTTGAAGCCTTAAATTTGTTACTTAAAAAATGTGACTTTCACATTTGCTTTCACTTGTTTTAGTGCCTACAGAATTTATATTCTGAGAGACTAAGGAATCTGATAAAAATAATTGTCCATCTTGTTCCACAAAAACTCCATAGGTCCATTCTGAAGAATCACTGTATCATTTTAAGATGGTGCATGAGGTGGAACAGGAGCTTTAAAGAATAAATGTGAGAAGTGACAAAATAAATTTTGATCAGTATGAATAATTTAACCCACCTTTTCTTTATAATGGAGTACCAGAATCATAGTTCCTAAACCAGAAATGGACATATTAGGAATTTTTAAATGTAAAGACAACAACAATAAAAAAAGAGAATTAAAATTATGGCTGTAGTCAGAACTGCATAACATAGTATTTCAAAATCAACCTATACTGTAGACATGCTGGGTTTGTAGGGTGACATACCTTTGTTTATTTTAGCATGAAACTAAAAATTGAGCAAATTTGGCAGACCAGAAAAAGGAAAACCACATTATCAGCAGGTACACAGCAAATTGCTTTAAAGTGAATATTGTTCATTCATGTAACCCTGTAGGTGTTTAGTAGATGTTAGGAGGCAAATTCAGGTAATGACAGAAATTACAAGTGACATAAATGTTTTGAAGTTACCAGACTTGAGATCAACTGAATCTGGCTTGTAGAATTTCAGATGCAAAAGATAGGTAATTTTTTAAGACAGAAAAAGATTGTGAAATATACTCTATCATTAAATAATATGTATCATTTAAAAACTCTGTAATTTCAGGGCTCTCTATCACAATTCAGAGGTATCACTTTGTTTTTGTTCTCAGGCCTGGAATCAGATGATGTTTATTATTTTGCATTCAAGAAAACCTATTCTTGTTCATGTAAATATAATAATATTTAACACAGTTGTACTCAAATACTGACTGAACTGATCATTTAAAGGTCAAATTGTAAAGTTAAGCCCTTTGACATGGTTACTACTTCTGGTGAAAGAGAGCTGCTCTTAAGTGTGGCTGTGTTTTTTCTTTCCATTTTTTACTCTGTGTTTTGTTGTTTGAACTTTTTTTAATGTATGTATGTGCTATAAACCATCTTTCATAGTCTGCCATCTTAACTGCTCTAGGCAGAAGTGTGGTTCTTAATTACAAAGTGTCATAAATTCATATGCCATTTGTAACTTTAATGGCAAATCATCAGTGAGATTTGTTCTGCCAGGGCTGTGGAACATTGAAAGCAGAATTTCACAAGTTAATGGCCTGCCCTTTTCTGACAGCACACCAAGCTTTCACACTATTAACTAACACTTTGCTTCACTCAACCACTGAACTGTTGACAAAAGCACTTTAGCAAGTCTGAACAGCAGAAAAAAATCAAGTAAATCAAAAGCCAGTTTGGAATGAGGCAGAAAAACTGGGAAGAAATATGAATCAAAGGAAAAATTTTAACAAGCAAAACAAAACAACTTGGTGTGCTTTGATAAAGTTTATCATTAATGCATCAATATAATGAATAATACTGGCTATAATTTTTCAGTTTTTGAATAGCTTTTCTTCTCAATTCTGAGGAAACAATCTTTGAATAATACTGAGTTATTTCAGTTTTATTTAAAGGTTTGATCCTACACAGCTGAGGTACTGCTTATTTTATTCAGCTGGTTTTGAAACATGAAGAAACTGAAAATTTCCCTGTGGAAAACTAAATTTCACAAAAAAACATTCACAATGGAAATATTGATTCCTCTAGGGATTGCAGAAGGAGAAGTTTTAAGAGCATTAAAGAGATAGTAAATTTTTTATTAATAAATGAAGTCATATGTTTAGATGCAATCATAAAAAATATAATTTATTCAAGCATGGTAAGTTTCTAAAATAAAGAGATTTTTATTTGCAACAATCTATCTAGAATTGTATGTAAGGGTATCTTTATCTGTTAAATTTACGCAAACATACTATTTCCTGACCACAATTTACTTCTGTGCAATGACAGAACATTGAGGAATATATGAATGTTATTTTATCCAGAATATTCTTAGAAGTGTAACCTAATTCCTCTTCAGTAGCAGAGGCAACATATTATGAAGATTTTAGTGAACTGCAGGATTTTATGATTGCAGCTTCGGACTGAATTTTGTATAACAATTAGCACAGAGGAGGTCTGCAAAAAAGACACAAAGTTTCTGATCCACTTCATGGAATCTTGTGAAAATAAATGCTAGGAAATGTATCTACTTCCTATTTTGGTGATCTACATACGTGGATTTTTTGGCACACATCCCCATTCTTTTAGTCAATATGATTTAACATTTGTTTGTAATCATAATTATTTGTAATCATAAGGTTTTCTTCGCTGTTGCATCAAACAGAATTTCTTACTGTCCTAAAGCACGTTGGAACACTGCACTGGTTTCAGTGAGATGCCTGTGTTACAAACTTCTTTGAGAAGAAACAAATCAAAATATTCCTAACAAAATAATTTCTGCTTCTGCCTTCTTCTGTAACCATTTTCATTTTCTCTGAATCAACACCAAGAATTTGCTGCAAACTATAACACTGATGGGCTTGCTGCAGCCTATTCATTGTTCAATTCAAATAATAAAATACATCTGAAGACAGGGGAGAGAGTAGCAGCTTTTTCATTTATATTGTTTCAAAATTCTAGCTTTGGTAAATTAGGACATCTACACAGATGCTTTAGACTCCTTGTAAAACATGAAAAAATGAAACAATATAATATAAAAATTAGTTAAAATCTGAATGATATAATGAGTATGACATAGGATTAGCCATGGAATTTCCTAGGAAAGCCAAGGGGTCACAGCTGCCTTTCACAATTGCACAGCAAAGGCACCATAATGAATCAAACTTCAACTGCTAATCCTAAACATGTCATATTCAGTTTAGGTACTTAGTACACATTTTTAAACCCAAGTCACAGTAAGACAGGTGCCAGAGAAATAGGAAAATGAAATGGGATGTAGGTGGGTAATAAGAGAGAGAAGTGACAGAACAACACAAGGATGAAAAGAAATAAAAGGGAATTTAGCTGTCAGTCAAAATTTCCTGTGAGATATTAACAAACTTAGAGATGATTACTTTCTAGTTGTTTGCTCTTTATATACATAAGTAATAATATAAACATAAAATATTACTGCTTTGCCATTCTCTGTCCACTTTTTTGCTTTTCAGGCTGAATTCTTTGTTTATTTGTAAAGGTTTTGAATAAAATTGCAAGAAAATGAAATGGGGAGATTATTGATGACAGCAAGAAATTTAAAACATTTAGATTTAACTCTTGAAAAAGGGGTCTTGTGATAAATGTGGGGGTAATTTTGCTGTCACAGAATCAGTCAGCAAAGAAAATAAAAGTTGAAATAAAGATAGAAAATTTAACAAATATATAGACATTCTGCATAAGCACATGGGTACCTTTGGGAAGAAAGTGAAAGTATTTCTCAAGAAGATTTGATGTTGAAATCAGAGACCTCAAACTGAACAAAACCCCTCAGCTCAGTTTAAAAACAGGAGACTTTGAAAGGATCATTATGCATAGATAGATAAAAGTGTTAATTTTCTTAATAGTGTTGTTTACAGAGAGTAAAAATATTCCAAACAGTAAAAGAAGGACTATATGATACAGGACTGAAAAATTTCTTTGTTAGATATCCCTGCATTATCTGCAGGCAATATTGTAAAATTTGTATTATTCCACATCATGTCCAGGTCAGGGTAAGTTGAGAAGATGACCTTCAGAAGACATTGTGAATTAATGTAACATTAACACTAGTATCTGATCTTACTAAAATATGACATTCTCTTGAAAACAAAAACTGTGCTTGTATAACCGTGTAGAGATGAGTGAAGTATCATTTTCTACTCCCATATGAGTGATTTTAAGCATTTTTTTAAAAAGATTGATTTTTTTTATGAATTCTTCGTTTCTATTAAAAATAGTGTTTCATGTAATTTCATATATTATTGCATTTCTGTTCCATTTGAAACAGTAAGGCTGTCTTCTTTTCTTCTTCTACTAAGTGATATTCCTGAATTCACAGTAGAAAGGTATTATTTAATTTTTATATTTTGTTCAACTGTTTATATTCTCTGATTCTCTGTAAAGGTGTTGAACCAGAAATGTTGATTCCATGACAGAGAATTCTAGCCTTTTTTTTTACTTGCATTTTTTTACTTCATTGTATACAATCATATAACAAAGAAGTGAACTTCTCTGCCCAATATTTAATTGCAAGAGTAAGAGACATTAACTGAACTATTTTTTTTCCCGTTTTTGGTTGACACTTTATTTGTGATTTACTGATCCAAAATGAAAGTTTAATAAATTCACTACCTCTCTAGAGAAACTTATTTCTCCAAAGCTCAAATAACCAGTAGGTCATAAGGTCAAGTATATGAAAGTTATGTTCAGTGTTTTAGAACAAATCAAGTATGCAATAAGTGATTCCTGAGCTTTTGGGAACAAACTGTGAAATATTGCTGTGCAACCAAAAATAACACATTTCTCTAATTAGGCTGGTTAATGATGTTTACATTTGCATAATCACCACAATGCTTCCATTAATTTTTGCATGTTTCACATTTTTCTTTCCATTTAGCAATTTCTCACATTGTTTGTAGGGCAGTATGGTGGAATAATCCTAGAATATTTGCATTTTTCTATAAATAGTATTTTATATTGCTAAATAAATAGAGAGTTGAGTGGGCGTTTTTGCCTGTTTCGCTAATCATTTAAATAAATGTGTTTCTATTACATTTTCTTTGCATGTTGAAAGAAATAGCTCCTAGGCCAGCACATTTATGAATCCTGTCAGAAACATGTGTAAGGAAACTTCATTAAAATAATACCTCTCTGTACAATATTTTTTTCTTCAACGTAGAAAAGTCATTTTACCTTTCAGAGAACTTGTCCAAACTGATAAAATAAAGCATAGAAGAAAGTAAGGGGGAAAGAAGTGTTCACTACACTCATTTACAAACAAAAAAATTAATTATAAGAAAACACAAGTGATATTTGCATTTAAAAAAATCTCAGAAAGAATGGTCAGGACAAAATCTTTCCTTAAGAAGCTGGTGGTTAGGTTTGCATCACATATCATCGATACAGAGCATGTTGAAAATGCTACTGGAACACAGAGATCAGTAACAGTAGAAATACTATCTTCTGGAGTATTCTACATATTAAACAATAATGTAAAATTTTTATACAAAACATAATTATTCTAATTCTACAAGGTATCAGGTCTTATTGACAGAGTTTTCTGCCCAAAAATAAATAGTTATGCATATTCTATACACAATATTAGTTTATGATTAATATTAGAATATGTGCTTAGGACTGTAACAGAGACAGAAATTACAGCAAAAATAGAAAAATTATTTTAAAATATTAAGGAAAAAAAAGAGGCAGAGGAGGGTAGGAAAAAAGACTGAATGGATGATGTTCATAGTTTAAAAACATTACTTCTTTTACCTGAAATAACTTTTTATGTGTTATAGGGTGAATTGAAACAGCTTGTTGGTCTGTGTGAAATCTACCATGAAAAAAACCAAAATTGGTGTCCCAGCTCTCTCTCCTTATGACCGGCTGATGACTAAAACTGACGAAAGGAAAAGTTCTAGGTGTTATCAAGGCTCTGCCAGACTAGTTCAGCTTCTATTCCAAGTGGAATATAATCCTTATTTTGACTGTTTGATACATCTTTCAAAACTACAGGTAAATAAAGCCTATGTTGTGTCTCAATGGTGGCCATGCCAAAATTTTTGAACTGTTATACCTGTATGGATAATAAACTGAAAAGTATTCAGAAACATAAAGAAAAGTTTTGATTTGAACAAAAAGCATGTCTGGAAAGATGCATAAAGACAGATATGGAAGCTGAATTTGAATTCATGAAAGAGATTATGAAGGCACAAAGCATAATGAGAAAAGACAGAGAAACCATAACTGCACTTTCTTTTGGAAGCAGTTGGGAAGAAAAGAGAAGTGTACTGAAAAGAAATTTTCACCTTCCATTATTTAAAATTCATGTATATTACATTTAAAGGAAATGCAAATTCTCCTCTAACACCACACATACACACACACACTCATGTATTTATATATATTAATTTTACTTAAGTTGGTAAGGGGTGAAAAGTACATCTATCACTGTGTTATGAGTGCTTTCTCTAATGTGAAGAAATGTTCATCTTTCAAACCACTGATAAGACAAATATAGATATTCTTGTTATATAAAAAAAAAGTATTATAATTTTTCAAGTTCACTGTACACTCATTCTCTTAAAAATACCCAACATATCAAGAGATCTTTAATTTTGATGGTCTTTTGCTTTGTGTGACAAAACTTACTAATGACCCTTTGTTGCAAATGATTGTTTTAAGTTTGTTTAAAGAATCCCTGGCAAAGGCATCAGCATAAACACATTAAATATAAAAGTGAAAGCATGACAAAATTTGTTGGCAAGTTTCACTCTACTACTTATTGGTGATTAAAGACAAAGAGAAAACTAAAATCTATTATCAAACTAAACCCAAAATCAACCCAAAAATTATCTTTGTGAAGGCTGGTGCAGCAGAGGCAGGTAATGTGGTAGGGGAAAGGATAAGGATAAGAGAAGGTAAGGATAAAAAGGAATATGGGAGACCATTCTGTTGAATCTCAAGGTTCAGAGTAGACCACCTTGACAAATTTAGCTACAAACTATGCCACCAGTTTAGGTCTAAAGTTTTAACAGCATTTTAAACTTAACAGCACTCATCAGTAACTGAAGTTTAACAATCTAGCCAAAGATTCATACAGAATTTACGATAGTACAAAAGCAACCCATGTACAGGTTAACTTGTTTACAAATCTGAAGTACCTAAGAGTCTAGGAGAGCAACATTTATAATACATTTACTAGGGCATATTCGCGCTCACATGTAGACCTAAAAGAGTATGTACAAGACATATGTGTGCAAAATTCCCCTCAATTCAATAAACTACTCATGTCAGATGCCTTTGTATATTCTCAGTGGACAAAGGATTGAGCCTCAAGGAATGTGGGAATCAACCCAGGCTCCACTGTCACTCAGTTATCCTTCAAATATGTCAGACTTGAGAGTTTGCTGGCTCTGAGAAGCATCCCATGCAGAGGGATATTGCTGGATGTAGCCCACTGGAGTCCAGGAAGGCTCAAAAGGTCTGACTTGGAACCACTACTTATAGAGTTCCAAGACAGCTGATTTTAGTCCTAATTTTTCACTCTGGCTGCAATTTGGTGAAGCAAGGGCCCAGGACAGGAGGGGAAGATACACCACCACACCATTCCATGTTATTTGATGTCATCACGGATTTTCATTCAAATTTAAAAAATATTGCATATGAATAAAAGAACAACTAATCTGCATATTCATACTGTCAACAGGCTTCTCTTTGTGGTCTAGTAAATTTTGAGCCTTTGCAGAAAGAAAGAAGTTCACAAGAATCTAATGTTTGCTATTTTCCACTAGGTATTTAAATGTCTTATTATTACTTTGTAGAATTTCTGGAAAATTTCAGAAAGACCTAATTCTCCCATGTGCAGTGCTTGAATCAGAGGTTTGGATTCCATTTTTCAGGCTGAGCATAATCAGCCACTGAAATGTTTAACCTCTAAGAGCTAAATTTCCTGTTTGTTTCTTTCATAAATGAATGTAGCTCATTTAAACCTTCTTTGTTTTTTGTCATTCTTATATATAGTTATACTTCATACTCTACACAGTGCTATTTTTATTTTTGGGATCATCTCAGTAGAGAACATTGCTGGTATTTAACAGAATAAAAATCCATTTGGTGTTTTTATTCTGCTTTCTGTGATGGAAATCTTCTACTCAGTTCCACTGTCTAGTTAAAAGGTTGATGCACGCAGTACACTTATTAGCATTTTACCTGGATGCTATCGAACTACTGGCACTCTGTATTTTATCTTCTTAAATATTTTGCAGCTATTCACTACTTTCTTAACTATTCACTGCTTTCTTAAAGGCACAGCACAACTTAAACCTTTCCTAGGTACTTGTGCTCAAAAGTAGTGAGGAGAGAACTTGTGTATTCGCTAGAGAAAAACATAAGTATTTTGTATTGATTGTACTGTAACATGAGAGCAGAAGTGGGGAATTGTGTAGGTTATGTCTACTTTAGCAAATAAGGCTGAACAGTAGAAATGGACTCGTAAATCAAAGCAGTTGTCAATAACTTGATGTCCACCATTAACACGATTCATGTGGGTTACTTCAGATGGTCTTCAATATGCTTTAATGAACTGAATGGCATTAATAACTGAAGGTCATTGGCATACCTTTGCTGTGCATCATTAGATTAGTTTTACTAATCTAATGATTAGTTCATTAATTTCATTAATGCAGTTGTGCTCTGAGGCTCTCCTGAAGAATGAATCAAATAATCAAATAATTATGGTATATGGGGACGTTTGCACCAAAACCACACTCCTCATCCAGAATGGAACTGTGATATAGACACACTCTCAACCACATTCTACAACTGAGGCAAATTTAAGGACCAGAGAGATCTCAGGTGATGAGAACTTCATTAGACCTTTGAGTACTAAACCTGAAATAAAGAAGAAATTTTTCTGTTGCATGGACTGCTGTTGGGACATTTATAACTCCTTTCATGTTATGGATGTTAAGAAGGAATCTATGGACCAGGTATGATAGAAAGTCAGAAGTGCTCAAGGCCAGGTTGATGGGGCCCTGAGAAACCTGATCTAGTGGGCAGCATCTCTGCCCATGACAGTGGGGTTTTAAACTAGATGATCTGAAAAGTTCCTTCCAAACCAAGCTATTCTGTCATTCCATGTTTCTATGTCCTCATAAAGAAATTGCTGTAAAACAACAATTTATTAATGCTAAGATACACATATATATATTTTTAAAATAGATAATGTATTCACTGGCATTTCTTGTACTCCACATTAAGTAATTTCCATTTTCAATACAGTTTCTTAACAGAATTTCATCCATTGCTCTGATTACAAATGTCAACTTTGAAGTTCATTTTCTCTGGAAAGTATTTGCAGTTTTCTCTTATATTCAATGTTAGATCTATAATGCTTAAAGCCTGAAAGCTTGAAATTAATATGCTTTGTGTAAAAGTCTTAGTCATCAACATTTAAAACTTCCTATATATCCACAATTAAGGAGTCTTTTTGCAGTCAGAACCCTTTTCTAATTTTTAAAATAAGCTGGTTATCTAATTTCTTATTGAGCATACTTCTAAGTAAATGTAATCATAAGATTCATACCCTTATTTATATGTGCCCACATTTAAGGGTTTAATTTTTTTTATTTTTTTTTACATCAAATATGCCTGTCATTATTTGTTCATTAAAGAGGTGAAAGGCTTTACATCTTAACAGTAAATATCTATATTTTTAATTTAGGGAATAAATTATTTTGATAAATATCTAACATTTTAGTGTAAATTTTACAATTCACATAATCAGATTTTATTTTGAAATTAGATACAATTATCTGTAGATAACCATTAATTAATTTTTACTTTTCACACTATTTATATTTATTTGATATGGGCCATGTTTTATAGAATCATTAAGATGATAAAAGACCTCTAAGGTTGACTTCAATCATTATGCAAGCACCACCATGTTCAGCACTAAAGAATATCCTCAAGTGCCACATCCAGGCAGCCCCTGAGCACCTCCAGGAACAGGGATTGCACCATTTTCATGGGCAGCCTATTCCAATACCTGTCCACCCTTTCAGTGAAGAATTTTTTCCTCCTAGCCAAGCTAAGCCTCTTCTGGTGCAACTTGAGGTCACTTCACCTTGTGTTGTTGTTTTTACTTGGGAGAAGCCTGAGTTAAGTCTGTTTTTTACCCAGCAAACAGTACAACCATCCAAACTGTGGGCAGATAATTTCTCCAGGAGAATGATTTACTAAAGTCCACTGGATAGGTCACCTTGTAATAAAAGGATATAAGGTTAATCAAGAAAAGTCAAGCAGTTTTGAAAATGTGTTGAATTTTCCATGTAAAAGTGCTGTCCTTTTTCTGCTTGAAGACAGACATGTATTGACAGACCCAAACCAAGATAAAAATTAAGTAGCAGTTTTTAGATTTCTGCAAGGTCAATACAGTTAGAGGAAATTATGTTCCATCCTTCAGAAATCTCCCTTGCTGGGCATTTGTGAGTTTTTGCAAAGAGGATTCCTGAAAAAGTGTTCCTTATGATATTATCCTCCTTCCAATAACAGGAAAGAACATGTGAAGAATTTTCTGGCTGAGATCCCCTTTCTTAGACTGAGAACTAAAACCTGTTAACATACATATGTATATGTATTGTGTGTGTATATATATATGTGTATCTTCCCTTGTTCCATAGATTCATAGTATTCATAGAAACAGGTTTACCCTATTTCAATAGGAATGCAATTCATGGCAAAAAACAATCCTCTCTATATAGGTATCCCCAATTGATCAGTATCAAATATAAGACTCTATCTGCCTTCAGTGATGAAGAATCTCTAAACCTACTGAAAAGAAATAGGTATAATTTAAAATACAAATGACATATATCATGAAAATAGTGTGTCTGGTACTTCTGTGTCAGATTCACAGATATCTATTCTATCCAAAACCTTTTCATTCTGGATCTGCACTTTTGTTTATAGAATTCTGGACACTGAAGTACAAACTGCACATCAATAAAGTGATGGTTGCACAATAATAGACAATACTTGCATTGCCTGCAAATGCAATAACAGTGATTTTTTAAAAACAGAAAACACAAATTCATAATAAAAGTTCTAATAATCTTGGTTTCAGTTGGGATAGCACAAATGTTCTTCTCAGTAGTACTTAAAATGCTGTATTTTGGATTCAGTATGAGAATAATGTTGGATCTTACTTTAAATCAAAGACTTCTCAGTTCTCATGTTCTGTGTGTGTGCAAAAGAATTTGAGAGGAAGCATGGCCAGGAAAACCGACCTAAACTGGCCTAAGGGATGTTGCAGAGCACAGAATGTTATGCTCCACATATAAACTGCTGGAAGCCACTGATTGCTTGCTGCTCAGGAGTGGGCTGGGCATCAGCCTGTGGATGATGAGAAATTGCTGGATGCTTAGGTGATTTGCATTAATAGGCACTAGTTATCAGCTGAGTATTATACAGTCAGCTTGCCAAAACTACTGAAATGCTTACATGTCTGTAAGAAGTGCTAGCTCATTTAATAGTATAAATGAAAGATGAAGCTGTCTAAAAAATCTAAACAAAAAACCTCCCAAAAGGGCTGTTTTAGTTAGACCATTTGAAAAAGTGTCAATAGCAATTTGAATGTGCACAAATGTCATTATTATTATTAGTTTGGATGAATGTCTCTAAGCTCACCAATCTACTTTAGTTTCTTATACAAGAGCACTGGATTTTAAAATATATAGTTTGTAGTAGCAACTAGTGTTACATGAATTAAAGCCTCTGACATTTCCATACCATTCATCCTTATTACAGGTTATGGGTAACTAGTTGAGAGTAGCCATTACAAGAAAATATTTTTATAGAAAAGGTCTAATATAAAAAATAAAATGCATTAAATCTATATATGAAAGATATGGTAAAATTACACACAGAAATTCAAGCATCTCTTAACTTGTCAGTTTCCATGGCAGCAAACAATTTGGATATTACCTAGCATTTTAGGCACAGGATTTTCGTTTTAATGATTTAGAAACATTAGAAGACAATTAGAATCTGTTATATTTTTGAAAAATGAACTCTAATGTATTTTATTTTGTTACAAGATTTTTTTTAAAGGTTCTTAGTAATTCAAATTCAATTCAAAAGAAATTCAATTTCTTTTCTGATTTTCTGCTGTGAATTTTTCTTAGTTTTATTATTATGAAGAAATCACATTAACATATTCACAACCTACAAATTCAGAATTAAGTAAGTCCTAGAAATACTTATTGATACAGGAGACTGTGTGTGCAGCAAGAAATACTATTATTCACCATGAATGAGAGACAGACAAGAAAGGTTTGGTTTTTTCGTACCATTTCTAAAGCATAATCAATGTTCAGATGCAGAGAAAGTAGGAAAAACAGCTTTTCTTCTTTAGTTTAAACTGATTATAAAGTGTTTTGAGATAAAGGAATATTTGAAAGTTGATTCATGTGCAGATTTTATGTGATGTATATCATCTATTGCTATAATTTTAATTTAGAGAATCATTGCATGCAGGTTGAACATAAATGAAAATATATATGAAAACCTGAAAATCTTATATATAGCCATAAATTCAACATTTAGGAAAAAAAAGAATAACTTTCCAACTACTTGTTTTTATCACACTATGATATATATATATATAAATCTCAGTGGAATACAAACTTAGGGTAATAAAAAGATCCAAGAAAGAAATACAGATGATATTTACTATAAACTGGGGAAGTTCAGAATAGGTGGTAATAAAAAAAGAGGTCACTGCAAGAGTGGTTAGGCATTGGAATAAGTTGCCCAGGCGGGTGATGGAATCACTGCCTGTGAAAGTGTTGAAGAAGCATTTGGGTGTGACACGAGGGGTGATTACGATGATGCTGGGTTGAAGGCTGGGCTAATTGAGCTTGAAGGTCTCTCTCAGTCTTGATGATTCTGTGATTTTGTGATAATGGAAAAGTAATAAGAAGTAATCAGGATAAGAAATACAAAGAGCGGTACTAAAGTAGATCATGTTCCCAGCTGTTTTTTTTTTTTTTTCATGTTAGCTGAGGAAAATTTCCTAAGAGGCAAACTAATTATGAAAATAAAATAGAAACTGCTTTTAAGATGTATCTGTTCTTGTTTCAAAAGTGACACTAGAGCTTAGAATTTTACATATTTAATGTTTTACACTGACAGTAAAAAAAAGAGAAAGATATTTGGTTGGATGTATTCACTCAATTACTGAATTCAGTAGGTATATGGAATTAATTTGTAGTAACTATTGAAAATTAAACAAGCAAACAAGTTAGAAATCTTTTTTCAGCTGCTTGGGTTTCAGCTGATTTACATTTGAAAGTGAAATCTTCATATATTAAGGTATAAACACTAAAGTTTTGTAGGAAAATGATCTCTTACATATTTAGTCTTCATATTTTTCATTCTTCTTTGATGGACTCATAATATGAAATCTTGTTCTTCCATGGAACTGTTTTCATTGGCAGGCAAGAAACATTATTCTGGGGTCATCTGTGAAATGTATGTGCTCTGTAATACTGCATTCAATACATACATTTTCTTTTTTGTTTTAATACACAGACTCTTCCATTTATGGAAGCACCTGTCTAATAAATGCACAGTTGCAAAAATAAATAACACTTAAATCCTTCTCAATTCAACTGAGCTAAGTGCATCAATATTCAATCATATGGCTGATTTTGCAGAATTTCTGTCTCAAGTCAGACAACAATCACATTGTGTGGAATGTCTGACTGATACATAATGTGAGACAGCTCCAGGTGCCCTGGGTATCCATAATGGAAAATTTGTGGTGAAAGGAATTAGAACATTATATGACCTAATTTATGATGGCAGTACATTTCTTCAGTTTCCCCCATGTTTCACCAGAATGATAAACCCTCTGGATTTCTTAGAAGAAATCTATATACTTCCTGTTATTTGCATAATACTGTCAAATAGCCATAGCATGTTCTTGTCCTCAGACAGAACGATTGTAATTGAGTCCCGTAGGGAATATTGACTTGTTCCATCTAAAATTTAATGATCACACAGGACAATCCTATGCTGAAGGCTTTTTGAGACTTAAAACTTATGAGGTATATTTCTTTAAAATGTTGGTATTGAAGTGTAACATTTTAAAAAAATAGTGGAACTAAGGTTATGTCATACAGGATCTAACATTAAATCTCACTGTCCTCAAAGAGGTGTTGAAAAATTCAAAAGATAATGACAATAGTATTGAGTTAGATAACTAATTTGAAGCTAATTAATTTCCTATTTAATGAATACGTTTCATAGATCAATTATTTTCTTCAATTAGAAAAAAATCATAATCTCCTTAGAAGAAGTCTTTTCAGCAGAGACTATAGAGTAGATGTTACAGGGTAAATCTCTATTATAGAGTATTTTGCTATGTAGACAATGATTATTCCCTTTCCTTTTCTCTACTACAAAGTGAATTTGTATTGGTAAACAAAAGAAATGTAGCTATCTAAGAAAAAAATTTGGAAATTGGATGTTTCAGCCAATTTATGTTGCTTGGTTTCCCCCTCTGTTATAGAGCCTATGAGAAGATTTTTTAGTAAGTATAATAAATCATTCTGTAAAAAGGTATTTGTATTGATGACAAATCAAAAGGTTAGGAAGTCATTCACATAGTTTTGACAAATTGTAAGCATAAGAAATACGAAGGACCTGAAGTCTTGAAGCACTATGTCTGGTGCTGTTAACTTAAAATAGTGCAGAAATATGCAAATCTTTTATTTTGTCATTAAGAGGGACAATAGTGACTGCTTGATCCTGCAAGTTCCAATAAAACTGAAGATTTTTGTCTCAAGAAAAGTAGAAGGAATAAAGTCCATAGTAGAACTGAATGTAAATTTAAAAATTTCTTTCTGAGGATAATAATGATCACCCAAGCCAAGATAATGCACATGTTTATTTTGCCCACTAGTTGTACAGATAATTAATAGGAAACTGTTATCTATTAAGTATCCCCTGAGTTTAGATACAGGACTTACAAATTACAAATACAAAACACAATATAAAAGGAATATGATTTTTATTTAAGAAAGAGGGGTTGAAACAAAAGCAGAGACGTTCATATTTTGCATTCATCATCTAAGTCCCAAAAACGGACTACAAATCTGCTAAAGTATGAAGAATTTTTGACCCCATTTTTCCTCATAAATTATCTAATTACTGGTAATCACAACAAAAAGCTCTCTCTTTTCTTTCTGAGAGTAGTGGCAATATCTCTCTCATAATGCCAATCAGAAAAGAGCAAGTAAGAAAAACCTTAGTATTCCAAATATAATCTGATTTGTGATAATTTTGCATTATAAGGGAAAGATCTCTTGGGTCAGAGCAAAATTTCAATGTAAGTGGAATGCAGCTTCTCTGGTGGAGAAAACCATTGTAAATTTATTGAAGCAGTTCAGGGATTTTGCTCTTCAACATGCAAAATAGAATTGGAAGTTTGAATGACCACTGATACTGTGGAGTGAGGTTTCATGTATAGTTTGCATCACTTGTTCCCACTTAAATCTGAACATCCTTTCTTACACTTTTATTAGGATTAATTTATCAGGGTAAATAAAGTGTAGTAGCCATCTTATGAGCCATGTTAGTTTTTTGTTATTTTTAGATTTTTATTTTTTTAATGTGAGAGAATGCATGTGTATGGGAGAGCTGAGGGTGGTTCTAGAGAAAATATTGTGCCATAAACTCTTCAGCCCCACAGATTGTTACACTTTAGTATACTCAGTGTAAAAGAACTATAAAACTTGCAAAAAATATTTTGGACAACTCTCTTTTACTTAATAGGTTCATCCTATGTATAGACTGTCAATATATTTTTTAATGTTTGAAAAATTTGCTGTTTAATTAAATTATTTTTGCTGAAGCAGAATTGTTAGAATATTCATATGAAAAAGTTTGCAATGCTCAGGGCATGCTTTAAACAAATTACTTTAAAAATGCAAACATATTTTTCAGTTTTAAAATACAGCATTAGATTGCTATTTTTTATCTAGCTTTTGCTTTCTTAAAAAATCACTATTTTAAAAAATATTTTAAAAAAATACTATTTTGATAAGGAGACACACCAAAGAGGAGAAAGAGATTTCTTATTCATTACATCTTACCTACATCTCTGTGCCAACAAGTAGAATATTTGTATCAAGTTAGATGGTCATACTTTTCAAGAAGTGTATTTATTAGAAATAGCCTACGAGCACAAAGCAATATGCTTTATGTAGTCTGATTAAAAAAAAAAAAAGAAAAAATATTTATTCCCCATGATTCTTGTCACAATGGATTAAAGCAAACACTAATAAATTTCACCTTTTAGTACAAATAGAGCTACTTAAGACAGGAAGCTTGAGGGCACAACGACATTTCTGCTCATAGAATATTTCTAATAAGTACAATTTTTTTCCAGTAAGTACAGTCTGAGCACCTGTAATCACTATACACTAAAAGAATTATTTGCTTAGTATGGATGAAGAGCTACAGCTATGAATTAAAAAGTCTGTCCTTATTGATCTAATATTATCTTTGCCCACTCTGGCACCAGGCTGCAGTGCTTGTGTGACCCAGCTGCAGGACCCAGCATTATTGAACCTCATACTGGTGACCATGGACTGTCATTCCAGCCTGTCCACATCCCTCTGCAGAGCCTTCCTGCCCTACAGCAATCAACACTCCCACCAGACTTCTTGTCTGCAAACTCACTAAGGGTGCACTCAATCCCCTCATCCAGATCATTGACAAAGATATTGAACTGGATTAGCCCCAGTACAGAGCTTTGGGAAACACAATTTGTGACCAGCCCCAAACTGGATTTAATGGCATCTAAGACATTAGATTTAACTTTCTAAAAAAAGGCTCATCTGCAGGTCCTGGTACTTCTCAAGTACTGATATGATTGCATTTCCATCACTAAGATCTTTTTGATACCAGCATATCTACTACTGGTGATGTGGTGCACAGGTTCTGATGGATTCTCAAGCTACTCATCCACAACTGCAAGTTTCAGATCATAGCAAAATCTGAGTAAAGGAGAGATGAAGCCAAATTATTGATAATATATTTGGTAATCAGTAGCCATAAATTAAAATTATTGATGTATACAATCCTTCTCCATTCAATTTCTGGAAAATACTTTTGACTTCCCTATGACCTGACCTCACCTCTGAGCAGACAGACTTAGAACTCCCATCTTTTACCTATCCAGTTCTGGAATGCCCTTCCTAATTCCAGTTCCTTGTAAGATGGAAGCTTGCTCTTATGGCACTTTAGGCATGTCAATCCATTTTTTTTGTAAATTTATGTCAGGAATATGGGCATATTTGTTTGAGGAAAGATCTATGCTAAATGCTTAATTAATCCTTTCATTTTACAACTCAAAACTTTAGAATATGTAGTTATATATAGTATATATATCTATATATATATATATAACTAATTTTTTTATCTCTTGACAAAGATGGTTCATTCCCCAAGTAACTGTAATTCATTAACTTTATTGCAACATTGAATAATTAAGAAGGATTTCACTGGGTATGGCTTTTAAACGTTAGATATTGCAACACTAAATCTACATCTGCTTTCACCACTGAAGTCACTATATTTTTAAAATAATCAATCAAGATGATACCTGTATGAAATAAAGATAAGTCATCATGATTTTACAGATTTAGCAGCCTAACACAATATGCTGATCTGATACAACCTGCTGTAATGTTCTTGCTTTTTGTTTGCTTGACATACCCCAATTTATACTAGTGAAATTTTTCCATCCATTTAATTAATACCATTAATTTTATCTTGCCTTAAAAAGAGAGGGAGAAATTTTAGATAAAAAATAGGAAAAATCCTTTGTTTTCAATGTATATAAAGTGGGGTTTGTTTTGTTGGTTTTTTTTCCTTTATAGTCTGCCTAAGTACTTCAGTATATTTGGGTAGAGTAATTGTCACTAGTACAGTGCATCATGATTTTTGTAGTATCCAGTACTAGTTTCATCATTTTGGTATTGTAATTAGTTTCATCTTACAAACAACTTATCAACTTTATCAACTTATGCAACAATAATACAGATAAGCTCTTTGTTGTATCTTTAGCAACAATGTACTGTAGCAGGATTTCTTTAAAAATGTAATGAACACATCAAAACCTACTCCATTTTTAAGAAGGCAAGAATAAAGAAATAGATCTTGCCTGACATAGAAATGTAGATTTTCACTCCAAATCTTTATATCTTGCTATCCAGTTTTTTTGGTTTTTTTTTTTTTTTGTGAGATTTGGTATCAATGAGACAGACAAGCTGTTTAACAGTCTCTTTGTCCATGGGAAATATTGCCTGAGATGACACACATGGAAATTCTTCAGTCAGTTGAGGCCAGATGTCCCAGCTATGTCTTTCCTAACTTTTTGTGTGACCTCAGCCTCCTTGATGGTGGGTTGGTGTGAGGCAGAAAGGGCCTTGACTGTGTAAGCACTGTTCAGCAGTACTGAAAACATCCTTGTGTTATCCCTGCTCTGGACACAGGACATCTCTCTTCCACAGCACCATCTGGGCTGCTAACAGGAAAGCTTCAGCCCAGCAAGACTGAGTACAATGTTATGTCAAATAACACTGTTTTCACATCACTAATTTGCTGGAAATTCACAGTCACACATTTGTGGTTTGAATTAGAGTAATTTGTAGCCAGATTTCCAGAGGAGTTCTGTATGACACCAAAACCAAAGCTGACCTCCCATCTATAAATAAATTTGGCTCCAAGTGTTAAAGCTAATTATGAGTATTCATTTAATCCAGTAGTATTTCTTCCCACACTGTCCATTAAATTGAATGGGGAATAAGGGATGATATTTTAAAATATATTTAAAGAAAAATAAACATATTAAAAATACTTTTCTATAAAATTGTCTGCATTTTAATTTTTTTCATTTTTTGAAGAGTCTTAGCTCCAAGTGTAACATTCAATAGCACTGCATCTCTTGTAGAGCTAAAGGAACAGTTTTTTATTATAGATTGATTTTTAAAGTAATTCTGTACTTCATTACCTTGATTGCATTTTTTTCTACAATGACCCCAAAATGATACTCTTTATTACTGTGTTCACTGAAAAAAGGGAATGTCAAGAGCCATCTGTTGTGTTTCATAATTCCAGTTAAGCAATGTTTTCTAAAGCAATTATATTTTTGTGGAGGGAATACAAGGAGTTTGTAAAAAGTATGAGCTTAGTTCTAAAATTTGTGGGGAGCTACAAATATAACATATAAAATTTAAGTCTTAACTAGTGAATTTTCTATTCGATTTTTTTACTGACAATGAAATGCTACTTTAGACACAAAAGTGTTTTCTTTCTGCTTCCAAATACTTTTCTTATTTTGTTTAAAAAAATGCAATTATGTGAATCGAATTAAAAATTATTCGCTGTTGTATTTCTCTCCCACACCATTCAGTTCACAATTCCATGTTGCTTTTTTTCTTTTTCCCAGTTTCTCACATTTTTTTCACCAATTTCTCCCTGCTTCTTTTCTCCTTATAACTTAACAATGCTTTGCAAAATTGTTTAGATTTTCTTTGTGATACCTCTGGGATGGGGAAAAATACTTCTTTCAGCACAGTCAGTGGAAATAAGGTGAAGCGGATACAGAACTAGTAAAAGCATTTTGCAAAATTAAATTAACAAACTTCTCTTAGCACTCATAGCACCTTGTTCTATAATTACTGATAGAAGAGCTGTCTTTGAGGTTCAAGATCACTTCACGGCTCCAAAGAAGATAGAATCCACAGCAGCTGCAAAAGTAGCATTTTTAGCTTTTGGAAGGAGAATTAAAAAAAGAAAGCCTTTTGTAGCTTTCAGAGTTTTTTAGTTTCCAGTTCTTGCATTTTGTTTCTTCCCAGTCAAAACTCTTTATTAACAGACTCTAGAGGACCAGGTTTTGTACTCCAGGCTGGGGTCATAGATTCGGAAAGACTGATGTAGAACAGTCTAACTCTTACATAATTCTCTAAAGGCAGATTTTGTTATTTGATTATACCTAGGCACTGTCATCACCATTTAAACTGGCCTATGTACCTTCTAAAGCAGTAGAACTGCTCACTTTTTGAATATTTTGAAGTAGCATTGAAAGAATTATTAATTTTCATATGCTATTCTCATTCACTACATGCTGAAATCAGGAGATGAAAAGTGAGTTGCAACAATGATGTGTGTTTTCATGTGTGTCTGGGAATTAGAGGCTTCTCCTTGTTTAGAAGTCTGACAAATCAAGCCAATTTCCAACTTTAAAACATAAAGTTGTTCAGTTCATTTACTGGTTATGTTAGTGGCTAGTTGTCATACATGACTGATCTCTGACACTACACCAACCAGTCAGTTCTCATCAATCATCTCCTAAGCAATCACCCTAACTTTGGGTGTTCAATACCAAGAGCTGATGTTTTACTGATAGCACACATGGCTGCAGTCCTTGATGACCACAGTCCTGGAGATTGTGCTGATGAGTTCAAGATCTCTTTAGCAAAAGAAGATGGAAATTTCTTTGTGTCTGGGTGGGCCCCTCACATAATCATAGGTTCTGTCTTTCCATGTACCCTCCAGTTCAATTGACATTAATTAGAAGGATGAACAGAAAATTCATGACAGAAAATTTCTTCCTTGTATTTCCACTACAAGCAGATTCTTACCCCATTTTGATTGTGAAGGTTTATGAGACAGCAAGTCTCACAAATTGGCGGGAGAAGGAGGAATCAGCTTCTCTGCCACTGCTCCTCCATTCCCTACTATTCATCCTCATTTCCACTCATCTCATTCCAGTTCATCTTTTTTTTTGACTGCAGTATTCTTGGGATCTACAATCTGATTTATTCCTGATTTCTGAGGGAGAAAGGGGTGCTTTTTGTAAATTTCATATGAAACTATAAATTTTTCATGAGCCACTTATATGTTACCAGGACTTCAGAGTTATTTTTTTTCCAGTTCATTTATTTCTTACAATAACCATGTAGTCCAGCTGATGGGAATGTATGATAAGAAACTGTTAGTATATGGGCAGACTGGCCAAGTTGATGGGAAAGTTTAAGGCCAAAAGAACAGTTCTAAATTTCTAATGGTTACGGGTAAGAGAAAGGAGTGCATATAAACAGTGAACTATGTCTCACAGCAAAGCTGAGGTGTCATGACCATGAACTAAACAGATGGATGTCCTGTACATTGAGAATGAGAGGAAATTCTGCAAAAATATAAGTGCATGTAAAACTAACCTTCTCTTTTGTATTGGTTTCGCGTGGCATGGAGCTGGAGGCTACAGGGGTGGCTTCTGTGACACTCTGCCAGAATCTTCCCCCATGTTGGCAGAGCCAATCCCTGGAGGCTCCAAAGATGGATGTGCTGCTGGCCAGTTAGAAATGGTGGTAACTCCTCTGTGATAATATATTTAAGAAGGAAAAAAATTCTTGCACAGTAGTAATTGTGACTAGAGAAGAGCAGAATAAGGACATATGGAAAGAAAACAGCTCTCCAGAAATCAAAGTCACTGGAAAAGGAGGGGCAGGAGATGCTCCCAGCATTGGAACTGAGATTCCCCTGCAGCCTGTAGTGCAGACCACGGTGAGGCAGCTGTGCCTCTGTAGCCCAGGGAGGTCCACAGGGATGCAACTATCCACCCACAGCCTGTGGAGGAGCCCCACGCTGGAGTGGGTGGATGACTTGAGAGGATCTGTGAATCCATGGGAAAGCCATGCTGGAGCAGGTTTCCTGGCAGGATTTGTGACCCTGTGGGGGACACACATTGGAAGAGCATGTCTAAGACTGTTGTCTCTGGAAGAGTGACTCATGCTGCAGCAGTTTGGGGAGGACTGTTGCTTGTGGGATGGACTCACACAGGAGTTCTTGTAGAGCTGCCTCCTGTGGGAGGAACCCCACAGCAGAGCAGGGGAATGACTCCTCCCTCTGAGCGGTGGGAGAAGCCACAGGTGATGAACTGACTGTAACCCCCACTCCTTGTCTCCTTGCACCACTGCTAGTAGGTAGAGCTGGAAAGGAGGAGAGGGTGAAGGTGTATTTAAGGGTTTATTTTACTTCTCATTATCCTGCTCTGATTTTTTAGTGTAATAAATTCAATGCATATCTCTTGAGTCTGCTTTGCCTGCAATGCAAAAATGCATTTGATGAGTGATCTCCTGGTCCTTATCTCAGCTTATAACCCTTCATTAAGTTTTCTCTCTTTTGCCCAGTTTGTGGAGGCAAGTGAGTGAGCAGCTTTGGTTGGTGCCCGGCATCCGGCCAGTGTCAACACATGACATCATTGCAAAGATTCTACATACTAAGTTCCAGATGAAATCAATCATTTTTTGCAAGTTTTGAAAAGGCGTTTCCACATTACTTCAGGAATTCAGGCAGTAGATATGAATTCTGAAGGCTAAAAGCATACAGACAATATGAACAGGAGTGCAGCCACTGGATTTTGGAAAGTGCTTATTACCCTTTACTTGGTAGTCATTACATTGCATCTAGAATACAGAATCCATGCTTTGACCTTGCATGAAAAACATCAACAGACTGCAATAAATTCAGCAAAGAGCCACCAGAATAGTCAGGGATTGAAGCCTATGAGGAGTTTGGATTATTCATCCTGGAGAGGCCAGCTGAGCAAGCTGTCTAAAGCCTAAGTAGAGAAGTGTACCAGGTTCTTTAGAGATGTGCATGTGATTTTTATCTTATTTCTGAGTAGTTCTTACATAGATACAAGGTCTTCTCTGGTTTTTCACTGTCACACTGGCAAAGATGTTGGGGATTCATGGGAAAATGGGAGGATACAAAGCCATGACAGGTGACCCAAACTGACTGAAGGGATATTCCAGACCATGTGATATCATGCTCAGTGTATAAAGTGGGGAAGAGGTGGGGGACATTTGGAGAGATGGTGTTTGTCTTCCCAAATCACAGCTAGGTATGAAGGAGCCTTGCTCTCCCAGGGATGGCTGAACACCTGCCTGCCCATGGAAATGGTAAATTAATTCCTTGTTTTGTTTTGTTCACATGCACTGCATTTGCTCTCCTATTAAACTCCCCATCTCCTTTATCTACACCATTGAATTTTCCTGCTTTTACCCTCTCATTCTCTCCTCAATATCTTTGGTGGGGGAGTGAGTGAGCAGCTGTGTGGCACTTGTTCACTGGGATTAAACCACAACAAATGGTTATAAATTGTTTGGTTATGGCAGGAGATACAAAGAGAAGTTTATTCATTCCAAGTATAATTAAGCATTGGAGCAGGTCATCCAGGTAGACTTCACAGTCTCCATACTTGATGGTTTTCAAAGCCCAGATGGACTAATCCCATCATTTCAGTGTTGACTTTGTGATGAAAAGGATGAGAAGTGAATGATTCTGTGATACTGATTTTTCTTTTTCTCTCTGACATATCTTTGAACACCTGTATGTGGCTGATTTTAGAAAACAAATTAATGAATGAACAAGAATTTTCTGGATGTGGTCTAACACCACAGATAAAAACAACTTCTTTCCTTTAAAACTTTCATGGGCTTTTTAACAAGTATTATATCAGGACTTTGAACACACTATTTCCAGCTGCAGAATGACCCCTTGAACTATGAGGGGATTCATGTTCACAGCTTACCAGAGGGAAAAATATTCAATTGCTGAATTATTAACATATGAATTACTAACATATGTACCTGAAACTGTTTGACTCTTCATCTTTCATTTTCCTATATGAAAGGTTCAGATTTGGCCTGACACACTACTTAGCCTGTGAGATCTGAAGTCATCACAGCAAGAGATCACATGAATGTAATTTGTTTCTTGCTAGATATGCAGGTCCTATTAGCAGAACATCAGTTCTTGTGCATTCAGCAAGCAAAAAATAGAGACTTTTTATTTCAAGTTCAATCAATAATATTATGGATTGACTTCTCTCTTGAAATATTTATGGAGAAAATCCATCTGCGTACCTATTAACAAGAACCATTTTCATTATTTGTATTTTCAGTTTCTGATTAATGTCAAACAAATCAAATTACTGTGTGAAAATGGTTTTAAATTAAGAAAAATTAAAAATCTAAACAGTTGACTGCAGTGGATTTTTATTTCATTCTAAATGTGAATCTTACCTAGAAACTACAGCAGACTACTCATTTGATAAGATTTTTCTTTCATCTCTGTGACTACCAATTATTCTACCTTCCTTCAATAAACTTTATGCTCAATAAAAATTGTTATGACTGGAAGTTATATGGAACCACCAGTAAGACAACTACATCTTCCAACACCCTGGAAAATTAAAGAGAATTTTAATGTGAAATATTATAGCACAACACTTGGCAAGTCATACACTCCTACTGACAGGTGGATTAAGCATTGATGAAATTTGGAACAGTTGGAAAGAACTCTATAAAAAGTTTCCCATCAAGTTATTTCACTTAGCTCCATAATTTTTTGTCTGGAAATTATAGAATGATTAGAAGTATGGCAGGGAAATGAAGCTGTTGTTTAGGGTATTTTTCTGGCTTTTGTGGGTTTATTTTTGTGAGGTTTTTTTGTTTGCTTGCTTTTGGTTTTGTTTGTTTGTTTTATTTTTTTTCTATTCCATAATAAGTATTGGACAGAATGTATATGTTGCTATACATATTTTGGTGGCTTGTATTCAAAGGACAAAATTTATCACCTGAACTTGTTTAAAAGAGGCACAGCAGCCATAATGGGCTTCTGAAACTAAGTTATGAAGATTATGGAGATTAGATCAGTAGTTCTTGCCTCTCTTTCTTTAGGTCTCCCTCCTATATTTTTAATACATTTATTTGTAAAACAATGCTCAAGGAGTCTTCACAGCAGGCTTTGTGGTCTGACTCTTAGGGCTGACATCATTGTGAGTGACTCAGACTAGGCTTATTGACAATTTCATTTGCAAATGAAGGGATACATCATCTTTCTAGATTCAGCCCAATTTTTATTATTCTTCTGATAAAGAATACCTGACCCTGGGGATTACCCAAATGAAAAAGAAAACAGAACTCTAAGGAAAAAAAATACTTTGTGGTGCTTTATTCTTCCCTCTTTACTGTACATGCTAAAAATATTCCTCACAATAAGAGAATCTGGTTTTGCAAGGATTAACCATGAAAGATGTTCACATATGCTGCTATATAAATTTAACAGAAGTTTTACGGTGTGTACAATGGTAAATTGTAAATACAATAAGTAAATATCACAATAGCAAATGCAAAAAGCATGACATTTTCTAAGAAATCGAAGTACAAAATCTAAATATAATTTTAATAACATTAAATTCAATCCTTTGAATTATGCATTTCCTAATTAAAGTCCATGGCAACAAACATAACATGATGCATTATAAAATACAAAATCTCTGGAATAGAAAATTACTTTCTTGGATAGCAAGATTAACATTATCATTTGATTAGCCAATGCCCAATACTATTTTGGATGAGATTAGTTTCCTTTTAATTACCCATGTGTTCACAGTTTGAGGTACTTTATTACATGCATGCTTCAAACCACATCCATCTCTCCCATTACACCTTTTCAATTACAATGAAAGTAGAATAAAATTACATTATTATATTCACATTTTAATTTGTACGATAACTATTAATCTTTTCCTAGCCTTTAACCAGCTGGATGAGTATGATGGCATAGTATTTTTCTCTTCTAAGCACTCTTCTCTTCTGGCTATAACCTTTTGTTCTTTTTTTGAGATGCAGGTAGAAACCACTTTAGATTCCATCATATATTTATAGCTGTATTATCAAGGTAGAGGTGCGTTTATTATTAACAACTTTCAGTGGGTTTTGAATACATTGTTTAATTATATTTTTTTATTTTCACATCAAAACTCAGTAGAAATTTCAAAATACGACACACAAAAATTAACATAATGATTATGAAAATACAGGCATGTCAAGACACTAAGAATATCATATGGTAGGCAATGCAGGCCACATTCAGCTCATTGACTTATGTCTGATCCTGCACCTCTTTATATATCACATTCCTTCCATTACATCTTGTGAAAATTTTAGAGTTTTGACTCAGTCTATCAACTGCATCATGGTAATATTCTTATAATCTGGAGGTTACATTAAAAGGCTTTTTCCAATGGAACTGAATTTATTTGTGAAACATTGTCAAAACAGATTCACCAAGAGATCTAGGTAGTTAATTCTTACTGAAATGACATTATAATGTTTAAATTGTTTAATAATTTTGATCCCCACAGCTCAAGCACAGAAAAAAAATGTCCTGGCACTTTTAGAACAGGTGAACTTTAATGGGTGTTTAAATACATAACTATAAATTAGGTGACTAGTAACTAGCCATAGATGACCACATCCTAATGATTTATTGTCTTACATCTGTGGTAATTTTCATCTCAGATCCATGCCCTCACAGCTTATGGGAATGTAGGCCATCTCGATGGAGTTTGGATCCAAAAATAATAAGAAATGGAGCCTTAATTTGTGGTTGGAAGTAGTTCCTTTGCATCTTCTTCATCAGCATTGAAAATTAATGCTAAGGAATATTGAATTTAACTTACTGCCTTGGTCTGTGATGTTTTTGTTCATTGTCTAAATACATAGATATTATTTCCTGATTAGAGGAATTCCTCACTAATGTAAACTAAATATTAAGGTTTCATCAGTATGAGGGGAGAATAGCTGAGAAAATCTCTGGCTTTCTGTTTGACAGGAGTTCCCCACTGTAGAAATAATGACACTTACTGAGACCGTGACTACAGCCCATAAGGCATTTTTAGCCCTTTAAATCTCAAACCCATGTTTCCTGCTCAGTGAATGTTTAAAAAAGAGAGCACCAGACATCAAACAGAAGATAAATTGTTCTATAATAGACAATAAACTGTGATTAAGGCCAAACATGAACCTGAACAATATCTGAGCCTAGATGTTAATCTTATCTATTTGTGAATGTTCCACCTACAGGGTAGTTGGTTTTAATTCTGATGCATAACATTGACCTTTAAAAATCTTTAGTACCTGGGTGAAACTGAGAAAAAAAATTCCTCCCACCCCCAAAAAAAAGTGCAGAAAACTAGTCAGTCAAATCTAGCAATTTTTTTTAATTGGGATTCCAAATTCAGGTAGGTAATTAAATGTATAGAAATGAATGAAATACTTAGATTCTTGTGGACAATAGCAGAAAATGAGATAGATATTTATCAGGTTTAGAAACTGAAAAGGTTTTCCAATTTTTTTCTTTATGGCCATGCCAGAAAATAAGGTATGAGATGTTGTGTTCTGGGTCAGGAAAGCTAGAATATGCTGTTTATTTTGTTTATATTGGTAAATAGATCATCTAAAATTCTCTCTTATATGAGAAAATCACTTGGTTCAAGGACACTAAGTATTATTCTGTATAAACCTTGTTACTCTCTAACACAGTATTTAATTTATACTGTTTCCAGACAATGAAGAGTCTAGAGAAAAATCAGATATCAGAATCAGATTAGTGGTTGGCATTGTTCTTATGTTTATTTGTTTGTTTTATTTTTAGAATTGATAGGTGCAGGGTTTTTCTACGTAGTCAAAAGATAGATAACTATTTTAAATAACCACTGAAAGAGTGAGTTATGATGGTTGTTTCACCATACGAGTAGATGAGGACATCCTAGTGTAACTTTACCTTGGATAGAAGCTTTTTCTTAACCACTTATTTCAGAGTTGTGATGTGCAGGCATATCATGAACCTGAAAACCGTGAATCATGACGGGAAATAAAGACAATATATATCATAGCAGCCCTTCTAAAAGTAAAGTGTCCAATTATTCTCCTTTCTTTTCTCCAATCTGAAGATATATTGGTTGTCACAGGAAGATAGAAATAAATCAGCTTGCATTCAATGTCACAGACAATCCTTCAATTCATTCAGCACTAGCTTTATTTGCTTATCTTCAAAATTCTAATATGATTTACTGGTGCAGTTAATCTGGAAAAGAAAAGATATATAATTCTTTTTCACACTTGTTGAATTAAATACTATTTTAAATTAAATTAAATAACAATAAAATCAGTGTCACCTGTTGATAAACTCTTAGGTAATCTTTGTTCCATGTCTCAGATCTCTGTTCTTTTAACATGCCCATACCTTTTACCTTCCATTTGAGCAAGGGAAAATAATTTGCTCCTTGCTATTAGACTGAATATAATTTTTAAAACTGATACAGTGCATCTTAGTTACACTATTATTGTTTTCTCTTTGTAGATTAACTGTAGGTCTGGTAGATTAGTTGTTTCTGATGGAAAGTCAGAACAAACCCATTTTCTATGACATTCTCCATAAAGTTAAGCCTCAGTGATTCTACTTTCCTTTCATTCTGTCACTTCCCTTGGGTTTTTTTTGTTTTTTTTAAATTTTTTTATTGTCATAGTGTATAAAAGAGCTTCTTGCTATAAAAGGATTGTATAAAAGGATTGAAGACTTTAAGGTGTGATGGCCAAATTTGGGTCAATAAAATAAAGCTCTCCACTGAGTAGACAGCTTAAGAACATATGTCTAAGACCCCACAAGGGTTCACTGGAAGAAGGGTTCTCACCTTTAATGATGTTTTCATTAAATTTGTAGTATTTTCAGTGTTGTGAAGAATACTTAAAACCTGGTTGCCTACTCCAAAAATTTCCATCGTAGGCAAGTATAATGTGTGATCATATATACTTCCAAGTACAAATAGGTGATTCTTCAGTGATAAGAATATCCTGTGAAAACTCTTCGTTTATCAGATATTCTTCTTTCTTAGTGACATTTCATGCAAATTATGCATCTGACCTTGAAACCCTGTCAGAAAATCAAAAATACTGCAAAAAACAGTGACCTAAAGCAATATTATTATAATTGTTATTATTATTATTATTATTACTGCTACTACTACTACTACTAATAATAGTAATTAAAACGAAATTGAAGAGATCTCAACAAGCAAATCAGTAGTAGTCACTGACAGAAGTGGTGATGCTGCACCTAGCCTGAGACTTGATACTTAATAATTCTTATGTCATAAGATCTTCACAAGTAATATTTTTAAAAGTGTTCAGGGTACTCTAATTTTTTGTTGAAGCCACTGTAGAACAAATATTAACAGATCAGAGAAGTTATATTTATTTCTCCAAATAAAAATAATCTGATTTCACATACTATGCATTATACTGCTAATAAAAAATTAATCTTTATTATCATAGATAATAGAAATTGGTGTTATTTGAACTTTTATTTTGCAAATACCTATGTGAACATACAATGCCTCCTGAATATGAACATATAATACCTCCTGAATCCTATGAGATTTCTATGTGAGTCTTTTAAGTCATTGTATGAGGCTGGAATCAAACCATAACAATTAACTTGGAATTTCTTGAAAAGCTCCATAGAGGTAAATATCAAATATTTGCTGAAAGTGCCTTGGAATTGGGATATTAAATTAAATTGGTATATTAGATTAATATTTTCCCTTTTGAAAATTCCAATCCTAATATATTTTAAAGTACAGCCACTGTTAGAATCTCTGAGAGCTTCATCTTAATGATATTTTAAAAATATTTGCCAAACACGTACTATCTTTTAGAAACTCCACAAGATTTTGCTAAAATGTTTCTACCAATGTAACCTAATTACTGTATTTCATTATGCACAAGAAGAATATTCTAAATTTAAAAATCTCTTCTGGAATTCCCATTCATTTTTCAATTAGTACTATAAGCTAATACAGCACAAATATATCTGAAAGAGTAAATTTCCTTTATTTTGATCTTTGTTGTCCTGTGACATACCTTTCATAGCAGGTCAAAATGGCTTCAGAAAAATGTAGACATAATATTTTTCAGTATTGCCAAGTTTAACTTCTGTGGACTCTGCTTATAAGGACAGAAGAAACTTAGCATATTCCTATGCAAATATGCAAACTTAACCTCAATACCAAACCTACTTGTACATTTGGCCAGCTGACTCTCTGCTCATGTGTAGTCATGCCCTCAGGCACCTGTGTGCCTCTGTGGGTTTTAGTTTTTATCTTCAAATGATCTAACTCTTCAGTGGGATTGTGTCTTATTTAAATGTTCCCTTGGAATATATATATACACACACACTTATGGAATAAAAATGTAAGTCTATATGTATTACAAAACACATTGCAAATAGTCTTAGCCAGCTCTTTCTGAATAAATTTATTATTCATGTTCCGTACTTCATGTTTCAGAAAGTCATTTTAGGACCCACAATCTGGTTATAGACAAGCAATCAAGTTGTCTAGTCTAGCAAGTTAATTCCTTTCAGCTTCTTTGCTCTACCTACTTGTATACCTAAGCTAAGACAAATTCAAGTTAGATTGCTAAGTGGATGAATAAACTATCTCAAATTTATCGTAAAATATCATGGGCAATTAGCACAGAATAGTTCCTGCATGGTAATTTCATACTCTTAAATGTCCTACAGTAATTTGCATGTGCATTCTGATGCAGAAATATTCTTTTGACTGAAAAGCACATAAGTTTTGCAAATTTTTTTAGAATTAAAATATCAAGATCACAGTGTCAATTCTAATAACCAATAAGAACTAGTTTACTCCTGTGATTATCCTGAAGATACAGAACCACAGGATCACAAAACCACAAAATGACTGATTTTGGAAGGGACCTCTGCAGGTCATCTGGTCCAATGTACCTGCTCAAGCAGGGACACCTGGAGCAGGTAACCCAGCACCATGACCAGGCATCCTCTGAATATCTCAAAGCAGAGTTGTTTCACTTTATGGGCAAGCTGTAAATGTGTTCCATCACCCACATAGTAAGGAAAAGTGTTTCCTTATGTTTAGAGGGAATCTCCCCCTTTTCAGTTTGTGCCCATTGCCTCTGGTTCTGTTACTACTGAATAGTTAAATACAGGTGTTGCAGATCCATTTGTAGCTGAAAGACAAGTCATGTTTTTAGGATAGGTTTGAAACTGTAGAAGCTTAGTCACTTCCTGTTTTTTTCTACAAAGCACATATCATAGGGTGATTTCAAACCATATTTAAAATGCACATTTAAAATTCATGGGAGTGAAGATGTGATATATGTCTATCCCTTTTTTCATATCACAAAGACATAAGACATTTGACTGACTGAAGTAGGAAAAACTTGACTGCATATTTTTTCTTCTCATATTCATTTAATCTCAAGCTCCATTTTGCATGACAGCTAAGAACAAAATGATAACTATTTTGAAAAATGTTTTGTAACAATTGGATCAGTGATCCATTTCTCCAGTTAATCTTACATAGGCTTCCACTGGTCCTTGTCCACTACTCCTTGTCAATGAATAAAGTAAAATGAAATCCTTAGCATGAGTACCATAATTTATTATGAATTGATTTCATGCACTTCAAAAAATGAGAAAACATTATGATTATACTATGGTTGTTAAGGTTAAGCAACATCCATTGAAACAAAAAAACCCACACCTTTTAATTATGTCTATTTAATTGCACACAAAATGGGCAACTTGAATTCAAGAGAAGAGCAGTATTAGAGGGTGTTTGAGGACTTTCAGTATAATATAATCTGCAGTTTATCTTTAAAATATTCAGTCCTAGAGTAAATTAATCACCTCTCTTGAAACTTAAGTTCCTAAAAATATCACTTCAGCCTATCCTAACCTTCTTTACTACATATTTTTTAGTACATAGTATTTGCTGTTTATAATCATTGCTATGCCATTTCTTCACCAATAATATTGTTATTGTGTTTCAATCTTTATTTACAATATTTACAATATTTACAAGAATAATTTTCAAATATGTATTTTATAAAAAGCTTACTACCTACCTCCAAAACTTCTCTTTTCTCATTGTTATTTTTATATTTACTTGAAAAGATGCTATAGCAACTTATATACCAACATACTTATTCTATACTAAATGTTCACAGAAAAGAATACGAAATAATGAATACCAAGGGTCACAGTTTGTATGAAACAGGAACAGAGAAGTAAAAGACAGGGAAAAATGAAGTCATCATTCTGACTTCTATAGTGAATAATTACAGGGTCATCTATAGCAGTCCTGAGAGCTTTTTGCAGCAAGCATGCCATACTTAAAAACTGAAATGTGAGCTCTGTAAGCTCAGTAAGCAGCTAATGATGTTTTCTGTTAGCAGACTAAGCTTTCTGGGAAATCCTATACTGTCAAGGAGTAGAAGCCAGCAATGGAAAAAGGCCAAATTTAATAAAGAAAATAAGCATAATAATACAGTAACAACCTGAAAAGGGAAATCATTCTATTTCTACATATATATTCTAAAATAATATCCTGCCAGGTTGTCACTGCTGTTTGATTATGATTTTATTATTCAGTGCCAATAAACAGAAGCACAGACAGTTCTCTTTTATGCAAAACTCTTTTTTACTTAGATTTTCATAAGTGCAGAAGTGTCATTAGGATTCCCCAATCATTCTCCCCCTGCTTGCCACGTAAATTCTTCTAGCAAACTGGGAAGGAGAAGTTAACTGTGAGCACTATATTTTAGTGCAGGAATTATCTAGATTGTCAAATAGCTGTACTTTGAAATTACCTTATGGCAGGGGAAAGAACTAGATATACCACTGAATTATCTTATAAGGAATTCTATTTTTTCTATATTGTAATGGCCCCTGGAAGCAGAACAGAAAAGAAATACTTTTGAAACTGTCCATATTTACTCAGGAAAATTTAGATTCACCCCTCAAAATTTGTGAACAAGCAAGTAAAAAACAGAAGTGGAAGGACTATTTACTTACAGAATAAGTGCCAACGAAAGTAAAACTAAATAATTCATTAGAATGTTTAGGTAGCCAGGATCATCTTATTTTCCTGTAAGAAAGCAAAACTCAGGTTTGGCACTTAGAATCTTTAGTAATTCTAAGGTTGCTGTAAATTATATATCTGTAAAAGTGACAAAAAACCCACCAAATCATAATTCCTTTTAAAAGATAAATAACTTTTAATATGTGTTGATGAATACCATAATAAATATTTGCAGTAGTGATTTTACATACAGATTTAAAATGGCATCCAATTTCAGCACTCACAGTTAGATCCTAGTGTAACTTAATTATATAATGAAAGTATTAATAAAAATTCTGTAGGACAGCATAGTAGTTTCTGGTTAATGTTTATGCCATCTTTCTCTTTAGAAAAGTAAATAATCATCATCATATTTTGACTAACATTAAAAGAATGGACAGTACTCTAGGAAGTTTCAAAATGTTTTGTTGAGAGAATGAACTCAGTATTCTTTAAAATAAGCCGTGAGTCTCCTGGGATTTTACTGTCTGCTCCTAACATAACAGGAAAACCATCAGGTTCATCAAAGGGAAATATCAAATCCTGCACCTGGGATTTGACAAGTTCATGCTCCAGGAGAGTCTAGTGACCACTGCAGAAAAAAATCTGGCAGTTTGGATGGACAATGAGTTGAACCTGTGCTAACAGTGTATCCTTGTGGCAAAAATAACCAAACCACAACACCAGCCTATAGCAGCATCAGGAAAATGTTGGACAAAGGTGATCCTTCTCTCTAATCCACACCAGTAAAATACCTCTGGAGTGCTGAGTCCATTTCTGGGTTGCTCAGTACAAGAGACAAATAGATGTGTGGTACAGCAAGTACAGCAAGAGACCACAAGCCACAGAAACTCTTGAGGGACTGAAGTTCTGAAATATGAGAAAATGCTAAGAGACTTGGGACTGTTCAGCCGGAAGAAATCACATATATCCTATAAAAATATATAAATATTGGATGAAAAAGTGCAAGGAAGATAGACTCTCTTCACAGTGTGCCCCAGTGACAGAGAAAGAAGAAATGGACATAGTTGTTTATTATTCTGGGTTTTTGCTTTTGGGTTTATTTTTAGATTTCTGTTGAAATACAGGTATTTCCATTTAAAATTTTCAAAAATAAACAATTAGGCCAAATCAAAACCCAAACCACCATTCAAACAAAATTTTAAATTTTTATTTCTTTTTTTTTATTATGAGGTTAATCAAATATGATAAAAACCTGTCCAGAGCTACTGTTGAGGTTTCGTTTTCAGAGATATTCAAAGCTGATGACATGATCCAGAGGAACCTGTTCTAGATATCCTTGCTTTAAACAGGATGGTTGAACTGGAAGATCTCCACAGGAATCTTTCTAACTCAACCATTCTAGAGTTCTGTAACACAGGTCTCTCTGAGAACACACAGCCCAAGGTATATATCAATTAATATTATTGTTTTTGTTGACAACACTAGATTGCTGACACTTGTGTATTGACAAATGCATACTATAATTTGTGATAATTACCATGTATATTAACCTCAGCATGAGGTTTATATCTTCAATAAAATTGAAGTTTTTTGTTTCAGAATTGAGTGGGTTTTTTGTCCTTAAATCTGTCACATTCATTTTTGTAATTTTTTTATGACCATTTTTTTAAAAGAGGTTTTTTAAAAGACCTAACTTGATTGTAAAACTGCTGTTCATCTTCCTTTATTTTCAACACTTCCTGAACTGTGCTAAGCAACAGAGGATGTTGAAAATTTCAGTGGCTAAAAAAATGTTGCCACTATTTTTTTCCAGGAAAGAACATTTCCACTCCTTTAAAAACATAAAACCACTGCTCCTATTTTAAGCACAGAGTATCATAGAAAACAGAGTATACCAAGCTACCTTCTGTTACTATTTTGCAAATAGTAAGCATATATTGACTTTTTTAGGTCAGTATTAAGCTTATTGACTGGAGGATTTAATATTTATAGTATTTTGCCAGAATCAATATGATGACCTTAAGGAGGGAAAGAAAATGTCTTTGAGTCAACTAAATAAAAGTGTTTTCGGTTTGTGCCAGAAACCTGCTGATATTTAAAAATATCTATGGTGAAAAATATGGAATGTAGTTACAGTTAACAGCTCATCATTCTTTTTCGCCTGGAACTCTGTATTTTTGAGCACAAAAAATTAATGTTTTTTAAAAAAAATGATGGCACTTTGTAATAATATCTGATCTGTTTCAAGTCCTTTCTTTTTAAGAGACAACTAATGTACCATTTGACTCCACTGATTTCAGTTTCAGGGAAATTGTATTTTATTTTTTGCTTTTAAAATGTAAAGCACACCTCTCACTTTTTTGCTAGCCATTAGTGCAAATTAGGATCATCTCAAAGTAGGAGGAATTTGTTCCTATTAATTTAGGCAGAGTGTCATTAAAATGCCTTGGCACGCCTGTCCAGTTTCAACTTTTTTAATGGGGATGATCAGAAAGCTCCACAAAAATCCTGTGATTTCTTTTTGGTGTGTGTTTGAAATCCCTATTACTTTATGAGATGTTATATGTGAACTAGAAGTCAATTCAATACAGCACAGTAATGCTCACTACTGCACTGCACTGTGCATTGCTGTGCTACACTGTGCCTATTATCTGAAATGTTGATGGCTGATACATATTTGTCAGTTTCTGTCATACGGTCTTCTATGTCCTTCTTTAGGAAATATGCTTACTGGTTATTACTCAGGTTGTTATGAGAATAAAAATAAAATAAGAACAAAATATGAATTCTGCCAAATTGCTTATCTTGCTATGAGTTAGCAGCGCTTGTTGCATGTCATTCAGACCAAAATGATGTGCTATGCAACATAATTGTTTTGTTTTTAACAGACACATAGAAAAGTAGCAAAGAGATTATGACATACCTTCTAATATTTGCATGCTTGCATAGGAATATATAAATGTTAAATCATTCTGTATTTTTTTTGTTTATTATTAAATAAATGTATATTTTCAAATTTTGTTTTTATTGTGTTTGAATTTTTATTATCTTTGATCTTTTGTTTCAGCAATTCTAAACATTACGAAAGTCAGTGGAAGTCCATCAAAATGAGTAACAAACTGAAAAAATGAAAATTATTTTCTTTTACTTTTAAAAATTTTGTCCATAAAAGTTTAAGCATTAAAACTGATAATACATCAGAATATTCTGTTTTTTGTATTCTGAATTCAACTCATTCAGTAGAGAATCTGGAAACAGAGACTGAGAAGAAAAATCACCAAAATGTCTCTGGCAGCATAAAAATTCACCCCCCAAATAAATTTGAAAAACATATTTTTAAAGAGAAAACTTACCATTGCCTGGATATGAAAGAAAGTTTTTACTTAATTTTCAAATGTTTTTAGACATGCTAAAATCTAAATATTTTTGTAAAAGCATGTGGATATTTTGCTATTTAGTATTTACCTCTTCACACTTGATATATTAATGAAGACATTCAAGGACACAATTTCTAAAATAATTGATAAAATAATTGAGGAATCAGTTTTAAAACTGATTTTTAATGCATACAAGTTATTTGACTGTGGTATTCTCACCATTGTAAATTAATTGACTTGTTGATGTACTCAATGGATCACCTTTAGGGAGATAAAATTATGTTTTCATGTTAAAAATGCCTATTTTTCTATTAAGAACTTCAAAATCTCCTGGGATGAAAATGGAGACAAAAAGGCTACAGAAATGAAAGGGAGCACTTCATGATGTCCTAAAAGCTTATTTACTCTAAAAGAAAAATATAAGGGGGGAAGAGAGAAAGTGGCTGTAACAATGCACAGTACACGTGCTGTTGCTGAGATACAGTGTATTTCATAAGGAAAAAATTTTGACTGGGTGCAATATGGATTCTTTCTGTTACAAGGAAAAAAAAAGTATTTACAGAAAGAAAAAGTATTACTCACTCTTAAAGATGTATTTTGGTTTGTTTTTATTTTCTTTCCCTTTGGATGAAAATATCTTTTCCTTGTATTTTTATCTAAATTATTCCAAAAGTAGATGAAATGTATATTTGATTTCATATTAGTATGGAATAAAGAGTGAAACATCATCAGAATCTGTCTCACTCTTTAAGGGCATAAGTACATACATTTAGCTCTTTTTCCTCTCACCTTTTCACCTTTGCCTTTCTTCTACCTAAAGCTTTTGTTTAAGTACAGGCTATATTTTTTCTCACCTTTTCAGCAAACACAACATGAATAATGAGAAAAGTAAAAAGAGAAGAAAAGCTGTGCAATGTCAGGCGAAAGGTTAATTTAGAGAAAGGTACATTTATGATGACTCTAGCAATAGCCAAAAGCAAATGTCTAACAAGGAGCAGCAGGCTCACAATAATTTCCTGGGGTACTTCCTCCCCTCTAAATATTTGGGGCAGAAATACTTTTTGAGACAGAGGTATTTTCCACCTATTTGAAACTCTTGCATGGGTTTCCTCTCCCATGTTTGTGCAACTTGTCTTTTGATGCCATGTAATGTAAATCACTATATGAAAGATTGAGATACTCACAGGAAATACTGCTTGTTTCAGATGTTCTGCAAACCTCTACACACCTCTCAACATAATAAACCAAACACCTATTAAGGTGAAGAGAGGCTTTTTAAATTTTTTTCTTGCTTTTTTCGGTATTTATTCTTAATTTTGCAGAGATGACATTGCATTTGCTGTTTCTCTTAGGCAGTTTTCCTGACCTCTTAAGTTGTTCTGTTTCCTATATGATAGGGAATAAATACTTTCTTCCTTTTTTTTATTGAGCTCTTCCCCTGAAAAATTGCAATACACCTGTCAAATAGAAGTATATTAATTTTCAAATTTAATATATTTTCCATGAAATATGAAATATTTTCAGTCAAATGCTAATATTCTGTCAAGAGAGAAGAACGCCATCTACTATGAGGAAAAATACAGGAAAAAAAATTCCTTGTTGAGCTATACTTTCAATGTTTTTCACCTACTGTAGATACCTTATTTTAAGCTAAAACTTGCAAAAAATATATTAAATGTGTAATTTAACCACATGTTGAATTATGATGTCTTCATGGAGAGATTTTTTCCAATTACATTCAGACAGGAAGCTTCTGTAAATAATAGCCAAGTTCCATAGCAAATGAACCCTAAATGCAGATTTAAAACTACATTTTTATGTCATACATCTTTTCTTACCTTTACATTCAGAAAAGTACAGAGAAAAATGTGTGTATAATTGATAAATATATAAAATTCTAGCTGTGAGTAAACAAAAGCTTCCTGGAAGAAATAAAAGGGTATGTGAGACTCTGCTTGTTTTCTTAAAAAAAAAAAAAATCCCTTTTTTTCACATTGTTTAAAAATAATTATAAAAAAGAATAATTATATTTTAAAGAAAATGCATATTTATTAGGGAAAATTACTTTTACTGCTGAGTTCAGTTCTTCTGACAAATGTCCCTAAGATTATCTTGGTCACACAAACCCATATAATGCATATTCCCTATTCATAGAATTGTGTGTCATCTACCATGCTGATGTTTTGTAACCAAACAAATGTGAAAAGATGTTTTTACTTAATATTGTCATCCAAACAAAATATGCATTGCAGCTAAATTGCATTTACAGCAGTAGCTCTGCCTTGTGGTGTGATATAGTCCAAGTACACAACGAAGAATTTCTTTCAAAACATTTGTTTCATATTTGGATTTGTCATATATGCTTGGTTTTTGATAACCTGAAATTTAAAAGCCTATGTTTTCAAGTATAAGCATGACTAATGCAATGAAATCTTTCAAATATGTTAACATGAATTTGACACAAACAAAAAAGTAGAAGGTACGTTAACATATCTTAAATCTATGGTGGCTTTTAAATTTTTTCCCCTTGTAGTAAGTTGAAGACAAAATCTGTTGGAAAATAAGATATGGATATTTCTGTTCATCGTATTCTCACTTGCTTAATGCAGACTATATATGGTTCCTGATAAAAATTAGAAGCTACTGAAAGATACTTAATAGATCTTGTGAACAATCTGAACTTAACAGAAGAAATGTAATTGCTTCTTAGCCTACAGACAGTTTATTTAAGAGCCAATATGCAGCCACAAGCAGAATTTTGTTTCAGAGCTAATTAATGATTGCCTGATTTAAAAGTGTGTAAAATAGGATACAGGAACTTGTCCAGGCTATCTACATTAGGCCAATCCTCACCCTTTGTAAATATCTAATTTTAGTAGTCTGAGTTTTCTTTTTATTCATTTTCAATGATTTTAAAACATGTAAATATCACCTAAAAGGACTGATAAGGACGAAAATATGACCCTGATAAATAAACGAAAAACCTAGAATAATTGTGGATGAAGAATATCAAATAAGAGAATCACCACAGACTAAGAAGTTGCATGAGTGAATTTCATTAACTGATATCCACTATATTTCTTTTCATTGTGCTATACAGAAAGTCACTAAAACTTAACAGATTAAAAATATTTATTTTTGAAAGTAGTAATTTTTAGCTAGAATTCAGCATAGAAATAACAGAAGCATGATAACTTTGTTTCTTTCTATATCCTTAAAATTAAGAGAACAGCCTTGTCAGTTTGTATTAATGATATGTGTGACAATTACAAAAAAGCAAGCTGAAGTAATTAGAAAAACAAAACAAAGTGTTTGAATCCAGTACTTTTAGTGAAAATGAAGGCTGTGCCTTCATTAAAGCAATACGAACTGATGCAAAATAGCAGTTATATGACTTAAGGGAACAGTTACAGGTGCTTCAGTGAATTTTGAGTTCTTTTTAGATGTTACATTCTGACTGGATTATTTAAGATAACTTTTTTTAGTTTCTCAGCCATAAGACCAGACCTTTACAATATTTTTACTGGGAATATCAGTCACCTCTGACCTCAGTGCTGACATACTGGAGATAATGAGGTGGTGAGGTTACAGTTGATATTTCAAAGGCAACTTAATGAATAAGAAGGTATTTACAGAAGTTACAAATAAATGAGCATGTGAATGGATGGAAGGGAATTAGAATGTGTCATGATGTTTTCTGCAGAACACATATATGAAGGCATGTTATTGGTATTCTCTGTGCAAAGAAAGGAAAACATGCAGGTCTATGTAAATGGTACTGCTCCATTTATTTTTACCTTCAGACCTGTATATTGCAAAACTCATGTCTCATATTCATTAAACAGCCTAGGAGACCCTTCAAGCTCCTCAAGATTCTCCCAAAACAGAATTGAGCCATATATGTGCCTGGTAAAGCACTGCTGGGCTTGTTGTCCTGACTGCAAAACACAAGGAAACAGAAGAAATGCCCAGCACACAGTGCAAGGTGGTCATAAAAGTATAGCTTAAAATATTAACCCAAAAAAGACAGACTACCTCTCCAAATCAGAAATAAACTAATGTTTCTGCTTCAGCTGATTCTTTAAAAGCTAAAGACGACCCTTTTTTTACCTCTTTTCCTCCTAATCCCACTTGTCAAAATACAGTCTTTTTCTGTATTTTTTAAACCAAAACTATTTCCTAAAATAGATGACTGCAGGGTGAGATTTCATAGACAATTAAGATCACCAACAGAGATATGAGTAGGTGCCAATGGGATGATAGTGTAGGCACGACGCCTAAAACAATGATATGTGTGGTGAAAGGAATTCCATGGGAAAGGGATTTAAACTCAGGCATGGCAGGCTGCTCATGGGGGTGATAGGTTATCAGGCTGGATAACTGGCTCAGATGGGAAGAAGAGGGAGCAAAACTGATGTGTCATATCTCCGTTCTGCCCTTGCACAAGAGCCACAGCTTTTATAATCAAAGCTTTCAATATAATATAAAGTGCCTGGCCTCCTCCCATAAATGACAGCAGTAACAGGGTTTTGACTACAGTCAGGAGCTGTTTGCCCAGGGAAGTTGTGAATCCTCTTCACTGGAGATACTCAAGAAGTGTCTGGATGCAATTCTGTGCAATGTGCTCTAAGATAACCCTGCTTGAGCAAGGAGGTTGGACCAGATGACCCACTGTAGTCCCTTCCAACCCTTCCAACATTCTGTGACTCTGTATGAACTGAAATATAGGAGTTCATTTCAGATATGACTGAGTCAAATAAAGTTTCCTTCTCTCTCTTCTGGTTATTGACTTTTTGCAGTAGATGTAAATCAAGCAGTCAAGGGTGTGCAAATCAGTTCTCTTAATATATTATCCATTAAAACACTTTAAATAATCTTTGACATTCATTTGTTACAGACTCTCTTAGCATTCTCAAATACATTGCAAAAAAAAAAGACTTCCAAACTACAGTTTCCTCTTCCTCTTGTTAGAGAATATATCTCTGCCTCTGAGAATTCTATTTCCAGCAGTAAATTCTTTTTTTTCTTTCTCCAGCATAACACATTTGCTCATGTGGAGAAGGTGAAAAAGAAAAATGCTGCTGGCCTAAAAGTTGGCTGTGTGCACCCTGAAACAATCTGAAAACTTTGTGTGTAACCAGCTACGTATCGAAATCAAAACTGTTTAAGAATATGAGCAGAAAAAAAGCTGTGACTTAATTGTAAATTAATTTATTAAAACATTTCACTCATAAGAAAGCAGAAACATGTTTTACAGCTTATTTCTCAATATAAGCTACTCAATAATATTTGAACTATGGATTTTAGATTCTTGCAGGAAACCCACTTTGAAAGCAAGTTGCAGGCCAATACTTATTACTGGTGAATATGCAATAAGCAATTTTATTAATGAATAGATTTGATTAAATAATTTGTTTGTATGACCAGAGAAAAGATTTAATAGGTAGGTGGAATACATTATTCGCTCAAAACTTATATTCATTAACATTTTTTATGATATTGGTCTTCTAAGCTTGGCTAGTGTCTTGCCACCTAAGGAAATACATAAAAAAATACTAAAGAGTTCTAAACTGTTTCAGAGCAGTTTTTAGGACATGTTACTCTAGAGATGGTGGGTGAAGAACTCATCCATCATTCAAGCTGTCCAAGAATAAACTCAGCATGAGTGTCTGTAGTACAGGGTATCCAAAACACACAAGATGTTATCTTTAACCCTGAAAGCAGCCTTCCTGAGACAATAAATACATATGATTATTAATGAAAAAAATATTCATGAGAACAGTGTAACTGAATAATAAGAAGAGGATTTATACTTTTCTGGATCATACTGCCATTTGCAAACTGAAGTATAAATACTGAAGTACAACCAGATGACCAATAAATACAGAAATTCTAGTCTTTTAGCTTCCTTGGTCACATCTGGTCATATCTCTTCCTTGCATTTGGACAGTCTTGATCTTAAATATCATAACCACGATGTCTATGAAATTTAATTGGCTTTTGATAGTATGATAGTTTTTTTCTTTTCCAGATATTTTTAACTGGCTTGGTTTGTTGTTGTTTATTTATTTATTTTTGATAGTTTTTAGTAAGTGGGGAAACAGGTCACTTATTTGACCTGTGTATTGAGGTTAAAATCTAACTCCTAGTTTCATGGTATCCTATCAATACGTGCTATTTTGCTGAAGATAAGAAATTTTGTCACAGAAGGTGGCAGAAAAAGGTCATCAGTAGCATTTAAAGAAAGGAATTATCCACAGTCAAGGAATCCACCAAAATGTGTTAGTTTGTTACAAGCGTACTTGCGAGTAATGAACAAAGTCACATGAACATATTTTTTATTAATTTAAGTTTTTGCAGTGTTTTTCTATGTATTTATATTCAAAGCTTTATGTTAATATAACCACTATGGAGGACAAGGCCTAATTTATCTTTTAAAAATAATCTGAAAGCAGTTTATAGGTCTTCTAGCCTTTTGTTTCAGATGTTGTCAGATTTTAACAGCTGAGAAAAGACCTTATGCTGCTAGGCCATTGCAGAGAGCTAGACCTAAGCATGTTTTGTCTCTAACATTCCGAGTTTTTGCTACAGGAAAGGCGTGATTTGACGAGAGGGTCCTGCGGAGTTGGGGCAAAGCTGTTCCTAGCCAATTCCTGCTTCTCTTGAGACTCCTTGGAGAAGAGACAGCTGTGCATGAATGAAGAAAATAGCACAAAAATCTAGTTTACACAAGAGGCATACACCACATTTAGTATAAAAGGAAGCAGACAGGGAACCCACAACCTCAGCTCCAGATAAACCTCCTGTCAGGACCAAGGCAGGACCTAAGGGCTGGTGATATTCTTTGTTTCCTCTTTGCATTGCCTAGGCAAAGCACAGCTATTGTATTCTACTCCATACTCCTTACTGAGGTTTCCTGTGGGACAGGGGAGCTTGTGAAAGTGTGTTGTGGCTTGTTAGCCAGCACCTCTTGAGCTGTTTTTTATGTGAGCTGAGAACTTACTGAAGTGTACTGTGTAAAATGTAGGGATTGTTAGCCATCACTCTTGTGGAAATCTATTGAGAATTTAAGGGCTTGTTAACCAATACATTTTCAGTCTAAACAGTTGCTGCAGTTATGGCAAATGTGCAGTAAAACATAAGAGTTCTCAGACATGTGTCCAGTGTCTTTGTTCAGCCTGAGAAGAATTAAAAAGGAGCATCATTCCCCCAAAGTGTGACAGCTGTGCGTGTTTAAAACTAGCTTTCATGGTTACATTGTAACTTGTTTGTGTCCTTGAAATTCCCTCATCTTCATGCTTTTTATAAAAAACACTTTTATACAGAATGAACACAACTATTACAACGTTTTAGACAAGATAAAGAAATTCTCAATGAATCCTTAAAATTCATTATCGCTTAGAAGCAATGAAAATTAAGAACTATAGAAACTGCAGTGCTGACTTACTGCCATATATAAATAACACCACAACAGAAAGTTGCAATTATGTTGTACCACTGAATGAAATTAAACAAAACAAATTAAAAACATTTAATATGTTATACACTGACACTCGTGTCTGCATTAGTTCAAAAGAGATCATGATCCTCACTCAGAAAAGTTGAAAAAGGCACAGTCAAAATGGAAAAACACCATAATCAAGATAAGTATGGTACAATTAAATTACAAAATAAAGTTAAGCAATTAGAATAGCAACAATAGAACTAAATAATGTCACTTTTAGTCTGAAAGCATTTACGGAATCTTGCTCTTAGTTTGGAGTTAATGAAAACTGTTGAAAATCAGAATAAATTGAATTATTTTTTGTTCAGTAATTTGTGCTACCATGGGTTCATATATAAATATAAATCTCAAACAAGAAAGTCATTTCACACTTGCTAGCATTATACTCTAAATGTCATCCCAAAAATAAATTCAGGTAAAGACAATTTTCAGCTCTGCATTCCATATTTCCAAAATTTGATTTTTTTTTAACATGTGACTAAACAGTAGAACAGAAAAAAAAAAATTGTAAATCTGGCTAAGGGGTTTTTTTATTTGTGAGAGAAGAAAACTGGAATAAGTCATTGGAGCTTGACTTGTAACAACATTTATTTCCAGCGGTTCCATTGACTTAGTATAGGCTAAATTTACATTGGGAATCAGGCTATAAGTCTGGCTATAAAGCTCCACTAAATATATGAATGATTTTTGTCTCCTATGGTCAGTTGAAAGATCTAATAATATTTTAGAATGTATGCTAAGTCATCAAGCACTTAAGTTTTGGTCTTTTGTGTTGTATTTGTTATTTTGGGAGGAATAGTTTAACAGAACAATAGTGAAATAATGAATAATGAATAATAAAAGATAGCTTGGATAGTGGAAAAATGCCTATATTTTGTAAAAGGGATTATGATGCTAAATGTAGGGTGTTTATTTGCACTACAGTATAGATGCAGGAAATCTCTGGATGATCTGAATGTGACTAGAGACTCTTACATAGAGTGGTGAAACTTTTCTTAAAGAAGTTATACTGTGTAAAACATAAAGAGGTAAATAAACTGATTCATATATTTGTATGACTTGGAGTTCTTGTGAACTTGTGCTTGAGAGATTGATATGTGAATTTGGAAAGTAATTGAATTTATGCATGACCCATACCCTGAGAGTTTTAGGATTAAGTGCACTGTATTTACTACAAATGTTACTTTAGTCGTCATAGAATCACAGAATGGCCTAGGTTGGAAAGAACCTTAAAAATCATCTGGTTCTGACCCCCTCCCATGGACAGGGCACTGTCGTTCACCAGACCTCGGGGGTCGGTTCAACATCACGTCGGCGGACACCAGATGTCGTTCCGATTGGGAACGGCTAAAAAGAACGACCTGAACTCTCAAGGGAGTTTCAACACGAGAATTCTCTGGTTTATTGCTCCAGGCTTGTCTTATAGACAGATACGTGGAAAAGTACAGAAAAGAAACTCTTATTGGTTAGCAAAGTGCTACATTACCATCATTGGTCAGGGGCTCACTACCCCCCTGACTCTCTCCTGCAAGGGAAAACAAGAGGACTGCAAAACAACACCTGCAAGGCTGTTTAGCGTCCCTGAGAATTGTTTTAATTCCTTCTCATATTTTTCCCAGGCTACTTTCTCAGGCAGCCTGAGGAGCCATGCGGCCTGCAATTTGTACAGGCACTGTGGTTCAGATTTAGCATCCATAGGGCACCTTTCACTAAATGAGGTTATTCAGACCCCCATCCGACCTGGCCTTAAACACATCCAGGGATGGCATCTACAACTTCTCTGGGAAACCTGTTTCAGTGACTCATCCCTCTTACAATAAAGAGTATTTTTCCTAATATTTAGCTTGATCCTCCTCTCAGTTTAAATTCATTCACTCTTACCCTGTCAATACATGCCCTTGCAAAAAGTCCCTCTGCATCTCTTCTGTGGGCTCCCTTCAGGTACTGAAAGGCCATAATTATGTCACTCCAAAGTCTTCTCCAGGTAGAACATACCCAATTTTATATACCCAATATATATACCAAATTATCTCACCTTTCTTTATAGGAAAGAAGCTTCATTCCTCTAATCAATTTTGTGGCCTCTGGACTTACTATTATATATGGAGTAATAATTTGTCCTTTATGTGTGTGTGGTGGATAAGGCAAAGGCTGATGGGCTTGAATTGTTGTATAGAAAAGTTATATTAAACACAAAAAGAATGCCTGTTGTTGACTGTTGGTGAGTTCCTCATCTATGTCCTTAAGAGTAACATAAACCATCAGGATCTAAATAAACTCTCCTAGCACAAGCTGAATGCTCAAGATCAAGCTCACTTTCCATTTTAATACAAAAGGGAAAAAAAAAATGTTGCTGAGCCTGTTTAAAATTGTCAAGTGATAGCTTAGTTTCTGCAAGAAACAAACCAAAATAAAAACCAGAAATCCTAGGGAAAAAAAATGTTTATAGAGTTTTCTTAAGAAAACTAAAATTTTCAGGGAAAACTTGACTGGACCAAAACAAATTGTTTGTTTCTTTATTTCATGGTGAAACTGGTGCTATGCTAATTCAGAAGATAGTTTGTTTTCTTTACACTGTTTTTAAGAAAAGCAAAATAACCAGTACCATTTTCAGTGCTCTAGTCTTCTCTGCATTTAAGATGTCATTGATATATGGACGTTGAACCATGACAAACCTTGCATTTTACCTTTTGTTACTCATGTGAGGGACTGACTCCCTTACTTAAGACTCAGTTTAGTCATCATAAAAATCACATTGAATTTAAAGGATAGACTGTTTCTGATTCCTACCTTGATTTGGATGACTTTTTGTAAAATATCACATTTGCTTCAGAAAGCTGCAAGTATAATAATTTCATATACTGTATTATGCCATGATTGCTGACTGTGCTGTAGAAATGAGTAGGGCATACTGATAAAGAACCAGAGGTAATTTAAGGCCACTCTAGTCAACAGCAAACCATTTCTACATACTGTATGCAGCTATGTGAATCTCATTGTATTTGGGAAAGTGTCCACTGCTGCTAGGAATTTAGACACATTTTGAAAACACCTAATTGAGGATTTTGAATGCAGAATTGCAGTCTTTTTAGATCCCTGCTACATCAGTAGTGATATAACTCAAATTTATAAAACTGAAACAACTTTTGAATATGTACTTCAGTCCCTGTTGACAATTTTAGGCTACAAATTGCCATAATTCTGAAGCAATTTGAAGCTGAAACAGCAGGTGAATAAGTTTTAGGCTGAAGCACACAAATGCTATGCAAGTCCTACATTAAAAGAAGATCATGCTTACATTGTAAGTGGAGTATGTTATAGAAATATCACCTCCACATATGTAGTGGTGTATCTATATGATTTTTGGAATACGTCTATTTTAATTAATAATTTTTTAGAGCTGATTAGTCCAAGCATAGTGTCACCCTCCAATGACTATCCTGCTTTTGGGAGCTGAGTTTCCCTATGGCATATCAGAGAGTGATGCAAATGCTCAGACTGATGCTAGCTAGCGGTTGTCTCATGAAATTATCATTCAGTTCTGCGTTATATAAATCATGAAATCTATGCAGTTTGACTTGAAAAAGATCACATCTGGAATAAAAAAGAATCAAATCTGAAGGAAAAGGTTTTAAGATATTCAAAACACTCCTGATGTCTCTGGTTCTTTTTGTATCTAGGAAACAATATTTTATCTCTTACAGTATCATAGTTCTCTAAAATAATGTAAATGAAAATAGAATATTGTAAATTGCTTACAAGGACATGAAGAGAAGAGAGTATGTAAATTGTTCACAAGTTTTAAGACTTTATTTGAATTATCACCTTCCGATACATTAAAAGAGGAAATTTTGTTTTGTAGTGGAAGATGGTTTTCTCCATGCTTTCCATTCCACTTTTACATAAATCCATTAGTGTTTGACTAATACGTTATTATTTATGGAGAAATTTGTGAAAAAACTCTAGTGGGAATATTTAGAACTTGCACAGACATTTACATATAAGCCTTAAGTAGATTTGCAGATTGAATAGCTTATGTATCATATTCCATTGCTGTATGGCAAAAAAATATTGTCTAAAATATAAAATAAAAATATTTTTGTAATCCTAATTAAGTTTTTCAACATTTTATAAATCTAATCTTTAGCACAAACATTTTTTCCTGTCTCCTTTTGATGCACACAGATTGTGATAACTTTCCTCTTGTTTTGGACAATTTCCTATATGAATGACTGGAGATGCATGGGAAAAGCATAATTTATTGTGAAACAATTTTTATAATTTTCTTGGAAATTAGACAAATGAAAAGTTCTTCTAGGGTGTCTAAATGGATCAATCATCAGACTGCTTAAAGAGCTGATTTGGGAAAATCTTTCACCTCATGCAAAGAATACACATAAAAGAAGTTTTTTTCTGTTAGAGAAAAGTATGAGGTAAAAAAATTATATTTATGTCTCATGAGAAAGATAAATACAGCTGTGTTGTTTTCATTTTAATAGACACAGCCAGATTCAAATCCAAAAATTAAGACAAATATTTGTTTCATGAGTTTCTTTGGACTTATTCCACAAAACAAAAGATAGTGAAACTGTTTCTTGTTGTCTGATTGTTTTGTTTTCATACAGAGAAGCAAAACAGGAAAATTGCATTGCAGGTGTCACATTCATATGAAGAAATTTCGCCAGGTTCATAAGAACACATAAATATGTTTGAATTATTTGAATATACATTTAAAAAAGTACAAACTTGAAACTTTATGTTGCTCCGTTCCAGACAAGCCATTAAAACAGTTCTTAGGGGTCTAGCAAGGAATTTAACAGCAAAATTACTCTGTTGCAGTGGCTTCTCTAAGTCCTGCTGAAATAATTGCTGATTTGCTATATGTTGGAACCATTCTGACAAATACTCAGAACATTGTCTTTCTGTCAAATTGTCAGTTTTGTGTATCTCAGGTGATTATAGGTATAAGCTGGTTTTCTATAATAAATTAAAGCCAGTGGATAGCTTTTTATGGATGACAACTTTGGAATAAGATGCATAAATTTCACCTGAATTCTGTTTTCCATCATTAAGCTTTATTCAAAATCATATTAATTCTGTATCTAGTTCTTCCTTGTAATTCAACAAATTATTGAAACATATTTAAGTGAAGAGCATGCTGTGTGAGAGACAGCAGAAAATTATTACTGGCTCAAAACAACTGAAGTGTGTGGTGGAGTGGGGGAGACAGGGCAGGTCCTGAGAAACTGGGATGTGCACTGCTCCAGAACCAAACTCCTGGAAACCCTAGTCTGCACTGACTGAATTTCAAAATAATCTTTCTGCCTTTATACCAGAGTTCATTCAAGAAATTCCACTGAAATTAAGAATTTTAAACTCTTTAAGCATAGCTATTCTGGCAGATAAACCGAGAAGTTTTTAAATTGGAAATCAAAGTACAGAACTCAGAGCTTTAATAATTCTAACACGGGATATTTAAGACAAAGTTTCCAAATCTGCAGAGCTGATTTTGCCTAAAATTGTACTTTAAATGCTTCCAAATTCCCTCTCTGTAAGAGCTGATATTCTGGGATTCTAAATGCAGCTGTCATCATCAGAATAATGGGCCTGAAAAAAGTATTTGGAAAATCGTCAAACAAGAAACAAAAATACAAAAAACTATTTATCTTTCAGTAATACTACTATAACCAATTTTTCAATGTGGAATTCCTGTAAATTTGGATAGTCCTGTCATAGAAGGATGGGGCAAATTAAGTGGCACTTATTCATCCTTTTCTTGCTCCTTTATGATCTTATCAAAAACAAAAAAAGGAAAAATATAAAAAAAGCATAGAAAAGGACTCAGTACTACCTCTTTTTCCTTGTCTAGTAAATCAGAAAATTTAACAAGAAAAGGATTTGGTTTTTCTGGCAAAAATTGACTTCCATGTCTATTCTATAAGATTTTTCCACTTACTTTCACGCCTGAAATGTTTTTGGTTTGTTTTTTTTTTGGTTTGGTTTGGTTTGGTTTGGTTTGTTTTTTTTTATTTTCTTAAAAGCACAGCAGTCAGATGATTTGACCTCTGTTTTACTGGATCATTTTCCCCCTTCTCTTTTTCTTAAATGTAGGTAGTAAATATACCCATCTACAGCTACAAAGTTCAATTTCTATTTCATTATGAAATCATTTCAGGTAGACTCTTGACTATAAATTTATAATCTAAAACATTAATTTCCTCCCAATAAGACATATTCACTCATGATATAATAGTTAATGTCCCTTTTCCAGTTATTTTTTTAAAAAAACAGACAAAACCAGTGTTATCACAGGCACATGGTTTGCTGAGGACAAAGGACATTCCTCTTGGGTTGATTTCAGCTGATGTCTGAAGCATGAAATATTTTGCACGTTCGTAGTAGCCAAAAGGACAGCACTGAACAACAATCCATGAACAAATTAAGTGGCTTTTCAAAGGTTAAGGAAGACATATATGCACAAAAAATGTCAGTCTATAAAATAAAACAGGTTTTACAGTGCCTTCTGATCTTCTCTTGAGGATGTATGCTATTTCCTCAGACTGTTAAGGTAAGGATTGTTAAAAATTAAAGTTTTAAAAAAATCTGAAGCCAACATAAAATAGTCTATATTAAATTTGTCTAGTTAGATAAACACTTCATGCCTTTTGTTAGCTCTAATAGGAAAGTAACAACAAAAAGATGAAAGACAACACCACAAAACCCAACCCACAACTTTTCTGCTATTCTAAAGATGAGCAAAGAAATCTGTCATGTCTTCTAAATGAAAAAGAGTGAAATGTGAAATATGCACTCGATTTTTTTACTGTTGTAAAATTTGACACTGGAATGGAGTAGCACTATAGACAGACTCCTGAAATAGGACATGTAAATGATTTAGGAAAACAAACATCATTTTATTCAAATATATTTTTCTATATCTAGCTGAGAAAATAAGAAGAAAGGGAAGGGCAGAAAAAATAGCAATGCCTTTTTTTTAACATGTAATGAAGATTGTCTGTTTGTGAAATAATGGTCACCTTAACAGAGGATTTAAAACAATATGAAAGCAAACAAATATTAATATCCAGAAAATAAGAACTTTTTTTGGCTTATTATTTTTTTTTTCTCTCTTTAAATTTTAGCCTACTCCCAGCCAATGTAATTTTCTGTTCTTGTTTTATAATTTTTTTGGATCATGTTTCACTTTTAGAAAACAAGATATGGTTTAGGAAAAGGCCTCTATTTCTTCAGTCACTATCTCAAATTATTCTTTCTTTTTTTTTAGAGTTCCATTCTATTTTTAAGTATCAATTAATTATTACAGTGATTACACTGTATGCAGGGATTAATGTGTTTTTACTTAGAAAATATTTGGAAATTTGCAACCTAGGTTAGATAATTGCTTTATTAATGTCAATTATTTTTGTTACTGTGTCCAATCATAGTCTGAAACAAGTAAATATTTTAATTTCAGAAAAATGAATTAGATAGGATAGTTTGATCTGTATAGTACTGACAATATTTTTCCTGGTTTGAGCCTAGTAACATACATTAATCTAAATCTGTTTTCTGATATTGATCTGATATGAAAAGTCCAAGATGGACAGAATTTATCATTGTTCTTTAACTGCACTGGTAAAAATGTACCTGTTTCTGCTTTTAGCTTGTCCAATTTAGTAGAAAGACTGATGTCTTGCATATTTTTCTATTGCAGATTAAAGCACTTTTTTGTATATGCTATTTTCTCCATTTGAAATGCTGTAGTTCTCTGATAAAATCTGTAAAAAATAAAGAGTTCACTAAAGAACAATGGTAATTGGCTAACAATCACATATATATGTAATAATGTGTGTATGCAGCCTTTTCCTATGCTGATTAAAGTATGTTAGAGCTTTTCCCTCACTTTTGAATGCATTTAGTGTTAACTTGTCTCTTTTAATAGTCCTATTCTATAGAGGTCTTAGCTATGGTGAAATTGTCCTGATATGCCTGGTGTTTACGTTTTTCAAGAAGAAATGCTGCTTGTTTTAAACTTTATTTTTTACTGTTTTTCTCTTTTAGAGGTTCTGTAAAATAATCTTTAATGTGACCCTAACGATGTGATGCACTAAATATAGCATAGCTTTAAGGTCATGGAAACACAGAATATCCTGAATTGGAAGGGACCCACAAGGATCACCCAGTCCAACTCACGACCCTGCACATCTCCATTCCCAAGAGTCACACCATGTAGCCAAAGAGCATTGTCCAAACATGTCTCGAACTCTGTCAGGCTTGGTGCTGTGCCCATTTCCCTGGGGAGCCTGCTCCAGTGCCCAACTGCCCTCTGGGGGAAGAATCTTTCCCTTATATCTAATCTAAATATCCCTTGACAACTTCAGGGCAACTTCCCTTGGGTCCTGTCACCACACAGAAGAGATCAGTGCCTGCCCTCCTCTTCCCTCGTGAGCAATTTGTAGACTGCAATGAGACCTCCCCTCAATCTCCTCTTTTACTGAACAGACCAAGTGACTCCTCTTACGGAGTGGCCCTCATCTCAAGGCCCTTCACCATCTTCATAGCCCTCCTTTAGAGGAGTTACTTCTGTAAGAGATTTACATCTTTCTTACATGGCAGTGACCAAAACTGCACACAATTTTCAAGGTGAGGCTGTCCCAATGTAGAGCTGGGTGGGACAATCCCCTCCCTTGCCTGGCTGGTGATGCTGTGCCTGATGCCCCCAGGACATGGTTGGCCCTCCTGGCTGCCAGAGCATCATATACTGGCTCATATCCAACTTTCCTTCAACCAGGACCCCCAGGTGCCTTTCCTGGCACTGCTTTCCAGCATCTCACTCCCCAGCCTGTGCATACACCCAGGGTTGTCCCATCCTAGGTGCAGAATCTGTGACTTTTGAGCTTCATGTGGTTGGTGGTTGATTTATTGAGGTGTCTCTGCAAGGCCTCCCTGCCTTTGAGGGAGTCAACAGCTCCTCCCAGCTTTGCATCATCTGCAAACTTGCTCAGTCCCTTCCAGTTCTGTATCCAAGTCATTTATGAAGATGTTGTAGAGCACAGGGCCAAGGATGGAGCTCTGTGGAACCCCATTAGTGACAGGGCACCACTCTGATGTCGCCCCATTCACTGCAACCCTTTGTGCTTGACCCATGAGCCAGCTGCTCACCCATCCCATGATGTGTTTCTCCAGCTGTGTGCTGGACTTTTATCCAGAAGGATACTTAGGAGACAACATCAAAACCTGCACTGAATTCCAGAAAGATCACATCAATTGGCTTCCCATGATCATCTAGGTGGGTTACCTTGTCTTTAATGGAATCAGATTTGACAAGCAGGATGTTGCTCTCCTGAAGCCATGCTGGCTGTAACCAATGACTGTATTGTCTTTCAGGTGTTTTTCAGTTACTTCCAGAATAATCCTCTCCATAACTTTACCAGGCACTGAAGTGACACTAAAGGCCTGTTGTTTTTGAGGTCCTCCTTCTTGCCTTCATTGAAAATTGTGACAACACTTGCCAAGTTCCAGTCAACAGGGGCTTCTCTGGATTCCCCAGACTGTTGAAAAATCAAGAGAGTTTTTACAATGATATATATATCATATGTATATATGACATACATATATGTATCATATTATTATTTTACAATTATCTGTCTCTTTGAGGATTCCTGGGTGAATCCCATCAGGTCCCACAGATATGTAGGGATCCAGCTGGAGCAGCAGATCACACACAATTTCAGGCTCAGCTGGGAGTTAACAGTTCTCTCAATCATGGTCCCCCAGCTCTGGACACTGAGAGTCCCTGGGTCTGTCATGTCTGTTGAAGACAGAGGCAGAGAATACATTAAACACCTCTGCCTTGTCCATGTAATCATCTTTAGCAGTGGTTGAATTATTTAGGTATTTGTATTCCAAATTTTCATACATAGAGTTTATTCATTCTAAATGTCCTTTTTTATTACTTTTTTTTTTTAAAACACATCCAAGTGAGGAACCGGCTTCTATAAATCATTTCTCTTTCATTCATCCATGAACAATTACTAAAAACCTTTCAGATTTTAGTATGGGGAGTATGGGCAACAAAGATTAAAAATAGAAAAGATACTGAAAAATAAAAGCAGAAGAAAAAGGAGAAATATCTGTGCTTGGCTTTATTCTGCAAGGTTTATAAAAAAACCTATTTCATAGATTGCAGTTAGAAACAGTGATTATTGAACAAAGTCTCCCCTAAAGCACTCTGATTCTCCTGTTCAATGACTCTTCTATCCCGAGCTGAGAACTTTCATATCTGGAATATACACTGAACTGTGACAATAGTCATACTGATATTCAGCTGATGAGAACCATAGAAAATCCAAATATTAATACAGCTTTCCATGGGGATTATTCAAGGGTATTAAAAAAAAAAAAAAAAAAAAAAGAAAAAAAAGGAAAAAAGGAAAAAAAGGAAAAAGAAAGAAAAGAAATATTCAAAATTATTTTGTCTATATCTAAAGCTTGTGCTTTTACGTTAACACAAGGATTGAATGGTTGTACTTCAGAGACTGACTGCCCAGAGAACTACAAGGCAAACAAATTCTAGAAATTTCTCTTTGCATTTTTATCCTGTTTTCATTACTGCTGTAGGACTACAGGGCGCAGAGAGGCTACATGGATTAGATGTGATACTGTAGATTTGAATCTCTTGTTTGGAATGAATTGTTATTACTTTTCAAAGTTTAAAATATTTTTATAAAAGTTGGGTTTTTTTGTTGGTTTTTTTTTTTTATTCCACTAGCTTTTGTTATTTAATTTTCCAGTTGAGAGTTTAAAATTATTTTATAGGTAGAAAACTTCTACAGGTTCCTATAGCTTTCTGCCTCCCTGTTTTTCAGCTTTTGGTTAGTTTTGTATTTTTTCTCCTAGGACAAAATTATACAGAGTTAAGATGTATAAAAATAACTGCGACACAGATCGTGGTCTGAAATCTACCCTGGAACCTGATTGACTGATACTGATCCTTTTTTCCCCCCACAGTTATGAACCTTCCTCTAAACCAGCAACCATTTTCCTAAGAGACCTTAAGATCTGCAGTTTGAAGTAAGTATAAAATTCCTCATGTTGTGAATGATTTTCACATTTCTCAGTGAGATCACTACATCGTCAGTGATGCCCAGGGCATTTCCACTGGCTCATATTGCAGCAAGGTCATAGGGGCCAAGGGCAAAAAGAGAGATTGAAAACATTGCAGGATGCATAGTGATGCGGCATCAGAACTTTCCAAACAGGCGTCAAGATGAAGCTTTTTTGCCCTCTGTGTTTCTGTAGCTGAATGCTCTTCAGGCTGTTGAAAACAGCTTTCTACACAACTACTGCTCCCAACAGCCTGGAACCTATAAAACACCTATACAGTATTGCTTTTGACTCACAACATTCACTTGAAGTTAACCCCTGGCCCAGAGTATTACTGTTTCAGTCAATGTCAAAAGAGGTAACAAATAGTAAAAATGTACTTAAGAATAACTAAGCCTGAATCAGAGACAAAGGGATATGATGAAGCTTTTACCTGCAAGTTGTGATGTGGCAGAATAGATTATCAGCTGATATTGGAGAAGGAATGTTTCTTTGAAACAAAGGCAGTAGTGGGAGGAGAAATATTACACCAAATTATTTAATGTAAATGCTCCAAAAATTTTTTTGCATAGCTATTTTAAGGCTATCCATTGTTTATTACTTGTTTCTGTCAGCTATCCTTGCAGGCTCCATGATTTTCTCTTTACATGTATTAAAAAAAAAAAAAAAAAAAAAAAAAAAAAAAAGAAAAGAAAAAAAGTAGTTGTCTAAGTTTATGGTTGATTGATTTATTTGAGAAAAAAACTTATAATTATTTTTATCTCCAAGGACTTTTCTAGGCAAATAATCTGTGAAAAAGTCAGTTAAGGGTAGACTAAGATATTCACAGCTTTTTTCTGCATCTTATTAGTTGATTAAGAAATTTGTAAACAAGTTTCTGATTATTAAGAAAATTGGAAATATATACAAAAAATAAATATCTTAATCCAATCTTAAATAAGGAAATATTTCAATTTTAAGGAAATGTTAATTTAATATATAAATGCAATTTACTCTCTCTCTATGTATACACATGTGTAAACATAAACACTTTTAAAGCTCCTTGTAAGAGTAAGCAAACAATAAAAAAATAAAAATATTTTAACAGTTTAGCAAGTAAAAGTTCATGTAAGTGGAAAATAATGTTATTGAAACATAGAAATATTTACATACAATGTCATTTATAGCTGTCTTAAGAGACATCATTTGGTACAACCAGGTAGAATGCGAAAGCAGTGCAAAGCCATATTTGTAAATGCTAGGAATTTTTAGCATCTTTTTTGTCTTGATTCCTGGATGTTATTATTCTATTCCTGTTCCTTCTGTGGTATTTGATATAAACATTATTTCATGTCAGCATGTCTGTTGTGGTTTCAGCCCAGCTGGAAATTAAGCACCATGCAGCAGCTTGCTTAATCCTCTCTCTCTCCTCCCCATCCTGGTGGAATAGGGAGGAGAATCAAAATGTAACTTGTATGTTGGGATAAAAACAGTTTAGTAATTAAAAATAAATGCAGTAATAAATTATGACAATAATAATAATAATGACAGTTAAAGGGAAAACCAAGTGATTCACAATACAACTGCTAACTGCCGACTGACCAAAGACCCCTCTTCCCAAACCCATATCAGCTGCTGTTTCAGGTAATTTCCTCCAGTTTATGTACTGGACTTGACATTTTATGGTCTGCAATATTCATTTGGTTAGTTCAGGTTACCTGTCCCAGCTATACTCCTTGCCAGTTTCTTTTGTGCACCTCATTACTGGCAGAACATGAGACAAGGAAAAAGTCCTTTTTTAAACACATCTCAACAAAAAATAAACAAAACATCAGTGTGTTATCAACACCATTCTCATTTCCAATCCAAAACATAGCCCTGTAAGAACTATTAAGAAATTAACTCTACCTTAGCTGAAAGCAGGACAATGCCACACTTTTCTTCATATCACTAACATTTTTATCTTATTTTTTGCTAGAAGAGTCAATGAGACATTGGTATCAGATACACTTGCACAACTTAGAGTAGGGGGAAAAAGGAAATTGGTAATATATATATTGAAAACCCGTTATTCCAATAAAAAAAAATGTAACTTTCTCAATATAAAGAGTCACATTACTCTTAAAAGTTAATCTGAAAATACTCAGATTCACTAGGCTCTCTAGGTTGTTAGAGACAAACATGCTTCAGCCATAAAATCATGCTCAGATGAGGAATCAATATTCTGTGTGCAACTTGTAACAGTAGAATATGTAATCTATTTTTAAAAATAAAGGATATTATTTCAAATTAACAATTTATAACAAAACCCTGAATATTCCTGAGGAAAATTAATTCTCTGTGTGGTCCAGGAACTGCCCAGCCAGACATCTTCACTTACGAGACAGTAAGCAGGTTTGAGACAATGGAGTATGCTGGTACTGGGTAACTTACTGAATTCTTAACATTCACAACTTAATAGGCGAAGGGCTTCTCTAAGTGGAAATTTCTGACTGTTCTGAAAACTCCCTCCAGGCTTCTCTTGCTCTGGAAGGACAAAGATGTGTCCTTAAGTATGTTAGCTAAAGTCCCTTGTGGAGGATGTGGCTCATCCTTGCAGAGACTCCCCTAAATGGTTCATGCTACAAAACTGATCAAATTGTGCATAGATGAAAGATTTATAATGAAGCAATAAAAACTTCCTGCAAATGCAGAAATGGATGCTCAGGACAATATTTTGTACATACTTAAGAAAGTTAGGAGATGCCTTACATGTGGATTAAGAAAATCTATGGCAGTGAATCATACATGAGCTGAGTTCATCACATAAGACTGTGGGCCACCTGCATCATGAGACCTCAGCAGAAGAGTCAGACCCGATCCTGCTAAAGTTTCTGTTATGGAATCTTGCAACAGAAACCTCATTTCCATCTGGACAGTGACTAAAAGTCTTTTTCTCAGACATTCCCCATGTGAGAGTTACATATTCAAGGGAACGAAGAAATCAACTATGCTTACTTGCTTGCTTTCAAACAAACTGTCCATAGTGTGTGCCAACTCCATTTGAATGTCAGTTTAGTTGTAGGTGAGATGCATGAGAATATTTTCATAATTACTCTAATGTTTACAAATAAATCTGCAGTCGCCAGAATTATTGTTGAGCTACATATTTCCATGTTCTCTGCATTTTATCTATATGCAATTATCACCCAGGTGCTAGACCATGTTCTTAGATGTATTTACAATGCTTAATGTAACATAGGTTAAGTCTGTATTTCTTAACTCTTGAAAGACCCACACAAATCAATGTTGATTTATGGTGAGATTCAGTAAAGCTGAACAAAGGACATCAAAGAGCATGAAATGAACTGTCATGGAACAGTTGCCTGTTTACCCATTCTTGAATACAATTCAAATATTCCTTACAATTCAAATATTCCTTACAATGACAATTATTCAAAAGAATGTGGAGAAGGGTAATTTCTCATAGAATTTCCTGACTTCAAGGAAATAAAGTCCAAATGAAATTAAATTGAAAATAAACCATCAAGGATGTGTATATTATTAATATCAGTCCCTAAACACCTGAAAAAGAGTTAAATATTGCACCTACATTTTTTTTAGTACAAGACAGCTACTTTAACATAGATAGTTACCAAAGGAAAGAATCTTGCAGACATCAGTGGGAGTTATATCAGGCTTTTTTTAGTCAAATACAAAACAACTCATGAAATATATCAATATTCACCTAGTTCCATTTGTCTTAAAAAATAAATATGCTTGCAAAAAGACCCATAGGACAAATTTTCAAAGCTAATATAACATATCTGTCAAGAATACTTTTGAATGAGGAGGCAAGGAAAATCTGAGATTGTTTTTGGAAATGAAGAGTAACATCTGCCATTTTAGTCACAGTAATCAAGACTTGTCTTCTATGAAACTCTAAATAGCATGTACCTGTTAAGTTTTCAGAGTAATCCATCTGCCTTGTTATGTAAAAAATTCCATAAATATTTCACTCCAAAAAAGAAAATTTTGTTAATGAAACCAAAATATAATTTTTTGCAAATGTGTAATAAACATTTATGATAACTGAATACTGGAATAATTAATAGAAATATTTAATTCTATATTAAAATATGATTACATGAAATATTTTTCAAAATTAATAAAATTATATTAAGAAAACTAAACATTATTTTATTATATCACATATAATAAAGTGCTGAAATAAACGCGATAGTTTCAGTCAGTGGGAATTTTGAGATCTAAAAGCCTAAAGAGTGTCATAACTGTTCAATTCCTCTCCTGCATGGCATTTCAGGCTTTAAAAATCTGACACTATTCAAGCACTGTCAGTTTTCACAGTCAATAGCTGAAAACAATGTGATGGCAATTTAGTCAGCACCGCTTCATACATTCACTGTTTTGTTGAAGCCACTTTTTTGTTTGATAGATCCTGCTGACTGTATCAAAGGGGTCTTAGACTTACATACTAAATATTCTAGTTGACATGAAGTGTCAACTTTTTAGTGATAAGTGTTGACAATGTCTAACTTAAATATTTTTTCTGATGTTCAGAAATTAAACATCTGATAATTGTTGCTTCAGGAAATCAGTAGTTAGATGCACAAACTACTAATGGCCTCATAGGGGTGGGTGGTTTGGTCAACTGGTTTGTTTTGGACTGGGGTGGGGATTGGGAAGCTTTAGTATGAGTTTACCTGTGTTTACCTGAAATGTCAAACATTTCTGCTACACAGATGGTTCACAGTATTATAAAGAAAAGATACCTCATAAACTTTTCCTATCCCAACACTGGACTTTTGTATGAAGAATCATATGGTTGTTTTACCTTTCTCAGATGACAACATATTAATACCCCTATCTCCTCAGTATCTGAGCTGTATTACTGTTCTTTCGTGTGTTGTTATCTGAGTAGGTGTCTGACCAGCCAAACTCCCAGCTATGAGTTTGGTCAGTGCAGAAGGGAGTTGAAGCCAGATGAGCAGCTGAAGCAGCAATGCTGGGACGATATTTTAAATGAATTTTTTACAGTTCCCTTTCTGGTCCTTTCCCTTAAGGAACAGGTATTTGAGCAAATCTAAATAATTTGCTACTGTTTCATATTTGGTTCAAAAGAGAGTAAGAAATATCTTCATTCCCTCTTCCAAATCAGTTCACTTACAATCAAACATCCCTTTTCGACATGCATGGTTACTTATGATTGCTCTCCTCATACATTTTGTGCCCTTTCCTGTGAACTGGCAAGAAGCTTTGGCTAGTATATCTTCATTCCTTAAGAAAAACTATTTCTTGAGTTATGACTGCTCATTGGACAGGCCTTGATTAGAGTGGGTTTGGCAAGCAAAATGTCACAGTCACTGACTAATTACAGCTAAAGGAAGAGCTTGGTAAAGGCATTGATTGCCCTGAAGTTCCAGAGAATAAATCTTCAAAGGATTTAGGGATGTAAGGTGCATATGTAGTGCCTAGAACAAAATGCAAGAAGAATGTTCCCTCTTCCTCTCACCATAACTAAGACAATAGTTTTTATTCCATTTAGTTCTGTGGATTTATTTATTCTTTGTGTTCTTCATCCTTTTTGTTTTTCAGTTCTCAGGAGACATAACCCATCACTCCTGTTTCTAGACTTTGGCTGCTCCGTAGCTTTTGGCTTTAGCACTCAAAGAATAACCATGAACCATCAATATGCCAAAGGGTGGTGCTCCTGACTCAGAGGGTATCCACAGCACAACTTTTTGATTGTAGGAGCTACTCATCCTGCTTCAAAGCCCTTGCAATAGAAAACTCACTGTCTTTGTCTCTGTACTGCTTGCAAATTTTTATTCAAAGGCAATTTTTGCCTTTTGGGGACTCCAATATACTTCCTTGCTGTCCTCTCCTTCCTGTTAAATCCAAGAATATATATGCAAAAAAAAAACCCCAAAAAACCATGCAGTTTTAAGTGAAAGTCAAGGATAGAAGGAATTTAATCTGAACAGAAAAATGTCAGAAAATATTTTCAAGCAGTAAAAGACTGATTTTCCAAGAAGTTATTACGACCTATGACTTGGATATGTGATTTGGTGATTTTGGTGTGGATGTGCAGGGAAAAAGAATTAAGAAATCTTTTATGATAAAAGCAAAATCTGTATGCTTCTACTAAAACCAAAAATGCTTTGGTGAAACAACGTTTTGTAAAGAAAAAAAATCCTAGCATATTCAGCAATAACCTAATAGAAAATCTTTCTACTGCTATATCTGGAATAGATCAGTAGTAAGAGTACTTCAGTTAGAAATTACAAAAATTTAGGGGGAATTCATATATATCTAATGCAACATTTGACCTTCTCCTAGAGTTTTATGTACTAGAACTGCATTTTCATGTAACACTTTAGAGATAATTAACACAAAGGAGATTCTTAATTCATTAAGTGTATATATACTATTTAGATATAAACTAATATGTGATAATGTTTGCAGAATTATGGTATTAGGATTGATATTCTCCTGTCCTACAGAAAGTTAAATAATAACTAAGACACATGAAATGCTGATACATTACATTTTCTCTGACACAAATATTTTTTATGATTATTTGTCAGATGGTCTAGAAGAATGTGTCCTTAATCATAAGTTTTATAAGATCTATATACAATGAATTGGTTGTAGAAGATCTATTGCAAAGTTCATATTTTTTAAAAATCATGATCTTTAGCTTCCTCTCGCAATCATCCTTTAAGCTATGCATTAAGAACAACTCTAAGTAATTTATATTATTTGATAAGATAGGGCTAATAGAGAGACAAAAAGTGTGTCTGATCATAACCCTTGTCATTGGCCTTCATGATTATTTATGAAGCCTGTGCCTTTTCAACATAATAGCCATATATCAATCAGTGTTATGATGGCATCTTATCTAGTCAGTGTTTAAATAATTACTATAGTAATCAAGTAATTCTGATATCTCTCTCTCTCTCTAGTATTTCTGAGCAGTTAATACAATCCACCACTTAATTGTTAATACAATCCACCACTTAATTATGATATGTCTACCTGCAGATTCAGAATATGTATTGTTTTTTCTCAATCAACAGTCATAACTATATATTTCACACATGTATTTTCATGTAGTGGGCTGTACAGAAGAGGCAATTGAAAATTTTCTCTGTGAATATATCAGCTTTAATTGTGAATATTTGTTCATTGACACATAAAATCTTAATATAGTTTGGATACTTGGCCACTGACTGGCTGAGCTGATTCTTTTAGATTTATGCCTCCCATTTTATTTATTAATAACCTAATCGTAATGAAGGGATTGGAAGCTATCTTCATCTTCTTGACATACTGCTGTGGTGTGCACATAATAACAGGTTAATCATTCACCATTTGTATCTATGTTGTTTCCTGAGACCATGAGTAGTATGCTCCAGGCACATATTCCTTTCACATGCTTCTCATGAAAATATACATTCTTCCACTGATCCTACAAAGTGTCCAAGTGCAATATAAGCACCTGAATATAAGCAATAAGAAGTTGTGTATATCAAACTATTGTTTGTCTGCTCCTTCCTTCCTTCCTTCCTTCCTTCCTTCCTTCCTTCCTTCCTTCCTTCCTTCCTTCCTTCCTTCCTTCCTTCCTTCCTTCCTTCCTTCCTTCCTTCCTTCCTTCCTTCCTTCCTTCCTTCCTTCCTCCCTCCCTCCCTCCCTCCCTCCCTCCCTCCCAAACTTGCAAGCTGTTCTGGCTTATTGCTACATCTGTTTTGAGATAGGAAAATTAATTTAACATGATCACTAACTCCTGTACCTCATTTAATATTCACACTCATAGGACAAGAAATATACTTTTAAATTTTTGAAACAGAAAACCTGAAAATATTTCTGCTAGCAAGAATTTTATCATCATTTCTGTTTAATATTAAGATCAGTGACATTTGTGATTGCTAAGTTTTCTTTTTTCATTTTTTTTTTTACCATTTAAAGAAAATTATTTAAAAATTATACTCTTGCTCCTCAAGCACTGCATGTGATTCAGGGAAACAAGAGACTGCAGAAACTCTCACATTTGGTTGTGTAGAGCAGGAAGAACTGTAGTTCACAGTGGTAGCATTCTCTGAATGGTGACAGAAGCATTAAAGAGCTCATTTTTTTCTTCTTCTAGGATGCATTTAAAAGCAGAACTATGGCTATTCACACTTTCTGACAGGGTGTGGGTTTTTTAATAATTAAATACTTTCTGTGACCACAGTTCATCACACATTCAGTATGTGAAATACATGATAATGATGGCAATGTAAAAGGGCTAATAAATCATTAGTCCTTACACAGCTATAAAGTAACATAAATGTAGTGATGGAACACTTGTATTTCTTGACGTGGTGCAGCATGTGAAGAATACTACCTTCCAAGATTAATTTTATTTGGAAGAAGTTACCAAAGGCAAGTACATCATTAAAAATTATTACATTTTAATCTCTATATTAAAAAAAAGGCAGACAATTCATTTGCCATAAATGAATTTATTGTATAACCTTGAATGAAAAAAAAATTTCTATACATCCAAAGATTTAAGACAGACAATGTCAAATTAATGGAAGTCTGTCTATAAATCACACAAATTGTTTAATCAGTCATTGAAGAACACTGGATTGTTTAATGGATTAAAGTTTTCTAACAATGAAATCTTTCAGTGTTTACAGATGTAAATTGCATATTTTGCATTATATTTTGCATATTTAGGCTATCAGCTCAGATGATCTTGTAACATTTTGTTTCTCAGACACAATACAGGCAACTTTTCCAAGTTGCAAACAGATTTCAGGAAATTTTCACATAATTTAAAATTATGATGTAATTTTTTTTCTGTAAATATATTTAATAAATTACCAAAATTCATTTACTCCAGACTAATAATTAACATGTTTTCTATTTAATATGGGACATGTATCTGTGCTGCTTCAGACAGTCATTAATCATAGGAAGAAGGGTGGCCCCTCTTGCTTCTTGGGATGGACTGATCATTGATGTTAAATGATTTTTTTTTTCCTTGGGATTTTTACGTTTTACATCATTATTTTCTATCTATAATCCCTTAGTGGTTGGCTTAGTTGTTGATCTTATGTCAATTATTCTGCTTCTTCCTGCATTTTTACCCTTGTGATCCTTCATGGCTCTTTCCTATGCACTTTCTTTCAGCTTCTTTCCACAATTTTTCCATTTTCTCAGAAGTTTGATCCAAGCATATACCCAGCTGGATTGTATGAGGAAGAGACATTGCTCTCAGACAGTGCAACTACTCAGAAAATATTTACCATCTTACTCTATTTACATATATTTAACATCCTTCATAAACCCAAAGTCTAATATAACTGTGGGCTATATGGAAAGAAGAAACAAAAGAAGAGAATGATCCTATGCATTGTTTTAAGGCAATCTTGCAGTATTTTGTCCCAAGTTTACCTTACTAAACTAAAAAGCTATTCACATTACTTAAACACTATCTTGAAAGCAGGGGATATCTCTTAATTGTCCTTCTTTGGTTTTGTACCTGGTATAATGAAATGGATTGGCATACCATAATAACAAAAGAATAGTAGCTAAAAATGTCGTGGAATAGCTTAGCAGTGCAACATGGTAGTTTTTTTCCCAGCATTAAAAGTTTATTTGCAGAGGCAAAAATTATTTCAGAGGCAGAAAAGAGCTATAAATTGACCAATAGCTATGTTGGTGGGGTGGGGAGAATGAAAATTGTTTTCAACTCTACCTCAGTTCAGAGGTAGAGTTTTTTTTCCATGGCTAACCTCTTTAAACACATGCAGTACTTAAATTTCTCACACACGTAGAAAGTCACCTCTCCCAAACTCTTGTGTCCCCACAGCCTCCCTGCTGACGGGGTGGTACAAGAAGCAGAAAGGGCCTTGACTCTCCAAGAGCTGCTCAGGAATAACTAAAATATCTCAACATTATCAATGCTGTTTTCAACACAAATATAAAACATAGACCTCCTACTAGCTACTGTAAAGAAAATTATTTACATCCCAGCTGAAACCACCACACCAGGGAAACAATTAATATCAAATCCCAACTTTAAAAGATTGAAATAATGATCAAAGAGTGTATTTCAGCAATTAAAATTTTCATGGAATAGAAGCTACTACAGGATATGAGAGCATTTTAGCAAAAAATCAGAAGAAATATCTACAACATACATATATTTATCTTAAAATAATGAAATAAGACGTTTCCATATGGTGAACAACAGGAAGAGAGAGATGAGCAATATATTAGAGGTTAAATATATAATCTGCACAGCTTCCATGTATTTTCTTGCTCATTAGGTTATGTTAACACCTATTTTATAAAAGAAAAAGAGCTTAATTCTTATGGAATATACAAAAAACCACTTTTATGGTTGAACTATAAAAATGAAAACAAAGTCATGAAATTCCTTAATGTAGGATTTGTAATAAGTTCAGAATAAAAGGGAAAAAAAATAAAAAAATAACTGGAAATTCAAATTTAACTGCAAAGACCATCTGAGCTGTTTCCCACACATACAAATGCATTATTTTAATCTGAGGCCTTTAATTTCAGGAAATCAAAGGCTAGACTTGCCTGTTTACATTTCCTTGCCCATTATTACAATTTCATGCAGAGCTTCTCTGACACTTGTTTCTCATTTTGCACAAAAGGAAGTGTAAACAGAAATAAAAGTAGAACTTATCATATTCTTACAATAATAATTATCACCCTTTATTTTCCAAGTGGGGATGTATTATGTTTTCTACATTCTCGTTCCATAATGAGAGATATCTATTAAACTCCCAAATTTAAAGTATGTTCTATTTTAGATAATTCTTTTCAATCATGCTGATAGTACCTCATTACGATGTTGAACTGATCCTTTGGAAAGCTTTCTCCTCAACAAACTTCAAACTCATCTTACAAAAAAACACAAAAGGAATGTCTAGTTTCATTTTTTGCTTTGATTTTTTTATTTTTTAAGTTGTGTCTTCTGCCAGATAGTAAATTCTATGCACTATACATCATGCACCTAGCGGAACTAGGGATTTAATGTTCTACATTGTCCTGTACTCTTTCCATGAAAAGCCAGCTGGTAGCTACTGTATACCTGCTCTTTGTCTTGATAGAAAAGAGAGAGAAAATATGTAATAGGAAATGTAGCAACAGAGAACTGTAGACTTCAGGGTGATCTTTTAAATGCATGACTCTTACAATTGATCTAAAATCCAGCTACAAGCAACTGAATTTGTTTACTAGTTTCTTCTTTTGTTAAAACAATAAACATACAGTTTGATTTAAGACTTGGTTTGTATTTGGAATTTCCACAGGGTAGCTGTGTAACATATAAGAAATGCAGCCTATCACTTCAAAGAAGCTTGGTGCTGCTCTGAGGTAGCCAATAGTCAGAAATACCCTCTGCATGCCTACCTGCCAGTCCGTAGTCTCAAAACCAGTCCATGCTCTCCTTAGCAGCCATTTTCAACAGATGCAAAATCCCATTTTATGTGGATGAAGCTAAGAAGCAACACACTAATGTTCCCATGTATTAAAAATAAATGAAAAAATAAAAAAAAATATTTTTCAACATTTCATATTTTGTTCAATAGAATGCTTGAATAGTTTAATTAACTCTTTTTTATTTTTTTAATAGAAAATCATTATTTAAATTTTACTTTTGCAAAATCCAGGGCTTAAAACAAGCAAAAAAACCCCAAACCTAACTTTACAAAGGCCAAGGAGACTAAGCTGTTTTTACAAAATAGTAAAGAATTGCTGAAGGCAAACTGTAAAGCTGGCTGAGTAATCCTGGTAGGTGGAAGTTTTAGGAGAGTGAGAAGAGTGAAAGCTTGCTCTCTGCAGCTATTTGCAGTGTATGAACTTCATGAGTGACATCTTGACTCCTTTCAAATCAATGGTAAAAATCCAATTGATTTCAACTAGTCTGGAGTTTCAGCTACAGCAAGACAGAAGAATTAAAGGAGAAGAGGTATAAAAAGAAAGTTTAGGTGTAAAGGAAGGAAAGATAACTGTTCTGCCTATTCAAAAATTTTATATTTATATATTAAAACCAACATATGGAAGCATATATGTACACATTCATATACTAGTCAAAATACAGGTCTATGGATTAATAAAACCCACAAGGAAACAATGGAAGCTCAGCTGGTTTCTGAGATGCAATGGGTTTCCTTTAGAGTAGGAGACATCAGGTTGTGCTGTGACAGAGCTACATAACTTAATTGTTTTTCATATTTTGTTATAAATACTGAGCTCTAGAGTGTGATTATTTTTAGATACAATATAGATAGATTTCCAATATTGTGAATTTGGCAGATAACAAAGACTTCACTTTCTTCTCTGAGGCAAATATTTAAAGGCAAAATTTGACTGAGGTGTTACAGCAATAAACAAGTTCATATTTATTGAAAGGTGTGTTTTAACTGGGGTTCTTTGATGCCTCTGAACAAAACCACTTGCTGAAATCTATAGTTTCATTTAGCAAGATTTCCTCTACAGGAAGGATTTCTACATTATTAAAACAGAACATGAAGAAAACAGATTCTGGTTAATTTATATATTATCCAGACTGAAATATAACACAGCTCTAGTTACAATCCAGATAAATGGGGTTTTTTTTGCATCCAGGAGAATGTCTATTATTTTTTACCAAAATCAGCCACATCCTTATATATTTTTACAATTGTCACATCTCTACCATTTAATTTTCTTACAAGTACACATACCAAGGAATAATTCTGTCCAGAATATTTCTTTTGCTTGATTGTATTTCAGTCTTCTGCAGATAGGAGAAAGTTCTCAGCTGTTTCCATTTGTGAAAGTCTTCTAATTGTCATCTATAAAGAAAATAACTCTAAGAGTATGTACTCTGTTTCATTGATTTTTTTTTGTCTGCTGGGAAGTCAATGACAGGCCTCAGACATCTCACAATGCTCAGACTAGATGTAATGGTGGTATCATCATCAGAAAACAACTGTCAGAAGAAAGGGACACACTTGAACTTGGTGATACCATTAAACTCTGTAAGAATCTTTGGAACTCATTAAAGTTAAGGTCTGATACCCTAATTACACATTCTTCTAGAATTCTCCTAACAGAACACTTGTCTCAGCTGTAATTCAAATTGAAACAATAATTAGAAATACTAAAACAAAGGTAACAATTTGGAAATTAGTTTAACATGACAAACATGGTGACAATAGTTTCAGTGGAGGTATTTCTGTCTTCTACAGGAGATTGTGTCAGGAAAAGAAAATCGATAGCACTTTCAAACAACAAATAAACCCTGTTTAGCTTTTACTGCATGTGGTTTCTCATCTAGAGCTATTAACTCCTCATGTTCCCTAGAAAACTATCTGTGTTTTTTTCTAAATCTCCAGAGCAGAGTGTCTCTGAGTCAATACTGGTATGTTTCTTCAAAAAGGAAAAGAGGAACCCAGGCTGGTCAGCCTCATCTTGATGGAAGGTGATGAAGTAACTAATCCTGTAAACCATTTCCAGAAATATTAAGGACAAGAAAGTATTTGTAAGTAGTCAGCATGAATTCATAAACTCACCTCATGAAAAGTTAACAAAGGGAAGTTCAAGATTCTGCACTGAAGGAGGAATAATCTCTTGGATCATTGAGATGCTGAGGGCCAGCCAGATAAATCACTTTCAGAAAAGAACTGGGGGATATCCTTGCAGAAAAGGCAGATGGCACTCCTGATCTGATATGATCTGATGATTCATTCCTGATAGGCAACAGAGGTGCTCATTCCCCTTTGTACAGCACTGCTAAGGCCCCATTTAGAACACTCTCAGAGGGTCTTAGAAGCTGAGACTGGAAAACCTCTGTTCACTATCCTGACCAACTTCACCTATTCAAACAGAACTACCTAGAGCAGATTGCCCCAGACCACATCTACATATTATCTCCTAGGAGGGGAGGGTCTGCAGCCTCTCTGAACAACATGTAGTAGTGCTGTCACCCTCACAGTAAAAAGTGTTTTGTTATGTCTGTATTAAAGCTGCTGGGTTTTAGTTTATGTCCATTGCCTCTGGTCCTGTCCCCTGGGCACCACTGAAATGACTGTCTCCATCCTTTTTGAACCTTGCCTTCGTGCAAACCTTATACTGATGAAACCTCTTCTGAGTCTTCTCCAGGATAAACAATCTCCTTGTCTTTCATGGGAAAGACGCTCCAGTTCTTTGTTCACCTTTCAGGATCTCCACGTCCCTGTTGTACTGTGAAGATCAGAACTGAACACAAATGTGGATTCAGCAGCACTGAATAAAGAGGGAGGATCACCACCCTTGACCTGCTGGCAACACACTGCCTAAAGCAGCACAGGATACCACTTGCCTTCTTTTCAGCGAGGGCACATTCTGGCTCCTGTTAAACCTGGTTTCCACCAGGACTTTTCTGCAAAGCTTCTTTCCAGCTGGTTGTACTGTAGCCTATACCAGTGCATGGGGTTGTTGAAGTTGGCTTTTCCCCTTGTTGAACTTCATGAGGTTCCCACTGAGGAGCCTTTTGGGGTCCCTCTGGATGAAAGTGCAAACTTCTGGCTTACCAGCCACTCCTCTGAGTTCAGTACTGTCTGCAAACTTGCTGAGAGTACAGTTTGTTATATCATCCAGATTGCTGATGAAGATGTTGAAGAGGATTGTACCTGATACTGACTCCTAGGGTGGATCACTAGTCACCGCCCTCCAGTTAGACTTGGTGCCACTGATCACCACACTCTGGGCTGGGTCATTCAGACAATTTTGAATCTGCCTCACTTTCTGGCCATCTAACCCTTACATCAACAGCCTCTCTAAGAGGGTATAATGGGAAATGATGTCAGAGATGTTCCTTAGGTCTAGGTAGACAGCATCCAGTGCTGCCTCCCAATTTACCAGGCCCGTCGCTTTATTGCACAAGTTTAACAAGTTGTGCAAGAATGACTTCCCCTTGGTGAAAGGGAATGTTGAACTTTGACTGCTACTGACAAGGGTTGTTCAGTTTCATGTGCCCCACTAAAAGAAATACATCAAAGTATTACACAGCAGAGATATGGAGCTACTGGAGAAGCCAAGAAAAAAAAAACACACTAGGATGATTAGGGGACTGGCACACTTTTCATATGATAATTGGCTGAGAAACCTGCGTGTGTTCATCCTGCAGAAGAGAAGGCAGAGGAGAACCTTCTCAATGTGCATTAAAGTTTAAAGGGAAGATGCAAGGAAGAAATATCCTATCCACTGACAAGGCAAGAAGCAATAGGCACAAACTGAAGCACCAGAGGTTGTGTCTGAACATAAGGAATGACTTTAATATGTGGCTAAGCACTGGCACAGCTTGCCCAAGGAGGCTAAGGAATCCCCATCCTTAGAGATATTCAAAGTCTCTTTTGGATATGGTCCTGAGCAACTGGTTCTGGACTTGGTAAGCTGGACCAGATGACTCTCAGGGCTGCCTTACAGCTTCAACCAGTCTGTGATTCTGTGGCAGATGTAATCAATTTATCATGTGTTTTTTTCATCTTCCATACCTTGATATTCTACAGATGTATACTAAAGTGTAGGTTGCCAAAGATACTAACAGATCACATTGCTATCTGTATAGAAAGAGACATATTTAATTATTTTCTCTATGAAAATATTTCTAAAGTGAACTACTGTTCTGTATTTAAGCTTTTGCTTTTGTAAATTTGCTGGGATTCCAAGTAGTAAATAAATAAATGATGAAGTGAACTAGCCAATTGTAGCCTATAGGAAATATAACATTGGAAGTATAAAATACATTTTCAATTGGATGTACACTTCAGAGCTATGACACATCTTGTTTTTGTCTAAATCACACTTAATTGATAAAACTAGTCTTACAGAATTGTTGTAAAAGTTAAACCTCTCTGAACATTTTGAACCATATTTTGTTTCAGCCCATGTAAATCCTAGCTATCTGCACAAAGACTGTGGTGTCTAGCTCACAACTTTTGATGGTTGGGAAGTAAGCATGCAGACTATGTAGCTCATTAGAGCACTATATCTGTATAATAGGGATTTATTTTCCTTGTCTGTCAGCCGGTGCCTTATATTGTCTGTCAAACCAGATTCTTGTGGATTGTGATCTACAGTAAAATATTTGAAAGGGGTATGAAATGCTTGAGTTTTATAGGTGTGGCAGACCATTAATAGTGGTCTTTTCATTTGCTTAATTTATGGTAGTATAAGGTTTCCTAAGATTCTAATGTGTCAAAATTTAGTCAAGTCTTCAGTATTTGATAAACTGCCAGTGGACTGCTCTAAGGAAACATAAAAGAAACTCCATCTTTACAGAGGTAGCAAAAATTAACACAGAGTAAATACTCTCAGCAGTGTGTTAAACTTTCTAATAAACAAAATATCATACAGCATCAACAAAGGTTCCCTATGCTATTTTTTTGGAAAAACGTAATACTTCCTAGAATAATGGATATATAAGTGGGATACAGCTTAATAGACATAATATTTTTTGTGACACTGTGATTTATTTTATTGGATATTAGCAAGAGTTAATAATTAAATTAATATTTTTATATGAATTCAAGAAATGGCACAGCAATCTCAAGAATTCTTGTTCAGTCTTCCTAAATAATGTCAATAAGCAAAGCAAAATCTAAGCTGTCTTCACCATTACTGGTGACTGGCATATCTAAAAGTATATCTGCCTATCTCAGCTATTTATTTGTCAAGCAAAATAAATAACCTTTCAGAGGTTCCCGTAGGATCCTCAAGCATTTTCTATTTAAATCTATCTCTGTTGTTGCTTACAATCAACATAGAGAACAAAGCCCAAAAATTTGCCATTAACGTCAATTAAACATGCTCTAACTCAATTGTGTTGTAGATCATTAATGGAAAGATTTGATTTGCTGCAGATTTATTTTAAAGTAGAAACAAACCTCAGGCCATCAGAGTAACTGCAGTTATTGTGTATCACATTTGAGGAATATTTTTAGATATAAACTTCATAAGTAGTTCATAAACCATACATTTTTACTTTGAAAAAGAATGTGAGGAAAAATGTTTCATATTATAAAAGTCATCACATGGATTCCAAATATTGTGAGATGGTATATAGTGTGTCTATATGAAATGGATTCTTAGAGTTATTCACTGATTTGTTGTGAGAAGTGTGTCAAAATTTTAAAGGATAATAGCACATTATTTACAACTTCTCTCAGCTTCCTACTTTGTCCTTGAGTCAATAGCTATAATACCATATAAATTTACCATATATATTCTTGAAGAATTTTCATTCTAATTCCAATCTGGAAATGCTAGGAACCTATGTGAGGATTATATAATGTGGAAATTGATTTTTTCTACCCAGAATATTCTCTCATATAATTTTTAAAAATAGTTGTGTCTCAGCTATGTATGTAATATACATGTAAAATAGAAAGGGCACACTCAATTTCCACTTTAGGTTTAGCAAGAAAAATAAAGATACAAAGACTTTGTGAATAGTTTCATAAAAAGATATTAATATAATATATATAATACATATATTACAGTACTCTGAAACAGGGTGAACCTCTGGAGTATGTGTAATACTCCACATGTCATTGTGAGTGGCAGCATTTTCTGACAAAAGGGAAAATAAAATAGCTCAAGCCCTTCTGAAGACGATTTTGCCATTAAACAAAGTAAACTCAAAGTAAACACAGAGCATCCAGTTTTTAGGAATAAAATGGCAAGGTGAATGTCATCAGATACAAATGGGTACGATCAATAAAATAACAGAAATGTCTCTATCAACTAACAAAAAGGAAACACAACCATCCTTGGGTGTTGTGGTTTTTTTTGAAAATACATATTCCAAATTACAGTCTGATTGTCAGACCTCTCTATCAGGTGATCAGGAAGAAAAATGATTTCAAGAGAGGCCCTAAGCAACGACAAGCCATTAAACAAACCTGCATGATATAGTTTATGCAGTAGCCCCTGTGCCAGCCTGGACAGAGCAAGAGGTTAAAACATGCTCTACAGTGCACTTGGAGAGAATGACCTTTCCTGAAGGCTCTGGCAAAAAGTACCAGAGGAGACTCAAGGTCAACCCCATGGCTTCTGGAGTCAGGGATACAGAGGATCTGAAGCCAGCTATACTCCAACTGAAAAAAATACTCACAACCTCTTTGCTGTGGAGGATGATGGCTGAAATACAAATATGGGGAGGCCTGACTATATCACACTTCCACAAACCTGCCAAGGTAATCACCATTATTTAAAAACTTCTAGGAAATACTGTTTCAGTTACCATTATAAACCACTTGAAAACCAGAATGCAAAGAAATATTTATAGACCTCTTTGATGTATGCTGGAAACCATTTCTTTCTAAAAATCCATTTTATTGAGCATTTATGAACATCAGCTGTATTTAATCCATTACTACTACAGATCAACTAGTAGGTTCCAAATAATTTTTTATCAGTTACAATCAATTCTGCTCAACAACAGGAGCAGAGCTAAAAAGAACTGTCAGCCTGTGTCGATGTTCCCATTTAACCTATCTTGACTGAAGAAAGTCTTATACTGTAACTGCCTTCTGAAAGCTCTTTCAGCGGCTACAAGCCATGCCAAAACAGAGAATCTCAGAGGTAGCTAGCGTCTAATAAGACAACTCAGTTATTAATCCCTAAAATGTAAGTAGAATTCAGCCTTTGGGATTCTATTTCCATTTCTATGTTGCACATAGGTAAAACCTTACGAAAGAAGGGCCTTGTAAAATCATGGCTGAGTCCTGTACATCTGCCTGTGTTTGTGAGAATCAGCCTGCCTATTAGCCTGTTCCTGAGGCTTTGTGGGAACCAATTGGCATCTGTGAGAAAAGACTTGTACCCATGAGACAAAAATGTAAACATTTTCAAAGAAAAAAGTCTTTAGCAAGCATGTACAAAAGCAACTACTAACCAATGAACTGAGTAGCAAAATGTTACTAACCAATTAGAATTAAACATGATGCCTTTAGAAACCATATAAATATGAGCTGTGAACAATGAAGGAAGAGTATTTGTTACATGAAGAAAAGGTGTCTTTCCCATCTCTACTGTGACAATTTCAGTCTTTCAGAGCATTTTTTTCATTTTTATCATGGCATGACCTGGTTTAGTGGGAGGTGTTCCTGTCCATGGCAGGGAGTTTGCAGCTAGATTATCTTTAAGATCCTTTCCAAAACCAAACCATAAGTGGTTCTATGACAGTACTTCAACACTGGTATTTATCATTTCCTTTATGTTTGTGAACTCTCTTAAATTCTACACTGAGTGTAGGTATCAAGGTGGAAGGAGCTGCAGAGACTCTGGGGAAGAGTCCAGGAGCTGCCATTTGGATGTGCCAGCCCCTTCCAGTTGGTTCCAGCTGGCTCTAAAGGACGTACTGCAAGACACAGTTTAGCCTGTTTGCTATGGCACCTCTGGGAAAGTGCACTTAAGAAAGGGCAGAAATTTCTACAGAAAGGAAGGATCTAAAAGGCTGAGAAATAAAAGAGATGGAGACACATTGAGGACTGGGTTTTCCCCTGCAACCTGTGGGCCTTCTACACTGGAGCAGGGAAAAGCATGAGAGGAAGGAGTGGCAGAGAGACACCACAAGGTACTGACTGCACCTGCCCTGTGCCCTGTCTCCTCTGCACTACTTAGGGGAGGACAGAAGAGCTAGGAGAGGAGACAAGTTAGGCCTGGAACAGGAGAGGAAGAAAGGTGTTATATTAATGATTTTCCTTCTGTTTTCACTACCTGAATTAGTAACTACATTTTAATATTAGCTATCAATAAATTCAGTTAACCTTCCACAAACTAATGTTGGCTTGTCTGTGATGCTCAGTAATGTCTCTGTCTTCATCTTGGCCCACAAATTTTCTTATTCCTATCCTTATTTCCTCATTAATTCTGCTAAGGAAAGAGTGAGCAAGTAGTTTGGTGGGAGCTCGATTATTAGCCAGACCTAATCTATTGAAAGTTCATAAAGGTGAACACAAATTTAAAAATATAGAAAGATGTACTTCTTTTTCATTGGTATGATAAATTTTCCCTCATAATTCTATCCAAAGCTTGCATAGCCTTAACTGACCTCTGCTCACTTTGAGTATTTGTTTCGGATTTCTGCATTCTCTTTTTTTTTTTTCTCTAAAATATTCTCTTAAAGCCACTAAGTTCTAATTGTTTTGTTCTAATATTTTTGTGCTATATATATATATATCTCCACTACCTTTCATGTTAATGCTATGTTTTGACACCTGAACTGCAGCTAGAGACATTTCTTCTTTCTCTTATATGTATGTAGGATAAGGGAGGAGTCCCTACCTAATATCTACAAAACAGATTTTGGCTTTTGTCCAGCAGCTCCCAAGATCTTTTCCCAAGCAAAGACACACACATTAGTTTTCCCTAGCAACTGATACTAAGTGAAAATTTTGTTTGAAACTCTTCCTTTCTCCAGAATTAAAGTATTTGTGCTTCTCAAGAAAGCTAGTTCAGACCATTTGCTGACAGCTAGTGTTCTTTATCAGAATACGCTTTCTTTTTTTTTTTAGAAAGATATTTTGCTTAGTCAATCCAGAATCTGTTTTCATTCACAAATCATATATAGTAGATGTATGCTTTTATTACTCTCTACTATTTTCTCATTTACTGTTTTACATTAATTTCTTTGCAGTTTTTAGCTCAGTTGCTTATTCCCTTTTGTTTTCATTGCATTAAATTAATTTTATAAACATTTATTGGTTCTTGATATGTTAAAACTGTGATCTTTTGGCTTCTTCTGATCTTGTTGGAAAATACATATAAAGTACCTTGTTTGTTGGTAACATACCAAAACAATGTCTTTCATGTTTATTTAAACATGAAATTAAAGATAATAAAGGTTAGAAAAAAAGGTAATATATTTAATTATTATTTTGTTTCCTTTTAATGGCTTGAATGCTACCCTGTTTAGAGCACTGCTCCAATGAGATGACAGTGGTTTCAACACTAGTTGGTAGAAAGGGACAAATTTTTTGATTGATAAAAAACCCTATTATATGGACAAGACCAGAAATAAATAAATAATATATTTGTGAAGATTTCTGAGAGAAATTTTGTGTTCACTTATTAATAATCTTTAAAAGGACAATGGACAATATCAGTTAGTTCTCTAATTAACCTACTTTTTCCCTGCCACTATTCCCATGATATTCACAGGCATAAGAGCAGCTTTTTGAAAAATTAAGTATTCATAAATGTCTTAACTGTATTATATTTCAAGACTGTTCTCTAAAAGTATAGTACTGATCATGATGCAATAAAGGCAGAATCACAGCTGATGAATGACAGAGAAATGATTATGTACACACATTTTTTCTCAAGCTAAAAATATCTCTGGCTACTTGAAGATACCACGACTTTACTTTTTAGAACTAATTTCAGAACTTTGTGCCATATTTGTTCTTGATTTGGAGACCTTGGACAGTATTGAGATCTTGTCCATTGATGATGGAACATTTTAATTTTGTTTCCAGATGAATATTTTTCATGAGGTGCATGGAATTTTATCTTAAGCAGTGAATTTTCCCAGTTAAATTTTTTTATGTCAAACTATTTTATTACTTAGTGTCACAATACTTTTTTGATTTTTTAATTTCACTCAGTGATAGCACTCAACAGATTGTTACATCTGATTTTTACTTTAAATACCATGTTTGTTTTTCCAGAATAAATCCACTGTATCTGATAAAGCTTCATGTGGTGTATGTGAGATCCCATTGCCCCTTTCTTAAGCATTTCTTAATATGAACTGACTTCCTCATTCATTCAAACACAATAATTTTGTATTAAGGTGTTTTTGGTATAGATATATTTGCAATCATGTCCGAGTCTCAAGACAGTGAAGGAGAAGATGTAGTTGTTACAACCCACCCTAGAAGGCAAGGGTAACCCAAGTTCTTGTAAATAGATCCCTTGGGGTGGATTAGACTGAAACAACACTGAATGATCAGTGTTTGTAGATATACACTTGTAGGGTTTATTGTAGAATAATTTGGTTGCACAGGATAACAGGTATGTAATATAGTAATATGAAAATATAAAAGCATAAAAACATCACTTAAGAAAATGCATAAGAAAGAGAAGGAAAGAATAAGAGCAGAAAGGTCTTAGTACCCATAGTGCAGAGGCCTCTCGGTGAGACTTGGCTGCTGCCATTTCAGTGTCTGTTTGTTGCAGTCATGCTTGCAGTGGTGGATGCAGTCCAGATCCATCAGGTGGTGGTGAGGGAATACTACTTCCCAAAGAAGTAGTGGCTGTGGGGGAAGGATAGCCCAAAAAAGTGGCAGGGAAAAATCCCACAGGACGCCACCATCTATTGTGTATCATGTCATATAATACCCAGGTCCTTCCCCTGGTGCAGGGAGTTTCAAGTGGATGATGTAATGTTGTGGGTCAGGGGAAGTTTGGGTGTCTTTGACACCTTCTAAGATCATACAGCTTCCTGCTATAGCAGTGCAGTTGAGTCCATTATGGCTCATTATGGCCCATCAGCAGAGATAACACCTTCAGGCTATGTTTGAATGTCCTCCCCCAGCAGAGGAGGATCACAGCTGAGTGCACAAGGAGACAGTTCCCACCTTGCAGGGTTTGCCTCTTCCCTTACAGCACTCAACACTCAGCTGTAGCCTGAGGTGGGCAGTGCTCCCCTCTGCACCTGGGTGGGTACTTAGCACATCAACAACTTCCTGCCCCACAGCATTTCAGTCTCTCTTCCAGAATCACCTGTGGATATATTCTTGTCCCCAGACCAGGGATAATCATGTTACTAGACAGTAACATCCCTCTTATCTCAAGTTCCCATCACAGTCCAAATTCCAGGTATTAGGCATATCTTCGGAGGGGTGGGTTTTGTTGGTTGCAGATGGACAGCTGTTTCTTTGCAGCTTGTTACAGTGAACAAAAGTCCTTTTATGATTCTAGCAGTGTTTAAGCTATTAACCATTTCAATCTCTCACAGTAGTGAAGAACATATAAACTGATAAACCTATAAACTGGGCCATGAATCAATTCTCTTATGAAGACAGGCTAAGGGAGTTGAGGCTCAGCAAGGATAACAAAAGGCTACAGAGAGACTGTTCTGTGGCCTTTTAATTCTTTAAAAGGGGCTTAAAAGAAAGACGAAAAGAGAGTTTTTACCAGGGTGTATAGGGACAGGGCAGAGGGTAATAGCTTTGAACTGAAAGAAGATAGATCAAGATTGTATATAATGAAGCAATTCTTTCTGTGAGGGTGTTGAGGCATTGGAACAGGTTGCCCAGGAAAGTTGTGATTGCCCCATCCCTGGAAGTGTTTAAGTTCAGGTTGGATGGGGTTTTGAGCAACCTGGTTTAGTGGAACTCCCTGCAAAGAGCTTGGAACTAATGACCTTCAGGATCCATTTCAACCAAAACAATTCTATATTTTTATGATTTTCTCAGAATAAAATTAGGATAAATATTGTAAAACTTAAACAGAATTCAAATAATTTCACTCACCAGTTATAAATTAAGAAAAATACACTGTAACAATTTAATTTTATGATTTTGTGGTTTAAATTTAATTTCAGGTTAATGAGTAGACAACCAGGTCATATAGTCTCATATTTTCTATTCCACTTCCATGCATTCCAATTGAGCATAATCACAATGAAAATTAATTTGTATTTCCAACTAATTGGCCAGTTAATGGCAGTCACATTGAATACAAAGTAGGGTTTTGCTTGCAGAAAAATAGAAGCTGACATCTGAAATAGTCGATGTATCAGTGGGGGATGATGGCCCCTATGACCTCTCAAAATCACTTTGAGATGGATGAAATAATAGAATATAAAAACCCCCTGGCCTTTGGTCCTTTCTGAGTGAAAGATGTGCTTTGTGTAATATGTAGAACAGGACAAAAAATTGCATTTTTGAGATCTTGAACTTATTAATTGGAGACAGCAGTTGTTCTGTTGTTGTCATCCTATGGTTAGGGCCTTATCTTAAAAAATCTTATCTTTAAAAATTTAAAACCATTTCCTAAAATTATATAATACACCCATTATTAGAGCAAGGAAGTTTTTTAGGTAACTCTTTTTGCAAACATGAAGAACACATTAAGATATCGAGGATTACATTCAGTGCTGGTAGCTTGGTGTGCAGTTGCAGGGGGAGCAGCACATGGAGCTCTGGGTGTCTGGACTGCGAGGGAAGAGGCCTTGAGCTGCCCTGAGCAAAGGGCACAGGGAGCTGTGGCCCAGCCAGGCAACCAGACAATAAAAGACATGGCAGGAGCCCATGACCCTGACATTTCTGTGTACTTCAACTGTGAGGGTGTAAAAGCCCAGGGTTTCCCTTGCTCAGGGTCCCTCCTTGGAGACACAGCTTGAGCTGTTCTGTTGTTATTTAATTTTTGTACCAAGATCAAATTATTTTTAGGATTGGGATGTCTGAGACTCTGCTATGGGAAAACTTGGGTCGCGCCAGTAAGGAATCTTGGTCAGACTGTGTGAGTTTGATTTGTGTAGCTGCAAAGGGGCTTTGGTCCCAGCTCAGGGGGTACTGTGTGACTCAGAATGGCTCCTGGGGGGTCACACAGGGAAGTTTAATTAACAAAGAAAAATTTCATTATAGAAAACAGAATATGTATCTTTTTTTCTGCTCATAGTCTGTCTTGTAGTTTTGCTGGGAAAAGAGAGGGTTCATCAGAAGCAAACAAGGAGAAATAAAATTTTTCAGTGGGTTGGATGCTATCAAGGCCTATCTAATTTTCAGTCAGACTCTGTAGAAATCTGCATGCTACAGCCCTTAACAGCAGAGCTTCATGCTCACTATGGCAAACTAAAGTCCTCATTAGTCCACTTTCTAGAAAACAACACTCATTGGGCTATTTAGATATTCTTAATACTAGGGAAAGAAAGTTATAAACTCATAAGAAAATATCATGTTTTACTTTAGAAATGTGGCATTATTTAATACATTTACTAAGTATACCCATAAGGAAATCTAAGTTCATCTGTCAGGGCTATTTTTATTGAAGGTGACATATCAAACTCATCTTTAACAGCTTCTCTTGCACATCAGTTATGGACCATTGCCTTACAGTGACCTCTGCTTTATCTAATAATTTTTAGCCAAAGAGAAAAAAGGGGGTATAAGCACAATTAGCAAAGAGACAAGCAAGAAGACAATTTAAAAGCAAGGAAAGTGAGACTCAAGGGAGCAGAGTTACACTTTTTTTGTAGTACTTTTATACTACTGATAAAATCAATATGATGACATGACTTACACATAATTTTTTATTTTTCATTTTTTATTTTTTTTCAAAATTCACAGTTGCTGTGCAATGATTCCATGTCTACCATTCGCTAAGGCTTAGAAAGAGCTACGATTTAGGGGTATTAGAGTGATGTATTTATTACCTTGGGATGTCAGCATCTGGGCTGCACTGAAGTTCTTGCTGAGACTATCTGAGCAAATGCAAATATGTTTTCTGAGTTGAGATACATTCAGAGTCAGTGGAACTGAATAGACATATTCAGGAAGACACTTAAACTAAGAATTTCTTTCCCTCTCCATTAACTTCAAAGGAATACAGTAAGACAAGCTCAGTTAGGAATCACCAGCAGAGGTATATAATGCTATGTGAGATGAATTCAAATACAGAATTTTATCATTAACCCTAGTGTAATGAGATGTTCTGTAGTTAAGGTTTTTTTCTCTCAGAAATTTGCTTGTGATAATGTTGCACACACTCTCGTATTGAAAACTTGGAGAATAAATTTTACCATAGTTATAGATGTTGAATAAATACAAAAATTACTTGAAAAGGACGAGTCTTCTGGTTTGGGTTAGTGGGTTTGTTTGGCTGGGCTTTTTTTTCCCTTGTTTTCTTTTGTTTAATAAGACAAAGAATATGGTAAAAAACCCTCCTTTTCTGTCAGTTATTGGTGTAAACACATGTAATGTTACTAAATGCTGATAAACCATTCTTTCTCCTCAGTAATAGTGTGATAGCTACAGTAAGAATACAGTTCTTATGTCAGTTATATTAAAAAAATAACTGCTTGATGTAGTAGGTACTACAGGTAATTTTTTCAAGCTTTTATCACTATCTTAGAATCACAAACAGCAAAATCCCATAGTTTAAATAAAGTGAAATTCCTGAGAAATGGGGCTAAGTGCAGAATCATATTGGATGCCAATAACATCCATTCAAAGAGTTGTAATTAACTAACAATTTAAGTAATAATTTATTTCTTAAAGTTTTTGCTGTTTTTTTTTTTTTCAAATAATTCCATTCAGACTATCTTAATACTATAGTATTAGGAAGGGCTACATTTTTCCAAGTTAAGAGGTGATAGGAATGAAACAGAATTCCAAAGGAAAGCACTGGGAAAAACTTTGTAATTTCCATCATGGTAGTGAAGGTGAATCTTTACAGCATTCATATGTGTACACTTAATGCATTCCATTGTCATGACTATACTAAAAGACAGAAAAATTAGATATTTATCTTCTGTACACATCCTGAATGTAATTTTCTTATATTTTCTATTGCTAATTAAATACAGCATTCTACATTTGATTGCTATTGTTCTCTGCCATGTTAGAAGTTCATTTGAAAAACAGTAAGTGACAGCAATAAAAAAGCCTTGTTCAATAACCCAACATGAGTAACAAAGCAAGAAAAAACACTTTTGGTCCGTGCTGAAAAAATTTTTGTAACAAAAGGAACTACAATTCCAGTAAAAAAAGTTCATTATTTTCATGCTGAGAATCCAAACATGTACTCAATCCTAGCTACAAAATCCTCAATCAGATTTTTCATGCCTTTCCACGTACAGGCTTCCAAATTCAGATCAATTTAGATTTTCTTCTAGGCATATTTAGTAAATGTATTAAATAATGCCATGATTCTTAAGTAAAACATGGTATTTTCTTATAACTTTCTTTCCCTAGTATTAAGAATGTAATGCCTAAATAGCCCAATGAGTGTTGTTTTCTAGAAAATGGACTAATGAGGACTTTAGTTTGCCATAGTGAGCATGAAGCTCTGCTGTTAAAGGCTGTAGCATGCAGATTTCTACAAAAAGTCTTACTGAAAATTAGATTTGCCTTGATAGCATCCAACCCACTGAAAAATTTTATTTCTTCTTGTTTGCTTCTGATGAACCCTCTCTTTTCCCAGCAAAACTACAAGTTTGTGCTTCTAGTTTGTGTTTGTTTGGGTTTTATGTGCACTCAAAAGCTGAGGGGATTCTTCCTGCATCACATAGACATATACTATTTATGAAAATGAGCAATGCCTTTCTAACATCATATTCATTATTAAATCTATTAGTACTGACATAAAGACTCATTCCCTTCTCCCACAAAAAGTCAAGCAAAATTTACATCTCTGGTTGTAAAGGATTAGACAGCTATAGTCCTCATTTACAATCTCTGCACAGGCATGACAGAGGATATGATTGCTTAATTGTGCATAGATCATGAATATAATAAAAATCCTCCATGAAACTGCATGGATCTTAAACAATTTAAATAGTTTTTAAGCTTTATATACAATCTTAATATATTAATCTATATCAAAGGCACAATTCTGCCACTATTTTCTCCTCTATTGTCTACTGCTATAATTTGTATATGATTGTTAAGTTGTTTGCATTATGTTCCCAGATATTTCTTGCATATAACCTCTTCTTTATTTGCCAGATAAATCAATAGTGGTGAAGATTATTCTCTTGATGATCTTGAAGTTCAAGCTGGATTTCAGTCTAGACTGGCACATCTATATATCTATCTATATCTATCTATATCTATATCTATATCTATATCTATATCTATATCTATATCTATATCTATATCTATATCTAATCTATATCTATATCTATATCTATATCTATATCTATATCTATATCTATATCTATATCTATATCTATATATCTATATCTATATCTATATCTATATATATGTCTATATCTAATCTATAAACTGTAAATCTAAGTGAAAATAATAATTTCTGTATAGTAACTAACAAAAATTAATCTGAGGTCTTTGTCATATTCTCAAAAGCACTTTTAATGAAAGCATAAAGCCTGTGTTATTCCTTGATACATTGCTGGAAGAGAGTACTTAGCAAATTTACACCTTTGGTTTCTATAGCCCCATAGCAACTCTGAGCTGTAAATTATTACTAACATTTTTTAATACTTTCTTTGACAAAAAATTGATTTGTTTCTTTTGCTAATGCAGAACTTCCTAATACTTTTCCTGACCAACTCTGTAAAGAAATCTCAGTTCTTGGCTTACACCTCTAAATTGTATGGAATGAAAAACCTACAATGTATTTCATGGTTCTCATGTCATGGAATATGAGGCCTTTTATTTTTTGCACAGGAATTTTCTATGATAACAAGCAGAGGGACACAGAAAGTGTTAACCAAGACCAGATAAGTTTCACTGGGCTTCCTCACAATGGTGAGCTAGTCCTCGTTATTTAAGGTGACCTGTGCTAATTTTGTCAGTATTTCTCTGTGTTTGATTATGCAGAAGACCTTTTGGAGGAATTTCAGTTCTTGCAACTGGAAATATGTCAAATGTAGTTTTTTTAAAAAAATCTTATTGCACTCTAGTAATTTTAACACTTCAAATTTTATAAACGTCTTTGAGATTTCATAAATCTAATGGTTGACTATCATTATCTGGCTAATGTCTACTTCAATACAAAATTTCAAACTAAACTGTAAACATATTTGAAACACTATAAATCAGTTGTTAATAAAATTGATGGCAGCTGTGCTGTGAGGGACATTCTTATGAATGGAGAGATAATATATTTGAGAGATAATATATTTGAGAGATAATATATTTGCAGTTTTGCTGGAAAGTTGTCAGGATCATGTTTATGCCACTTAAAATAAGTCAATATCCATTACATTCTAATTTGTGTTTGTTTTTTTTTCAGGTGTAAATTTTAGTAAATTCTCTGAGAAAAGACCTTTTAAAAGTGATTTCTAAAATATTTTTTAAGTACCCTGTTTTTTCAATCAATAGTAATACCTGAGATAATTTCAGTAGTTGCATTAGTTAGTGAACCAAGATATTTGCAACCTCATGGATATGTCAAATATAACAAATATATGATTTTACGCCCTCTACCTTTCTCATTTTTTTCTACCTTAGAAAAATCTGATACCCATTGAGCCAGTGTTGCTTAAGTTATAGAAAAATATGTAACTGATAAAAGACTGTGACAAAATTATAGTTTATTTCTGAAAAATTGATATGTTTAATTTTAGTGAATAATTACATCCAGTAATTGATGATGACAGTAATATCACAAATTAATTTTTTTGGTCCAGTTCAAGCAGAGTAGGCAAATAAATGATTACTCCTCTCAGTTACTTGTTTCCAGCCAGTACATGACAAAATAGAAAACATTCTCATTTTTTTCTCAGCAAAATTATTTTTATTGCCAGTCTGAACCATTCTTGTTTCAATCTATGGCTTTTCATTCCCATCCTCCCTCCAGGCAGCTCTGGGAAAAGCCTAAACCTTCTAGTTTGGTGACAAACTCCTCTCAAAGCTTTCCCTTTTCCAGGGAACAAGCTCAGAACCCTCAGCCTCTCAGCAGAGCTTGCTTCAGTTTATTGATGTACAAATGTATTTCCAGTCTTATATTCCCCCCTGCAATTAAGAGTCTCCAAACATTCCCACCCTGAAATCCACAGAAAAAAAATTGCAGTAGCTAAACTACTAACCATGTGTTCAAATATGGGCTGTAGCAATGCAGAGCTGGTATAGAATAGAAATCAGATTTTATCTGTCACTGGTAGGCAATAACATCTGGAATTGTGGTTGAAAGATTTGTGCCTGATGAAGTTTGAACTCTGTAGATGTGCACCAATTTTCTCAATAAATCAATCAAGTAAAAATCCATAGGGACTGTTTGTTTGTTCTTTTGTTTGTTATTTTTTTTTTTTTTTTACTACAGATGTGTCACAGTTTTTAGCCCAGACAGAGATGAATCGCCACACAGGCACTAGCTCAACCCCTACACTCCTCACCCCACACCCAGGTGAAATTGGGAGGAGAATCAAAGTAAAACTTGAGATAAGAACAGTTTAATAACTGAAAATAAAGTAAAATACAGTAATAATGGTATTGTTGTCATCATCACCATAAAAGAAAAGTCCTAAGTGAAGGACAATATAATTGCTCATCACTTGCTTACAGATGCCAGAACCCCTTACTGAACTCAGACCAGCTGCCTTCCTGGGTAGCTCCCCTAGCTTAAACAACTAGGACTGATGTTGTGTGGTGTGCAATAGCCCTTTGGCCAATTTGGGTCACCTGTCCTGACAGTCCCCCCTCACAATTTTCCCCACCCAGGGTTATTTTGTTTTTTGTTATTTTTGTTTGATGACCACCTCATAATTAATTGTGTCTGAATGTGTTGCTTAGTATTAGGAATGCATTTACCTAAGCATGATCTGATATTTTTCTTTTTTTTTCTATTTTCTGTTTGTCTTCCTTTCTTTTATTTTCTTTTTTATTTTTTGTTTTTTTTTCTCTCTTTTTTTTAACCAGATGTTTATTGTATTATTTATAGTATTTATTGTGTTATGTACAGTAACTATACAAGACTAGTCTCCTCTTCATTACAGAATCTGCATTCATAATCTTGTAAAGCACTCTGTTTCTATCTTTCATTACTCTCAGTTTCTCTTTGAGACCCAAAAAAAGCATGAGAGTTATGAGCAATGTAACTGATTTTGCAATAGACTTTATTGTCTTCTAGGGACAAGCCCAAGTTTGTAGAAGAGTGGACTAGGTGTGCAGTGCCATTCTGCAATTGTAGTACTCCATGTACTAATTTACCCTTCCAGAAGATTAGGATCTTGTCCAGAAAAGTTGTTTGGTTCAGCTTTGTCCTTAAGATTGGATGTTGTTTATTTAATTTTCATTTTTTTTCTCTTTTAAACATACTACAAGAGGTTTATTTGTAGGTTCAGATATTCTCACTTCCCCCTTTTATTCTTTTCAAAATGAAAAAGAATGAGATTCTTTTCATTTTCATCCTGCACAAGTTTTTTAAGTTTTATCTTTCTTTCTCTCTAGGATTTTAGAGCAAAGATCAACATCTCAAAAATCACTGCAAATTGCTGCATGCTATTGTTGCTTGCTTTAAAAGCTATCTAAAATGGAATCTTACATAATAAAGTTGACAGATATCATCCGAGTCATCTCTTCCTCTGTTTTAGCACATGTAGTAGAATAATGCTGTGGGAAAAAAATGTAACAAGCCAGTAAGCAATAATGCTCAGAGAATTTTAGATGGATTGAACATTAGTGATAAAACCACTTAGGAGCAGAGAAGCTACTGAGACAGAGAGAAAGAAGAGGATCCTGCTTCTACAAGAATAAACTAAAGAGCAGATGACATACAGATTAATATTATTGTGTATATCTTAATTAAAATGAGGTATTTTGCCAATCAAAAAGATTCATAGCCAGGACTAAACTTGCTACTTTTGTTGATAATTCACAAAACCAAAATAATTTATCCCACTCAAGTCTATGACTTGTTCAACTCTGCAGAACAAACAAGTATTTACATGTTTTTGTCAGAATAAGAAAATCCAAGTTGTCAAAATAGGAAGAATGGTGATTTTTTGTACAAATACAAAATTGACTTACTAAATGAGTATAGAATAATCAAATGCTTAATCAAACTGCTTTCCTACAATTCCAGATGAAATGAAACAAAGAAAACTGAAAGGTCTCAAATAAAGACTCTGAAAAATAGAAATAAATTCAGCTTGACTTAGAAAAGAGAATGAATTCTTAGTATTTTCTTATGGAGAACAATTGCTCTTCCTATTGCAAAATCAAGCAGAGGGATAGAGAGTTTATACTTTAAAAAACAATGTAGGTGGTAAATAAAACTAAATCCTGGAATGGTTTAAACCTAGCAAAGACCTCAGCAGATAGCAAAAGATTATTATAAAACAATTTTCACTGGATTTTTGACCGTCCAGGAAAGAGCAGAAAATAGAAAATGAAATAATAACAAGTTATATATGGTTGAATGTGCAAAAGAGGATAGAAGAAGAGCTAACATGAATAAGAGAGTCCCTGGCAGGGTTAAATGGATAAAAAATGCATAGCTATCAAGGCTGTGGATAAAAAATGCATAGCTATCAAGGTTGTGAGAATCTATGATACTTATTGCATTGCTCTACTTAAAATGTTCACTAATAATTCAACCTAGAAAAGACAAAATTCCTCTTGTGTTTTCAACAACAAAAGAGGATATAATCCAGAAAGCTGCACTCAAAAAAGCTGACTTTGCTGATGAGCTAAGTTAACATTTGGTATTTGTTAACTGTTATGAAATTTTACATACCTCTATAACATTGATGTCCCTGAATGCTTATGATATTATTGAAATACACCATTTCATCTAACCATGATGGCTGTCCGACACAAAATCAAAGTATGTATCGCTCTATTTCAAGCTTGTATTTATAAGTCAGCCTAGTTGGACTCAGGGTAAGAAGTCAAACCAGTTTGAACTGATATTGTTTTAGAGTGACAATATTCAAAACATTTTAGTAATTATTTTTGAAAATTATTGGACAGTAGAGCATCTGATTCATCATAATGTGCATTTACCTGGAATAACTTCTACATTTAGACATGCATAGAGATATTTCAACTGTACAAGAGGATTTGTCTCTGTAGACCTGGTTCTATTTTTATATATAAAGGTGCAAAATTGAAGTGTTTTATTTTTGCTTCTGCATAGAAGTTAAACATTTTCTATTAAATTACTGAAAAATTCATGCTTAGTCTTTTTGCATTATGTTCTTTAAATATGCAATGAAAAGGAAGCCTACTAGAACATACAGCTGATTTTTACTTAACATAACAAAGGTTTTCCAATAACTGAACAACATGTTGACTAAGCAGTTCAGGAAACTGAGAAAGAAATGAAAGATATAGACCACCTATAATCTGTTGGTCAGTGTGTAGCAGCAATTTTTCAGAATAAATTTATTTCCCTCAGCTGCATATGTGAGGATATACCTTGTAGGGTTTGAGCTTCACCTTATAAGGAAAGGCAAAAAACAGAATCTCTTTTACCTCCTCAAAATCTCCTCAGCAATTTGTTGTCCAAACTGTAAAAACTGACATTACATTGACTGTTTGCCAAACATTCATGTATACACTTAAAAAATATCCAAGAGAGATTGAACAATGATGTACTTTTCACTCCTAGGAAAAATAACCACCACAAGAGAAAACCAACAGAAAAAAACTCAACCCAAAAATTCAAACAAAAGAGAAAACCAAAAAGGAAGCAAAACATATGCATTCTTTAAAGGTGATTGTTTCCATGCACTGCAGTAAAACAGTCACGTTGTTTAGTGACTTTTCCAAATATAGTACTACCTTTTACTGTGTTCAGACATTTTTTTTCTGTTAGTTAATTATATATAATGCTCTAAACATATTTTGCTATCTTCTGACAAACAAAAGAGAGAACACTCTCTTTACCTTATACCTTCCCTTCCAAATCAATTTTTCACAGGAAATAACTTTTTTTTTGCCCCAGGAGAAACATTCACTTTTCAGAGACAATATCATGTCAGCAAATCTTTTTTCATTTAATGGAATATCACTAATAAATTTGGGCTTAAGATTTATGAAATAGTTCTTGTGTCCCTGTGATGACTTTCATGAGAAAGAGATACAAAAGGCATTGATGCTTAAAATCTCAAGGTATATTCTTAATTCTTTATGGTATTTTTTTGATTTCAGTAGGCTTTTTAGCAGATGCTATAGACATATACTGCAAGGCTGTAGTCATACATTGCTGCAAGGCAACAATATATATAATTTTTTACTAAAATTTTAAAATTTAATCCAGTAGCAGGTGAACTGTAGCTAACTGCTTTAATCCTGCATCTGTCATTGAAATGGTGCTTTGCCCATAGCTGTCTGTGGGACCATTTTTCAACAGCTCTGCTCCAGAAGATAATTTTGTCTGTATTTAATTCCTGTGTTCAGAGAGGTCTGTGTATACCTTGCAATATTTTCTCTTTGTTCCCTCATATGCAAGTTTTCTAGTTTCTAATTTTAGTGCATTGAAATATTTTCATTACTAAAAAAAATATAAATATTTGTAGTTATGTTAAGCAATCATGCTCTGGGTAATTATACACCTATAGGTTGGCTATATTCCTGGAGTTGGGCTTAAGGCTAACCAAAAGAAATTAAGAAATAGTATCTAACATAAAAAAAGGTCATAGCAGACAGTAAATTTGGTTGCAACCTGGAGATGTAGGCCAATGAGAAAGTGCAAAATTGTGCTAGCAAAAACATAAAGATAATCCCAAGCTATCCCTTGAGGGCTGAAGGAAGATACAGCAACACGGACATCATATTCCTCCTGGTGGAGGATCCCAGATACTGACAATTTATCATAACCCTCTCTGCTGTGTGAAACTGCAGATCTTTAGGGCCAGACGAGCAGGGGAAGCATGAGCAGAACACCAGGAAAAGAGGTAGAAACTAAGAGCTTTGTGTAAAACAATTTTAATTTCTTAATTATCTTTTTTTTTATATAACTATTAGACCTGGACTAAATAATTACTATACTCTCGAGATTTCAGTTATAGTAACAATAAATTATTGATTTTATTTATATCCAGGATGTGCTTCCTTTTTTGCCTATAAACAAGATTTTGAACATAGTATCCTTCAGGACCTAATTCACTGCATTCAATCTGTTCTAATTACTACTGCTGACCTAGTGGAAACAAGGTAAGTAGAGCACTGCTAATTAGTATAATGATAACAAGAAAAATCTTACTTAGGGGGAAGATTTTTTTGTATAAGTCTTACATCTGTATCAGATAAAAGATAGAGTTGTCTTTCTATAGAAAAGTGAGACATTTAAAAAAATCTACACAGCTTTTCACAGCTTCTGCCATAGAGATTGAATCCTCTTTGCTAGTGTGCCAAAACATAGGACAAAAATTATATATGTATGTACATAGAGATATGTATGTGACAGTTCTATATAAATAGCCCTAATAAACAGTCTATGTACAATAAGATACTTGATTTCAGCACAGTGACATATCACAGAGAAATTCAGACCTGGTGTGACAAAAGGGGAACTTGAGAAGTGGAGATGGACGCTGTGGCCTGTGGATAGCATTCCACAACTGTTCAGATTCATGCTCTCAAGCCTTCTGGTGTGTTACATCTACTTTTATGGAGAGATGAAAGGTAATGCTGCTCTTGAGTCACTGTGAACAACTGTAAGTATCTCAGTATAATAATAGTACAGAAGAAAGGTAATAATAATAATAAATATTCAATTAATAAAAAACTTAATGAAACACATGGTGAAAAAAAAATCCTCTAACTCCGGTGGAATACTCTTGTAACTGTAAGGGAAGCTCACCACCAGATTTATCTTGAGATCTATGTTACAAAATTTCTACAATGTAAAACATTTTCAACAGTTTTCATGAGTTCTGAGTTAGAGTGGAGAGACACAGTAATTAAGAACCACATCTCTGCAGTTATGACACTTACATTCTAAAGACTAAGGTATTAGAAAAGATCACATATCAGATGGCTCAAAGGAATAATGAACACAGTAGTGTCAAAATAAAAGAAGGTCAATTAAATCAAAATAAAAAAGTCAAATCAAACATAAAAAATTTAAAAAACAACCAAAAATGAAACCAAAACGAGGCAGGAATAAGAAAATTCTAATTGTCAGTGTTGAACTTTATCTTTACTAGAACAAAAATTCAAATATTCCATTACAGTGTATCCTTTTAGTCTGAGTTTAGAAGAAAAAAAAAAAAAGAAAAGAAAAGAAAATATTCCAAGACTGGATATATTAGTTAGACATCAATATTTCTTTGCTAAAAATATGCCTCAGAAATTATTTCTATTAATTTTAGCATGACAGACATTTCATCAATGTATGACAAAATTACCAGAAGAAAGTGAAAAAAACCAGTCCTGACTTTAGAAAAGGCCTCAATTTCTTGATCTACCTACATTTCAAACATTCTGAAGGTTATAGTAAATCAAGTGTTCAGGGCATATTTTTGCTTGCTCTGAAAGTTTCAGTCTTAAGGGCTTGAACTCTCCCAGAACTAGTTTCTGATCTTATGGGCAGCTTTCAGGAGTGAAGCAGCAAGTGTGTATAGACTGAGAATATTAAGACAACGATGCCTCAAGGTAAAGCATTTTGTGTTCACTTGCAAAAGAGCATTAACAGAGAGAGACACAAAGAGCTACTCTAGAGAAGCTGCTATGGCAAATTTTTCTTGTTGAGAAAGAAGTCTAGTTTTTTTGTCCTTCAGCTTCATATCCTTTAGAATGTATAATAGCACTTTTCAGTCCCCCAGGGGTATATTAAGGACAAGTTTATAAAAAGGCTATTAGAGGTTTTCAGCTTTTTTTAGCACAGATTAGATAGGTACCTTAGGTCTGTGTGCACATGAAGTTTACAGTGTGCATGCTAAATACAGCCTTGATAACTGATGAACAAATTGACAAAACCAGAATAGTTATTAATATATAATTATTAATATATATATTATATATAATATATAATTAATATATAATTAATATATAATATATTAATGTTAATTTTAACATTATGCACATCCATTATTGTCCTATACATTATGGTTACACAAGAGTGGGATTTATCGTGTAGATCCATGGCTATTCTGGCCACCTACTCTTTTTTTTCTGTTTATGTAATCTTTTTTGTTATGTAGCTTAGTAGTTCATGGGTTTTTGATCTGTTTCTTTGACCAAGACTAGGAAGGTTCTGAGTTCCAGCAGCACATTGTTTAATGGCATATCTATTTAGGTTGTATGGGAAGGGGGAAGGGTGGCAACTTTAACTTTCATAGTGTAGGAATAGAAAGGTATTTTCTGTGATTTCAAAACAGCATTGAGGCACCTAAATTCTTATTAACTTGGGCAGTGAAATAGCACAAAACTCAGAAGCCTCCTCAGGTACCCCTTGGAACAGATCTTTTGCTTCAGCATTGTTACCACTGTTTAACAGGCCACTGTTTAAATAATAAAATGTACATTATCAAGACACATTAACATTTCTACAATAATGATCACATTCTTATGCTCACTATTCTGTCTCTTTGATAGTGTCTTACTGATAGATTATTGTATTGTACAAGGCAATCTCTATTTCCTTTTCTGTGAGAGTATTATTGCATTTCACTTTGGGGTATTTTACATTTCCTCTGTGTAACTATATAGAAATTTAAAAATGTGTGTTTCTGTTTTCCTTAAAAGACAAATGTTTCCACGGCCTTTTCAGACAATAATAATTGAATGTTTGCACCAAAAAGTACCATATTTTTAAAGTACTATTAATATGCTTGGTGTTTTAAATGTGTTTAAATTTCTTCAAAAAGTGTTGTTATAAGTATATGTACATGTGCATGTGTGTGTGTTTACATATATGCTTCTAATCTCAATTATATATACTAAAATAAAGCTTTAAGCATGAAACTTATCCCAAATCCTCTAACAGATTTTGTAGCTTCTATATTCCTTTCACTTCTTTCACCTTCCATGTCTTTATTTTTAGCCTACTATTTGGAAAAATCTACAAATTTGATAATAAAGAGGTCATTGAGATAAAGAATAAAACTCTTTGGGTGAAACGTTCATAAAAACTAATTGAAAAATAATTACAATAAAGTACTAACCTAAAAATTAACTTCCTTTTCTTTGTCCCTTAAAATTATCATAATCATACAAGTTACTGGTCTTCTATGTAATATTCTAATTATTATCAAAGAGAAGCATAATAAAAATTATATAACCACGATCTAGTCATAATGTATCTACCAGATTCAAACTTTTTAGTTTATTCTTTTACTTTGACTTGCCTTGCTTTTCTCCATGCATTATAAAGTGTCAAAGCATATGTAAAGGTACATTGCTTTTTGCATATAGAAGTAAGACATGGATGATGATAAATGTTAGTTTTTAAAGAATTAAGATTTCATAGGCAGAGGTGTTAATAATTACTTATCAAATTGGGAAGATTCTATCAAAGTCATGGAAAGTACTATTGTTTGAAGAGAAGACTTCACCTTTCACACTGCATCCTTTTGATATATGTATTTAATATTATTTATATTTATTAATATTTAATTTTCACTACTTGAACACAAATTTAAAATATCAGGTTATGATGTTTAACAAAACTTCAGAAAATCTGATTTGCTGCAAACTTAGAGCTTCAATTGATGCCTTTCCTGGTCTTAAAAAATCGGGAACCAGACACAGATAAGGGATAAGGGTCCTTTACCTCAGAATTTTAATAGGCATCCTGCTGGCTCACCGCTTCGCCAAGGTGGGATGCGCCACAATGCCCGCACACCACAGGTAGTGTATACAATGTATAGACCTTAAACATTGGCATATCTAACAGGGATGGCCCAGTGGGAGGTCTGGATGAATGGTGTGATAATCCCACATCTGAGGAATTGCCCCCTGGATGGGCCAAATCTCTATTTCACAGGATATGTTCTAGAGGGGGCCTTGGTTTCCCAAAATAGTGTAGGGTTTTCTGGCCTCCTACTACACTTAGGATCTTCTGTCTCCTGCCCTAACAGAATACTACAGCTATGTTAAATTAGCAGACTTCAGGAATTATAACTATGTGTGCTAAGAGTACTGAAGATACATAAAAGTTATATGAAAGGTATATTAAAAAAAAAGGCAAAAATCATCTTGGCATCACAATGTTAAATTGTGATGTGTTAGCCAAAGTTAAATAGCTAATATGTTAGAAGTAGCATATTTTAGGATTATTTTTTAAAGACATATTCTGGTTTTATATAACTAAAGCAGAAACTTTTCCTCTGTTTTCCTTACTTTTTCCTCTGTGGGCATCATAATGCATTCATGCTTCTGTTTTTGTGCATATATGAAAGTCCTAATCATAACACTACTGGGTAATTTGAAATTTATTTCATGACTATATTACATCTACATATTTCACCTTAGGATTCTCTCACATCAGACACTGAAATTATGATTTCTGTAAATCTAAATTAAATTATCTAGTGCCTGAAAAAGTACAATCTCATTCACAATGCTTCTTGTCTCTGCACTTTTGCATCTATAGTCTTGTACTTCTCCCAGTTTCTGAACTGAAATGTGAATTGTTGTGGAGGTTTTCTGTAGCCATTAAATTATGATATGAAATGACCCCACACTGGCAATTGCCACCTAGTAAGGTAAAGTTTTTGGTAAGTTACTACTGAAGACACAGGTTTAAAGTAGTTACTGCTAGTTAGCTTTTATTTTTAATATGAATTCATTCATGGAAATATTCTGCAGAGGTTGCTATAGGAAATGACCATAATTTCTTTTTCTGAGCTGTTGATGATCCTATCTAGAATAACATGCATGGCTTAAGTCACTTAGTCAGATTTGACAGCTAAATTCCCCAATATGAGAAGAAGACAATTCCAATTTTGGAATAGCTTGACTCTGTCACTAATTTTGATCAAAATAGACTTTTTTTTTTAATAGCTTGACTCTGTCACTAACTAATTTTGATCCAAATAGACTTTTTTTTTTTTTTACAAAAAGGGAAAAAGAAAAGCAAAAAAATGTCTCTGTTTTCCACAGTTTAACAATTTGTCGTTGGCATAATAGTTCACCAAATAACATACTGAGTCATGTAACTTAACATCATCTGTGATAAAAAGCAATCATAAATAAACTTTGTATCTCAGTCATTATAAATACATAGTAATTTGGTGTGAATTGTAGTTTTTGTAGACTTGTAAATCTTAATGAGTTATAACAATACCAGCTTGATTTCTTCTCAAGGAAAAAACAGAAGAATTCCTTGTGACTTTCATCATATACAAGATTGGACAATTATCTGTGAATTTTGGTCAAGAACAAATGAAAAAAGTCTCAGTTTATTGCTTACCTGCTTCAGACCCTTTCTGAGGAAATATCCAATATTTAAAAACTGTGGAGAAAGATATATTTTACAGCTGTGTTTCCTTAACAAATAAAAATTATTATGTTCTTAGGAGAAATTCTGCTAGGACCAACTTTATAAAATTTGGCCCAATTGTCAAAATGACACCATTTGTTTTCTTTTGCAGAATTATGTTAGCATCTATTTTTCTTTGTCATTTAAGAGCTTGAGGATCATATGATTTTGTGGCATATTCACTGCTAAAAACAGAGCACTTGTTATTGGCTGGAAACAGGGCATTGAGTATAAGGTTCATACCTAGTAATTCCTTTTAAATTAAATTAATTCCACTAAGCAGCAGCTATGTGTGTTTCCCCTGCTCCTAATTCTGTGACACCCATCATCTTTTGCTATTGCTCCTTTAGACAGGAGTATTATCTGTACCCCAGACTGGTTAGAGTTAAAATCTATGAGACTACATGCAAATGTCTAGTGAGAAGAAGCCCCCATAAGAAAAGATGGAAACATAATTGTTAAATGAGGCAAGCAAAAGCATGAATACAGAGAAAGGCAACAATTAAGGAGAAGCAAAAAAAATGAAGAAGTAAAAGAGTTCAGGAACCCTGTAGCTCAGTAGTCAGTGAGAGGGTTAACAATTAACAGCTAACACAGCTAAGGTTGTGTCATATTTGTATGTCAGGTTTTAACATATACGCTGCATACCAGTGAGCTCTTGCAGTGCACTATATTTATATAAGAACATGTGTTTGTGCCTCTTGAATATTCCAGTTATCCTGGTTATATGAATGGCAAACAATTCAGTTGCACCCTCATTTAGCTTTCAGATATAATGAAGTGGTAATAGACCTTCCTAGCTATAAGAACATTTGAGTTTCTATGTCTAATTACAATTTTTTGAACCGTAGTCATGAAAATCTAATCATTGTGACAATAGTCTTCTGGAAATTATACTATAGAAGAACAAAATGCAGGCAATTTAATGTTTGCTATGGTTCATCAAATTCAGACTCTTCATGCATAACTTGGTCACATTTATTTGTGCACCACAGGGGTATAACTCCAAAAGGGAAAGCCAGACTCAGAATGTGCTTCACAAAAATATGTTGTTCCCTTGGCAACTAATATGGTACTAAATGTTCCGACAGGTAGCATATCTCACAACATTGAAACACATCCTTCTTACTGCAGAAAATGTATGCTACCCAAAATCCCACAGTAAAAGTGAATGCAGTAGATGCTACTTTGTCTTTCATCCCAAAATGCTTGTCACCCATATAAAGTTGTCTCCTGTTTCTCTGCCTCTCTGTCATTTAATGATTGATTTTTTTTCCCCAACAGATTGTTTTATCTAGTGTATCAGTCTTTTCCTCCAATTATTTCTTCCTGTCCCAGATTCTCTCTTTCCAAGGTTCTTGTTCCCTCTGTTTCCCACCTGCATATCAATTTCTTTGTCTTTTCATCTGAGTTGAGAGACTTCTTAGGAAAATCCTTTCTTTTCAATTTCAATTGCTTTCCATGGTCCTTCCAATAATCTTTAATTGAGGTTGAAGAGGCCTTTTCAGCATCAGCATTTGATCTGGGTCTACAGGGGCCAGCTGGGACTGTTTGGTTGTGCCCTATATGTTGTAAGAATCTGACAGTGCTTGCTGACAACTCTGAGCTCAGAACATGATCTCTGTGAGATACCCTGGCTCAAAATGATTGTTGGAAAACAGGACAGAAGAAATATAATAAAGAGAATTCTGTGAATGGAAAAATGTAATGGTCTTACCAGTGGTAAAACTCAACAGAAATATGGATAAAATATATACTTTATATTATATATATGATATATATATATAATATTTATATTAAAGTATATATACTTTATGAGATATACACTCTGCAATTGTAGTCAGTAGGACTTGGCATTTTCCATGCTCTGGCACTAAGGAAGGGCACAAAAAGCTGGGGGGAGGCATAGCTAACACAGCTGACTTGAAGTGATCAAAAGGAAATTCATATAACAACTCATAGAATCACACAAATTTTGGGGTTAGAACCATAAAAATCATCTGCCACAGGCAGGAACATCTACCACTACATCAGGCTCCTCAAAGCCCCATCCAACTTGGCTTTAATCACTTCCAGGAATAGGGGCATCCACAACTTCTCTGGGAAACCTGTTCCAGTGCATCACAACACTCATGGTCAAGCATTTTATCGCAATATCTAAACACACCTTCTTTCAGGTTAAAGTCATTATCCCTTGTGCTATTGACTTTTCATTTATTTTCCACCTTTTCTTATCTTTTTTTTTGTATAATTTTTAAAATGTTGCAGGTTTCATTTTTTACATAGCATTTTGATTCATCAAACTTAGATATTTAAGGGAACATTTTAAAATAAAAATTTACTTTACATTTTGTTCAGTGTTTGATGTCTTTTTCAGAAACACACACACACCAAACCATCCAGAAACATCTTAAATTGATTTATTTTAATCTTTGTCTTTGGTTTAGGATTAACAGTTTTAATTAACAGATTAACTACTTAGTGCAGATAGCTTTCTGACTCAAAGACAAGGGCAAGATCCTCTTTATCTTTAACATATTTTGGCTGAAGATCAAATGTATATTTTCTTCAATACAGATAAGATTATGCTGTTATAAGTAAGCATAATGGAAACATTTAGGATAAGCAGTGTGATCATTGTAGGTTCAATAAAATTTAGTTAATGTTTTCTATTTGCGTAGTTATGTACTCAGTGTCTCTTTCATTAGACAAAACTAGGAGCTAGAGATTAACATGCTGAGAAAAAAACCCAGAATTTTTATTTTTCTAACTTTGTCAGTGTCCTGATATTTCAGTAATATTACCAATGAATGAATGGATAGAGTTTGAAGACAATTCTTTTTTTAAAAATACATCTTTTTCAGCTTTCTGCACAATAGAAAACACTGGATAGCAGTTTGAAATGCAAAAATATTGGAGTTCCTCTTTTTTCTGTTAATTTGAGTTTTTGAAATGGAATTTTCCTCTTGAAACAGGTCACGTCCTCTGACCTGTTGTCAATGCTCTTTCAAATGCAGCCCAGGGTACCATTGGCCCTCTTGGCCACAAGGGAGCTGCTGGCTCATGGACTGCTTGTTTTCCACCAGGCCCCCCAGGTCTTTTTCCACAGAGCTGGGCTTTCCGGAAGGTCAGCCCCCAGCTTGTGCTGGCCCTGGGGTTATTCTTCCCCAAGTGCAGGACCCTGTATTTACCTTTGTTGAATTTCAGATACTTCTCTGCCCATCTCTCCAACCTGTCCAGGTCCTTCTGAAGGGCTGCACAGCACTCAGGGGGATCAGCCCAAAGCTTCTCCCAGCTTTGTGTCATTGGTGAGCTTGCTGAGGAGGCATCTGGTAGCCTCCTTCATCAATACTGGGCCCAGTATTGAACCTTGGGGGACACCACTAGTGACAGGCCTCCAGCTAGGTCCTGTGACACTGACTATGAGCCATCTGGGATCTGCCGTGCAGTCAGCTCTCAACCCACCTTCCTGTCCTCTCATCCAGTCCAGATGTAAAGAGGTTTAATAGTACCTACTCTATGAACTGTTATTCGTGCTAGAAACTATTCTGATCTATCACTTTTATTTCTAACACACACTTTTTAAAATAAAAACAAGAGATTAAAGAATATGGAGCTAGACTTTTCAGTGGCATTTAAAAACATAAGAGGCCATGACCACAAACCAAAATGGAAGGAATTTGCTTTGAACAGGAAAAAGCATCCTTCTGTTGCAAACACTGGAAAATGTTCCCAAGAGACTCTGTCAAGTTTACACCTTGAAGACACTCAAAAGCCACCTGGAGATGGTCCTGGGCAACCTGCTCTATGTGACCTTAATTCAGCAGGGGAATTGACAAGATGAACTCCTGAAATCCCTTCCAATCTGAGCAACTCTGTAATTCTATGAATTAGAGATGTAAAATTCTACCAAGATTTAGAAATTTTAGGGTTAACAGTAAAAAAATCACAGGTAGTTTCTACAGGACATTAGCAACTGTATTTGTCATTTGTTTCCACTCAATTTTGCTTTTTTTTTTAAGAAAGAAATTACACAGACTGTTATCAGGACCACAGTGGAGTGTTCTCTTGAAAGCCTTAGAATGAAGGTAGAATTAGCCTGCAGATTTTAAGTAAAGACTCAAAGCTTATAGTTTTATGCCATTCCTTTTGTTACCATATTGCTGTATTATGAACTAAACTTCTTTTAGAACTGTGTCCACTGGTCATGAAAGCTATAAAGACAGTTAAATCATGTTCACTGATTCTAACTGACAACAGACATGGTGATTGAAGCAACTTCTATTCTGATTAAACTGAAGGTTCGTAAAATCTCTAGAGAGTTCAGAAGGGTCAGAAGCCAGTAAAATAATAACTTAAGGGACTTCATGTTTTATAAGCCCTTTTCAATGTCACCACTATCCTTTCTAAACTGACACTAACTGAAATACTATCACATTCCACTCAGGAGAACTGCAGGGGGTTCTTTTAAAACAGATGATCTAGACCAGAATTAAGCCAAACAAGGAAAACATTATATCTGAGAACCATTATTGGTAATGAAAGGGGCATTGCCCTACTAAAGAAGAACAGGAAAGGCGGAAAGAAGGAAAAGGAAAAAAAATGGGGGGTGGAGGGGGAGAGAGAGAGGCAACAGAGAGGAAAAGCAGGCATTGCAACCAGAAGGTTGGTGATTGCTATTGATGTCCAAGCAGCAGGGCGTGTGTGCACAGCTCCCGCGGTGATGGGCGGTGAACAAGTGGTGAGTGGGAGCTTGGGCAGGATGTCCAAGGATGGTCCTGGACAGAGTCATGGGATCACCATGGTGGCTGGGATTGGTGAAGAGGGTGGAAAGCAGGTGGTTCAGGCAGGAATGATATAGGGAAGCATGAAGCAGGGTTTCGGGCAGGAATGAAGTAGGCAAGGATGAAGAATGTAGGATATCAGACAGGAGCACAGGGAGGCAGGAGAGGCAATGGCTGGAGCAGGTGAGGGAGAGGAAGTGGTAGGGCAGGACATGAGCCAGGTGATCAGCAGGTGTCCAGACAACAGGAGGGAAAGCAAGCAAGCGAGCAAGGGCAAGCAAAAACAACTTCCAGGGAGGGCAAAAGTGAAAAGCAGACTAGAGCCTGGTAGTTTGTGACGCAGTTATTTTTTATACCACTCGATTCCTCCCAAGGTCTGTTTCTGACAGAGACCATTGGCACAATGGAACATCCAACTGTAGTCCGTTTGTGGAGACCTTTTGCCACCTGACTGGAGGACCTTTCTAAAGGGCACAGTGCCTTCAGTGGTCTCCTCTTGACTGCCTATTATGTGAAATGGCTGTCAGGTGAAGTCCTCCTAGAGACAGAGCTTTCCTCCATCTTCTCCAAGCTGCCTCCTGCAGTAGCTCTTGTGCAGCTTCTCCCCCACATACCTCAGTAATTTCAATGTTGAGATGGAAATCAACATTAAATTGGCTCCCCACAAACAGCCAGTTTTGTGGGGAATGAACAATTAGTCCATTTTGTGAGTTTTTGGATTTTTTGGGGGGGCGTTTTGTTTTTGTTTCAGTTTTGTTTGTATGTTTGTTTCTGTTTTTTCTGTTTTTTGACTGCAGGTAAACCATGAATGTTGTTTTATTTTTTAAATAAGGGATTCATTTAGGTAATTTATTTTTCTCTAAAATAATAGCAGTAGCTTATTTTTCTGTCATACACTGCAGCTGTCATGTGTAGCTCTTACCTTTAGAGAGGCATGGTTTTCAGCTCTCAGAGATATGTTTATGACAAAATGTAATGCTGTAAAGCAGAATGTGTGTAAGCTGTCGTGTACATCTACTTTAACACATACTGACTCTTCAAAAATGAAGTAGGATGGTTTAATACAGCTAGTAATCAAACACAATAGATTGAATATTATAGATGTTTACTATCAAATGTCTAAATCTTTTAAGTATTCAAATAAAAGCAGGCTGATTTTGAGTGCTAACACTAAATTCTTCCAACTATCTTGTGAAATATCTAGGATTCTGTGACACCTAGAATCCATGAAAGGGTAACTAAGAAATGCATTGAAGGTTCTGCATTTATCTTAAACTCTAACTTTTCTATGAAATTAGTCTTATAATTATTTCTGAGCACCTGGTTCTGACTGTTTTGCTGAAGTATAAGTGCATAATTGAAAGTGAGTAAATAGATGGATACTGGAGGTAACGTACATAAAGTAAAATGGTTGTTTTGGAGAATATTTAATGCTAGATCCCACAAAGAAAACAAAATTCAGAAAACAAGAGAGAAAAAAGGTACTGTTTTGAACAACATATTGATTTTTTTTTTCACAATTTTCGTGTAATATTATCACTAAAGGACACTAAATGATTTGCACAACCACTCTCAGTGTCAGAACAAAACCCGTGACTTTATTTTCTGACTCCGGTATTTATAGATTCTTGACAATGACCAGGGATTGGATAATTAAGTTATCATCTTCCCAATCACACTGGTCATGAGAAATGTCCATCAAAAAATGTTTCTTAGCAGGAATGCGATAAACAACTTATGTTTACAGGACATTCATGGGAAAGTAACAAAAACTATGAAAACATTATCAAAAGGTTTAATTTTCAGGCCAACACGATATCACATTTTTTAATTTGGAGCAAAATAGAAATAATTTCTCTGTGTGTCTGTGTGTGCATGTGTCTGCATGTACATTTAAGGAAGGAAAAGTAATGGTAAAAAATTGGAAAATGTAAGTTTATTGTTACACTATTACGTACTTGAAGTTCATACAACTTCTTATGAAAGTCTCCACGTCTCCACATTTAGTGTGTTTGAAAACCCAGTTTCATAAAACATGAAAAATATGTCAATCTACATGTTTCCTTTGATCCTTTTTTGTGCATATGCTTTATATGTTTTATCTGATTTAACTGTAGACCACAAATCCTCAGAAGCAAACACAGTTTCCCCAGTGTCTAAAATATTTTGGAAGTTGCAGAGTTATTGATTAAAAAAATTGTAATATATGCAGTTAAATATTCCTCCTTATCAATGTTCTGTCACACATATAATTTGTCAAAACCTCTGGAATATTCTCAAAAGTAATCCATGTTTATTAAAATGAACTGTGAATTTACAAATAAAATATGTTGGTTTTTGTCTTCAGAATCCAGGGTTGTTTGTTTTTTTTTCCTGTAGGAAACAAAGGCCCACATGACCATGAAATAAAATGGTCTTACAATCCATTGAATTTTCATTAATATGCTTGTTCATTTCTATTATATCTTAGCTGGTTTATTTAAAATACCCATTTAAAAGAATTTAATTCAAGCACAATATTCCAGGAGGCTCATTTATATACTTTTTTCTTACTGAAGAAATATCTACAATTTTGATTTTGGTTCCTGGTCATGTAGAATTTTTTATTATAAAGGAGATCTCATGAGCCAAACATTGGTGGAAAAATCTATTCTTCCTGACTGAAAACATATAACTTAACCAGCGCTCATTCTCTAAATCTTTTGAAATTATTTATACCTACAACAAAATGTTTTTGCCTTGCTTAAAATTTGAAAGCAGGGCTGCTGCTTACTTCTACTTACTAACAAACTTTGGATCACAGCTTGAGTCATGACTGTCCCTTTGTGCAGACATAAAAGTAGCAAAAAGTCAAATCCTAGAGAAGGTGAAAGATAATGAATGCATGGAGCTTACTGTAAGACAGGTTCACTGACACGAAGAATCTACTCCAGCTATTCCTCTCAAAAGTCGCAAACGTCCATCTTTGCTTTTAGTTTTTCTAGAGCTCTGTTAACTACTTTCATTTTGCTTCCCTATCCAAAGTGGAGGGAAAGAAATGAAGGAGGTGGTAGTAACATAAGAACAAGATCTGGAGGAAGGAAAGCATTTTGTATGAACTTCTTAGCTAAAGGAGAATAATAATAATAATAAATCAAACAGGAGGGATAGAGGGAAATGTTATTTGCAAGTGTTTTAACCTCCTGAAAATGAGAAATGATTGAACACAGAGCTGTTTCTTCTCTGTAACTCTGATAGTTGAATAAACATAAACATATGTATATATGCATATATATTCATAAACAGTGTTAGCTCCATTTTCAGAACACACTTTTAAACCCAAGTTCATTCATGCAACAATGAATGATACTGAAAATAATGCCATTCCACATCTTTGAAGTACTACTTGCTTCAATTTCTTGTAGTGCTTATAATTTTAAAATGTTTTCTACATATTTATCTTTTTATTTTCTAAAAATTAATCAGAAAAGAGAATTAGAAATTTTCTGTGCAGACAGAAGATGGAGGATATGTGACACTGAAATACAAATTGAAACGTTTAACTTTAGAAGAGCAGGGAAAAGCTCAAACCTTGTGATGGGACCACTCTAAACCCACATATATCAGGAGACATATCAGGAGACATGCACACTGGAGTCAGTTAACTTGATATTAACCAAAAAAAGATGAACTCTTTCCAGTGGTGCCCAGTGACAGGACCAGAGGCAATGGGAACAAACACAGGAAGTTCAATCTGAATATGAGGAAACTCTTTTTTACTGAGTGTGACTGAGCACTGGCAAAGGTTGTGGAATCTCCATCTGAGATGACATCCAAAAGCCATCTGGACATGATTTTGGGTAATGAGATCTAGGTGGCCCTGCTTGAGCATGAGGGCTGCGCCAGATGGCCTTCAATCTCAACCATTCTGTCATTCTGTGAGTTTGAACATGTTGAGCCTAACCCACTACTTAACTATCTTACATGGGTCTTCAATGTTTTAAATGGGTCTTAAAATAACACTGTTTCATCTAGATCTTGCATATCTTGATAGCAGCCTCTTGTTCCAGTTCTTGCTGGTCACTGTGAGATAACTCTGGGAGCCAAAACACAGGGGCAAGAGGAAGTATTGAGGTGAAGCCAGGACATTTGACAACACAGAGAAGAGGGCAGATCACAAACCTCCCTACAGAAGATTTTTCCAAAGGAAATCAGCTAACATACAGACATTTGCCATTTTTCATGAAATATGGACTAGCTCCAACACAGATATCTGGAGTCTAACCTGTCCCATGTTTCACTGGACATAGGGCTGTTTAGACTACAAAATTTCTAAAGAGTGGACTTAAACAAAGTTTTGTGCTTGTGTACTTAGCAAAAAGATTAAATGTGTATTTCATTGTCCTGTTTGCAAATTACATACCCATGTGAAAATGAAACTGAAAAATTAGAGTGAACTTCTAAAGTTTGATAAAGAAAATAAAAAAATATTGCTTTTGTTTCACTTTTTTTTCACTTTCCAACAATAAGAGTGAGCTGCTTAGTCTTTTTCATGGGTAAATATTTTGATAAAACTAACAAAGGAAGAAGATAATGCATGAAGAAATATTTGAAATGTTTTGAAATTGTAATTTTCTTGTACACATGAATGCCATAACTAAAAAAGTCATATGATTTAATTGCATGCATCTAAGTAAACTTAATGCAATGTAAGTGCAAGGAATATAATTTACAGATATACTTCTGAAGAAAGCACTTTTTTGCTACAAATGCTGCAAAAGGTTTTCATAAATTATTTGGTTATTCAACTTAAAGTTTTACATATAGATTTGTCCTATATCAAAGATACTTTTAAGTCAACAGATGTAGACTGCATTTACTATGACACCTGACTCCATCTTAATAGCATAAAATAAAGAGATTAAATAACCAAAGCAGTTTTCAGCAGACTGGAACATATTGATTGAGAATATGTTAATTTGCTATGTCTGCAATGTCTGTGTCAGACTAAAGAATTAATATAATAAAAGTCATATTGGTAATACATGTATGTGGGAGGCAAAGCTGTATGAAGTTAGTAGAGAGAAAGAGGTGTTAGTTCTAAACTGAAAACATTGTGAATGAAAAATGGTTTGTCTGCAATGTGCAATTGCACACTTAAAAACTTTTGTCCATCAATGATTATATTCACTTATATTCATTATATATATTTCGGTTTTTATTTCTTCATTTTTACATTCAGTTTGACTATCAACTATTAAAATCTTCATATAAACAGGTTTTGAAAAGTAAGCTTTTGCATAACAGCAGACCAGTGAACAACAGAAGACTTTAGGACTCATTGTCCAGGATTAGAAACCAGAAGAGAAAGCTGAACAAACAGTAAGACTATATTGTAATAAATATATAAATATATGTAAATAAATATAATGCCCTAATGTGCACTATTTATCTTGTTTGGTTTGGAAGGATGGTGAGCCAGCCTGTATGAAATGAGATTGACTTTGCCAGAGATATCCCAGTTTTGTGTCTTATGATAAGGAATATGAAGAAAAGTGTGACACATTTAGAAACTTACAACAGCTATAAATATAGTTATTCCTAAACTTAGCCATGTATTTGATGGGATTTTAATACTAGGAGAGATCTTTTTACTGAAGTCCTCTAGCTGCTTTTGACTGATTGACTGACTGCTTCTTTTCTGTGTAAATTGTTACAATTCCTCCTGTGTGTTCCTTATTTTTCTCCAGAATAATTAGCTTTGGAAATAATTTAAACATAAATCTCAGAAGGAGACCTTCCACTCTATCTGTCTTTCTATTTCATGGGGCTGAAACCTGAAGTCTCATACAATTTCTTTTACTATAACTAGAAATTTGCCAAGAATATCACAACTAAGAACATTCAAGCCTAGGCAAAACATGTCTTACATTGCACAGGAGATAGGGGAGTTGGAAATCTAATCTGTAGTTTTTATACATTATGGACATTCATGGCAGTGATGAAAAAATACTTTTTTTTCCCAATTTTAGAATGTTATTCCCCGCAACAAATTCCTTCAGGTTGTTGGGAAGGCTTAGAGATAGTTGATTGTTTCTACTTTATTGTTTTGCATAAAATTGCTAAGTTTTAACATTTTGCAGGTCGAGAATAAAAATAAGGCAGCAAGTGATAAGGGTTATAAAAGTGACTGCATGCATCCATGGACTCTAATACTTTGGACTGTATCATATTAGCAGAGAAACCAAGAGCTATAAAAGGGTTACTTTAGATGACACAGAAGAGTTTAAATTCTGTAGTGCTGTTTTGAACAGACAGTAAGGATTCCTGAGCAAAACTCCAAAGGTATGCATGCTTGTTCACAGTGCTAAATATCCATGAGCCAGATGTCATTTGACTAGTATGTCTGGAAGCAAATAAAGCAAAATACCATGCATGTAGCTGTGAAATGAGATTCAGCGTAGTGAAGTATTTGGGCTAATTAATATTATTTCTTGAGTTGGTTAATTAGCTTTGGGGCAGAATTATATTTGACAGAGGTATGTGGCTGTGATTCTGGAATTAGATAATTTGCTGCCTGCTACTTCATGCCTTATGCTTCACTGAATGATGCAAGCACATCCTGTGCTTCTTGTCATGTGATGCAAGCTATTCATATGGCAGCTATGCTGTACTGACCTTCTTTGCAGAAGGTAAGATCGGATAAACTCTGTTTACTTATATGGTAGGTATGTTTTTTCTATGAAGAAAAGATCCTGGTTTTCTGGAGAAACTTTTCTTCATGTTTATAGGTATTTTTGGTGATCTTTGAAGACCTTTATTATTGAGGATTTTTAATCTGTATTTGGTTTGGGGGTTTTTCTGTGGTTTTTTTTCCTCCTTTCTGTTGTTTTAGAATAACTTATAAACGTTTTTCTACAGCTGAGTGTAAACAGTTTTGATTTACCTTGATATTTGTTTACAAATTTTGCAGACTGGGCTGCAGGTGAGGCTGTCCTAAAACAAATAACTTATATTTTGTGACAGATACAGAGATTCTGCTAAACTATGATGGATATATGATCCATTACTAAGTGAAAATAGTCTGGAAGCCACCATTTTAACAAGAAGTCTGCACTTAACTGACATGAGCCTAGATTAAAAACAGGAGACCTGGATAAGCAGCTTAATGAAGAGGTGCAATTTGAAAGAAATAGAGAGGGTAGCTACATTTGGACAAATGAAAGGATGTGTCCACAGCCTGCATGGTATCACAGACCCTTAAGCAACTATGACCTTAGTTGAATATATTGGGCACATCAAAGTGTGGCACTGTACATCTACCAAATTGATCCTGAAAGTATCTCAGCAGGGTGTTTTATCTCCACAGAATCGTAAAATAATTTAGGTTTGATGGAATACAGCATAATTTAGTTTGGAGTGGGGAACCCTCACTCAGGGCAGAACCAGCTTCAAAGCTGAAAGTATCTTTGAAGTTACATCAAGTTGTTCAGAGCTTGGGGTGAATTTTACTTTGAGTGGTGTCAACCTAGGGACTTAATTCCTGCGATGTGGAGGCACCCTCAGTATCATTGTCTCTGACCTAGGTGCATTAACATGTCTTTTTCTCGGTCTCTTTTGTATCTGTATGCTGTCCTTCCTTCAGGCTTTACTCTCTTTGGGTGAGAGTGAAGGCAGACCAGCTCTTGTTCCTGTGATCTGATAAACAGTATGAGACATTTTATTTGATAAATATGTATTTTACTGTTTTTCTTTGTTCTACAACTCCTACTAGAAAACTACTCTTTTTGCTTTCAATGTCTCCTTTATCCACAAAGTCCTTACTGAGAAATTCTAAGCACAAGAATATCTAGGTCTCTATTTTGGCCAGAAAGGACCTCTCAGTTATGATGCAATCAACATAATGTACTTTAGAATAAAATAACTATGTTCTCTGAGGTATGTTAACAAGAGGAGGTATGTGAGTAAAAAAGCTACCCTAGCTCTCTAGATTTTCTGTAAATACCCAAAACACAAACCCAAAAACCTTGTCTCATACTGCTGAGTGGGAGGACAGCTGGGCACGGGAACACACTATGAAGTCTGACTCCAAAATATATTAGTACCTGTTTTTTGAGACATCAGAGGAACTTAACTATGCCAGAAAAAAAAAAAAGGGATTACACAACTTCTTTCCCTTGAAAGTTCAACTAAGCTGTAATGAATCCTTTTTCTGCTAAAAAAGGAAAAAAGAAAATAAAAAGAGTAAAAAAGAATAAAAGAGTAAATGAGAGAAAAAGAAAAAGAAAAAGAAAAAGAAAAAGAAAAAGAAAAAGAAAAAGAAAAAGAAAAAGAAAAAGAAAAAGAAAAAGAAAAAGAAAAAGAAAAAGAAAAAGAAAAAGAAAAAGAAAAAAGAAAAAGAATCCATTCAACATCAGACACCTCTCAAAGAACATGGAATACTAACAATTCAGTCATCATATTGTTTCCATCAAAGAAAACTCATTAATGTTAGCATTTGAGGGGCAGGTAAAGGTAAGCACTATAACACAAAAAAAAGTGTAGAAATTAGGAAAAAAGTCTATAATAATTTTAATAATACAATTTTGATTAAGACTTTCTTAATAGTAGGAATTTCTTTCCTCCCCTCCTCCTTTTCTCTAATAGACCTGATCTAGAAGAATTTCTTTAGTTAGACTAGTAAGATTTAATTAGAATTAAAATACATTTTTGACTTTACACTTGAGATGAACTTCATTTCTGCCCATAAGTTTTTAAGTATAACATATTCAGTAGTGTTGTTATCCTGCACATATACTAAGCTGAAGTAGATGAGACACATGGTCGGGTAGAGTAGGTAGAGAGACTTTTACAGTGCAGACATCAGTACTGATCTTTAAGAAAAAGGGCCCTTATGAAGGTGGAACTGGAATAAAATAACACTTTTATCAGTTTCAACAGTTTTAAATAGATGTCTCTCCTTTAAGTGCTAATGCAAGATACTTTTTGGCTTCTGTTTGAATTGTTGGCGGAGAATGTGGTGTCATGTTTTTCCTCCCTGCATGTCAGTCTGGTCCTAGCTAAGAAGAACAGAAGGGCCTTTTGGAAAGGGTTTTTAAATAAGCACATCGAAACATATATGTTTGCCAAGAATTAGAAGTGGTTAGAGGGAATAGATGAGACAAAGGAAGAGCTTACTACCTCATTTATAATAGTTGCACTTTACACTTATGTGCTGATTACATAGTTCTAGAACATATTTAGAGACAAATATGAATGTGTGGTTGTGTCTGTGATGATGAAAGCTGTGGGGGCTATATGCTACTTATAAATGACAACTGAAACAAGCAGATCGCAGAAGGTCAGCCACACAATTCTAAAAGATTCTTCATACTTTCTGTGGCACACTTCTACTCTGGGAAAGAAAGATAGATCTTTTTCTTCCCTCTTCAGACTTTTTTTTTTTTTTGGGGGGGTTGGGAGAGGGAGTGGGTATAGGGTGAGTGGGCATTAATGGTAAGATTTAAGCTCTTCAGTTATTTTTTTGAGGAATAGATTGAGTGCTGGTAGCTTGGTGTGCAGCAAGCTGCAGGTTGAGGGTGGGAGCCTGAAGCAAGAGGCAGAGAACACAGAGACCTGTGACACTAGATCAGGGGACTGGACACTCAAAGACATGCCAGGAACCCAGGATTTAGCTAGACTATCACAATTTAGACTGTGAGTGTATAAAAGCCCAGGGTTTCCTCTGTTTGGGGACACTCCTTGGAGGCACCCAGTTCAAGCTATTATGCTGCTCTTGCACCATGATTAAATTAATTTTAAGGATCCAAATGACTGAGACTCTGTTGTGGGAAACCTAGGGTTGAGCTGGTAAGGAGGCTTTGTCTGACTGTGTGTAAGTGGTATGTGTAGGAGTCAAGTGGAGCAGATGTTGGCTCATTGGACCCACTTGATGAAAAGGACCTCAGTTGCCTCTCAGGTGGTGCAAGTGTGACAATCAGAGTGGCTCCTGGGTGGTCAGTCAGGACAGTTTATTAACAAATTGATCCTAGAATCCTGACCATAATGAGAAAAAAATTATTAATGGCTACTATGGACTGTTTGGTGCATCTGAGTGTTAGCTCTTTTCATAAAAATTTTATTTTTTTTCCTGCCACTAATGGGTTAGGTAGGGGCAAATACCAGATGTATATATCTCTTCCTAGTTGAGCTCAATGGCATATTTCTTCCAGGCAAGAATATACTCTTCAATTTATCATCTTTAAAACTGTCCCTAACTTTATTGACATTTTGTACTTTCAGTAGTTGGAGGAGTCCAAAGTTGCCTATATGGAGTTCAAAGCAGGTCAGAATGTAAAGATATGATGTACAGGCAGGTTATCTTTTTTTGTTGTAGTGTTGGTGGTTCATATTTCTCTTTTTTTTGTGTGGAGGTGGAAAAGTGAAAGTGGCTTTTTAGAGATCAGAAATTTTGTCATTTTACCTTGTTGCCCACACACAAAATGTACAATGGAGTAGAAAAGCAAAGAAGAGGACAAACAATAGATGAGTGGGTAGAAGAGGAAAAAACATGTAATGGGGAGAGAGGGATAGAAATCAGAAGGAGAAAATTATGGGTGGTGAAGTATTTTCACAGCTAAAATAGCCTTTTAGATAAAGTTAAATGAGATTTAAAGTAATGAGAAAAGTGGAAAAAAACGATGAAATAATGAACTCTGCACAGGACAGCCAAAAGAACTACACAATTTGCCTGAAGCATTGTTCAAACCCTTTTTGAACTCCGACGGGCTTGGTGCTGTCTCACTTCCCTGGGGAGTCTATTTCAGTGCCCAGCCACCCTCTGGGTGGAAAACCTTTCCTTAATATCCAACATAAACCTCCTCTGACACAGCTTTATATCATTCCCTCGGGTCCTGTCACTGGCCACAAGAGAGAAGAGATCAGAGCCTCTCTCTGCTTCCCCTTGAGAGGAAAATGCAGACTGCAATGAGGTTTCCCATCAGATTCTTCTTCTCCAGGCTGAACAGACCAAGTGCCCTCAGCCACTCCACATACAATTTCCCCTCAAGGCCCTTCATCATCTTCATATCCCTCCTTTAGACACTCTCTGAGAGATTTATATCTTTCTTATATTGTGATGCCCAGAATTGCTCACAATATTCAACACTCTGCCCCAGTGCAGAACAAAGTGGGACAATCCCCTCCCTTGCCAGGCTGGCGATGCTGTGCCTGATGCCCCCCAGGGTACAGTTGACTCTTGGCTGCCAGAGCACTGCTGACTTACATTTGAATTGCCATCAACCAGGACCCCCAGATGCCTTTCCACTGTATTTATTTCGTCTATCATTCCCTAGTGCTTGTCCCAGATGAAGAATCTGGCATTTCACTTTGTTAAACTTCATAAAATTGGTGATTGCTCAACCCTCTAATTAGTCAAATCTCTTTGTGGGCCATCTCTATCTCTGAGGAAATCAGCATCTCCTCCCAAATTAGTATCATCAGCAAACTTAGTAACCCTCCCAGTCCTGTGTCCAAGTCATTTATGAAGGTGTTGAAGAGCACAAGGCCTAAGATGAAGCTCTGCAGAATCCCACTAGTGTCAGGGCACCAGCCTGATGTCACTCCATTGACAATAATCCTTTGTGCCCGACCCATGAGCCAGTTCCTACCCATCACATGATGTGCTTATCCAGCTGTGTGCTGGACATTTTATCCAGAAGGATACTTGAAAGGCAGTATAAAAAGCTTCGTTGAAATCCAGAAAGATTACATCAATTGGTTTCCCTTGATCAACTTGGTGGTTTACCTTATCATAAAAAGGAATTAGGTTTGACAAGCAGAGCTCTCCTCTCATGAAGCCATGCTGGCTGTAACCAATGACTGTACTGTCCTTCAGGTGCTTTTCAATACCTCCTAGAATAATCTAATTATAAATAATAACTTTACCAGGCACTGAAGTGAGATTGAGAAGCCATGGTCATCTTTCTTGTCCTTATTGAAAACTGGGACAATGGTAGCTAGCATCCTGTTAACTAGGACCTCCACAGATTCTGAAGACTAGCAAAAAATCAGCAGGAGAGACTTTGCAATTACATCATCTAGTTCTTTTAGTATGCTTGGATGAACCCCATCAGACTCCATAAATTTATAGGGATTCAGCTGGAGCAGTAGATCCGTCACAACTTCAGGGTCAACTGTCAGTTTATCTTTCTGACAACCATGGTCCTCCAGCTTAGAGCACTTGGATCTCCTTCACTTGTCATCAATACTGAAGACAGAGGTAAAGAATGAGTTAAACATCTCTGCCTTGTTTGTATTCTGTTTGGGAGGTGACCATTCTGATCCTGGCACAGGCTAGTGTTATTTCAGCACTGCCTTTTGCTATTAACTTATTTTAAACAAACTCCTTTTATTGTCCCCCACAGTTCTGGCCAGCTTCAACTCCACATGAATTTTCTCCCTACGGTGGCAAGCAGCATCTCTGTATTGCTTCCCCTGGGCATACATCTTGCTTTTTTGCCTTATCTCCTGTAAAGACAAGCTGGTCTTCTGCCTCAGCTACTTGACTTCTGACATTTAGGATTTTCCTGCTCCTGTGCTTGAAACATGACCAGCAATTGAGGACTGCCGCATATTTAAAAGTATTTTATCAGGGGACCTTGCTCACTAGCTCCCTGAGCTGCCTGAAGTCTGGTCTCCTCATGTGCAAGGTTGAAGTTTTGCTAGCAGTTTTCCTCCTGTTAACAGAGATTTTAATCCTGACTGCTTTGTGATTGCTGTAGCCAAGATGGCCACCAGCTCACCCTGTTATCATGCAATAAATCAAAGAGGACTTCTTTCTTAGTCAGCTCCCCTACTATGTGCACCATGAAGTTCTCATACAGGTGTTTTAGGAGTCTTCTGGATCTGTTTGTTCCAGCTGTGTGGAGTTCCCAGTTAACATCCAGCAAGTTGAAGTCCCCTATAAGGACAAGGGTAGTTTATTTAAAGATATCCTTTTGTTCTTTGAAGAATAATTTAAAAATGTCTTCATCCTGTCTAGGTAGTCCACAGTAAACTCCCACAATGACATCTTCATTATTTGTTCGTCCCCTAGTCCTTACCCAAAGGCTCTCAACCATGCCATCACCAAATATAAGCAACATTCCAGTCCTTCCATGGCATACAACACCAACTCCTGGCCTTGCCTACCCTGTTTATCCATCCTGGAGAGGCTGTAACTCTCCAACATGGCACTTCAGTTAAAGGTCTCATCCCACCAGTTTTAACTTGTGCCAATGACTTCGAATCTCTGGGACTGGTATAAAGCTTTGAGGTCACTGTTGGTTCCTCATGCTCCACACATTGGTGTGGAAACATTTCAGATGTGGTTTATTGCATCCGACACCTCATGGAGCAGACTGAGAGAACCCACTGCTGCTCAGTTCTTTAATTTTTGCTGTGCCATACAATTACTTATCACTTGCAAGCCTTTTTCCCTTCCAAGTTCTGTATATCTGGTAGCTTAGCCATGGATGCTGGGGTAAAAGGAAGTGAAAAAGGTAGGAAATACAACCTCGTATATCAGAGTAGCTGTGCATTGAAGATTATTCTATTGCAAAAATAAAACCAGATAATTTTCTCTCTCCCTTGCTGATACGCTCAGGTGTTGATTTTCCTTTCAGTGTGAATGTTTCTCTGAAACCTGCAACTGTGATTCCATGCATGCTCAGAATTCAGGCATGGCCTAGGCACTGCACAGCTTCTGGTTAAAGGTTTCTGGAGCTCAGAAAAAGGCAGAACAGTATGTTTCTCCTAAAGGACACATTTCACAGATACAATCAGAGTATGCTGAACAGATGGTGCTTAACATGCGCTTTCAGGAAATCCATGCTTAGGAGTAGCGGTCTGTGATATAGGACTGAATGTCAGCTAGAAACGAGTGCATTAGGTAAGCTCTGAGACCCTATATTTAGTTTTATCTGAAAGGAATGAACTTTTATCTGAAAGGAATTCAGTTTATGCCCTCTGAGACTGTTCCACAATGTGTACCAAGGTGTGGTAGATAAATTGTGAAGCTTTGCTTTGCAAGAGCTGAATTAAAGTTCTGATATAAAGGCAACTTCACTCTCCAAGTAATAATTTCTGATTATCACTCCTTCATTCTGTGCATAAATTGTAGGTTTTAGATCTCTAATGCACCCACAGTCCTGTGTTGTGAACCTACATTCCAGTAGGAGGATCAGAGGGAGACTGGATTTTAGAGATGTGCTTAGTATTTCGTGAATGAGATATTAGAAATTTCCCATTCAAATTCTTTAATTGTTTTTCCACAGCAAATGTTTTAAAGCAATCTAGAAAACCAGCTCTGCAATATTATTTCTTTTTGAGATCCGCTACAGGAAAAAAAAATGCACCACCTAACTTAAACCTTTCCTTGGATCACACCCTCAGTGAAAAAAAAGTCATGTATCTCATGCTTACTGGTAAAATGGTGAAAAATAAGAAATCTCTCTCAGTTTTGATATTAAGTAGTATAAGACTATGTAACTTCCAGATGTTTTCTATTGCATTGAAAATGCAAAATCTATTTTGCATACAAAATAGATGTATTTTATTGCATTGAACAGTACTGTTGTTCCATTAAGCATGGTCACATACATGTGATGCATGTGAAGCAATGTGAACACATAAACTGAAACCATAAAAACTCTCAGCCATTTTCGTGGACTTTCATTCAGAACTGATGTTACCTAATGCTATTTCTACATTGGAAAAAAATGTTCTGGTAACTGCTTTTTACCTAGGAGTCTACTGTCTTAACAGACAAGACAATAAATAGAAGGTACAAAGGATTAAGAAAGTTTTATAAAATAATGTAGCAAGATAATGAAAAAACAAGAAAGAGAAAACAGATTCTGTTTGTTCTAGTGAATAGGATAAAGTCATTATCCTATTCACTAGATAAATGACATCAATGTGCTCATTGCACAGATAGAAGAGGGTGAACAAAGCAGTGTGGATTAAGAGATGATTTCCTGTTGCTGATAGATGTTCTCTTGAATGAATTTATAAAATCTGTGACAAGATTAAGATTACCTGGATTAAGACTATAAACTATATGGAAGAGAGTGATAATCTAAATGCCATAAGAATTCTAATATTTCATTCTAATAAGGATACAATAAGAATTCTAATGCTACAGCATGGCAGTTACATTTTTTAGATCAACACTGAAGGAGAAAAAAAGATGTTTAAAGGAAAAGAGTGAATACCATACTAATTATAAACTTACAGACCCTCACACTCACACTCCCTCCAAACGAAAATACAGAAAATTGGGGCTTGCTACTGAATCAATGTGTTTGAAAATCAGTGCATCAGTTTAGATAGTTTTTGTAGCTAGTTAATCACGTGAATCATTCTCTGATTTTTGAAGAGATGCAGCTGCCAACCTGTAAAATATCTCTGACTCCATGCATTCAGACACTTCTATGGAAAAATCCCCAATCGTGGAGACACACAATAAAAATGTGATATCTTCTCTAATTAACACAGAAAGGTCACACACATCTGTTTACTTTCACACTTCGGCAGACCTGATAAGCAGAATTAGGCCTATCAGTTTTTCTACTCAAATGTTTTCCTTGACAGTTGAAGGCAATGGCTCTAACTGTATTTACCCAGCATCACCTTCCTTTATGCATTTATTTCCTTGTTTTCTTAGAATTGGACTTAAACTTCTCACTCTGTATTCCTGCACTCAGCCCCTGCAGACGTGTAAGGTTCTGACTCAGTAGTTAGCATGGCTAGCTATGGCAGTCACAGCTCAGTTTTGTGAGACCTGAGAACACAACTGTCAGAAAAGCAAAAGAGTTGTCTGATTTTCCTGGATATTTTTAACTTGGACACTATCTAGGAAGGCAGATGGATAGGAAATGGTGTTCTGTTCTATTCTGTTCTGTTCTGTGAAAAAACATAGTTCTTCACCACCATCCAGGTCATACCAAACTTTGCTTACAAAATCTAAATGCTTTGCTATATATAATTTTATCATTATATTTTCTATGGATTTTTGGGTTTGATTTTTGTTTTTTTTCTGGCCTATTCATAAGGACTATTAGAGTGATACCCTCTTTCAGGAGTTCTAATGAAACTGTAGGTACACTGGGAGCATATCTGATGAGAAAATTGAGGCATCTGTAGGTTTGTGACTATTCCACAGTTAAGGAAAATTGAAAATTAGGACCAAAAGGATAATTCTTTTTAATTTTTATAAAAAACATACCATGTTTGTATAGAAACTATAGTATATGATTGAATGCTAATAAGATGTTGCTGCCAAGCAATTAAGATATTTCTTGTTCTGGACTCGCACCTTTACAGAAAATACATTACTTCCATCACGTCATGGTGATGATGTAGGAAAGTATAATAGGAGTATGAAATCCCCTCCTGCAGTTATAGGAAAATTGTCTCCTCAATGAGAACAACCTGTTTGCACAGAACAAATTGCCAGTGATACTACTAACAGAAAAACAGTCCCATGTATTCTAAAATATCCATGGCCCAATATTATTTGATATATGAATTATTTTACTTAAATCAAAAAGAACTTAGAAAAAGACATTGTAGATCAGAACAACAGAATGTTTAAGAGTCACAATGCTTGCTTATAGATACAGGTATAGGATTTCTAGGTGTTGTCATGTTACACATGGGTGTCTGTAAATATTTTCAGAGAACACCTGTTGTGAATAATGACTAGTTAATACAGGTCTTCAAAAACTGAGAGCAATTTTTTTCATAACTCTAAATAACTTCAAATGTATTAATATTCATAAAATTGCATATGTGTTTTACTTGCAGATATAATTCAAGTATTTACTTCTACAACTGACTTACACAATATATTAGAAAAAAAGCTTTTTCCAGAAAGTATTCATTTTCAGATGAGAAAGGAGATTTATGAGAATGAGCTCATATATCATGATCTTAAGGCATTTCACACAGGAATAAAAAATATAAGTGAAAATTCTAATTTATTCCCACAAGTCATACCCCCCTGCCAGTATAAACTCATAAAGGCTGTATATCAGGAGTGAGATTTCACTCTGCAACCACTATTTTTTGTGTTCATTCAGAAGCTAAGTAGGTGATTCCAAACATTTAAACTTTCTTGAGACTCAGGTGACATCACTGGAGTCAGTACATATATTCTATTCATATAAATATACCTCTATCTCTGCAAGGAGATAGTCACTAAGATTCCCTGTGAAAATGTCCTCAGGAACAAGGAGTAGAAAAAACCTCTCAGATCTTTAAGGAAATCAATGGAATGCAAGAGCTGGCTATCCCCAGGAGCAAGAAATGGGGCAAGGAAGTTAAGAGACTGGTATGCCTGAGTAGGGACCTGCTGGCTAAACTAAAGGGAAATAAGCAAATGCTTGAAGTGCATTCCACAAATGGAAACAAGGACAGGTGACCTTGAAGTGTATAGAGAAGTTCGGTTGTATAGGAGTGGGGAAAGGAAGGCCAAGGCAAAATTGGAACTGAACCTGGCAAGGGATGCAAAGAATAACAAGGTCTTCCACAGGTATGTTAGTCAAAGAAGGTGTACCTGCCTGCTCCCCCTCTTGAACCTTGTTTGGTAGAATAGGAAAAGATAGAACACCAATTGTACAGAGTAGGTTCTTTCAATGCAATCATTAAAACCAACCTCAGATGGTAAAACAATGTGGGCTGCCTGACCTTTCTGATTGTTCACTTGGATTTGCAAGGGGTAGTGAGTTTAGCCCTAGAAGTAGGAGTTCTATTGTGGGACTTGCTTTCAGAGCCAGAAATAAAAAACAGTCCTGTTTTGTTTGTCAAAACATAGAACACAGCATGACATCTTGCATATGCTCTTTCTAGCATATCAATTCCAGTGGTTAGTAGTAGGAAAAGGTAAAGCAATATGTTCTCTTGACTTTATTCAAAATCTTTCTATAGACCATATAGGTTTAGATGATGGCAGGGAGCAAGAGAGACATTGGCCATTAATGAGCCACCACAAACTGCTGGTGGTTTGCATCAGGCTGTGTACAGCACCTGAAATGCAGAAGTCAAACTGCAGCAAAGCCTGATGGTGAGGGCAACAGACTGGAGGTGTTTCTTAACTTATGTGGAATAAGAAAACAGTGCTTTTATGCAGAGCCAAGAGTCTGTTGAAAGCTGGGGTGGGCAGTGGGTACTGGTCCCTGGGCAGGGTGGGGAGTAGTTCCAGGGAGGGCTGGGCAGGGACAGTCAGGGCTGGCAGAGTCCTCAGCACCATAACATTTCTTCATAGACAAGGGCTCAGGAGGATAGCAATGAGTGATCAACACCCCTGATCCCATTTCTTCAGCAGGATGAACATGGTATCGAAGGGAATTCTTAAATTCTCTTTACACTTAAGTCTGCCAGGTCTATTTTTGTACATTGTCTAATATTGTCAGCTTCCCTGCTCTTTATTCATTAAACTGACAATATAGTAATTGAATATGCTATATCCAAGTTTTACTGTGTATGTTAAATTCTTCCTATATAGAACCAGGTTTTTTTCTCTCTTTGGTCAGCTTTGACCGCTTTTTTCTTTCAGTGATCAACTTCAGTTACTTACCAGTTCTTGTATCCCTTTAATGACCAGCTGTTGTTCACTGGTAATTGTATTTTTTTCCCTGGTGCCTCCCTTATATTTCTTCAGCTGCACTTTTAGACTTTCTGATCCCATTTTGCAATTGTACTTCTCAACAGTTAACTTGATAGTGACTGTTTATCTTCAACAGCCTTTGAACTGTGGTTTTCTTGGAAACATAACTTTTTTTTATTAGCACAATGTAGTGACATGTACATCATTGTCTTAGGGTCATTGATCACTTTACAAAATAATAACTCATTAGAATATATGTGTAGATTTAATGCCCTGATAACTACTTGTTATTAACATCTATTTTTAATAGCAGTATCATTGGTGTGTTATTCAGTATACTGTGTGTATATTCAGTTTTACAATAGTAGATAACGATGGTTATTTTATTTTTTTTATAAATCTAAATTAAACTTTAAATTTTGAAAGGGAAGAAAAAGCAAATTTGACATAAATACTGCTGAGTATAATGAATCTGACTAGATCTATGGATTGTTATAAACAGGGCAAGCAATATTCTATAGAACACTTTAGAGAACATCTGCTGTGGAAGAAGAAATGTCTTATTTTTTATTATACTCCTGCTTGCCAGGATTTCTCATTTTAGGCCCATACTACTTTCAGAATGTATCTTGGGAAAAATGATAGACATATTTAACAAGGATATTCTGCAATATCCACTGATGTCACTAGAAAGGCTGTGCCTGGGCATTGGATCAGTCACAGACCTCATTGTGTATGTGCTGCAAAGGTTGGAAGAAATAAAGCAAAGTAGAATAAACAGATAAGGAAAATGCCAAGAATAAGTACAGGTGGTGTGTAGACAACTAGGGTTCAATCTTACAGTCTTTGGCTCAGTAAACATTTAATTCAGATTGAAAAAACTCCAGTAGAAGAGAGTGAGCCAGAAGAAAAATTACCCTAGAGCAAATAAGTGACTGGATGATGTGAAAATTTGTCAGCCTGAATATATTTCCTTGAAGCAAGACGATGAAAACTACCCTTGTAGCTGCAGAATGAATAGACTCTTACAGCATGTAAGGAAGAATATTATGTGAAGCAACATTATTTTTTAAAAAGCTTTTCTGCTAAAATTATGAACAAAAATGAATGCTAAATTGTGCTGGGATCCCCATGCAACTCCATGCACATCACATAAAAATCAAATAATTCATCATGAATAATGCTAGTACTGAGCAAGGAGCAACAAAATAATTTTAAATAATAATTAGCCTGATGCTGTAGCAAGCTCCTTTAGTATTTTGTTAAATTGAGTAGTAAGTTTATACTCCATTTGCCAAATGCACATTACAAACTAAGAATATTATTGTCTTCTAGAATGCAGATATTAATGTAGCCTGACTTGGCCTGAGCACAGCGCATCATATACAGTCCTAAGCTATGCCTCTATGCTTAGGACTTTAAATTTTTTGCTATTTTTATGTAAAGGGCAAGTGAGTTACTTTGTCTATTGCCAGCTTCTGTGAAGGTAATGAGGAACTGTAGCATTAAACTAATATAAAATACTCTGAAAATTGTAAGTGGACATTTCAGTGGCAGCAGGGCACCTAACTTCAAAGCTCTTAGTTTTAAGCAGTTCATCCTTTCATTGACATATAGATTAATCCAACGTGCCCACTTGCACTTTGTGAAACCTAATTTGTTGTAGAAAGCATTCACTTTCTGCTGAGCCCAGCAAAGTAGGCAAAAATGTCCTTTAAACTAGTCCTTTTCTCTTTTCACTTGTACCCCTGGAAATTCTTTGTCTTTTTCTTTTTTCCTTTATGTTACTCTTCCTGTTTCTAAGTATTTGTTTTTACATTCAGAAGCACTGCAAGTGGATAGTCTTTTATTCTTTAAAAAGTGCCTTTTTTGGGGGCTGCACATCGCTGAGAGACACCATGGTTGTTGTAAAATTTGCATGTAATAGCTTTGAGGTTTACAGGCAACAAGAGAGCTAGGGGGCTGCGGGTCAGAACTCAGAGTAAATTCATTAATTCCTTTTTTAACTGGAAGCACCTAAAAAATGTATGAATTTGGCTTCCTGAGCTCAGTTTGCTATATATTGCAGTAAACAATTTTTTTTAATTTTTTAATTTTTTTTGTGTCAAGGATTACTTGCAGCTTTACATATTTAATCCGTAGACAAAAATGTAGAGAGAAAAAGAAAGAATAACATTAAGGGAATAACTTATCTAACAGATGCTGTGCTGTGTGTCACAATTGTTGCTATCCTAGAAAGAGATCATCTTAATACCCCGGCATTGCAGTCAATACAAGTGTTGGTAACAGCAGCTATACTCACATATACACATAAGTATATGGGGATGCTCTGGAGTCTACCCAAGTGTGATGGTTTGACACAAATTATTTCAGCTGCACAGAAAGCATCTCACTGGTATTTTGGGGGTAGGTTCATAGAATATGTTCAGTTAATTACCCATTCTTCCATCTCCTCCAAGGCAATTTTATATACATATATGAGTACCAGCTGCTGTGGCAAGCACAGCAGGGTCTTAGGAGGAGGTTAACCAATATACATGTATTGGGTCTAGGCTGTTTTCATAACACAGGGAGAAAATACACAAATGATTTAAGAAGTAATATAGCCAAATCCATGAGGTTCTGCAGCCAAGCCTTATAAACTTCAGGGTGACATTCTGCCCTGTTAATCAATTGGCTTAGATTAGTGGCAGTTTAGTGATTTTAATGTCTTGGTCCACTGAAGAATGTAGACATAACCGAAGATGGAAAAAATGTGATAAAACTTGTACTAAACACAAATGATTATTTAAATAATTAGTTAGAAGATCTCAAACACTAAGTTAGTGCATTTCAGTTTCATAGCTCTAGAATGAACATAGCCAGTATTGTGTTATGTATTTAATGGTACTGTGCAGTGGAAAAATCTATTAAAATGAAAAGTTGACTTCAGGCCATTGGGCCAATGAAGGAGAAAATCTTATCAGTGTCAATAATAAAAAAAAATAAATAAAAAATTCAAATTTTAAAAGAATGTACTATTTTTGTTTTTTAACTATTTCTCTATCCAAGTGTCTTTTCTTTTATTGGTAGTAGTCCATAACAGGGATTACTACAGATAGCAAGAAGTCCCCTTTGAAAGACATAGGTGATTCTATATTAGAAAACCCGTGGTGACTCCCACTATTTTTGAAAAATAAGTGTGAGCCCAAGTCAGTAATTGCTTCAAACCCATCTAATAGCCTTATTATCTGGGAAAAAAAATATAAAATGTAGATTCCAGAGTGGGCCAAGTGACCTACAACACAATGTGAATCTGGCCTTCCTTAAGAATAAATGTTACATATTAAGCATAATCAAGAAATAAGAACTGGAATGGGTAACTGGAAATTGTAAGGCGATTCATTGACAGCAGTAATACAGATAACATCTTCTGTCAATATCTGAAATTGGAGAATGAGAAGACAAAATAATTTTTTCTGAAAGAAATATGTGCATGAGGTGGAAGAAATATGGGCTATTAATCTTGTCCCTGCAAATGTTAACACAGATATAAGCACAGTATTTCATTAGTTTAGGATGATATGGTTTTGTTGTTTGTTGCCCATTTGAGAATGTGTATCTGAGACAAATTTAGTGCCAAGTTTAGTATTTTTTGGCTTTTAAATAGCATTTTAATGTGTGGTGGTTTTGTCTGGCATAGAGTTAAATTTTTTTCATAGTAGCTAATAGAGGGCTGTGTTTTGGATTTGTGAAGAAAACAGTGTTGATAAGACAGGGATATTTTTGTTTCTCTTATGCAGTGCTGTCAAAGTTTCAAGGCCCTGTTTGTCTGTCACACTGCCCCATCAGTGAGGAGGCTGGGAGTCCACAAAAAGCTGGGATGTGACACAGCTGGAGCAGCTGACCCTCAGTGATCAAAGGGCTATTCCCTACCCTATGGAATCAGGAACAGCATATTCCATATTCATTGCACCTCAAATACTGTGTTGCACCTCGAGTACTGCATCCAGTTCTGTGCCCCTCACTACAATAAAGTTATTGAGGTGCTGGAGTGAATCCAAAGAAAGGTGATGAATCTGATAAAGGCTCTGGAGCACAAGTCAGAAGCAGTTTGCCTGGAAGGTCATTAAAGAGCAGCACATCTTGGGAGAATGGCTTTGACATCTAGAAGTACACTTCGATTTCTCTATGCCTGCATTCCTAAATTTTAACCCCCAGACTAAATGGCTCCAATGAGTTTCCTATTTGGAGAGGGAATAATTTTAAGCTCTGATACAAAGAAATTTCTATCTTCATTAAGTGATGTTGCCGTGTCATACAGCAAGTATCTAGTATTGCACTATCATATTATTTTCTGAGTTCACTTAGTGGGGATTATTTTGAATTTTGATTCCAGGAACAAGTAAACTTCCAATCATAGCTGACAGTTAATGAAGAGAGAAACTGTCTAAATAAAAACTGATAGTTCAAATGTGAAGAAATTAATCTCCTTATTGAGTTAGTTAGAAGAAAAATAACAATGATTTATAAAACTGTGAAAATTTTCAACTTCCTTCTTTGTCAGTTTGCTTAAAAATTTGCTTTCATTTGTATATACTTTACAGTTTGGACTTTGTTGTAATGAAACAAGTTTTTCTTCAGCTGCGCAAATGAAGAATGAAAAAATAAAAATCAATGTCTTGCCATTTCCATTATTGCTGAGATAGACTCTTGAAAATGTCATGCCTATTTCAAAATTCAGCCATTCTATTTCTGACCATTCTTGATTTTCACTGTAGCTAGCTAATGAATTTCTCCTATTTCCATCACCATAAAAGAAAACTCACTGACTTCAAACCAAGCAAAATATCTAACAAAAATATGCAGATGATAGTAGAAAAAAAATAATTTGTGAGGTGTTTTCCTGTATTTAAAATGCCCTAAATAATTCTGTGAAATCTCTTTTTACTGCTGTTTTGTGTCTTGAAGGTCAAGATGACAACAGAAACGTGTGAAAAATAAAAAAAATCCAGACCTACAGAATGGGATTTTCAAAAGGACTCAATAATGCTAACTTTGGTCTTGTTGAAGTCAAAGGAACTTCAATATTGATCCTAGTAGGAAACTAGTAAAGATTTTAGAAACTCTTATGATTCTTGAGCAATTATAACTTCGATACAATGGTATCACATAGGCCTCTAATCTATTGTAATTTTGAAGTGTACTGAGGTTTTCCAGACAAAACTATTTTATTTTTCTCTACACAGTTCAGAGACTTATTAATTCTTCTAGGTATTTTTTACCATTAAAAAAATGAACACAATGTCTGAGTCATTAGAAATCTCATCCTCTCAGATTTTGCATAACTTAAGCACCTAAGAATACTTATGACCACTGAGATTCTTAAGTGTCATGCAAAACTAAGTCTCAGGACATCACAAAAAAGTTGCTCAAATGAATTAAGAGGCTCAGAAAACCCTGAACAAATTAGGAAATCTTTTCTATCCACATTCCCTTGCATTATTTTATACGCATATCTCTAACTCACCAAATTTTCGGTAGACAGAATTGAACAATAGCAATTCCTTATTCAGCCTGTAAACCTTCTTATTATAGATTAAGAAAAGTTGTGAATAATTTTTGTTGTTTGCTTAGCCTAGCTAAAGCACATCAGTGAATATTCAAATGCATACATCAGTAACAACTTTTGATAGAAATTCAATTCAATTTGTTTGGAAGCCACTACTATTAACTGTTCCTCCAAAGGCAGTTTTCCAATTCTTCTTGAAGCTGTCATGGAGGACTAGGTGGCTGTTAATGGCAGACCTCTGCTAATAAGGAAGAAATTATTTTTAGCTAAATAGCATTTTCATTAGAAGATCATTTTTTAAACCACTAGTAAGTACAGATGTAAGAGATAGGAAACACCCAATACAAAATTTCTTGTAACAGCTGTCCTTCAGTCTTTAATATTGTCCTGACTCAATCTGCTTCATCAATGCCTTATGCTATTTTTTTTAAGTTCTGTGCTTTGAAAAAGAATATATTGAATGAATACATGTTATTTTTTGCTATTTTATCATATTAAAGTTTAGATATTTCAGCTGAGATTAAGGATCTGTTGTACTCTAGCACCTACTGTGCAGATATGTAAAAGACCTCATGCACAGCTTCTGTAATGTAAATTGAATTCAAAGGAAAAATAGAAGCTGATTCCTCCCTCTTGTAAATTAGGAACAAAAATCTATGGCTTTTTGAATGTCATACAAAAAAACAGATTTTTTGTGCAGAAATGCAGGTAGATCATAATCTTCTGAGGAAAGCTAATCAAAATGCAAAGTTTCCGAATTTCACCTGTGAAGCATACAAATACGTAGTACGAGATATGTATTGACATTTCATGATGTGACATTGCTTCTACATATACAGTTTCTTTTAATAGTAATGCATTTTAAATAAAAAATTTTATATAAAAATATTTTGTGTCTCAGCTGTCTACACATCATGAAACTTACGAAAATATTAATTTCACTGAACATCAATTTAGGATCTGCAGCTGCATAATCTTTTTAGAGTTATTAATCTTTTAAAGCCATCCTAGGACTACCAGTTTTTGTGACTGTACAACTTCACAAGAAGAAGAAGACATATGCCATACTTTCAACCAGCCCTGGCTGGCTAGGAATGCTGAATTTTGGGTTCCTAAGATTACTTAAATTACTTAGTTTTCCCAAAGAATACCTGACTGCCCCAGAATTATGGACCCTGGAGCCCTGGCATGTCCCAAGCGACATAAAAGTGAGAGAACTCAAATGCTGAGGGCTTTTTTTGTTTGTTTGTTTGTCTCTGGTCTTTTTTTGGGATTTTTTGATTGGTTGGTTGGTTGGGTGGGTTTTTTGGTTTTTTTGGGTTTTTTTGGGTTTTGTTGTTTGTTTTTTGTACTGGTTTTTATCTTGTTTTTCCTCTAACCAGAAGAAAGGATTTCATTTTATATGCTCTCACCCACTACCTTTGACAATACAACAGATAATTTGGGAATGAAAATAAAATACTATGACATTTCTTAACTTTTCTCTAGAATGTGTTACTAGCATCCAACTGGATTAGCATACCATCATGTCTGATGTTCAGCTGCTAAAAATGTTACAGTCCTGGCTTGTTCAAATTACTATTCAATCAGTTTGTCAAGAGTGGAATATATCAGTGCAAGTGAGGCTAGTAAAATAAATTATGTGCTTTAATTTTCATCTCTTACCATGTCTCTACAGAGAGATAAGATCCTTTGAGTTTTCTAAGTTGTCTGGATCCATACTCATTGAAGCATGAAAGACATATATCTGGGTTAGTGTAGTGCTGTGAAGTGCAGTTTATCTACGTCTAGAAGCAGGACATGAACAATTCACACACTACTAAGAGACATGACCTACTGGCTTGACCATACAAGAGTAGATATTTAGCTTCCTACAAAAAATTGATCATATCAAGCAGACTCAGAATATGGGCAGAAAAGTATGAATATGTTTCAACCCTACCTTCTAACTATGTATTTATATGTTCTGTTGTCTTGTAACATCCTTTATAGCTCACATAAAATATTTATTTTCTTCTTTATAATATAGCTATTTTTTTGTCCTTACATTTATTAAAGGTTTGTCTAGTTTCAAGGAGAGGAAGAGCAGGAAGACATTCTGTGGAATTCTTCCTTCTTGTCTTTCCTGAATGTCCCAGACACTGAGGGGGAAAAGGTTTGAGGTATTCTGTATTTCATGATCAGAAAGTAAAGCTGCAGAAATTATCTATGAAGGACAATAGAGAGACAACAAATGAAGGACAATAGACAGACAACAAATGCATCCAAATTAAATTTTGGAAAAGAGTGCCTCAGTTCAAAACATAGATCTTTAAAACTTCAACCTCCAGGGGAAACCTGGGTATTCTGCATGCCCTTAGATGTTGTAGGAAGGTGAAATTTCTGTATCAAATTTTCATAGTACCTTAAGCTCCGGTTTTGAATTTGGCTACAAGTGCTTCAGTCCTGCCCTGGGCTATTCAGTTTGGGATGCAGTAATACCCAATCCTGATCAGACTGCAGGATTGTCCCAGTGGAGTTTGGATAAGGGAAGGTGGTGAGGCAGCTTCACCCTCTAGCTATGGCTGTTCCACTGATGTGAGAGCATAAACTGTAGGATTCATTGTGAGTGTAATAATCTCCCTTGCTTAGGAAACACAACTCTTCCTCTTTTGATGTTCCTCATCGGATAGAACTTCTCATAAATAAAGCAGTAATGCCCTGGGCTTCCTTTAAAATAATAGTATGAGTAAAACTCTTATTGCCTCTTATTTCCTCCCTACTCAAAGGTCTAGTTGTTCTTTTCCTTATGTGAAATGACCCATGTAAAATTGTTGTCACAATAACTAAAATTTCTAAGAGAATGGGATATCAGTGTATGACTGTCTCAGTAAATCGAGAATTTAACCCCTGCTCTTCATGACTGTTTGTATTTGAGGGAAGTGTGTAGTTTATTTTTGATTTTTTGGATTTTTTTAGTTTGTTTTGGGTTTGTTTTGTCTCTGGGTTTCGGTTGTTGGTTTGTTTAATTGTTTGTAGGGGGTTTTGGTAATTTATTTTGTTCTCTCTTTTTATAATGGTTAATTCTCCTTTCACCTTGTATAATACCTAAGTCACAAGAGACACAAAATTATTTACATTTGGTAAATTCCAAAATCAGGATGGGTGTTAAAGAGCTCTTAGACAAATAAAGATGCTAGAATAATTTAAAAAAAACTGAAACAGTAAAAGGTGCGAAATGAAGATTAGAAAAATATTTTTTTCCTCATGAGAAAATATGTTTTAATTATAATGTGATGGTTAGATAATGTTGCAATGAGTTCATAAAACATTTTGGAAAATACCATATTGTGATATAGGAAAGTCTGAATTCAATAATATGATGCATATATGAGTGTCTATGCCATACTCATTTTAAGTCCCTGAGGATATTAAATACAAATTTGAGGTTTCTGGGGATAATGTGAAAGAAAATGAGATCAAGCAGTGCTTAGGCAGTTCACAGAAGTGCTGACCTTCTTTCTTGGTTCCTGAGTGCTCTGTAGGTGCTGTGACTGAAGATGTACATTCTTACTTAATATACATGTCTTCTAGATTTTAATTATGCATTGCATTTTATGCTGTCCGTAATGAAAATCGCAGAAGCATTTTTCTGCCGTTAAGCAACTGCTGTCCCTCCACCGGAGTTTAGCTAATGGCAGGCATCTATATCTATACAGGATATGAGATGTCAAATTTAACAAGTTGAATAGGACACATTCAGAAAAAAATGGTTCCATCTTTTCACTTTTATAGCTCCTCCCCTACTGTTAGCAGAAGCCTCTGAAATAATACCACTAAAGAATAATGGGAGCTGCTATAAAAACCATAAAGCTATTAAAAAAGCAACAATCCTAAAATAAAGTTATTCCTGAGTGCACAAAAGCAGCTGCTGTATTGATGCTTGAAATCAATTACTATACTAGAAGGCATCCTCTCCTCTTGAAGAACCTATTATTTTCAAACATAATGCAGAGTCACAGCAGGTGTCATAGTACTGGGCTGTGCACACTGCATCTCAACCAGATACAAAGAGTCTTAAACAGGCTAGAGTCTGTGTGTATTCTACATTAAAATAAAATAAAAAATCCTTACATCACTATTCTAAACTGTTTTACCACATTTGATTTGGGGATCATGACATTCATTGCTAATATAAAATCCATCGTTATGCAGGTCCTTGAAGTGTTTAAAGCAATGCACCAGCATAAACAGAACAAGTGGCATTTACTTTCAATGGTATTTACTAAATGGTAATATTATAATTAATATACTAAACATATATAATTGTATATTATAATTATATAATATAATTATAATATACTGAATATAATAAATACGAAATGGTATTTACTTTCAATGGCTAGTTTTTGTGTTTCTAGGAATTTTTATACTCTTAATTGATATATATGCTTAAATAAATATACTATGTATCAAAATGTCACTAATCAGAATTTTGCAAATCTATGATGGTTTTGACATACAATGCAAAAAGTAGGTATCCCAAAGAGATTTACTATGAGATATTATTAAAGGGTTTAATTTTACTTATATTTTTCATTGTATGATAATTATGCAAAATAATTTTGCCATATATTAGCTGTTTTGTTTTGAAATCATAACTTATTAAACTAATTTGAAAAAAAGAATGTAACTAATCTTTGAAACATTTAAATGATACTATATACATATTTATAGCCTTACTAAATAAGATTGCATGAGAATATTAAATATTTGAATAGGTTTCAATATTTGAAATTTTAATAATTTTTATTTGGTCTCATAGTTCCAATGAAATATTTATGTTTGTGCATATATATATATGTATGTGTGCATGTGTATATGCACAGAAATATTATTACATATTTATTAAAATATGTCAGGGTCATCAGACTGCACCAGTATTGAAAAAACATGTAATGATCCATTTTGGGGGTTAATATTCTATGCAAGAAATAAGCTCCATGTCTTTTTCCAGTGGTATGATGCACAGCTATTAGAACCTTTGGATGTTCTAAATTAATTTTAGGACCATTGGTCCTAAAACTACAACAATATTAGTATCAGAAATGTTACTATAGATGATTAAAAAGATTCTGAAATATAACTCTGTGATTTTAATTTTCCCCTGATTCTTATAGGCTTAAACTAAGGAGTTCAGACTTGTCAACAAAAGAACTGTCACTAGACACACTGTCTAAGGAAGAAAATTTTAAGAAAGAAAACAAGAAGGAAGGAACCCACTGAGTACAGTTTCAAATAAGTGACTTTTTCCTAATTGTTATCTAATGCATCAAACAGACGTTTTTACTACAAGTGGTAGCTAATTATTATGTATTTGCTTGTTAAGATATTAACATGAAATAGTATTTTAGTCTATATGAATGCAATAGAATGTATAAGATATTTGACAGGAATGTCTGTAAATACAATATCCTTTAAAATGTGAACCATGATGTACATTTGCAGCCATTTATTTAATAGTTATACACTAGCTAAGTAATTTAGGTACTAATTTAGTACCTAAATTTTTGGTATTTCTGAAAGAAGACCCTTTCTTCCTTGTGCCCATACATACCACACCTGCTTAAAATAAATTACTGTAAGCACAAGAAATTATTTTATCACAGTTTAAAGAAAAATGTTAAGTAGCTACAACAATCATGACACTGTGGAGTTTGAGATCAGCTGAGCACACTGGTAGTTCATACTAAGACAAAGATTTTAGATTTTAGAATAGTAAACTTCAACTAGTAAACTTCAACTCCCTCTCCAGCTGAGGGAGATAAAGGCTTTCATGATGTAATTTAATTTGTAATTTAATGCATAATTTTAATTTAATTTGACATAATTTGTATGTCAGTGTTTTAGTTTCAGTCTTAAGATGCTTTGGAAAGCCATATATTATTTATTTATTGGAGTGATTATTTTTTAAAAAAAATTAAGACAGAGTTTCAAATTTATCTGTTTCATTTGTTTTTCAGAAATATATCACTATTATATACAAATTTTCATGTTTTCAACCTTAACCAAGATCTCATTGATTGGAATCATGACTAATTATGACAGTGAGTGTGGACTAAGCTGCACCAAACTCTACTTTTGTCTTCACAGGAAACTATCTGGGATGAAGTCAAGACTATTCTCATTGCTATTCTCAAACACCTCTCTGTAAAGAAATAAGGAATTGAGGATTCTGGCTTTTTATCATTGAATTTCCACATTGTTGCTGCAATACCAACTTATCACTTTTATTTTTCTTTCTGCCTTTCCTGATTTTATTTAAAGAAGAAATGTTCACACACACATGATAGATTTAACAGTAAAATTTTACTTACACTTTTACAAGAAATAACTACAGGTTTAGTAACTTGGATGAAACTTTAGATAGCTACACCGGCAAACAAGAAAAAAAATTTGCTTTTTGTTCCAATTGGAAGAGATTACTCACAGAAGATTTATTTCTCCAAGATTTCTCACAACATTGATCCTACTTTCTATGCCTCATCCATTCCTAATCTATTTCTGTATTCACTTCATTGATGTCATGCTTGTAACTGCACTTTGTGTAAGATCAGAAAGCCAGTAGTGTTTGCTTGCCTACACCATTCCTCTCAGAAATAGGTATATATTACATTTTATGTACCTCATGATATTAAACTATTCTAGTCAAAGTGGAAGTCTTTGATGCCTCTACATCGAAGTGCATTAATCACTAAATTATTAATATTTGCTTTCCTAAAACTCAAATATGAGCCTGCTGAAATAATGTCAGCAATGAACATATGTAATCATCATTTTGTAATACTGTGGGAGTATGGCAGACACAATGCCTAATCTTTTCCTGTGAGTATGTGATCGATGTGACCAACAAGAGAGAAGCTGTGTGGTACATAGGAGGCATACAAGTATAAAAAATAATATGTAGGCAAAATCAAATATACAGAGCTGCAAAAAGCTGGACATCCTGAAAAGTATATGAGGAAGATAATTGCCAAAAAAAACCCCAATAAACAGTGTTGGGAGCAGATGAGCTGCAAAAAGGTGTGAAGAGACTAAATAGCAAAAAAATGTCAAACACAAACAGGCAAGATGGGGTAAGTAGAGAAACTTGCTTCGGGTCCAGCTTCTCACAGGGAGCTCTCAAGTGGGATCATTTCAACCCACGTGAGTAAGGCCATAAGGAACCACAGCTGTGGTCACTAACTGTACAGTAGTAGCACCATCACATGTGCACTTTTAGCCATTTTAGAATATAAATAGTAAAAGCTAATAGCTTTCTGTATTAATATTCTGCAGGAACCAACCTTTACATGAAAAATGCTGTTAAGGAGTAAAGTTTGTGATTTTTCTCTGGTTCTGGTTTTTTTAATCTTTAAAAATATTTTATAACTACCTCAATTTGTCTTCTAAGTACTCCCATTACAGAACTTTCTGATTCTCTGATATCTGAATTTATATATTCAGTTGCACTGTTCTACTCTAAAGTACAGTGAACGGGAGTGTGATTCCATTTGATACAAAAAAGTTTGAAATGTTAAGCAAAACAACTAGTATTGTCTACATCAATGCACTCCTGGCTTTTTATTTCTTTATTCACAGAGAATCATGGTTTTTAAGAATGAATTATGTACAATTAAATGGCTCAGATTGAAAAAAATATGATCACGTGGTGGCACATACAATGTAGTATAACATAATATCTATAATTAATACAATATAATTACTATATTATTGTTTAATATAATGTAGCTTTCTAATAAAGTGAACTGTGATTTTAAAATAGGGATACAGTGATTAACTACTTCACTGTAATGAGTGTAAAACATTGTGAAATGTAATGTCTTGGCTGCTCTGAAGATCAGATCAGGTATTTACTAAGAAACAGCTTTATGTACTGTAAATTTCTTTTAGTTCAGCAGAAAAGACAAGTCTCTGCAAAGGGACTTAGGTATCAGCTCAGGTGGTGCAGTCACTCCTGGATGGTCAGAAAGGGAAGTTTCCTCAAAACACTGCAGTCTGCGAACAGCAGACTTTAAGAAAGTACCTATTTGAACCATGGCCAGAGACCTCACAAACTGTATTTGCTGCTACTAGGTATTTGTATATATAGCTTATGGAGAGATATTAAGCCAATATCTATGTATATTTAAGTTAATGCACATTAGCTTCTGATATATGATTCTATATACAATTCAATCAACAAAAATGCTGATTATATAATATTGACTGAGTGTTTTCTGGAACTAATTTAGGACTGTCTCACTTTGTGAAGTAATCTAGAAGGTTACCTAGAAATTCATTTCATAAAATCATGTAGTGGTTTGAGCTGAAAGGGAACATAAAAATCACCAAATTCTAATCCTGTGCCACGGGCAGGGACACTTCCCACCAGACCATTTTGCTCAAAGTCTCATCTAACGCTGCCTTGAACACTTCCAGGGATAGAAAATACACAATTTCTCTGGGCAACCTGTTCCAGTGCCTCACAGAAACCTCACAGCAAAGAATTTTTTCCTAGTATTTAATATAAATCTACTCAATTTCAGTTTGAAGCCATTTTCCCTTGTTCTGTTGTTGTAGTCAGCAGCTGCAGGATGATGTCCAGGGAAGCCACAGTATCTGGGGAACAGCATGTAATACAACGAGACTGGCCTTTGCTCATGAAACATGTTCTCCAGAACAGAGAGCCCCAAACAGAGACAGGGCAGGGCTTTTTGAGGGACAGAACTCTTGAGGGTCTCCACCTTTGAGGGTGGAGTTCAGGATCAGGGACCATTAGAAACACAACAAGGGAGAAACCCCCAGGGACTCAAACCCAATCAGAACACCTGGGTACCCGCCCCTCACAAGGGCTTTGGGGTGGGGTAACTTCATCTGGGGCTCACATACCCATCCCCCAGTACAGGGGGTCAAAATCCACACACATGCTTACAGGCATGCCTATCCTTTCACAATGTTTATCTGAAACTAACTCTTTGCCTCCCTGAGGCACCTCACAACATTCTGTCACTGTAAAAAGTGCCTCTCTGGCTTTTTTCTAGGCCCCTGCTTTAGGCACTGGAAGGCTGCTATAGGGTTTCCCCAGAACATTCTCTTCTCTAGGCTCAAAAACTTCAACTCTCATCCTGTCCTACCAGGAGAGGTGCTCCAAGCCTCTGATGCCTGAAATTGCAGTAAATAGATATAGCCAATATTAGTACAACTTCAGTACTAAATGATTTCCATTTAAATGTGAGTGAAAGATACTACTTTTGTCTTGTTTCTCATATAACACAGATAGATAATATGGACAGCCAAGTATTTTGCCTTTTACCAGGTTGTAAATTTCCACTGATTTGTCAGGATTTTACAGTATTCATTCATTAAATATAAAAAAAATATTTATGCTATACAAGTTGTTTTGTTTTGCTTTTTTCCATGAAGGCCCTTCTTTCCTTTAACAATTTCTAGTTAAGCAAAAACTCTTAAAAATTGATTAATGCTGAACAAAGATGACAAATAAAGGAAATTAACTTGAAACCATTAAAAAAAGGAGATGTATATAATAGAAAGGGTCAAAAAGATCACAGGGTCAAAGTGTTGTACATTATCAACGTATTAGTTAAACTATAATCATGAATAATCCTTGATGAAACCAGGCAGACTGTGCTTTAATATTTTCTCAGTGCAAAGAGTGTTCTTAATGTACTTAACAAAAAGTTAGCATTTAATAATACAAATGTACTTAAAATTTTCCAAGGGAAATCATTGAAAAAAATGAACTTGTTTACACAGTCAAACACTAATTTAAGAAGTTTTCATTTTTTAAAAAATGAAAAATTAAACAAAATCAAAATATTTTAAAGAAATAATTTATTACCTTCCCATAATTCTCTACTTCATAAGGATGAGATGTGCTGAGATAAATTGTCCACTTTTACTGATTCTTGTAGCTAAAGCTGCAAGATAAAGATTGAAAACTTGTAAAAAGCTGAGAACTCTATACAAACTGATATAAAAGTACAAAAAAATAATCTATGTAAACTCACCTGAAACAAATCCTGCAACATATTTTTGATACAAAAAGAAAATGACTCATTTCCTGTTTCAAATCCAGGATATATTTTGGGGATTATTTTCAGATGCTGAGAAGGATTTCTGATTTCCATCTTATTCTCTTTTCCAATAGTCTTTTTTCCCAGTTGACATCTAGGGATTTTTCTTGCTTTTTTCTTTTATGTGGATTCCAGGTGTAGTGAGAAAGAACAAATAAAAATCTCAAAATACTATCCCTGCTTTGTGTTCTAACCCGGCAGATATTGCCCACATAACGTATGGAAAGAAAGTACACATCACTGGTTGAGAAAAGTGCTTGCAAAGATAATTGCATCAGTTCTATCAGTTAAACTTTTGATAATCACTTCCAAATTATTTTATTTGTGTGAAAGTTTTAATTTACAGTCATGAAAAACAAGTATATGTTTATAGTTTAGATGCTGCAACTCCTCAAAGAAAACTGAGAGGTACTGACAGCTTTTAAATTATGTTTATTGTCAATTAAACAAACTGATTTTTCTTTATCATGCTAAACAATTAGTTTCACTGAAGATGAGACATTGGTAAAAATATCAATACTACCTTACTGCCTGAATCCTGAAGGCACCACAAGTTATTTCATGTTCTTTAGAATGTGACTTTCTAAACACTTTTCTGTAGTACCATCATTCATTTATTTAAGCCATTATGTTATTATTGTGATTACAACTTCTTGAAAAAGATTTTCGTGTCCTTGAGAAAAGTTCAATTTAAGAAAAGGAAAAAAAAGTATGCATCTTGAAATTTTGTAAGTATAAGGCAAAACCACACACATATTTAGACCCAGTCTAAGTTATTTTTTATTTTTTTCATTTCAAAGTAAGCCTTGTTGACTGTAAGGTAAATGTTATGTCAGTGGTAAATGTTATGTAAGAGACAAATATGATTAAATATTTCAACCAAAACATGTGTTTATTGAGTTACATAGTTTCAAAGCAAAGGAAAATTTTGGAATTTACAGAAAACATATACTTCATAAAAATATTTTGCTTTTATTGAACTAACATTTATCAGAAAAAAGTTACATCAAAACTTCCTAACACAGTCCATCTTTGAACTCCCTTTAATTATACTTTGATTAAGCTTATAAGTTTGCAAAAAGTTACTTACTATGTTATGAATGAAGAACCCAGCCTGTAGTGTGGAATTCTAATGGATGAAAACATACTCTGGAAGGAGAGTTCCTGATGAGTATTTCTGCTGTGTGAACTTCATTCTCACAATTTTTGTCATCTCATGAGTTATTTAAATTATTCCTGTCCACTTCCTAATTCATCCTAAGATACAATAGACAGCACATTTTTTGATGATTATAAAATGCCTCAGGTGAATTCATCTATGGCAGAATACTGAAAGAAAAGTGACTGGAACTTCTCAAAAATTTTATTAGTGATATTAAAAAGTGCTGCCTAGAAAGTCTTACTAAAATGATTAGAAAAAGAATGAAAAGAGATTTTCACATTTACTTAAGATTGCTGGTTTTGCTGCAGTGTGCCTGACAATCAATTAAGAAGTTTCTTCTGAGTCTGCTGTGGAAATTTAGAACAATTTCAAATTTAGTAGCATTTTTACTTGTTCATGCTTTAATGCAGGTGTGACAAGCTACTTGCCTGAAGCAGTCTCTCTCTATTATTAGGGACATTTTTCCAGTTCTTCCTAATAAATTCACAGGTGGTTAACAATTCAAGTCCTTGTTTGTGTTTTACTAACCATACAAAAAAATTGCTTTGCAAAGCTTAATATCAAGTAATGCATAATATTATTGGATTTCCAATCAATTTTGTGAGTTTTCTGCTGCTCTGCATCTTTGAGGTACAATTCTGAAGAAGGCTTCTCCAGACCTCTATCTATGATGAAGGAAATAAATCTTTAAAAAAAACAGCCCCCTCCTTAGATAGAGATCTACTTATCTCTTCATAATCTGTTATTAAAAAATACCCTCTGAAAAAGGCATGCATATCTTATTCCTTTTAGAAGAGACTGAAAAATATTCTTATGAAAATGGCATTGAAAATAGTAATAGTCAGCAGCAGATATCACAGAAGATCATATATGGCTACTCATAGTGTCAAAAGAATACCTGGAAATGGGATTTACAGTTAACATACATGAGAGTTTTCAAAGTTTGTTTCTGAAGAAGACAAGGATAAGTTGATTTGGCTGTCTGCTTCCTCCTTACCTCTGGTAATTTTGAGGCCTTTAGACTAAATTCAAGCAAACAAAACAATGAAGATGATATCACCAACATACTAAACTCCTATAATATCTTTAAAAACATAGCTGCATAAATAAGAACATTGTTAATACCTTTCCCGAGGGAAGGAATATTTTATACAGTTCATATTTGACAAAAGTGCCAAGCACTGGAAGTTCTACACTCAAAGAATGAGAAAAGGTTCTAATATTTCTGTATATGTGTACATATAAGATTTCACATATTTCAGTTAGATACTGTGGTTCCTTAAACTTTAAATCTAACTTTTGGTTCTGCCCCATGATTTTGGCTGCTGCATATTAATATAACTTCAGACATCCTCAGCATCACAAGAAAACAAGATGTTAAGCAGGTGAACTCCATGGAAATATGAAATTACTACTTCTTTCTAAAGTTATCTGTTTACATCTTTGGAATACCTGGGAATAGAATGAATGATCAAAATCTTCCTTTCACATGCTGCAATCTTAACCTTTTTCTTTTAACACTTGACCTTTTTTTCAAGTTGTCCAGGAGATATATGTATTTTTTTCTTCTCCTTAACATACATTGCATTCATTAACAAAATTATGCTGATAAAGATTCAGGTCCCAGCCATTTATTGTCTTAAGTGCTCAGGAAAGTTTTCAAAGATTTCTGTCCTCTTCTCACCTTCTTTGTAAGTGGATAGCATAGCAGTAGCCATAGCTATGTTCTACAAACATACAGTGAACTTTCTTTACTTCCACCTGGTTTTAATGGTACTCAATGCAATCAGTTCTTCTGTATTAAGCAGTACCTATGGAATTTCAGAAATAATACACTCTGACATTACCATCTACGCTACTATTCCCTAAAATTTCCCAGTGCAGCTTACAGATATAACCTTCCTTCTCAGTTCTCATATGCTTTTATCTTTTTTATTCGATCCATTTAGCCAAGATAATAAGACTATGATAGGAGTATCCTGCCCTCTTATTTGCCTCAGTCTTTCTCTCTCCTCAGTAAATTTTATTATCAAAGATATCTAGATTTTCAATCTAGATCATTGATTAATGAGCATTAGTGAAGTCTAATATTAATTCTTGAGCTACCCTATTTGATTACGCTGTGCACGTTGATATCATTATGAATGACAATTTGAAGTGCCATATATGTGATATCAGACATGAAATCAGAATTCTACTCAGTGGGAGATAAAGCAGACAAAACCACACCTTTTTTAGAGGATAGGCTAGTAGTAGCTCTGTCTAATCTGGCTAGAGCTATAGTGGATCACTATTAATAATTTGTACATGGACACAGATAAAAGGTAAGCTACTTGGGTTTTGATTTATGTTTGTAGATTGTATTTATCTCTTTCTGTGTCTCAAAGCCAAATAACTTAGTTCTATCTCCAAATTAGAAACTATAAAACTATACTGTACTTTGACTTATAAACAGGATATGAATCTCCCAATAAGAGAGAATTATGTAGTCTTAAAATACACAGAAACAGAACATGCACAACTAAATAAAATCCAACCCTTGATGAGAAGAAATTGAGTCAGACAATTAAGATAAATGCTTGTCAGTCTTGGAAAAATTTGGAAGGGAAGAAGAAGGAAGACAGCTGCAGCTAATGTATCTGGAGTTTCCTCTCTAGTTCTTTTATTACCTTAATTTAAAATGAGTTTAGTGCTAATAAAGTTTCTAAGCAAAATAAAGTTTCAGATTACAGACAAGAGTTTGACTGTCTGGGGAAAAAGGCTGATGACTGCAGAGGATCCAGCCCTCTGTTCAAACACAGAATTAGATTAGTTAGAGAACGTTAGGTTTTTCTGCTGCAGAGTTTAGTAAACAAACATCTTTCTTGGCTTCACCTACTCACCTCTGCTAGATGCATAGGGAGCTAAGTAATTATATCTGCTGTGTAAGGGAAAAAGTGATATCCTCCATTCTGTGCCTTTATACTTTCAATATGTGTCTGGCTAAGAAAAATATGCTCAATGGAACTGACAGAAAAGCCTGATGTTGATATTAGTGTGTTCAGGAGATTGTAATTTTGACCAAATTTAAATGGGTAGTTGTGTTAACTTGCAAAAAGACAAGAAGATTCTCAAACTTAATATTTTCCTAATCAAATTATTATTGTGAATAATTGTAATAATTCTGTCTTGCTGCTAATATGTTTTTTGCATAAATACATCCCTTTTGACCTTTTACAAATGTCAGCAATAATATTTAATATGAATATGCTTCACAGGCACTGTAAGCACTCATATAATGTTTAATATTAAAAGATAATAATCTTGGTATTTGTACTCAAAATGTCAGTGAATATTGCATGAACAGTGATCATGCTGGCTTAATAGCAAGGTGTGTATCTAAATGTTGATATTATCAGATATCTTAGGAAATTAATATGGAAAAGAATTATTGTTTTGATTGTTCTTTGGTTTTTAAATTACTGTTTGTAGAACACTCTTCCTTTGTAAGGAATTTGGTCATAGGGTTCAGTGTTGAATGATTACTTTTAAATCATTTTAAAAAGGAAAAGAAAACATTTGTTTATTCTATTAGTGAGGGTCTATCTTAGTGCTAATGCTTAGATTCTAAAAAAATTCTTGCAATGAGCTCATTGGAAATCATACCCAGTGAAAGACCTAGTTTGGGGAACCTCATTCCCAAATGATGTATTAAGGCACTCCAAGTAAGTAGAATCCTAAGATGGGTGATTTAACATTTTTTTAAAAATAAACAAAAAAACCAACCACACTTCAATTGACAAGACACTTACAATGAACCTGTAAGAAATATCACTTACGTCTTGTGTGCTTAAAAAAAGAAATAAGATCCTCTTCTTAAGCTTCTCCATACACATTGACCCAAATCCTAGAATTTTATTCCAATGGAAGGTTCCTATAAACATTAATTTCACATTAATTCCAAGTAAAGTAAGTAAGACCCATTGAGTTTTTACAAAACTTAAATTCTGATTTAAAAGCCTTTTCTTTACATTTCCAAAGCTGTCACCAGGAAAGGGAAGATCTGTTTTTTATGTTTTACTTTGATTTAGGACATGAAAGATCACATATCCAGATGAATTCTGTTATCAACTGTCAAAAGGGGAAAGGAAATCAATTCAGAGTGGGGAAAAAGCATGGAAAGAATCTTGATCCTACCAGTAGCTCACTTTCTAAACAGGGTGGATGCAAAATCTGAATTTTCAAGGGTTTTCACTCTTTAATTGCAATTATATAAGGAAAAATAATATTTGTATTAAACAAAATAACTAAAAGCAAATGAAAATGCTGTGTAAAGCAGGAATGAGGATTCATGTCTCTCTTCATAACTGCTCTGACTGCTACATAATAGTATTATATTCTTGTCTGTGTTGATCTCCTTTATTATGTGAAAAAAAACACCCCTTCTGTTGACCAGAGCAATGGCCTGGCACATCTTGGAGGTGCCTGTATATTATACATGTGCCATGGTTTAACTGGGCATGTACAATAAGTTTGAAGGGTTTATGTCATGTGTATGGTACATCTTCTGGCAAAACATACACAGAAAATTTTGCCTGTTCAAGCACAGGAATTGGAATCCCTGAATACCCATTCACCCAAGTAGACAGTTAAATAAAAGTTGGAATAATATTGTCATTATCAAACTTGCTAAAAATTAGCTGAAGGTAATAAACAGAAACATTCCATTAGATATTATTTCTGGAGATTCTGGTCTATTTCTGAATACAAGAAGATTGATTTCTGTAAGGTCCATGTCTTCATCGTCCAACCTCTTTTCAGCTTTATTTCCCCAGTTTTCTCTATATGTTTGGAGGTTTTCTGACATTTTCCTCTGGTCCCTTAGAAATTTCTTAAATAAAGTGTAGAACCAACTTATTCACTATTAAGAAAATAATTCTTTACCAGCAAATAAAGCACATACCTCACTATCATTAATTAAGACATCAGATATGAAAAAACAAACTAACAAAAATGTCACTTGCCACAAGCAATAATGTAGCACTTAACAATCAGAAGCATATCATGCCTTAGAGTTCCTGGAAAACTCTTCAAACCTCCCATCAAGAGATACATGTCTTTTCTGCACATCTTCATGTTTTTCATTATTATTTATTTTATTCTAAATTTAAAGACACTGGATTATAATATGACTGGGTAGATGTTTGCCAATAAACTAGAAGTGATTTGTGACATGCTATGGCCTCTGTATAAAATAAATGTGCTTTTAAATCATGATATGTATGTTTATATGTCCAAAGGAGACAAAACTGAACATTTGTTGTAATGACTTTCTTACACAGAAGTAGCTAGAAGAAGCAGCACAGATAAGAAGAATTGACATCAATAAACAAAACAGATGTTCATACTAACATCATCACTTAGTTTCTTACACTTTCTTGAACTGCTTCCTTGTCTTCTGCTCTTTCAATAGTTTTTTATGCAAGAGGTGCCCTCTTTTCCATTTTTTTTCTTTTTCTGATTAGCAAGAATTTTTTCCAAGATATATTCACAAAAATGAGATGGGGGATCCTTCTGTTTCCCTTTCTGACCGAGTATTGACTGCTTAGAAAGGTTAACAGACCATGGTTTAATCTCACAAAAAGCCTAGTGACACTATTTTTTAGTAATTCACTGAAGCCAGGGAGTCAGAGAAAAAAACACTAGTTTTGTATCTAAAAACATTTTACTTTGCTGTGAGGAAAAATGTTGAAGAGTTACATGTAAAAACATCTAGAGCAGTTTTTGGCATGAACATTAACATAAGAAAAGGGAGGGAAGATTACAAAAGAAGAAATATTTGTTTATATATACATCTTCCTTGTTTACACTAAAAAATTCTATTTTGCTTAGACTTTTTAAGACGCACAAGTAGAAATATCTCTTCATAGGTTTTTGGGTTTTTTTTGAATCATTGATGGAAAGTACAAAAGATATGGATATAGATATTATATATAAAGAGTCCATGTGTGGATGGGTGAGTATGATGAGAACATATGTGTGGCATTCAGAGTTCAGTCACATGGCTGTCATTGGTACCATTTTATAGAAGAACCACCTTTTTTCTTCCTTATAACAATGAAACTGTCTATTTTTTTATATTAGAAATATAAATCTAAGAACAAAATAGGTTAGTTATTTATAGTATCAAATAAAGAGTTCAGTACTTGTTATGACAGGTAATTAACAAAGAAACAGAAGACGATATTGAACTTTAAATTTAGAAAGAGAAAGGTTAGAAAAATCTTACAAACGGCATTAAAATTAAGTTAAAATGCATGAAAAGAGAAATAAAATACATCAGAATATATTCTGATATATATATCTTATATCTTTCATTTGAATTACTTTAAAGTTATTTTTTAAATATAAGAAACTTCAAAATTAATAAGGAAAACTGATGTATTGCAAACACAAATGAAGGGAATAACAAACATAAAAACAAAACAGAAATATTAACGGTGTCTGCAAAATAGTTAGTCTTGAAATTTGGTTTACTTGCAGAGAAATCAAATTAACGGTAAATAAGTTATAATGTATTAAGAAAAGGACAAATAAAACTTTAAATTTACTAAGTATGCAAAACTCTGAACATTGATCAAGGCTCCAGAAGCAGTTCTCTCCCATGAGCTGCTAATGGGGATGGGAACAGAAATCAGAGAAACCAATAAAATTCCCTTATTTAAGAAAAAGCTTTGGTACATAGCAGTAAATTAAAGGCCAAATAGTTTAACTTCAATTTGCAGAAAACTTTTAGGAACTTCTTTAAACCACCAGATTGGAAAATGCTTAGAAAAGCACAACTTGATTAAATGAAGGTTGAAGTAGGAGTGTTATGCCTTACTAATTTCTTAGTTCTATGAAGTTATGATTGCCAAAGTGGAGAAAGGAATTGCAGTGTAGACATCATACTTAATGGCTTCTCAGGAAGCTTTTTAATATCAGAGGTTGTGTAAGGTTCAAAATCATTGAAGAGGAGAGAATCTGGAATATTAATTTTTTGGAAAAAACTGGCTAAAGGATGAAAAGACAGAGGGCAAGACACTGTAGACCTAGAAAAATATTGTTTGGAGGAAAAAAATAAAAGGAAAAAGGAACCTGAACCTATAGAAATAAACTTCTGGACTAGTGCCTGCAAATGTATTATGCTGGGTTCAGGATAACATAATACAAAGGATTTGCAATGTGTATAAGAACCTACAAAAAAAAGAAATGTCAAAATTTAATAAACTATCTTAAATTTATTTTTCTTAATGACAGGCTTTTCCCTGCAATTTCCAACAATAAAGCAAAACAAGTACAGTCCAATTTTCTTTGCGATATCCTTAAAAAACCTTATCTACACTACAACAGAGAAGTGCCACATATGTGCTTTAGGTTTTAGTAAGGGTTATAAATGTCAGTGAAGACCATGGAAAAATAAAATTCAGTGTTCAAAAAGCAAGTATCTTCTGTCTGATTCTATCTAGAATGTATTTAAGACTTTGAAGTGGGAAAAAAGTATCATCTTAGAAGAAAAGTAAAGCAAAAACAAACCAGGAAAAAAGTATTACCCACAAACTCATGCTAAATGGAAGTGAAAAGACCACTTTCATCTTGCTCTTCAGGTGTTTGGAAGAATGATGTGGTTTTTACTTGTCACAGTTTCTAGTGAAGATGACAATAATATCTCATATAGCCTGAAAATTGCTAGATCCCTTTTTTTATCTTTTTCACTTTGTCTCTAGTTTGATGACAGTTACTTATCATTACAAAAGAGGAATGGAAAGAAAAAATTCTTCTGGGTTTGTGTCCACTGAAATGTCAAAAGATTTGGGAAACTGAATTAGATCATGGCAATTCTAGTCTTAGAATAATATTTTGTACAAAAAGCGAACCTAAAAAGTTTCTGAATTGTTTTTTGTTGAATTTTTTTCTTATTTTAAAATACATAAATTATATATTAAGACAGGCAAAATAAGATTATTGCACCCTAATAAATTGTGCTGTTAAAAGATATGAAAGACTCTCACCTGTCTTTAATAATACTGTATATGGATGCTAAATCTGAACCACAGTGCCTGTACAAATTACAGGCCGCATAGCTCCTCAGGTTGCCTGAGAAAGTAGCCTGAGAAAAATATGAGAAGGAATTAAAACAATTCTCAGGGACACTAAACAGCCTTGCAGGTGTTGTTTTGCAGTCTTTGTTTTCCTTGCAGGAGGAAGTCAGGGGGGTGATGGGCCCCCCTGACCAATGATGGTGATGTAGCACTTTGTTAACCAACAGGAGTTTCTTTTCTGTACCTTCCACGTACCAGTCTATATAAACAGGCCTGAAGTAATAAACCAGAGAATTCTCGTGTTGTGACTCCTTTGAGGGTCCATGTCATTCTTTATAGCCGTTCCCAATCGGAACGACAACTGTACAACACATTATCTTATAAATAATATAATTATCTATCTGATAATACAATTTTAGAATATCTTACAGATAATTTAAATGCTATAGGAATCTAAAGAATAGATGGGGGGGGTTTTCATGTTATTTTTTCTCTTTAGTGGTGATTTGATGAATAATGCTTAATATTTGTGGAGGTTTGACACTGGCCAGCTGCTGGATACCCACGCTTTCACTTCTCCTTCTCAGTGAAACAGGAGGATAAAATTAGATGAAAAAGCTCACAGGTTGAGGTAGAGACACAGAGATTACTCACCAATTACTGTCACAGGCAAAACAGACTCAGCTTGGGAAAGAATTATTTAATTTATTGTCAATTAAATGGAGTGGGATGGTGAGAAACTTAAACACTTCCCCTCAGTCCTCCCTGCTTCCCAAGCCCAGCTTCATTCCTGACTGTTCTGCTTCCCCTACCAACAGCTCGTCAAAGATGAGGAATAAGGGGACTTGTCAGTGCTACTACCTCTGTACACTTTCTGTTTGTTCCAATGTGGCTTCTTCCCATGGGCTGCAGTCCTTAAAAATAAACATGTTCCACTGTCTGTCCTGTCATGGCCTGCAGTCCCTGCAAGAAAACCTTCCTGTGTGGGGCTCTCTCCATGAGTCAACAAGGCACAACACTGACACGGGGTTCTCCAGGTGCTGCTGTGTGGATATCTGCTCTGACTTGGACTCCTTCATGGGCTGGAGAAGTCTGCTTCTGTAGTCTTTAAAGAAGAAAGCCCATTGGTGGTGGGTTGATGGTAGTAAGGTTCTAAGCACCCACCAAAGCCACGCCATTGCTCCACTTCACAGTTGGACAGGGAGAGAAAATATAACAGAGGGTTCATGAGTTGAGATAAGGATGGAGAGAGATCATTCAGAAAATCATCACAGGTAGAACTAGAATTAGGGAAATTAACTGAATTCATTGCTAACAAAATAAGAACAGGATAATAAAAAGTAAAATAAGATCTTAAAAACCCCTTCCCTTCCCTTCCCCCCTCCTTCCCAGCTATACCTCCTCCCCTCAGTGGTGCAGGGACACAGGGAATGGAGATTATCACACTTTGCTCCTGCCACTGCTCAGAGAGAGGTGTCCTTCCCCTATTCCAACATGGGGTCCCTCCCATAGGAAGACAATTCTCCATGAACTTCTCCAACATTAGTCCATCACACCAGCAACAGCACCTCATGAACTTCTGCAATGTGGGTCACTCTTCCATGGGGTGCAGTCCTTCAAGGAGAGACTACTCCAGCAGGGCTGCTCTCTCCATGGGTGTGCAGGTCCCTGCCAGGAGATTGCTCATCATAGGCTTCCCATGGGTTCACAGTTCCTCTCAGGCATCCACCTGCTCCAGTGAGCCTCCTCCATGGGCTGCAGGTGGATCTCTGCATTCCCATGGATCTCCATGTGCTGCAGAGGCTCAGCTGCCTCACCATGGTCTGTACCACTGGCTCTGGTGCCTGAAGCACCTTCTTCCCCTCTTTCTCCACTGGTCTTAGTGTCTGCAGAGTCGTTCCTCTCGTATGTTCTTACTCTGCTTTCCTCTGGCCATGATTATCTCTTTGCAGTAACTTTTATTTTTCTTCTTAAATTTGTTGTCAGAGGGGTGTTACCACCATCTGTAATTTTCCCAGCCTTGGTCAGAAGTGTGTTCATCTTGGAGCCAGCTGTCTTTGGCTCTGCCAGACATGGGAGGAGGCATTCTGGCAGCTTCTCACAGAAGCCACCTCTGTAGCCTCCCCAGCTGACAAAACCTGTCTGTGCAAATCCAATAAATACACCATTTTAGACCAGAACGTATTTTCAATACTAATAAAAAAACACTGATTTTATATTTACTCGACAGTGCTGTGATTGCCTTGTACTAAGCTTATTTTCATTTGTTTCAGCTATGGTTAAAATTGTGTAGTGACTAAATGATCACTGTCTTGTGTTAATTAAGCTTTTGTTTATAGGAATCACATAATAGTAGAATCAGACTCAATTGTCTGCAGCTCTAGAGTAAAAAAGTCACATGGAAGAGTGCAGAGACAGCACGGTACAGTGAAGGCAGCCTTGTGAATGAGGTGAAATGGGATAAGTGATAACAAAGAAAAGCAGGAAATTTAATGTCTGTGAACTGGTGAAAAGAAAGAGCATGTAAGCAAGGTGTTTAAAATTGTATAAAGATAACCCTGCATGGACTCCGAGAGCCAAGTGGAGGAGAAGCTCACTGCTAATATCCAAGAAGGTTATTGCAACAACTCAGTTTCAAGGCCTCGTTTCTCTTCATTTGGACGCTTGGTTTTTCACTGAAATGCTTTGGAGCCTTTTTCTCTTGGTTAGGAAGGAAATTATGCTGTACAATTCTTTCCTTTGGGATAACGGAGAAGTGTATAAAGTGGCAGCTTCACTAGCCAATTATATAGATCCTCAAAGGTTTTTCTTCTTGCATTGCTCCTGCGTTCTCTAGCCCAGTCACTTGTAATCCCTACCATCTCTCTTTGTATTAAGAATTTTTGATGGTCAAGAGCTTTTGATATGCTCCTATGGTGAAGGTGTTTAACTAGAATAGTTAAAGACTTCAGTGAGAAGTCTTCATTCACTTAAAGCTGTCATGCTCAGGAAAACATGAACTATCCTGGAAACTTATAAACTCAAAGTTCTAGTAAATCCAATAAAGACACTGGAATATCTATATCAAAGGCTAGATACTTGAAACATTTATCAGTTGTAATAAGCCAAAGACACACATTTTCTAATGTCCAGCAAAATATTACTACTGAATTTCTCTGAATATAAACCTAAGGATGACTAGTCACATTTAACCATATAAGAGGTGTTGAGCTCTTTTTATTACAGATGTTTAAGCAAAATGGAATGAAATTTCACGTTGTATTGTCTCTGCATGCTATAGATAGAGCTTCTATTAAAGGCTAAAGAAGTAACCCTGTCAGTTCTTGGCTGTTAAAAAAGTATCATTTTAGGGTTTATGTACTCCAGATGAAATACTGCTGTGTTTCAAACATGACTCAAACTTGATTTTCTACTGTTTCCACCTGTCTGGATTAGGTGAGTACTACTAGAACAAAAATATTGCTAACATCCAGGCATTCAGTGTTCCTGATAGGAAGAAAATAATTTTTCTTTTCAAGGGAAAGATAGTTTTCTTGGAGATATTTGCACAAACAAAACATTGTGGGTTTTCTGAAATAGCACATTGCCATTGCTAATACTGGGATTTAAGGTCCTCACATATCATTGTAAAATATGTTCAGAAGATATCCCTGAGTTGACTGGTAAAAAGACTTCAAATGGCATTCTTTTCTAACAAGGACATGTTAAACATGTTAAAATAAATAGAAATTATCTTCTGGCTAGCACAATTCTTCTGCCAGTAATTTACCTGTAGCCAAGGCAGAGGCTTCTGAACACTGTAGACTCTAAATATCCTAATCAGGATATCATTAATATTAGCTTGCCTTGATCTTGAATTTAATTGTATTGAGATAGTGTAACTAACAACATATAAACACTTTGTAACACTGTGATTTTGTAGCCAGACGTAAATTTAGTACCTGAATAATGACCAATGTGACCACCAATTTTTCGGAGAGGTGTAATTTTATACAGAAGGCTCCAAAGTAAACAAAAATTGCCATGCTGAGAACAAGATAAACACAAAGAATTGCAAATAGGCAGGGACATCCTAATGAATATGCAAGTAGAATGGCTACCAAGAGAAAAGCAAAACAAGATAAGCAGTATTGGGAGCAGATGAGACATCACCTCCCACTCCCCCTTTGGGGATAGAAGACAATAGCATGCATGCATTAGATATTTATATAAAACAAGGGGATTTGGAGAAGAAACAAGACAAACCCACTTTGGCTTTGACTTCACTCATCAAACAGTCTTTAAGTCTGAACACTGAGACCTTAATGAGTAAAAATCACTAAGGGCTGCAGTCATCAGTGCTAACTATATGGTATCAACTTTGTAGTATTGCATATTGAGAAGTTAGAAAAGTATTCATAAAAACTAAAATCCATAATTTTCATGGTGCTGCACAAGAAAAATGGCAGTGTCACATCCTTGGTCTCTTTTTGTCCTGTAGTAGACATGATGGTCAACCTTCCTCCTTTTTGCACTAAGGGAAGAAATTTGGAAGAAAAATAAACCCTTTTGCATTCCAGTTGGTCCTTAGAAGTCAGAGTGTCTGGGTGCAGATGGGCTTAATTTCTGATTATAACCAATTCAGTTCTATAAATCTGGTGTTCATTAAAAATTTTCATGAGCACAGATTCAAAAATAATTTGCTTTAGCAATTCAGTTTTTTAGTTGTGGTTGAATCCAGTATGAACTTGCATGATACAGATTAATGAATAGTATGGTTTGTTGGAGAATTGGGAAAGCAAATTCAGAACTGATGGTAATAATTGAGCTAACAGAGCAGTAATGTGTGTTGCAACAGGAAGTATAGTAACAGATCTATTAGCACCAAATATAGATAGATACAGATATATAGAGGGTATACATATAGATTATATAGATACAGATAAATATTCCTAGGTTCAATGCAGTTGGAGGCACAAAGCTCACCTAAATGCTAGGGGGTTTTTGGAGTCTCTCTATAGGACAGAGAGACTCTGTCATCCTCTTCTGCCATATCTTCCATTTCCACCCACACAGATTTTATGTGTACCTGATAAAAAATTACCTGAGTTATCACTAAGTGCATGCACAGTAATAATACACAAATCACAATAATTAGCAACACCCCTCTCCCAGCAGACAAGAAAGTTCAAGACAGTGATTAGAAAAATTTGAAAGAAAGGAGAAATAGGGGAAGGTTTCTTATGAGAGGTAAAGAGATGCAGGGAAGAAAGAACGCATTCACTGAAAGTATGTCCCATAGACCGAGTCTCACACACTGTGAAATTTGCTTATATGATCCCCTCATCCTATTCTCTCACAGTCCCGGCATCATCATTTCTGAGATCGTATGTTGCTTCACAGGCCACAGAATGGCCTGACTAGTGATCAAGTGTATGGTCCCAAGAGAAGCAGAGATGCTGTGAAGTAGTCTCCCTCAGCAAAGTACTGAAACAGGACTCATGCTAAACCAGAGTACTAAAACATTTCGACTCACATTGGAGTAAGCAAAAAATATTTCTCATAAGTGTAATGCACCGTTCACTGAGAGGGGAAGGAAGTAATTTCAGCAGTTCTGAAACATGTTCTATGTTTAAACTCATGACTTAAAACTTTAACCTTGAAAGATGTTAGTTACTGGATCAAATCAGTAAAGGCTCATCTTACATTTAAGCCTTCAACAACTCTACGATTGATAGAGCACAATAAAAAGAGTACAGTTCTAAGGGGTGATCAAGACATAATGATTTTTTTTCTCGCTCACAATTGCAGGAAAGCTGTCTCCTACATAAATTAATGAAAATCAAAATTGAAAATAAATAAATAAAATGAATAAAGAAATATTTCAGAAAATTATAGACTGGAAAAAATATTTCAGAAAATTGCAAAAATGGGAGCCAGTCAACAAAATACTAAGCAATATAGGAAAAGAAGGGTTTAAAATACCAGGAGACAACACAGGTTGGCAGTTGACCCTCAGTCTGTGGTTTGTTTTTTTTCCTCAATAACGTATTCACTCATTTCAAAATATTAAAATTTTTGAAAAAGAAGTATATAAAGAAAGAAACATAAGTTAAGTTGAGGAAAGAACCCCAAAGTTAGTCTTTCTATATAGTGCTTCATTATTTTTTATTTACCTGCACCAAAATGGGGAGAAAAGTCAGGAATTAGAAAGCCTAGTTTACTCTTGTGTATGCCAATAAGTTGTGATATGCCAATATGTTTTTCACTAATATTCAGAAATGATGTGAGGTGGTTTCTTGCTCAAAGGTTTAGTGACTCAAGAAAATATCAATATGATTACAATGTACAGATTATTCCTGTTAATTCTGATGTATTATAGCACATGAATTCAACAAAGTAGTCAGATCGACTAATTAAAACTTTATTTTATGTAAAACTTGAACAATGAAATTGCTGCTTCGCCTTTTATGTTATTTTCTGACAGTCAGCAGACAACTTCAGAGACTAGCTTGAACTGTCAAAATAATTTATATATATTAAATGTCAATGCAACTTAGGAAAAAGATAAAATTTGCTTTCAATATGACATTTATATGCCAGAGCTTGATTTAGATATGCAGAGGTAGCAAGACATGTTAGCTAAAAGTAGTTATGCAGCATATTTCTAAACATGATGTCCCATTTATGTTCAAAATTATGTGGACTAAATCAATTAGAAGAGGCAAGTGAGTTCCAATAAGTACTTTTAAAAAGCTGTGGAGTTGCTTAGTAACCTGATGTTATACTTCATTTCCCAACAGAACTATCAAGCCATCAGACTGGTAATATGGAACTCCCCGAGATAAATGGTGCCTCATGTGTTTTGCCAAAACCATGATTCTATTAAATATATTACACCTAACTTTGGGGAGTTATGCATATACATATCAGTAATATATGCAGCTGGACAGTTGTCAAAGAAATGAGTTTTAGTTGCACTTTGTCATAAGAATGCAATACTTTTCCTCCTTAAATGCATTATCTTGTCAGACAGGAGAAGGCACTGGATCCAAGATGCCTACGGGGAAAATTTTAATCCGGCTCTTTCTTAGTGCTATATTTACCTGACATCAGCTTTGTTCTTCACTGACAGTAATCTAGCATAATCTACTGTATGAATCCTAGTCTTGAAAATTTAGCTTTTTCTGCCTGAAACTTCCTTGAGACACCAAAAGTCACCATGTAGTCTTCTACCATAGGAGCTTGCTTTCACAGTGTATCAGAATAGATGTGTCTTAAATTTCAGTGAAAATTAAATATAAGAGACTATTTCAAACCCATTTAGTTAAAAATACAAACATACTGAAGGAAGGGTATCAACCTTGCTTTTTCAATAAATGAGATATCAGTTCCTAAGTCTACTTTCTTCTTCTTCTTCTTAGGATCATAGTCAATTTCTGAAATTGAGATAATTAAATCAGATTATTAAAGAAAAATCTAAACTAAAAATCAGCCACAGGAATTATGTCAGAGTCTGATGGGAATGTCATTTAGTTATTTCAAAATACTTCATAAATAGGGGAGAACAAATATATGTCCAATATGGTAGGGTCAGATCATCAGTTGAGGTGAAATGGACTGATGAACTCAGTCCAGCAGTGTTGACAACATTTAATCCAGAAGTCAGGCCTAAAATATAATGCCACATTTATAAAAAAAATAAATTCTAATTGAATCAGAAGGTTCTTTTTCTTTTTAAAAAGTACTTTCTTGAATTCAATCCAAGTAATTTTCACACTTTCTTCTCTACTCCAGCAACTTAAGTGGTCCTGAAAAACCTCCTTTAAGACCACAGTTTCTTGTTCACTTCTCTAAATGGCAGAACTAGGACAAGCTAGTTCACAGCACTGAAAATTATAACAGCACTACAATATATAGCAAAAGGTTCAGTGAGTTGGTTTTCTTTTTTAAAGTGTTTGTAGGTAGAAATATCAGATAAAATGGCTGCAGTCAGATCAAGGTGCAAGGAATTTGTGGAATGTTTAAAACTGTATTTCAATTCTAATTGAATTAAACAAATGTGAGAGGGTAGGGCACCAAAATTTAATATGGGCTTCTAATGAACCTGTGTAACACAGAAGACCAAAGGAAACTAAGCCTCTGTGAATAAAACTGATATCTTGTTTGTCTTGGGATTGTCTTCTATTTTCCTTAAAAAGAAAGGTTATTCAAGCATGAAACATTTGCAATGCAATTGTTTAATCATAACTGTTCAGCTACAGCTACTTATTAACATCTAAAAAAAAATTAAAGTTTGATTCAAATCCTTAAGGGCTTAAATCTTGAGGGGTTAGTTATCAACACTGGTCAAATAATGAAAGAGAATCTCAAAAAGGATGAAGATATGAAAGCCCCATCCTAGAGGCATTCATACCTTGACTAGGGAAAGCATTGACCACCCATTCTCGCTATGATTCTATGTTCAGGCATCACTGCTGAGTTTTTGCTGAATGCCATAAAAAACTTTAAGCATAATAATTGTTCTTAAATTATTTGTTTCATTTTCAGAGACTACCATATATTTTTAATTAAATACTATGCCTTCTGTAAACACAAAGAGCTGGAGAAAGCACTATGTTCCTTATTATGTGTATTTTTCAATGGGATCCAAGCTAACTTTGTCCCACAGCAAATCCTTAGCACAGCTAACTCAATGTAAGAAGTCATTTTGTCTTCTAAAACTGATAGCAGATTTGTATTTGTGAAATATTTGAATTAAGTGAAGGAAATGGTGCCTAAAGTGTGGCAACTGTTTAATCAGTGACTAATTTACTCTTAATGTGTGAAGCATTTTTTATGGGCTCATTTATGATAACAGACATTCATGGCTCAATCAATGTAAGCAACAGATTTACAGTATATTTAGTCACAACATAATCTGATGTAAGTACTCTTATTTATTACTATTCACAGTTTAATTCTCTTTTTTTTTCCTTCAGACCACTTACAGCATGCAACTACAATCATATAAAGCACTTATCAGAACTTTTCAAACAGCATTTTTTCACATCTCTCTTATCATATTTTTACATTCAGATGTTGAACTTCAAAATACAATTATGTCATTTGCATAATTGAATGGATAAAAGGATGCCAATTTTTTTCCATATCTAGGAAACAATAAGAGAAACCATTAATGTGGCAATTGATCATTCCTCTGAAATGTCTTTCTTTTTGTCAAAATATTGGGGTCTATTTTTCAATTTATATATTTCTGATTTTCCTTCATAAGCTGGTAGTTTCCCCTTCTGTTCCTTCAATTACCATGCCAGAGAATTAGCACTGGAAATGATGATCCTCCAACTACTAACAGATTCAAATGATCTATAGATGCTTGGATACACAATTTTATATATTCCTAAACTCTTGACAATTAAGGTGTGTAGTCCACTAGTCCACAAGAGTGTTTTATAGATGCACAAGAGCTATTGTCACCTAAAGTGATATATATCCTACAGTTAATTGTTTTTATTTGTTATTATGCTACTTTTAACTGGGATTCTCACCAGGGAGAAAAGGATGATGATATTTTCTTACATTATTTACTTTATTTTTTTAATTAATTGGGAAAAGATTGCTACAAGATGTAAACGCAAATTGTTTTATAAGACATTTTGTATGATGTCTAAGAGATCTGTATCATAGTATATAAAGGTTAAAGACTTCTTCACTATCAGAGAATTATCAGTTAATCAAATATTGTCTGTATATAAAAGTATTACTTGTTATTCTAGACTCACAAGTTTTTCATAACATCTGCAGGATCTGTGGAAGAATGGACAGCATGACATTCCTCCCAAGCCCTGAAGAGTTCAGCCACAAAGATTAAGAAAATATCTGTGGTGGAATATCAGATGTTGCATGGCATGTGCAGAACTAAAAAATCTTACCATTATGATGAAATTCTGCATTTAGGCAATTAACAAAAGCCTAAATATATAAAATTTCCTAACTACTTTGATCTGAAAGGTAGGAATGGTTTAAATTTCATCTGTAATTTTTCTGCATTGCAGAAATGAACATTTATTGGGAATTGTGAGCTGTTTTTATTTGAGACTCTGTAGGAACTTTCAAATCTACATGGTTGGCCAGAAATATGAATGGTGATAGATCAGGAAAAATAGTCCTTTCCCATTTAAATGGCAAACAAGCTTTTCCAGTGTTTTAATTTTTAATTTTGTTGATTTTTTTGCTTTTAAATTGAGAAATGTAAATATAGTCAGCAGCCTAGCAGAGGACAAGGTCTAATATTTTTCTTTATTTAAGCTAGATAGACAGATGTCTTATAAAAAATTACCTGTAATATATAGGAACAACTTCCTGGTTTTTTTGCCCTAGTTCATATCACTGGTTTGTTTCAGCAAGGCCTCCCCTTTCTAGATCTGCAACATTTCTTCATCCTTTCTGAACATTTTGGTTTCTACCTGTATGTCTCTGTTATGTTGAGTTTATTTCTGTTTTCTTAAATAAAGAAAAAATATACTCCTGTTTATCTTCCTCAAAACCCATAAATTGGGATGTCATTAGATTAAGCATAGGTTGGATTCTAAACTGTGTGGCAATCAATAATGTCACTTTAGTTGTGAAAGTGCCAGTTTGTTCATATTTTAAACTATACATAGAAGATTAGTTTGCTACAGGTTGTTCCATAACACTGTGAATGTGTCACCCTGGTTATGTAACTAAATTCTAATTCTTCAAGGTCTGTATGACCAGAACTTTACATTTGATTTAAAATACTTTATTCTTTCATCCTTTCTTTCTTCTGACTCTCTGCTGAAGTCTGCTGTTATTAAAACACATAAGGGTTTCTGTGGGTTTGAGTGAAAATGAGAGACACCTAGGTTACATTAATTTTTATTCTGGAAGTGTCTTGAAGAGAATTATGAAACCATGAATATGATCTTGAATAAGAGCATTAGTTTTGTAAGCTGTAAGACTGTTGAGTTGCTGCAAGCCAGAAAGATATGTGAGAGTGCCTGTCTAAAACTGGAATATTTTATTATGCAGATCAGGAGCAAAAAATTACAGAATCAAAACCTGAATTTATTTCAGTTTTTGAATAGTTAAAGATATCATACAAAACTGTAGCCTCCTACAGTCGTGCCAGATATCGTCTATCCAGTACTTCTTTCTCCCTCTGGAGTTATCCTTAGTCATTTGATATATAGATTTAAACTGTTCTTTTACTATTCAAAGCAGTTTTTGGGGAGGAAGTGATGTCTAAATGAGTTAGCTGGTCATTCTAATGAGATAGAATAATATTCCAGAACACATGAATTCAAGAATTGTTTGTCTGCATGTTAAATTGATGTCATAAGGGATAAAGTACAGATCTTTTGGTATCACCTAAATATTCTTTACATCCAAAGGATCATTTTTGTTAGTGATTATATTTAGAAAACATGAGAAAAAAATTAAATGAATGATCGCCAGCTTTATATTTGGATTCCTCAGTAACGCACTTACATAAAAAGCAAATCTTAACTTGCCTACACCAATGATGAAGTACAATGTCATGTGAGCCTACTTTCCAAGTAATCTAAGTGAAGCCAGTGCTTAAAAATATATGTACTTCTTACAGGTCATCCAGGATCCTGGTTTCAAAGAAACTCTAATCAATAAATGTATCAAACCTAACACCATTAACTACTCTCAGAAGAGAAAGCCCTTTGGATACTGCTGAGTGAGACAGTTTTTAGTCACTTTTGAAGGAACAAATACCTTTTCTCCATATTTTAATATGATCAAGTACATAGCTTATTCCTATTTCTATTGCTAATATTATATGCCTTTATTTACAGTGGATTCAAAAATACTGGTTTTAGTATAAATTGAAATAGCTGAAAATCTTACCATTGATTTCAATTTGTGTAGTCAGACATGCAAGTTTCCATTGAGGAGGGATCAAAAATATGGGAACCTCTTGGATACACAGTTAAAATAAAACTCTATTTGTCAACATTATTTGAATCACATACATAACATAAACTGCTTATTTTGCACTTTCTACATAAAGAGAAGACATTTATGGAAAAGTAATAACAACGTTTGATTTGTATTGATGAATTCAGAGTTGGGAAGTCCAGTCCAAAACTTCGCCTACAAGATAATAAAATACCTGGTGAAAGTTTACAGTTTCTGGATGAGAACAGGAAGGAAAAATGTTTTACATATTTTTGAGACTAAGAGTCAATAAAATAAACAGGATTTTTTCTGAAAACTTAAACTGCCCAGTATAAAATATGTGTGTATATATATATGTGCATGCCTATGAGTATGCATATATGGTTGTTTGCATCTAGATGTACATCTTGATGTTATTAAAGTTGTAGGCAGCAATTAAAAAAGCAAAATCATATGACCTAGATTCAACTTTTACTGCTGATGGGGCTTTCTTACAGGATTTCTTAATTTTTTGCAAATTATGGCTAGCTTCCCACATTATATTCTCATATTATTACATAATGAAAGAAAGAAAAACAACTTCCTAAAATTAAAAATATTTTTTGTCAAGTATAATAAGAAATAGTCATTGGAATTTAAATTGAATTATATTGAATACAGAAGTTTTTCTAATTTTTCTTATTTCATCTGTGCTTTATGCTTAGGCAAGAAATGGTGATGTTTGGTGACAATCATAATACTGCAATCTTCATCATAAAGTCAGGGAATTTACAACAACTACTCCTATACAGTACTCAGAATCTCCACTTTGGCAAGAAAAACAACTTTTGTTGTTGCCAGATGAACAATTTTGCTCAGCTGGTGGAAAGATACAATACTTATTCTGATAAACCACCAGCCTATGGAACCTCACAGTGCCCATGCTGCAAAACTACGTTAAACATCAACCAAGAAGAGGATGGAAAATAATGAACCAGTCTAGTAATGTCAATTCACAGCCACATTTGGTTAGAGTTCATCAAGTTGTCAGGTAAATCTTTGGGGTCCAATCAAGGACCACCTGAGGGACATCCAGGAGAGGGGTTGCATTCATCAGTGGGATGGAAAATATGTTAATTATTTTTGGGAAATTATTATTATTATCTTGATGTGTTTTCCAGGAAAAATGGTGAATATGTATATAAAATATAGTACATAAACATGACCTTTTCTGTACTTGGTATGCATGACAGGCTTGAAAATATTCCCCATGCACCCAGCACAGAATGAGAATGCCTGCTTCTTAATGCTACACTGGTGTTACAGAGTTTTATTTTACCTTTTTGGTAACATGTTACTGACATTCAAATATCTATGACGTAAGAAGTTATTAGGAAGACACTTCACACTATTGTTGCTTCTGTTAATATTTAACATTAGAATACTTGCTGTTAATTTTGCTGTAGAAGAACAATAAAAAAAGGGTATTGGTGAGTTCAGTCAACAATATAATTTCAATTTCTTAAATATGAAGTGCTATAAAACATGTCTTATTGCACAGAAGCATATGACATAAGCAATTTTTTTTTCTTTCTTTCAGGAAAAGCCAGCTATGAAATTATTATTAAAGTGTACTGGTTCTGGCCAGAAGAGGGTTAACTTTTGCAGTAGCTCACAAACCACCTCACACCATTGCCTGGAGCAGGGGAAGGGAGTCCCTTTCCATTTATAGGTGGGTGGTACAAGGAGCTTTGGGTATTGTTGTTTGTGTGTGAATCATTTGCCTCTTTCTTGTACCCTGTGTCATTAGAATTGTTGCTGTTACTGTTTGTTTTCTTATCTCATTGGTCTTTCCAGTAAATTGTTCTATCTCACTCTGTGATCTTTGTCTTTTTTGTCTCCAATTTCTCCTCTCCAGGGAGAGGGACAGAGGGAGAGGAGGGAGGGAGTGAGCAAGCAGCACATGGATTCAGTGAGAGCACTGAATTGCAGAATACCATTCCTACACCACAATACAGACATCTGTTTTCTTCCTTTAAGGGGCTAAACTCACTATATGGACAGGAATTTTTAATTTACCTTGCAAAAAAAAAGCAAAAAGATTTTTTTTCCTTCACAACTTTATGACAAGTTACTGAGAAGTAAATAGGGATCATAAATTCAGGATTACTTTTTTTTGGTGGTATTGTGGGGTTTTTTTTGAGGAGGGGCACGCGTAACAGAATTTAAAAAAAAATAGTTTTACTTCGGTCTGCAACTGAAGTTGTATCAACCGTATGACAAATGGGTACTTTTTTAGTTTACAGATTTGGACTTTATTTATAACTTGTATTGAATCTCTGATATATATATATATATTTTAAAAATCTGGAGCATGTTGACCAGAGTGGGTAGTTAGCACTCTAAAAATATTAAATAATTAAATCCAGAACTGATTGCTGCCAATTAGAGGGACATAATTTAGGAGAAGAATTAAAATAGAGGAGTGGAACTGTATATGCTCTTGGACTGCTGTGTTAGCTGGGTCATATAGAGGGAAATACAATGATCATTATATCATTATATAATGATATAATAATCACTGTCAACATTGTAAGACATTACGGAAATTATTATAAATGAAGATATTTATTCAGCCCATGCCAGGCCGGGGGAAGAGATTTCCAGAAGGTAGACCAGATGGTTAAGTATGTTTCACTGCAGATCTATGCTGACCCATCCCCAGTGCTCCAAAAGTCCCCACTGTGTCCCTGGGACACTGAAATCAATAGAAATGTTACTTGAAGTTCACTGTGCAGAAGTTCAGATGGTCAGAGGGAGCACAAATCTTTGGTACCTAATTCACAGGATTCTTTACACACTTTGAGGAATTTTCTTAGCTCTCTGGGTAATTGTGTGAACAGAGGTCAATCAGAAACCAACCATTTCATAAAGGTTTGGGTTTCTTTTCTAAACAGTGCACTTCCACATCTTTTAGTGTAAAGTACTCTATGACTAGAAGATTTTTCTCAGCATCCAGAATTACTGGTTTGGTTTCTTTTTTTTGAAGGAACAATTTTTATTTTGATAGCCTTCATCTGTGTTATTCACTGAACATCTTGTCCTTTTAAAAATATTTATAAACTTTCAAGAAAAATTTCAGTTTAAAACTAAGCAATATCAGGTTTGCCAGACATAAAGGAACACTGTAACATGCAAAAATACTGTAGCAGTGTAATAGCAGACTAAACTAATACCCACCATAAATTCCATATCTTTATTGAAAACTTTTCTTCATGAGAGTTACTTTCCCCAGTGGAGAACTGTCCTCTTATAAGAATATAATTGCCAGAATGCCATTCTGATGGTGCCCTTAAGTATTACCTTGAAGAGTGAGATAACTGTAACCCTAATCTGAATATTTTTTGATTGAGCCATTTTGTGGGGGCTTCTGGAATTTCTTCCATTGGTGCTATTGTTATCATAAACTTCTTTATTTTTTTTTTAAATTTTGTTTACAAAACATTAACCTCTATTCTCAAGGGTATTAAGCAGAAAAAGGCTGAGGTAAGAGGAAAGTGAACTAGTCACTTTACTTATGCAGCCAGTTCCCAATAGAAAGGTTTATTTAGTAGAAGACTGACTAGGATTACTCAATTTCCTGCTTCATTGAGGATCATGCCATCTTAGTTCCCTTGGCTCTGTGTATAAGGAGCTTAATGAAGAGGGAAATTAATTCTCAGTTGCAACCACATGTAGCTACTAACTTATTCACTCATGCTCTCAGTCCTCCCTGGCCCCATCTGACAAATGTGAGAGCATTTGTCACTCTTTTAAATCCCATTTTCTGAGCACTTTATGATGCTGCTTGTGTTTCTATTATATGACTCGTGTGTAGTATAAATAGGCTACAAATACTTGTGTAATTTTTGCATCAGCAGTAGATCATAGTTATTTTAATGCAATCCCTCTGGTAAACAAGTCCAGGCACTTTGCTGTCCGTCCTCTCTCTGATGAGATTACTGGACTCCCAGGTACCAGCTTGTTATCATAACTTCAACAACTAAGTCTAATATTGCAGTCCAAAGAGAAGTTCTGAATTAAGACATACTTAAGAACTTCCCTATCTGATTTTATATTCTTGTGATTTTGTTCCATATGGTTCTGGGAGTTGTCCAGTCTGATATTTTGCTCATTCCTAGGGCCAACCACAACTGATAAAGGAGGCATTCCAGCAATAAATCTCAGAACTCCTGATTTTGAAGATAACTGAATGCATGCTGACATGCTTACAATTCCTAAGAAATCTAATTTTTATCAATTTCTAAAATATTTTTCCTTTTTTTGTTGTTGTTGTTTTTATGTTGGGGGTTTTGTTTTTGTTTCAGTTTTGGTTTGGGGCTTTTTTTGTTTGTGATTTTTTTGTTTGTTTCGTTTGGCTTGTTTGTTTTTTTTTTTTTTACTGATTGGGATAGAATAGTTAGTTTGTGTTGGGCTTGCATGGGAAGATTTTGGTAATGGTGTGTGGAGGGTGACTACAGGGGTGTGTTTTCTGCAAAAAATACCAGATTCTTATCCCATGAACAATAGAGCCAATGCCAGACAACTCCACAGTCGACCTACAGCTGGCCAAAGCAAAGCCCATCAGTGATGGAGGTAGTGCTGCAGGTATAACAATCTTAAGTGGGAAAAAATGCATTATTTCAGCTGGAGAGCAGAGTGTGAATATGTGAGAGAAACAGACCTGCAGACTCCAAGGTCAATGAAGAAGGAGGAGGAGGTTCTGCAGGTGTCAGAGAAGACGCTGCAGCCTGTGGTGAAGATCACTGTGGGGCAGACTGTCCCCAAACCTCCCAAGATGGGTTCACCACAGAGCAAAGATCCACCTGAAGCCATGGAGGACCCCACAGAGGAGCAGGTGGACACCCCAAGGACACTGTGACCCACTGGGATGCCCACACTGGAGCAGGTTTGCTGGCAGGATTTGTGACCCTGCTGGGGACTCATGCTGGAGCAGCATGTTTCTGAAGGACTGCACCTCACAGGAGGAATCTCATGCTGAAACAGAGGAGAGCAGGGAGCCAAGAGTGGCAGAAACAATATGCAATGATCTGACTGCAATTTCACCTCCCTGAGCCTCTGCAGGGGAAAAGGTAGGGAAATTTGGAGTGATGTTGAGCCTAACAAGAAGGGAGGGACGGCAGAGAAGATTTAAGATTTAGTTTTTATTTAACATTATCCTATTTCAATTTTGTCCTTAATAAATTGAACAAGTTTCCCCAAGCTGAATTTGTTTTGCCCAGGATGGTGAGCAGTGAGTGATCTCTCCCTGTCCTTATCTCATCCCACAAGCCTTTCATTATATTTTCTCTCCCACGTCCATCTGGGAAGGGAAGTGATAGAGCAGCTTTGGTGGGGACCTGGCATACAGCCAGGGTCAACCCCACCCATAATCACACACCCCTGAAGGCTGCATTAAACACTAGCTGTAACCAGAGAATTAAGTCTCTAGGTGCTTTGAATCAAACACCAAAATGTACATATGGCTAGTTAATATGGCAGATGAGAACATGTTGCATGAAATAAGAATTTGCATGTTTTTCTCAGAGTAACAGAATCATTAGTATATAGCCTGAAGACAGATGCCTGCAATCATTACTGGCCATCATATCTCCCACTTACAGGCAATTTAGGCTTCTTTTCATGACATTAAGAGATGAAAAATCACTTACTTTTTCTTGCCATAAGGTATTTATCTTATTCCATATATAAGTTTTCAGACTACAGGAGGGGTCTTTTTGCATTAAAGCTTCTCTTATCTCCATGCTAAAAGTGTTGCCTGAACTATTTCCATATTTTATAAATAATGTTGATAACAGTGCTAATCTCAGGACTTTGGTCCCTTAACAAGCACCCTAACCCACTATTTTATACCTTCCCCTTTCAGTATGACTAGTCAAATAGTTCACTAATTTGTCAAAAGTAGTCTGTAAACTAGTTAACTAGAGTCAGACCAGGATTTTGGGAGATAAATTAGGAGCTGGATATTTTTAGACACAGAGGAAATAAACTTGCATCTGCTGGAAGTCTACTAATTAGTGAAAACCTGATATGACAAGCAACTTTTCTATCTTTAAACACTTTGTTTTTCCCTTAATGGAGAAGGCCTTTCATGCTAACTAAATACGGTTTCTTGGAATGTAGAATGAATGATTCATTTGTTGACAGTACTTTACCAAGTAAGAACATAAAGAAGAGAGTGGAACAAAAACCAGTGTCTTTACTTTTTTTTACAGGAAGATATAATAAAGACCTTGCTTCAAAAAGCAGATGATTTTATATGAACTATAAACAAGTAAGTGTATTGATATGTCTTCTGAAGCAATATTTGAGAATTGTTAAGTACTAAGATTCTCCTGGCTGTCTAACTCAGAATATCAGTGGAAATCAGTTGCCTGCATTCATTGCTATATTCACTGGAATAATCTTTAGGCATTCCTTTAGAGAAAGGAAATGAGAAAACAGATTTCAGTTCTGTGGTTGAAACCTTCACCTGGGTTAAAATTTATTTCTTCCTGAGGATTTGATTTATGAGGGAGTAAGCTGATTAGCCTAAAAGATCTCATTTTACAGGAAAAAGCTAATCATGTTGAAGAACATGCATACTCCTTGTGGAAAAGGTGCTCCCTAGAGCACTTGTGGCCTGCCTCTGAAAGACAAAATACCTTTTAGGAATACTGAAACTATAACTTTTGTAAAGCTATGCAAATGTAAAGATATGCTTGTATACGTATTTTGGCTTTTCAAGCTCAATTCAAGTCTTGTCCTCTGTTTGGAAATATTTTGATGGGAAAATATTCCATTGCATAAGATTTTCACTGAAAGCTTGTAAAGAAAATTGTGAGGAAAGAGACAATCCTGTGGTTGCCAGCTTGTTTACACAGGGAATACTAAAAATCTTCAAATTTATATTAATACAAGATTTCATTTTGGCTTAGTTTCTCCCCAGGCTTGCTAACAATTACTGTGATAAAGTAGTTCTTCCTGCTTGTTATGACAGAGTTAAAAGAAACAGGCATCCATCTTTCTATTTCCAGAAGTTTCATTGCAAATATGAAGACAAGTATTTTGTATAATCCATTAAAATAAAATAGAACAAAGACTGAAAAATCCTACCACCCATATAAATGTCACTAGATATTTCAGATTCAACACCTACCTGCTTAAATATAGCATTAATAAGAACAGCCATAGGATCACAGAATCTGCTGCATTGGAAGGGACCCAACCCAGAATCAGGATCCACTCCAACTCCTGTGCACAGAACACCTCAAAGATCAGACCCTGCACCTGAGAGCATTGTCAAAATGCTTCTTGAGCTCTGTGCAGAGGCTGGTGACCACTGCCCTGGGGAGCCTGTCTCGATGTTCAGCCACTCTTTGAGTGAAAAACCTTTTCCTGATATCCAGCCTAAACCTCCCCTTACTCAGGTTCAGCCCATTCCCTTGGGTCCTGTCACTGATCATGAGGGTGAAGAGATTAGTGCCTGACCCTCCATTTCCCCTCATGAGGATGTTGAAGACTGAAATTAGGTCTTCCCTGACAAATGTATAATTTCATATAAAAAAACCCCCACAAAGATAAAAGAATTATATACAGAAGCAACCACACTTTAGAATAGAGTAAATCAGATTTTTTTCATTAACATTTTCTTTTTATTTTGTTTCAAATAAACCTTGCAGAAGAATTTTGGTCACAGTACTCTTAAAACAGAACTTATGTCATTTGTTTTCCCTCTAGTTTTTGGAATTCTGTAAATACCTATAAGTATGTGATGAAAAGAAACAGTCAAAACAGGAGAAAATCCATATATATATAGCAGAGTAGCAGTTCTGTCAATGAGACTGCTTCTGCTGAGGTTAGGATATCCTAATAATTTTCATAAACAATCATTATTAGTTTTCCAATAACTCTTCTGTTTGAAAACTGCTAATTCCAAGTATGAAGGAATGTGACTGGACAGAGGTTGGGTTTTTGCTTTTTTTTTATATAATTATATTTTATTTTATGTCTTCTTTTGAAATGCTGTAATTAACTTTTTAACAGGAACATTTTTTTTTTTTTGCACACAGATTTTAACTGCAAATGGATGGTGCCAAAGAAAGTTCTGTAGAGTAAAATGGAGAATGTGTAGCGATTGAGAAAAACAGATTGTAAAGTATATTCTTCCACACTGTGAAATCCTAATGATGACAGATTGCTGTCATCATTAGAGACTGAGCTCTGCTATTTGCCAAAATGATTACACAGCTCTGACAAATAACCTGGAAATATTTCAGCACAGAATATTTGAGGCAGTAATATATTTCACAACAAAAATATTTGTGTGTATATTAGAACATATAAAACCTCTCAGGCTACAAAGCTCCATGTAAGTTTTCAGCTGAGCCGATCTGTCAATTTTCTTTAGCTCCACAAGAAACTATTAAAATCCCCCTCCAGCAAACTTCACTTTTCCCACTGATACTACTTTTACCAAGAATCGTGCATCCTGATCTTGCTCAGCATCAGCTCTTCCTTTTCTATTTTCTCACCACCCACTTCCCTTCTTACTTTCAGACATCCATCTTATAACTTTGCTACTGTAGGTGTATGGCTGAATCGTATGAAGAAGTGTTATTTTTAACCTGTTGTCTACACATTTGTGTCCTGTTTAATTGTGAATTTGTAATGGTTTAAAAACAGCAGTCACCTTTATAAAATTGAAGAAGATCAGGACCACTATATGTGTTTATTTCTTTTCAACCTTGCTGATCTCTTAATTTTTCTTCCTTCTGATTTCCTTCTCCCTTCATACCATCTGTTTCCAATTTTAAAGTATTTTTTCACATATTTTAATTAGTTAGGATTTTATTTCTTTTACTTGAATTTTTCTACCAACACTTACCTCAGTAATACTGGTTCTGTTATGACAGAAATATTTTTTTCTTATTCTTTGTTATGAAGAACTACTGTCACTATTTCACTGCTATGACTGTTTCCTACCCACAGCCTCCTAGATATTATTTCACACAACTTACAACAGGTCATGAAAAACATTTTATCTTTTACAAAATGTTCCAAAATCAGTGTCATATTTATGTCCTCTAAGCAAGTTAACAGTTATTTCATAATAAATAAAGTACATGCCATTAATTTGATGTTTCTTTCCTCTGCTCAACTTGCAACACAGTACCAGCTATTAATCAATGATCTCTGATTCTTCCTTCAAAAGCCAGATTTTCAATTTATCAACACCTGAAAGGATGTGGCTTCTATTTACAGTTCTAGTCATTGAAATCTATGCCTATCTTTATGTCTTGATTTAGTTTCCACACTGTATCTAACTTCATCTTTGATTATTAATAATTTGTTAGAGCTTATCTTTACCTTGAGTCCTTTATAGGGCTCATTACAATAAGAACTGGACTCTCTGTGCTTGTCTGTAATACTGAAAGAAAGGGATACCCTGGGTCTTTTACTCTTATCCCATGCTATAATAGCCACTAAATCTTACCATACAGTACAAAAAATACAGTACCATGGAGCTAGAAAATTTAGGAAACTAGTAAAAAAAAAAAAAAAAAAGACAATTTAAAATTACTGTAAAACAGTATGAGTGTAGATTGATTGCAAAGATCAAATTTAAAATTATTAAAAATAGGATATTAAAGGAACATTTGATATACATGTAGAAAGAAAATTCAACCATTTACAATGAAATTTGAGATTTATAATCAAACAATCAAAATAATTTGGTAAAATTTCCTCACAAAAAATAATTTGTGTTCAGAATATTTCACATTACTTTTGCCAATGACTACTCAAAAGACAAACAGGATGTAAAAACCATGAAGAAGATTATAATTAGGAACCACTACATTATCAGTGAGGCAACTGTAAATATTGATGTTAAAAGAAATGTGTGGCTATGGATATCTAATGATCATTGACAAAACAATCATCTGAAATCTGAGATTTGCAAGTTCTACCTTTAAATTTCATGTTTTGTGGAAATGGAAAAATTTTAACTGTTGCTTATTTTGAGGACAGAAAATACACAGAATAGAAAGAAAACCAGACTTTTATCACCTTTTGACAAGCAATGTGCAGGTGGCCCTGAGCATTTGAAATTCTGGACCTCAGGTAAATAAGAACCTTAACAGCTATCCCAGCATATGAGGAAAAGAAGCAGTTATTCTAAATTGAGTGTAGAGCCATGATTCTGGTAGCTGAGCTGCAGATAATCCAGGAGACTCCTAGGATGGATGGAGGATAACTTTCTGAGACAAGTAATAGTAGCCCTACCAGAGGGAATATGCTACTGGATCTGTTGATCACCAACATAAGTGAGCTAATTGGGGATATCAAGACTGGAGGCAGCCTGGGATGCAGGGATCATGTACTGCTGGAACATGCAGTGCTGAGGGATATGAGTCAGGTGAGGAGTATAGTTAGGCCCCTGAACTTCAAGAAAGCAGAATTCCAGCTCTGCAGGAAGATAGTGCATGGGATGCGCTGGGAGATGGCTTTTGAAGACAAGGGTGTGTGCAACAGAGCTGACATTCCTCCAAGGAAGCCCATGGAGTGCAAGATCTGGCAATTCCCAGGCAAGACATTGGGCACATCTTGAGTGGATGGACAGCAGGATGGGGTCTGAGGAAGCAGAGTGCTTCCCACTTTAAGACCAGGTTCATGACCACCTGAGGATCCTGAATATACATCAGTCTATCAGAGCCCATGAGAGGCATCTGAGCCCTGATGGAATTGGCTGATGTAATTGCCAAGCCATTCTCCATGATATTTGAAAAGTCATGGCAGTCAGAGGAAGTCCCAGGTGAATACAAAAAAGGGAAACATATTACCTATTTTTCAAAAAGGAAGGAAGTAAAACTACTGTCTTGTCAGCCTCATTTCTGTGACGGGCAAAATCATGGAACAAGAAGTAATTCCAAAGCACAACTTTACTCTGCTTTCAGGAGAAACCACCTGAAGTGATGCATTCAGCACAAGAAGGACATGGATCTGTTGGAGCAAGTCCAGAGGAAGGCTGCCAAGTTGATTAGAGGGATGGTGCACTTCTCCTATGAGGAAAAATAAAAGAATTGGGATTCACCATGGAAAATAAAAGGCTTCAGGGTGACCTAGATGTAGACTTCTAGTATCTGAAGGGAACTTTTAGGAGAGATGGGGAAAGACTTTTTACATGAGCATGTAGCACCAAGAAAAGGGGGAATGGGTTCAAACTGAAAGAGAATAGGTTTAGACTAGATATTAGAAAAATTTCTTTCCTGTGAGGGTGATGAGGCGCTGGAACAGGTGGCCCAGGGAAATTGGCTGCCCCATCCCTGGAGGAATTCAAGGCCACATTGGATGGATCTCTAAGCAATCTAGCCTAGTGAAAGCCAGAATGTGGAATTAGATGATCTTTAAGATCTTCTCCAATCCAAAGCATTCTCATGGTCCCATGATCATGTCGAGGTTTCAACAGGATTTTGGCAAAGTTACATTGCTTAGTTTAGATTCATATAAAAAGGAAACATCTTACTGCCAGGAAACAATGATGTGTAGGCTTGAATTATAAGAAGTAATAGTCTATAACTCACATGAAAGCATATTCATATTTAAAGCTGCTAATTTATAGAATGGAATTTCAAACAATGTTATTGTTTTGATCTTTATTTCTGAATGACAACCACAGAGCTTCATTTTTAAGCACAGATTATATAGAAAAAAATTAAAATAAATGAAATGCAAATGCAATTATCAGTGAACAAAAACATGTCATACTGTATGGAATAACTAGGATAACTATGGAGTAACTGTCATCACATAAGCAACAACCAGCTGGAAGCAAGAGGATGTTTCGGTCATTTGAATGACCAAATTTCAATGACAAAACAAAGGCAAGGAAAGGAACAAAGCCAGCAGGACTAGCAGGAATCATGTGATGTCTCAGTCATGAGAATACAATGGGCATTGCACTGGTAATTAAACATGAATTCACAAAGTGGTAAATTCAAATATTCTGATGGCCTTGTTTACAAGGCTCAGTGAGTGATTTCCTCTGAAGTTAATGCAACAGTACTCCACATAAGTAAATTGTTCAGATTAGAATAAATGAAAAGTAAGCATGATTTGTTTGTAAATAATGTTAATTGTTGTCAAAAAAAAAAACCAAACAACATGTTCATTAATGGAATTTAAGGATCAGGAATGTTTGAATAACAGAGAAAGCTTTGTTTATTTCTGTTGTTTCATAGAGCACTTCAGTTACACCATTTGTACAGTTTTAATCTTCAAGATCTCATATATTTATGCAAAATATATTAATTCATTAATTATTAATAAAGACAAAAATGTAATCCTGTAATCACTAACAAATTGAAATAGTATCTTCTTTTTTTGTCTTGGAAAATTAAGATGCAGATGAGTAACTAGTCAAAATCTATTATCCTACATTTTTAATATGAGAATTGTTACCATGGTGATTGTAATCTTGTCGTATACCTACAAAAATGCATAAAATTTTGTCCTCATTCTTCATGTCTGAATCATAAAACTATTCCACTGACTTAACCATAATTTTACTATGTTTTTACCTTGAACAGGGCTATATTTTATATTGTTAAGACATCTTTATTGCTTATCAATAACGATTGTCATTAATTACAAAAATAATAATAACTTTATAGTTTTTCTTTACCATTTTTATTCCTTTTTTCATTTTACACCATTCTTTTTTTCTCAGTAGACATCTATTAAGATTATTTTAAATTCATATCCCAGTGTATGCTAATAAAGCCACTGGAAGGGGTTTGATCTCATCCAATTTTTGATGATGTACACTTAAATGGCTTAACTTTATCTTTTTTTCTGCATCACTCATGAGGAGAAATAGGCATTTTTCAAAGATAAGAAGATAAGTTCTCAAAGATAAGTATTTTATTTTCTTTGGATTGGATGGCAAGGTTACATTTAAATCTAATGAGCTTGAACTTAGATGGCTCCTTTAGATAGATGAAATGAAACTTCAATGATTATGTAAAAAACATCTGTGAAGTTGATTTGACTTTAATTAAAATTTTCACACACGTTTCAGTTATATGTTAAAAACTCCATTAAATTTTTTTCAATATGTAACATGTAAACAAGTTAAAATATACTGGTTTAAAACACAACCACAAGGAAATCTCTGGATCTATCTGGTCATATACTTTTGCATGGTTGTTTTTTATGGATTTTTGCTCAATGGATTTTTTTTCCCACTAACAGATGTAATCTTTTAAAGTTAATGGAGGATATTAATGTCTAAATAAACTGTCAAAGGAAAATTTTTCAAAAGACAGATGTTTTCTAATTAATAGCTCTATATCATTAAATATTTGCATTACAGATTACATTGCTTTGCTTTTTGGGGTACATATACAAATGCTGGAGATGAAGCTAAGGAGCATATTTGAAAACTTTGCTTCCCCGCTGCTCTTTTTCTTGTAATAAATTTGGGTCTACAGTGGTTTTCTTAGTTAATGTTCTTTATGTTTAATGATGCAGAGAAAAACTAATGATAGTTTGCTTTTAATACCTAGCTTTCACAGGTTTGTTAATAGCAATGTCTGCAGGAGAAGAGCTGTAGTCAGGAGAATGGAATATCAGGAAATGTGATGGATCAACAAAAACTATTTTAATTAATTTTTTTAAATTCATCCTCTTATTATATATGCAAGTTCAAACTCTGTAGAAAGTTATTAGAATATCCTCAGACTACTCAACATTTGAGCTTAAATTTGAGAATGTTAATTCAACATTCGCAAGGGCCTCAATGTCCTGTGGAGCATTGGAGAAGTAAATAAAGGCATCCTATGATAAAGGTTTTGGTGTGCAACTGCATATAGAACTGGGATTACTGTACTGGATTCTTGCAGGTTTGAGGTCTGGAAAAAGTTCTGTTGTTTCCTCAATTATTTAGAGGTGAGATTTTAAGATTTGGAAATTTTGAAAAAAAAAAAAAAAAAGTTTCCATTTTCTGTAGGACCAACTTAAGAAAAAAAAGCAAACAAGTCAGACATGGTAATAGTATGCTTTCATTTCTTGCAGATTACTTATTTTAAATGGAAATGCATATAAATAGCTGATAGATAAAAGAACATTTTTTAATGCTCAGGTAATTTCATGAACCTGAAATTAGGTACATCATTTAGGAAGACTGAAGTTTAAAAGATATCATACATCTAAGTTTAATTTCTTTATTATTGTTTTTATTAATAAACAGAAATTGAATTTATCTTTCATAATTATTTAACCTGAGTACTATGCAGCCACTCACTTCCCCCCTGACACTGAGAAGAATAAGAAATAAAAGGTAAACATTGTGGATTCAGATAATAACTGTAAAAAAAAATTAAAAAATAAAAAATAAAAATAAAGGACCCAGGAGAAATAAGTGATGTACAGTGCCATAGTTCACTCTCCACAGAGTGATGTCCAGCCCATCCCCAACAGTGATCCCATTCCAGAGAACTCCCTCAGTTTGTGTACTAGGGACAATACTCTGTGGTATGGAATTGCCCTTTGGTCAGTCCAGGTCAGCTGTCCTGGCCATGCTCCCTCCCAGCCTTTTGTTCAGCTCCTCACTGCAGACACCAAGCACTGCCCAGCAACAGCTAAACCATCAGTGTGTTATCTGCATTATTCTCATACTGAAACCAATGCACGGCCCTGTACCAGCTACTGAGAAGACAACAAACTTTGTCCCATCTGAAACCAGGATATTTTATACTAGTGTATAAATTTTAAGTTTTGAAACTTGTTATGGTTTTATTCTAAATTTTCTGAAGTTCTTTAAGTAGTTTATTTACCATCTGAACTGCAGTATCTGAAAAAATTTGGCTTATCATAACTATATGCTTTCGATCAATCCCCTGGTATCCTTAAGAGGAAATTCCTAAATCTGCAGTGCCAATATGCATTGTCTCTCATGTTTCAATAGAAATTATATAAATTCTAAAGATAATGTAAATAGGTCTTGATTGTCCTGATCATGGTTTTATAGAACTAAATCTGTGTTGATACAAATTCTGGTTGTTATCTTCCCAAACTCTATTCTTTGATGGTTTTCACTTCGTTAGTTTATATTTATTGTTCAATTCATCATTAGTTAAAACAGGACAGTGAAAACTGATAGGATGCTCCAAGTGCAAATTAATACTTACAATAGGGAGCATACAATCATATTATCATGGTTATCAAAGCTCTTCCTGGGTTGGAAAATCCAGATGTTGGTCTTATTCACATGAGAACATTTACAAATGTGGTTGTCCACACAAACAAGAATTATAACGACTAAATGACTGTTTACTGAGTTTCATAAGAACAAAAATAAGGACTATGTATTGCCTAGGCACAAAATATATAATTATATAGATACTCTAATAAAGATTATAAAACAAAAACATAGATTAGGGACACAGGAACTAAGCAAAAAAATTGAACATATATTCCTCAGTAATTATCTAAGTTTATACAATAAAATACGATGATATAAATTTGTAGGATCTTTTTTTTATGAGGACTTCCTTAGGTCATTGATAGATTTACTACCTTGTAAGTTAGAGACAAAATAGGGTAGACTGAATAAAAAATTAAATACATCTGACACAGAAGGTTGTAAATTATTTAAATACATATCTGAGACAGCCTTTCTTAAAAATAATAATAGTAATTGAGGGAATTATCTATATTTTAAAAATTTACTACCTTGTGTGAAATTTCATTCTTGTGTAAGCAAAAAACACCATCAAAGCATGTATATCTCTCTATTCATGCATCTATCCAAACATTACTAATCAATTGTTTTATCTAGTTTTGTAGTAATGCATTTGAAAATATCAGTGAATGAACGAAAATCAGATTAAAACTATTAAAGAACAGGGGTGGCAATGAATATTTCACTAAACAGAAACACTACTAATTCTTTTCTTATTATTAAAACAGCAGACAAAATAGAATTTGATTGCTAAATCCCAGCTGAGGTCTGAGTAGGTTACAATGGTCTCTCAGAGACTGTTGTAAAAAGTTTGTGATTAATTTAAAAACTTGTTTTTTCTCTCTTTTCTCTGCATTGGATGACTAAATTCCATCTGGCAATTAAAAAAAAAAAAAGGCACAATGGCTCTGGTTCTTGGAGTCAAACATAAAACTTCATCAAGTGGCTGTGATTGTTATGTTATTATTCAAATAACTCCAACTCAGGATTATATTCTACTCATTTACCCCTGCGGTCCTTGCAGTGCTTAAACAAACACCCCAATCAGTCATCACAAAATTTAAAACATTCACACCTTAGACATTATATTTCCTGTTTGCTCCTGAGATGGTTGTGTCTCTGGTTAGTCTTCCTTTGGGATTATGGTATTTAGACACTCAGCAGCACAAGCAGCAACAACAAAAGCAGAAACTCATGAGGAAATATAGGATGAGAAATTTGGGATGTAATATAGGCATTGAGCACTCTGCATTGGCTGCTCTGCATGAGACTTCGGAATGACTGATGCACCAGGAACTGCAGCTCTCAGCCATGGTCTGCAGAGACTTGGCAAGTTGACTCTTGCTGGCTCCTGCTTCTTTTTCTGTCTAGAAAGAGAAAAGTGCACAAATAGCTGAAGACTAAGAAGAGATCCTAAAATCCCAAATCTCAGAAGATTTCAGGATTGTGTTTTGCATCTTTATGCCAAACAGCATTAGATTTTATATTTATCATCTCAATATGTTTCTGTAATACAATGACTCCCATCAGATTCTGATATGGTAAGTATTTATATAGAACAGAAAGGACAGTTTAATTTATCTGTCATTCCAAGAGCTAACAAAAATGTTTCTATGTCATACATAGTTGTAAATAATGTAATCTAACTAAAATCTGCAGTTAGGCCAGCAACATGAGCATATTCCTAATCTGTAGAAAATGTCATTTGGTCTTCTGGCAAAATAAATCATTCAAAAACAATATTACAAATGGTAAGACAATGATAAAACATGATCTCTGACAAACAATCAGTTTTATTTAGATGAGAAAAGACTGGGGAAAGCTTTGCAATACATCCAATGTCTTCATAAAACCAACAGTGAAAACTAGTTCTTGTGTGCTGTGTGTGCTTCATTGAAGTAGTTTTAATTTGAGAGACATGTCTTCTCTCTTTTCAGAAGTCTGAATCCAGTGAATTCTGACATTGCTAGACAACCAAAACATGATTTTAACTCCTTCATTATGCCTATGTCTGTTATTTATCACAAGAAATGTTTAAAATTACCATGAGACAAAATAATAGCAGTAAAATGTTAGTGAGCATGATTGACAGTAACAAAAATATACCCTACTCAGATTTAATCCTCCTCAAAGTAACTTGGGTGACCATCAAACATAAGAATTGCGAACAATTTGGAAATAAGTAAATTGTTCATATGTAGAAAGAGTAGATAACTACTATGAAGAATGGACAACATATTTGTCAACTTACGTATAAATTTGTACTTGCAGCAGATATCTGTCTATGTATTTGTATCATCTATATCTGTATCTATAGCTATATCTATATATCTCTAACCATCTATAGGTATGCATAATATACATATTTCAAGATAATTTTAAAAGCATCAGTCATTTTGTATTTGTGATACAAATGTAAAAAATTGTAAAATTAATTTAAATGAATTCCAGTAGAGAACTTGTGTTCATTTCAGGATTTCCAAATTTTACCTTTTAAACACTCACACTGTGTCTCAGCTTAAGTTTGATGAGTGCAATTTTATTTCTATCAGATTTAGTAATATACTTTGAAGTAAAATATAAATCTAGACACAGGACTTTTTTTTTCCTCGATAATATTAAATTTCATATTAACATAGTTTTCCTTTAGTTCTTTTTCTGATTGTCTGGTTCCTCCCTATTTCATTGTGTGATTTCAATTTTAAGCTCTTAAAATTTACCTCTTAAAAGTCTAACTGAAATATGATACTTTGAAATCTAAGTTTCTCTGGATTCTATTGCTTCCCACCTGAGATCTAGGGAGGCAGTCTGTGATGCTCTTATAATGAAGAGTTTTATCACATTACTACTTTTATTGGCACTTCTAGGTGAAAATAAATTTGGTGGTAAAAATATAAATACATGTAAGTCCAGTTCTGCCTGATTCACAAGGTTTCATGCCTGGGCCTCAGGTATCATTCTGTGTCTATCCTTCTACAACAGTTTTTATTTAGGAATCATCAAGAGTTCAATATACGCATTCTTCTTTTCATCACTATAAACTAAAATTTAACTAGAACAATTTTAGGCAATTCTAACTTGTCTGCTGGACAAATGCTATCTCAGCTATCAAAGTCAGGTCAGAGCAATAAAAAGTCAATGGCCTTTTGATAGTATTGACAAAAAATAATATTTCCTATGATGTATGATGCCAGAACAGGAGATTAAATTTAACAAAGTTTTCCTGCTACATTCCTTGTTATTGAGTTTTTCAAATTACTCAAATATCCTTTTTATCTGTATAAACTGGGTAAAGACACATAAAAAAATTTGATCAACTTTGGACTTGAGAGTCTTCAACAACAAAAAGGAGACTGAGAAATGAAAGAATATGATCAAGAAAGACCTATTCTTTTTTAAAAAGACAAACACTATAATCAAATTAATCATTAACTTTGACATCAAATTGATGCTGTATTGTTTATAGGAAGCAGGAATAGCCTGCTATTTTGAATTATCTGTAATCCCTGGTTTTGTCCTTTAATATTTTGTATACTTTCAAAAGACTTTATATTTCTTTTCTTTTTTTGATTTTTTTTGCATTTTCTATTATCATTAATGAATAGTAAAGTCTTATACAATGCACTTATGTTGTTTACAAAAAGTATGTTAAATTTTTCTCTCTCTTAAATATTCAAGTATATCTGTAGAGAATCCATGTAAGATTAACACTGACATTATGTAATATGAAAGTAACTATTTTCAGTATTGTAGTTTATTTTTAGACAAAACCACTATTTGTGAGTTTGTGCTGGGAACAAAATATAATTGGTATGCATTTTGGCAATTAATTTTCCACCTAAAAATCAGTCAATAGCAACTTTAAGTTGCCGATTTTTTCTTATGATGACTCAATGTCAATGAGCATGGTGTTTTTTCTCTTCACTTGGAAATTCATAAGCAATTTAGCTATATTTCTATATGGGCAACAGTTTCATTAGTCACCATAAAACAATTTAAATTACAGGATTTAACATATGAGGGAAGAAAACATCAACATTGTTTTGGGCAGCGGTGGCTTCAAGAACATTAAAAAAGGATCAGCATTAATAATGTTTCTTCCTTACCCCAAGACAAAATAAACATATTTGGTGTGCTTATTGAATGTCCAGTGTCTGAGGTAGGTTTGATATTAAGGAAAAGAGAAATGGCATGGAAGAATTATTAAGTTTAAAAGCAGCTTCATCAAATGCAGAACCAGTAACTTTCCCAGTGACAGAATATCACAAAAGATATTTTGTTTCCACACAGATTCCATTCCATCCCTTAATTTCTCCCTGCCAAGGGTGGTCTCTATGTCCCTTCCAAATTCCCTTATTTTTTCCCCTTTTTTAAAAAATAATCAATGTGTTATAAAGAAAGGGATGGAAGAGAATCATAATCACAAAATAAAAATTGAATCATAGTATGTCACAATTGGATGCCATAACAGCATAATTATACTATTGCTCTGCACATAATATTATAATTTCAAGGCTATGTTAAAGTATTAAGCCCAAAGAATAACTAATAAACCAAGTTTTGAACCTATTCATTGAAGAAAATATATACCCTAGCTCATGAGTTTAAGATCAGATATTTTTGCTCCTATTTTGATATCAGGTATAAGATGCAATTCTGTTCTGATCCATACTCAGCTTTCACAAAATGGGAGATTTTTTGACCTGATTCTAGTAAGGTTAGAAAAGATTCAGTCTGTGTAAGAACAGAAAAAAAAATAAAAAATGCTGTAATAAATTTAATTAAATTGGAAAAGTCTAGTTGTATTGAATCTTTCTGGTTTAGTAGGGAGAAATATTTCTTAAACTTTTAGAACATTTCAGAAAACAATTGGATTTATTTTATTAATTTTATTTCTCTATTTTTCTGTCTTGCAGGAACAGATAGTACAGACTCGGACACAAGTATATCCCACATGTTTTTCTATATTTTATCCTCTTTAAATGTAGCTACAACACAAGCTGTTCTATAGCACCACAATCTTAAAATCATAATAATTTACTTAGAACAATGTTGTATCTACATGTTGTAGATAATTATTTTGCTGAAGTTTATAAAAAAAGAAGTGAGGTAGTGACACATTGCTACATGTTTGTGGATTATTTAATTTTTACGCCTGAATTTTCAATGGTGACCTTTTTGGGATATAGAATGGAATTTCTGAGTACAAGAACTGTCAGACTAACGGCAATAGAAGCATATATTATATGGCAGCAGTGTCAAATCCTTGACACCTCAGTTCTAAGGAACCTCACCTCTACTGGAGACTGTTCAGCGAAGTAAGATCATTTTATGTTCATAACAATTCCTGTTTAGGGTCTTTTTATATTGTTTTTTATTTTGTTTTTTTCCAGCCTGCTGATCATTGTTCTAAATCATCTCCCTTGGAAAATAATAAAGCTACAAATTAGGAGGGCTGTGGATAAAAACTGCCCACTGAGCACCTGTGATCCTCCCATAAAATTATAAAAAACACCATGAAAGTTATGCTGGAATTGTATGTGAACTGATAGCATGAATAATAAAAAAAATCATAGCTAACACTTCTATCCAAACTATTTAATATGCTGCTTATTCAAAAAGACACTACAGGATTACACTAAGAATTTCATAATATACCTTTACTGCCAAATTTAAGATTATACTGATAGATTAACAGGGAAAATATAGACATTATGAACAAAGACATTTTCACAGTATTTTTCTAAAACGTTTCTGGTTTCTTATGCAGACGTAGGCAGGCCTAAACAACTTCAGAACTTCATTGAGTCATACAGAAAATGGTATCAGGAGAAGATTTAAAAATTTACAATGCTTTCAAGGCTTGTAGTGTTTTAGCTTTAGCCAACAGCTAGCAGATTGTCAGTACCCCAAACCAAAGTTCTGCTACTCTGCTGGCACCAGAAAAGTACTACAGAAAAGTAATAGGAATGGTTTATATTATAAAACCAGATAGAGGAAAGAAACCCAAATGAAGATGTCAAATACACCATTAAATCACTATACACCTGGTTAAATACAAAACTTTTCCCCCTGCTCTCTCTCCCTCCGTCTCAGTAAATATCCAACATTTAAGGGAAGAAAAAATAAAGAGGTAGGTCATTGCTGACCACCACTTGGTTCAGGTGAGTTAAAGAAGTCCAATAAAATATTCCTGAGTCAAAGTTTAAAGAATAAGTGAAGAGCATAGTGAAATGTAAAGGTGGTGCAGAGAAATTTCACATATAAGTTTGTATGGAACTTGTAAAATGTCTGTGTAAAGAAGTCTATACGGTTTGGTCCACTCCAATAAAAAGAAATAAAAAAAAAAAATCACTAATATTACAGGTCATTTCATTAGGGAAAGAATATTCAAAGCAAGTTTGCCGTGGACATGGAGAGATGAAGAAAGTTGATTTATTAATGAATTAATAACTAGTAACCAAAAAGCTTAGATGTGTAGAGATGGCTCATATGTGCTTGATGAGTGAAAAGTCTAGGAGGGATAGAAACACTTATGCTTCAGTGCATGCACCAGTCATTAAGTACTTGAAGGAAGACAGTTCTTCTATGAGCAAATTATTTTATAGCTATGATTTTTTATAAGGATTTAAAAATGACAGATATCAGAGATCAAAAGGAAGGTTAGAGAAAACTGATCTGACATTATGGAACTCTATTTAATCTTTTGATAGACAATGTTGATAAAATTGAAAGCACTTTTGATAAATAAATTATTGTAAAAGTATTACTCACTCAAAAAAATATATATGTTTTTGTTCTTCTATTTCACCCTAGGGGGATGCTTTAACACAGTAGTAACAACTTTGGCAAATATATTTATTTAGTGATAAAAAAGAGACTGTGTGAGAACCAGAATAATTATTTTCTATAATATCTCTGATATGAGTCAGGTAAAGATATGGAAAATTCCATTCAACTAACTCCCAGGTCACCGACGTTAGAACTTAATAGAAGAAAAAATCCCAAGAACAGACACAGCATATAAGCAATGGGCTTCTTCCCATACACTGATCTGCAATGCTGGAAAAGCAGATATTAAGGAGAAAGATGTAGATATATAAGGGAGGACCATGTCTTTGAAAATGTCTTCACTCAGTAACCCACTTCCTGCTCTCATTTGTTAGTAAAATATCCAAGACCTCAGAGAAGTTTAATCCATGAGACTTGAACTCCCCACTGGTATTAAAAAATTCTGATATTTATAGTCAATCTACAGCAAGTTTCATCTAACTCACATAATCTTTAGCAAAACAAATAAACATAAATATAATTAAAATCATCAACCAGATATTTCAATCAAACAAGATGTCCAGTGTGCATCATAGGTTTGTTATAGTATCTGACATATATTCAACTATTAAAAATATATATATATATATATATATATATATACATAATACAATGGAAGTTTTGTAATATTGGCAGTACTGAGTTTCTGTTGAGACAGCTATAGCCTTTTTCCCCTATCAAGCAATTTCCAAAGCGCAAGTTCTACTTAAATGAAAACTATAGCAAACTTTCCTGGTTAATGAGATTCCATGTTAATCCCCCATGCTGCAAATCAATTATTTAAAGCCTTTCACAGCTAATGAATCATATAGTACTTTCTGATTAATGCCAACAAGCTAGTTGTAATGCAGTGAAGCAATCAACAGTCTTAACCACTCTGTTTTAAGAATACTTCTCTCTGACTAAAGAAGAAACCACACAAAATATTTAAAATAAAGTATTTTTGCATAAGAAAAACACAGAACTCAAACTGCAGCAGAGAATATATTGTCATGCTTCCTAGTAAAAGACTAAGAGCTGTTATATGTTAATTGCAAATTCTGCAATGCAATCAAATATCAATGCTTAGCATTTTTCAGGAAAACCTTTTCTACAGAACCATATATTGTACTGACTGTTTCTCACTAGATGTTGATGAAATAAAGTACTGGTACTATAGGAGAAATATTAAGTGTCCTGGATATTTTATTAATTTAAGTAATTTAAGTGTGTTGTTTCTCAACTTACCTGTGATGCATTGTGATTGATATTCTGTAATGGAACTGAGTGAGATTTTCTCAATAAATGTGTGTTATTGAGGAAAGAAGTTTGGGATAATAAGAAAAAAAAGTTAACATGGTAAATTACCAGTATCCAGGCCAAAAAAGAAAAAAAAAAAGGTAAAACTTGTCATTTAAAACAAAAATGTTCAGCTACTGTTCTGGATTTAGCTAGGAAAGATAAATTTTTTCACTGTGGCTTTTATGGGGCTATGCTTTGGGTTTGAAACCAAAACAGTGTTAATAACATAGAGTGCAGACCACTTTGTGGGGTGTCTGGTACATCTGGAATCAATTGCCCTAGGGATGGTAGCAGACCCCCACCAATTGCTATGGACTGATACAGAGAGCACAGATAGGGGATGAATGTCCTGAACGCCTGCAATATGTTGATGACATTATTATGTGGGGTTTCATGCTTCATCCTGAGCCAGTAATCACACACAACACAGATGTTTGCTCGCTTCCCCACAGGAAGGATTGGGAAGAAAACTGGAAGGGTGAAAGCTAGGGAACTCTTGGGTTGAGAGAAAGACAGTTTAATAGGGAAAGCAAAGAAAGAAAACCAAGGAATTCGTTCACTGCTTCCCATGGGTAGGCAGGTGTTCAGCCACCCCCAGGAAAACAGGGCTCCATCACGTGCCATCCCTCCAAATGTTCCCCTCTTTCTCCTTCTCCACCCCACTCTATATACTGAGCATGAGTATGATGTCACACGGTGTGGAATCACCTTGGTTCAGTTTGGGTCACCTGTCCTGGCTGTGTCTCCTCCCAGGCTCCCAGGCATCCCCAGCTCCCTTGCCAGTACGGCAGTACAGAAAGAAGAAAAGGCTTTAGCTCTCGGTAAGCCCTGCTCAGCAAGAACAAAATTATCACTATATTCTCAACCCTGTGTTCAGAACAATTACAAAACACAGCCCCATACCAGTCACTATGAAGAAAATGAGATAGGTTTTAGAAAAGTAAAATAATAATTCAGATTTTTCTGGAAGCTAGTTTTGCCATAAAGCAACTGAACGTCAGAGGCCTTGGACTCCAGAAGATCTTTGACCCCTTCAGGGACCTACGCTGAAGGATCTCATGGGAACGCACCCTAGAGGGGTCCAAGAGGGCCGGTCAATATTTCAGGACCACTTCCTTCTGCCTCAAGTGCATCCCTTGAGGCACTGATGTCTTTAGAGCAGGAAGATTAAACTAGGCGACTTCCACTAAACCCCTACAACCTTGCCCAATCTGTTATTCTGTCACCTGTACAGAGACCAGTTTTTTTATGAATAAAATGGCAAGATGGCATCATTACATTGTAACAGCTGTAATCAATATAATAACAGCTATGTCTCCACTAACTTAAAAAAAGGAAACACAACATTACCAGGAACTTGACAGTTCCTGTCCCTCTGTAAAAGGGGAGTCGGGGAGGATTCTTATCGATAGATTTCTCAGATATAAATAAAGTGCGAACGCGGCAATATTGTATCTGAGAACTCTTTATTGATAAAGGTAGGTAAGTATTCCTACGGAAGGGGGGATAGAAAAGGGAGCAAAGAGGAGAGAAGCGAGGCGGAGGGAGGAGCAGAGCAGCGGAACGCGGCGGCCACGGGCGCGATTCCCGAGCAGCAGCGGCTGCGGGTCCCTTCTGCCGGCCGAGGCCAGGCTGCCGCGGCCACGGGCGCGATTCCCGAGCAGCAGCGGCTGCGGGTCCCTTCTGCCGGCCGAGGCCAGGCTGCCGCGGCCACGGGCGCGATTCCCGAGCAGCAGCGGCTGCGGGTCCCTTCTGCCGGCCGAGGCCAGGCTGCCGCGGCCACGGGCGCGATTCCCGAGCAGCAGCGGCTGCGGGTCCCTTCTGCCGGCCGAGGCCAGGCTGCCGCGGCCACGGGCGCGCTCCTGCAGCAGCCGCGGCTCTCGGGGCCGGGGCGCGGCGGCGGCTCCGGGGGGAAGGACGGCACCGAGCTGAGCCTCCGGGCGAGCCCCCGCTCCCCCCGAGAGACCCAAATCCAACCAGCCCGGGATGCGGCGGGGCGGCTCCCCGGCTTTATGGGCTAGAGCCCCTCTCGCAGCCCGATTTGCTGGGCGTTTTTGTCCCGGGCACGGGGATCTGCCCCGCCGGCCAGGGGGGTCGCTTGCAGCCCGATGGCGGCAGCTTTCTCTGCCCTGCTCGGCTGCCAGGCGAAACCTCCCCGGGGACAGCGCTCCCAGCACGGGCACAGCCCCTGCAGGAATTCTGCACCTCCGCTAACGCACCGTGAGCATGAAGAAAAATCACAATGGGCCCTCACATAGGGGTACGTTAATAAAAGTTCACCAAATCCAACTGACCAACCAACACCGAATTGATTTCAATCTTGAAGTATTTACACTTTTTTTTTTTTTTTTTTTTGTTAATTTTTAAGGTTTTATTTCTTTATTTTATTTTCAGGGAATGAGTATTGCAAAGAAAGAAACTATGTACTAAATTAAAGCAGTTCCTGAAAGTGACAGGGAAAAGAAGCTTCATGTACCCCTTCAAATCAGTGAAACATGATATTGCACGTAATAGTCTAAGAAAATAAATAAAGTCATAGGGGGAAAAAAAATAAAATAATTAAAAAAGAAAATCCAAAAAAAAACTCCAACAGAAACAGACACACCAAAACTACAGAATAAAAGAGAAATGGGATAAAAATAAGAGCTTTATGTAATGAAGAAGAAGAAGAAGAAGAAGAAGAAGAAGAAGAAGAAGAAGAAGAAGAAGAAGAAGAAGAAGAAGAAGAAGAAGAAGAAGAAGAAGAAGAAGAAGAAGAAGAAGAAGAAGAAGAAGAGGAAGAAGGAGAAGGAGAAGGAGAAGGAGAAGGAGAAGGAGAAGGAGAAGGAGAAGGAGAAGGAGAAGGAGAAGGAGAAGGAGAGGAAGAGGAACAAGGGAACTGTGTCCATCATCTTTGGCAGAATTGGCAATGTTTAGATAAACGTCAAATAAGATCTGGATAAACTTAATTGCCACAGCACAAAGGAATTAATCTCACTTGTGATGATAAGGTCTGTAGGACTTGCAGTCTGGAACCAGCAACTGTGTAATTGTGGGATGAGAATGATAAACAAGGTGGAGGACCTTCAGTCTGGTGTCTACTACTACTCACATACGGAAGTTAAGAGCTTGGCTGTGATATCTGCACCAAAGGATTTTTTATGTCTTTCAACAAATTGTTCTGGAGATTCAAAATGAGAAACAGTGTAGGAAAATACAGAGAAGATCGTTTATAAGAGGCCTACACATTAGCTGTGTCACTCTTGAGAAAAACAGTGCTAGCTCCTAGATAGCCCAGACTGCAACAGGAAAACAACAAAAAAGTGCAAATAAAGTATTATGAAAAACATTAAGCATTTTAATGAAAAAAATTGAAACTATTAAAAGCACATTTTTTCAGTGATACTTGTCCTCAAATTATTTTACTAGTATTTTAAAGTTTTCTATCTAAATTATAACAGCCTTTGAAAAAAAAAAAAACCAAAAAACGATCCAATTACTTATTTTGAAAAATACTCTCTTTTTCATTTAATCAGAAAAATCTTATAAATCAATTATTTAAATATTATCAAAATAATAACAACAAGTATTTTTTTGGGTGTTATTCACAAAGGGACTTAAAATGAACTGAGATATTAAGTATACTAAAATTTATGAGTTAATGCAAAAAAATAATTCCTTCCATTCCCTTTAAAATCACTTATTGTACATTTGACCTTCTGAATAAATCTATTACTACAGAACCTGCATTAGTGTGAGGATGATGATTACTATTGCAGTTACAGTAACTCAGTAAGATAGCAAATAATTGAAACTTCAGTAGGGTGTAAAATAAAATGAGCTTGATTCATTCAATGACCATACAGGAAACAAGGTGTTTTCTCCCCTGCAGTGAATATGTTCTATATAAACCATACCACAGAATCTACCTTTTAGAGGATTCTGACTTTTTTGCCCTGACAAATTTTTTATAGCTCCAAAGATCCTAGCATTTTAAAAAATGAGTTATTCCTATGAGAGAGAATATTTTAAGGTATATCTAGATGGTGATAGTGGGGGAGGCTTGACATTTTGAAGTTTCTACTGACCAGGCAGTGATTTTCAAATAACTTATTAAAATAATTTAAACTACTAGATTGAAGGACTGAGAAGGAACCCACTAAAAAAAAGTTACTGAAATGAAGACTTTAATGGGGTGAATATAGGGATAGAAACTCTTTAAGAGCTGTTTTCCCCTAGGATTTAATACTGACTTGCCATATGGTATAAAAAAATGTGATAGGTCTGCACTTATAAGAAACAGTTCCTACAGGGTGACTTTTCTGGAACTGTCAAGATCTGTGTTTTGATGAATGTAACTGGGACAGCTTCTTAACATCATGTGAAGGTTTAATATAATCCATGGGTGTTTGCTTTACTTCCTCTATTTATTTTATTAAATTTATCTGACTGGCAGAAGAGAGATCATAAAACAAGTCAACAAATCAAAACAAAGTCTTATGACTTCTTTGTGTGAATGATAAATTATTTTCATACAATTCAAATGTTTATGCTGCTATTTTTGCTCAACACTCCCTTATTATGAGCATTTGTGTAAAGAAGTGAAATAAACTAAAACTATTCCCTGTTTATATGGAATCGTGTACCTCTGTGTATGTGAACCATAAAAGAGTGGAAGGCATAAACATTGTAATTGTACATTCTTGTGATGCTTTTTAGTAATTAAGTACTGCACTCATACTAACAGATATGCTTATAAAAATTCTCACTACCTCTAGAAGGTATTGTTCTCTTTTTTTATAAGTATGGAAGTGAAGCCAATTACCCTATTTTTGCTCTAAAAAGTCTTGAAATGTTTATTGAAGGTTGCCCTGAAATAAAAATTTTGCTTAGCAGAGTTTAAGAAAATTTAGGAAAATTGGCTTTTGGTGAAAGTTGCCCAACAATGAGTTATTACAAATTTGGCTTTGCTGCTGAGATCTGGATTCTTTCTTTCTTTCTTCCTAGCATCACAATGTATATTTGCAAGATAAGTACAACATTGCTTAATCACATATGTGGTTTGATTTCAGAAACCTATATTAACTTGATTAACTATGTTAATTGATCATATTCCAAAGAACTGTCTATCCCATTTTGATTTTATTCTGTAAAAATTCGAATATACTCAAGTTCAAATTAAAAGGGGCATTAGCTATGCAGTCAAGCTTAGCATACATCTAAAAGTGCAGGCAGCATCACTTCACAAAGATAAAATACAATATGGTATATGCACTTGTGACTGAGTGATTGAGACACTCTGAAGTAACACAGATTGTTTTTGCATTTGCAGACATAAAACAAGGCCATAAACAAAACCTCTGAAGAAATATTTGCTGTTAATAAAAGCTAATGTCAATGGCACAGAGTTAGTAGTTAGAGGGTGTGTGTTAATGTCTCTAGTTCTAACCGTGTCACCCTGCAACTAAAAGTGCTATTGAACTATAAAACGTATGGAAATTGCTTTTAAGGACAGCATCAGTATTATAGAGCCCCAAGTACAGCTACTGTAAAAGTCGATGTGCACCTTATGAAAAAGAAAATAAATATCAAGGGAACTACTACATGTGTATTTGTAGTTTGTATAGAATTATACCAGTTTTCACGATTGCATTTATCTTTTAAAATTCACTTCTTCAAAAGAATGCTATGGAAAGTTCAGAATTATTTCAGCATCCCTGGGCAATATTTTTTTTTTGTGAACTGATATGTAAAAGCTCCATTGAACTGTGTATTGCAATGCGGTAGGCAGATTCAGACATCCTGCATCCTTGCATAGAAATGACAAAATTGGTTTTACCAGCACATTCTAAGATTAGATTTCACAATTAAAAATACCTACCATCTATATCTGCAAGAGAGTTTAGAGGAAACCAAGAAGGAAGAGAGGCTTTCCTTTTATAATCAGTGAAGAAATCCAGATCTACTGAAACACTGAGTGGAATTACATGTTCTTATATCAGTATGTAGTTTTGTCTCTTAAAATTAATTGGATTCAACTATTCAAGACAGAGTATATCTGAGCATGAATACATTAAGGATAGAAAGTGAAATTCATTATGTTAATGTACCAATGGTAAGTTCACCCTCCTCAATGCTGTTCCATGCCAGATATCCTGATTGTAAGTAGCAGTATTTCCATGTTTTTACAATATTCTCTTTTTCTAACACACTGCTTTCCCACTCATATGCTTGCTTCTCCTGAGACGGGAAGGATACCTTTGTGCAGCCTCACTTTTCACCATGAAAACTTAACAACAAAAAAAGACTTTGAGTATGGTATAAGCCAGCAGTCTTGATCACAAGATAGCTTATTTTGATACAGAACTTTTGTTTTCCTCTGTAAAACAGACTCTATTCTGTAAATCAGCTACCAAATATGGATGACCAGATATATACCAGAGAGATACCTTCTCACTGACAGCTTCATTAATTTCAATTGAGTTACTCTCAGTGATTAATTTGACTAAGTTCTCTACTAAAATTAGTTGTAGCCCTCCTGCTTGTCTAAGAAGCCTTAAATATCTAAACTATTATTAGATCAGATAAATTAATTGATACGCTTGAAAAAGTGTCAGTCAAAACATGAAGAATATTCTATATTTCCCCCTTTGTCTGATTGCAATAGCTCCAGCTGAGCATGATTATGTCTAGTTTAAAAAAGCAACAGCTAGATGGAATGACAGAATTATAGAATCACTTAGGTTGGAAAAGACCTTCAAGATCATCAAATCCAACTGTACATTTAAAGACAATGAACATTAAGGACTCTGTGAGAAGACAATGCAATAGAATATTTTTCCTCAGTATTCTGTAAAGTGGCACAAACCTAACTCTGTATTTTTGTTTTATGATCCAAAACTATTTTTCTTTGGGTTGTAATGGAGGAGAAAAGCATCTAATGGAATTTAACAAAGACATGAATGTTAAGAGTAGCACAAATCAAAGATGCATTAAGCACTGAGATTACTTATTATCGTTATTATGATTACATTATTTCTTTATTAAAGTACTCTAAAGAGCAGTAGAAGTTAGAAATTATATCCATGAGACCAATCAAGTTAATGTGTGAGTAATTTGTGTGGAAAACGTGGATGAGGAATTGGGCAGAGAGCAATGCTATAGAGTTCCCATGTACTCCAAATTTGTGCTGTCACTTAGAGGCACATTCTTTAAAGCAGACTTAAAACACTTTTCCTGAGTATAATAAGTACCAGCATGTGTTTATTTTTGTATACACAAAAGCATATATACAGATGTCTTTATTACTAATAAGTTTTTAAAAGAAGGCATTATCTTCTATTGGCTAAAAACATCAAAGCTTTCTTTATTGCAGTGTTTTTTGCCCTTTATTGATTGCAATGAAATTTGTCCAGGACACATTTGGTTGATTTGAACCTGCAATCTAAAGCAAGCTTTTTTTCATTTATTTTTTCATTAAAATCCATCTATGAAATGCAAACTTCTCCAATCAATTTAAACTGAACTTTTAATCCTTTAGATACTGAACAGTCTTACTTGTTGCTGCAAGTGCTAGTGAGTGAATGGTAGGGAGCATGATGGATATTTATTTGACAGTCATATTTTATTCATGACACATAACAGAATGTATGTGGCTAATGGCCAGGAAATAATCAGTCTTTTGTTGAATGCATGCATTTAGGTGTTTTATGAAGCTGCTTGAAATCAGATAATTCCCAAAAGAAAACTGCTGCTGAAATACATTACATAGTTCCAGAGGATAATTCAAACTTTTTTGCCCATTAGCTATGATACTAAGAACTTTGTAAGGAATTATATAATCTGATTGTCTGCTTCTCTGAATTACCTGGCAAAAAAAGAAAAAAGGTTTTATAGTTGGTTAAAAAAACCAACTCACATGCTTTCAGAAAAGCTTGTTCTGTACTCACACAAATTATGAATTATAAATTGAGACCAAGTGCTTTACAGTGGATCAAACGATGTGTGAAATTATTGAAACTGTTTATACTTATATATTGTTTAATAAATTAGCAGTTGTCTAGAGGAAAATACTCATCCATATACCACCAATAAAGCATTAGACAATTTTCTTTTTGTGGTGATAACTGTAACTGCATTTGACTGAGATAGAGAAAATCAACAGTAAAAATCTTTAATTTGGTTTTACAACAAAAGTTATTGAAATTTCATAAAACACATTTTCTAGGTGTCTGGTTAATATTACTATTATCTTGTTCTAATAAAGAAATGAGACTGGTTTAATTATTTTATTATACTGATTTAAATTATAATTAATTGCAAAGTAATCATTGCCTTTATTGTACTTTGTTATTTAAAAGAGTAAATTGAAATACTTTTCTTTTGTTTTTGCATTTTCTTAATCATATTTCTACAAATGAACCCTCTGAAAACTAGATATGTCATCAAGAACTTTATTTAAAGTCTTACTTTGTGATTAATCTTAGCTCTCTAAAACAAGACTGTTTTAACATTTGGAGAAGAAAATAAGTACTTTAAATAAATTATATTCTTACAAAAGCACACACATAAACAAACAAGCGCTTGAGGATTACAAAGTGTACTTTTCAGTAATTACACACTCAAAGCTATTTAGTCCTTTCTTCTTAAGCATTGGGTAATTGGTTTTGAGGAAGGTGAAAACATAGGTTCTGGCTAGATAAAGAAAAGTCATATTAGAATATGAAATTCCTTAAAAAACTAATTATGAAAGATTGCCGATGACCTCACTGTAAAAAGAACAATGTCAGTGAAGCCCATGCAGCCTGACTGTGAAAGACATAGCTTGGAGAGCAAAGCAAAGCAAGGAATACATTTCTGCCGCTGAAGGAAAAGTAACAAAGGAGAAAGATTTTTTAAGTAAAAAATTGCACTCAAATGAATTTCTTGAATTAAGAAAGTAAAGACTGGAAGAATACCAGTGTGTGTTACATAAGCAATTATTAGATGTAAGTAATCTTACAATCTAAAAAGAGTTATTTGTTTACATAAAAAAATGTTTACTATGTATAATGCGATTTTCACTTAAGGCCATGAAGTTTTGGGCCACACAGGTTGATGATCTTTGATTATCAGGCATCTTTCAAACTGATACACTAAAAACTTCTCTTCAAAAATCTCAAACACTGTTAAAACTGGAAGCAAGAAATTGAGTTGGCTGCTTCTCAGAGTTATTTTTTCAGAATAATAAAGTTGACTTTTTTTTCTCTGATGCTTAAATATGAAACTCTGAGATTAAAAAAAAAAAATTTCACATATTTTTTATCTAAAATTGACCCAGGTAGATAGGGATGTATTAACAGTTAATAACAGTTTTTTAAATTAAATTAAATTAAATTAAATTAAATTAAATTAAATTAAATTAAATTAAAAGTATTAACAGAGGTGAAGAAGAATGAAGGAGAAGAAAATAAAAGAAACAAACTACCAGTAGTTTCAAGAGATATTTTTAGTCAATTTTCTGGGCTTTCTGTACTATTATGAAAAAAATTCCAAATAAATGTTAATCCTTACATTTTCTTTTTTTTTTTGGTTGGTTGGTTGGTTGGTTGGTTGTTTGGTTGTTTTTTTACTAATTAAAACCGTGATTTTGCAATTAAATATCATGGCCAAAGTCTGAAACTCATCACTTCACAACTAAGACAGTATCAAAAGCCTTTTTCAAATATGTGAAACTAAGGGACAAAATTTTGTCTGGAATTTTCTTAGTAGTCTTCAATAGTAATAAAATTAAACAGTTGGCATTTGCAAGATAGTATTCAGATAAGTTCAAAATTACCTTGAATTTAGATTTTATTATTTTCTGGAAGTTCTTTTTATAGTGTAAAAATTTTTTATATACTAAAAAGAATTTTTTTTAAAAAAACCCTCAAAATAAAACCCCCAAATTTTGAAATTTTTTTTAAAATATTCTTAGAATTTATAATTAAAAAGGGAAAATAAGAAATACATTTTTGAAAGTAACTTTTCATTTAAAAAATCCGCACATTTTGAAGGAAAATTCCAACCTATTCTATAGGGTTCTCAGAATGATATTGGAAGAATGTTTTTGTTGCTGTGTATTTTACTTTGTATATTACAAGCTTAATGCTATAGAGACCACTGAACTTATTGAATACATGAACATATTTCCTTGATTTTAATGACTTTTATTACTGGTTCAGTTTTACACCTCCTTTTCCATTTGCTTTTTTTCTGTCTGCTATGGCCCTATTTATCTTTTCTGTCCAAAAATAAGGGACACATGACTGGACTTTGCTCCTCCATTCTCTGATAATGTGCAGATTATAGTGGTATATACTGTGTGTCCCAATATATTTTCATCCTTTTCCAAGATCTTACTTGCTGGCCTCAGCAACAAGAAACAACATGCCAATTAAACAGGAGCAGAGTGGGGGAAGAGGGAGTATATCATTAAGCAGTTGTAGACTAGAGTTTGAATGAATAATATAGAAAGATATAAGGAAATTCAACTCAGTATTTCTGGAGGTTCCAGTTATGTAGTCCTAGACTCCTACATCTAAAGAAGGAAGAGGATGTCACGGAACTTGTTTCATTAAAAAGACCAGTATTTTAATCTTCGAAAGTTTGAGATTTGGGTGCAGTTCGAAAACATTTACTGATCCTGTGAAGACTGGAATCCAAATTTCACAAAATACTTCTTTTACTTTTCTTGCTTGTTTTTGATGTTTCTCAAGTTCAAGTTTATCTGAGAACCAGAAGGGTGAAGATACACGTATTGTCTGTCTGAGTAGTGTTAACACCACTGACCCTTCTGTCTATGAAGATCTCTCAGAAGTGTAGATGGCAAATGATTCAAAACCTGCACTAGTAGCAAAAACTAGTATGGCAGTCTAAGGCAAGACTATATGATTACTCTGGGGGGTCAGGGAAGAGGAACTTTCATTTATATTTCACATGTATATATATAAATATGATTATAAATATATATATAAATATGTCACATTCCATGGCTGCTAAGATTTTATGACTGTCAGCTTATTTTCTTTGTGTAAAGATATTTTCTATGGCTCACATTTCAGACAGTTGTTAATAAGTAGATTAAATTATTGAAGTGGTTAATTGTTCTTGTTTTAATTTACTTAATTATGTTATTTTTTTTAGAAAAAATTCTTTCATGTAGAATAACTTCAGTACTCCCTGTTTTTTCACTGTGTTGCTGAAATGAAACTTCCTACAGAACCAGTCCAAAGCAGATGATGTAGAATCTTCATCCTGTAATTAGGGATGAATGAAGCTCAGATAGCTTTGGGTTTGGGATAATCTTTCCATAGTTAAGATGCTTAGCATGTGTTTGTATGAAGTTATCTAGCTGAGGTGATGTTTTTGCAAGGAACATAAAACTTCTATCAGTTTTCAGATACTTTGAATACACTGATTAGTTAGTCTTTAATAATGAAAGGATTTTCTAAAGTAAAAAAATTATAAAAAGGTATATGAAGTAAAATTCAAATATCAAAAACAATTTGGGAAGGAATTCAGCAAGGTAATATTTCCCATGGTAGGTGTTCCTACCATTTCGCTGCTTAACATTTGATCATCTCTTTTCTCCATCTTAAGAATTGAAATAGAAAAGTATTTGTACTACCCTTCTGCACAAGGTGAACATTAATATTTGCACTAAAATGTCAAGTCTCTTTTTCTCCTTCCCTCTTCTTCCAGAAATTGCAAAGATGTGACTATAAGTGGATGTGTAAGTTTTGTGGCAGAGAGAGGCTTACCTCATCACCTAAGTTATCCAACCAATTTAATCCTTATAGATCAGACATATTACTGTGCATATGACTTTGAAGCTGTAGCTATTAACTTCTGGTGTAATAAGACAGGACTCAGTATTTGCAATTTCATCTCATCTAGAACTCCTTCTGACAAGAGAAAATAACTGAGGTGCTTAACAGTCCTTCTAATATCCCATACCTGCAATTCATGCTACAGTGAAACAGCTCTCTGACAATCTCTTGAAGGCTTTATTTTGCTTGCCATTTTCTTTAAAATAGATTTCAAGTTCACTGAATTTGCATACATTATAAATTTAAAAAAGAATTGTGTCTCCTTGTCCATAGTGTCAAAATTTCTAGTTGTAATAAAACTCAATTGCTTTAAATAAAACTCCTTCACTATATCTGATTTATGGACATAAGCACTGTAGCATGAGAGGTACATTTATTAGGTACATTTAGGCATCATGGATATTTCTTGTCTAATAATAGTTCATCAGCCTGTACTGCAGCATGCTTATATGTAAGAATTTTCTCAGTCTTACAAGGAGATCCAGTGTTTTAGATCTTTATTTGCCATGCAGTTAACAGAGTAAAAGTGTGAAAATATCTTTCCTCTCATTATTGTTTCTGGCAGAAATACTTTTGTCAGAGCCATTCACTCATGATTAAAAAAGCCCAAGTGGACATTCTCAAAACTGAATGAGTGAGATTGTGAAAGTGTTGTTTTTAAGGACAAAAAAAAAATAAGACAGTAAAAAATTTTGAAAGTCAGGTATTATGGACAGCATTTCTGTGTGCCTTGTGTGTCTGTGTGTGTAATGACTTTTAATATATGTGGTAGAAGAAAATGTATGCATAAGAAATTGATGAATAACCACTAACTACACCTAGTTTAAACTTGTAATTGATAACATTCTGCACATAATATCTGGAAAAACTTCTTCAATTCCACATTGTCTTGCAAGTTCTCAGGTTCTGGGATGAAAAGGAACACCTTCCTGATTCCCATATGATTTCATTACTATTGGAAATCACAATTCCAGTAAAATTACAATATTTTGTCTACTCTGTATTATACTTGTTTTTTAATCAAATGTGTAACTTAATATGTATTTATGCAGATACTTTTGAACTTATATTCTTTTTTTCAAATTAATAAAGATTTCAATTATATCTCAGTGATGGCTCACTTTTACACATTTTTGACACTTTCATTTAAAAGCAAAATGCAGTTCAACCATAAATACATATTATAATTTTTTATTTTAGAGAATCCTTTCATTTTTAAGGAGTAACTACTTAATGTATACAAAGTATCTGAATACTGATAGAAGATATATGCTCCTTGCAAAACATCATCCCAGCCAGATAACTTCATAAAAACACAATTATAAATAGGCAAAAGAGAAACTTGAGAAATAAAATAAAATGCCTCACACATACGAGGAAAAGAAAAGGTATATCTAAAGAAATTTTTCAGAGAAAACTACTTGATTTATAGTAAAGGAATACATGTAGATTAACAGATATATTAAACTGTGTAAAATGCAGCTGACATTATGGATCTCTTCTGATGACTCTTTGTTTTTCTTATGACAGTGGAGAAATCTTTGTTCTTTGTGACCACTTCTTGCTAGTAACTCAACAATTTGGTGTGAAAGAAAGGCATTCTGTGTGTAAATATTTTGAATTTCTAGGTATTTTTGTGTATTTTATGATAACTCTCATTGTATTCTCTGAAATTATAGAGGTCTCTAAAATATCTAAATTAAAAAATCAACAGCTACATGGAATGAGGAAATGAAAGTAGGAGATAGTTTATAAGTTATTATCTCTGAGATAATATCTCAGAGGTAGAATATGCAGTAACAATGCCACATGCAGTTTAAAAACCCCAATATAAATAGCTGCCAACCTAAAGATATATTACAGATTAAAAGGAAATATAAAGTGTTTGATGAAAATAGGTCAAAGAAGGGTAATCTGTTTTCCTTATGGAGATTAAAAAATGGTACAAGAGATAGAATAGCAAAAAAAAAATATCTGAGACCATACCCACATGCAGTTAGAAAGAAAAGCAGTCAGGAGAGATCTGAAAATAAATACTGAATGCAGCACACATATCCATCATAAATAATAATTGTAATAATAATCATCATAGTGATAACAAAAAAAAAAAATGAAAGAAAAAGAAAGAGGCAACAAGATTATTATGATTAGATAGTCACTTAATTTTATATAAAACTTCTGAATTCAAGACTTTCTTTTTTCCCAAGAATTTGTGCCAATTTGTTCTTTCCCAGGGAATCTTTGCCATTTCACCCCAGAAAAGCAAAATTATGAAATAAAATGCACCACAGAATTCATGCTCTGAAACAGTTATAGAAATTTTTTAATCAGTGAAAGCTTTAATTTAGAGAAACTTGATATGAAAGAGTCTGATGGAGATCCTTAAAGATGATTTAAAGTTAAAAGAATGACTCTGAAGATTTTCAGCTTTGAAGAAAAACATATATGTCATATAACTTAATTTTCCTCATGATATTCACAGTATGTTGCAGTACGTCTGTTCACTTATTGAGTGCTTTGTTTTTTTATTCTTATTCTTTTAATTTCAGTATATTTACTATAGATTGAGTGGATCTGCAGATGTAGGGTGAAAGATCAAGAAAATAGGGTCATGTATAACATCGTGGCTCTTAGATTCTAATTGTGTAATAGCTAACCTATGTCTATGTAACAGTTAAAATAAAACATTATGATATTCTGCATGTCCTTTGCTTATTTATCTTCATCCTCATTATTTTTTTTATATGTTATGTGGCCTTGTTTTTATAAAAAATATTTTCAACCTGCAAATTGCACCTTTTTTTTAGAATATTCTGTGCCCCTGCTTCCTTTGAGATGAAAGGCACAGCCAGCCAGAGAGGAATAGCACTCTGTTTAAGAAAGAATTGAGGAGAGTGTGTCACAGGTCATATTTTATACTGTGCTATATGATGTAGGATTCAGCATCTGAGCAGTACAGATGTAAATAGACAGTCTAAGAAAACTCAGTCCTTTTTGCACTTTTCAACATATAAAATCAATTGTGTATATAATTTATACTCATATTCTTTATAGATATTCCTTTACATCTAAGGATTTCCTTAATATATTTCAAATAATAGGCATTTGAAAAAATATAATTTAATAATACATTATTCATTAACAGCAAAGTGTGTCTGCTTTATCCATATCTTCTGCTAGAGATATAACACCCATTTTGTAACACATTGCTTTTTAGTTTGCCTGTCAATACCATAGGTTTATTGCACAAGGTAAACTCAGCAGTCAGACCCTGTCTGGAATTTGAGTAATACCAGGAAATCCTTAAAAGCTGCACCTAATCTTTCATACATATTTAAATACTGAAATATTATGTTATGTCTGGGGTTTTAACTTGCATTCATTTTAGTAGATTACATAGTGTCTGGCCACATAAAAGCCTGAAATCTATTTTAATGTTGAATAAATAATTTTATTTCAATTAGTAGCTTTAATTCAATTAATTAGTATTAGCAAACTAGGTAAAAATATTCTAATTTGGGTATAGACACTTGTAAGCATAAAATATAATTCTTTTACTGATTTATTACCATAAATGTAATTTTTTTTTCTGGGCTGACCAATTTTTTTCTCCAACAACTTTATAGAAACCCCCTTGAGAGACATTAGATGTTTAAATAGGATATTAGCTGACAACCAACCTAAAAAGTAGAAGACATGATTCCTAATCAGCAGAAAGCCCAGTGATTTATTGCTGTTGATTAGTTTGAGATTCTCATTTGTCTTCAAGAACCTGGAAAGCAAGTCAAAGACTTCTGGGAAGTGATAGACTTTTAAAAACTTCAGTAGCTGCTAATCAAGAGCTTACCAATTGATCACTAAACCGCAGGTTCATGAAATCATATGGGATATTTCAACTGATTTAAAACTGAAATACTCTGGACTAGTGCAGTAAAATTATGCTTTAAAAGCTGTTAAGGAGTAAATAGGATGGGGCACCACTCCTGTGAGGAAAGACTGAGAATTTGGTGTGTTCAGCCTAGAAAAAAGAAGGCTTAAGGGTGACCTAAGTGTGGCCTTTCCATACCTGAATGGAACTTTCAGAAAAGATGAGGCGAGACTATTTACAAGAGCATGTAGTGACAAGACAAGAAGGAATTTTTTCAAACTGAAAGATAGGTAGGTTTAGATTAGCTATTAGGGAAAAGATTAATGACTATTGAGGGTGGTGAGGTACTGGAACAGGTTGCCCAGAGAAGTGAATGTTCCATCACAGAAATGTTCAAGGACAGGCTGGATGGAGCTCTGAACAACTTGGTGTAGTGGAGTGTGTCCCTGTCTGGGGGCTTGGAACTAGTTGATCTTTAAGGTCCCTTCCAACCCAAGCCATTCCATGTCTCTATGATTCTATAGACTGTAGTGGGCTCATTGTGAAAGTACAAAATGTTACCCCTCCATCAAATTACCAGAATACCTCTAATTGAGAGGGACAAAACAGTGGGACAGTGACAAGTGGCAAATACTGTAATAGCAAATGCTTATGTCTCCCAAAGCAAACTGTTCAACTGGAAGGTCTGGATGGATTTCTTTTTGTCCCCCTGAGGAAAGAGAAAAAAAGTCAATCTATTTCTTTCAGATATACAAGTCAAAAAACTCTAAGTAAAACAATGGTCACATACTTGGGTCATAGGAAGACCTCACTATATTTCTCATTCTGCATTTCTACTTGCTTTTAGTATAGCTGCAGTTTCCCTCTCCAGCAATCCAGAAAACCATAAATATGTATTAAACATAAACTGAAATATATCAATGCAATCTTACTTTTCATCAAGAATTTTCCCAGAGAAGACTACGACAAGTGTTCCATTAATCTAAATTATCTGCATTAATTTATGGTTTTAAAAATTATACTTTCTCTCAATCCAGTCATGCTTTTTTGGAAGATATCTCCTTTCAGCCAATTCTTTTCCTAATTTAGGGAATCTACTTAGTCTCTCCTTGTACAGAAAGCACTTCATAAAACTGATAATCCTCCTTGCCTATAATTTACATCAGCAGAAAAGAACAACAACATCAGCAATAATAGCAACAAAAGCCAACAAAATAAAAGAAAAAAAACTAAACAATTTAACAACAAATAAAAACCCAGCAGCTATGAGGAAAGGATTTTGTCATTCTTCACTATAAAATATCCTAGGCCTAAGAGCATGTGAGTACGTTTTTTAACTTGAACCTGTTGTATGCATTTTTAAAATAGGAATGTTTATGTATTTTACTTCATGATTCTTAATTAAAATGCCTATATAGACAGAGAAATTATGTTGGATATGAAATTTGGGCCCAATCTGTAATAAGGAGACGCATCAAATACCAAAAGTACCTCAAATAGTACCTCTAGTGTTGTACCCCAGCAATGGCAGGTGGGTAATCGAATATCCATGAATCAGTTCAGTGGCAGATACAAAGGAGTGTTTTCTCTTTCAGCTGTGAGAGTGTTTCATATCAGTTTTGGATACCAGGTTGTGTAGGAAGTTAACATTTTAATGTGCATCTGTAAATGAAAATTTGCTAAATGAGAATGTAATCAGATTTTTTTCTTTATGAAACAAGACAGAGAGAGTTATAGATTAATTTCTATCTTTCAGCTTGAGGCTGAAGTGACAAGGATTGTTGAGTCAGTCTCCTATCAAAGTGGTTTTGATCTCTATGCTATCTTACCTTCTACTCCTCCTCCTTCCTTTCTCTTGCCCTAGTTCTGACAGTACATTTTCTTTCTCTTCTTTATACCATTACTGGTTAACTCATCAGCTCAGAAGAATGATGTTCATTGTGAGGGGAGAGGGAGGAGAAAGGTGTTAGTTTGAACTAGTTCATGGAAAAGATCTGTGCTCCAGTTTTACAACATAAATGACTGTTATAAGGGCAGAGTAAATTTAGAGGCATAACATGGAGGAAAAGGCTGATTTGTTCAATGAAATTGTGACATTAAAACAGCATAGCCTAGCATCTAACCAGCTTTTCAGATTAGAATCCAGTAAAAACACTAATTTTAGTTCTAAATACTCATCTTGTGTATCTATCCAAAGAAGGGAAACGAAGTCTAGAGCACAAATTTATGAAAAATGCCTCAGTGAACAGAGTTGTCTTGTTTGGAGAACAGGAGGCTGAGGGAAGATCTTATCACTCTCTGCAACCAAAGGAAGATAGCAGGGAGGTGGATGTGGTCTCTTCTCCCAAATAATTGTTGATGGGACAAGAGGAAATGGCCTCAAGCAATGTTTAAAATGGATATTTAAAATCCAATGACCCATTTCCCACTGAAAGGGTCGTCAAACATTGGAAGGGCTGCCCAGGGAAGTAGTGGAGTCATGCCTGAGGGTATTGAAAAGATATGTAGATGTAGTAATATGGACATGTTTTAGTGTTGGGCTTGGCACTTATGGGTTAATAGCTGGACTTGATGATCTTAGAGGCCTTTTCCAGCTAAAATGATTCTGTGATTCTTTTGTCAAATGGTGTGTTTGAGCAACACTGAATGCAGCATATTATGGAAGACCAAGATAAACCCTCAGCCAGTGCAAAAATGGAATAACTACATTGAATTAAATCTACGCTGACATAGATCTGATGGAAAATAATATGATTAATCAACTTGTTAAATACCTTTTGTCATAAGGGAAAAAGGTCAAGTTCCAAGAATATTATATTATCTTTTTTTATTTTAAAACAGGTTGCTACATTTGAGGAGAAAAATATCACTAAGTCACATTTTACTGCAGAACAACCCAGAACAAGGGAGTAAATTGATCATGGCATCCCTCCACAGGGGAAAGCTCTGAATGGACTCAGAATTTAGTAGATCTTAAAGCACCAGAGTAAGAAATTAGTTCTGAATTATGTGTCTTTATGAAGACAGTTTTCATAGCTGCAGTTTCTCATTAAGCTACTAAGAGAAATATTGTACTGTTATCATTTGTTGTTTCATATCTTGAATTTCTCTATAAAGTTTGTCAGTTGCACATAATGGCAACATGAAAGAATAGCCTCAAGAATGAGGGAAATCTAAGGTTGCTTTGAATCTAAAATGTGAGATATTTTTTATTTTTAAGGTTGTATGTGGACTTTATTCAGCCTCAAGTATTAATCAGTAATACCAGTAATCTGTGAAAGTAAATGCAGGAAATAAATGGAAACTAGTAAACTAAAGCTGAAATAAATGCATTCTTTTCATTTATGGAAAAAGAACATATTTTATGGCAAAATATTCAGGTTGCTATAATATGGTCTCCTACAGATGTCAAATCTCCCTAAGTGAGACAGGATTCTGAGAAAGCACATAGTTTGTCACCAGATGAAAAAAGGCATATAAATGGAGACTTTGGAGATATATATTACTAGAGACTAGGTGCAAACCAAAATACATAAACACTGTAAACATAGAAGCTATTTCCTTGTTCCTGTGGTGATACCCTTCACAAAGTGCTTTCATTATTGTGCTGCAATTCTGTATGACATTTGCTTCTGGAATGCTTTCTCCTGTTCTGCTTATGCTTTTCACCACCTGTTTATTTTTTCCCTGTAAATAGCATAATTTAGACTATTGACATAATTCAGAGAGCAATAAATTATGCTTACTTTCAGTTTATGGTCAAAGCTAGTATTGGAAATAAAAGTCCCCTTTGATAATATGCAGCCTTTTGCTAGACAGATTAAATGTCTATTGCTTGAATGCATTGCACTGTGGTGAAACTAAAAAGCTTCTTCCACAAGAAATAGGATAGTGATTCTCATAAGAGATCATACCATAATAGGTTCAGTGGCTTCAGATGGTGGCTAGAACACATGATATAACCCTGCATGTAAAGAGAATGTAATATTGCATCTATCAAGTAAGTGTTAAAATACAACTAACTGGCACATTTCCTGCTCATATTTTATGGAAATCACAACACACCCATGCACTCAGATATTAAACAGGTGATGTCATTCAGTTTATTCCAGAACAGATTTTAGATTTGGGATAATATATATGCAACACTTAGGCGACCACTTCTAATGGATCTGGCCTTTGAACATGTGAGTCTAACTACTGCTCAAACATCCCCTAGTTCGTGCAGGACCTAGATCTCTAGTTGCTGCAAAAAGCAATTCTAGGCATGAGCACCACAAATAATTTCAAGTGTTCAAGGAATTCCCTGGACAAAAGCCACTGGATTGGATGACTGAAGAACAAATATTTTGAATCACAGCCATGTATTTAAGTATCCAAAGATCTTTTTATTCTATCATGTGACCCAAGGACTTCAACTCTGCTTCTTAAGTAACTATCACAGACACTGCTATTGGTAAATAGCATTTGGAAAATAGAAATATGTGTCGATATAGCAGAGGCCACCTACATCTGGAAAAATATAATTAAGCAGCTTTTAACACCAGCTTGTTTTGAACTTAAACATTAAAAACTCCAATCTATTATAATTCTCTATGCTTTTTTTTTGTTTTGCCCAGTGGTCCTATAAATATAGAATTTCCATTCTTTTTTCACATAGCAGAAGATTCATGCTAACTAAATATTTTGTGCAAGGCCCTACTTATGACCTGTTAGGCTTGCTATCAACTGCTTCTGTGAGCTCACAGTGTGAAACAGAGTTTGGTATCTGCTGGCTTTTCTGATGATGCACAATCTTGGGATAACAAAAAAGGTCTTGAAAACATGAGCATGGGTTGAAAGCGGAAGCCCCAGATCAATAAAAATGCACTGACAGTCGATTAGTGATCACTGAGAAAACATGGCCTTGAGAGCTGAGTGAAGACAGGTTTTGCTCTAAGAAAAGGAGCAGCAGCTCAACAAAGTTTAAAAAGAGCAAAGCAGTCACATGCCATGGTCAGGGTAAACAATCCTGCCCCAGTGCTGCAGAGTGCAAAGTCTAGAGGGAGGGGAGGCCATGGGTTAGCAATTCTCTAGAAACATGACTGTCTTACAAAAGGAAAAGATACCAGATTTGAGGACCAGGGTGAGAGAAAAAAAATCCAACTAGTGCATTTCTTCTTCTCTTATCAACAAGCTCTGTAAGCTTGACTAGCCTGACAGCTAAGATTTTATAAAGGACTATCTCTACACATTGTTGCATATTTACAGTTAATATAGGATTGTTTAAAAGTGGTACCTCCAGAGCAAATCTGACACCCCCACCACTGAGAGGCCCAGGGTGAAGAAGGAGCAATGGGCTGCTAGTGGTTCCACAAGTGTTTACTATGTTATGCTTGATCTCACTCTCTCCATTTCTCAGTTGCCCCTGCCCTTTTTCTGCCTGTTTCTATCTCCCTACATCACATTTACTGTTAAAAAAAATCCATATTATTGATTTCAGCATATGGTCTCATCTGCACTGTAATTTGAGCAGAGGCACATCTCACTAATCTGATCATAAAAACAGTGTCACTTTGAAGAAGTTATTACCTTTACGTTCCAGGCTGACATTTTGGCTGCCACTGGACTAGCCCTTATCCATGTCATTAGTAACCTCTGCTTTAGCTCCATAGAATTTCATTCCCTTTTCTGAGGTAATTTTTACAAAAGAATTTGTTGATTCTAGTCCATCAGATACTGTATAATGTGGACATTATTACCTGCTTAATATCTCAATCCTTGGGTGTAAAATCCATATGAACTTTGACTATCCTTCAACAAATTTGTATCCTAAATACACTGAACTTCATAATACCTATCTTTGTGTGATTCACTTCAGGATGGAATTGGTTTTGCTTTCAGTGATTAGTGAAAACCATGTCAAAACTATTAATCATTTTCTGTGTCCAAACTCTCTACCTGTTACAGTCTCTATTATCTGTACAATGCTTTTATCTCTACGTTCTGTAGCAAGCTATGTTATTGACACCTTTTTATAACACATTATATAGTAGACCTCAGTTGAAGCTGTTATGCAGAATAAAATCTGAAGTAAATAACACAATCACAGACATTTCTTTATATAATATTACCTAGGATGAAGTCACAAGAAGTTTTACTGCATGAATTTGCCACCAATTCATAGTTAACATCAAGAAAAATATGCTATCTTGCCAACTTCTATTACCATGTATGCTTTATAATGCACTGAAGGAAAATGTAGTCCAGCTAAATATATTAAAACAAACATGCCTATTAAAAAAGAAAGCCTATTCTGCATCATGTAAGTTGCAATAACAGCTTCTTTTCAAGTATTTTCTTTATTAGAAAGGATACATTAACCATTTGCCAAAGTTGAATTTACTTACACAATTCTGGAGTCTTTTTAAATAAATGTTTTTTAAAATAGTTTAATTGGAAAAAAATAAACAGATATATGAAATACTAGGGAAAGAGGACATTGCTGGATTTTATTGTACTGAAAAACTGTATTAGGTACTTTATATTAACAAAGATAGCCTTTTAGCAATCTAACAAGTAAGAATGAATTCCTCCCCTATCTTTACTTCAGAAATACTGAAAGGCCATATTCAAAAAGCTTTAATCTTTATTTCTGTGTTTCTTATTTTCTAAAGCTCACTGCCGTTATTGGTAGGAACTTCATTTTGCTTCATTTGTTAGGTGGAATATAAGCAGTTAAATTGTGTTTCTTTTCAATGCAAGAATAACCTTGAAAAGTTGTCTGAGTTATTCAGGAAATATTTTCTACCATAAGCTCAAAGTTAGCAATATAAATAAATGTTATTATATACTACACTCTATAATATGCCTTCCACCAGCCCAGTCAGATTTGAGGCAGATTTACATGACTTATGTCATACTCCTAGTGAACATACTGAGTACAGGCAGGTTCCCACCTGGAGTGCTGGACATGCAGAAGAGACAAATGCGTCCAGGTGTGGGGTCCTGAGGGTGCATTTCTTGAGCTTTTCTAGCATGGGATTAGTCATTCTTTTGGAGGAAAAATGAGCAAAACTTAAAACAACAAAACCAAACCAAAACCAAAAAGTGAGCAAACAGAAGAAACAAAACAACCAACCTGCTCTGACAAAATTCTGGAAAAAGAATGAAGGTTATACTGAGGTGCTGGTGAATTGCTGCTGTTGAACCGAATCAGAGGAAAAGCTTCTTTAAGGATATTTATAAAATAGACTTTAAGACTCTTGAGCTGTATCCAATATAGACCCAGCTTATGCTGAGAGAAGGTACATAGTTTGGTCTGTACATTTCAGTCTTAATAATCTTATATTGTGATCTTTTCTCTTTATGTACTGCATTAGCACAAAGAAATCTGTCTGGGTGATGGAAACCTAGCATTTTGAATTCAGTAAGGCAAAATTCAATGGCAGTGGTCCTTGGGATGCTGGACTTTTCATTTTCAGTGAGCAATCTCATTAAAACAAGCAGCTGGTGAGGAAAATCTTTACTCATAACTTTTTTTGATTATTCACATAAATTAAGATCTGGACATCTTTTTTTCATTTGGAACAAGATTTGCCCACGAAAATTTTTTCTCACATCAGGGATCACACATTTGTAGAGACATCTACTAATGTGTGTTGGGGAGGAAAAAGTTGACATTAAAGGGGTATGGAAGAACTAATAACAGTGGAGATGGTTCAGAAAGTTGTGATCTGCTAACCAGTGCTGTGTAAGGGTCCACAGCATTTCACAGGAGAGAAGGTGTCATATCGCACATCTCCTGTCTTCAATATAGCTAGACACAGTCCTGCAGGATTGACAAATGATAGTCCTGAGAGATAAAAATAACTGAAATGACTGTCCAAGTTAGAGCAGACAAAAAAGGGATGAATACATGAGATATGCTTGTCTAATAGGGTACCTAAATTGCTTAAATTTATAACAGCAATTCTTCCAAAGCACCAGAATAGTAGAGGTGAGGAAGGCAGACTGCTGCTTGCAGGAGATTTCACAGAATAGAGAAGAGTAAGTGAAATCACTTTCTAAAAAACACTGTTCTAAGATGTTATCTGTGCATTTTTCAAGTGAAAATGCAACCATAATTACTCTCTCTTACTTTTAGTGGCAATCTCACCATGTCTTGATTATGGGCAATATCATTGTGCCAGCTCGGTAGCAGCTGTACCAAATAAAGTACTTAAAAAGTAATCTGTAATCAATTACTTCCATGTAATCAGCATTATATACCTGTAACATTGCTTTCCAGATCCAGCAATCAGCAGCTGGTATTGGATTGGTTTCTTAGGAGTACTTTGACAACCCCTAGACCAGCTTTTAGCCTCAAACCAGTGTGAATTTTTATCTATAATATTTATTGTGTTGTACAATTCATAAAATCAAGGCATATGAGAAACAGATCTGTGTTTTATTTATGTATGCTGAAAAATTCTGCTGCTGCTAAAAAATTTTCAAACTCAAAACAGTGTAGTAATTCAATATATATAATGATTGTAAAATACATTGAAAACCACTAGGAACCAATTGTTATGTATAATGTTAAGTGTTATGTATAAATATTTATGATAAAAAAATTCTCTTAGAAATTTAGTTTAATCTCAATCAGAACAATTAATCAAAATTCCATGTTTAGTGAAAATGTAAAAACTGATGTAAAGTTTAGTAACAAAACAAAATCCATCAAAAATATGAAAGATCATCTTACGTCAAACTCATTTATGTTGTTCATTTTGATACAATTTCATTTCAAACCACTTGTCCAGCTGTATTGTCTATACCTTCTTTTATTGAGAAAGGTTGTCTGCAGGGCTAATTTGGCCACTTTGATTGTGAGGTCACTGATGAGACAGAACTGAGTGATATCAATTTGTATGACTTACCAGAGTCAGGAAGGTTGAAACCAGAGCTGTGACTGCACAGCTGTGAACTGGCCTTATTAGCAAAATGAAACAAAAGAACAGTGAAAAAAATGGAGTGACTCTATCTCCTTCTAGCTCTTCTGAATATGCTCTGTAAAGTGTATAAAATCTGAAGACATTAATATAGATCTCAGAAACTATCTATAATTACTTTTGTAGTATTCACATAAAAGCAGCACTTCATTACTGCTCTCCCTTCCTTCCTACTGAATACAATCTAGCTTTTGTTTTCACCACCCCCCCATACACATCTCCCTCCCCACAGCAGGCAGAGTCCAGCTGTGCATATCTTCTATCTTCTCTGGAACCATGTGCCCATGATTCTGTAAGGCAAGAGCAGCAACATCCTCATCTCATGAGGCACCTGCAGCAAACTGCATCCCAAAGCTGAATATGAACTAAGTGTATCAGTGCAATAAAGCAGATAATGTATTTACTGGTGTAAGTAAAGGGGAAAGGGTCCAACAGGTCCTTGGTGGCTTTTTACTCACCTGCTTTACTCTCCTCCCATAGTTCAAGATGGGGTTAGGTGGCACAGGGTTACATATCATAATTCATTTATTCCTGACACTTTTAGCATTGGGATATGTCCACACTGTGGTCTCAAAGTATTGAATGGCATGACATCCTGAGCATCACAGAAACACATGTATGTTTTAACGACAGACAGTACAGACATGAAGACATAAAGAACTTGCATATAGGTCCACAGAAAGAAGAAATTTTCATCCAGATTAATGTCTTGATGAAAACAAGGAACACAAAAGCTTGGTGAACAGCAATGAGATTGTATTTGGGCTGTAACTATTGACAAAACTAATTTTTTTTTTTTTAACATAATAATATAATTCAACGTTTGGTTGTGTTTGTGACAATGGGGATTATGCTGAACCTTTGCCAATATGTTCATAATAACTGGCTGCTCTGATTCAGAAGGGACCTAAATTATTCCTGTAATTTTCTGTCCCCAAGGATCACCCACTTCAATATATCTTCTTCAAACCATTTCCTTTTGTTACACAACTTATAGAAATTTCCTTTATTTAAGACCTTTACCCTTTCTATGGTTTAAACTCCTTGACAATGAGAGCATATCTTAGGCACATAAAACAGACTATTGTCTCATTTTCACAGGAAGTACAATTTAAAAAAATTTTCTATGGTCTCACCTCTGTCAGTAATACAAAAAAAATAAATATTTTTTTAAATGTTTGTCCAGAAGAAAATTGTCCCATATGCAATTCCAGCTCTTTTCTAAAGTTACAAACCTGTGAGCTGTCAGGGTGGTGGGGAAGAGCTCTGTTAGCAGTGGGAAGTCAGGATCATAGAACAGGTAATGTTACAGAAGCTGTAACAGGTTACTGTCACACCTGAGGTGCTGCACTACCATGCATTCTCCAAAGGTGTTGCAGGTTGATTGAGGCCATGAGACCAAGAACATCTCCATGACAACCTCTTGTCCTTAGTGCATGTGGCCACCTGTTTCAAAGTCCTGGAGCTAAGTATCACTTCAGTCATAAGTACTGGAGTATTTCTTCCACTTTTTTTTCTTTTTCGCTTCTCTGTTCTGTTTTTTGTTCCTTTCACTCCTCTTTCATTCAAGAATAAAATACAGCTTTATTAACTAACAGTTTTTATTGTTCATTCTTTACCCTTTTCCATCTATAGTGGTTAAAATTCAAAAGTCCTAATATCTTTACTTGTTAGATCAAAGTGAAGAAAAAAATAACAATTTGCATTTATTAACTGAAAAATCATTCTCCTTTTTGAGATTATTTTGATTATTTTCTAAATCAAAATATTGCTTGGATAAAAGATGAGTAGTGAAATTTCATTTTCCAATGAAGAAGTTTCCAAACAGTTGTAGTTTCAACATAATATATTTTTGTTCTCAGTTACATGCTGAGCAATTTCTTGGAAGCACAGACAATATTTTTAAGAGCACGTTAATTTTTCTAAAATATTATATGCACCTTTCATAGGGTAGACCTTGGCATAAATCCACTGTCTTTAATGCAATACAGAATTTACAGATTTTACATTTATTATTTACAGAATAATATACTCTGTAGTCATTTGTTTTTTGCACATATATGGCTCTTCTTTTTTCTATTTAAAATTCTGTTTATAACAAAGTATTTATTATCTACTCGTTTCACAGTTTAGAAATTTTTTTGAAGTGCAAGAAATTATAAAAAATGAGATTTCTTTACATGTTAAGTGTTGTAAGTTAATTAATATTTTTTAATTCACCAACATAATGTATGTCTTGGATAAACTGTTTCCAAAGAATGGCATGTTGATATTGCTTTTTGGTTTACAGATCATATGTCATTTATTTTAACAATGGCAGAGCTAAAAAGTAAATACAGAACTGCCACTGTGACTTCTTTTTGTAATATAAGTTTCAGTACTATTAAGACCATGGTTGGTCTACTAGTTTCTTACACATATTATAGTCAGTAAAACTCCCACCAATAATTTCAGTTATAGACTTTCAATGTTTTGTACCTTTGCCTGAGGAAGCCTGATAGATAAGCAAACTCAAATAGTCAGCTAGACTATGATGTGAGAACAGGTCTAGTAAAAGCAGTAATTACAGGAACAAACAGTACTCTTCATGTAGAATCTCTTATTTTCCCTGATACTGCTGCTGCTGCTGCTAGTTTGAGGGAAATTTACATATTCAAACTTCTTATTTCTATGAGAGAATTTCCTTGAACAGAAGGTGATTAAACATTAAAATAATTATAATCAAATGTTTTCCTAATCACCAAATGAATTGGAATTTTTTGATTCAATTTTTTTAAATCTATAAAACACTTAAAATGAAACATTCTACTATAGTTTCTTTACACCTTTATATAAAGCTGTATTTGAAACTTCACGTACACAAGGATGAGTCTTTCTTCAGCACTACAGTACAAATTTGAATTAAAACCCACATTTTCTGATGAATATGCACAAAAAAGTTGCAATCACAAATAATAAGCTTCCTTCCAAAACTAAAACCATAACCCCCAGCTACATGGAAAGTGATGACTAATGTTCTATTTACAGCTGCTCACTGTATTTCTGGTAGCAGTCTATCAGGAACACTCTTATCAGTATTATAAAGCTGTAGTGTACATAATTAGACTTTTAATCAGTCCTTAGTGATACAATATGCAGTGTCCACCATTTATACCTCTGTGCTTATATGGCAGAAAGAAATATCTCTGTAACTACTATATGCTCTGATGGAGGTCATAATTGGTTTGGAATCCTACTCCAACTTCATTTCACTAACAATCTTTCACTAGACTCCATTTAATCCTAAGGATACTAGAAGCATGCTGAATTTATAACTTCTCTGACATAAAAATAACCATTTGTCAGTCTAATATTCAGAATTCAACCATGATTCATTAAAGGTAAATGAGAAAGCTTATTTCTACATTTAAGTTCTTCTGTTATGAACTCTGCAATGGGTAGGATTGTGAAGAAGATTCAGAGCCCAGGAAATATCAGCTGGCTGCATGTTCTGCATGCCCCCTATGCAGCCAGTGGTTCTGATTAGTACTGGCCTACTGTATGGCTTCCAACAGTCAAAGAAACAAGGTGGAACAGTAATTCAAATATTCTTTAAAACATTGTAGGCCTTCCTCCTCTGAAGTCACTGGAAATTTCTTACCAACTCAAAAAAGTGAAAAATCCTGAGTGCTTCCAGCCCGCACATTTTGTACCTCTTACTACATAAAGTTTGCCCAAATCAGCTGAATGTGCTCTCCTTAGAGGCAGCGAAGCATCTGCAGAGCAGCATTGTACAGATTTCAGTACTAGATGCACAACTTGCCTTGAAGGTCCACATACTCTCCCAGAGCATCTGTGTAATGCAGAATGTGATTAGGTCCTAATTTACATTATTCTCTTCATTTGATGTATTGTATTTCAGGAACTCATTATTCTTTATCCTCTTCCTTTCTTCCCTGAATACATTCCATTTCATCTTCTGGTGAGACATCTGTGCTTAATTAATTACTGCAGACCTAATAAAAAGAGTCTGTAGACAATTTAATATTTTTGTGTTCAATAGATCCAATGTACACCAAGATAATTTGCCTCAGAGAAAGCAAGACTTTCACTGCTTAGGCCCTAAATATATACATCAGCATTTTATATTCTGTGTGCACTGACATGTGGAGGAACTCCAGATAAAAAATACTTGGTAGTGACAACTAATGACAATTTGGCTTCAGGGTTCTTTTGTTTGGTTTCTCCTCTTCCCTTCCTCTGACAAATAGAGTAGTCTTTTATGATTAATTTGCAATTAGTAGCAATGTTAACCGCAAAAGTCAGGCTTTATGAAATAGAGTTCCATAAACACAGTTGGACTTTTCACTGAGATTCTGAAGCAAGTATAAACAATTTTATTGTTATGTATTTATAACACTTTAAATAGGAGCAATGGTTCCTTCACATTGTCTTGGCCAAATGTAAAATAGCAATAATTAATAAACTTGTATATAAGTGTTCCTTTATTTTTTTTAATATGACATTTGCCTGTTTCTTCTCAAAGTCAGTTTTTCCATCCTAAAAAAAAGACTTTTCTGGCACCCATGTAGCCAAAAAACCAAGAACAAGAAATGAAAAGCAAGAAAACCTGCTGTACACTAAAACTCTTTGAGCAGCATTCAAAAACTAAAGTTCTGATTTTCAACTGGTTTTGCACAGGACTTGCGTTTGGCATTAGACTTAAGGACAGACCAAAGGATAAAATTCAAAAGACAAAGTAAATTTTTTGGGGATCTAATATACATATTAGGCATGTAAATAGACAGTAGATGACCATGTTACTCAGCCAATCTGCTGTCCTACAATCACACAAGTGTCCTCTAGATGGGACATCTCAAGTTTTCTGTGTCATGGGTTTTGTAGATGTCTCAGATAAAAATAAACTGTAGATGTCTCAGATAGTGACATCTCAAATGTCACTAAGAATTTAAGATTAAGCAACTGATTTTCAGCCCAGATATTTAATCACAAGACTGATCCTGAAAAACTTTGTGAAAGATTATAGAACTTGTTTGTGATTTAAATGGCTTAATATAATAAAACTCCCTTCCGTTCGTGTTATTTACTATCTATTTATTATTATTCTTATTTCTAAATCTAGATAGATTCTAGAAGAAAGAAGCTTTTTCATCTAAATTTGGAGAAATTTAATCAAATCACATTTATCTAACATGCTGGCATTCAGGCAGATTCATTGTTCTGTGCAAAAATGGAGCCATTACCACGACTATTGTTTCAAATACAGAGGAGAAGATGACACCTTCTATGCATGCTTGCAATAAAAGGTTAAATTAACTCCTTTGCATTCAATTCACCAAAATTATTTACATACTCTCCCAATTATCAAGAATTATAGCACAAGACTCTGTCCTCCCATTTAATTATATTTATTATGAGCTATGTATTCTTTCCCTAACAAACATATATTGACATGTACACACATGGAGACCCCTTCCTCTGACAACTCCCTTAAATATAATTGGTTCTTACATATTGGTAACAGATTCTGGGTTCATGTTTCAAAATCAAAGACTGTTCCTTTTCAATTTTTGAGTGAAATGAAGCAGTTGTTTGCCTTCAAGGCAAGATTCTTAGGTGCAGATTCTAAGCAGGATGAGGAATCTTCTTTAAAGAGTAATCAAAATACTTCACCAAAGATCTAAAGCACAGACCACCTTATTTCTGCCTGTAAAACTTGGAACAAAATACTTTTCAAAATTTGCTTCTGTTAATGTGTCTTTCCTGTTTACTTTTTAAGCTGTTTGAATACAGTCTTCTCCTTGCTGTTTATCTAGAAGGTGCAATATACAGCAATCTTGTGCTTATGTTGGACTGATAGGCACTTCTCTAATATAAATGCAAATAATATTAGAACTAAGAAACCCAAGGAGGTGGTGTGTAACTCAATGCTTTAAAGTCAAGTAGTGCTTCTCAAAGTCTTTCCTGAACAGAATGCTATTCCATTTTAAATGTACAACTTGCCTTCATCGAATTCTAATTTTCATTCAAGAATTCTTCGTAGAAAATAACAAACCTTAGAATGTACAAGGCAAGAATTAACCACTTCCCAAAGGAAAAAAAAAACCAAACAACTGCACGCACAAACAAACAACCCAAAAAACCCATGTAAGAATTTTAAAAGATATATTATTCTCTCTACAGGCAAGCACTTTGGAGCAAGCTCAAAAAATAAATTTTATCAATAAAGCAAATTGGACAAAGGAGCATCCAGCTATTTAGGTAACCACAGTAAGAAAAATCCTTGGGTCAGTGCAGTCCACAGAAAGAGAACTGCTCTTTCAATACTTAGAGAAAAAAACTAGCCAGTTTGATGAGGAGACATGAAGAGACATTTTTCTGCACTGCCAAACATTAATCACCTTCTATCACTTCAGACAAGTTGTCTCTTTCTTAGGAAGTTTCAGAGATCTGGAATCTCATACCTCAATACTTCAAAAGCTTGACCTCTTAATCTGAGAAACTCGACTCACCTCATCTCAGCAGAGGATCCAAAGAGGTAAAGGAAGAAAACTGAGAACTGTATCCAGTGATGGACTAGACTTGTGAGTATTACATGCATTAGAATTGGATAGCTCTCATGCTTCTGAAATGAAGGCACTAAAAGAAGTTTGGCAGTGGGCACAAATAAAAAATATTTTGTTTGTAGACATCCTCTACACTTCAATGTCCCCAAAACCCTTGGACCCTGTTTATTTTTACATGTGATGATTTTAGAATTTAAAATTACTTGAAGTAAAAGTACAGAAAAATTATAGCAAATAATATCATATAAATACTATCTATTTATAGAATCTTTTCCCAGTTAATCTGCAACTCCAATTAGCATTCATCACAGACTCAAGCCAATACTATTCCTAAATAATATTGACTGGAGTTTTAAAGGAAGTTCAAAAGGTGATAACCTTGGACATTACTTAAGGACATGATTAATAAAACAGCTGAATTACTCAAAAACTGAGGTATTTTGCAATTGATATTGCAAGATTTAGGCTTAAAATTTGCCATTAGAAATAGTGCCCTTTATTGTTAAACACTTCATTAAGAATTCCACTTTAAATGCCAAGTTTGACATCACAAAACCTGCATGCAATAATTTTCTATTTAAAAAGTATTGAAGACATGAATGAAATAGCTTTCAGTGTTTCTGTGAGACAGAGATGATAAGGTTCCATTTTTATATTAATTTAAACAAAGTAGTTTCTTCATGACCCCTAAAAAGATGAATAGAAGAATGAAAAATCAGTTGTTACTGAATTTTTCCTTAACCATTCATCTACACAAATTTTTTTCTCAGTTGTTATAGGGCAATGTCAAATAACATGGAGATATCACAATGTCTACACAGCCCCGAGAAGTTTTTTAAATACTTGAAAAAATTATAAAAGTAATAAAATGTACAATTGCATACTTCAACAATTCAAAAAGAAAGCACACTATTAATAAAAATTAGCATTTTTACAATAAAAGTAAAATACCATCAACTTAGAGATGTTCTTATCAACCTTGCCATCAACAACTATAATTTATTATTAATCTTATTTATACTGCACAGAATGAATTAGCTTAGTGTTTAATTTATTTATCTGAACAGGTGTGTAAACCAACAACCCACAGTTATAACACCATCTTGCATGTAATCATAGTGCCTTAGGATTGCTGAGAACTCTTCTAATTGATCACTTAAACTTCTTCCATGACATTTAAGCCCTTTAGTTCCCTCAGATAATGTTTTTCACAGGGAGACAGTGGTTGCTGGAAATCTTCTGCACTACTACACCTCAGGAAAAGGGAAGTCATGGAAATAAAGTGTCAGTCTTTGCACACTACTTAAGCTCCTTAGAAGGAGCATGAAGCAAGTGGAAAAGCTTGTTTCTTAGTTGAAGGTGAAATTTAGGACTTCTCCCACTGCCTAAAACATGTTCAGAAGGTTTCTGTACTGTCATCTTCAGGATGTAACATCTGCTGATTTTGTGGCTACTCTCCAAGATGGAAAAAACTGACAGGACAGTGAGAAAGTAACATCATGGGTTTGAGTCAGAAATCTCTTAAAATAGTAATCAAATGCAATCTAATTTTAAAATGTAAAATGAAGTACCTTAGTACCTTTTTTTTAAATTTTTTTTGTTTTATAATTTTCAAATTACTGTATTCTTCTCCCATTACCTTATGTAATGGAGTCCAGATAAATAAGATAGATTACTTTAAATATGATTTCTCATAAGTAATGTGCCTTAAGTGTTCCTTAACTAAACAGTGTGTTTTGATCCAACAAAATCTGTCCAAATGTAATTCCAAATGTAATTCCAAATGCTTCTGTGCAGGAATAAATTTTCCTTAATCAGAAAAAGAATCATGTATGAAAGGGAGATTAGTGATAAATCTTTCATTTTCTCTGTCCAGTCTTTCTTTATGAACAGTCTTTTTTGAAGCTGGTTTCCCTACAACATCCCATTGCATAATCATATGACTAAGAGTTCTTGCATATGCTGTTTCCAAGAATATTTTTCAGACTGTGTTACTATATTCTAACCAGTAGAGACTGGGAATGACCTGGAAATGTCAAACATTTAAGCCTGGAATGGGTGAGTATAAGCTTTCAAGATGATCAGAAGTCAGGAATAGTAGAACTCGGTTTTGCCACTCTCTCTCAGTTCTCCCCTTGCCAGACTGGTTAGGCTAAACTATAAAACAGTGTGATTTAAAATCTTGCTGGTTCATAAGTGGAACCATCAAACCTGAACTGAATCAACAGTGAAACACAATAGATGTTACATTCAATTTTTAAAGCATAACAGGAGATATGATGTTAAAGGTCAAATAAGATCATCAGAAACCAAACCAGACAGGGAATAGTGCTCAGAAACAGACATGGAACAGTGTTCCACTAAACAAACTTGCAGCCATAGGATGGACTGAGATTGTGCACACAGGGAGTTACTGCCTCTAAATTGACATGTACAACTAATGGCATGGGTAAATGTTGTGAAAGAGTAAATATTTTATAATTTTAAATTAAAAAGCCCCATGCCAAAAAGCATTTTCATTGAATAGCTTGGCTAACAAACAGGTTAAATTTTTAAAAACATTCTTGTTCTTAATTTTTTACTTCTTTGATGACCACTGTGTTGTAATTTAATGAAAATCTGGTTTAAATTCCAGGTAATTATATTCTGAACTGGATATACCACCATCAATTTTTGGCTTTCACTTGGTAAGTGGAAAGTCAGAATTTTTTTGTGAAGAACAGGTTGGGGCTTTTGTCTAACATTCCTGAAAATAATAAATACATACACACATACATGCATACATACATAAAGAGAACTTTTTTAAACAAAGAAAAAAACCCAAAAACACCTGAAGAGCTTTTGTACAAAAACTTATCTTAATGAAGTTTACTTTCAAGCAGAAATCAAGAACATGACAGTCACAGAGATGAATATTTGGGGTAGTTATAAGAAAATAAAAGAAGGTCATAGTAAGTATTTTTCAGTATTAAGTATAACTCTCTAAACAGTTGCAAGAACATTAATGATATGTAAAAAGATTTAGTTTCTTTAGTTTAAAAGAAGTTTTACTCCCTTAAGGATTATAAATTTTGAAGTTAAATTATATAATAAACTTATATAGTTCTATAATTCTGGACAAGCATGATCTATTGAGAATTTGTTATTGCATTCCCTGATCAAAATATTTCATTGTTGATGCCAAAAAGGGAAAGTCTAATAATGAAATAAAGCTGATGTAAAATGAACATCATAATTTTAATTTTCTTCATTCATGTGGGAGGTGTTCAATAGTAGGATGGAGAGATCTGCATAATCATCTTAGTATATCAAGATATGGTATGCTGAAGAACTGGGACAATTATACTAATTTCAAGAGGAAAAAACAAAGCTTTGCTAAGCCACTTTCATTTTTAAAAGAACCTATTATAGCAGGTCCTGTATACTTATTGAATTATTTAATGTAAATTAATAGAATTTTGATTTCAAAGTTTTAAAGTTTCTCTCCATCTTAGAGATAATCTTCACAACAAATTCAGCAAAAAATTAATATTAATATTCTTCCATTGTTATGAATTTTTGTTAATTTAGATCTAATGTTTATAAATGTACATCAATATCTCTCAGATGCAAACCACACAAATGTCATATCTTCTTTAATTAGTAGTAAATAGGCTATTTCATGCCTCACCAATTTATGGAAATACCACACACAAATAGGAAATTAATATAGAGGTAACAAAAAATGGCTGGAATAGCACATCATAACTCACCACACTGTACCAAAACTCCTTTTTTTTCCTCCTACTCAGTTTCAAAATTACTGGTATCTTCAAAACAAATAATTGGTTAGGCCTAAATATCTTATATCATATGTCTTGAGTTATACATCTCAACTTTCATGCCATTGAACAGTGTAACACCTTTGAGTATTAGGACAAAATCAGTGACATTACCTATTTCTGAATTGGACTCCTTCCTTTAAAATATACTGAGATTAGTGTCAAGATACATCATGCAGAAAATTTTAAGGAACAACAGATCCATTCTAATCCTGCAGAAATAATGATTAAATTTGGAAAATAATTCCAGGAAAATAATCAAATAATTCTTTCTGTGATAGTTTTTGTTCATCTTTTTTTCCCATTGAAACAGACAGAAGAAAAGTGTTTTACTTCTGTTCTTCAGACATAAATATTTTTCAGATTGCCTGTAAATGATCTATATGAGTTGTGCCACCAAAGAATGGTTCAGCCTGCAGCATTCTTAATGCATTATTCATATGAAGATTTTAAAATTTTAAGGATACACATCTCCTTTAGCATGCTACACTGCAGCATTACAGTCAGCTTCAGAAAGAAGCTCAATAGCTATTTAGTGTCCTGAGTAATCCAAATTTCTTATCAAAATTGACACTAAGTCTCAATCATACCTTACAATGAGACGTCTGAATTTCATCTTTAAAACACAAGAGGTCGTTTCTTTTCTGACTTCATGTGTAATATTTTCTGTTTGTTCTTACCTTAGAGGTTTTTCAACTAGAATACAATATGGAGTGGCATCCATTCAAGCAACACCCACAGAAGTTACAAAATACTTCTTGCAGATTTTGCTAGTTATGTGATTTGAGAGTGTGTGCAAGGACCACTTAAATCTGAATGAAATTCAGACAAATTGTGTAGAATTATATATATTTTTTTCCATAGGAAAAATTACTCCTAAGTAACCACTGATAATTTTGATCTGCTTTGCTATCAATTTTAAATGCACCTTTCTGTATGCTTTCTACAAAATAAATAAAAGTAGATCTTGAGCTAGTACAGAAGAGATTTGACTAAATCACAGTGATATTTACAGATCCCCACTAAGATCAAGACTATATTGTATTAGGTCCTTGAACAAATGCACTTTTAAAAAGAATAGTCTAGTGCTGAAGGACAGAAGGGGTGAAAAATGTGAAAATATGCTATAACTTGTCAAAAAAACACTTATAAAACAGCCCTAATACTATACCACACAGTTAGATTTCCTAATCTGTTTATCGCCTCAGGTAGAGAAGCCATACTACACAAGACATATTCTAAAGTTGTTCTCTTTCACACCATTTTTGCAAGCACCTGACACTCACTGCTAGCCACAGAGCATTTAGCCAAAAGGACCTTTGTTCTGGCCCATTTTGACCATTTGATGATTAATTATTCACAGTTAATTTTCTTCAAAAAGCAAACTATGAAATTGAACAAGTTTCTGAAGTTTGCTCCAAAATCTGTCTATTTCTACATGTCTCCTATTGTCTAGACTTATTTTGTGGTAGGTAGAGAATCTCTTTTCCCTATGGACTGCTAATCTCTCCATACATTATTAATATTGATTAATTTAATTTGAAGTGTGATACATGTTTACTTACAGGAACACCAAGAACTCTGCGTGCAAATATCATTTGTATTTGTTATTCTCACAGTAATAATGAAGAAATTAGTAAAAGAAATAAATACTAAATGCTTTGTCATATACAGAAACCTAGCCAGTAACAAATATTGACATAAAATTTTCCCAACAATACTCTATACCAGCCAGTAAAGCCTGGAGGCATTTGCCACAAACACTGTTTGCTCATAGTGTAGTTCATCTGATTGGAAACCTGTGCTGCACATAGTTTCAGTTTTTAAACTGAACTACTGTACTTCCTAGATATCCACAACCAACCCCCCAGAGCTTAAACATTCAGCATAGATGGCTGAGAGATCCTTAGGAATATCAGATGAAACTAGACACTAACCAAGAGTTTTCTCCTTACCACAACAGAGGGGTATTCACCAGTAATCATTTCTCCAAAACAAACTCAGCAACTTGCTAATGCTTTCTGCCTCTTTGTGTCTGAAACCTCACAAGCTTGACTCTGGGACAATAGTCACAAAGGCAGTCAAGTCAAACATGGGTTAATTATGCAATGGTTTTCCTGTTCCCCATATCTTGGAGAATTATGTTGCCTAATATAGAAATCATTTTCATGTTATCTTGCATACTTTAACTTAACGCCTCTCTAGTGTAGAGATATGAATCTGCATCACCTCTTATTTAAAGCTTTGAGCAAACCCTACCATCTGTCCCAAATGAAGGAATATAGCAGTCAGTCTCCAAATGTTAGTATAGAAACAAAAAATACAAAGGAAAAAGAAAAAAACAAACTACAAAGAACCAAAAACAAACAAACAAACAAAAAAACTCCATATTAATGATTAATATTGTTTCTTACAATGAGAACAGGAATGCTTAGTTAAAGTTGTATCAACCTAATAAGGTCAGCATTCCTGTAACTTTATGTTAACTGCTTCTTTAACACTATGAAGCCAATAAACATGAGCTTTTTAAATATGTGTGCAATTCAGTAGATGCTGAGCTTCTAAACAGTGTAAAGATCAAACACCAATAACCAAAATATTTGCACATGTATATCTTTTGGTGATAGTTCATTAGGTTCTCTATAGCTTTCAGCATACTCTTATGAGGTGTTTTACAGACTCAATGAGAACTTTTGAAGTATGAAAACACCACATTTTAACAAAATATTGAACTCAGTTATCTGAAGAACATTTTTATTTTCTGGAAAGAGTTGGCTCAATGGATACAGAACACATGAGACTGCTGGGGAAAATGTTGCTAAAATGTCGGCAGCTGTCTTTGTACTCAGACCTTAATCTGAACACCTGGAACAAATGTGAAATATTTGAATGTCTGAATCAATTAAGATCCAGTCTAAACAGATAATATGGCAACTTTTATTTATTCTATTGCAATGGAAAAATCTATGAGTTCAAGCAGATTCCCCAGAAAAGTTTACCTGTCTTTCTGAATGATGTTCCTTGATTGGATAGAGTTTTTTATTACATATACATTTTAGAGGTCATCTTGAATCCAGACTGTTATTAGTCTCCGGTATTTTTGACAACAGTTTTCCTTCTTTCACTCAATCTTCCCACACACTTATTAATTTCTCTTGCATTAATTTGGTAAATGGAGAAGATCCATTTATGTCATCAAAGGTTTTATCTACCAAGAAAAGGTATGTCAGCTCCTTTTAATAGTGTCCCATTATTATTTGTATTGAGCTAAAATGTAATTTAAACCATCAGAGAAAATGGCATTTAAAATGGGTTCCACAGATGACATGACTACTCAGCTAACTGGTTTTAATTAGTAAATTCTTTTAAGAGGAAGAAAAACCCTGCAGGTGAATTTTCAGAATTAATTTTAATCCATTTAAAGAGATAGTACATATTTTTACATATCCTCTTCTGTGTATAATAGTAATTATTAAGTCATATGATAAACATTAAATTTGATGATTCTGCTAAAAAATAATTGGAGGAAAAGGGAAAGGTAAGATTATTAGACTGAACTCATCCCTTGAACATCCTCATGATCATTAATGCTGACATAAAGGGAACATAATTAATTTCATGACTGAAAAGGGAACAAAAGGTCAGTAGCACCCTTTTTGATATCCAGAAATCATATTCTGACAGTTCCTTGTACTCTCTTGAATATTTGTTGCAGTTCCTTGTTTCTGCTTTTCCATTCCCTGATTCTTTCTGCTTAATACTTGATACTTCTGGGTTTAAAAAGCAAGCAAACAAGTAACCTTTCTACCTCAATTGATCTTTCAGCATTTTGGCTACAACATGAACTGAGGATGTCCAAGTGCAAATTTTGAAATAACGGTTTCTGGTGTTCAAGAAAACTCAGATAACTTTACCAGTATAAAGTAGCTTTTAATAAACTACTTGTGTCTGTACGATCTCTCTAGTGTGGAAGAGCTTTCATAAGAAGGCTTTGTAACAGTACCTATGATATCATCTTTTGGTTGTTGTTATAGAAAAACTGATGCAGAAAATAATGTGGAACTGGCTGTATATTGGACTTGATTCACACAGTATTGATTTTTGCCGGAAGGTTAATGCTACTGTCTGCATAACAAACATTTTAAACATTAGTTTGTAGTTTTAAGATGCTAGAGACAATATTAGAGACTAAAAAGCATATTACCCTACCTTGGTGATTCTATTTGTAGTACCTTGCACAGGAACAGAATACAAAGTGTGATTTTTAGATTATTTTTCTCATCTATGTATCAGTCACTTTAGTTTGCAATACAACTTGAAAAGCTTAATTTTTATCAGCAGTTTTAGAATTAAATAAGAAAATTCTGTAAAAAAAACATTTCTAATATCTGTCTCATACAGCTGCTGCTCCAGTGCATTACTCCTGGCATAACTACCACATCTATGAAGAATTGCACTGCAACATTTGCATTGTAAGCGGGATCTTGCTGGCATGCGAATTTCTGTTGAAGTATATGTGTATCTGTGAAACCATAGCAAAATCCTTGTTCCAATATATTCCCTGTAATTCATATCAATTATGTGATTTTTCTACATTTGAGACCAGTACAGTATTCCCTTTTTGACAAATCCATTTATTTTGCACTTCTCAAACTCCATGAAAAAAATAACTTGCATTAATAAAAATGTCTAGTATTGTCCTTGCTATGCATTATACATATGTGAAAATATCTTTATGTGAAAGTGCATTATGGACTTTCCTGAAGTCTGGCCAAATAATATACAAATTATGCTCTCATTTTGATGAATTTGGATATGTTTAAATAACTTAGATTTTTTTAATTCACAGGTTCAGAGAACAAAAAGAAATCCTATGAGACAAAAAGAATAAATATGTCTTGTCCAAAACTCCTTTTACTTCTTTAGATTCAAACATATGGCTTATTAAATTTTTATGAGTGCCTTGCTTACCCTTTAAGAAAATATGTACTGTTCCATACAAGTGCTTCTTTTTCAAAATTTCATAACAAACTAGAATATCTTCCAACATCATGATGTGTTTGGAGAAAATCAACCTTTTTAAATAAAGAAATTTTTCTTTTCACACTAATCTGATAATCAGTGAAGCACAGTGCATAACTACTGAAATAAAGGAAGTAAGACAAAAATCTAATTTGATGTTCCCTCTTACAGTAAGATCAGAGTTAATTCTGTCTCATTTTAACAAACATTTTATCTTCCTACAATACATCAGATCTTATTAAAGACATCATTATTATACTTAAATGTACAAATACGTGAAACAAAAATTCAGCAATTAAAGGAAAAGCTTTTATCTTTTCCAGAATAATTCTGTTTGTAAGAACTGCATTTTGACACACCTGAATTAGTATGACCAATCTTTCTTCATCAGTAGTCCTTACCTTTTGTTAACTAGGCTGGAAAAGAGGTAAACTGCAAACCTTCAGCTCCATAAAATGGAAGACCTTGCTGAGCTATGGGGAATTCAGTCCTTGTAAAGGTGAGGGTTAGACTTTTCCTTTTTGAGAATCTTTGTTTCCATTTAATTGTATAAGGAAAGTTTCTGTATCGTCTTGAAATGGAAAAAGATTAATGCATAAATTAGTGCATAAATACACTTCTTTTTTCTTGTTTTTTTTTTTTTTTTTGTAAAAATACATAAATAAGTACAAAGGACAGAACTGATTCAAGTCCTTGAAATCAATCAGATATTTTGTTCCTATTCTTGGTATTTTGAATGGGGTAATACATACCAGAACATAAATTCACATTAAATAATAACAAAACAATGAAATAGATACAGTTGTTGAATAATAAAGAATACAAATATGAGCAAGCTTATCTTTAAAGAAACCATTCAACTGATAAAAGAATCAATGAAGTTGCATAAGAAAACTCTACACAGCTAACATGTTATGCTTGTTCTTTAACAGTAATTTAAACATATTTTAGATCAATGGAACATACAGTATGTCATGGCAAGTTTCCAAGATGTAGAATTTTGAAATGTATTAATGACCACAAAAGTATTTTACGACTTGCATATTTTTCAGTGAAGCAGCAATTGAACAGCACCAGCCATAGTACCACCTCAGCCATGGCCAAAGGATTTATTTACAGCACTATCCTTTTCTACCTTTTTATTTTTCATTTTCCATGTATGCTATTTTCTGCTTTGCCACTGAAACAGTTAATTACCATTTCAAAAGTAGTAGAGAGTAATTTGGCTGTTTCCGTGGTTTAACACCAGCTGGCAACTGAGCACCACACAGCTACTAGCTCACTCCACCACCCTTCCCAGGACCGTGCACAGCTCTGCTTCTGTTCACTTGTCTCCAACAGACATTTGTGGCTCCCAAACAGGTTACACTTCAGTCAGAGCGGGATATCCATTTGTGTGACTTGAATGATGCTGGAGATGCCTCTACATGCCAGAAAATATATTTACATATGATTGTGTAAGGAGCAGAAATTTTCCAACCACTTGAGTTTTTACCAGGTCAGGCAGCCTCTGACATTTGTATTAAGAAAGGGAGCTTGCCCGTCTCACTGACTATTGCTTTTTATGAATAAAAGGCCTTTATACCATAATACAGATATTCTTCAACATTTTTTGCATTCATGTTCTTCATTTTCACTCACTATTTCCTGTAGGCAATAGAACAAGTTTTCCTTGCACTACAAAAGAAATAGAGAGCAGAGAATAACCTAATAATTATACTTATGAGCATGAGACCTTCATATCTGCTGACAATCTGGAAGATCTTTTAACTTTTATATGTTGGGTTATCAATATATTATGGGTAGAAAATCTTTATTTTTTAAATATCCATGTTGTTTATTGATATAGTTAGGAGTAAAGGTTCATGAGGATAATAAATGTGGTCCACACTGAGAAATTTCTACATCTGCTTTAATATACTTTTATATCAAAATAATAAAAATATATTTTCATACAGGATGGTTTGGGATGCCACACACTAGTAATATTCAGTCATGTCTATAGTATGAACTGGGGTATTTGTCACTGGGGAAGAATAATGTAATGCTTGTCCCTTATTTCCATCATTGCACTTATTTGGCAAAATCTGTAACATCACAAAAAACCAAACAGCATTCATGAACAGGTTTTTAATCAGTATTTTAACCGTGAGCAATGGAATTTTCCTTTCTTACTATAGAGATATTTTATAGACTCCAGACTAAATTCAGCTGTCTTGCCTCATACTAAGCAAGAGAAGAAAGCAAAGAATATTTAGTCTTTCAATGTGAATTTCATTTGGAAATAAATTTTTTCTGTTCTTTATGGAGAAACATTGACTGATTTATATGCAGACAGTTTCTAGTGCATATGGACTATGAAGTAGTATGAACCCTCAAAGATTCATGTAAGATAAATGGGCCAACAGAGTTTCTACCTGTAGAACAAAAGTTCATTTAGAGCTGTCACTGATTCATATCTAATGCAGCAAGTGAAGACCATCAGGAGAGAGTCCAATCATTATCATTAAAGTGTCATGGGGATGGCTGCATTTTTCTCCTCTGATAGCAGGTAAATCAAATGCAGATTAATGCAGATAAACCAAACTTTTCTGTTCACATACTCCAAAACCACTCTTAAGCAGCATATTTAAATGTTCTTCTGACCTGCATATAGTTCAGCTAGTCCTAAGCAAAAGGACTGATATGTAGCACTTGATCTAGAGTTTAAAATCAAGCAGTGTGTTTCGAATTATATTCCAAACAAAACTTTTCTTGGAGTCTGTCACAATTTTTTCATTTGTCTTTGGTGCTAATTTGTAGTTTAGAGTGTGTTAGTTTCACTGTAGAAAGGTACTTCATAAATGTTACTGATATTTTGCACGTAATATCAAGTTCATTGTAACCCAGAAATCATTATATTACTAAAACAATATATTTTATGCTTTGAGGTGCATCAGGACTCTGTCAGTTTCAGCTAACCTTGGGAAAAAAATCCAGTCAAGGGAATGCAGAAATTCAATCTCAATTCATTCATGCTGATCCAAAATAAAGTACTCTGCATCATGACCCTGAGGATTCTGGAGAACTTCAGACCTGGGATTACAGAACTCCTTGCTTTAGTTCAAGGATTTTATCAAAGTTATTTTCTGAATCAGGTTTGAGTCAGAGTGTAAATGGATCTATATGCACCCCTGGATTCAACCCTACATCATAATAATGGAAGGTAAACTGGCTCAAAAGGTGGATATTTTGCATGCATTCTTACAATTACTATCTCCAAGAAGATAAATTTTAATTTCTATCCTATCATTTTCTCAATCAGGAAAATGACCTGCACATTTTTATGCACACATAACTCTATTTTCTGCTATATTTGTTCTTGAAGTAGTTTAACTTCCTTAGTAAAGAAAAAAAAAAAAAAAATGCAAGAGAAAATAGAGAAATACATTGATATTTATGCCAGAGCAGACTGTGCTAACTCCAGCACCAGATGCAGCACTGTTCATCAACTTCAGCATGGCATTACCTTAACTATGCTGGTTTTAGGAACAAATGTGGAAAATGCTATATTCCAGCATATAACCATATTAATTCCATTTTATTGTATCTTATAGAAATTAATTTTCACTAACATGCTGAAGCACACATGTTCTAGATGTCTTTAAGTGTAGCTTTGACTAGTTTATTCATAATGCAGATCAAGGATTGTTGTTTTCCCTGCTCTGTTCCGTATTTCACTCATTTCTAGAACATTTTTTAGAATGATTTTGTTTCTAGTGACTCTATGTTGCACTCCGCACAATAACAAAAGACTTTCATGTTTCTCTTAATTTTTCACTTCTTATTTTTTGTTAATTTAAATAAATTCATTAGAGTATTCAGGAAACTGTTTCCTTTAAGAAAGAAGGGTGCAAATAGAGCTATTTAATAACTGTGTATGTATCAAAAATTCACAATTTTCAGTGGTCTAAATGCTTCAAATATTTTTTTCAAAATAAGAAAATACTTTATATTTTGTAGTAATGAGAGATTTTAAGCCATGCAACATTTGCTTAAATTAAAAAAAAAACAAACAAAGAATTAGGTGCGTGATACCAGGTTTTTTTTTTTTCAGAAGTCTGACCAGGTTCTCCTGCAAATCAACACATAAGAACGTGTTGAAAAGAAATACAAAAAATGAGAAAAGCACAACAATAGCATAAACAATCTTTTGCCAGTGTTACTAGCTCTTGCTTACACCTTTGCTCCTGGAAACAGAAGCAATGTGCATTGTAATAGCAGTCACTCCAAGACACAGAATGGATGTAATAATGTCAGGCTCTTAAATACATTTTTCCTTCTGCACTTTTAGATACAGAATCACAACAGTGTATGTAGAGGGCTGACCTTGGCAGGCTGCCAGTTATCCACCCACCCAGTTGTTTCTCCTTTTCCTCAACTCGACTGGGGGAAAAAAGATAAAGATTGTGAGTCAAGCTAAAGACTAAACTATGGGGAGATTTGTATAATTAACTGACAATTAAAACCAGACTTGATTGGTGAGAAGCAAAAGACAAAACCAAAAATATATTTCCCCCTCCCTGCCTTTTTCCCAGACTGAACTTCACTCCTGTGTCTTCCACCTCCTTCCTCCCAAATGGTGCAGGGGGATAGGGAATTTGGTTTGTAGACAGTTCCTAAAAATTAATCTTTGCTGCTGCTGCTGCTCATCTTTCTCACACTCTTTGCCTGCTGCACTGCAGGGTCCCTCCCACGGGATGCAGTCCTTCAAGAACTGCTCCAGTGTGGGTTTTTTCCATAGCCCACCAGGAACAGACTGCTTTAGCACAGGTCCTCCACAGGCTCCAGTATCTGCAAAAGCGTGTGAGCGCTCCATGGCCAGAAGCTTCCTTCAGGACACATCTGTCTGTTCCAGTGTGGGACCCTCCACAGCATGTATGTCTGCTCCAGCATGGTCCTCCTTGGACTGCAGGGCAGAATCTTCCTTTACCATCTTCTTCTTCAAGGACTTTGGGGAGAATACCTGCTCAGGCTCCTGGAGCACCTCCTCCCCCTCCTTCTTTGATTGAGGATGCCTCTGCTGCATCCTCTTTCTCTTTCACCTGAATCTGGAATTTTTTGGCCTTTCTTAAACATGTATTCACAGAGGTGCCACCAGCTCAGCTGAGGGGATCAGATGCACCTTGCAGTGGTTTGCTGGAGCTTACTGGAAGTTGCTGGAACCAGGGCAATCCCTGGCCTCTCCTCAAAGCCGCTGCACTGCAGCACACAGCATGCCAACCTCCCTGCCACCCACCACTTACAGTCAATACAGAAATAATAAGCAGTAAAGAGAACTCTTGGACAATTAATGCTAGCATTATTTGAATTTTTTTGAAAATTCAATTTTCAAAATTTTTGAATTTGAAACATTTTGAAATAAAGAGAATGTAGACAAAGAGAGAAAAAGAAGTGTGGAAAAAGAAAAAAGTTTTGGTTTTCAGTCATTTTTGAAAACCAGAAAACTGGTAAGGGTAGCAGTTAGAAATGAAATTAAAAATTAAATTGAAATGTTATAACAGATTGTGTTGAAATATATTGCAGAAGAAAAGGCAAAGGGAAGTTTTTTGCTACCCTTGGGCTAAGGCTACAGCATGTGCTGAGCACGCTGGCTCTAGCCCTGTAGCGCTGCTTACAAGAGCTGGGACTTGGCTCTGCAGCCTCACAGAAAGGACAAAGGGAAGGTGAAAAATCTCACTTCTCAGGAAGCCATTTAGCAAAATTACAATTGTCGCAGTTTAATTTAGGTCTTTATCTTTTATTTCCTAAGTGTCTTATATGAAAGCTGTTATACATTAGTTTAGGCAGAGATGGGAAAGGCAGCTGTGATAACAGAGATGCTGTTACTTTGTGTATTTGTTCTGCTCTTCTAAAGGGTGGAAAAGACATTCTGTTGCTGAATTAGGCTTGCTTTCAAAATTATTTCAGTTCCTCATTCCTGATTATTACAAGATATTTTAGATATAAAATGATGCAAAGCAATGGGGGAAATTTCTTTCTTCCCCCACAAGTGACACAAATGTGTGACTGAGAGACCCACACATGTGTAGATACACTTTCACATTGTTTCAACTTTATGAATATCTACCAAATACTTTAGAATAATTTGTACATAGCAATTAAAATGAAATGGGAATAAAGAATAAGAGAAGCCAAGAATTTTGTCATGTGCAGTTAGGAGGGCAGGCTCCCAATCACTGCCTTCAGCCTCAGTGAGGCAGGATTGCTGCAGGATGACATAAAGGCAAATTATTTGTGAACTTAACTTTCCTGAGAGGATGTTTATTAAGACAAGTTTGGCACACACTGGCTGAATTATGCTTGGATATATATAATTATAAAAAGTTAATGAGGCTTCAATATAATTAAACTACAATAAGATAAAAAATCCTTCTCTCTGCTGTGTTCAAATCAATAGGGTTTTGATTAGAAAAATCTTCAGTTTTTACACTGTCATGCTTCAGTTTTGTTTTCAGTGTGTGTCTTGAGTTACTTAACAGACTCTCAAAATAGATTTCAGATTTTTGCTCCGAGTGATTTCTCATGACTTTATTGCTGAGTTCCCAGAAGTACAAGGATACATCAGGTGAAAGTGGAGTAAGAAGGGTTTCAGTATCCTTTTTTTAGTACTTATCTGTGTTTAGCTACAGCACAGTGACATGGGTCACTTACATCACAAACAAGAGTGGATGCTCCATTAGACTGCAGTAGGCTTGAGGTTAAAAAATATGACAAAAATCCTCAGCAGTATATAACTGTAATTAGATTGTTGGTCTTGTGGAACAAACATAATATAAACAAAACAATTTAGCATGGAAACAATGAAGGGAAATAGAATCTCTTTTTAAAGAATATGATAATTTTTCAATCCAGACATCTAATTATAATATGATTAATATTTCATAGGAAGGAAAAAAGAAAGGGAATTATCACCTAAGTGATCTTATACATTTTTTTCCCCTTTACTCTAGTACTTAAACCTTTCTTTTCAAAACAAGACTGAACCAGAATGCTGATTTAAATTTGGGTTATAATTTTCCTCTTTAATAAATAAGACATTGTCCAAAGAATACAAAGATGCTGGCTCTTTTGCATCTTGTAGGTTTAAAGAAGAATAATATAGCAGAACATATTTTTTATTAAAGAAAAAGAAAAAGCTATGTTTTGTTAAGTTATAAGAAAGGAATGGAGATTCTCAGGATCATCACTAATAGAGGCATATGTATGATGTGACAGTTGGTCTGTTTTTAATACAAGCCAACACACTACAATGGCAGAAAATACCATGTTTAGCAGCTTTGCCTCTGCTTTGTTTTTGGAACAATGCTTGGCAATTCCATTGGAGACAATAAAATAGTTGTTAGCACATTTTAATTACTATATAAGGGCACACTCATTTCATGGCACTTCAGGGGGTAAAGAAGCCATCAATTACTCTGCTCAGCTTGAGTTTGTTTAAACAAATGATTTTCTATTTCTGGATATATAAACTATACACTTTCAGTACTTTGTGCTATTTGCTTCCAGGAGCTTTTCATTTGGGTTATAAAATATCCTGGCCTAGACATATATATTAAAAATCAATGTTACAAAGGACAAGGTGATTATAGGCACCCTACAAGTGCTTTGGAAACAAACTCACATTTGTAGAAATCTCTGTGCCACTATTCATTGAGCAGAGCAATATGTTTAACACTGAAGCCCTCAGGCATATTAAGTGTTTAGTGGGTGAGCAAAAACACAATTTTGGCTCATGGGTCTTAAAGCTCCCCCTACTGATTCAGTTCAGTTCCAATATGGTACAAAATGAAATAAATATATAAACTAATATGGAAATAGCAAGAATAGAAGATGCACATACCAGGATGTAAATATGACACAGAGTTCTTCAAACTGACTATTTGCAACACTTTTTATTTTTTACAAATTCATGAAACTCAGAGATTATGCTTAATTTAGACACAAATGTTACACAGATCTCTTATTTATGCTAAAAATACGACTTGTCAATTATGACAGAATAAGGAGGAAGAAGTTGTCTGGTAGTAAGTAGTTCAATGGTTGATATTTTTTCAACTTCTTTAGGATCTCCCTCCCTAGCTCAGATTAATGAATAAAAATGCATAGCAATTATACTATTAACGTGTATATACATAGTTATTTATAATCTGTGCTTGTGAAGGATAAATGATGTCATCTTTTATGGCCAGAATTGCTTGTTCTGGATATTGCAATACTTGCCTTACATTTATGAAAATGTGTTTCATCAAAAGAACTTCATCATGTGTTCTACAGAATGCTACTTTGATCTTAAGAAGGGGCAATACTGCACACTTGACAACTACTCTACTTGTGAATATCAGACATATAGGCCCTGGAAAATTCAAGGTTTGTAGAGAAAGTACTTTAATTACATTAGCCTGCCCCAACACCCCACCCAAACCCCGCTCCCCCCCCCAAAAAAATAGAAAAGCGATAATCCAAATGTCAAATGCACATAAAACTTCTGAGCTAATAAACTGACTTATGCAAAGTCTTAGTATGAATTGGAGGGGTTAAGAGTAAATTCATACCAAAGTAAAGGTGTGTAATGATCACTAGGAGTAAGCTTAAAAACAATTAAACAATCAGCATAATGACAATGCTTAACTGAATTGTATCTCTAGCTGTCCACTACAACTCCTGGTCTACCCTCTAAACAGACATCATATTTTAATATAATTTAAATATATTAGAAGATTCATCATAGTAGGCCCAATTTTCTGTTGAGTAAAGAATGTTTGAACTTGACTTTTCTCTTTGGCTGTTCAAATATCAGAATGATGGACAGAGAAATATTATTGTCAGAATACATTGAGTTCCTGTCTGGGATCAAGTGGATTACAACCTGGGGCTATGTTTGGTCTGTACACACAAACCCCCTTTCATTATGATTGTTTCATCTCTGTTGGTACTCCCTAGGACATGTCAATTCTTCTTCACTTATTCTAGCTCCCCAGTCTGTGCAGATTTTTCCTCACTAACCCTTGATTCTTTTGCTGGCATGACCTCTATATCAGTTCATGCTATTTTCCTTTCTTTCCTTCATTCAATTTCCTTTGTCTTTTACATGTATTTCTCATACATAGCTGATTATTTCAATCATGCCCTGAATAGCATTCAACAGTGAGTGATTCTTGTACCTCTCAGGAACTGTTGACTCTAGGGTGCTATTCTGGGAAAAAAGTGCAAAACAAAACCCCACAAAAAAAATGGTGACTTTAATGGGCATAAATCCCCTAAAATTTTATTAAAATATCATTAATATATTGTAGTAAGGAATCAGACACTATCTGCAGATGGGGACTATCTTTTTTCTAATGAATAGAAGAATTACAGAACTTGTTTGGAACATTTTTACCAAAAGAAAGCAGTCACAGTTCATGTCTATGGAGAACAGTATCATATACTAGCTAAAAAAACTATACAAATTTGTTATTTGATAAATTCCCACATTATTTCAGTTGTCTTTCCTGGCAATTCTGAATTCAGTTACTCTTTCTGGAATACTGATTATGCTTCATACAATGTCTTATGATGCTGCTAGTGAGAAGTGCCATGTAAAAGTGCCTGAATTACAGAATATGAGCCGAGGCCTATAGATAATGGTCTTATTCAGAATCCCTAGGGAAACTGGTAGCAATGGCACAAAATTGTAAATTGTATATCCTTATTATAAGTTTTATTCCCAGGAATTATACATTGAAAATATAAGGGGTGAGAAACAAGTCCAGAGACAGTAAGGAAAATCTGAATTCACTCATAGTTCCCTGACTCCTGTTGTGTCTCTATTCAGCGAATTTACAGGTATCTCTGTCCAGGGTTAGTACCATTATATTTGCTGTCTTGTTCAGTCTCTTTGTGATTCTGTTCTTTCTTTATGTATTCTTTCTTTATCAAAAACCCCTAAAACTTAAAAAAAAATAAAAAATAAAAAATAATCTAATTTTGTTTAAATTCTTTATTTACTGTCCTTATTTACAAACAGAATTTGAAACCACTTGAGAATACATTTTTTCATCCTGGCAAAATTTTGAAGAGACAATCAGTCATTTTTAATCATGCAGACATTAAAACAGTTTGTTCCTGTACACTTTAAAGTTTTTTATGTTCGTCTGATTTTTTTTTTTATTCCTAAAATGATCTCAAAAATTATTGCATCTGTTGAGACAAGATTTACTTATATGTTAAGACAAGCAAGATAACAGGCTCACAAAAAGGTCCCAATACCCCTAACAGTTTGAATATTACAGCCTTGAGAGATGAGCCTGACTGTCAAAATGAGCCAGTCCACAAGACTGATCACTAAATTTCTACCTCTAGTCACCAAATCTACTAGAGGATCAAGCTTTCAAAATATTATTTTTGGTCCTTGGATGCAAGTCCTAGACTGTATTTTTTGTCTATTCATTCTGCATTAAGGAAGGATCAAAATTAAACTAATAAAATCTGTGTAGGGCAACAGCTTTGCTTTGATTTCTCTCTACAGGTGAACTGCTTTGTGCTGTATGCAGTACCCTTAAAAGAAAGGCAATAAATGATCAGCCACAGCAAGCACTTTGCCAACTTTAAGTGGTGTAAATCTCAGTCAAAGATGGCTTATTAGTGATCAAAATATATTTTATTCAGCTTTTTATTAAACATTTAAGAAACATACAAATATAGAAGGCTAGATTTAGTAAAAGAGGTGCTTCATACTGGCAGATGCATTACGAGGATGTGCTTTACTATCTTCAGCAGAACCTAATTAGAGTTCCCTTGGTCCTGCTTCAACACTTCTATTTGCTGCAGTCACAGTGCATACACTTGTCCCTCCCTTATGCCAGCACTTCTACACAGGTGTAGCAGTTTAGTTCTGAGATAGCTGAGTTGCCTGAAAACAGTCCTGTAAGGAAAGGGATTAGTTTTCAGCCAGAAGAGCTGAAGACAACATTCTTCTGAATGTTTATATGAGTGTCACAGCCAGCACTAATAACTGAACCATGCAGTCCTCAGCTGCAAAGGGTCGAACAGAGTGTGTAATTGTGTCTGATCCAGTAAAGATAGACTTTGTTTTTTCCCTGTCTTGAATTAAATAGTTATAAATTGGCCACTCAAGTCCAAGGATTGATATCAAGTACTAAAAAAGAGACAATTCCATCTTCACAGATATTAAGACATGTATACTTCACTGAAAAATTGTGGCCATTGTATATCTTCTAGTAAAAAAGAATCAAGTTCAGTAGGATTTAAACTGTCCAGACCCTCTGAAGTGCTTCAAAAGCAATACATAAAAAATCTAGATGCTAAAACACAAGAGTTCTCACATGAATGTAACCTCAGAAACAATGAATGCAGAAAGACAAAAATCCTATCATGATAGTATCAAATATACAAAAGTGGTGTGATGGAGAGAAGAATTGGGGACTTTTGACAATTCTGTCTTAATACTATTTTACTTTTATTTCTTCAACTTTAAATTTTATTAAAACAAGCAACCAACATAGTGATTTGTGTTGGCTACTGTGAATGGACACATTTTTACTAAATTCTAAGCTGTCATAAACTCAGGATGACTCAGTAAATGCCAACAAGGTTTTCCCAATGAAAAACACTAAAAAATGCACACAGTGAGAAATTGGATATATCAGGCAATGACAGCTGTCAAAAGAGGGAATAAAGTGTTTCCCAGACAGAGACTGTCTGGACCAAGTGAAGGGCTGCAATGACAAAAGTCAGAAAATTAACAACTCTCTTATAGTAATCAGAAGTGACCAGGATGAATTTCTGCATGCAAAAAGAGAAAGAAAAATGTACCTAAACTCAGAGGATTCTCTGATATTCTTGAAAAACTTTAATTTATTGTGTATCCTTTCTTTAAGCAGTGGCTGTATTCCATAACAATCAAAAAAAATTTTCTAGAATGTGTGAATTTATATACTATTTATCTGATCATGATGGACTGCAATATATATAGATTAGATTATGGGTTTGGTCTGTGTATTAGTTTATGGCTTTAGAGAATTGTTTGAATATTAATGACATAAATCCAACAAGAATTATCAGCTTTTCAGAACTGCTAGTGGCAGTTTAAAAAATAATGTATCTTCTTTTGATGTAGTATAAAATTTTTAATCAGTATCTGTTCTAAAAATTATTAATGGAATAACTGTTTACAGTCAGTCTTGAATTACAATTTTATTGTGTTTCTGGGCTGAAAATAGAGTACCATAGCTGCTAGGAGTTTACACATTTTAACCCATCAACTGCAAAACTTACATGATTATAAAACATTAATTATGGAAGAAAAAAACCCTGGTTGTTAATATAAATGAGAGATGATTTATGAGATTCTTCCAGCCATCTCATATACCTTGATCTAACTCAAATTATCAGAGAGACGCTAAGGGTTGGTAATATTAAACCGTAAACTGAAAATCCTAAATCCTCCTTTTGGGCAATATTTTTTCACTCCTTACTCTGTTTATTCTGAGAAGAAAAACAAACAACTCATAACAAGGATTAACTACAGAATTATATGAGGAAATTAATTTATTTTGGTATACGTTTCAAAGTTTTACCATTTTCTTCAGATGAGTGTATTCTAGCATCAAACATAAATAAAGGGATCATGCTGTTTACCACCATCTGTATAAAGTTACACCTGGGCTGGTTTAAGTCAGCTTAATGGTCTATAATATCCCTACATAATCCTAAGACTTGTGAGATCTGAAATATAAGCAGGTTACACCAGAGAAATGGAAGTGTCTAATTCTATATCCACAAGGAATTAGTAATTAAGAATATTTAGCAATTCATTCAATAGCATCTTCTTAGGACTCCAAGTCAGAAGAAGTAAGAAGAGGAAAATCACTTACAGCTGATATTGAAGTCTAAAGATGCCCTTTTTTGATATGGAAGCAAGAAGTCCACTAAGTTTTGCAGGTATCTTCTATTAAGTATGGTGGGCTAAATTGGTTCAATTTCATGGCATTGAAACACCCATCCTAACTCCTTGAGTCTGGGAAGGGCAACTTGTAACTGAATGGGAGAAGTATGAGGAAAAGTTTGGAGGTAAGGGGAGTGGATATGAAAATTATATGGCACTTACAGAAGTGGGTCAGAGCTCTCTGCACAACTGAGTATCACATAACTAAATGAAATGTCAGCTCTTGTTTCACAGGTTTCCTCTGTATTATCCTGAGGGTAAACCCTGTGGTCCACCCAAATAATTGCCTGTGTACATCTCCATCACCACGTGTTTCTAAGGGGGAAAACTCTACTCCCAGGTGATCTTAGCTGTCACATTTTGAATTCTAGGAGATACTGCCAGCCTATCAAAGTGAAAAATTTTGTTCTTGCACATTTTAAACACCTTTTAAAATCTTTAAATTGGAGTGAAGGGCCTTGAGGGGTAGTAAAGAAGCTAATCTATGCATTTATACCCTTGTTCTGTGTTTCAAAGGTAGTTATAATGATCTGCTTCAAGCAAACATTACAGGTTGTTTTTCTGCTGAGAGAAGTCAAATGAAATGACCTTTTTTTCATCTGCTATTCTTTTCAGCTTTTGAAGTCACTTTTTTTTGAAGAGACAATCCATTTATCAGTCATATCTGTGAGGAAGTAATAAATTTATCTAATAAAACTTCCAGTAATTTACTTTGAGGTGTACTATGCAGACCACAGTCACATTTTGTTGTTGCTAAATAAATTAATGAACACCTTAAAAAGTGAAAGGCTTAGACAAGTTATAAGAATTAGTGGCTCCCTATAGTCAAAAGCAGATGTTAAGAGAGGATGTATTTTAAAATGTTTATTTTTTACCCAGAATTGGATATTGATCTTTACTAGACTGACTCTAATTTATGTCAAATGTTTTGGGCACCAAAAGTTTGCAATAAAAATCATTAAAATTAATTTCTAGGCCAGTAATACAGAGTGAGGAGACAGAAAAGTTGATGGCAACTGCTGAAGCAAGATCATTACCTAAAGATCTCTCTAGTAATAGGAGCTATATGCATGTGAGCATGTGTAAGCATAACAATACTGGAGCTGATAAAGTCCATGTATTTTTAAATATATATATAATAAGAATTAATGCAACCCACTAGTATGAATTATATGCTCTTCCTTCAGAAGAACTGTTGCTTAGTATCTAATTCAAAATTAATAATTCAGCAGGAATGGATTCATTATGTCCTGTGTCAAAATCATTCGTAATAAGTAAGATAAGGAGTGAGAAAAAGCATGAATAAAAAAGAAGAGTTTCAGTGACCAAATTACTCCTGCCCTCATCTATCTCAGAGAATAAAATTTTTATCCACTCCAGTAACTGATTGGTAAGGGAGCATAGGGAGAATATCCGAAAAGTTCCTAAATCTGCCTTATCAGTATATTCTTAAAGTAGAGGAAGAATGAAGGAAGAAATAATGTGTAAGATTAAATAAAGCAAATTCCAATATACTTTTTTCCCATTGGCATTAAAAACACGTTAGAAAAATTTATTCTTCACTTACTCATGTTGTCATAGAATCATAGGATAATTTGGGTTGAAAGGGACAAGCTCACATTGCTGTGCCATGTCAACCCCTAAGTCCTTATCCTCAGGGCTTCTCTCAATCTATTCTCTTCCCAGCCTGTATTTGTGCTTGGGGTTGCCATGACCCAGGTGCAGAACCTTGCACTTGGCCTTGTGGAACTTCATGAGGTTTGCACAGACCCACCTCCCAAGCCTGTCAAGGTCCCTTTGGATGTCATCTCTTCCCTTCAGCTTGTTGACTGCACCACGCAGTTTGGTGTTGGCAAACTTGCTGAGGGTGCACTCAATCCCACAGTCCATGCTGCTGACAAGGATGTTATCAGCACTAGTCCCAGTACCAGCCCCTAAGGAATGCCACTCATCACTCATCTCCATAGACCACAACTCAACCATCCAGCCAATTCCTTATCTACTGAATCATCCGTCCATAAAATCTGTCACTCCAGTCTAAGAACAAAGATGTCAAGCAGAATCAAATACTTTGCACAGGTCCAGGTAGATAACATCAGTTGTGCTTCCCTTATGCACCAGCAGCGTAACCACGCTGTAGAAGGCCACAACATGTGAAGCACAACTTGCCCCCACTGCAGTTCTTTTGACTATCGCCAATCACTTCCTTATTTTTTATGTCTCAGCACAGTTTCCAGGAGAATCTGCTTCATAAACTTGGGGGCCACTGAGGTGAAACTGACTGGCTTCTAGTTCTCCAAGTCATTCCTTTTTTTCCATTTTTAAATTTTGAATTAACTGTTCCTATTCAGTATCCATCCTGCCTTGTATTAAAAAGAAAAAAAAAAAAAATTACTCTGAAAGCAGAAGGAAATATATTTTACAATCACTATAACAAAGATCAATATCAGGATGCTGATCTAAAGAAAAATTGTTACAAACTTGCAGATGGCTGACATAAGCACCTATTTGATTTTAAAATTATTTCTGAATAGACTTTGATAGTAGAAGTAAATATGTGAAGATTTTTTCATTTACAATGAACATTAAATTTGGAAATGTTTTAAGGGCAAGGAAGAATTACCCTGTTTCTGTGCATAAAAATAATACAATTCATTGTTAGTGTTATTGCTGTTATTAACATACTTTATTTGAATCACAATGAAATTTGGAGATTTCATGCAATTATTTTGGCAGAACATAGCACTAAACCTCAATGAGATCAATTTTCCTGTTGGACAAATACCTCTAAATGAAAGTGGAGAAATCCTTACTGCCATGTGTATCAAGCCAAGACATTTTGAAGATACTAACATTCTTTTTAATGGAGACAGACACAGGAATGGTCAAACACTGCGGATCTCACTTGAGATGTTATAATTTAGTTTTGATTTAATGTTCAGTCTTATTTATACCGTTGTTATGATTTCAATGTTTTGTGTCCTTCACATGTATCTTAGCCCTGAGTCCATAAAGTCCTGGGTTATGATCCTCTCTGATCTTTAACAAAAATTTTGTCCCCATGGAACCAATACTCCTTCAGAACCTGTGAGGCTAATTAGTTTCAGACTATGGAATAAAGATAACATAATGATCAAGGAAATCAGCAGCACTATCAGACATAGAAACCTTGCATGTTGGTCCAGTTTATTTCTGCCTGCCTCTTGCCACTTGGATAGCTGAGCTTGTTGGGTCTTGTTTTGGTTTGTTGTTTAATGGACAGATGTTTTCAGTTTTTTGGCTAATAGTTCATTAATATGTAAGAAACCAGGTGTACCTAAGGCACACCTTAGGTAAACTGTGTAAACTGTAGCAAAGTATGAAATATATGTTTAATTGAATATTGTCTACAGATATTTTTTTATATCTCAAAGTGTTGGAGCAGTCAAGTGTATCAAAAATAATTGCTCAGAGTAGCAGTAAAACTTCAGTGCAGAGCTGGGGGCTGGCATGACTGGTGTACATGTAAATAATAACTATTATATGTGACAAACAAAACAGAGGATGTCTAGTATAATATCTTCCTAAATATTAGAAAGTGAAGCAGTTTACTACCTTTGAAATGCAAAGGTGAAAAAAGAAAATGAGAAAAACCTGCAGCATGAAAATCTGAAACAAGATCAACAATTACTTTTGTCTTACTGTTTTGAAGCTGAAAAATACTGACTAAAGAACACTCTTTTTGGCTGAGATGAACTGGGCAATCTATGTCACAGGATACCTTTATCTGCTCTATCTTTTCTTTTAGTGGCAGTAACTAGTTGCCTTACTTGCAATCTTGGCAGTGCTACCATGGATTTGTAGATTTCACTGACAGCCAGGACATTTAGATTCACTTCCAGATCACTTCCAGATCATCCCTTCTCACTGGAGACACAGATGACAGGATGGATTTGCAGTTTTTAAGACTGTCAGTCTAGCATGTGTTAGGGTCTTTCAATGAGGCAGCAAAAAGAAAACCACAAACAGGTAAACTACATCAAAAAGGGGAAATAAGTATTTCGATTATCTTTGTTTTAAGTTCTATAGTACTTTTAAATATTATTAAAAAAGAATACTAAACCCCACAAAAGAATCATAAAAAACACTCTGATCACATAATAAGCTTCTAGACATTGTGCTTGGGGATACTCAAAGCGAAGGTATAACTCAATGAGGCAAAAAAAGTAAAAAAAATTATAATTTTGTGTTACAATCACACAGTCACACATGCACCTAGAATAATTATAATTCCTGTTAGTTATGATTACTATGTTCTTGGCTGAAAAAACATCTCTCGCTCAAAATTCATATTTAAAAGCTGTAAAACTTTGAAAAAAAATTGATGTAGGTACAGGTAGTAGAAATCTGCCCTGAAAATTGACTCTACATATTTGGTTTTCAAGACTTTTCCTCTTATCTCTTGTTTTCAACACTACCCAAAAAGTACCATAAGTAAAATGTATTATTTAAATAGAACTCTTAAAATAAACTTTCATGATACGCTTACTAAAATATTAGAAAACCAATCATTAGAAAATCTCTCTGACTATATACCAGCATCTATATATCTATATATTAAAGGCATGTGATTATTGTTTACCTAATTGCTTATAATTTGTTAAAAGTTCTGTGTGATTTGAACATTTGTTTGCATTTAAACCTTTGAATGTCCAATAAAGGCTGGCACAAATACACATAAATAGAATATTTGAAGCAGACTCAGGTAAAATAATAACACACCACATTTTTTCTTGCATTTCTTTAACTGCTCTTAGCTATAGATCTGTGTGCTTTACAAGGAAGACAGTTTTATCCAAAGGACTTTGGCATATGCAAATCAAACATTGAAATGTATATCTTCTAGCTACCTCACCTCTAGAGCAGAATGCAGAACCATTTGTGAGACATAGAAAATCCTAATATTAGCATGCCTGTGTTGATTGATACAGTGTGATGAAACAATATCCACAGGTTGAGATTAAATTGCTTTTTACCACTTAGGAACTCCAGAGAGTAAACTCCTCAAGGAGAAATTAAGTAATTTTGTGCCATGATGAATTAAAGAATCATAATATGAAGTACTGTACTCCAGATTATCTCATTGACTTCTGCTATGATATCTCTATCAAACACTACTTTGCCACCAGTAGGTTTATATAAAAATAGTTGGCTTCTCCACACTCCTGTGTTCAAGCCAGTTTTAAGAACTTTAATAAAAATAACATAGTCAGAATAGTCAGATACTTTAGTTAGAGTTTCACTTCTAAAATCTGATTACACATTTTTAGAGTTTTGGTTTCAGCTTGTATTTGTAATTAAGAGTAGACATTCAAGGGAGAAAATTAAGCAAAAATTATCCTTATGCTCTGTTTTCAAACCATTAAATTATAGAGTAGAGCAACATCCTTTCCATCACCACCCCACCACCCACTCCTGCTTTGAATACTTCATCAAGTTCAATGGATGATTCTCTTGTAAATAATTTCTTAGATTTCAGGCTCTTCTGACTAGGAAAATTCTTCGTCTGGATTGTTTCACAAAGAAGAAATGTAATATTTCTCTGACTAGCATCTTAAAAACAGAACACTTTGCTGAACAAAAGAGACCAACAGATGGAACACTATATTTAGAAGTTATTTTTCAGCCTTCAAAACTCTTATACAAGGCACTTGAAATTATTATTGTTAAGACATTGTGTCTGTGCAAGTTAAAACTTCTTATTACAAGATATCTTTCTAAAAACAATTGAAGCAGCATGACAGTCTTCTACATGGTGATTTATGTCAAGGAACTCAGTGATGGTTATGTGTGGCTATGTATAAGTTAATACAAAACTGACTAAAATATTTCAGTGAGAGAAATTTTGGTTTTTATGTTGTATAAGAAATTAGCAAGAATAAAAAAAAAGGTTAATGAGGATTATCTGTGATGTCAGAAAATGGTATATATTCAATTGATAAGTTTTTACACTGTAGAATGAAAATTACTGATGTTCAATGTAGTGATAGCTTAGGGCCCTTAAAGAGTGGCTAAAGTAGCCTGCTAACATTTGAATTGCACTGTTTCCAATGTCACCCATGTACAGTCACCATCACTTCACTTGTTTGTGTGATGGGTTTCTCCTGAGCCTATGCAGCTGAAGCTGTCCTACCCATAGAGCAAGTAAATTAGGGGTGATGAATTTTTATTTTCAGTGGTAAAGTGTTAAATAATCTGAAATGTATTCTTAAATCTTTTTCTATCTTCCTCGTTTTCAACAATTTCTTGTAAAAATCTGAAAAATGGACAAAAATATTTAGCATATTTGTATGCAAATACCATTTTTTAAAATCTGTAAACGTACTTTTCCCAAATAATTGATCTAGTTAAAAGGTTCATTAAGATAACACACAATTTGAGATAGAAGAACTGTGCACTTTTGATAGAAGCTGCTATTCCTTATTTTAATAAAAGTTCGTTCATTGGTACTTTTATTGATGGCACAAAACCAGAAATCCAAGAGATATAGTTCCAAGATCTCCCTTCATCTATCTACCCAAATAAAGGTATTTTGAAGTAAAGATAACAACTGTTCCAACGAAGTTTTGGGAATATTACTACTAAACATAACAGTATCTCATTGTACACAGGCAGATTTTATATTCTGGGTTGTCACCTTTATAAAGAAATTTAAAAAATAACTTTCAGTGTGTTTGATTGTTTTCTTCAGCATGGAAGTGTGTATTTAGGTACATGTATATTGTTTCCTGATGGGGTGTGGGACCAGCCCTGGCTGCCAACCTGGGGGAATCCCCCAGCTCATAGCCCTGCTGTCCCCAGGTAGCCAACATGATGCACTACAATTCAGATCTTGTTAAATTAACTCTCAGCAAAGCTTATTTCTGCTTTTATACTTTTAATTGGAGAAATTAAGTTGTGTTTTGTTCTTTTTTTTGAGGATTCACTCCTCCAGAAGGATAAAATTTCAAACTGATTGAGGAGGAGAAACAGAAAGGAGCCTGCAAGGTTAGAGGAGTCTTTTCCTTAAAAAAACATTGAGTGTTTGGAGATAGGCAATACTGATGATGTATTAAATAAAATATAGTAAATTTTAATATGTCTCAGTTGTTCTTTTTTGACCTATCAAGATTTTTGGTAAGTTCTTTTTGGGTTTTAGGAAATATTTACTGTTTAAGCCTTTCTATTTTAGCTCTATAATGTGTTTTGCCTTGGTCACATGGTGGATAGATTTCATCCTGCTTTTCATCACATCCTTCTGTCCCATTTAAGCAATCCTCACTTCACACTTCTATCTAGAGAGACAGAGCTGGATGCACATAAAAATGCTATTCTTCATTTTCATTTCCCTTTTCCACATTTTTCAGTATGCTTAAAAGAGGATTAGTAAATCCCTGGCTATTTAGAATTTCTCAGATGTCACTGTGCCTTATACCATTTCTTTTCAGTACAGCCATCTGACAAAGTGAAAAGAGCACAATTTTTTCTGAAAAAAATATTTAGTTTCTCTGGTCATGCCTAGGATGAGCCATATTTCCATGTATTTTTGAAATCAGATCTTGAGATAACTAAATGGGAGTAAAATGATTTACAGAAATTTAAGAGCTGTCACATGGAGTTACTTTCTCACATGCTCTGTGAATCTATATTTAAATCTTGAATTCAAAAACCTACTAAGTAGTATATATTTAGTGAAGTTGATAGTTTTTAATAGAAACCCTCACTGTAACAAAAAATGCCCAACAAAACAACACTCTCGGACCCTAAATGTTTAGGATAGCAAATCTTCATATGTTTATCTAATTTTTATCAAAATTACTTTTATTTACCTTTAATTCATGAATAGAATATTAATATTATTATTATTTGATTATTATTTTTTTAATTTTATGTCCTTAACAGAACAGAAAGTAGTCAGCCAAAAATTCCCCAAATCTGTGAAAATTCCATCTCAGGATCTGTATCAGTAATGTTGCAATACTGATGATACATATGCTGTGGATTGGAGAAGTACTAAAATGAATGTTTATAAAAGACTGCACCAATAAGTAAAGGTACATTGAAGAGGTATTTGACTGTGCATGTGTAATTTTTTTTGCTCCTGGATGTAATAGTCTACTTTCTGTTGATATGGACCATCTTATGGTAACATTAATGAATACATAACTTAATTGGTTTTTGATGTTTCTTATAGCTTCAATATTTAAAAGGCTCATTTTCAAAAGAACGCTTATTTAATTTATTTAATAATGGATTCAACAGTACTAAAATAGTTTGAGGACTTGAGATTAGCTCAGTTGATTAGAGCATGGTGCTGAAGCCCAAATACAGGCCACCCACTTAACAGCTGGAGTCATTGATCCTTGTGGGTTGCTTCCAGCTCAGAATATTCTGTGATTCTTTGACTCAATCATATACATTATGTGTTTACTGATATAATTTGATAATATAATTATATAAGTATATATATATAATTATATAATATATTATATATATATATATCTACAGATATAGATATATAGATATAGATATATGATATATAGTTATATATATATATGATACATAATTACTGATAATATGATTTAAAATACTAACTTCGGGAAAGAATCTGACCTGTGGACAAATCAGCCTAAGAATTATGTCATATAAAAGTGCTTTAGCTTGCTTGAAAGCTGTAGTTCTCCTCTTGAAATAGCATGTGTAATAGGACAAGACATATCCTTACTAAAGATACTACCAGCACCTGGACTTTGCTTAGTGTGGCTTTTTCTTAACATAAGGGCCAATAACAAGAATGGTTTTATTTCTTCCTACTTCCAGAATATACCTTAGCAACAGGGTCGTGGTTTTAAAGTATTTCAACAATAAAGCCTATCTGAAAGCTCAAGTACAATTAAATGGAAAGAAATATTAAAATGTCAGTGTGTGTAAGTAAGAAAGAGTAACTTTCCATAGAGATTATACAGCTAATCCCTTAGTAAAGTCACTTTAATTCAGCTCAGTCAACTGATATAGGTGAATTAGAACAACTTGAAACAAATCTGAAAGCAAACTGGATGCCAAGTATATCAATATTTGATACATTTTTTTTCCTTTTCTACCTAGAAAAGACCAATCTAAGAACGAGAAAGTTTTGTAGCAATATGGAATTCAAACAATTCAATTAATTAAAACTGAAGATACATTGAAAAGGTTCCTCAAAATTTGCTTCTAAGCTTAGTAGTATAGTTATTCATATTCTATCTTCCTTGATTTTAATCTTTTAAAAAAATGGGATTTCAAAATATTTCTATTCTGGTTCTCATACAAGAATTTCTCATCTTCTCAAGAATAGATACAACAGGAAAGTTGAAAGACTCCAAAAAATATATTAAACATCTCTATTTAATGCTTATAATGTTCTTGATAAGCTGATTGATAGTTCAGAGCACAGACTATAATCATAACATTATATGTTAGGCAGGATTATTCTCACAGCTGGAGTAACAATGCTGATTTGTGCAGAGTAGGAAAAAAAAGAAAGGGAAGAGATTAAAAAGTAAGACTAAATAGCAGAAGGAACTAAATATCATAGTGATAACATCTAATCTTGATGGAGAGCAGTAAGTGATGCAGTGGACAGATACAGCAGTTTGGTAGGATATACTTGTGGTTACCCCAGGATGTTCTAAACCAGTTGCTTTAGATTCTTCACTGTCACATTACCAAGATGACAGCACAAAAAATACATGGTTTGATGATGTCTTTAGGCTGGATTTATACTGCTTAACTCTCCTTCATTTACAGTGTTATGATGAGGTATGTTTCCATAGCAATTCAGTAATTCTTAGTTGTATTGACTTATATCTTCATCTATTTATGAAGTTTACAACCAATCTTAAATCTGTTTCTCTGAACAAGAAAAAAGTACAAAAATGTTCAAGGGCCCATATATGATCTGCCACTCTTAAAATCTTAAATATGAAACAAAAAATGAAAGTGGAAAAAAAATTATGCTACTCCAGTGCACTAAAACCAGGGGGTCAATAGAGAATCAGCAGTTTATTACGTACTCACAGGAATTTGGAGAAATACTCGTGACATAGATGGCTAAACACAATGAACCTAGGTTGAAACCACGGGAATTAGCAGCCCATTTGTAACATTGTGTTAAAGCATCTGTATTTTCTGTAGAATCAACTGAAATCCAGAAATGGTTTATGCAAAATCATACAGGTCTCAGGCTCACAAACTCTACCATGACAAACTGGCTTTGTGCAGCATTAGCCTGGATACTCCTGAGCTCATCTTCCTGGTATGGCTACATGCTTGTGTTTACATAGACTAGATCTTTCCACTAGACAGAGCAACTCTGAAAATTATTGCTAAGGTAAACAAAATATTTTTATATCTTATTAAAAATGTTTCACCCTAATTCCATGGATTACAGCAAAATCTCCAGTGCACTGATGTGCTTACTGCACATAACTTTTTAACAATATCTCTCAAAACAAGTGAAAGGACATAAATAACATTATTAGTGTTATTAACTTGCACTTGTGCAATTTTTATTTACAATGTATCAGTTTACCACTGTCATGTGTCAGCCAAGGCATGGAAATGACAGAAAATTCAGCCTCTGCAATAGAGATTGCCACAACGGACATTATTGAAAGTAGCACTGATGAGTCAAAAGGATAATGGGATAAGTCATGAAGGCAGGTAATCAGGTTGTGTTGGTCTAACAGAACAAAAAACATGGGAAAAGAGAACATGGTGAATGCAGAGAGCAAGAAAATGGATATTTCATGAAAATATCCCAAGAGTTTACATTTACCAAAGCAAAAGTACAGTGTGATGTGCTGAGGTGTGAGACTGGGAATTTGAACAAGAGCTGATTTGTACACATAAACAGCATCAAGGAGATGAGATATAGATCGTTTTTCTCTGAAGCTATGTCTATGTAAATATAAAATAAAAATGCAAACCTTTACCATATGACACACCATTATATGCATGTAGTGCTATGTTTAACACAAACTTAGTCCTTAGCTTGTAAATAGTAATTTTCATTTCAATGTAATGTTTCTTTATATGCTTTATAATGTTTTATCATGTAGGCTAAATTTGTGTTCCAGTTATGTCTCAATGCTGACATTATTCAAGTGACATCCAAAACAGCCAAAGGACATACTTTGTTAAGATTAGGAAGAAAGTTAATTTTGATTGCAAACCGTGGGCTCACAGATATGTACATTTTTTTTTGGCATTTATCTAATTCAGAATAAGAAGGCTTGAGAGTTACTGAGTATCATTTTCTTAAAAAACAAGCTCAGGGAAAAAAATTTCTTACCTGCTCAGGGAAAAAATGTCATAGATCACATACAGGTTAAGAGGTAAAATAATTAATGCAGGAGAAATCTGTTGCCATCAGAAATTTGAAAAGTTATGTCTTTTAATCGTGAAGAATTTTATTTCTATAATGTTAGATTCCAAATTCTACCGAAAATTAAAAGGCTCCTTCAGGTGGGAAGTATTGTTAAATGATACTTTAAGTCACTACAGTAAACTCAAGCAGTTTGATTTGCATCTTATCTACAGCAGGTGTATAATGAAGGAGAGCATGGACTGAAAATTTACCAGGCTAAAAAGTAACTTTTCAATTAGTCTGCAACATTTTAAGTACCTGGTGTTGAAGAAACAGGCATTTTTCCTCCTTCACTTTCTCATGATTGCAAGTCTATCCTTACTCACTTTTTTTTAATTGCTTTTCCCCTCAGATGACTGTTAATAGACATATTTTTTTCCCAGGTTACCACCTTTCTGACGGAAAAAACTTTTCATATGAAAACTGCAGAATGTCTAGTGACAAGCTGTACTTGGGAACAAGCTACTTTGTTCTGATCTCTGAGAAGCATCATAAAAATAAATATAAAGCAAATCTAGGATCATGGTAACAGTATAGATCTGTTTCATGCTCATGACACTCACATGCTGAGCAACACTAACATTGACTCTGCCAAAATATTCATGATACTGAGCTGTTGTAAAAAAGTTTTGAAAGAGAAAAATATTCCAAGGAAAATAAATATGGAAAAAAATAGACAGGAACATGAACATAAAACATGATTTTATGAAAAAATACCCATTAGCCCCTGTATTTTAAACAGAAGAAAACTTCCTAAATTTTAAAACTAGTAATTTTAAACTATTGTCTTTGATCTCTGTTTAGAATGGTTAGTGATTTGGCATCAGTCTTATCAGGAGCTTGAAGAAAGATTACAAACTTTTGAAGATGAGTCACTTCCAGATACAGAATTACCTAAATTTTTAGATCCTTAGAATAGGAGAAATTGGCATAAATTATTCCTATGTATTAAGTAGTCTTTGGTGAGACAGAAAATATTAATCAAGAAAGCTTTGGAAGACGTCAGAGAACTAAAACACCTTAAAAACAAATTTGAGCCCTTTTTATTCCCTTTGAAATTTGCTTAGAGAGGGAGACTGGAGATTTGTAAAACTGTGCATTTTATTAAAGCTTTCCTGTATTGTAAACAATGACCTAAGAATAAACTTAAACTTTGTGGGAATTGTTGATGAAGCACTGCCATCTTTTGGTTGTACAAATACAGAGTATGGAGGAAGGATATAATTGTCACTGAAATAAGGACCTAGGCTGAAATCATAAAAGTATTACTTTATTCTAGTATTTGTCTACTTTGCTTTTCTAGATAATTGGCTGCAATTGTCCCCATATATTCTCCAATATATTCTAATTTTACCATCCAATCAGTCACAGTAATACAACAAAATGGCATGAAGTTATTGTTGGCTTTAACAACAAATTGGCAGTCTAGGTTAAAGGGGTTTTCTGTACTTTTTTTATTACTCTTGTCTTTACTTTTACCCAAAATAGATTAGCAAGGTAAATTTTATTAAAAAACAGACAAAATTTGAAATTATGGAATATATCCTATAAATACTAATGTAGGTGACAATTCTGTGTAAGAATTGTCTATGAAGTAGTTGGTGATACTTAAATCAGCTGTGTTTTATATTAAAAGCAATACAAATTGTTCTCCACTCCTTAAATAATAAATCCAGTGCTGATACTCTAAGATTCAGTGCTATGGTAACAATATATGTCTTGAAAAAGGATTTTTGCCACTCACCTATTTATCAGTTTACAGAGAAAACAGAATTTTAAGTAATCAGTATAGCAATATAACAGAATACTTTCCCTGCACATGGAAATAGTTGACATATTTATTAACTTAGTAGAAATGTGAAAAAAATGCAATATATGCTTTGAATGTGTAAGCCCAGTATGATTCTGTTTTAAAATATATAATATTTTATATCCAATCTTATTGTCATATCAGATTTTACTTCTTTTTAAATGCAATATTAGTTTCATAAGCTAATAGAAGCAAATTTTAGTAGATTAAATAAGATTTTCACATTAATATTAATATTTTACCCCTCAAAAATTGTGTTCAAAAACTTACATCCCACTAAAGTATTGCTAAATTAAGAATTAAAGGTCTAAAGTTATCAACTCCCTCACCTCGAATGCAAATGAATTAAAATTTCTGCTTGTAAGAAATCATATTTTTATGCAGTACTTTCAAGCTTGATTTGAACAGAAAGAGATGGGAATTCTGCCATATGCCTAAGACTTATGATGTGACATTTCTCCTGTTAGCTCAAATATGGGCAAAAGTGTGAAGTGCAAAATATGCTTGCACTGCTAAGGACTGACTACCAGCACAGTTGTCTGAAAATTCAGTCAACATGCAAAATTTGGAATGTCAGATACCTGATATGGAAATCAAATATCTAATATCAAATGAAGGTTTTTTTCAAATTAAGACAAGAAGCTTCTGCACATCAGCTGCCTGAAATAGTTATTAAAAACCCAAAAATATCAACATTTGGCAGGTTAGAACAATTGTTACCTCATTTCAGATAGACTGGTACGACTGGCACAGAAAGTTGCAGGTGAGACCAATAGAGAGTGAGACTGATAGATCAGTGAGTCTGATAGAGCAGTCTCAGAAAGTCTGTGTTCTGAGCAGACCAGGCATTTCTTGGCATGTCTCATTCTCCCTTCTCGTGGCTGAGTGTACTTCTGGGTGGACCGTGCTGGCTCATAACCACATCCTTTCACCTAGTTCCAGCAGTGCCCCTCATTCTTCCGCTCATTCAGCTGGCTCACACCGGCTCCATCGGGTTCCTGTGCGAGGCACTGCACGTGCTCCAGCCCACTGCATCACGCTGCATTACACTGCATCACACTGCATCACACTGCATCACACTGCATCACACTGCATCACACTGCATCACGCTGCATCACGCTGCATCACACTGCATCACGCTGCATCACGCTGCATCACGCTGTATCACGCTACATCACATGCATCACACTGCATCACACTGCATCACACTGCATCACGCTGCATCACTCTTCATCACGCTGCATCGCGCTGCATCACACTGCATCACACTGCATCACACTGCATCACACTGCATCACGCTGCATCACACTGCATCACGCTGCATCACGCTGCATCACTCTTCATCACGCTGCATCACGCTGCATCACGCTGCATCACATGCATCACGCTGCATCACGCTGCATCACGCTGCATCACTCTTCATCATGCTGCATCACGCTGCATCACGCTGCATCACGCTTCATCACGCTGCATCACGCTGAATAACGCTGCATCACGCTGTATCACGCTGCATCACGCTGCATCACGCTGCATCACGCTGCATCACGCTGCATCACGCTGCATCACGCTGCATCACGCTGCATCACACTGCATCACGCTGCATCACTTCATCACGCTGCATCACACTGCATCACGCTGCATCACTCTTCATCACGCTGCATCGCGCTGCATCACGCTGCTCTGAGCAGGACCAGACCTGGCAGATAAGCACCCCTGAGCAGAATCGTTTGACACAGTACTTAGTACCTGGTACCAAGAGGATGACATTTTTTTCTGCAAACCAGATTGAAGCAATTCATGCCCCTCCACTCATAAGACTACAGGATTTGGAAATACTTGAATTTAAAAAAAAAAAAAGCTTTTCAGAATTTTGCTTAGACATAAAAAGGGAAAGATTATATTTATGAAGGACACATGAAATAAACTAGATGGACCCTCTTCCATATTTCCTCTAGATGACAGGAAAGAATATGAGGTGGTATGAGTGTGTTTTCATTCCACAGAGGGGTTAGAAGGTTCAAGTCTAAAAATGTCATGTAGGAAAAACCTGAAAAATGGATACTAAATTTCAGGGATTAAATGAATGCTGAGCAATATCAAATATGCTGAATATATTAATAACAGATGAGTCACATTTCAGTTTCTGGATCTTATTCTGTCAGAGTAAAGAATTAGATAGTCTATATACACAGAGAATACTTTGCCATTAAATGTTGCAAATTGTAACACTGAAATTACTAAAATCTATCATTTGTTCTTTAAATTGTTCCACGTTGTTGTCTTTACATTTTCTTTTTTCTTTTTCTTCTTTTACTGAAGGGATACAGACTATTTACCAGAGAATCAAGTCTTTATAAACGTTTGTGAGGATTCAGTGAGGAAAAAATGTTCAGCTGAGATATCTAGGGGACATGAATACATGAGAAAATTACAAATGAGCACTTTAATGAGGAAATAAAATAAAAGTGGGAACACCTGCATACTTTCAGTACTTTGCAAGCTGATTTATTTCCTTCTCAATATGCACACATAATTCTCACAAACATAACTGGAGTAACACCCATATATTTAGTAAAAAATAGCCATGAGTGTTTCTGTCACTTCCATAGGTATCATCACCATTTCGGGCAGTTTCTATGACAGAGATGTAACGAGACTGCTAATAAATCTTCTCTTTTACATGTATACCTGAGTTTATAAATGGAATACATTTCACTTAGGAATACATTTCAAGGTCCTGGTTTCCAGAGGGAGTTGGCCCAAATTTCCACATACAAACACCTGCATGAATATTTCCAAATACTAATATCTGCATGCTAGTATTGAAATTCATTGATCAAGACATCGCTGTTTTATCATGAAAAAAGTTTATAACAGGAAAAATAATCTTAATTTTTATATAAGGTTTTAGAAGACTGAACTGAGAAAATAAAAGGATATTAAATACACTTCTAAAACCTCTAGCTCCCAGATCATGGGAATCCATATTTGCCAACTTTGAATAGTCTTTCCCGAAGCATTTTTTGTTCAAAAAATCACTTCACAGACAGGTTGCTGCGCCAGATAAATCATTAGTTTGTCTCAGCACGATCATCTTTTGTGTATGCAAAGGAAGTTCTATGTAGTTACACTTGAAGGGACAGCAGAGAGCCAAGATCCTAAAAATTTGTTTCCTAAGTCTTAGGAGTTGGATTTAAGTCTAGTGCATTGGCCTTCATCAGTAAGAACATTTTCTTTAATAAAACTGCTTCAAGTTTCCAATTATATGGATGAGCTACTTCTCAGTACAGAGTGGCCAGTACACTCTTTTATAAAGGCATTGAAATTCTTATATGAAAGCAAAAACCTTATGAAACTGAATACTGAAACTATCATGGCAATATTAAAGAGTGCACGAGGAAGCATGCAAATGTCAGTGGTTTGCTCACTACCATAGGGGAACAATTTTCTTCCCTTATTTTTCTCTCATGCATTCTTACATTTGCACAGTATCTCCGAGAAATTTTAACTTAACTGTTATGTACCTTATTTTCCTCTTTCAAATCCTCATCCTAGACAGGTTCATTGGCCCCAGATGGTTTGCAGTATAGTTTAAAATGAAAAAAAATCTCACCTACCAGGAAAGTTACTGCAAAACTTCAGACACTGAGCTTGCTCATTTAAAATACAGTGATAATTTGATGATTTTTCCTAATGATTCTTAACTTTTGATGTTGGGAGAAGTTGCCATGCTCTCCCCAGAGTGATGCATTGGCACTTCAGAAAAACTCACAGATCGAGGACCATAGTGATATGTAGTAAGAAAAATATTTGACTCTTATGAAAAGATGAAAATACCACCAAAAAACAAATATAAAAGTCTCTGTTCTGCAAAATAAGATAGAATCAGTGAGCTCATAAATAAATAGGTAAGTTTTTTTTTGTGGAGTAGGTTATAAACGAGAGAAAAGAGAGCTTTTAAGAAAGTTTGACAGGAAATAAAAAGATATTATTAGTTACTTAAGACTGTCTAAGTAAAAGAGCATATAAAAAGCATAATTTCTCTGTAAGAAAAAATGGCTACTAATTTTTGCAGAAAAAATTAAAAGAAAATATGGGCAAGACTAATGCCCTTAAATGAAATCTTATTTCATAATTTATGTCAGGAATATATTGATTGGGGAAGTGTGGTCATTTTGTTTTTCCAATCCATCATGATTCTTAAAAATTTATTTCATTATTTGGTCAAGGGCTTCTGGGATTAGCCAGTATCTCTGTAATTCTACTTTGAAAGGAAAAGGAGATGTTTTTATTTATTTAAAGAAATTATTTATCTATTTAAAGAAAAGTAGACCACCACCAACCTTACTTTTAAACAGACTGAATGAGACAATTTGTAAATGCACATGTTTCCCTGAAAAACTTAGAGGCAGAAGTAAAGCCCAGAAAGATAAATTACAGACAGGATGCTCCAAAGACTGAAAAATGCACTTTCCGAGTTTTCAGTAATCCAGATGTCTGAGATGTCATTCTATTGCAGTCAACCATAAAAAAAAAAAAAAAAAAAAAATTTCCAAATATGTGAGAATGCAAAAAAAGGATTTAGATACCATGGAGTCACGTGCAGAACAACCTGGAGAAAGTAGATCTTCCTTGTGCTTGGTATCTTGTGTGAACTGGCACTTCAAAATTATTTTTCGAATTTTTCTAAGGTTACTTCTCTGAAGTAGCAGCAATTTCTAGAGGTTCTGTAGTTGCCTTTTGCAACTGTAGATAGTAAGCATTCAACCACTTTATTATGTTTGAAATATTAGACTCAATTCAGGAACTGCTTGTGTGTTGGGAATTGTGTGTAGTAGCTTTGGGTTTTGTTTTGTTTTGTTTTCCTTCTCAGTAAAAGAAAACAACTCATCAGCATTTAGGCACTTTTGTTTATTGGAAATGTGACAGGTTTGGGAATAAATAACTGAGTAAAATAAAGTTAATGCTATTGTATGGATCTAATACTTGCAGTTTTGGAAACACAATTTTTTCTGCTTCTTCACAAAAATTCTGTGAAAAGAATGTTCTCTATAATTACTGGCATTGATTACATATTCACACCTTTGAACACCTTAAGGGAAAATAAGTTGAAAGAAAAGCATTCTGAATTTGAAGTGGATATGTAGTCAAGAGTGAAAATAAAAGTGAAGCAATTTGCCTAGTAGGTAGTTTTCAGAAAAAAAATCTACTTAGCCTTCTATGAAACAGATGGGATATTTGTCTCTCTCTGAAGTAAGAAAATGCATCTGCTTTATTCATCCCTTCTTCTAGGCTTATAAAACATGCCTGTGTGATAGGGAAGCTGTGAAACAGAAGGTGAATAAGTTCGGAAATACAGAGTAAGAAATACACAGTCAAATTGGAATAGCTCTTTTGATTTCCACACAGATTTATGCATTAAAAGTTGATGGGTGGCTTAACCTTTCACACTCTGCTCTGGGTGCTGATGTCATGTACCTTCTGTAATCTTACAACTGCATTGTGTGGCTGCCGCACTTGTGCATCTTGGGAAGAAAGTTATGTGTTCAAAAAATCTTTGGTTGATTTAAACATCTATGTTCAAAAAGGCAGGAAATGACCAACCTCTCCACTGAATAAAGTATTCATGTTCAGAATGAATGACAGAATGCTTTTACAACTCCCTGTGGGATTTACAGCTTTGCTGTTCGAAAAGTGATTCTTCACAGTGAGATATCCGAGATCTCCTGTGTATGAGTATTCAAGGGTAGTACTCATGTCATGAAGGATTCAGACCTTACCACTTCATACAACACCAGAACAAATTAAACAAGGTGTTTTAACTTCTGTTTTCCAGGATTTTAAAATGAAGATTGACATTTTGTCTGGAATTTGTGCATTACTGAAACAGAAATTCTTGAAATCAGTTTGGGGATAACAGATTAAATATCAAAAATCTACAGTATGAAGGAAAGAAGAAATTTTATGTATACATATACATATATACACCATGATCAGAGGATTTATGACTTCTGTGAACCTTTCAATCTGCTTAAGTGCATAAATCATAAACTGTCAAATTAACATTTTCCAAACATTTTTAAGAATTCTGTAATTTCAATTTTTTATTCTAAGTTTTGATGTTATTTTTATATGCATATCTATCTATTAACATATTTATTGAAATATTTGAAGCATTATATGATCTTTAACATTCTAGAACTGTGAAGGCTATTGTGAAATTACTATTTCTAAATCTGGGACCTTCCTTCTGAAACAAGGTACAATCATCCTCACAATGACTGCAGGCAAGAAAAAAAATTTGCAGCCTGCACTCATTTATGAAATAAACTTGTCCTAGGAAGATATCTAATCTTTTGAAATATTTTGGTATCTTTCAGACCAGACTTTATTTTTCAGCTCATTAGGGTTCTTTTTACCGTCATGAATATGGAAAAAATGTTGTTATTTGATAGTCTTTGCAAACAGCCACACATAATTTTATTACAACTGAATTACACCACAGTTACAATGTTGTTATTGTGACACAACAGAGCTGTATCACAGTCAGATGCTAATTAGAAGAAACTAACTGTATTACACAAGTACACCAAAACCAAGCACAGCAAACCAAATCAGAAAACACAACTGTTTCTTGATTTTCTTGCTTTCCTCTGCAGCTGGTTCATTTTGAAAAAAATTATCTACATCTATTAAAGCCAGAGAAATTCACAGGAATTGGAAGTAAATGATAAATTAGTTTATAAATGTTTTTTTCTGTGTCAGTTGTTTTTACCAGTATGGCATGGAGATTGTGCTAGAAAATTCTTTATTAGTTTAACATACATGTTTAAATACATTTTAAGTTACCATATATGTGATAACAAATTTAGAGGGCAGATACTGGAGAATATATGAAATATTAATCCTAAAAAGAACCAGAACACTTTTAAAATTAAATGTAATTATAAAGAGAAGTTGAAATCTCTACAACTGTAAACTCATTAATGCATATCAGAACAATGGAACAAGAAATTTTATCTGACAGGTATGGAAAAATTGAATAACAATACAACAGAAGAAAACAAACCTCATACAAATGGCTGTTCAATTAAATCTAAAAATCATCTGAACTATGCTTCTTTCCTTGTAGACTTTTAATGGCACTTTATTAACAGTAGATATTCTTCAAACCATAAAAATTATTTATTCAGTGACAGTTAAACATCTTAGACTTTTTAAAGAAGCAGATAATAGAAATAATAAAACTACAAGCCCATACTTTATCTACATAAGATTAGCTATGCAAATTGTTGTATCCAAATGTGCACACAGCAGAGCAGTCATTAACATTAAGCCAGCTACATATTTATATGAGTTCACTAGTGGCTATGTCCTGCACTTTTTGCTTACAAGATATATATTCATATATACAAAATTCCACAAATTAAAGCTCAAGGAAGGGCATCTTCATACAGATTATGACAAGTGGGAAAACAAGCTAAGATAAAGCTGCACTTGAATGCTCTGCTTTTTTTTTTGTTCTTTCAAAAAATATCTATCACTCAAAATAACGCTTTTGTGAATATGCACTGTTTTCATTTCATGTCTCCTTAGAGTTTGGAGATTGATTATCTGAAGTCTGCAGGTCTTCCTATACACGGATTGGAATATCAGTGTATTCTAAGAATGTTGTTTTTTTTTTCTCTGTGGCACATTGAATGAATAACTATTTAAGTAAATGGAAAAATGAAAAGTTGCACCTTCTACTTGAATGTTAGGACACTAACAGGAAATGTGGGTAATCATGCTTCTTTCCTAAAAAAAAAAAAATACCTTTGAATGAGACAAATCAGCAGTATTTAATCTGAATGGCTAAAATATTAACTGTTGAGCTATTGTCTGCATGGGTCTTTCCTCTTTTGACAAGAAAGGCTTTGACAGTGAGAAATCACTCTCTTTGATATAATGTATAGTTCTAACAAAGAATAAACTGCAGAAGGCACTGAATTTGCTCAGTAAAGATAGGCCAATAATTTTTCACAGAAGTGTATTTCCAGTGCAGAGGCTGATATTGTTACCATCAATGCTAGCTCTGTAAAGAGCATCAGAAAAGCACCTGAACAGAAAGACAGAGGAAATCCCAAAAAGTACCAGCACTTTAGCTTTGGTAGAAAGCCAAAAGATTTATTTGGGGGGGGGGGGAGGGGGGAGGTTAAGCACTGGCTGAAATTATGTTTCAGCTTTTAAATGAGAAAACTGCCTATCATTGTTTGCCCTTTCCATGATCAGAAAAAAAAGCATTTTCAGATCCTTTGTAAATGGATAGAAATGCAGCCAAAATTTGTGGATGCATATGATTAAACTCTGTCTTGAAAGAAACAATTCAGGAAGACCATTAGTATTACAGGGAATCTAGTCTCAGGCAGAAAACATAAAGGGAGTATAGTTGGAAGGAAAGAATAGTAAAATAACAAGCAGAAGGTAATGAAATACCATGGAATAGCTCCTTTCTAATGAGTCAACATTATTTCTACAGTACAATATTTCTAGAAGCCAGACTTGAGATAATGTATCATTTTCACTATTTTCATCTCTGCAATTTTTTTTGTCTTTTATAGATATATAAGCAATTTTGAATGATCTACATCTACCTTTCTACTGCACTCCCTGCCTTTCTTTGTCCTCCTTACCTTGTACTCCTATTCCTCATCCAGGGTAGCTTCAAATTAAAAGAAGTTTCATCAACCAACAAAATGAAAATTTCAACAAAAATGGTAAAGGAAATCAAGTAAAAGGGAATCAAGACACAAAACAAAAATAATTGCAAATCAATGTACATATATAGACTATGTGGTGGAATTAAGAATCCCCAAAAGAGAAATTGATGAGAAAACAGTCCTTTACAGCTATGTCTTGATCTCAATTAGGTTGTATTTTATTTCCTTTTAATAAATTGTATTTCATATTTGGAGCTATAATCCCTTTGGAAAGCAAATCTTGTTTTGATCATTCTAAAATTACACTGATCAATTATGTAAAAACTATGTTTTTTACAGCAGTTGGAAATAATTTTCTTTTGGATGGAATGGTGTAAACTGTATGTCATTATTTCATTGTTATAATTTCTAAAAAAGAAAAAATACCACCTTGAAAAATAAATATAAATTCATATAAATCTCAATGAATTTTATACAAATCTACAAAAAATTATTAAGCAGAAATTTTAGTATTACTTATTCTGAAAGCTCTTTTTATGTTATTCTTCTCCTACTACTATTAACAATAATTTAGACATATTTGATCAGAAGGCTGGAAGATTTCTCTATCAAGAGAGGCTGGGAGAATTCAGATTGTCCATCCTGGAGAAGAGGAAGCTCCAGAGAATGATTATAGCACCTTCCAGTAGTGAAAGGGCCTACAAGAAAACTGGAGTGGGTTTTACAGGAGGGTGTAGTGATAGGACAAGAGGGAATGGCTGTAAGCTGGAAGAGGCTATATTTAGGTGAGATATTATGAAGAAGTTCTTCACTCTCTGAGTGGTGAGGCACTGGAACAAGTTTCCCAGAGAAATGGTGGATGCCCAATCCAACCCTGGAAGAGTTCAAGGCCGGGTTGGATGGGACTTTGAGTAACCTGGTCTAGTGGAAGGTGCCTATGGCACGAGATTGGAACTATTTGATCTTTAAGGTCTCTTCCAGCTCAAATGATTCCATGATTCTGTGATTCTCTGATGATCTTGGGATTTTGTGCACAAGTCATATAACTACATTTTTTTTATCAACAGAATGAAGATAACAGCTAAGGCATGAGCAGCTGGCTGTCTGAATGCAATCTTTTAACATGTTGGTCATAATACAACTGATATAATTTAGACATCAAATAATTCAATTACCTGATGAGTATAGTATAAATGCCTAGCCCAAATGCATTTAAGACAGTTCAAGTATTCAGCATGCAGTCTAACACTGTAACTGAAAATACTTCTCCAAAACTTTTGTTTTAATCCAAAGGTCAGCAAAAGCTATATTACTTTGCAAAGAAAAGGAAATAATGCAAAGAAGTGAGAGAAAGAAATGTATCTAAAATATGAGAGGTCCTCATTGCTATCAGAAAGAGCAGTGTCAGACCACAGAAATGGGGAGCTTGTGAATGTGAGGAAACAGCCAAAATGTGCCTGAACAAAACTATTAAATAATACAGTCTCTAAAGTGAGAGGAGCAGCTATTAGGATGGCACATGGTGTATAGGAGTAAACTGTTCTTTGCATATACATACAACTGAATCCAAGATTGTCGGTACTGTTTGCAAAGCTTTTGCTCTGTGGTTAGCATTTTTCATTCAAACTTGGTCATCACAAGCTCCAGTGTTTTCCACCATAGGAAAGATGTGAATCTCACTCGAGGGTTAATCTAAGAAAGTTATAATGTAAGAACTGCAAAATTCCTACTCCAACAACAGTCAATCAAAAAGAAAACTGAGGATTCCATTTTCTGTGTGTGCAGAATGTTACATAAGTTAGTTAAAATTTAGTGTATGAACACTTCAACATATTCTTAGAGCATTCTTCATCATAGACTGAGAACTCTCTTTTAGAGGCACTTGTAAGAGAGTTTGTTAATCAGCCAACAGAAAGCATCCAACAGAGACAAGGCTGCCACAGCTCCTTGCCTTCCAGGTCCAGCCCATGGTAAGACTGTGCCTGAATTGCAAATAATACATTCTCTGGCAGGGAACAAGTGGCAACATCTCCACAAAAAGTAGCACAGACCCAATGGGCAAGGCTGTGGGCTTTGGCCCTGGCTGCAATGTCCATGCAGATTGCCTGGGAGCCTCAGCCAGTGGCTGTCAGCAGAACAGGGATGCCCTCAGCCATGCTCACAACGTGCTGGTCCCCAGCTCTAGCACCCAAGTCATGCTGAGTAACAGGCTTTGAGATGTTGGCCCAGAAGCAAACAGTGACACATTTTGGGAAACTTCTCATGAGCATAGTTTGTCTACACAATGTGGAACTCAAAACCTGTTGCTGCAGCAACAAAGAGAATTTCCTTAGTGATGAAATACAAAAAAACAGAAAAAAACCCAGCAGTTTTGGTTTTTTTTTACAAGATTTTGTATTTCTGTGCTGTGAGAATCTTTAGGTGACCTTTCAGCAGCTTCTGAGGTAGAACTGCAGAAAAAGAGGAGTCTTACCATAGTAAACTCAGCTAATTCAGCACGTAGGGGTTATGAGGAGATGAGCAGAAGAATTAACTAAGCAAGGGACATGGTGTGCTCTCAAAGTAAAATTTCAGCACATCTTAACAGAATTAACTGATTATTCTAATGTTGTTCATGACAGGTCCTGGGATCTTATCATGGCAAGAGAATGAAGGCTGAATTAAATTTAATTATTTGATTAATATTAATTATATCTGGCTTCCATGAGTGCACAGAAGTTCACAGTGTAGGCCAGAACTCTTACTGATATTGCCCATATGACAGCTGCACCTGCTATGTTTTTCTTCATTGGTATCTTAAAAATAAATAGTTCTTTATGAAAGGAAGTTACTAAGCTTAAAGGATAATGAAAATTAGAAGACTAAAGGAAAAAATGCTAAAGGTGTTTCCTTTACAAAACTAGTACATATATTTAAGTGAAAAAAATTCTTCCAGAAAAATTCTAACAGTCACAAGAACTATGAAGACTAAGAAACTTGAAACTTGTAACTTTCTGATGGCAAAATTAGATATATAAATAGCCAAAAATAATAAATTGCTGACCCTTTATCCATATAGGGTAACTAGGAATAACTGGGTAATGGCCCCAGTCAGTCTCTCCTGATGCCTTTCTAGGATGAACACTCCCCTCTTACATATACCCCTATCCCTGTGTTCAGTGGCTCGAGTTAAGCTCAGATCTGAATGTCACATCCCTGCCTGAGCCCTGCCATGGGTGCCCCCAGCTCAGTCCTGCTCCTGCCCGTGCTGATGTGCTGACTCTACTCCCCAGATGGATCCTCAGCCTCTCTCATCACCTCCCATGTGCCCAGTGCTGGTTGTGCACCAACCACAGCCTGCTCTGCTTCTCTCTCAGGCTGGCACAGCCCTGCCTGCCCCGGGCCACCCTCCCATCCTTGCACTCCTCCCTGCCTTTTATAACTTTCCTAGCTGAGTCCAGTCCTTTAATGCTTAATATTATTTGCTATACTGCATGTGGCTGGTGACAATGTTTCTGAACAAAGCTATTTTTATTCTGAAAGAAAATAGTCTCCAAGGCTCCATTAAGTGTCAATATTAAGTAATAACCAAACACTTCCTTGCAGCTGTGCAATAGCTTTACATACTTACATGACAAAAATTGTCTTGATGTCTAGTTTTGTGATTAGGAAGAACTTGACAATACTCATTAAAACAGAAGTCCTCCTGCTCAGATGCTATCTCTGTTATTATAGGGATCACCTGTTTCTTGAGAAAGCATATTTGGAAGATGTCATGTGTTTCAAGAGTGTGCTGAAATCGAGATAATGTCCAATAAAACTGTTTCATTCTGCAGATATATTAGTTTGAGTAGATTTGAATAAACTATCTGGGACTCATTTATACTGCTAGTGTGTATAGCACCCTGTGACAGACTTCTACAATTCATGAGCATGTGAAGAAGTACTTGTTTTTCAAGCTTTGAAGCTTCCTGTTAAATATTTCACTGAATACACTCCAATTCAACTACCGCAGTAAATTACAAATAGTCAAAATCTATTCACTTTGGGTAGATTACTCTTTTTATATTCACTTCTGTAGTAGCCTTCATCTACTACTTTGTCCTACTATTTCAATCTCATCTGTTTCAAAACGATTCCATATTTTTTATCATACATCCCTGACTTTTTCGGAATCCTACTGTGAGATCCATTATAATGCATCTATTACACAAAGAAGTAGTAACTTCAAGAGATGTTCTCCGATGGTTGCCTACAGGGATGTCAAGATTTCCTTTCTGAGTGATAATAACTCATTGAGATCTCAATATCATGTGACTTTCATATATTTTATCTCTACAGTTCAGATTCTTTCAAGGTCTCCCATCGTGTCATTTCTTTAGTCTCTTGATAATTATTTCTCTAAATACTTTGTGTACCCTACTATCAAAGTCAAAGTTAATTTGTAGGGTGCTCTATGGCATGAGAAATATGCAATTTCTAGAAGAGATAAAGAGTTGTGAGTCAGGTTTGCAGGTATATCACACTTTTCTCAAGTAATTTAGCCTACTACAAAAGGCTAATTTATATTGTTCACCAGTTTCATCAAACCCATATTGAAACTTAACTTTAAAATGCAAAACTGGAGCTATAAAACTGGAAAGTCTTAACATTAGACAAAACTCGTTCTGCTGAAACAAACAAGTTATATTCCTTTGCAATATTTCAGTGAATTTAAATATCAGAATGACAAGTGCTAGGAGTATCATAAGCGCTTGTTAATATTTGTCACACCTTTATAGCATTAAAGTAATCCCATGGCATTTTGTAGGTGCAAAAAGATTTTTTTAATAATTTTTAAGGATAAATATAACAAATATAATAAACATAACTGCTGAATAAATTTATTGATTTTCTACAGCAACAATAATACAAGAGACAATGGTTTGACGCAGGAGTGGTTTAAAATCAATGCTAACCTAAGTAAGTTAAATCTCTTTTATCTTCAAAAGCTCTGGACTAGAATCTAGTTTCTGCAAAGCAAATGAGATGGAAATGCCCTTAGAAAAATCCCATGCTTGCAGGTTGTGCTGCTTATATTAGACCAAGAAATAGTTGATATTTATCCTAGAAAAACAAGACAATTTTTCAATACCAGAAAAGACCACCCAGCAAATGCCAGGTTAACATAGATGCAAATAGAGGAACTGTTTTGTTTTAAAGACAATATAATATAGTGGCATTACATGTGAATTTTAGCCTTTTTTATCTAATAGCATCTGATAAATTGTACTTTATTGTTCTCCTTTCCACTCTCTTATCATGATGGAATAATTTTACTATTTTTTCCCTGTGAGATCATCAGCTCAAACCACTAGATTTACACTGCCAAATCTGCCACTAAACCATATCCCTAAGTGCCACATCTGCACATCTTTTAAATACCTTCCAGGACTCAACCAGTTCCCTGGACAGCCTGTTCCAATGCTTGACTGCCCTTTCAATAAGGAAATTTTCCCTCCCCTGGCCCACCTTGAGGCCCTTCTCTCTTGTCCTATTTCTTGTCCCAGTTCTTGAACTAGGGAGAAGACACCAATCCCCACCTCACTAGAACTTTCTTGCAGGTGTTGTAGAGGAGATGAAGTTCCCCCTGAGCCTCCTTTTCTCCAAGCTGGACAACCTCGGCTTCCTCAGCTGTGCCTTGTAAGATTTGTGCTCTGACCTTTTCCCAGCTCTGCTGTCGTTCTCTGCTCCAGCACCTCAATTTCTTTCTTGTGCTGAGGAGACCAAAATTCTGAGCACAGGATTTAAGGCATGGCCTCAACAATGCCAAGTACAGGGGAACAATCACTGTCCTGGTCCTACTGGCCACACTATGTTTGATGCAGGCCAGGTGTCACTGACCTTCTTGGCCACCTGGGCACACCCTGGGTCATGTTCAGCTGGCTGTTGATCAGCCCCCCCAGCTCCTTTTCCAACAGACAGCTTTCCAGCCTCTCTGATATTTGTAGTTAATTTTATTTGTATGTATCTTGTGGACAGGTATAAATTCAGAAGTTAATTGAGTGATATTGATTAATATTATTTTTTTAATTCCATATAATTATCCAAGAATAGTAAAATAATTCAAGGAATTTAATATCTTTAAAAACATGATTACTCTTACCCGGTTAGCAATGATAGAATAAGATATTTATAATCACCAAAATTTTGTAAAATATCTTAAGTCAGTTTGTTCTGATTAACAGAACAAACTGTTAACAGTTTGTTACCTTGGGCATACAACTATTCATGTTCATATATTTTACCAGATTTTTGAACACAGGGGCAACACTTTTCTGTCCAAGTATTAAAAATCATCCCACTAAATATTTCCAGGTTTTATAATTTTTATTTGCAAACTACGTACAGCATTTTTGTCTATCAAAATCCCCATAAACAATAAGGTGCAATAATATTTTTTTCTGTTCAAAATCATTATCTTTTTCTTGTATAACATTTGTGTGCAATGTGTGTACAGAAGAAAAAAAAAAAAAAGGCAGAGAAATCCCATTACAGAAGAAATCCCTGAAAAGGGAAGACTGATGATTCCAACTATCCTTTTCTGTTAAGAATAATGTTAGAATGTGGAGTCTTTTGTTTGGAAATTTATAATAGCAGTAAAATTTATTCAGGACATATTTCTCCTAGAAATTGCTAATTAGTATTCTCACTCTGAATAATTGAAACAACTACTGAATTTGTGCAATGCTTTACTAACCTCAGAGAAAATTAACATATTTCATATTTTGAGAAAAGTTGAGACACAATTTTAACTTCATATTCTAATTACACATCATTACTTTCACTATGCATGTTAGATTTGCCTTAATTCCTGATACACTTTTCTAAACAGTGTTACCTCTTGTAGGTCTCAGAGTATCAGGTAATCCTGGTTATTAAAGTGGAGGGAATTTTAACGAGTGAACAGATAGCAACTTCTGTCCTTTTTTTTCCTGAAATCAATTTATACTATCATCTCATTTGCAACTTAGGTGACAGAAGTGATGTGCTTTGCTCCGTAGTTTTCTCAACCTTGCTACTCACAAGATGATACTCTTATAGTATAAGCTGTTTTAATGTTTAATTCAAGAAAGCATGTGGTTGGCAAGAGTTCTTATCCTGGATTTTTAGTGTCTTCTTTCCTATATTTACACTCTTAGTGACAGTTCACTACCTACTTGCTTTGAGTTTTGAAGTCATGAGGTTAAAGTCTTAAGTTGACATTTCCAAAGTCAGATGTTCTAGGATTACATTTAAAAGTGTTTTTTTTAAAGTGATGCTTTTTACCTTCTGATCCAAGACTGAGAACACAAATTTGGCTTAGAGAAGCTCCTGAAAGTTTCTCTAAATAATAAAACCTTCTATCCTTGCACTGTGCAGGATGAAGTATAACATTCTTTGTTATGAAAGTAAACATCTATAAAGGATCTATTTTCATCCTTTCTTGGGCTTGAAATCATGAGTGGATTTAAAATTCAAGTAGGACTGACAGAATCACAGAATATTCTTAGTTGGAGGGGTCAAGGAGGGACAAGGAGGGACAAGGGGACAAGGATCATCCAGTCTAGGTCCTGGCCCTGTATAGTACCATCCTCACACCACATGAACAAGATCATTGTCCAAATATTTCTTTAACTCTGTGAGGTTTGGTGCTGTGACCACTTCCCTGGGGAGCCAGTTCCAGTGTCCAACAACCCTCTAGGGGAAGAATCCTTTTCTAATATCCAACCCAAACCTCCCCTGACACAACTTCAGGCCATTCCCTTGGGTCCTGTCACTGATTACCACAGTGATCAGTGTTTGCCCCTCCATTTCCCATCATGAGGAAGTCTCCCTTCAATCTTCTCTTCCTGAGTGACCTCCTCATATGACTTCCCCTCAAGGCCTTTCATAGTTTTCATTGATCTCCTTTAAATGCTGTGTAAGAGATGTATAAGATTTTTATATTGTGGTGCCCAGAATTTCCCCCAGGGCTTTCTGTGAGGCTGCCCCAGCTCAGGGCAGAGCAGGACAATCCCCTCCCTTGCCCGGCTGGCCATGCTGGGCCTGGTGCACCCCAGGACACGCTTGGCCCTCCTGGCTGCCAGGGCACTGCTGGCTCACGTTCAGCTTTCCATTGACCAGGATGCCCAGGTCTCTTTCTGTGGTACTACTTTCCAGCATCTCATTCCCCAGTCTGAACCTACATCCAGCCTTGTCCCAGCCCTGGTGCAGAATCTGTCACTGTCGCTTGTGGAAATTTATGTGATTGGTGATTGCTCAGCCCTCTGATTCGTTGAGGTCTCCCTGCAAGGCCTCCCTGCCTTTGAGGGAGTCAACAACTCATCCCAATTTTGTATCATCTGCAAAATTTCTCAGTACTTTCCAGTCTTGTGCTGAAGCCATTTATGAAGATGTTATAGAGCACAGGCCTGAGGATGGAGCTCTGTGGAACCCCACTAGTGACAGGTGCCCTGTCTGATGTCGCCCCATTCACTGCAACCCTTTGTGCCTGACCCATGAGCCAGCTGCTCACCCATCCCATGATGTGTTTGTCCAGCTGTGTGCTGGACTTTTATCCAGAAGGATTCTATGAGGGACAGTAATGTTTGATTTAGTATTGACTTTTCACTAGCCTGATATTTCTCTAAACAAATATCTATTATGAAATGTGGTTTAAATTTTACAAAATTTGTAAAATTTTAGATGCAAAACCACAAAATTCTCATTTCACTATTGTAAGTCTAGAGCACAACTCTTGACAACAGCTCATTTACACTATACTTATAGTGGGTTGAGAGAAAAACATAGCCATTTTCTAGTATGTGTCATGAGACAAAAATTTTCTAAGAAAGAATTTCACTTGTAATGAAATATTTATGCCTTCTTTCTGCCTGTAAACAATTAAATAAATTTTTGTCTTATACGTGAAAATTAATTGAGATTTCAGTCAGATGTTTCTTATGTGGATCTGTATGTATACATTAGTAATAAGTGCAAAATAATCAGTATTTTTATCTCTCATCAATATGTAAAGAGAAAAGAAATCCTGCACATGCAATCTAATAATGTCATGCATATTGGTTATGTGATTAGACTGGGTATTCTAGATAGAATACCTCTGGAGTATACTTCAGAAAGGGTAAAAAATTTTGGACAGTGTACAGAAAACAAATTAACATGAGAATGGGAGAGGGGATGATTTGTAGATATTAAAAGTTTAGATGACAAAAAACGCAAGACACTAAGATTCTTCTGTTGTGGTGAAGTCCTGATTATAATACTAGAGTGAGAAAAACATTCCAAGAAATGACAGAATTACCAACTGATTAATGAGAGAAAATACTTGGCAATCTTCACAATGTCTTGGAAGTACCTAGGCTGATTTTTTACTTCTTTCATTAGCAGATTCCACCCACAGGTCTTTGCTTTCTGCCTTCTCATCCATCCACACATCATCTGGTCTTTTGTTGAAAGTCAGAAACAGGTTTGTTGTAGGAATTGATGCTTTGAAATTTAACGATCTTTGACATATTAGGATTTTTATTACAAAATAACCTTATTCTTTTCTATCTCCATTACCCAGTAGAGCAGGCACCTAAAGGACTAGAAAGTCCATGGCAACTGAGTATAGAGAATTCTCACTGATAGAATTGTATCTATCTCTTAAAAGAACTTAAGAATCTGATTCTATTTGAGAACAAAACAAAAAAGCACTTTTTTTTTTTCAATTGCTGAGCCTCTGTAAACAGAAATATCTTTCTGCTCATAACTCAAAGGTTTTGGTTTTTTTAATGGCCAGCATTCAGAAACATTGTTTTCAAATGGAAACTTGAAAAATATGATGAGTTTGAATAAACTCTGAAATTAGAGTAAAATCAAATATCAGGGATTGATCTCAAATAAATATAAATATTTTTATAGCCAAAAATCAAAAATCAAATATTTGAATTTTTGTTACAAAAATATTAATAAAATAAAAAGGTGCTGTAAAGGAGACTCTACATTTTATTCTTAGTCAGCAAGTAAAACATCTTGTCAACATCAGGAAATGTTAAATTATCTGAAGTGGCTGCCAACAGCATATCAAAAGCCTGTTACTCTAAAAGTAAAAACAAACATTCTGTCTTTCATATTCCTAGCTCTATAGCATACAGGCAGTTATTGCCTTATTTCCAGCTACACTAACCCTGATTTTATCTTCCCTAAATTCCAAAAATATACTTATATTTTTATAAAAAAATCAGACCATTTTAAAGAGCTGCCTTTGTTTTACTATGATCTGATTAATCTGAACAGAGCACAGAATATTGGTGAAGTATACCAGTCAGAATCCTCTAGAAACATTGAGACCTCCAGCTCCAAAACTGCCATACTTTAATTTACTTATTGATCTTTCTGTCATTTTTTATGTAAACAGAAGTTAAGAAAACATTGAGAATCAGCCTTTCTGGAGTTTTCCATCTTTTTAAAATCAATATCTTTTTGCTGCAAGGCACAAAGTAGATTATATAATTTTTTTTTCAGAAACACTGGGAAAACATTAGTATAATATAATAACTATATTTACAATATAAAATATTTAAACACAAATTATAATATATGAGAACTGAAGAATGAAAATATTAACATCAGAATGTATTGTACAATGGCTATGAAAAATCTCTCAAGAGTTCAAGTCACTGTCCTTTCACTGTGTTTTGTACCAACAATATATTCAACCAAAGTATCAGTTAATTTTTAAAATAATCATAATTATTTTCATGGGTATATATAATAATGAAAAAAGGTGACTTATGTCTGTTAAAGAAAGCTAGGCCTGTGTATTTTTTCAGTCTCTTCAAGCATTCTTGGCTCTCACAAAACATGCTGACAAGCTATAATTTAGCAAAACAGGACAGGTCATTCTTTGTATAAAGAGAAGAAGTAAAAAAGAAGCATGGAGACTTAATTGTCTGTAAAAGTTACAGGAAGCGTAAGGCTGCTATGAAAATTGTGCCGGTCCTCTCAATGAAAGTCCTGAAGCATATTTCCACAAGAAGAACATTTATCTATATCAGAATTTGGGGAAGAAGGGTTATAATAATGCTCAGTAAAATAAAGTTTTGAGAAAAGAAGGTGAATAAGTCAATTTGTTATTCTAATACAACAAATGCTCTTTATTAAGTTTGAATTGGTTTGTGTAATTTGATGAAAAGTAATTTTATTATTCAGACTGACTTAGGATGTAATAAAGTGTTATTTTCTTGAGGTTTTGTATTTTGTTTTTGAAAATACAGTCCATTTGGAAGTCAAGAAGGGATAAATATTTGCACTTGTTCTCTGTTGCACTTGCTTTATTTAAAAGTTGGTTGCTGTTATTGCAGTGTTCTGAAAAATATCATTCATCCTTTTATGTCTGATTCTCTGTTTCAATTTTGCCTGGGCTGACTTATTTATTGAATCCTTTTTGCTATCATGACTGGTTTAGTTGTTACGTTTTTTTCACCTAGTTGTTTGTTTTCTTTTGCTAGTTGTGATTCACAAGAGACACTGATTCAGTTTTACATCTCAGCATAAGTTTGTCCTTCTCATTGACTTTGCGTTTTTATGATTGCAATTTCAAAACCACTTAATAAAATCTTAACTCAAAGTCTAAACTTTAAAAAGTGGTGAGTCATTTCAGTAAAAAAAAGGGAAAGACATGCAAACCACAATTTTTCTGCATATGGAGACACAAAAGAAATTGAATGGAAAATATTCACAATGACAGCATATGAGAGAAATTGTACCAAAAAAGATGATCTGAGGTGCTGTGGTCCAAACAGTAATGGAGTCTGACAATGTGTTATAGACCAAAGTTTTATTGAGGCAGTAGGAGACATGAGCAGCAGCATTCCCATATGGCAACACAGTCCCAGAAAGCCAAGGACCACGAGTGATACCATATCTCCTGTAGACTGCCAGGGGCACTTTGGGTTATCTGGCCACAACAGCCAATAAACCAGCAACAATTGAAGAGATGCAGATATGAGAGTGTTTGGAGATGAAAAAGGTAGATGGGAGAGAGATTTTGCTTTTTTTTGACTGATACAATTGCTCCTATATTTCTCATGATTGCTCCTATGTTTCTCGTTCTGAAGTCTTTGGATTCTCTCTTTGTCCAACTGAAGATGTCACTGCAATGTCTAAGTGTATTACTGATAATTATAGAACATTTGGCACTGCCCAGGATGCATTCATATCCTTCATCTGTTTGACATCAACATTAGAAAACATTCTACCATATCAAGACTATTGATACATTATTTTTAGTCAATGTTTAGATGTTTAGTCAATCAGTCTGTACAAGCCTGGAAAGGATGGTGAAATTGGGATAAAAAATGTTCAGAATCAATAATGTCTGCATCAGAACACTTTGAGAGGGAATGTTTGGACGTATTCCTCCAGTACCTAGATCAGTGAGTCTATTAATTATTATAATAAGAATAAAAGAGTCACCTTGCCATGATCCCTAGTGGTTTCCAAAATATGTTCCTTTACATGGTTTTGTTTTCAATCCATACTGTGCAAATATAACTATTCTTTTTTTTAAAGTTCTGGCCTAAATTGGTATTTTTTACTTACTTCAACATTAATAGTCATTTCAAAATGAAATGCTGTTATTTTTTTCTACCAATAACACAGATTTATGATAAAGTTCAAATAATGATATATTGATATCTAACTGAATTTTTTCCTAGAAAGGGAAAACGTTGAAAAGGATTTTAGGTGAGCATATAATTTACTTCAAGTAATTTTGGATTTTGCAGGAGATTGGTGAAATATCCTTGTCATTAAAAAAGAAAACATTCTGCTCGCTAGTCATCTCCAAATATCAGATCTTTCCTTGAGCGATACTGAAGAAAGGTGTTTTTCTTGTGGGAAAGCCACATGTCATCAGCTCAGCATTAGAGATGACATTTGATTTCAGACATCATTCATATCATTGTCAACACCTATGAGATCTCTTTGAGAAACATTGCAGATCAAAATACCAGCATTCATTAGTTTTACACATCAAACAGCTGTCTCAGAGTCTAAGGGGAAAAAGGAAGTTAAGGAAAATTAAAAAAAAACCAAAAACAACAAACCAACTAACCAAAAAAAAAAAACAAACCTATAAAATTATGTATTTCCAGTATGAAAATGTTACCAGAGACCAAAACTTGTCATAATGGCGGTTAATGAGATCATGTACTGAGAGGGAATATAAAAAGAGGCTGAGACGAGATTCTAATAATAAAGGATTCAAATAGAACATGTTTAAACAATGCAGGGAATGATCACGAATTAAGTATCATTCAAGACAAGTAAGATCAGCAAAGGCGAGTCCCAAATGAGAGCACAGACTATCTAACAAGATCTAATAATTAATAATGACAACTGTCACAGAAATTTCTACTTTTAATAAATAAAACTTATCAGAGACTTATTAAAGAGGTTGTTGGCACAGCAATTTCTCTGTCTTCTTGTGTCAAGACTGTTAGGAGACATGGTATTGATTGAAAACTAAATACAGCAGATATATTAAAATTTTAGTTATTAATAAATTTCTTCATAGGTCAGCAATCATAAAACAGGTAAAGAAAGATTTTGTTAAATTTGTTAATACAGTGTTATGTAATCATATGTCCTTAATTTCATTCTCACTGAAATGTGAGGTCAACAATTAAATTCCTTAGACCTGCTTTCAGAAAGAAGGCCAAAAAATAAAAGTAAAACAAAGTTTAAGAAATGCTGCTGTGGCCTTTGGTTTCACCCTTGTTGAAGATTTTATCTTCTTTGAGTAAAATTTTAAGTATTTACTACTGAATCAAAGGGTTAAAAGAACTTAGAAGCTAAGACTGTAGCTAGCAAGACAGAAGCAATATATTTTGATTAAGAATTTATCAAGGAATGGAAACTATGTAGATGGTTAAGTATTACCAGATGGGCCTAGTTAGAGCTAAGGCAATATATTTCTTGCTTGACTTAGTTATAATATAATTGACATAATAAATGACTTAGTTGTTTTTGTGGAAGTTGTTCATCAAGAAAGATGAGCCATTGTGAAGAAGAAGAAACCATAACTGCACCTGGGCCCAGAAACCAGCCAGAACCAGGATAGGGACAGCTGGACTATGGCCAAGAGACCAGAGAGCCTGCCAACATGACAAAAATGGAAAGTTTAATGTGAGGAAGACATCCCTGACTTCATCTTAGGAGACCACATTTTGAAACCCACTGACTCATTTGGAAGAAGGAACTAAGTAGATGTGAAACGACTTTGAGCTCATTTTAATATGAAAGATAGGCGGGGCTAGGTAATGCATATGTATAGGCATAGTGAATAAAATACATAAATATGTATTGTCATGGATAAAAGAGGGCAAGAGCCCTTTGGATTTTGCACATGCCTGTGGGAGATTTCTCCTGGGTGTGTCCAGTGTTGTAATAAACATACCACTTTCTAACTTTAACCAGTTGGAGAGTTTTTGTCTGTGTTTCATTACTATTCTAATTCTTCCCTCATTGGATTCTTCATGTCACATATTTTACTCTCAACAGATTTTACAATTTATATATAGATCAATTTTTATCTGCCTTATGATATTGAGAACATTTTATTAAATTACCTGTATTGGCTCCTTCATCTAGAGTACCAGTATTTGAAGAGAGGTTTTTCCAGACCAAGATGACAAAAATAGTCTTTTCTTACTGCTCCTCCAGATATTAAACTGTTCTCTGTTAAACTGCTTTCTGCTGAGAAACCCTGAAGCATATACATTCAGAAACATTAGAAGGGAAATAACCATGTTAATCTGTATTTTAGCAAAGGCTCAAGAGTATGCAGCTGTTGATACTCATCGTAAGAACATGTATGGAATAGGTAATTTCAGTCCACTTGGGAATAAACTGCAGATGACAGGTGAGCTCTACACAAAGTAGGGGAAAGATTCCTAGCTTTTTAAAATCAGGACTCTTAGGTATTTTATTTCATTAATTTTTAGATCATACTTTTTTTGCAGTAATATTTTTTTGCTAGAAACCTCAGACTAATTTAATGCTACTTATATACTTCCTTCAATTTACAGAAGTTACACTGCATCTCCAACTGGCTTGCTTATTTTTTCGTGGTGGTGAGGTTGCTATGATATTTCACTACCTGTTCTAGTATTGCTCTTGTGCTTGTTCTAGTACTTGTTCTCTCACTGTCTAATGCTTTGAGTAGTACTATTCACACACTGACATTGATTATCATAATTTGTATACACCTGACTCAGTAACATATTCCCAGAAAACAATCATCACTGAGAATGGAATTTTTCCCTTCTCAGTCCATATAGCAGTTATTGCTTGTGTCTTTTAAAACATGATTGACACCTAATTATGTGAAACCACTCTATACATGTTCCATTTCCAGCTTGCTTGGACTGGATTTTGCTTGAAAATAGACGACGAAAATAGGTAGACAGATTTATTTGTGATTTGTTTTAATGAAGCAAATTCTGGTCCTACAGCTAAAATCTTGATTTCTTTAGATTCAGAGAAAAGATTCAACAGTTTCAGTAGAGAATTCTTTTCCATATGTATTTAGTATGGAAGACATTTGACTGACATGCTCTGCATTAGCTTCCTTCAGCCTTATCAAATGCCTCTCAGTGCAGAACTTCCTCTGCTTACCAGATCTTAGAGAGGCATATCCTGACAGAGGTTCAGTGTCTTCAGCTTCAAACTCTCCTAAAGATGAAGGGGCTTATGAACACTCAGCATAGGATTAACTCTGAAACAATTAAAAGATAGAGAGAAATAAATCTTTGAAGGCATTGAAAAACGTTGACAGAATACACAGTGAAATATTTTTGATTTGTACCCACTTCAGGCCTAAATGTGTCATAACTTTTTAAATGTTACTTGAATTTTCCTAATTCCCATTTTTTTAATATCTGAATGACAATGTAGCAATGAGTATGTATCATAGAAAAAGTACATTTATTCCTTTAACTTCTCCTTTTGCAGTTAAAGGGAATCTTGAGTTACATTTTTTAAAATTTGACACTAACCAACTTGAAGTTGTTCAAAGGACTTTTCAACTCATCAAAAGTAATGGCCAAGAAAATAAATTTATTTACAGTACTCACAGTTCTTTTCAGACAGAGTAGTGGTAGACTGAACTACGGTTCTTTTGTAGAGTTGGGAATTAGGTTTCAATTTGAAATCAATAACATGTCGTATGAGGTCACTGCTTAGTAATCCCTAGAAAGTCTTTCTGATAGATCTGAGTAAGAGAGAGCTTCATAAACTTTATCTGGTGGTAATGAATTGACTTGAAGCTAAAGAACTGATGAGGTATTGGGAGATATAGCATTTAAAAAACTAACTTTAGTAGATATTCCTGTACCCTCTGAGAGGCCTTTGTCATATATGTATGATTTCCATACATTGCTTATGGTTATTTGATTTGCTACTTAAAAAATGGTGATCTAGTTTTACTAGAATAAATAAGAGTAAACAAAATAACAAAAGAAAACAAATAAAATATAGCTAGAATTCCTTCTAGCTTCCCATTACACTATCACAAATTATTTTAATGTTCATTTCCTATAATTAAGCTGTATTTAAATATTAAATTCAGGATTTTAATTTGATTTTGTTCTTAGAGTCATTCCAAAACTTTCCTCCTGTTACTGTGCAAAAACCTGAAAATATGCTGGAACAAAATTTTCCTCCAGCATATACAATATAGTTTAATAATTTTATTATCTAGAATATCTCAAAAAATGCTGACCTATTCTCCTTTTTAACATTACCATCTACTTTTCCTTGACCTCTGACAGAGTTTAATACTCTCTGACTAGGTTCTTTTAGATATTCCATGCATGGAATATATAATACTTAATATCAAACTTACTTCTTAAAGATAGTTGATTTTGCAGAAGATTTCTGACTTAGCAGAGTAATACAAAATATGCTACCCAACCCTATACAAATGTAAGGTTTTTTGATAAAATACCGAAATTTCAATACACAGATCAATCGTATTACTAATGTGGTTCCTATTAGCTGCCTCTATAATATTCTCACTGTAGTGACATTGGGTGTGTCCTGTGCAGGTTTTGAATGGTATAGAGTTAATTTTTTGTATGCTCCAATCTCCACTCCTAGTCTGTTTAGGCCAGGTTATAGGGTTTAACTGATGAACTCCTCCCCTTCCTCTTAATCTGGCTAGCAAACAAGGGGTTCCTGCTATAGTCATTCATAAAATATGCAGTTCAAATCCCAGTTTACATGGTAAAGGAATTTCTACAATAACCTGCATCACTGGTCCTTCTGAATCAGAACTTAAACATTAGAATTCATTCCTCCCCCTACCCCCACTCTGGATCGGATTTATTGTACAATGTAACAGGTCCATATGGACACTTGTATATGAGCCAGCCATTTCAGGGCCTTACCTGCTGCAATGTACACTAGTCCACAGCCACAGCTTCACTGAGATGACCATGTTCCAGTGCGGCCTTGCTCATGGGCCACACCTTCAAAGTTACACCTGCTCCTTGTGTGGCCTCACCCACAGCAACAGTCCCTTAAGATGTGACCCTGCTCCAACACATCCATACCCACAGCTGGAATCCCTCTGCAGGTGTTCCCACTCAGCCTTGGGCTTATTCATGGTCACACACTTTGAGATGCCTCCAGTATGATCTCAGGCACAACCACTGGTGCTTCAAGGTGAACTTGCTGCATCATGGACCTTTCCACAGCAAGAGATGATTTGTGATGTACCTTCTTCTGTTGCAGTATGGACTAATCCTTGGGCCACAGGCCCTTCAGACATATACCCACTGAGGCACATAGTAACCACAGCACAGGTGCTTTCAGATATACCTGCTCTGGTATGGACTTCTCCATGGCCACAGATGCTTTAGGATGTCCTGGTTGCACGTGAAGGCACTCACAGGTCACAGCCACATCAACTGAACACATCAATTCACACTGAAGATTCAGTCTGTTCTCTACAGGCACACAGGAGTAGCAGCAGAGGTTAAAAGAAGCACTACACTAACAGCCAGGCAAGCAAGCCCAATGTCAAGCACAGAAGCAAGGCAATTCATAGCTGAGCAGCAATAACAGCTATGAATTTGATTTAGGACTTTCCAATAAAATCTGACTTTATCTCAAACACTTTGTGTCCCATGTTGAGTGTCAAAAACCATCGTGGTTTAATCCCAGACAGCAACCAAGTAACGTGCAGCTGCTTGCTCCCTCTTCCACAGGAAGATATGGGAGAAAATCTGAAAAGTAAAAGAGGGAGACCTTATGCATAGAGATAAAAGCAGTTTATAGGCAAAGCAAAAGTTGCAAGTGCAAGCAAAGCAAAACATGGAATTCATTCACCATTTCCTGTGGGTAAGCAGATGTTCAGTCCTCTCCGGGAAAGCAGGGCTCCACTATGCTTAGTGATGGCTTGGGAAGAAAACATCACTCTAAACACCCGCATGTCATTCTTCCTCTCGCAGCTCTTTAGTGCTGATCACAATGTCACAGGGCATGGAATTTCCCTGTGGTCAGTTTGTATCAGCTGTTCTGGATGTGTCCCCTTCCAGCTTCATGTGTATCCCCAGCCTCCTTGTTGCTGAGGTGGGGTGAGAAACAGAAAAGCCGTGACTGTGGCAGTAATGCTCAATAGTAACAAAAACATCCTCGTGTTATCAGCACTATTTTCAAAACAAATGCAAAACACAGTCCCATGCCAGCTACTTGAAGAAAATTACCTCTACTCCAGACTAAACTAGCACACACATACTTCCCCAGTTTCACATTTTCTCATCTTTGTCACTAATTCCAATTACGCAACCTCTAGAAACCCTAATGTAATATTTCGCAAATAATTGAACAAATTAAAATGCATTTGAAGCATTAAGCAGTCATGTCTTGTATGAGAATGTTTGATCAAAAAATTGACTGAAGTTTGATCCATACTTTTAAATATTCAAAATACATGCATATTTTAAAAGATAAGATTCAGTGGCTGAAGTGTTTAAAACTGCTTACCAAATCATCAGTAGATATTCATAAGAAAGTGACAGCTACTAAATAAAATCTATGAGTTTATCAACTTCATGTGAAACATATCAATTATAATAATAAAAAATTTATTTAACTGTATACCATACAACAAGTAATTAGGAACATATTCAATATCTTCATCAACTATTTATTACCAAAGAACAGATTCTTAATTTTAATCATTCCCACAAAAATGTCCATAGATGAAGCTGAGAGGGGAGCTATATTTTTCAGTCATAATTTCTGCAATCCCTTAGAGAAATAGCAACCATGGTGTAGATTTCAAAGGAAGTTGCTTTGTGCCACTAATTTATTTGAGTCTCATGGGCCCTGGGCATAAATTAAATGTTCTAAAGTAGACATACAATTAAAGAAATAATTTTTAAAAAGTGATGAAAATATTAAAATTATTTGTAGGAATAACAATTATATTTTGCTTAATACTGCAAAAATTATGCCTACTGATATTTTCACTTTATAAAACACTAATAATAAATCATTTGGCCTAACTCAAAGGTCTTTCCTTATATAGTATCACATGTCTCTGCATAACATGTTGATAGCAAAAAAATGAACAAAAATGAGAATAAAGTATAAGCTGTTTATCTATGGTTTCTGACATGGAAGTCAACATAACTGTCTATGTGCAATTTCAGTAAATTGCTCTTTTCTAACACTCAACAGCTTCAGACTTTTTTTTTTGGTTGTTGGTTTTGTTTTTTGTTTGGTTTTTTTTGTTTGTTTTTTGTTTTGGTTTGGTTTTTTTGGTTTACAAGGTTTGGGGGATTTTTTGGTATTCATTTTGTTAATGAAGCCATATGTGTAAGATTACTTTTCTTGACATTTAATACCATTAAGGCCAGAAAAACTTGAAACTGAGATTTTCAGCAGGACATTTGACTTGCCCACATTTCTCCTTTATATCTCCTGATCTTAGAAGATATATTGTTATGTTAAGGTATGTTTTGGTTAATGACACAGTACATATTACTTTGCTTACCTTTTCTATCTGCTCACTCTTTCCACACATCTAAAATTTACTCATACCAAAAGATACTTCATGTATCATGATAACTACTAAAATTTCTCATTGTTCTGATGCCACTAAAGTGCTGCTAAGCAAAACTGAATGTTATATATAGATTATAGTGAAACAATAATACTAGACATTGTATGCAATAAATTATGAGGCTTAGAGAATTAAGAATATGCTAAGACCTAAACTGAACATGAATAATACCTAATATACATATTCCTTCACATACCATTTATAATTACAATGGGTGATTTTAACATTGCTACAGCACTAATTTGCTGAAGGCATTGCATAAACTTTGCATAGCTTAGCTCATGAAAAGTATAAAGCTGAGAATCTAGTCATTAAACCAAAACTATAAGAGAAGGCTTCAGAGGGACTAATTCTCTTTAATACTATGTCCAAATAATCAGCTAAATCATCTTAACCTAAAAAAAAACCAAACAAAAAATTACCTGCTGGCAGTTCTGCTGGGTCAACATGGCCCTCACAATCTAGAGAATATAAAATTTATGTGAGGTTTCTTTCCCTGAGTTTGGAAATAATATCAATTCTTATGCTTCTGTTCTTGTACCATGTCAAAATTATTTATATGTGCATTGTGACGAGTTCCTGCTTAAGCAGCTAGTTTTTGAGTACTTTGTCAATAAGAAAGAATACAAAATCAAACAAAACTCTTACACAAAAATCTTTATTGATTCTTCTGAATTTATTCTCTTCTGGAGATTAAGGCATTAAAACTACAAGGTATTAATATTTCTAGGTGTTTTTGAAAAAGAGTAGAATCAGGAAATTACCACAGGTTGTTCAATATCTCTGTACCTATGTATTTGAATACAGATATATACATGTACTAAATTGTGAGTTGTTAATAACCTGTTTTCAATTTACATTATAGAATACATGATAGACTAGAAATGATCAACTGACTGTCCATCTTCAGAAAGAAGATTGCAAAGCTAAACACCTTCAAATCACTTACATATACTTATCTCCCAATTAGGCTTTATTTATTTTATTGTAGCATCTCATGAATGGAACTGCAACTGCAGTACTCCCCCTGTGTTTGATTTTGACAGACACACAGTATGTTTCAGGGAACATTCAATGATATTTGTCATGCAACTCATGTACTCAAAAAGGTTGGATACCACATTTTAAAGTGGATAATGATTTTTAACAATTACTGGCGAAGAGGTAAAAAATTGGGAATATGACTACAGTTGGAAACAGAATTGAAGTGTCAAAAAGTTCAATAATATATTGTATAAAATATAAGTATAAAAATAACATATTTTCCAGTTGGCTTAATGCAGAACAAATACACAGTATGGTTATATTTAAATTTAGGGTGTTACTTTATCATAACACCACAAGATTATTTCATTGCCCTTACTAACAGCAGTTTACTTGTCAAAGCTTTCTCATTTCTGAAAACTGTCATTGCACAGATAGGTGGAAGAGAAAGAGTGAAATAGCAAACTAAGCTGACAGCACAGATGATCTTGGACTCACCTTTGCTGAGTACTGGAGACCTGAGGTCCATCACCAGTATTTTCCCAGAAATGCTGTTCAAAGTTCAGATGGATAATACACCATATTAAATTGTTACAGCTATATAAAAACATTGACTGAAACTATAATCTTTTCCAATAACTTTAATATGTGCTTCAGTAGATTCCTTTAAAGTCAAAATAATGTTTAGAAACACAAATAAAATTGTCATTATAGAAGTATAGGGCTTTTAAATATCCCCAGAATATTAGTCTGTTTAAATTGTGAGCACTTAATTGAAAAATGCAGAATTAATTAATGGTGCTAACAGTATCCATAGAGAAATATGGACATGCCTAAAGCAAGAACCATAGCTTGGTTAAAAATTAGGTTAATGAGGAAATCAGCATTGAATAACATATTCTGACCTTTCGTGGGAAAGGTGTATTTGCTCTGTGTGCTGCATACTTGTCAGGAAGCACATCTGTTATTCCACCTTACATGAATTTTGAGGAAAGAGTGTGGAAGGATGATAGCACAGTGGCTGAGTTCCTGGACCACATTTCTTCTGTAATCTTTTGCCTTGTTAAAAAAAAGTTCTGTTTTATGAGGCCAGCAAGTATACCTAAATTCAGAAAAAAGATCATGTTACAATACATATCAGTAAAAATATGAAAGTTTAATATCAAATGTATAGGAACTTAGTGAATATGTTATGAACTTTCTCAAACTGATACACTGTGTAATTAAAAAAAAATTGAATAGTTTCTTTATTTTAAACCTCAGCATTCAAAAACTCCTGACAATACTGTGTATGAGAACCATTTACAAAGTAATCAATTTTATCTCACTCTGGGGTAAAAAATAAAAAATTAATTTGGTGCCTTATTAAGTTGTAAAGTGTGTAAGTACCCTGATTACATTTTGTCTGAATGTTCAAATATTTGTAGAAAGCTTTGTATGTTTATGCAGGCACACATACACACATCTCCAGAATTTGTATCTTGATTTTCAACAAGCAGATATTTTCTAATTCGATATTTCTACTAAAACAGCATTTCAGTGATAAAACACAGGTGCCTTGAAAAAAAAATTAAAATAAAGCTTTTATTATCTTGATACATTTTGCATGAGCCTGCATTTCTGTTGCTAGCTGAGTTGTTTTCAGAAATAAGTAGTTTTCAGTAGTTTTCAGTTTTATGTATTTCCTAATCACATTGAAGTAGTATGAAAAGGGTAGGTGTCATTGTGTTTTATCTATAATTGAATATATCTGTTGTTGAATAATACAAATTTACCTAGATTAATATGGATTTTTTTGCTATTTAGTAGGACTAAATATTTTAATAAAGTATTTCCTTGTGGTTTATAACGTTTTCTTTATAACTAGCTTGGAATATTAATGCAGTGGGTTGAGCACTGGCAACAGTGTTAAGCTTATTGATGGAAATATTATGACACTAATTTCTTGTATGTGGCCTATTTTACAACACTGGTGTAAGGTATAGGTGATCTAACCTAGAATTAAAAAAAATAGAATAATAACATACCTATCTTCTGCAGTCTCCTAGAATCCTCCAATTGCAATTAAGTCTGTTTTGGAGAATCTAATAAGTTTCAAGCAATATGGTATTGTATGGCACAATTATAGAATGATATACATTAACATTAGTACTCTTGGGGCATCAGACTTTCAATTTTCCAGGTCAATGATCTATTTTTTCATTAACTGAAAAATAAATCTCCCCCCTGCAAAAGTAAAACCAAGAGAAAACAAAACCAAAACCAATCAACCAAACAAAAAACACTCGAAAACCCCCAAACTAAAACACACACCCCTTTATTCCTTTAGAAGCCGATAACATTTAAACATTCATTTATCTTTTTCTGTGTATTTACTTATTGCTACTTTCACAGAAGAATAACAATATTTTTCTAGATCAACATTTGAATAATAGGCTCTTAACACTTGAATAAGAGGTACTTGACTCATATAACTGCTGGCAGACTATAAAACAGATTTAGACCTTGAACTTTTATGTATTTAAGCACACACTTAGTCCATTAATTCCATTTGTGCTACATCTGCAAGACAACACCATAAAATTTAATTGGTCTTCATCCAGCTTTAAGAATAGTAAATTTTCTTCTGTCCTATGCATTCTTTAAGCCTATTAGATCTATCCTTATGGAAAGTGATTCTTGCAGCAATTTTTCAATGTAGCTGACATGGATAACGTTGCATCAAAGAATACCTCCCAAAATGTAAATAGTAGGAATATTTTTTTTTTTTTTTTAATGAGAAACATTGAACTGAGATACACTGTCTCTGAACAAAGTAGTAGTCCAGTTATGTCCTCTCCCATATCAGGGATATTGGACTAAATGATCTTTAGAGGTCTCTTCTGTCATGGTTTTAAACTAGTAACTAAAAAATTTACTTATTTCTTGTTGTGAGATATGGATTAGAACAAGAGCAAAACAGGCTTAAAACTTAAAAGGAATAAAGACAGTTTATTAACAAACTACAAGAATAAGAACACCAGAATAAACTTTTAGAAAACCCTCTTATCTTCCACATTTTAACTATTTCTCTGTACACATGACAACATAGAGACAAATAACTTTAGGACTCTGGTGGTTAAAAACAGTCTTAATTCTTGCTACAGTCTTTTCATCAGTCTTTGTAGAGAAACAGAAGTCTCTTTCTGTTAACTTACGGAGTTTTTCACGAGAAAACTATTTTTTGTCATAGTTTTCTATTTCTCTAATGCCAGCTGCCCGGAAATCTGTCATTAGATCTTCTCCTCCCATTTCACATGTCCCCAAGGTGTGTATGGGTCACTGAGTTTAGGGATTTTATTTTTAAAGATAAGTCATTCAAAGGCAAAAGTCTTCTTTTTCTGTCTCTGTGAGCCTTCCTGGAAAAGAGTTTTCTCTTTGCCTCCCAAAGCTTCAAAATCTTCACTCAACTCAATTCCAGCAACTCACAGTATCACAAGTACTCTCTCTCTTTTCTGCTCAAAAGTTACACTTTGAATATCTCATTCCTCCCAATACTCTTATCATGAATTAAAGGAGTCTTTTTACACTATTATTGTCTATCTCCATAGCTTTAACAGAAAGATATTTCAGCTGTAAAGCATCTCTTTATTCTCTCTTTCTTATTTAAACTTAACTCTTTTCTTCACTGTTTTTGGTGGTTCTATGATGTCTTCTCTATATTGATTGTCTCTCTCTTTCTCTGTCTTTCTGAGAAAAGGAGTAATCTGTATGTTTATCTAGGTAGTAAAAGAATTAAAAGCTTTAAGAGAACTGCAAGAGTTCATGGTGTTAAGTTTCAGTCTAGCAGCAAAAACTGAAAACCAAGCTCGGCTGACCAGCGCTGCTTCTCTTCCCCCTCCCCACCCTCCACCCCGCGGCCTTGTCGGCCTGGAGAGGGGGGAGGAGGCCGAGACAGAGCCTTGTTACCTCCTCAGAAACCGGAAACTAAAGAGAATAAGAGAATTCTGTCTGTATTTCTTAAGGGGGTGTTTACAAGTTGAATTCACTTTTTAATGGTCAGATCTGCTGTCAATTCTTGGAAATGACTGATAATTGGTCAGGAGAAAAAACTCCCGTCAGTCACTAACAGCTTCAACTTCCCCTCTTTCTAAGCTGTCTTAAAGGTAAAGCTACCCCATGACACCTTCCAACCCAAATTTTCCTATGATTCTATCATAAATAGTACAGGCAGTTAGAAAAAGAAAAGAGTTTCTCTTGTGGCTAGAAAGAGAGGAAAGCCAGAAACATTTCTGGATGCAGAATCCTCATGTAAAAACATATTAGAGTATGTCAACAAAATACCTGTCCTGGTTAGAAATCACTTCCTCATTAACCAAATGACTTTTAGGTTATACATCATATCTCTGACAGTAAAGCCACTTCCATGGCTAATTGCTTAAATAAATACATAATTAATGGTTGGCAATGGGTTTATGAATCTACATAAAAATAATACTGCAGGAACATGGGTAGATTGTCTTGTTAGGCAGAATGTAGCTGCTACATGCAATATATGCCTTTTGTCCTTTTTTTTCATCTTTTCTTTTAACCACAATAAATAAACTCTTATTTCCTTTACATGTTCAAGTATGTAGCCCTTCTAGGAACTACAAGAATGCTTTATAACAACCTTAAAAAATTTTATTCTAAACAAAAAGATTTAAGATATGACCACCACAATAAATAAACAAATAAGTGTGTTACTGAATTGTTGAAAAGCTTGTAATCATGGCATATAGTATCATTTATAGTTTGATGAGTCTGTGTTTGTGTTTTGTTTGTTTGTTTGTTTTGCTTTTTCTCTAGAAAGTTGCAACAGTATTGATTGGGAAAAAATATTATAGCATTAGCATAACTAAGACTTTTCTTCATTTATTTTCTTTTATATTTTATTCTGAATTTAATATCCTGTTCCTTCTTTCAACTTTCTTTTTTAAGGAAGCAGTACTGAAGAAGTAAAAAATGGGATTAAATCTTGATTTTCTTGAAATAAGGAAGTTTTGCAAGTGGTTTAATGAGATTTATGCAAGGTAAAATGAGTGCCATCATTTCAGCTGTTGTTATTATTTAAGATATCTTTCTGTGTGTTACAGCTGGTTGAAGACAGAAGAAATATGCATATTTTCAACTTATTTTATGTGTCTAATTATACTTTATTCTAAAAAGTTCTCCTTCATTGGTCAGGTACATTACCTGCTATCAGCCAGTTTTTTACTTCTAGAAAGAGTTTAGTAAGAAATTCTGATAAATGAATTTCAGTCTTTTATAAACATATTAACCAATCTTTTTTTTAATGAAAACCTCATGTTTACTGAAAGCTGAAATATCAAATGAGGTAAAATAAAACTGCTCATGTTCTCATACTGAAATATTATATATTAAAGCTGAACATTAAATGAAATATTAACATTTTAGTATGATGGGAAACCTACCATTATGTTAGAGAGCTTAAAGCATCAGATTTAATTAGATAGAAAGTCTAAACTGAGACAAACTTCAAATACAAGAATTAGCATTTATGATTTCTTCTTTCATGGTTTAGCGCTTTTAGCTATCAGCATGAGAAAGAATAATCTGGTCTGATCTCTGGTATAAAAAATTTTTAAAAAGGGTTTTTAACATGTATTTTGTTCAAGATTAGAATTTTTGGTTGAATTAAAATGATTCTCTCAATTCACACTTCATCTGAAACTGAAGATTAAAAATAGTGGAAAACATCACATTATTACTCAGATTGTTTGAATGCTTAATTATGCTAATTTTTAATAGCATGTTTACTTTGAATGTGAATTTGTCTCATTTCCATATCCTAAAAAAAATCTGAATCAAATAAAAGAGGCAACAAATTGAACTATATAAAATTGACATCAGGTCACTTTTTAATCTCTTCTTGATAAATAGAGACAAAACTGGTGAAGTCCTTACAAATAGTGTGATCTTTTCAGAATTTGAACATTTATTGGCAGTTATTTCTGGACATTTGCAAGAACTTTGTTGTATTTTTTTAATATTAATCAAAAGAATTGAGAGTTTTAAATACTAAGTAACATCTTTCTAAGTTATGTAATCTATCTATTACTATCACATAGTAAGATAAGATCTATCACAGCTTTTAAAGGCAAAAATAAAGCAGAAGAAAAGGCCATAGGAACAGAGAGAAAGCAAACTTCCAGATGTAATAGGTCAGAGAGTTTTAACGTGAAGGACTTTGAAATGATTTTGAGCAAGGGAGATGGGAGATTATGCTATCAATGGAAAGGGCTAACAGCTTGAAATTGGGAATCTAATAGGATGGCTCTAGGTGAGATAACTGCTAGAACAAGTGTACTCTGGCTGCAGTTTGATTAGACACGGTAACAACTTTATTGGCTCAAAAGTACCAAGGGTACCAGATCAAATCTATAAGCAATCAGATAACTAAAATCAATGATCTCCACTAAAACTTCTGTGTTATTTTGTAGTTTGTCAAAGGACTGACCAGCTATATTAGTGTTTTTATTATAGCCATCCTTCTGATGGTCCCTACCCCTGCTCTGTTGAACTGCTGTACCATATCAGAGTATTACAGAGGGGAAGCTGTCTGAGGAGCAGCTGATGTCACTTGGTCTGTTCAGCCTGGAGAAGAGGAAACTTGTAGCCCTGAAAATCAGGCCCTTGATATTGGTTTTCTACATGCTCTAGCCACTTTCTCAGGAAAGTAACTATAAACATAGGTGTTTATACATTCTATTAAAGATATGCCTTTTGATGGACATCTCTCAAGGCCAGTGCAGTTGAGAAAGTGTTAACCGGACTAATGATTGGATAATCCCTGGTCATGGTCAAAAACTTATAAATACTGAAAGGAAAATTAAAGTTTGCTCTTTCTTTCACCACACCTCGAACTGCATCCGTGTGACTCATTTTGTGTCCAACAACGACAGAGACTGAAGGGAGACCTCACTTCCTCATGAGAGGAAGAGGAGGGGCAGACACTGATCACTGTTCTGTGATGACCAGTGACAGAACCTGAGGTGAATGGCCTGAAGTTGTGTTAGGGGAGGTTAGGGTTAGATTTAAGAAAAAGGTTCCTCACCCAGAGAAAGGTTGGGCACTGGAACAACTCCTCAGGGAAGTGGTCACAGCACCAGCCAGACAGAGTTCAAGAAATGTTTGGACAATGATCTCAGATACATGCTGTCATTCTTGGGGTTGTCCTGTGCAGGAAGTGGACTGGATGATGCTTTGGATCTCTTTCAGTTGAGGATATTTTATGATTTTGTGAACTCTGTTCATTCAAGGAGTTACTGATCTTGGGCAAGACTTTCTCCATTGGACCTTGTAGTTACATCTTGGAAAGTCTATATGTTAGCATGAGTGTAATAATTCTGTCTATATAATAATACTGTGGGAAATGTACTGGAATACCCTGTATTCCAGTATACTATATACTACATATAGTATAAATACTATACCAGGATACAGTTCCCAGATACGCTGAGCTGGATATGCTTTAGTGGACATCAGGAGAAAGATAACAATATTGGTATATTCTGAAGTCATTATTATAACTTTCTTACAGTTTCTAATTTTCTGGAAGTAGTTGCATGCAACCTGATCCCTTGCCAATAAAATTACAGTCAACACTTTGAAGATGCAGTGTTTTCTAGCAAATAATGTTTTGCCAGTACTAAAACAGGGCTTAAATTTTATTATGACATGACATAACAGGGTCCCTGTTTCACCCAGGCCTTGGTCTGAGCTGATTTTCACCTGTTTTCAGAACTGGCTGGTGTCCAGGTGATCACTGCCACACTTCAGCTATAAGGTCTGTGAATGCCTCCTGTGTTCAAGTCAGACCAAGTGAGGAAGTCACTTCACAACAAAGAATTGTCTTTTTTGTCAATTCATTTAGAGTGAGCTGTTGTACAACTTCCAAAAAATCTGGGAACCAGCTGGAAAGTAACAGACTTGCAGTCCACTTGAGACACAGAAACATATACCCAAGTGGACTCTACTGTTGAAAAAGCAAATACAAACATCATGGCTTTTCCACCAAAGATCTCAGCTCATTGAATACTTCTTACAATTCCTCTACTTTTTTCTTGAGAAAAATTATTACCTTTGTCATTCAGAGGAATACTGGATGTCATAACATAATACCACAGAAGGTGGATAGAATAACTTCTTTCATATGCATTCTAGCTGGCAATTGACAGGGATTTTCATGTTATTAATTTGGGCATTGAGTACTAGTATTGTTGTAAGTAGACAATATATCTGCTGTGTTTTGATTAGATTGTTAACAGTAGGGTAATTGTAAATCTTTCCCTCCATACATGTGTCATATTCCTTTAGCCCATGATAAGAATCTGAGAGTGATGCAGTAGAAATGTTCATTTTGTGGCATATGACACAATGAAATATCTCATCAGAGATATACAGAAATAGACTTTTTCTAGGCTGAAATAGTACAGTTCTGCAACGTTTTCAATATGCTGCTCATTTCAGTTCTCATGAACCAAGTCACCCTGTGGAACTTGCAGTCAGTCAATGTATCTGGCAGTGCAGCAGGTACTGTTAGGAAATTCCATTAAAATGACTGACAACAAAAATGTTATATCCAAGCTAAGGACAGACTGCTGACATATGAGGTTAATGAGTGTTAAGCAAAAATATAGTTTATTCCTAGACTTCTGATGCTAAACTCAAATTATCATCTATAAAATTCTAATATCACTGCTATGTTGGTGTAATTAGAAGGCTACTGACAAACAAACCAGATAGAGTTGCTTTCTCTGAAAACTATTTGCCTTGAAAGCAGAATGCAGAAGCAGCAGGGATCTTCAAATTCTAGTTTTCCAGGAATTGCTACCAGTAGCAACAGGAAAAGCAAGCAGCTGACTAAAAGCCTACTGGAATACAGTGTCATCTGCAAGGTCCGTGCCTACATCAAGTGTTTGATACATGATCATGCTAAGCCAGCAGTGATTCTGGTAAGCTGAGCATGTAACTGTACTTTGAATTATTTTCATGGATCAGCACATACAGACATGAACTCCAAGAAGAAATGTTGTCATAGTGGTTTCACCAGGTGATCTAGGTATACAGAGAATAACCTTAGCAACACAACAAAATTATGAACTTATTTTGTATTCTGTAAGCTGGAGGGATACAGGCACTGAGGAATTAAGAATATAACTTAGAACTTAAAGACAAAAACAAAGTTTGAAAGTAAAAACAGTATCTCTCAAAAGAAGGAAACAACTCTCTATGAGGATATAATGACTGCTTTGCATTGAAAGACAGAAGTGATTTAACAAAAGGGGTCTTAAATAGTGGGTGCACTGGAGATAAAGAGAGACTCTACATACTTACATTAACAAAAGCAGGAGATGGCAAATGTCTCAAAATGAAAAATGTCTCAAGACAGCAAAAAGATGTCTACATCTAGTGTAGATACCATCAGAAGAAAACTTTACCCTCAAGCAAGCAACAGCTGATTAAATGTAGGTGATTGAGAAGTTAACCAGAATGTTGTCTGTGAAAGAAGGGCACTGGGACAGTCATTTGCTTGAAATTAAATTATGTAGAAATTATCAAAAAATCCCCCCAAAACATGAATTAGTCTCATCAGGTCCTCACTTAGAGGAAATAATGGGAAAATCTGTATTTGTAAGGAACCACTCTGTATATGAGCTGCTGTGAAAAATGCTATTCTATTATTTATTTTCACCCCTTACTGCATCATAGATTCATTAAATGGTTGAGGGAGGTGAGGCCCTGGAACAGGTTGACTAGAGAAACCCTGTCTGCCCCATTCATGGGAGTTTTTAATATCAGGTTGGATCTTAAACATCCACTCCCATCTTAGGCTGGGGCTTTGAAAAAACTGGTCTATTAGAAAGTGCCCCTGTCCATGGCAGCAGTTTGGAACTAGATGATTTTTTTAATCTACTTTCCAGCCCAAACCATTCTATGATTCTCTGAAAATATTTTCCTCAGAATACTTTACATTATAAGAATGGAGAACATTCCTTGCTTAACCACAGGTTCAACATTTTAATGAGCTGTTATTCCTTGCTATTATGCATGCGGGAAGCATTCAAAATAATTCTGTGTGCAAAAGCTCTGCTCCAATTTTAGATATAAATGTACATATTGATTTATACTTAATGAAATAGTAAATATAGAAAATACTACGAGAAGAGTAAATTATTCAGAGTAAATTTGACAAACTTGTATAAAATAATGTGTTGTAATTTATGGAAACAGTTGAATTAATTTATTCAGAAAACTACTGATTAATCTTTTATGAATGTTTATATTTTCTACATTGATATCAACATAAATTGCAGATACTATGAACATTTTAAAAGATGGTAATGGCCATTCTTAAGATTACTAAACAATCTTCAATTAACAGCTTCAATGAAAGGCATGGGAACAAAGTAATTCCTGAGAGATATATTTTACATGAAACAGGATTCAAAGTACCCTAACATCATTACAAAGTGCCCAAGGCTTTGTGTTAGGCCATGTGTTGACACCTTTACCATTTTTGAGAATTTTTTTTACAAGAATGGGTGGCAAGTGCCCAGACAGGGTCAGTGTAATGGTCAGTGAGATGTAAGGGATGTGTGTATGTGTGTATGTGAATACTCTGAATAAATGGTCATGCTACAGCAGTGGCTAGACCTCAAGAAAGAATGAAAAATATCTGCTGCAAACTAAGACAGCCACTAGAGACTTTCATTTTCCTCCCCATTTCTTCTCAGTCTGTTGGCATTTGTGATAAGCTTAAGAGAGGAGAAAACATTTTTGACTACTCTAAGCAGACCAAAAGAGAAATGAACCTGATCTGAAAGATCTGTTATATGAAGGTGACTTACTCTGGATTAAAAGCCTGTTTCCACATATTAGCTTTGGGATAGGAACTAAACTGTGGAGATATTAAGCAGAGTCACACTTGTATCACTCTGGTCTACAGTGAGAACAAATCCCTTTAGAGAATTTACTTAAGAATTTATTTATTTATTATTTAATGCTGGGGATAAAGCAGACAAATGAATCTTTTTTAACAAGTTAATAAAAAAGAGTCAGTTAAAAATTAGGAATGACAGAGAGAATAATATTCATCAAACATGCCTGATGTTTGCTTTAAGTAGAGCTAGAGTTCTGCATAAGATTATGACAGGAGTAGGAAAGCAAATGGAAGATAGTTACTGAAAATACAGAAATAATTCTGTCTCAGGTAGGTACTGCACTGAAGAATTGGTTAGTAAGACATCATTGCTTGAAGCAGTATCATTCAAAATTCCACTATTCTTGTATTGCTGCGGATATGCACTTTTGACCATTATTCTGGTCTCAGTAAGTCCTTGGCTTCACCTGCTAGAGCTAGTCCATGAGTTTTTTTCACAATGCTTATAATTGTACATAGGCAAGAAGATAAGAATTAATTGTAATAAATAACATACAGGTCAGTCTATAAACTTGACACCATAATGGCTACGTTAGAACCTGAAACTCACAATACAAAACAATAGTTTTCTATGTAAAGAACACTTTAATATCTCAGTTCAATTACCATAACTGAACATTCATCCATAAATCAGCACTGTAGTCTATTCTCAATATGCTTTCAAACCATGATGGAGGTCCAGTGCTATGTATTTTATGGTGCTCTATTAGCTGAAATATTTGTCCAAGCAGATACTAAAGCCAGAGATGTCTCAAATTTATGTCCCTATGAATAGCAGCATACTCTACAGCACTCAAATACCCATCAGTATGTCAGTTTAAAATGTGGGATTGACTGAATATAGATACTTACAATCCTCTAAGCCTAGGAAAAAAGTAGGAGTCTAGGATTTTAAATGCCTCCACAGCTTGTCTGTTTACAGGTATGTTTTTATTTATGTTCACTTCAGATTTTTATCTGTGAGTCTGAAGTCCAGCCATAAAGTGCCCTGTGCCCATAACAGAGTTGTCTGAAAAAAATCTGGAAATTTCATGCTAACTGATGCAATTTTGATGACATCAAAGATTCATGAATTTACTGTTTAAATTTCATGTAAACTTGGGTTCAAATGAGTACCAATTTTTAACTGTGAAAGTTTGGCTCATCAATCTTCTTCTAGCTGGCTTAGAAAATCGAGGTTTCATTCAACCAAAATGACTCAGAATTGCCTTTTCTCCAAGTGGTCATGCACTCAGGTAATGTGATATGTCAGAATATTTTTCTCATTTAGTAATTAAAGAACTGTTTTATCTATATGACCATATCCCATTCAGCTAGAAAAATGATTTATATTTTACAGTAATTTCTACAATCTAATAAACAACCTAAACATACTGTGTGAAGTAGCTTGCCTACATACATGACATTAAAGAGGTGCGAAAATGGTTTTTTTATGGCTCTGGTCATAAATGAGTACATAAGGTACAGTCAGACAAAAACCATTTCTTTCTCAGACACATTGTCTCAAAGATTTCCCTGAGACATCCTCTCTGTGTAACATGAATTGAGTTTGAAAGATGATCAAACCACAAACCAAAGTATACTGCTTTTCTAACATGGAGTGCAAGCTTTCTTTAAACGCTTAATATATTACCATGTTACTGAAAGAAGATCCTTGCTGGTACCTGGCTTAGATCCTTGTCTTGATTTGTAAAGTCTTCTGAGTCTGTGGCACTAAATCTGGCTTAGTGTTAAGATGCCTAGTCATTTAATGCAACCTCTTTTATGTCAGTGCACATATGCTTGGCTTCTGATGAAATATATTTTTGAATCTATATTTCTTTTCCAAGACACTTTCCACTTGATATATTTGTCAGCTGCGTATTTCATTTGGAGATACTACAACAATTGACTTAATACTAGCATATTTATAGGAGTGAAAGAGTAGTTTTTATTTCCTGTGTCTTAGAGTGATATCAGCAACCCAGTCTTTACAGAAGCATCATTTTTAAATCCTGATATTCAGCTGTATAATCTGGATCTGACACTCTCTAACTATTCCAAGATTTCTTTAATTTCCTAAAACAAATCTGAGGCATAAGTTACATACATTCTTTTTTTTTTTTTTTTTTTTCTGATAACCCTGTGAATAAAACTTTGTAATGTTGCAGGAGATCCAAGATTCTGGTCATGCACTAATGTTTTAACAAAAATGCCATTTTGTCAAATGTTCTTGCAGAGAATGTTAAAAGGAAATTGATCAAGATAAAAAGCTTCAAGATATTATGGTAAAAGGAAAAAGACTAGTACATTTGAAGTTTTCACACCTAAAGAAATCTTATTCAGAGTTTACTTATTACAAATAAAGGCCATTTATTACTGTAGCAAGGTGACTATTATGAATCAAACCAACAACTTTTCTTATACCAAGTGAGATGTTTTATACTAAACCAGTTAACTGCTATTAAGTATATGAAAAAACAATAACAAAGTCATAGGTTTCATACAAGTCCTATCTAGATGTAACTGTAATTCACTTCAGGTATAAGTTGATAGTAAGAAGGAATTTGCTAGATCTCATCAGTGTCAGAATAGTATTTGCTCTTTCTATACCAGAGACTACATGCTAAAAGAAATAAATTATTATAAAACAGACATTGCAGAAAAGACTTCATGAAACCTTAATTTAAAAACATAACTGTCCTAACCCAAACAATTCACAGTAGCATGAGTTTTTACATAAGAGTTCGCACTTTGTCATATTTTATTAATTAAACTTTATAAACCATCTGTGCAATGTTCTTTGCTAACATAAAATAAAGTAAAATAAACATAATTACTTAATGTTGGTTCACAATGTTTGTGTATATTTATAGTACAAAAGGGAAGCATTAATATATTATATAGGAATAGAGATACTGTAGCTATCAAGATCAAATAGGCAAGCTAAAATTTCTTATTAGATGAATGGATGGATGGAAAAAGGGGTTGAAAAACCACTCAAAAATTTCTCATCAATATTCATTAATTAATATGAACTAACAAATTAAATTATATTAATTAATTATTAATTATTTCATTAATTACTAATTAATAATTATTTAATACTTTAATTCAAACTTCCCATTTCCTAATGTTTTTCCTATAAAATCTGTATCTCATGCAATTCAGTTGTGTATTCCTCATGCCTTTTAGATTGTCTACCATTAAATATAAAGGGAGGAAAATTTAGATTGAGAAAATTAAGCCTTATTTCAGGTTTGCCTTTGAGAAGCAAGAAGAAACTTTAAGATAAAATCTTCATACTTAGCCTAGTTTAGCTACAGAAATTCCTCAACAGACACTTTTCTATAGTTACAACTACTTTTGAAAATTTGTCATGAATCTTTGTGACGTTCAGGTGGTGGTGTGTTTTCATATAAGTTTTCTCTTAAAAAAATTAGAACCATGAAAAGTCATTGACATTTGGCTCTTACTATAATCTAGACTTTATACAGCACTTAGGTATGGAAAAATTGATATTTTCTTAAGTCACATTATGTTGCAGCCATTTTGAAGAGAATAATAATAACTCCTTATCAGAATTAAAACATGGGGAAGGCAACTGGTGAAAATGCTGAATATTGATAAATACTCCTAAAATTACCTATGCAAAGAGAATAAATTAATTGTACAAACTTTCTTTGCCTTAAAAAGTCTTCAGTCTGCAATGAAATATCTCACAGTTTTTGCCTACATGTCAAGTTCATTACTTATTAGAGGTTTGGTTGATGATTACAACTATGAAACTGAAGCTGTGTTAGTGGATCCTCCACCTGGAGTTGCATGTGATATTTGAGCTTCAGCAGCTCCATCAGCACTTGGACCTCTTTCCTTAGTCTGTCCTCAGCATCCTTGAGAGATCCTTGCTGTAGAATAACCTGCATATGGATGCTTGCAGTTTGGGCTGCTCCCAGACATCCAGTCCCAAATTCCCAGTATTTTTTTCTAATGTTAATGCTTCCACATTTCAACTGGTACTGTTAGACAGCCAGTTTCAGAAATTGTCATCTAGGTAATAGTTTAGCCACAGTCCAAACCAGTATTAATTTTCAGCAGTATTGTTCCACCACTGTAAGGCACTGTGTTCATTAAGGCAGACAGAAAGGCTAATAGGCATGGAACTGGATAAGTGATGTATGGGTGGACTAGAAGCTGTGTAAGTTTTACACCCAGAAAGAGGAGTGGTAAATGTCAGGTGCACAAGATTTACTTTTGTGCTTGGAGTAAGACACCCTCCTTCATTCTGGACATTCTGCTTTAACCTCCTAGTCTGAGTCCACCTTGGCTGCTCTCTGCATGGCTTTGCCCTCAGTACCATGAGAGACGTTGATGCCAAAGAAGTGTCAAAGTTGATGCCAAAAGTGGCAGAATTTTTCTGATGATACTATTCCTGCCTTTTCAGAATTTTCAGAAGTCACTATTAGCTCAACATGTTTACCACCAGGAGAGGGATGAACTTTCTTTTAAAGATGATTGGCAATGTTGATGAAAAAACGCACAACTGACAAACAGCTAAGTTAAATTTATATTTTGAAAACCTTGGTCACACCACAGTCAGCCATTTATTATAGAATAAATCATTACTTAGTTAATTAGTGTTCTGCTAATATGCATCCCACTTTTTATGATAAACATATGCAAGCAATGTAGACATTCTAGAACAATTGAAATTACATGTATAGAACTGACAGATTAATTGCATAACCAGTGAAAAGAGGTAAAGACATCAGTTATCATATTCTATCTTTTATTCGTGCAAAATAGAAAGAAAATTCTTTTTCACTTTTATTTTTTTAAATACCACCAGAAAAAAATAAAAATAGAAGTGTAAAAACTATGGAGAAAGAGGCAATGGAGCTTCTGTTAATACCCACCAAGAAACACACACAGATATGATAGAGGCAAGGCTATTGGAGAGGCAAATTATTTCAGAACCACCTTTTGGCTCTCTGAACATTTAAGAATTCCATGAAAGTATTATGAATTCTAATAGTGGGAGATTGAATTGATAGTATTTCATCAGAGAAAGAAGGTGTTGGAGAATTTTAGGCTTCAGTTTTATGCTCAAAAATTTTATTATGGATAAAGGAGGAAGAAACAAGCATATAAAGACAAGAATTTAAAATTAATATTCTTGAAAACTTGATATAATTTTAGAATTACTAGTAGTCAAGATGCAGGTGTTACAGAAAAAATAAAAAGTAAAACAAAACAAAGGAAAGAGCATCACTCTTTTGGGCAAAATATCATTAATAATCCCACAGTTAAAATTGTTACATATATTTTACAAAATGCTTGTCTTTATCTGATATTATGGTCAACCTTCCCCAGCCCTTCTGTGGTCAAGGAAAACAAGGCACATCACCAGGCACATCAAGACAAGTTCAAGCAGAGCAAGCCTGGCAAATCTTTTTCCTGAGGCCTGGCAATCTCAATACACCACCTGTGGCCTGTAACAAACAGTGCCAATATTCATAAATGAATGAAATAGAATACACACAAAATAAATACAACATGCTTGGGAACAGAATGGCAGTTTTCAAACATGCATGTTAGATTAACTGTTCAGCTTTTTCAGCATATTTTCCCTGCTGTGGTTCTTCTTATCAAGTACAGAATTAAAACCCTCTCCTGCTCCCTTCTTTTTAAGGAATAAACAGTTTGGGAAAAAAAATAAAAATAAAAACCAGAAACACTCAGCACAAAAGTGCCTTAAAAATACCATGTATCACTGAGGATTATATAACTTTTTGCCTTTGGATTCAGTAACAGCTCTTGCCAAATCTCCAATAATATTGACATGGCTTGGTATTGTTTTTTTCTATTAAAGAATTCAAGTGTTTTTCAGCTTCTAATTTTTGTAATTAATACATCAATATGAAATTCAACAGTAAATCAAACATTCTTGCCAATCAACTAAAAACAGTCTACTATGTGTTTTATATGTCTTTGAGAACAAAACCCACATTTTCAAGTGCCTAAAAAACTGTAATTATATTTCTAATGTTCATTATAAAAATCAAACCAGAGTCACTGAAACTACTGCATTTTTGTTAACTCTAATCACCTTTGGAAAAACATTACTGCTTCCCAAAACATTCATTAAGAAATAATTTTAAAAAGAAAGTATAGGGAAACCACACAATCAAGAAAAAAAACCCAAAACTCATCAAGCAATATTTTCTTAATTTCTCAGAAAACACAAGATCAGAATTCTCTGACAATAACCAAAGGGATTAATTAAATTAAAGATCACTTTTACTTTTGAGTCTGCCCAAAAGACTGATTGACTAATTTGTCATCTTATTCTGCCCCAAGATTATTTTTCTTATTTATTTCCAAATGAAAATATATCTCTAATTTTTTAAGAAAAAATACTAGTAATGAAGAAAACAACTGTTCCATTCTCTGTGTCTTCTTCAGAAACACTGACAAGAATCAGTGCTGAACGAACATTTTAGGTAGGCTTTGTAAGCTACGGCATGCATTTCCATTAGAGCAGCTATTGAATTTTAATCTACTGATTAAAAAACGCAGGAGATTGCAGAAGAAAATTTTCAGTAATGTTTCCACCTTATGCTTCAATAATTTTTTTTATAGGAATCATCCTCAAATATAAAGCAGACCTTAATAAAGAAACTTATAAAAAAAGCTTCAGTTAACATACTAATGAAATAAAAGCACTTGCAAGAGTTTTGCCTGAGCATTGATGTCTGTTGAAGTTTTCTTGACAAAGATAAATTAAATGGCTGGATATTTCTTTCTATTGTTTTACTTATTTAACTTCAATATGAGTGCTCTGAAAAGTCTGATATTTTATGTTCTTTAGCAGTAGAAGGGACCCAAGTGAGAAAAACAACAACCCTTCTACATCAAAAGAGTTGTACTCACTGAAAAATATAAATTATGACCCTATTTAACACTGAAATGTCATTCTAAGAACATTCTTCTTTTTCCCTCAGAAACCTTCACTGTTTAAATTTGTAATAGAGAATTATAGTACAATTTTTTTTCTTTTTATTTACTTATTATCACTATTGATTGATATGATGCTATTATCTCGAAAATATGAAAAAAATCAGTAGAATTCAACTTACCTTACAGTTTTGCAAGTAATTTTTATAATTTTCAATTAAAGTTAAGGAAATAATGTTCCTGAATCTTTGTTTCAAGATGGCATATTTCCTGTGAGTTGCAGAGTGTGATCAAACAGAAATTTTAAATAAATTCAGTAGTGGTAAAAGAGTCGGTACAAAAATGCAGTTAAGAAAACCAACCTTTGACTGAACACCATTGTGTCAACTGAATGCCATGTGCAGTCATTTCTTGAGCTCTCCCAGGATTGGGAACTCCACCACTTGCCTGAGCAGCCCATTCCAATGTCATTCCAATTTCAGTAAAGAAATTTTTCCTAATGTCAAACTTGAATCTCTCCTGGTGCAACTTGAGGCCATTTCCTTCTGTTCTGTTGCTGTACAGCCTTGCACCAAAACTAGCATTGCCACCTTTAAATCTGGTCAAGGATTTGAAGTGAAACAAACACAAAGCATGTAAGGTGTGTCTTTATATAAAATTTTGAAGACTCAATATTTTTACTTTTACATAAATATCAATATAACTTTTTATCTATATATAAGCTCTTCACACCTGCCTCTCTTTTCCATGTCTTTGGTTAACTGCAACTTGTCAGCTTTAGTAAGAGTTTTTACTTTGTTCTAATGATATGTGGTTTAAAATACATGAGTAGTAACTTGTTTTACACTAATGACTGTAAATGTTAATCTCGTGCTACATGTGAAGAGAGTAGGTGGACTTTGCTGGGTATAGTTATTTTTGTTAAAAACATAACATTGAAATATGATTTCAGCATTCAATGCTTGAAGTATAAACCTACAATCACAAGAATTTAATAAAGTGCAGGTCAGTTTCTTACAGTAAGCTTAAGTCAGACATTGTTCCTATTCTTAATGATATCTCACAAACATGGCATTTATATCATACTCTTTTTTTTTTCCTGGCCTAAGCTTTGAATTTATTTCTCAGAATAGAAATCAATTAATGATCATTTACATATTTCATAAACCATAGATTTGTGTTCTCTCTCATGCAGAAATCAACACTATATAAAATCGGTCAATATATTCTCTTTTAATTACTGGGATTTTATACCAGCTATTAAATTCATATATTTTGATTTTATATTTTAAATAAAAACAAACTTTCATTTTCAGGAAATCAGTAATAGTTTAATAAATTAATACTAGTTATTATTGGAAGAAAAGGAAATGTAAACCAATCCAAAATGGCTTTATTTTGATTTTCATAACAATCTATCTTTAGTCACAAGGCTACAGCTTTAAAACAGTTCCAAGATTTATGAAGTAATCAATCTTCATTTGAATAAATTCAGTTGAAGCTTGCATCCAGTCAAAGTGGGGGAGAAGTAAAATAAGGGAATCAATACTATGGAGGAAGAAAATCTTACCCAATCAAGTGATAATTCTATCCATTATATATTGTTGAGAAACTCAATCTATATTATCTTTTGTGAAGTGTTTTCTACTGTGCCTTTTAGGCAAATGAACCTTTGGAGGTGAGGCTGAAGCTGTGGAGCTGGACAACCACTCTGTCATGAAGGCTGTATGGAACTTGTTTCTGTACTTCTTTTTACAACACTAATGGGCTTCTCACTCCTTGGCTGTGATGTATGAACACCTCCTCCTGAATATTTAAAAACTGTCCTAAGTATCGGAGGGGAAATGCTTTTGATCATTTTTCACAGATTTTATGAACTAAGTGTCATGTGTCAACTACCTGGGAGAGTCCTTGGTTTGGCAAGTCAAATTTTTTTCAGAGACACTGGACATTCAAACAGTGAAACATATTTACCTCACTTTGCCCCTGATTTCACCTGTCTTTTTCTGAAAATCTATATTCTTGTCATAATTTCCATGTTTGGTTATTTTAATTGTATGCTTTTAAGAATCTAAAAATTTAATTTGATGGCAGATGTTGTACATGATAGGATCTGCTTCAAACATATAAATCACTACTGCTTATTGCATGCTCATTCATTTGCTTTCAGAGAAGCTCTGTGTTAAAATATTTCTAAAATAGTGCTGGTTCTCATGTCCCAAGATGCCTTCATGCCTTGACCTAAACTGTTTTAAGATATAATCTTGTTATTTTTTTCTGTCCCATCACAGAAGTTAAAATTGTTGACTATAAATATAGAATTATTTTAAGAAGGTAAAGGAGAAAAGCCTGAGATGTGAGGGGTTTTTCCTTCTTGTCACTACTTTCATATGCTCCTGAACACACTCTAAACAGGATAAAAGGAGTTTTATGGAACATAGTAACATTTGGGGATGTTTCTCTTGTATCTTGACTAAGCCTGCTATGTGGTAAATGTGAGTGTGGTGCTTTCTTTTAAAAGATCTTAAATATTATTTTTTCTATTTTTATTTTTTTACCTTCTTCTATCAATAATGAATACTGGTTCACAATCTGTAACTAAGAAAATGATTTATTACAGACAAGGTTTTGTGTATGACATTATCTTTTGTTAAGCATGAGTGCCACCAGGGTCTTTTTGAAAAATCTCTTTGTGAGATTTATTCATTGCTGAGTAAAAGTAAAATGGCATGCAATTTCATCTGGCTTGTGGAAATACAAAACGTCTCAAAGTTAAAAACTTTGCAATGTATAAGTTTGTTCACCATTACAGGACTAGGGCAGTTCTTTCTTTTTCATAGCTGTTATTCCCAGTGTCACATTTGGAATAAAACAAAGGTTTGGGAATTACAACAACTAAAAGTCTTAGCATTTTACATGTTTACACACTTTTTTCAGTTATTCCAACATACTAATTGGAAATTATTCTAATATTGTAATAAAGTTAGAAGGAGCTACTCTTAAATTATCCATTACATTGGTCTAATATATTTGCATTTTTGAAACAGTGATAGTATTTTGCATCTTGTTTACATATGTACATGAAAATGCCAATCACTATACATGTTTGTTACACAAAGTGAATCTTCTCATAAATATCCATATTTATCTTTTCAAATTTACTATGAGAAAAGTCTAAGTCAGACATGCTTTCTTAGTAGATTTCACATCTTAAACTTCCTTTAGGGCAATACATACTTGTTTTGTGCTTCTTCTATGGAGAGATATATTGCATCAAAGGTTTTCTATGATTTTGGCACATAGACCTGGTTGGAGTGCCCAGTCCATAAAGTAGAACAGAACCATGAAATTTCTAAGCATCAGTAACATGTATGTAGCCATATTTAGTTTACATATTGGTTAGTTTTGCATTTGTTCCAGCAGGCTGTAAAGCAGGGTTGAGTTTAACAAAATTTTTGCTTTAATACTGTGTTAAGCAGCACTAAAAGCCCTAATTTTTGGGGAAGTTGTCAATGGCATTTTCATTTCACTTGCAGGGATTGATTAAGGTCAAATTCTTATAAAATTATATAACTGTATAGTTGTATTGGAACTGGGTGAGATTCATGGCGAGCTGATATGAAATACTGGAACAATGTACTAAATGAATATATAGTTACAAAATGCCAATAAATTCCATCAGCTCTATATGCTTTGCTGATGTTTCCTCTTAATTTCTGCTTGGCAAATGAGTGTTTAAATTCAGCATTATTTATCAATTTCCCTTTCTTCAATCATCTCTTTTCTCTAATACTACATGAAATCACAGGAAACCAGGAAACTCAGTATTTTGTGTTGAAGCATTAACTGCACATTGTTGTTGACTCCTCAGTGCTGTGTCTAAGAAGTAATTGAAATGACATATTCACTGATATCTGATGAAATATATCATCTATGGAACATAAACAATTATACATACCTATTTTTGAATAGATTTCAAAATATGTTAGTCTTTTGTAGTTTTTATAGTTTAATAGCCTTAGTTTGCTGATTCAGTGATATTGAGGTGCCCAAAGTAAAATCTTAATAAGCTACTGTCATATTTGGAATTCAGTTCAGGTCTGTAAGTCAGATCAAAGGCCACAAGTAAGTTCAGTTCCCCTTTATTTTTTCATTTCTGGCTCCTTTTTAAAATTTTGCATATTTTTGCCTCAACTACTTTTAGTCTTTTGAATTATAAAACACATATGAGAAACTGTTTACTGCAATACATGTAGATGGAGATTTTTTTTTTACTCTTTGATAATTTAGTTAAGCATAGCCACACTGCAATTATCTTATTCTTTACTCCTTCTGTTCTGAAAGAGTTAATGATGGCACACTTCGAGAAGTCTACAACTAAAGAATGTGAAAACAGCAGGTTAACAAGTTGCATTACATAGGGAATACGGTAGAAATATCATACTATTTTTAAATACTCAAAACTTCAAAGGATGAGGTTTTCATATCTATTAACAATTGGTGACTTGTGCCCATAAAAAAAAAAATCTTTGTCCTCAGACACAGATATTCTATACAAGTTCAAATTCAGATGCAATGTTTTTTTCCTCCAAATATACAACAGACACTTTGAGATTTCTCACTAGGGAATTCGTAGAAATTTTAGTATCAATAAAAGTAAAATAACTGAGTATCAAGAAGTAATTTGGAAATGTCTGTGATTACAGCAAGTTACATGATAAAATTCTGCATATATTGATGATGTGCACTTTATATTATAACATAGTTTTAAACCAATCAGAAAAGTAAGCACTATACAACAGTTTTAACATCTTAGGGGTGGACCAACATGGTTTGAGAATTGTCATGGTACTTCTAAATATTTAACCCTTTGTTGTTTATATATCTGAGAGTTTAAAATTTAAGATTGTGTTTCTTTTTATATTAACATGGAAGGGAATCATAGCTATCTGCCAGAAATCCCATTATTTCTTCTTAAATTCAGTCTTGGATTAAGATGCCGCATCCATTCTTCAGAACCAGTTACTGAAACAGAGTTCTTGCACTTAAAGGAAGAGAGGCCATGTCTACCAGTTTTGGACAGCTACAGAAGCTTTGAGATTTAATAACATATAAAATAAGACCATGTTTTCCCCTTAGTTATCTGAAATCAGTTAAATAGTATGTGATTAGAGCTAATTTTTGGCTTTTAATAGATTAAAAGATTATTTAAGAAGCTTAAAGAAAGAAGCTGGTCTGTTTTATCCGTCACTATCCCAGGAAAATGCACTTGGCAATAAATAGGGAGCTGAGGAGGTCGCATTCTGTACGAAAAGCAATGATCAACTAGGACCCTTTATAAAAGATTTGGAAAGAATTTTGACATACAAAATTATTAGAATATGTAAAGAAAACTATATTTCAAAGCTTCCAGATAGAGAAATCAACATTCTTTCTTTTTTACTATTTGATGTCAGTTCTTATTAGTTCTAAACATAATGAACAGTGATTTAGTATTTGGTGTGTTTATCCAGATTATGCTGTTATCTCTGTTTGGTGCTTTGCATAAGTGTTTTTACTTTAATCCCTGGTGTAAAGACTGTGTGGTGTTTCAGATGCCAGTAGGGGCTAAATGCCATTCTTGGAAAGATTTGCTTTTGAACTGGCAAGGAGACCATAATTGGCACTGAGAGTAAGTAGTTTTTATGTCAAGGTTGTCAAACCTATTTTGCTGCCAGCTCTTGGCCTGAATTCTACTTAATGCCAGATGGTATTGTTTTTTAAATGTTCTTGAATAGAGCAGATCATTAATTCCCCCTGGATTTTCTCAGACACCTTATATGATGAATTTTCCTGCCCACATGCCTCTGCAGTCTGTGGTAGTCTATGTTATTTCTTCCCTTTTATTGTGCAGAAATCATGATTCATTCACATACTCCATATAAGCTGTGAAACATAAATACATGTTCTTTTTTTTTTTTTGAGGTGAACATTGCGTTTTTCAACGTACAATTATTTGCAGGCATAGTTGGCATTATTTAGACACCCAAAAGTGCACCTAATTGCCTTGATTGTTCCTATAAATCAGCTAGAGAAGATGCTTACTGATATAAAGTACTCTTTTGGTTTTGTGAACAGGCAGTTACCTTGCAGTGTGAGAGAGCTGGCACACACGGGGTTGTTGTTTCCAAGTCCCTTCAACCCAGGCCACTCGAGACTGATTCTCCAACATATTGAACATTTGCACACTGTGTGCTTGATACCAGATTGTACTAGCCAATTCCCAGGTTTAGGGCCCATGGAAAGAGGTCTTTGTTAGAAATGGTAGAAATCAGTTGCAATGTTTCCTTTGCCAAGAAAGCATGCAGTTGATATTAATAAGAGGGCCCCATGAGGTTGCCAAGGTAGGCATTGAATTACTTGTCACTGCTGGCGGAGTTTTAATGATTAAAAGCTGCTTTCTCTTTTCCACTAAGAATTTGTGAAGTAATGATGGAAATTACTCTGTCCTTTTCTTGTGGGGGAATTAACCAAAGAAGTTGTTTCATTTCAGTTTCAGTTAAGAGTGTTATATTTTATAAATTTTAAGGAAACCAGAGGTTCCAGGTACAAAATTAAGACGGTGGATATCACTGAGTTTGTGTAGACATCACTTTCTGGCTTCTGAATTATGGTTTCTGTTAAATACTTCATGATTTCTGTTTGAAATCTCAAAATACTTGTCAACATCTTAAGAGCACAGCAACCTAAGAACAGCTGTTTATTAGGAGTTTTTGTCAAGTGAGATTTAGTGGAAAGAATCTGAGCATCTTGAGAAAGATAAAAAGTCTTGTATAATTTTGGGGTTTCTTTTTTTAGGATTAAAATAAACATTTAAGCAGCACCTCAGAGTTTGGCTAGAGTTTGCCTCAAGAAGGCAGAATCTGTGAACAGCTCAAAATACCTCTAATAGCATGCTTTGCCCTAACAAAACTGTCACATACTCAGCTAACAGACTTTTTATTTATTTTTTTTTTAATTTAGAGAGAGAGAGAATGTTAGAGAGAAGCTTCTCCTTCACTGAATTTTCTTCTTCAGATTTTTGTATCATGTCAGCCTTCAGAAAGGTTTTTCTCAGCTGTTCTTCAGAAAGAAAACTGTGGTTTTTTCCTATAAATTTAATCTTTCTGAGCTGTACATTTTAAAATACATTTAAAATTTTAAGTATGGTGGCATGTCTGTGGCAAGGTCAATGAATATTAGAAAGTAAAATGTTAAAACTCTGTCACCTTGAAATGTGTGATGCAGAAGGGATAAAAACCCATTCTGCACTGAAGCATGGGTGGCATCAGTTTTGGAGTGTTGCCATACTGAGTTCTACTATGTTGGTTCCAATTTAGGAGACAGATAAGTCCCTTTCATTTTTAAAACCTCTCAGCACCTGTATTGATTACCTCACAAAAAACTGACAGAATGCACAATTTCATTTGTACTTCTACAGGTTGGTTTTAGTTTGGTCATATCATTAAAGTCACAGAAAAACCTCCAAGGTTCTTTTCAATATAGTTTCATAACAGAGGACACTGATACTTTAGTTTCAAATCTCATCATATTTTGACAGGCAACTGTAAGGAAATCATACCTGTGGGTATTTTGCTGCTATCTAGCTAAGTTTATTATTTCAATATTCCATCTCATCCCATCCCATTTGTGCTTCGTATACCAGAGAGAATCTTATTGTTTACAGTGAATATAAAATTAGTATCTATTATTCCTGGAGGAATTTTTTGTTTGTTTATTAAATTCTTTATGGATGACATTAGGACTTAAACAAATGAGTATTCTTTTTCTACTACTAAGCTAGGACTGTATTTGCAAGCAAATATATTTTGATTTCTGACTTGCAGAATCATCTTGTGTTTGAATTCTATTAATTAAAAGCAAATAAACAAAAATCTGAAGCCCCTGAAGGACTTAGAAAAGTTTTCTTTGATGGAAAAAAAACCCTTTTACTAAAGCAGAAGCAGACTAGTCATACATTTAAATTGTAAATGAAAAAAAATCATATTATAGTGTTTCTTGTGGACATCCATTTCAATCTCTCTAATAACATAAGCAGCTGAAATAGCCAACTGTCATCCCAGCATTTCCAGCTACTCAGTCATGAGCCGTTTTGCATACGGATACACGGAATCTCTCACTCAAATTCGTCCTAGGATTTCCAAAGTTGCTAGCCTTATTTGTTCTTTCATGAGACTGTAGTTTAGAAAATGCTGCTGTTGACTTCTCTTTATCAGACAAAAGCATACAAAAAAAAGTAGATAGGTTTTCCATCTACTAGATAAACTTATTTTTATCTCAGTCAAGTAAAAAGTACTTTGAAATAAGAAAAAATGGATTTGGAAAATACAGTTACAAATTTAGAATGTTTCTAAGATTTTTTTTATTCATGGTAACAGTTTTTCTACAGTACGCTATCAGTCTAAAAGATTTCCATTGTTCATAAAAGCTTCACAGCTGGGGCCTTGTTTGGTGTCCTAGTGATGCAGCTGTGGGGAGGATGGTGGAAATGGCAGGGTTGCTGCTGAAAAACAACACTCTTTAACTGTCTGGGTGGTAAAAAGGCACAAAATGCGTGGTTTACTATTGACTTCTGGAGAGTAACTCCTTATTATATGCTCTTAGGCAGCTGGAGCTGATGTTTTGCCTTTCCCTGTCACTGTGTGCACCATTTCTAGCTTGTCTTTAGCATTAACCCTAAGATTCATCTTGTAAGATTGCTGGTCCAGAACAATTGCCTCTACAATTAGGCCTCTAAGCTCTGCATTGAAATGTAAAGGTAGCACCACACCTACTTTCTTTTGAAGCTTTCCTTGAAATAACTGCATTAATTTATCTAGCAAAATCCTCTGCTGAGCCAATGGGTAAGTTACTGTGGTTACTGGAATGTGAAGAATGAGGGAAAAAATTGAACATGTAAGAGTAATTAAAGTAAGCACTGAGATAGATGCCATTAAAATTTGACATCACCAGTACTTTTAAATAGTTGCAGTTTGCTTGTCTTGGAATACTTCACTCTGTAATTATATATTATTTCATACAAACCTGGAAAGTCATCCCCTTTTTCACATACTTGAAATATATTTGGGTTTTATTAATTCTGCTGTGGGAAAACATTCTTCTTCTAGGAATCCAGTCTTTATTTTCGTAGAACTGACAGACTAACTTAGAAGTAGTATATTTACTCTGGTATAATAAAATACCAAACTTCTTAAAAAAGATATAATTATTATTTTTAATTTTAATGCTTTATATGAAACATGCTAAACAGATTTAATAAACCAATCATTCAGAATAATACTTTCATATTCTTAATGTTGTTGATAAATGATACAGAACATCAAAGAGATTTGGTAATGCATCAATTTAATGTATTCTTGTAATGGAAGCTCTTATTCACTAGCATTATTTTTGTAGCTTGTCTTGTTCTTCCAATAGCTGTCATTTAAACATGAAAGGTTCTTGTACTGCATTGCCTTAGGATATGGTTTTCTAAATAAATGATATCTAGTCTAGAGTAGTGAAGTATCTGGCAAATGGGGGTAAAATGCTTGTGGAATACTGCCAGATGAAAATGGCACCAGATAAAATCTGCATTAGTACAGGATACATTTAAAATACAGTACAACTGTTCATGATTTAAAAATTTAATTTTAAATTCAGAATTTTGGATATTAAACTCTTTTTCTATTTTTCTAGTTAAATGTATGTGGTAGTCTTCTTTATCCCTTTTATAGAAGAGCTGAAGTTATTCCAAACTCACTATAAAAGGTTAAGCTTTGTGCGCTGGTTTTGGCTGGGCCAGTAAATTTTATTCACAGTGGCTGTGTTTTGGATTTGAGCTGAACAGAGAGCCAGTAATATAGAGATGATTTTGTTATTGCTGAGCAGGGTTTATACAGAGCCAAAGCCTTTTGTGCTTTTAATACTGCCACACTGACAAGGGAGCTGGGGGTGCCTGGGAGGTTGGCAGGAGACACAGCCAGGACAGGTGACCCAAACTGAACCAAGGGATATTCCACACCGTGTGACATCATACTCAGTGTATAAAGTGGGGGGAAGAAGGAGGAGAAGGGGGACAGTTGGAGTGATAGCATTGGTCTTCCCAAGGAACTGTTACATGTGAAGGGACCCTGCTCTCCTGGGGATGGCTGAACACCTGTCAGTCCATGGAACTAGTGAATAAATTCCTTGTTTTGCTTTGCTTGTCTGTGTGGCGTTTGCTCTTCCTATTAAACTGTCTATCTTAGCCCAGGAGTTGTCCAGCTTCCTCATACTCAGGAAAGTGAGATACACAAATTTATACAATCTGCAAAGTGGATGGCAAGAGTTACAACTCTAGTAAAATGAAGAAATTATGATTTTGCTTAATCTTTTTCGTTGTATGGGCAATCATGAAAAGACATAAAAGTGAGGTACACTCAGAGTGAAGGTCCATCTGGATACAATTTTTTCATGCCTTCTCAGATAACCTCCTGAAGCATATTCCTTGGAAAGAATAAAAAGAAAAGACATGTTTCTGAATTAAAAAGGAAATATGATGAAAACTGGGCTTATTTAAATGCTTAAATAAACCCCAGATTATTTATTTAAGGACAACTTTCTAATAAAAACAAAGGTTAATAATGGCATTTGCACACCAGTTTAAACCATAACAAAAGAAATCACTGGGAACAGCTGCCTTGTAGCCTGAAGACCTTCAATCAGGACTCCTCTGTGAGATATCAGAGACCCAAATTTACATTGATTTCCTAAGCAATTAAAAAATGAGAATGGGAACTTGGACTGCTAGGTAAAATTCATTCTTTTTGGAATAAATAAAATATTCCAGAAATAATTGTAGGGCTTGAGGATCTCTATATAGAGTTATATGTGTCCCATGACTGTGTTCTATGTAAATGTAGACATGAACAGAGTTTTAAAGGACAGTAACAGCAAGCACTGAGAAAATAAACTTGACCTTTTAAATTTAATAGCATAGACAGAAAGAATGAAGTAGGATTATATAGTAAGGTCTCCTCACAATTCTTGAGAGAGAATATTTGATACATATGCTGGCAGGTAAACCATAAGTTAACAACAAATACATGTGTTTTCTGTTGATTACTGTATTTTGTCCTATGCACATTTACCAGTGATCTATATACAGTTTCTGTACTTACTGCATATTTAAAAATGAAACTTCTTATATGACAAGATTTACACTTTTTAAAATTTTATTATTTTGATGAACAGCCTGAAGGACCATAGACCATTCATTTTCAATTCAGAAATTAGAATTTGTCAGTTTTCCTTTCTTATTTAATTTAAATCAACATAATTTAGGAAGTGAGAGAAAATTTATACCAAAGAAATCACTACTTCATCTCTCAAGGCTTTTAGTGACTTTTTAGTTTGTGTACCTCTTGATTTTGAATTGTCACTATTTTCCTCTTGAAAGGTTTAAGCTGTTCACCATAATATTTGACTATCTCTAAACTGTTTATACAGAAACTTTTTCTGAGAGGATTATTGACTCTTATTGTTAAATATTTAAACCTATTCCGTGATGTTTCTTTACAAATCACTATGGCACCTTATTTCTTCTGCTGAATTTATTCTTCAGTCTTATTTTGTTTGTGTTCACATTTTAGCTGTCTTTTCAGTACAGATTTGTATTTCTCTGTCTTCTGACAGATCACATGAATTAGTTAGGACTACCTCTTTAGATGCTAATTAACCATTTGTCTTGATGATGACATGATAGACAGTTCCTTATTTGCCTGTATCATCAATCACTCATACTCTATTCTTCTATTTTCTTCAAGTTTGTTGTTTTATAAAGTTTGCACTCTATACAAAATACAGAGTGATTTGTATAAAACCAACATGCCACTACAAAAACATAACATTACCCTGATCATAATACAGCAGTAAATCCTGAAAGGCTGTTACTCACCCAGCTGGGTATGTTTGTATGGGAAAAACAAGAAATTGATTTTAGAAGGATACAATGTGTATAGAGATAATCTAGAGTATTACTATAAAATTTTGAATTATAATTGGTGTAATCACAGTACAAGCCACTCATCATTGGTGATATAAAACAAAAAAGTAATGGCAATTATTATGCCATATACAAACATAAGGAAAAATGAATATTTCATACAAACCTACAGAAAAGCATATTTGTAAATGTGCATAGACTGAGATGAAAAGCTGGCAGCTTTACAAATACCAGTGATTAATATAAATTCACTGGTGTATTTACTAGAATTTCTTTGGTTTTTAAGGAAAATGAGGAAGAAGGAAATAATTTTGTAAATAGTTACACCTGAGGATGGGCAAAGAAGAAATGGGTTCAAATTCTTGGGACATTTATCAAGGACCTTGTAAGATTTATGTTCATGACATACAGGAGTACCTCTTTGTGAGATAGCAACATAAAGGAGAGTTGCATTTTTAATACAATTAATACTAACTGCCAGAAGCATATAAGCAAAAAAAATTAAATCATATAAAAGTCATATCATATTCTACCTGTGTTTTTGCAAATATATTTAATTAATTTACTTAAACTAATGTTTCCTTGCATGTAATTATTTTCACTTTGAGTTAAGAAACTGAGATGTTATTAACCTTTTAGACTCAAGTCCATTTTTCCATTTTCCATTTGTTTTTGCCTTTCTAGTTATTGTGAATGCCTAATTAATGAAATAAAGTATTTAAAATAGAATACCATCTAAAAATTTGGGTGCTTTTTAAATGCACTTCTATTGTTACTCTTTTTGCTTTTCTCTTGTTCTCATTACATAGAAAATGTGAATGAACAAAATCTAATTATCATTATATTTTTATGATTCTTTCCCAAATGCATAAGTAACAAATATTAAATGTCATGCTGTTTACTCACTACTACAACATAATAAGCCCACTTACAATCCTCTCAAACCTCAGTGATTTTAGCATTTGTGACAGTAATGTTGTTAGTCATTGACCAATAATTTAATCTTAGTGTTTTAGTGTGAGATGGTAGACCATAGAAAACCAAAGAGTAATTTCTGCATCTAATCTATTTTTAGAACTATCCAGAACTTGAAGTCATATTTCCAGTTCAATTTCCATAAGCAATTTCCAGTGCTTATTCCCAGATTCTGTTTTAATGAGAGATTTCAAATGTTATGTAACATAGGAGATCTGCCAAGAGGGGACAATATTGTTCCTATCAGAGTATATGCATTTAAACATTAATAGTTCTACCAAAATTCATGTAACAAGAATTCAAATAGTCAGTACAGTAGACTTTGCATATCACTAAGAAATTCAGTCATCCTTTAGAAATAGCTGATTTTTAAAAAGCTAATCTTCTTTTTCTTTTGAAAAAGTTCAATTATTTTTCCAGCTCCAGAAGACATTTCTTTTTTTTCTCACCTCCTAAATCATCTTGGTCTATCTAGTAATAATTACTAGTAATTGAACACTAAGAAAAGCTGGTTTTATTTAATGAAGACTAAATTTATTCATATTTAGAAAGAGCAGTACTAATGCTAGTTAGGTAATATATTATATAGACTTAAAAGTCATTTTAGGACAATTTATCTCATGAAAAATTAAAGAGGAAAAAATTTTTCAGTCTTTTGTAAGATTTTTAGGTAAATTTGTCATGCCTGAGAACATACTTCTGTATGTTTTGAGAAAGATAATTGTGATCTAAAAAAGCCCTCAGACAAGCAAACAAACAAAGCCAACTCCAACTATTTCAATAAGAGATATCAACTTGCTTTATTTTGGCAAGGAATAAAAATGCATGTTTTCTAGATGATAAACCAATCATCTTATTTATTCAGCTATAGAATATGTGACCAACTGACTTTGCTTAAGCTTTGAATAGAGCTGCCCAAAACAGCTTGATGCATGGAAAGGTCGGGTATTTAAAGACATGTCTGAGACAAAGGTGTAAATCAAAATTGAAGAATTAGCATCTCAATTGCCACTTCTCTAATATGAGAAGACTCTGCATTCTAGACTACTTGTAGAGAAAGAATGGATAGAAGCAGATTTGCTGCAGAGAATTCATCATAACTGGATGTCCTCCAATGGGCAAATACTTGTGCTGGCATTCTACCATGTGATTCCAGCTTCATGTTCAAGCAGCAATGTGTGACCTATGTTCTTAGGCTGCCCTTTTCAGTAGTATGAAGTAACCATGCCTTAAATATATCAATGCCTTAAACAGTTGTTATAATTTTTGGTTTTAATGTATTTCCATTGGAATGCAATCCCACAGAGGTTTAATGCACTGATACAGCTTACTTTCTTACTTTGTTCTTCCTCTTTTTAGACATTTTAAGAAGTCCTGGGCAATTCAAAAGTTCTAACAGTCCTGAGTGAGTTGCATGCTATGTTGTATTAAATGTTTTTATCAGTTAATTTCAGCTATAGTTACAATGCTTAAAATATCTAATTAAACAGTTACTATTACCACAGACATTTCTGTGCTTTTCACATTGCAAATATTTTTTATCTTCATGCTGTAATGATTTCCTAGTCTCTATAAATAAGGTGAACACAGGATAGAATATTTTGTATTTATTTTCATGAAGATGAATATGCTGCTTTATAACCAGTTTTCAGTGCAATGCAGCTGACACTGAAAAACATATAATAAGCAATAATAATAATAATAAATAATAATAATAAACCACTTTATAACAGTATATAACATATAAAATGTGTATTCTGTAATTATTAAACTAGTGATTTCATTCTATTTCACAAAAAGTACATCTCAGCATATGTGTTGCGTTAGTTACTAATTAGAGTGTAAGCAGCAGATACTTTCATACCTGTCAGGAGCTAAGACTAGGATAGATTATGATGATCATTATTAACTGCAGTATTTGCAAAGATATTTAAATCTTGCATAGTAATTTTTTTTTAATTATCTTAAATTTCATATCAGGCTATAAATTTGCTTCACATCCTTTTTTTTTTGGAAACACATGTTGCAATATAATAGAAAAATATCATGCAAAAATGAAATGGACAAGCACAGTATCCTGTATTGAGTCAAGGTCAGTTTTCAGCAGAATCCACAAGTGCTTTCTACTTCAAAACCAAATTTAATTTTCTAACTGCAGGTGTTTTATTTCTAGTGCTGTTCATAAACTGATTGCAGGATTTTACTTTATTCTTTTATAGTGGAAAAAGAAAATATGTTGTTCACTTTAGAGACAGAAGAACTGTGAACTTTTGTTAATGTCTCTTTCCAAAAACTTCTTCTTTAGGTGAGGACAGATCACAGGAATTTGTAACTTAAAAATTCAGAAGATACAGTCAGAATAGAGAGGGAGCAGCAATAGCTGGAGGGTAGCCAATAGGGAAAAGGAAAGTAGGTATGTAATTTCTTAAAATGTCATATGCAGACAGACATGGCTGGACAGCAAGAGATAATACAAGCACAAAGGTATCCATTACTAAAAAAATATTCTTTTTTTTTTGTATTTTTGTTTGTATTCCTTGTTTTTTCCTCATACATCTTTCTTTGCCACCTCTCACTCAGATTCCATTTCTATTGCTGTATTCTCTGCTGCTATGCCACACTCATATTTTTCATTACTTTATCTTTCTGTTTCTTACTTCTCATATATTTTCCTGAACTCATTAACTTCTTCATAATTTTAGCTGAGATTTCAACAGATATTCTTTTCATTCTCAAAATTATCCAAGAATCTAATACCACTCTACTCCACATCTTGTTATCAAACCTTGTTAGGTAGTGTAATGAAAAAAGTCTGTATTCAATTTGCTTCCTGAAATTCTAGATGTTGGATGTTGGAGACATTGAAATTGAATAGCTCTGAACTCCAGCTTTTAAACTGAACCTTTTCTTTTGATGTGTTATCTTAGCTATGTAATATTTTGTTGTTGCTGTGAAAAATGTAATATTTATCATATGCAATAATCTGAACAGCAGAAATTAAACATGTACCTCATACAAAAGAGGGGATCCCAGAAGACACCGAGCTGAGCATCAGCCAACACCACTCCCTCGCAAGAGAAATGCTGGGGATTTCCTGGGCTGCATTAGGAGTGTGTCAGTAGGTCAAGGAAAGTGATTCCTCCCTTTCTGCTTAGCGAGACACATCTGGAGTGCTGGGTCTGGTTCTTGACTTTCCAGTACAAGAGAGATACAGAGATACTGGAGAGATTTCTACAAAGGGCCACAAAGACATCCAAGCACTGCATTTTTGATTGGAACTCATGCTTAGTTCTTCACTAAAAATACAGATTCTCCTGTTATTTCTTCTACATGAGCTATATCTACATGTGATGATTACAGCTAATGATATGAAAAAGTAAGCAATCATTTCAAGATAAGGGAGGAGTCTGAATGCAGGATCAAATCTAATGTCACAAAGAAGACATTATGTTGCTAAGCAGCAGAGTTTTTAGTAGGTTTTAGCGTTGAAAGCACAAAATTTTGCAATTCCTTAGGGCAAGAATATGGGCATGTAGTCTCTTTCAAGGTCTCTGTTTTCATATTCATTTCGTGTATTAATGGAGTCGGATCCTGCTCTCTGAATTTTTTTTTTCCCATGGGTTATGGCTTTCATGCTCCCCAGAAAATGGAGATCACAATAATCAGAATATTTTTATAGGTCAGACACCAGCTTTGTTCAGAAGTGTAAAACCAATCATTTGTTCTGCAGGTGGCAGTAACAGGGACTGAGCTATCTAAAATATTGGGCCATTCAAGGAATCATTTGCCAAGGGGTTTTTTGGACAGACTTGGGAAAAAATGTTCACATGGATAATTCTGATACTGATGAATCTGTTGGAAAAGATCTTGTCAAAAAATTTTCAAAAAAAATTTAAATTCCTTTAGACACTGGGACTATGTCTTCAGTATTCATAGGTTTTGCTGTAGTTTGGTGTAACCCAAGACATGGGCTTGGCTCCAAGAGAGACCAAGAAATAAAATTCAAACAAACAAAAAATTTGAAAAAACTTAGATTAGATTGGAACATAAAATAATAATTAGTACTCCATTGGCAAATAAAAATCTCATATCACATATGTAATCAAATGTAATAGATATATATGATATATAGATAATGTGTGTTAATGATAAGAATTTTCAATTAATTTAAAACCACTGTAGAAGTGTGAAAGACACTAATAAAAATATTATTTGTGTAGCTTATTAAAGATTTTTTTTTTCCAAAACATTTCAGTAAAGGTTTCATCACAGCCTCAGCACTGAATAGGAACATCAGAATTAACAAGTTTATTATTAACTAAGCACTAGTACAAGCTGTGCTATTGCAAATACAACATATACATAGGCTTAATTGACTGCCAGGTGCCCAAAAAGTTCATTTGTCACTTCCCCTCCTCAAGAGGACACAGAGAGAAAATATGACAAAAGGCTCATGGATTAAGATAAAGAGAGGGAGATCACTTATACCATCAGGGGCTAAACAGACTTGACTTAAAGAAATTAGTTTGCTTTAGTGTCAATTAACAGCGGTGTAGGATATGGAGAAATAAAAACAAAACTAAAAAAACCTTTCCTCTTATAACTCCTCTTTTCCATGCTCAGCTTCAGTCCCAACTCTTCTGCATTCCCTCCCCAGGCAGTGTGGGGGATGGGGAATGGGGGTTGCAGTCAGGTCATAAAAATTTGTCCATACCTTCTCCATGTGGAGGAGTCTGTCCACTCCTTCTCCATGCTCTTCCCTTCTCCACTGTGTGGTCCCTTCTTAAACAGATTATTGCAGAGATGCCACCAGTGTCACTAATAGGCTCAGCACTGGCCAGCAGAAGGTCTGTCCTGGAGCTGACTGGAACTGGCTCTGTCTAATCTGGGGGCAGCTCCTGATTTCTTTTACTCAAGCCATCCCTGCAGTCCCCACCATCAAAATGTTGCCATGTAAGCCAAATACATCTTCTTACTCAGGACAGCACCTAGCATAGTGTTTTGATCTATAACAAAAGTACTGCTGGAAGATTTGAACTGGAATATTTATAAATATGGTATTGTTCTCATTATTTTCTGGAAGCAAATAATAAAATAAAGTGAATTGCCTTTATCTCACCCAGAAAGATCTGCAAATTGTTGGTGAGATGTGAATGAATGCATGATTTTTATTGGATAAATAAAATATGTATGTTGCATTCATATGCACAGTTTTTTACCAAATATAGCTGCTGTTTGCTTGTGATTCTAACTTTTCTGAATTTTTTGACTACAAGTGGAAATGATCTCTGTTCAGCATTAAGAGCATTCTCAACCACAGTTTAAATAGTTCTGTGAGGATAAATAGTACCTGGAAGATGTCCAAATTTAAAGCAGTAGCTGGTAATTCTCTTACTTATAATTAAAGGTACGTAAATTATAAAGGGGAAAAATGTTTGCAAACATATCTTGGATTTTTATAATGAATTTTGCTCTCCCTGCACACTCTATTATCATACTTGCCATATGTGAAAAAATACCAGTGGAATAGAAAGCTGTTTCTTTTGCCAAATTCGTGAAACAGCATTCTCAAATTTGGTAGGCTCTGTATGCCAGACAAATAGATCTCTTTTTGTTTGTACTTTGCAGAGAGCACAGTGAAGAGCTATAATGAAGGAGGAAAAAAAAATTGCTCTTTTGCTTGAAGGTTGTGACCACAACTTCTGTAGTTGAAATTTTCCAACTGGATTTTTAAAATAACTTTTCAAATACTGTTTTTTATGAGACATTTGAGATGTAGTACCTTGGTATATATCTACTTGCAGTCAGTAATTAGCATGTTAATAAAAATGAAAATAATAAATGACTTGTGATAAGTCAGGCCGGATTCTATCAATAGCTTGTGAATATTTAAAGAATAATTTCCAGAAATGAGGTATGTTGGTTTGAATTTTTCTTAGTTATGTTAATAAATCTTTTCTTTCTTCCTTGTTTTCTTTCTTTCTAAAAATGTATGCATTTTATTTCAAGGAGCAGCTATGTCACAAGTAATTTACACAACTTGATAAATAAATAATTAATACATTTGTAATAATTTATAATTACTAATAATTATAATAATAGTATTGTATTATTATAATTATAACTAAGAGATAAGTTATTTTATATTTTCTGGGGTTTTTTTAATAGTATTCTTAAAATACACTCATTTTGTGCTTAACTAGATTTCAGGCATTCAAGTACTCTGATACCAGAGAAAGGTTGACACTGGATAAACTTATTTTCTTAACACTAAGTCTCTGACCCTGCATGATCTTTCTAAAATTGCTCGAAAGAGTCATTTTTATTATGTGATTAAAGGCTAGAAAATTGTCTGTAGCTTGCAGGCTTTAGAACTTTAATAAATCAGCCTTTTGCCAGTGGCCAAAAGTGGCCATATAGGAGTATTAAGGGTGAGTCAGTCTTGCTGACTCTGGCTGGCTCTCCAGTTCACAAATCACCTTCCATATGGGAAGCATGAATTCTCAGCTTGTGTGGTCCTGCCAACAATGCACAGGTGAGATGGGGGCTGGTACCTGCTTCTTCCACCCTCTGGATTCCTACTGCAGAAGGATCCCCTGAGATGCCAGGCAAGGTATTCAGCTCTCTAATTCCTCTCTCTTCACAGCAGCTATCCCAAAACACAATGATGGCTTTTTGGGTCCTTGAAATGCCTTGCCCTGAGATATTTCCTGAGGTGTCATCTATGCCAAGGCTGCCAGGATCTGTGGACCAGCCAGGGGTGTTTTTGTCATTCACTCCCAATAAGGCTGACTTCAGCCTGCAGCAGAATCATCTGATGGGATCCCCATGTGACCCCAGAAACAGAGGTAGATTTTGTCCCTAGATGCCTTAATGACATCAGAGTACATTTTGTACTGGTGTCAACTAAAGCTTCACAGTCCTTCATGTCTGATGTGCCAGGCCATCGGAACCACATAAGCTTACAAGAGTCTTACTTATCTTTTAATATTTGCTTATGAACTAAGTAATATTAAGTATAAATACTTGAGATGATTATGAATGTAACGAATGCTTGGTTTTGTTTTGTTTTGTTTTTACAATGAAAAATTGTATATTTCTTGGCTAAAACTCATTCTCCAGGTCAGACCAGGTCAGAATGTATGTATACTTTCATTTCTGTTTCTCAGAAGAATTGTTGATAAAAGATGCAGTTTCACTTAAAACAATTTCTTTTGGCTTTGTTTGTTTTATAAATTGCACTTAGATGAGAGGAATGGTTCAGTGACTCTTAGGTTTTGAGAGAATACAGTTTGAATGTATATGAGAAATAATTTCTGTTATCTTTTTTACTATGTCCATGTCAGTGCTTTGCAGATCAGAACACTGGAGTAGTAACATTTTCTCTTAGGTTCTATAAATTGGTACAAAAGAATTGCAAAGTTGAGAATTATGTTTAGACTTTTTTTGCATTGTGTTTAATAATACATGGTAATAATGTACTTCAATATGCATAGATTGCAGTAAGCATAAACTCTGCAAGACATCTAGTGTCTTGTCTTCCTGCTATTTTTACATTCATAAGCAACATATTTCTTCAAGATATGATATATCAATCATTTCAAAAATAAAAAAGTCTTTAGCACACAGCAGGTAAGAGGTTATTGCAAACAGGCATCTGAGTATACTACCCCATATCCCATTTTCTTGTTACCAAAAATTTTACACACTTAACTGTGAAAATCCGTGAGAACCAAATGTATGAAGTCCTACACTTCCAAAATATAATATCCTAAGAAGGGGAAGACATGATTTGGCATTATCCTCCAATTCAAAATTGAACTAAAATCTACTTTTTTTTTTCTTTTTTTTCCCTCCTTCAGTCATATTAAAGAGGTTATTAGACCTAAATTATATATTTTTAAAAAAAATCCTCATTTGAATTGTTTTTGCTACCAAATAAGCCACAATATCTTGAGAAGTATATCAATCTGAGTAATGATAGTCCAATAATACGTGGTGAACAGAAATATTAATTTGCCTTTTCTGTTGCTGATGTTTCATTGAAGAACTGAGAAAGGATAGAGGCTACAAAATTTAATGCAAAATTTCAATGCAAGTTTATAATCTTATACTATTTTAAATGCATAGAAATTCAGCAGTAACAAAATTTTAAGTGTCATTATAAATATATATATGAAATTTTCTCCTTTAAAGAGATTTTTCAAACAGCCAACTACTGCACTGGTTGCCTCTCCTCGGCTCATTAATACAGAATTTTCTATCATAGCTTTAGATACATTGCCTTCATTATGCTGCAAATGTAATTTTTTATAGCATCATATATGAGTATATATTTGTAGAGTGCTGTGGTGAAAATGGTGGAATCTACAGTTGATACAGATCTCAAAAACAGATTTCTATCCAAGGGTGAACATTCGTTCTTACAGTCCATAGACACTCATAATGAAATTTGAATTTTTTCATATCTCATTTTTTCTAACCTACTCTAAAACCTGGAGGTACTTTTGAAGGGTTAGAATGTAATTTTGAATAAAAATCAAGGTTTCATTGGCTTAAGTTGTGATTTTTTAACATCTGTTTAAAAAATTATATCAGCATTTTCATCTTTTAAAGTTTAATAAGTTTTTCATTCTTCCTGAAGCTCCTTCAGGACTCAGTTTAGTCTTAGATGAAGAGGAAGTAAACTCTTGAATTTTTTTATGGAAAATTTATTTCAACACAACACATTTTGTTTATAATGGAGGAAAAGTGGTCCCTTAAAAAGGGAAGAAAATTAATATATGATTGTAATAATGTATGTAAATCAATTTAAGAAGAATTTTACAAACATGCATAGAAGAAATAATAATAATAATAATAATAATAATAATAATAATAATAATAATAATAATAATAATAATAATAATTATTATTATTATTATTATTATTATTATTATTATTATTATTATTATTATTGAATTTATTAATGAAAATGCTTCTTGAATACAATAAAAATTGTATATTTGTATTTTCACAGCTGTAGCTGCAGCCTCTTCTCGACCACGCCTAAGACTTTTAGTTTTCAGTCTGCAGTAAAAAATATGATTGGTAAGTGATTATTTCGAAATTAATGCGAGAGACAATGTTGAAATGGAGCAAGATCCTCTATTCCTGTTAATATAGTGCTGTGGGGAGCAAAAATAGAGAGTTGTTGGAAAAGAAGAGAGCACACAGGCAACGGCCACATAAGGAGATTTTTGTGACAATGTATCTAGGTCATAGCCCAAGACCTAACTTTTTATTAAAAAATATTTAATACAAATGCAGGAAAATTATTTGAAGAACTGTAATTGGAAAACTTCCTCCAGGTTCAACATCTCAACCGGTTCACTGCATTCTTGATCTGGTTTTATCTTGCTCTCCTTTCCCCTTTTTGGTTAGTAAGTCTTGATTGTCTTCTATGCAATCATATAGCTTTGATAGCAGAGAATAAAAAATGATGGGCTAGATGAGAAAAATGGGATAATTAAGAAAAAAAATAGCTAGACTGATAAAAAAGTCTACTTTAAACACCAGAGGCTGAGAACAACTTTATATTTGTCTTTCTGCCTTACTGTTTGCTAACAATTTTCTAATCACTAGACAATCATCTGCTAGCGACTGAAACATTACCTTTACACAGAAATTTTAAGTGAGAAAAGATAAAAATCCCTGCCTCTATAAGAGGTATTATTACTAGCCTGTGGGTAATTTTGGAACAATTTCCTACTATATCCAGAGATGTTGGGAACTTTTAAAGCTGATTCTCTCTCAAAACCAAAACTGTCTCTAACAATCCTTCTAGATTGCTCAGAACTGCTGGGCATCACTTTAAGTTATGTCCTGTACAGGTTACATAAGACTCCCTTCTGAAGCACTCATTCTGCTGCATTCTTACCCAAAGCTGATAACCTTTCATCTGACTGACTTTCAGTGACACCTAGAATTTGCCTACATGAACACAAGGAGACAGAACTGAAGTAAAACATCAAATTTGGCCTTGAAAGTTGCACATCACAGCTGTTTCATATTTTGTTCATGAGGCTTTGTGTAAGGCTTTTCTGTTGCATTATTTACCTACAGAAGCCCTGTGTTCCCAACCACTGCCTGTTTCTTAAATCATACAGGTAGTTTCCTGTTTCCCACTTGCCCTCTTAAATAACATTGCAGAACTACAGAAGCAGGCAGGGCTATTTAAAACTCCAAATAATCCTTGGTTCCCAATGTTTTTCTTAGATCCTTGAACCATAATAATATTTTGGCCTTTTTTCTTTTTTAATATAAGCAAAAGCAAAATGGGGCAATTAATAAAATCTATACAAAATGTGAACCTAATTTGCAATTTAAAACATCTTGAAGGAATATGTTGCCTATAGAGCTGAATGATTAGGTTATTACTGAAAAAAGATTCTTACAATTAATAAAACACTATTTACTCTACCTAGAAGTATACTGCTGTATAAAGCTGTGCTGCCATGAAGAAATATAATATTTTTTTACATAGCAATGTAACTATAAAACTAAAATTAAAATTTACAAATTTTGAGTTAAGAAAAATAGTAAATATGGGAGAACACAGAGAGCATGCGAAAGCTTTAAGCTCAAACCATGTTGAAAACCATTTGTGTTTATCTACTTGCTTTTCTTGCTGTCTTGGCCTCATTTCAATATCCCACCAGTCATTTCACACAATCTAAATAAAATGTATTATGGAGTCATCAATCCTTTTGAACTTTAAGTTTATGTCCTTTCCATGCAAATATGCACATCATATGTGATTATGTATAATGTACCCCAATAAAGAGGACTTTTTCCATTGCTTGGTAAAAGGGATTGCCTTTACCTACACTTTTAATTTGTTTAAACAGAGGACTGGTGGCCAACTAAGCACTGCTTTAGCTGTTTCTGCTGAAACGCTGTCAGTGCCACCTATGACTCATCAAGGTTGTCATTAAACATGGACTATTTTTTTATATTGTGTCTCGGGAGGCTATTGTGCAGTTGCAACCTGTAGCTGGGAAAAATGCAAAGGAGTCAGGCTATAATCTGAGAAGATATAAAACAAATAAAAAAAATAGATTCCAGTCCTGGAGAGGTAGAAAGCTTCCCCAAGAACATCACCTTTCTCTGCAGACCTGGCCAATGCCTCTTGTAATCCACTTGTTCCCCATTCCCCATGGGAAGACTGGCACCACTGATTTTAGGACCCAAAACCACACTGGTAAGAGAGAATAACACCAAGAGAAAGGGAGAAATGGTAGAAAATTTTCTTGCTTGACAGCCATAAATGTGTTATTAATGCAGCTCCTCTTTTATACCGGATGCTGAGTGGAAATATTACCTTAGCTGGACTAGAGATAAATGTGAAATGTTCTGTTCAGTCTCCTAAAGTTTTAATTAAGCTGAAAATTGCAATTTCAATTTATATATTCTCTTTTGTGCATATTCTGCATATGTATACGTGTTTTATTGATATGTATGTGTATTCATCATTGTAATATCCATCTCATCTTTCTTTAGGTATCTGCCATTGGTTTACCTTTAAATATGATGTTAGAAACTCAAAATCTTCCCTATTGTTCTGCCATTACCACACCCCTCATCCATCATCATTTTTGATGTGTTTCATCCGCTTTCACAAATCCTTCCATGGCAGGTGTTCATAAATCTGTTTGCTCCCAGGATATATTCTTAACCCCTAAGCTTATTAACTCCTAGTCCCTACTTCCTAAATTTACAAGCTAACAGATTTTCCTTCCCTCCCAGAAATCCATTTGCTTCAGCATATGTATGCTTTTTTTCTCCTGTGCTGAGGTAGAAATTCCCTGTTTCTGACAGATAATCTCCTAAATGTCTCTCAGGGAGAAACAAGAAAGGAAAGCAAGCCAGTTTATTTCCAAAGTTGTGGATAGCAAGAATGGGGAATAATAATGAAGCAGTTCTTGTATTACTTGAAATTTAAATTACTTGATTAGCTGGGTTTGGAATATGGTAGAGAAATATTCTATAGTGTTTCAAAACTATCCCATCCTATCTATAAAAACAAAGCACAATTCCTCTTGCTTATGTAAGAGCTGCCCACAGTTTTTTAGATAGGATATATCAGGGAAGGAGTAGGTAGTGGTCTTAATCTGAGTTCTTTGAAAGTAAACCAGTGAGTCCAAGGATGGTTCAGGCAATATCTTGGAGAAGAATTTCAGATTTTCTGAAGTGAAATTTTTCTAATGACAATTTTCTTCCTAAAGGCATGATTTTTACAATGTTTTTCAAGGAATAAGAAGAAAAGAAGAAAGTTTGTTCTCTAACTGGGGGAGGGGGACAAGAAAAAACAAAAAAGGAACAGAAGTTAGCTTGAGATGGTCCAAGGAGCTAGGAATCTGGATTCAGGTGACATCATATGCTCATGATTATTCTACTAGACCTTGGTTTGGGGTATAACAGATCAACAGCTATACCTTGCAATATATACAATGCTTGTGACACTGTTGGACACTTGAAAAGATATTTGAATATAAAGGGAAACATAAGAATATACAATGCTGAAATAGAATAATCAGTCTACTCCCCCCATCAAAGGTGTGTGTGTGTGTGTGTGTGGTGTGTTCTTTAAGCTCATTTACCTTACACGGTCACTGAAAGAGAGATCTTTCTGCAGACATTTTTAATATAAAGAGCAATGATACTACAGGAGGGAGAATGGAAGAGAAGCGACAGTGATTTGTATTGCAGTATGCCATCCTTGTGTGCTATGAAGCAAGTTATTTTAGTTTCTTACCTCTTTCAGAATGTAGGTCTATTAGATACTAAAAATGGTAAGATTACCCTTTAAAAAAATCATTCATTATATGGTATGAAGTCCTGGAAGGGAGTCTAGGAAGAAAGAAATATATATTCCAATTTAAATGAGGTACTGTATTGTGATACTTACAAGAAAAAACAGACAAATCCAGTTTTAATGAGCCCTTATAATATATGAAGAGAAGAAAGTAGACAGAGAGATTCTTGAAATGAACTGTTAAACCAGTGAGAAGCAGCAAAGACAGATTTGTTGCCTAAAATGATCTCTGCAAGAGGTGAAAGCATAAGGCATAGACAAAATTTCATCTTGCTAATCTCTTTACTGTTTTCCAAAAATTCAAATATTCATTACATATCCATGGCACTGTAGTGGATGATAAATAATAGTAAAGTTCATACAGTCGTCCTTTACACCCATTATTCATTTGTTTTACAAAGAAAACCAGAAGATATAATTAAGCATTTGGCCTTAACGGAGCTGTATTATATGATGACAGGTAGCAGACAAAAGGGAAAATGTGAGGAAATAATGGAAGGCAAGATAAAAGTAAAGTAATTTTGACTGGAATGCAATTGTACATGCAACATTAATTGCATTCAATTAAAAGAACTCAAGATTTTAACACTTATTATATCTGACTTACAGCAGGATTCTAAATAACCATCAGTTTCCGTCTCCAGCTAAAACATCTTAGGTACTTTTTAAATGTTTAATTTAAATGTATTACCGTGAGTATATGGATGATTATTTCAAAGTGAGATAATTTAGCTCTTTAATTTCAAAGCCATAAATGTTAGATGTATTGTTCTGTCATTAGGTTTGTTTTCTTCCAAAACTGAAGTAATAGCAAAATCAGTACAGTTCTGTGAAGCATTTAGATTTTATCAGAATTTCATTTACCATAGTAAAACGTGTCTGACAGGATTTTTCTATGCACATCTGTGAGCACGCATTTTCTAAAAGCATTATTTTGAATGATTCAAAGAAACAGTTTGGCACTTCACCTTACCAATGGAACCATAACTAGCCTGCTTTAAAAAAGCTCATCTTCTAATAGATGAATAAAAGAAAAATAGGAATTAGTTAAGCTTCCTCACAGAAGGGCACCAAATTATGAACAGTCAGCAGTAAAAAAGGTATAAAGGATCTGAGAATATAAAATGCAACACCCATAACAAGGTCAGAAATAACCCAGAGTTAAATTTAAGAGGAAAACAACTCCCTAGGCTTGTATTAAAAGCAAAAATGCTGTTTTTCTGCATAGCTAATAGCAGTGATATACAGTTACAGGGTAAGTGTGAAGTATTCTAATCAGAGATCTATCAGTTTCTGACCTTGAAATCGAGTATCTGAATGAGTCAAACAAATAAAAGTGAGGTTAAATAAAAACTAGATAAAGACAGGTAGCTAAAATAGATTCTTTTATCAAAGCTAGTAATTCTAGCTGGTAATTCTGCATGCAGCAGACATAACTTGCCCAGCCTAGAATTTTCTGCTTATCCTGTAGCCAAACTCCTTATATGAAGTATTTTCTGGTCCCTGATTTTGGCTTTTAGAAGAGGTAAAATATTTCTTTCCATGCAGAGCTGTGGATTTTGGAACCCGCTGCTAAGGAGACTTCTCAGTTTGACCATTGGCAGGACTTGGACAGTTACACTCCTGGTGCCAGAGACTTCAGCTGCTGGGACCAAAGCACCGTCACAGCAGGCAGCTTCAATGACCTGAGTGCCTCACTTGTCTCCCTACATACTTCACCCACATGCACTCAGACCAGATTTCCTAGTTTGATCCCAGTTTTTCCTTTGGCACAATCTTACATATCTCATTCCACAAAGCAATTTATTCACAGCACAGTAACACCGAGATGGCTCAAACTGGTGCCACCCAGGAGGGACCCTGGCTGGGCCATAGGCCCTCGAGCCCTTTGCTGTGCAAAAGGTTGGCAGCTCAAGGTCTCCTGACTCAGGGTCCTGCCACCCAGAGCTCCCTGAGCAGCTCCCACTGCAGCCCCTCACCGAGATACCGGCACTGGCTTTATTCCTCAGCACCAGCTTCTATCCCAGCTCATAAACACCAAGGTGATCAGCAGGTTCAGAAAAACTAAACTAATTGGTGGAGAAATCCATTGACTGATAATAAAAAGATTAGGTATAGGAAATAACTTGAAAAGAACTTTGATCCAACATCTGAAGGATTCCATTATAGGAATAGGCTGGATTTAATTGCTCTTCCTAAATGCCACCTCTTGCCATTGTCTGAAATACATACAATATCCTTCTGTCTGCAAAAAGGAATGAGACTGATATAGACTATTGATCTGACCACTGATTAGATCATTGATCTGACTACTAATTAGGGTAGTTAACTTTCAAGATTCTTAAGCATTGGTAAAACTGGAAAATGTATAAGAAAATATCATCTCTTATTCACAACAGGACATCATAAAGGTTTTTCACTAACTGGTCTTTAAATTCAAAGCACAATTAGAGAAAATAATTTCAGGATAAAAATAAAATCTATTTCCCCAATAATAATTTAATCAGTATTGAAAATCAAATTTTGACCACAAATATTAAAAGCTAAATTAATACATTTAATGTTTCCAATTGCAGTTTTACTAAGATTGCCATTTAATGCCATTATTGCGTAAAACCAAGGCAAATGTTTGGGTTTAAAAAGCTGCTAGATACAAGGTTTTTCACTGTGCCCATGCATAACTGACATGAGAGTTTAAGCACAGCATGGCAGCAAAGATTCTCCTGCTGGCCCAATCACTCCCTTGGGAAAACATTGTTTGCATAAACAAAATACAGCATCCAGTCTCAGCTGATACATAGAGTACCAAATAAACACACATTTGCTTAAATATTCCTGTTGTAGTGCAGCTTTTGGATTTTTATTACTCATTGTCTCTCTTCCTTTGTGGAACTTGCAGAAGATTCCAGTATCCAAGACACCTGGCAGTTAAGACAAGTGCTTTTCTCCATACTTAGCCCATGACTTAGGCTGCCTGCTTGCTTCCAGTAGAAATCCTGTGGCACAATTCATTTGTGCACAATGCCAGTATTTAAGTCCTGGCTGGAGACAAGCTAAGGAACAACACAGTCCTCTCACTTGCCCCAGTGGGAACTGAATCATATTTTCAGTTATTTTTTAAGGTAATTTTTTTAAATTATATATATTTTCTTAGAAGTTCAAAATGGCATAACCATCATAAGGGACAATAATTGAAGGTTAAAGTCTTGCATATGATATCTTAACTTCTCCTTTCTGTTATTTAAATATAATGTTATTCATAAATTTAAGAACCTTTCATAAATTTATTCATAAATTTATTCATAAATTTAAGAACTTTCCTCATCTTACACATCCATATTTCTAAATGTATACTATGCTATAAAGACTGTCATCTAGCAACTAATGGGATTTTCTCTTTTTCTACCTTTACACTTTAGTAATGACATATGTCTAGTGATGACATGCATTTTAGTAATGACATATTTTCATTGCAGATACATATTTCTGATTGAGAAAAATAGTATTTGTTACTTCATGTAGAAAAGTGAATCACATAAAACAGATACATTTATGCATAGGGTATCTTGATTATGAGATAGACATATATTTTTATTTTTGGATTAAAATAATTATTTAGAATGGATATATTGAGGATTTGACTTCTATGTTTCAGTCGTTGAAATGCTGTTATTTGCATATGAAAATTCCTCAAGACAAATTTTGTTGAAACTCATCTCAAAGAACACATTTCAGTGGCATACTCCATGGTCTTCACTTTTAGAAAGTACTTGTGATGAATGAGGGCTATAATGAATAATATTTCACATCTTTTTGAAGGAGTTTAAGTAATTGCAATCTCATTTAAGTTCCTATCATTCTATTGATCCTAGGTAGTTTTATACTTCTTACATATAGTGTTTGAAACCCTTAGAACACTTACAATATTTATTCTTGAGGCACTTGTGAGATAGAGAAGTGTTACTGATCTCATTTTAAGAATGAGAAGAACAAGACACAAAGGTGGCATTGTGTGGAATGTGAAAGTTATGTAAGTGGTCTTGAAAATCTCTATATAAATGATTCAGTCATGTATGTGGTACAAGACTGCAGAAAAAAAAGATAATTTCAGAGTTTGAAAGCTGGATCTTATACCCTAACTCCTGAAGTATTTTTTCTAAATAAAGCATTAAATATACAGGAGTACCTTTCAGAGTCACAACTTTCTTTGAACACCTTTCACAAGCAAAGTCAGCAAGCAATATCAGGAGACTTTAAGTCTGTGTCCTGGTTTAAGGCAAATTTTAGGAGGAAACTTCTGAAGTGGTCTCCTCTAAAAATCAGATTTCAGTGGTTCTTCCCCAGCTGGTTCTGGAGAATAATCTCCTCAGAGAAAAGTGGAAAAAACTGTTTATTTAACAAGCAAAGTATTCATAAACATGAGAAAATGAATAATATTAAACAATGGAACCTCTCACTGCTCTGAAGAGATGGCAAATGCAGAAAGTCCTTTTCATGTGGTGTAGCTCGGCTTGCTCAGTCTCTTATCAGTCCCTCCTGCACTGGGGAATGCTGAGCCCCAGGCCCTGGTGGGCCACAGGTGTGAGCTCCCAGGGTTTTTTCTGGGTTTTAAGTCCAGAACAAGGCTGATCAGTTCCGAGACAAAGAAAAGCCACGGTCTGGGGAACTTCTCTGCCTCAGCTAGATAAAAAAAACTAACTAAAAGCTCAGGAGGGCTCTCTCCCATTCTCTGTCTGTGTTGCAGACAATCTGCTTGGAAAGAGAGCTGAAGCTCTTATCCCTCAGACATTCCACCACTTCTTCTCCACCCACCTTGCTCTCAGATCTAGTTTTAAGGGTGCAGAACTTATTTCTGGGCTAAACAGATGGATGGGGATACAAATACAATACAGCATCATAAAGTAGCCTCAGGACAGCCTGCAAAAATGAACAGGTATCATTCAGTTAAGTATATGAATAAATTCATTGTGCTGAACTGACATTTTGTACATGAATAAAGGTCAGGCTATACAGCATATTTTAGATAAAACAAATGCCTAAATAGTAATCATCTGTCGACCTTAGATCTACTGTTACCAAATGTGTTTGTAGAGTTAATCAATCATTTAAGACATGACTTAAAATCTTTTTCATAGGGTTATTTTGCTACCACTGAGTTTTCAGCTTTGAGAAAAACAAGATTAAAATTTTTAGGAAAATAATCATGAAAATTTTTCTAATTATGTCATTTTGGTAGGGAAATTATATCCCCTTGGGTACTATTTAAGTTTGTATCACTTATCTTATGTTCCAAAGGACTGAACTCTTCTTTACAGTTCAGTAAGCAGAAAGCCATCCCTTACTTACAGTTTTCTGTATAATCCCATTGACATATACTTGTTAAAATATTAACTGTGAAGTATTTAGGCCAGATTTAAATGCAGTAATAAGTAAGGGGATTTGCATAGTCCTGGGCAGTGATGGCAGCTTTGAAATGCCAGCATCATTTTTCACAATTGAAAGCACAGTGCCTTTACAAAGAATCATTTATTAATACCAAACCACTGTTTCAATAAAGCATTAGAATTTCCTGCATCAAATAGCCCTTGGGCAGCATTCTGAAGTAATAGTGAATTGCTATTCTAATCCACAATGGAACATTTTAATAAGTGTGATAAATGACTCACAAAGGCTTCAGATTTCAACATCACTAGAATTAGAATCAGGCAAAGGCTGGGTCTGGATGATAGATGTAGAGGATTTTTGTGGTAAACAGTTTGCAATGTCAGGACAATACCAGCTTATTGAACTTCCAGAGACTAAATTCCTGTCCATTTGTCATCTCGTTGCTAGCAGACATAGATATACATAGAGTAATAGACTTACATTCTTTATCAGCTGATACTATCCTGTAACTCCTGGACCACTTTAAAGAGATCAGTAAATGAAACATTCGACTAGAAAGAAGTAAAAAAAATCAAAAGACTAAATAAAACCAGATTTTTTTTTATTCCTGCAAATATTTTAATATTGAAAGCACAAAGCTAGAACAATTCCTGGTACATATAATACTCCCCCTAAGTCTCTCTGCTTTTCACAATATTTTCAAACTTCTCATAAATAAGTCTCTTTTGTCTGTTTTCAAACAAAAAGGAGAAATTATATGGTTACTTTATACATTGGTTTTAGAGTTAGAAACAGTGTTAATATTTTATGTTGAAGAAAAATCAGAAATATTTTTTTGCTATTTTTCTGTAGTTTTCTATCTCATGTCATATCAGTACTGGAGGTAATAATAGGATTCTAAAAAGCATAAGAGGCAAGAGAATGAAAAACAAGAAGATGCTCATCTATGACTAGAATGGTGTTGTGATTGAATTTTACTAGGCTATGTCATACATTGAAAGTAGACCCATTTCACATAACTTTTCCTATCTAAAATTTTATTGAGTGTAAATTAGTTGTTCAGGCTCCCTCTGTCATGAGAATGTGCAAGTACAGCAGTTCATCTTATGCATTTCATACTTCCTCAAAAGGTGTCTTTTTCTCTCTGCACTATGCAGGAGGCCTTCGTAGTCTTGGTGGTTTAAATTAATGGGGTAAATAATGGTGAGATGAATCCTATTAGTAGAAAAATTTCTCTTGTATTGTCTGCTTAGGACATTATCTTTCCTTAATAACAAGCTAATAGGAGGATAAAGTTTTTTTCTTAAAACAATGACAGAACAAATAGTCCTTTAAATGACCATTAAAATGCTCACTGGCTCCAGTGGTGGTGATTCAGTTCTTCTGAAAATCAGTTTATTTATTTAATCTTTCATTAAAAAAGCCTTAAAATATTTAGAATCAAGCCCTCCAATATTTAATATTATTGGACTGCTTCTTTATTGCCTTACATGACATGCTGTAATTTAAAGTGTGCAGAGAACATCAAGGAAACATGAGCCTCAGCTGTGATGTTAGTAGTAAAAGGCTAAGCAAGTAGGCAAGTAGACTAAGCCTGTTTCTAAAGGGATAAGTCACTCAGTGACAGTGGATGAAGAAGGCTGAGGCACTCAATTCTTTTTTTGTCTCAGTCTTCAACAAAGTCTCTTAGGCCCTGTGCCTGGCAGCTGTGAGAGCACATTGAGAGTATAGTATGCAGTTTTGGACAGGTAAGTCAAGGAAAGATTCTGATAAACTGGAGTGATTTCAGCAGAGAGCCCTGAAATGGGTAGGAGCTGGAACACCTGTCCTGTAAGGAGAAGCTGAAGAACCTGTATTTGTGCAGTCTGGAGAAGAGATGGCTTCGTGGAGACCACCCAACACCTATGGAGAGGTGATTTGCAACAGGAGGTGTTGGTTCATCATGATACTATTAAGAAATGCCCTCAGACTCTAGAGTATAATTTAAAATGGTATTAGAGCTAATGTTCCAAGAGAAAATCATAGATCTTTTTATATTCCTTCAGATGCCTAAGCAATGTAAAGTTTTGTAGCACTGAACGGGACTCCAACCCATACCCACCATGTCATACAAACCCCATGCGAAATCTCCCGTCCATCATGCAGGCATTTAAATGATGTTGTCATGAGGAAACAGCACAGTTAATAGTTTTTGTAGTCAAAGCAGAAATTATGCACTTATGAGAGCTTGTTGCCCTTTCAGATAAAGACAAGGCTATGCTACTAGTGTAAATAAAAAACAAGGGTGATAATTCTTGCTTTGAGTTTATCTTTCTACCTTGCATAAATAGAAATTACTCTAAAGAGAAAAAGTGATTTGAATTACTACCACTGGAAAAGCAGAAAAAATCAATGGAAATGTAAACTATAAAATACTTGGAGGTCTTTGGCTTCTTAATCCCAAAAATTGCTACTAAATTGAAGAGTACTTGGTAGGAAAAAGTGGAAGTTTAATTAACATTTAACTTCACTTTTAAGGGCACTTGAAAGAAATGCAAATTCTAACTTGAACCTATAAAATTATATAGATTTCTTGCGTTAAAATGGACTTCTGATGTGTAATTTGTATGTTACATATGCACAAATTTATATGTGTACATCTACTTATACATCTGTTGGTGCTCATTAAAGCAAATGGGTTCATGAAAGGAGTTAAGATTGGAAGCAGGATGAGCTGTTATGACCATGGCCTGCTTGTTTTTGTGATCTTGAGAAATATGTGCCTGGCAGAAACAGTCAGGGCCCTGAACTTTAGAAGAGAGAAAATTCAGCTGTTTAAAGAATTGATGGATGAGATACCCCGCAAAACTGTCCTTAGGGACAGTGGAGCTGGCCAGAAAAGTCAGTTATATAAGATACTTCTCTTAGTGCACAAGAACTCTCCATCCTGGTCTGTAGGAGATGAAGCAGGACAGCTCAGAAAATCCCTCCCGCTGTAATTGAGAAGGTTTGAGACCTGAAGGAGCTGAATAGCCATCAACACAGTCAGGAAAGCAGGAAATACTAGTCCTAGTTTAAAAGTGGAGAAAGGAAGGTCTAGGGATCTCCAGGCTGATGAACCTCATTTTTGTGCCTGGGAAGATCACAGAACACATCCTTATGTAAGCAATGTTCAGGAACACATAAGACGTGATTCGAGACATACAGCATAACTTTACCAAGGGCAAGCCATTCCTCACAAATTTAGTCACATTTTATGATGGAGTAACTGCAATAGTTGGTGAGGGAAGACCAGCCAGTTTTATGTACGTGGACTTCTGTAAGATCTTTGACATGATCCCATATGACATACATCCCATGAGACATTCTCATCTCCAAATTGAGAAGACATGGATTTGAAGGATGGACCAATCAGTGGATAAGGAAGTGGCTGCAGGGACACTGCCAGAGAGCTGTGGTCAATGACTCCATGTCCAGACAGGAGCTGATGATGAGTGACCCCCCCCACCAGGACTCCACCTGGGGCTGGTGCTCTTTGATAGCTCTGTCAGTGATACAGACAGCAAGATTGAGTACCCCCTCAGCAAATTTGCAGATGACACAAAACTGAGCAGTGAAGTTGACACCAACTCAGTCCTTCCAGAAGTAAGGGGAAGTTAATCTGTTACGTCGTGCAAATGTAATTATGACAAATGAGATTGCATAAACTCTAAAATTCTACAATACAAAAATTGATCCTGTACATCTATTAAAATAATTTAATTAGCACATAGCTTTTGTTACTCGGTTTTTTTATTGGTAGGCTATTGAAAATAGAGTAAATATATGTAAAGTGAAGATATTATTGTTAAGGATAAACAAATGTGTCCTCCTTGCATCATAGCATCAAATTCAAGTTTAGTTCTAAATGAGAAATGGTAAACCCAGAAATATTTAATATAAATTTCAATACAACAGCATATTCAGCAGTACATCAGAACAGTTCTCCCCATCTGTGTGACCATCAGATGACTGATACCTGCTTTTGCTTCTTTTCTGTGTTTTCAAGGTACCGTTTCAATAGCAGAGCCTAAAGTTTTTAAAGAAAAGAGTAAATGTAAATCTGAAAGGACATATGAAGTACAGCAAGGAAAGTACTTTTGTTACAGTGTCATTATCTTAAATCAGAGTCACAATGTCAAATTCCAGTGCATGACATTGGCTGTGTTGGTGCTATTCCACTGTGACTAACACAGATTTCCCTCAGTAGCATACTATGTACTTATAAAATATATGTTTTCTTACTTCCAATCGCATCATTAGGATTGTTCTATCAGAACTCTTAGCTCAGGTGTAATGCTTTGAAATTTAGCTTTTTTTCTAGTTGTACTTTCTGCTGACCAAAAGTACTTCTGGATTTTATTTTTTTAATCCTGTTCACTTGACAGTTTCAGCTAGATGTATTTCATCTAGGCCTGCTTATCTGTACCTCATGTACTGACATGCATTTATTACTTGACTGAAGAAATCTGATCCTTAGATTTTAAAACTGTTTTTCTGATATTTAAATGTCTGCATCCCAGAGATTTTTTTAAAGGTGCAGACTTCTGCTGTCAGTTCTATGCCCTTGGCCAACCAGCCGATTTCTGTTAAAATGTTTACATTTACCATGGGGTTTTTAATAATGCCTTATATCTTCCAGTATTTACTGGAAAATTGTACTAAATAAGATTTTCTTGCATAAAAATTGATAAACGGCGTCCTATGCCTTGTACAAGTGGCAGGGATTTTTATAGCCTCTGGGAAGCTACACTTTTCAAAATTTTAGGCCAGGCTGCTCAGAAACCCACCCAGCCTTTTCTTTAACACTTCCAGGAATGGAGCAACCACAACATCTCTGGACAACCTGTTTCTGTGTCTTATCCATCACAATAAAGAATTTATTTCCAATATATAATCTAAAATCTCTGAGTTTAAAATCATAGCCCCCTGTCCTATCAGTACATGCCATTGCTGACAGTCCCTCTCCAGCTTTCACACAGGTATCCACTGAGTACCAAAAGGCTGCTATAAGATCTCCCTGAAGTTTTCTCTTCTCCAGGCTCAACAATCCCATCTCTCTCTGTTTTTCTTCACAGGAGAGGTGCTCCAGCCCTCTGATCATCTTTGTACCCTGCCTCAGGACTCGCTCCAATGTGTCCATGTGCTTTTTATGTTGGGAGTCACAGAACTGAACACAGGGGTATCTCTTGACAACATAGTAGGGCAGAATCACTTCCCCTGAGCTTTTGGTCATGAGTCTTTGGATGCTGCCCAGAGTACAGCTGGCTTTCTGGGCTGAAAAAGCATACTGTCAGGAAGTGTTGAATTTCTTGTCAACCAACTGTTGTGGTTACAGGAGGAAGAGTGCCAATATGGGTGTAATCAAACAATCCTACAACCATCTACATTATTTCTGAGGATCTGTCAGTGGTGGGTCATCTGCACAGCTGCCCAGTGCACATTACACCCCTCAGGCAGGCTGAGCATTAAATGAGGTAAGGAAAAAGGGGTAACCCTGTGAGGCAGGGTAATGTTTATTTTTCTTCCCACCAATGACTCAACCCTGATAACTCTCTCCAGGGAAGCAGCAGCACAGTCCCACCCATCCTGAGAGGGTCATCTCTGATAATGGGCCATAATGAGCTGAGTAGGTACTGGCAGGATAGATGGCTGCAATGACCATCAGAGACCAAAAAATATGCTGTGACTCGTAGGATTACATCATCCGAGTTTGAAACTCCCCACCCCAGGGGGAAAAACTGAACATTCCTGCCTGTATATAATCTGGATATTTTGGGGTTTGGGATCACCACCACCAACACTGGACATCCAGAAGAGGACCAGACCTTTCACAGGACCACTGCTTTTGACTGCAACCACCACTTAGCACTGCAACCACTGCTTAGTAGGACTGTGACCATCACCATGACCAAAAGGGGCTGGGTTGCTCTCCAATTTTTTGGATTTAAGCTACGTTTTTTCTGTACCATTGGATTTATTGTAATCTTTCTATTAAATTGTAACTCTAGCTTGAAGTCTCTTGCAAGGAATTTGTGTGGAATTAATTTCTCCTACTCGTTTACTCTCAAACCAGTACATCAACAGACCCAAGTCCTTTTCCTCAGGGCTGGTTTCAATCCATTCTACAACCAGCCTGAATTTGTGACTGGGATTGCTTCAAACCAGATGCAGGACCTTGTACTTGGCCTAGCTCATCTTCAGGATGTTCACACAGGCCCAGCTCTCAAGCCTCTTCAGGCACCTCTGAATGACATCTCTTGCTTTCTGGCATGTCTACAACACTACACAACTTGGTGTGGTCAGCCAACCAGCTAAGTGTGCATTCCATCCCACTGTCCATGCTGCTGAAAAAAGTGTTGCACAGTACTGGTCCCAGCAGCCTTCCCTCATCACTGGTCTCTGCTTGGATATGATGTAGTTGACCACAACTCTTTGAGCTTGACCATCCAGCCAATTCCTTATCCACCAAGTCCGTCCTTCAAACCCATGTCTCTCCAGTTTAGAGACAAGGATGTAATGCAGGACAGTGTCAAATGCTTTGCACAAGGAAAATTACATCCCTGATCTATGTGCTTGCATAAAGACATTTAAGTTGCTTCCCCAGTGAAGCCAGCTTCCTGGCTGGAGCAGCAGGAACCCCTTGGTGCTGCCCTTCAGGTGGTTCCCTGTTGGCCTGCAATCCCTTTCCAGGCTCTGGAATCTCACTGGTATTGGCATTAAACTGTTGGGAGTAGGATGGATTTAGGTTCCTCTTTCCCTGCAAATTTAGTTTCAAATTCACGTGGTCTAATCAGAAGATGAAACACACATAGCTTAAATTACTATCACCAAACATCTTAGTAAACTCAAAGCCTACAACCCTTGGAATATTTTTTAACTTTTGGACATGTCACTGAAAATTACAATGATGTTTTTAAATACATTATTTTTGGCTTGTCAAAAAAACTGTCATTTTTTTGATTATTATTAAATTGAGTGATTTCTTAAGTTGCTATTGGAATATTCCTTCAATGACAAAAACAACAGTTCCTGATGTAGTGTCGGCAGATGTTTATTCAAGGGGGAAAGAATAAATGGCATTACATTTTCAGTTTTCTACAACCACAGACAGGTTGTTGGTGAGAGATTATTTATAATAACTTAAGGGAATTAGAGACTGAACAAAATAATAGGTAAAAAGGAATGGATTTCACCTCAGCAGTACATCCATGATTTATTCAGTGCAATTCTGTTGCAGAAAGGTATAATGAAAATAGAACTTCCTTCAGCTGTTTAGATGGTTTATTTGATTTATTTCTCTTTATGAAGAAAATTAGTTTCTTATTACTCTCTTGGCATGTGAGATTAATTGATAGTAATTTAAATTATATTTCAAATATGTAATGGACAGAATGGACAGGAAAAAAATAGTAGAAAACTTAAAATGGACAGCATTAGAAATTTCTTTCCTTTTAATAGTGCCTCAAATATATTTGTCATGTTTCTCCTGTTCCTTGAGACAAGGATCATATACAAATATCCTAAGGGTGGGTGTCAAGAGGATGGGTCCAGACTCTTTTCTGGTGACCAGAAACAGGACAACAGGCAAGGAACAAAAACTGAAATACAGGAAGTTCCATCTGAACATGACAAAAAATCTTCTTTATATTGGGGGTGACAGAGCATTGAACAGGCTGCCCAGAAAGATTTTGGAATCTCCTTCTCTGGAGATATTCAAAACATGCCTGGCTGCAATCCTTTGCAACCTCCTTTGGATGAACTTGCTTTATCAGGGGAGTTGGACTAGATGATCTCCAGAGGTCCCAATCCCAACAGTTCTGTGATTTTGTTCATTTATCAGCCTAAGTGTTTATTCCAAGAGGCTATTATATGTTGATGAATTTGTTAGGATATTGGCAAGCAAAATATTAATAAAACATAAACAGTTCTGACTCAGTGATATTTGTTGATCATATACTGTTTGATCTTTTATCTCTTGTAGTTTATCCAAATGACAGAATATTCTACCATCACATGGACACTTGGAGCTTAAATCATTATGGAATAACAGATGTTCATCAGTTCTTTTTATTTATTTATTTATTTTAAAATTCTTCCACTAATTTCTGTTATCCTCACAAGATGAAAAAGAAATACAGTTAAAGAGCTATAAAGGTTAAAGTTTATCTTGTCTAGCATGGAATCCACAGCTACTAATTCTGTAATAGTAGAAACATAAAAGTGTTTGGGTTAGATTGGACCTTTAAAGATTACCTACTTCCAACTCATCTGTCATAAGTAGGGACACTTTCCAATAGACCAGGCTGTGCAGAGCCCCATCCAATCTGATTTTGAGCAATTACTAGGATTTGAACACTTACACAATGTGTTACAGAACACTTAGGCAATGTATTACAGTTTCTCATCACCTTCACAGTAAATAATTTCTGATATACAATCTAAATCTCTCCTCTTTTAGTTTAAAGCCATTATCCCTTTTCATATCACTACAGGCCCTTGTAAAAAGTATCTCTCCATCTTTTTTGCAACCAACAAGCTTTCCCCAGAGCCTTCTCCTCTTCAGGATGAACACCAGTACTCTCAGCCTATCTTCATAAGATGGGGGCTACAGCCCTCTGATAAATTCTGTAGCTGTTCTCTGTATCTACTGTAAGAGGTCCATGCTTTTCCTGTACTGAGGACTGCAGGGCCAGACACAGAACTCCAGCTAGAGTCTCAAAAGAGCGAGGAAGAGGGGAGGAAAATAAACTGCCTCAATCTGCTGGTCACACTTCTTTATGTGCAGCCTGGGATACCACTAGCTTTCAGGTCCACAAGTGCAGATTCCTGGGTTAAATATAATTATTTTATCTTGTTAAATTGATCATAAATTTTGAAGTGATTATATAATCTTACAGTTAATACAGTTTCTTGCATTATTTACTTTCGTTACTCTTTGATATAGAATTTATAGTTTTACCATGTTTCTTGGTGGAGCAGCTCTTTTGTGACGTATAGGTTGATTTGACTTACTAAAGTAAAATATTTGAGTTCAATAAACAATTTGACATGTTCATAATATTATCTAAACTTAGTTTTGAGGAAACCTCTTTCTGTGTAATCTTCAAGCCATTTAAAAATTACACAATTAATAAACAATAAGGCTGGAAGCCGTATATCCAAGTGAAATAAAGTGAAAGACATGGCTGAGAAAAACAATGAAATTGCATTCTAAAAATTCTGAATCTATTGGTCTTAGACATGTTCAGGTGAACATAAAGTAGCTGCAAGGATATAAAATTGGATACTTTACAGTCATTCTCTGAAAATAAAAATAACTACTTTGTGAGAGTGAGTATAATGTTTTGTTCTATATATCTTTCTTCCCTACTGCAAAGTACATTCCTCTTTAAAGATATTCAGGCTGTCAGTAAATGGATTTGAAAGTAATTGATATCAGTTATCAGCAGTCTCAACTCACAATATATTTATGCTTTCCTTGGCTTTCTCCTTGGTGACATGACTCCTTAGAGTATTGTCTGACTTTTTTTTCTTACATACTCCATTTTTCTCCCAAAAGACAAATTCTGAAGCTAAAGAAGGAAAGTCAGGCTGACTGCAGAAGCATTAGGTCTTTTGGGATTCATCCCTGAAGTAGCACGTTCCCATAAGACTCATGCAGCAGACCGTGTCTGGTTCCTAATTCCATCCTGCTCCCTCCACCCCTCTCTAAAGAAGTAGTGCTGCAGCTGCTAGATAGAACATGGAAGGACAGCATCACAGTAGTCAAAGAAATCCATAACATTCCAGGCAAAGTAGGAATCTGAAATGTTTCCTAGGGCATTGTTCAGGCCCTTCAGGAATCTGTTTCAGCTCACCTGAGTACCAAGTTCAGAAAAATGGCTTGAAATGAGGGAATCACACCAACAAACATTTTTATGTGTCTTTTAGCTAGATCTTTTTCTTCCTCTTTTGCAGGCAGTATTCAACTCTTTAAGAAGTCCAATTATTGAAATAAGACTTTTCAAATACTTTTTTATGAAACTAGTGACAGAATCTTGACCTTTGAGAGGACTTAAAATAAAGTATTATTTGTATAGTTTGCTTCCAGATGTCCATTTCCTTGCCTATAATTATCAAGGAGTCTGTGTAAGGCATTGTACCTATAGAGAGAAATTTGGTATTTTATCTAATATCTATGTCTGTCTAGTCTAGTGCATACACACCATTAGGAAATCAAAGACATTTGAGATAAAAAAGCAAATCTCTTGCTATCTCTATCAGCTCATAAATAATTTTTATAATTTTTTGTTGCTTTTATTTATTTATCTATTTTTATTATTATGACAAAAATAGATACCTGATTATAAATTATATCATAAAAAAGGCAGGTTAGCATCCATTAATAAAAAGCTTCCCTACATTTCCCTCTACTGTGTCCCTTGAAAATATGAAATGCAAGGATCCAATATTGCCACTGTAAATTTGGAAGCAAGATTCAGCTTTTCTTATTTTCAGCAACTGTATTATCATCATCTCAAAAAAAATTAACAGAAAAAAAAATAACATGCATACATGCAACTGCCACAGTGTTGGTGCCTTTAAACAGCTTTAAGTCTCTGAAGGAAACGAAAGTGCAATAGGTATCTAAAGGATTATACTACATAGAAAGTCAGGCTTTGTAATTTTTTTTAAGACAGACTTAGCTTACTTGCTTGTATTTCAAATTCAAACTCCAAAATAAAAATTCAGTATCCACCTATTTGGACATAAAAATTCAAAAGGACACTCTGTATTTAAAAAAAGTCTATTTCTCCTTAATTTTTGAGAAAGAAATTTGGAGTAGAGCATACAGCAATTCTTAATTCAGAAAGTTCTTGCTGCTGATACGATTCTAACTCAGGTGAATATTAAATGAAATCATGAAGTAATGGAAAGGATGAGCATGTTAAAAGGGCTGTGACAGAAACTGAACAAGAGAGACTGATGATACAATTACCCTTCTTCTAGGCCATGCAATACTAATGTGATAAGGGCCTGCACAGTTCAACAGTAAGGATGAAGAGGCTAACAGTAATTCTCAATTAAAGTAGGTTTTCTTTGTGCTGGTAAAATACACTGCATCTCAATGATTAGAATGCAAAGAAAGCTCTACATTGTGTCATGCTGTTTGCAAAAGAAAATGCTAAAAGAGGTATTCAAATACTATTTAATGAGAAGTAAGAAAGCTAAAGAATTGAAAAAAAAAAGAATTGAGCAAATGTTAACACCACCAATACATTACTAGCAACTATAATGTACTGAATATTTATGGAAGCAGTAGATTAGTAAGGCTTCTTGAAAATCCCTCTATTGTTTCCCACAAAAAAAAAAAAATCACGTTTAGCACCTGACTTACTCTCTAAAAATATTTGACTTAGTGGGTATTTTTCATTTAACAGGTAATGCTCCTCAATTGACCATTCACTTCCTGTGCCCTTTATAATCTGTTGCGATTTCTAAAACTGAAGCCTCTATTTGAGCTGATCCAGAATGTATTGTGCTGGCTGACTAGAGAAATTCATGCAGCTTGAATTGTATTTTTCCTGATTTATTTTGATGAAACTGAGTAGAGAGTTAAATCTATAGTCCTTGATACAGAATAAACTTGGCCCTATTTTCACAGTTATTCTAAGACAGTTCCAGTCTTAAGTGCACCAAGGGATTTTAGGTTAACTGTCAGGAAAAGAATTTCTTCTCTGAAAGAGTGCTTGGGCTCTGGAATCTTTTCCCCAGGTAGGTGGTGGAGCCACCATCCCTGGATATGTTTAAAAAAACTGTATGTGGTGCTCAGTGACATGGTTTAGTTGATGAGGAGGTCTTAGGTTAGATCATAGGTTGGACTTGGTGATCTCAAATGTCTTTTCCAGCCTAGTTAATTCTGTGATTCTGTGAATCAGAATTGGTTTAACTTTGCATGAAATTGCATGATATTGCACCATAAGGAGCTGTCATGGTTTCACCCCAATCAGCAACCAAGCTGCAACTATGAGTTTTCACAGACCAGTCCTAAGGCCCAGGCAGTCACTTGCTCACTCCACCCACACTGAGAATGGGGAAAGAATGAGAAGGGTAGAAGTGAGAGAATTCATGGTCTGAGATTGAGATAGTTTAATAGGTAAAGAAAAAGCCATACACACAAGCAAAGCAAAACAAGGAATTCATTCATCACTTCCCATGGGCAGGCAGGCATTCAGCCATCTCCAGGAGAGCAGGATTCTGTCATGCAAAATGGTGACTTGGGAAGACAGATGCTATGACTCTGAACATCCCCCTCTTTTTACTTCTTTTCCCAGTTTTATATACAAATACAAGGTCATATGGTATGGCATATCCCTCTGGTTAGCTGGAGTCAGCTGTGCTGGCTGTGACCCCTCCCAGATTCTTGTGCACCCTTAGTGCTCTTTCTAGTGGGATGGGATGAAAAGCAAAAAGTCCTTGAAACTGTGCAAGCACAGCTCAGCAATGGCCAGAAACATCCCTGAGCTATCTACACTCTTTTCGGTTCTAATCTGAAATACAGCTCCATATCAGCAATTTTGAAAATTATTTCTAGCCCAGTAAAAACTGCCACAGAAGCAATACTCTGCTATCCTTTCTTACAATAAACCTTGGAGAGATTTTCATTATTTGAAGCAAAGCTTAACGAATAGAATGAGGTTTTCTTCCTAAAGGTGCTTCTTCTTTCTACCATGCCTGGATTTATCGATGCATCAGTCTTCAAATTCAACATTGGTTAGCTTTTTTGTACACTGTTGTCACAAACCTTCTGATAAAATAAGAATCTACCAGTTTTGGACAAGTACTTTTGAATGACTCAAGTCTCAAGTGAGAGGAGAGTTTGTGATTCAAGAGGATCAAGACCAGAGCTCTGAAAATTATCTTGATTTCCTTTTAGCACTTCTGTTTGCTGTTAAGTATAATAGTCTTGCTTATCTTGCTGTAATGACTTCTGGTTTCTTATATTTATTGTGTTTTATGAATAAGAATTTTTTTTTCACTAAGAAAACACAGTATTTAATAAAGTGTAGTACTGAGATTGAATACTGTAATACTGTATCAAAATGCAAGATGCAAAAGGCATCTCAATCTTACATGCTAATGTAGCTTACTGTAAAGTAGATTTACAGTTTTAATTGACTGAAGATTATTGCCTTCTAGTATTTCTTTGGCAGTCTAGAGCTGACTTTGGTCTTATTCCAATTTTAATATTTATTTACACTTATTTCTTCAAAGCTGGGAATTGTAGGTGTTGATCTGAGACATTGGGTACTTCCCCATAAATTAAAATACAGTGCAAATCATAAATAAATTTTTGCCTATAAATACAGCAGAATCTACCCACATCACCAACAATCTAAAAAAAAATCGGGAAATAACTGGCAGGGGAGGTTGGGAGGGATTGAGAAGTATGCCCAGAACATTAATACAACTAAGCTTCTGTAGATCAGAGCTATCTAATGATACTCTTCGCTGGCCTACCTGAAATGAAGTCTATGAAAAACTGTCATGATTAGTGATAGTCAATGTATTTGCAGCTTCAGTAAGTACAAACCATGAGATGATGAAGACTGTGCAGCTTCTCTTTCACACAGTTATGATAAAGACACGTGCATTGGAAATGTGCACACATTTTACTGTACTGCTCTTCTGCATCTACACAGATGTATTCAATTGTCAGCATCAGCTGCCATTGTTGCAAACACTTTTTTACAGATAGTGAAAATAATTGTCTGGATTGTTGCCTTTTTCCTCATAAATATCATTAGCTGATCAGCTGAGCTCCTTTGACTTGGGCTGCCACTGAAAAACCTTTGAATTACCTTGTTCCTCCAGAATCAGCTGTTCTTGAGGGCACGCTGACAATTATTTGTTATGACTCTACAGAGACATAAGAATCCTTTGACTGAGGGAAAGAAGAACCTGTTCATTTTCTCTAAAGTCAAGCAGAAGGTGAATAACTGATCCTCAGTTATTAATGTACAGAACAATGTTAAGGAAGATGATTAACTACTCACACTTTGGATCAGCATCCTCAAGTCTAGCTTTTCACCATACTATTTAATTCCTGTATTTCCCCCAAAGGCAAACTGAATATTTTCCTCAGTAAAAACAAGGAACTAGATTGAGTTTTCACCTGTGAAAGAAATGAGGAAAAAAAAATCTGTGCTGGATATCCCCTCATCTCAAATTGAAGCTCCCAAAACCTTAAATGTTGTGTTTAAAGCCCATATAGTTTACTTTAGTCATTGCAAAAAGCTCCAAAGTTAAGTCTGGTGGTCTGAGGATCTTCATGTGGAATAAACCTTGGATCTGGCAAATATCTATGCAAAATATATGCTTTACTGACAAGCTTTGTAGATTTTTATTAAGCAGAAGGTGGAATAACAAGGAATGTGACAGATTTCAAACAAACTTGCAAGAAAAAAAATAAAGTCACAGGCAGGTGCTTGGAAGATAAGAGCCAACCCACAGCTACCATTTGCCAGAGCTGTGTGTCCTAGGTGAAGCTGCACAAAACCTTTGAGAAGTCCTTGTCCCGTAAGATCAGGGCTGACTTTGTGTATGAACATTTTTGTGTTACTCAGGCAAATACTTAGAAGCACAAATCACCAGACACTGGATAGCTATTAAAAAAAAAAAACAACAAAAAACCAAAAACCTAAAGAACTTAAGATTAGAGCGTGTCTCCAACACGGTGCAGGAATATAGCTTGTGTGGGTGGGAGAGATCTGGGAAAGAAAAAGGGAAAGATTTAACCCTGTGTACACTGACTAATGCACCAAGTTTCTGCTCTTCAGGTGATGAACCTCATAAGGATGATGTTGTGATCATAAAGTGAAGGAATCATGCTTGCACAGACTCCTTACCTGCCATATTCCCCACGAAGAAAGGGAAGTGTAGGTGTCTCCAGAGGAGCATCCTGTGTTTTAGACATTGCTTAGCTGGTGAGAGTTTTCTTGATTTTTAGAAGAAGTAATAGAGGTTGGGAAGTAATCAAGCATCAAAGAGTAATATAATCCCTAATTAAAGTCTTTGTATGGCAGTTTCTACTGCCTAGAAGGAATACTATAGCTGCAGACCATGGAAGACCAGAGCGCTTAGAGGATGGTATTGCTCACCTCAGAACAATCAGACTGGAAAGGTGCGTGCTTCCCGTGATCATCATTTCAAACTGAGGTCTCAAGCTCCACAGAGAAATGATGGTCCTCTCCAAAGCCCCAGAGAAGCTTCTGAAGGTCACTTGCAGGCACCAATTTTTTACGCAGGCCTTTAAATGCAAGCCTGCAAATGTTTAATTTCCTCAGTTTTCAGGTGGCCAGCAGATGACTACCAATGTTAATTCAGCCAGGAATTTCAGTGCTCAGGAAGACTAGTTCAAGCCGTATTTCAGGGTTCATGGCCATTTACAAAATAATTATGAAATCAAAACAATAAATGATAAAATTATCCAAATCATTATTCTCTTTATGTGCAGCCACTACTATTAGCTGGGTTCCCAGTCCATGATCATGGCCTGAGGTCATAATATTTTTTTATTTAAAGTTCTCTTTGCAGAGCTTAGATGAAGGTCATTTGCTTCTTCAGTTACAGTAATTATTGCAAACCTGAACACAAGCATTGAACACTAATTTTCTCTAAATAAATACTAAACATTGCTGCTATTTAACTGCTAAATTCATATGAGACAGAAAAAAATAGAAAATAGCTTGTATTTTACTCTTTATGTCACATTCTTCCCAGTTCTCATACATAGGGTTCTTCCAAAAGAATTCTCAAAATCAGACTGAAACAGAAGTGTTTATGCCAAGTAGGCCAAGGTCTTCACCTACAGGGATGGTAACTTCCCACCAGCAGGTGCTCCTCTCCTTCTGTCAAATCCATTATTCAAAGAGAAAGGGGACTAGAGTCTCAGTGCTGGACAATTTACTTTTGAGACAAGTAGGATAAGTCACTGCTACCACATCAGCTTGACCTCTTCCATTCTGTCTGGCATGAAGAAAGGTTCAATCAATCCAAGCACTGCAGAGGTTTTTGCTTTACCAAATAAAGTAAATATCTGCAGTTTGGTCATTGCAATAATGTTCACTGAAAGAAAAGAGGGGTTTTTCTTTTTCATTTTAGGAAAAGTAAAAAGGAGTGGAGAAATTGAGCCAATATGATCACTGCTTAAATTTGAAACAGAACACTTAGACTGAGAGGATTGTGGTAAAAATGTTCACTGTTTATTCCTGATGGATGATGGTTTAATAAAAGAAATTTATTTCAAAAATCTTTTGAAATAGCAGACTACAGAAATACTCATGAGTAAGAGTCAATCATGTATGAGTGTTTACACAAAAACAAAAAAAATCCCTGACATAACTCAAGAATGTGCTTTTGGAATAAACCGCTTTTTGGATACAGAAATATTCCAGGTGGATATAAGGATGCAGAAAGTAAGGATTATCATATAACTACAACTATTTTTTTCCCTGTATATACTACTCATTATTGAAATTTTTCACATATATTTATCTACAAGAGCTGTGATATAAATTGCAGCAGATACTCTATATTATGAATTACAATTTCCTTTTGAAGCTTGTTTTAGTGTAACCTAAGAAAACTAAGGATAGAACAAAACAACTAGTGCAATAGCATATTTCAGCATAAAAAAATCTGGAATAATGTATTAATAAACAAGCTATTTAGGGATGAATCCATAAATTCCTTAAATTGCTCATTTATTTGAATGGTTATACTAGAGTAATATCCTGAGATAGTTTTCCAATGCTATTGTTCTGAATTCAAAGGAATTGGATACCCTTGAAACAGATGTTGTTCTACATCTTGTAGTCTCACCACACAGAAGTGATTTTAGTTTGTCATCTCAGTTTCAAGACCTGAAAAAATTATTATTATAATAGCAATAGCAACAATAATAGAAAGTAATTACTATTGTAATTAATTACAATTATTATATATGGATGTAAGTATTAGTGCTACAATGCAAAACCAGATGGTAGATCTCTTTTCTCATAACTTCATTTTCCACATAATTTAGGAGAACCTTAAATGATTTTTTATGTTATAATCCATTATTTAAATGTTATAATCTATTTAATAACACAGTAATTCATAAGTAACATTATAAGCATTCAGTACTTTATAAGAAAAACCTCATGAACTACAACATTGTTTTTCTTAAGGAGATTAAAAATAGCATAGATCAGAGTAGATCAGAATAGATCAGAACAGAAATTCCAGCTCCACCTGCAGAACAAATGACACAGACAGCAGAGAGTGCTGGGCTGAGGTGACTGTAGCACAGCTAGTCACTGCCACTGTCTGGAGCAGTCACAGCCTGCCCGAGTAACTGAACCAAACATTTCCAACCCAAGGATCCAAAGGTGGCTACTGACTCATTTGTATGTAAACACATCTGCATGTCCAACATCAAGTTTTAATGTGTTCAAGGAAAAACCATTTTCCTTTTTTACTGGATATGGCAGAGAAAGAAAACATAAGAACTTTTCTGTCATGCTCCCAAACTCAAATGACAGTTGCTATCAGCATCAAAAATATCTACTATAAACTTTAAAATGTTGCAATACCTTCACATTTATCTCACTTATCATTTAAGGCTTTTTTATTTATTTTTTTGTTAGCTGACAGGCCCAAGGCAGTACACAACTTGTGTCTTCCCTAACTCATAGGTATACCCAGGAAGTCTGATATATTATATTTTTTCAAAATAAAATCAACAGAGCCAGAAGAAACAATAAAACAAGAGCCAGAGTTGCACAGAAAGTGCAGACAAAAAAAATTAAACAAAGTTCCAAACCTGGAGTAGGAGAATCAAATAGGTTCAAAAAATGGTTGACAAACGCTGGAAAATATTTGATAGAACAAAAATTTAATCATATTTTTTTGTAAGCAATTGGACTAATTCCCGTCTTGAGAATACATACATAACTAGGTGGTTAATTTCCATCATGAGAATCTGTATGATTCTCATGGATGATGTATGTAGTGCTTACCCAAACCTGAGATGGTGTAGTGGGGTAACAAAATATGTGCTAGATGTTGGATTGCAGAGGTCAGTTTCTGATGTTGAATACTGGCATCTAATTCCTATTGATTTAATGCAATTACTCTTGGAATAAATTGCTGTTCCACAACAGAACCTAAATCTTTATACCAAACTCATATATTTATTTAAATAAACATGAGTTACTCACAATACCTCCCATTGGAGTTCATAGAAAAATTTTAGTCATTGATAGAAGTAACATTCATTTCACCTAGATGTCTGCAATTAACCCCCAGAGCTGAACTGTAAAGCTATTTGTTTGACAAGATGAATTGACATTGACATTTCCTTGGTATTTTTAGGGGACCTGAACCATTAGAAAGGGTTGGTTTATTATTAAGCTGGATGGACACATCCAGGAAGTTGTGGTCCATGGCTCTATGCCTGGTGGGGGTCAGTAATGTGTGGTGTCCTCAGGGCTCTGTCCTGGGACTGGTGCTCTTCAATATCTTCATCAATGACACAGAGAGTGAGATGGAGGAGACTCATCAGAAATCTCAGCGAGATTTCAGGTGGCACAAGCTGAGCAGTGCAGTTGACACAAGAGAAGGAAGGGATATCACCCAGAGGGGCCTGGACAAACCTGAGGGGTGGGTCTATGAGAACCGCATGAAGTTTAACAAGTGGAAGTGCGGGATGCTGCGTCTGGGTTGGGGCAGCCCCAGACATAGACTGTGAGAGGAACTCACCGAGAGCTGCACTGATGAGAAGGGCTTAAGGCTGTGATAAACAGCTGAAAATTTGACATCTTTCATGGAAATAACCATAGTACATTCTTTCTCCTGTCAAGCCTTTTTGAACATTCTGCAATTTGGTATTTCCTTCTGATTGAAAAACGTCCTCCAATTATCTTAAACAGTCTTATTCTTTTTTACTTGTAAATGTTATCTTCTCTATCTGAGACATGGAGTCACTTAGCAATTTACCTGATAAGATTATATATTTGTAGATACATTTGAACACAATTTTCAGTGAAAATAAATTACTAATGACCAGGAAATGGATTCAATATATTCAGTAACCTTTTTCCACTACAGTTCTTCCTCAGATTACTTACACTGTTCAAATTAATTATTGGATCTTGACAGTATTGCTTAAACAAACAATCTTGAAAATTTCAAAGTCCATTCTTGAGTTGTTTTCTTATTAATGACTAGAAAATGATGACAGCAAGCAGGATACCTGTAACAGAATAGGTGGTTGTGAGTACAGAAATAAAACCCAGTTAGTCATTGCTACATATAATTATTCAGAGGCAAGAAAAATCAGATTACCTTTGGAGTTCCAGGTTTAGTTTGCAGCTAAAAAATAAATAAAAATTATTTAATGAAAAATGCATTCACAAAAATTAATTTTCTACTTGCAAACATTTTTCAGCTTAGGCATGTGAAGCTCACTGTAGTCTATTTTAAAATATAGTGGATAGCAATATCTTTGAAAGTCTGCAAAATTTTCCTTACAATATGGACAAAAATAATTCTAAATGTAAAAAGGACCATCTTGATTTTGTTTTTCAAGTGTTCATATTGAGAGATTTGAACTGTTAGAAAACATAAGTAAACAATGAATACAAACCAGTTTATTTCTCTAAACATTTTAGAAGACATTCTGCATGAAGAGCTTCACACTATAATCAGATTATTTTTAGCAAGGTTTATCTGGAAATTATAGATGAGTCATGTAGAACTGTAGATGCTATCACCTTTGTTAATAAATCTAGTTCAGAACTTCTATCAAGAACCAGAAAAATCTTGGAAGTAGAAAATGTCCCCTGGCTGACCTCACACTTCATTATAAAAAAGAGGAGTCTTGTAAACCATAGGAAATTCCTTTTAAAAGTGTTAATGTCCCCAGGAAATATAAATAAATAAATAAATAAACACAGACATATATACAAAAATAAAATAACAACAGACATTAGCTCCTCTGCTAAGCTCTACAGGCAATTCACAATCCAGCCAGTTTAATGAAGTATATAATTAGTAGATAGAGACAACTCTTCTCTAACACACATGTTTTTCTATGTTAGAAATTATTTTTTTATTTGCAAAATTTATTTACAATTGTTTTCACTTTGTGTGAGCTCTGGCCTATTTGCCAATCACTCAGAAAATACAATTATAATTTGTGCATTATTTTGCAAATATACATTTTCTTGTTCAAGACAAATAATTTCTGCAAAATTCAGTTCTAATACTGTTTTCTATTTAACTAAAACAAGTTACTAGATTGAACGCTTTTTTTTTTTTTTTTTAATGTCATCAGAAAAACAATCTATCCATTAATTTTACACTAACGCTTCCAGTTGGGTCACAATACATGTCAAGAAATATATGGAAATAGACAACTTGCATATTTATAAAAAGAAGAAAAATGTGTTTTCTTCAAAAAAACGTGAAAAGTGTTTCTAAATCATTTAATTTTAATATTTTCTCTATTGCTCACCAAATTCAATGGTAGATATACTGTCATGACATTTTAACATTTCTATCTGTCCTTCAGCATTTTCCTACCCCTAAAGTTAAATTTCAATGATTAACACTCTGTTTCTGTAGAAGATACCTCTTGTCTTCGGGGTAAGTTAATTTATAATCCTCTAATACTGTAAGAAATACTGCTATGCATGAAATGCTTTGCAATACTTTTTTGAAATTCAATATAAAAATACAGATTTTTATCACAGATGATTCAGAAAAGCATTAAGTTAAATAGAAAATATATTGTTTTCAAGTGGAAGGTGAAATAATAAAAAGCGGTGTCCAATACAGATAGGTGATCATCTACTACTAAAAATTAGAAATAAATAAATTGTTTTCAAGCAATCTGATAATCAGTCTATTTTCTAGATACATGTACTTCTTTCTCAAATGAAATAATAAGAGTATACCAACGACTTGACTAAAGTGTGATGGTGATTTATTTGGAGATTAACAAAAGGAAAAACAAAAGAAAACAAAAAAGAAAGGAAAGAATGTGCACTTTAGCTGTTGTTGTTATCTTCTACAGCCATTCCTGGAATCATTTAGACAAAATGCAGATGGTTAGTAAGCTACCACCTGCACTAATTGACAACTTCACTGGGACTTAATGGTTACAAATCATTGCTGTAATCAAAGATTTATACAATCAGATCAAATTTGATTTATCTTGGCAGACTTCAAAAAGTGCTGTGAAACTATGCAATGAACACTAATGGAGAAAGTGAGAAAGAAAGAAAGACTTTTATTCATAAGCCAGTTACTTTTTTCTTTTTAAAGGTCAATCAATGACAGCACAAACTTTTTCTTTTCTGATTTCTTTTCTTTATTGCTGAGGAACAGCAATAAATTCCTTTCACTATACATGGTGGATCAGGTACACTGCTGGATGAGGTTCAAGTCCAAAAATCATAACAAGTGACTTTCTATTTAAAATCACCATTGTTTATCTTGGCAGAAATCAAGTTTATATGTCAGTCTACTAAAATTTCAAGACTATTATATTTCTTGTTAAACCTCGATCAGGAAGAATTTTTATTAAAGTCCTTCATTCTTCAAAACTGTTCTAATATAGAAGTTCAAATATTGTTCATAGTGAGAAGGAGATTTCCAGACTCTAAGTCATACTGTGTACTGGAAGATCAATTTTTAATCAAGATAGGTAAACCTTTGAAGAAAAGAATCAAACCAACTTACATTATTTGCACATTTGACCAAGTCCTAGAGTGATTACAAACCTACAGGAGACTGACTGAGTAAAGGATGAGGGAAAAACTGAGTAAGAATTTAAGAATATAATAAATATAGACATATTTTCATTATTTTTTCTGGATTATCATGAAGGACAAGTGCTAAAATTATTTCATATATTATTATTTCATATATTGGCAGATATGGTGGCTGAACTTACAGTGATGTTCATCCTGATATAAAGGATGATGAAACTCCAGAAGAGAAAGGAGGCTGGGAAAGAGACAAGGACTCTTCGGGTACACTGTAACTATGGAGACTGCTAAATCTAAAGCTAGTGCTTTTTTGTGCAAAAAAATCCACAGCAATCACTGTCCTAGAGGGGTGAATCTCCTGTCTGTACATCACATAGACAAGTTACTCAGGCAAAGTAATAAGGATTTTTAATTACTGAAGATAATTAGAGTTTACTTGGATCTGTCATTAAAACTAAGTCTAAAATACCAAGATTTATTAATTCTAATGTCTTGTTCTGATTGATGGCATGAGTTATAATGTAATTAGCATAAATTCTAAGCCAGACAGTATTTTTGCTAAAGCTGATGTTGAATTTGGATGCTTATGTTAGCTGATTCTTGGTTATGAAACTCTTCAGTTTTCAAAAAAACAACAGCAGGGAATTTTTGATATTGGATTACATATCATATTGGATTATCCTAAAAAGGCTTAAATGTGGCACAGTGAATAAAAAAAAAACCAAAAAACTTGCATAATTTCAGAAACTTGAAGAATGTTTTTTTTACTTACTAAATGAAACGGAAAAAATCCAACTCTTACCATGGTGGAAAAATAGAATAATACAAGACACATTTGTGGGACAATATTCTAGCTAATTATGCTGCCACTTATAATTAGAAGAATTAACATGGCAATTGAAAGTTTGTGGCTGGTGCTCTGTATTTTTTACACAACACCAGACAGGAAATTGCCTTGTCAATTACAATTAAGGTATTAACACAATGTTCTAAGGTCAAAAATGCTTTAGCACAGTAGAGTAAGACAGACATATGTGGTTATAATGTTGTTACTTATTGTTTAGATACAGGTTGTTTACATTCTTAACTGCTTTTAAATCGAATTGAGTTTGTGACCAACAGGATGTTTTCATTAAGTGACATATGTTATGCATGTTAGTGAAAAGAGGCATACAAAGAATGACAGCTAGTTCACATCTTATTTCAGCTAACTGAAATTGACTCCCAAGAGAGGACCCATGCTGGCACAGGTACCTTAGGTTATGCCCTACTTTGGATGAATGAAAATAGAAACTGAAATACTCCTATAACCTCTCTACTTATGTAAAATCACAATTTAGATTCCACACTGCTGTCTTCTCCCTTTCATGACATTCACTTTCACACATAGATACAGGGAGTCAATGGTAACTTCTTGACCCTTACTGATGGAAGCAAGGGATGCTCACCATCACTGATGGTGAGGGATGCTGATTCAGTGTCAGTTTTGATGTTTGGTGTGTAAGATGCTCACCATCAAAATAGGGCTCATATTTGATGTCATGATACAAATGTAGCAAATGTGTATCAGAAATGGATACACCAAACATTGCCTGAAAATCATTCAACAAGAGATATGTAATCTGCCTTCTGGCGACTTGTTTTCTGTACTCATTTTGGGGTTTGGATTTGTTTGGTTTTTTTCACTGTTTAAATAAGTTGTAGAAAAGCCACATCCAACTCCTTGATTATTTAGACTTACTAAACTATGTAAGCTATTATTTAAACTATTTTCTGGGAGTTGTAAAAAGATTCAAGGACCTGGGGGATATCCTCTCTCCAGGAGGTAAGATATGGAGTTCAGCTGGATGAGGACAAGGTCAGCTCCTTCACTGACAAGAGCTGCTGTGAAGGGAACTGGAAGCCAGGGCCAACTTCTCCTTTCTTTGGGAGTTGCACTTACACTGGGATAGTACTCCTGGTCCCCACCTGTGCTACAGTAGAGCTGTACTACAGCTGTTCCTGATTTGCCTTCCTGACTGACTTTGACTCTCTGGTTTGACTTCTTGGCTAGCTCTCAGATTCGCCTCTTACAGTCTTATTGGGTGAACACAGGACTGTGTCTGATCTGATCCCTGTTCTGAACCTGGCCCTAACCCACACCTGCATCCCTGCTTCTTGTTGGTGCAGCCATTGCTCCTTCCTACCCTGCTACCATGCTCAGCTCACAGTTTACCTTCTAGCATAACTTTACCAGACAACCCTCACTTAACCATGTTGTCCTGTGCTCTCAATCCTCTAAATAGGTGCATCCATTTGTCAGCAGTTTTACATCATGAAAACACCCTGAGAAAAATCTGTAATTTGCACATATCTTGTAGGAGGTTCATACCACATGGGAGTAATTTTCATTTCTTACTGGGGTAAGTGATCTCCCCTCCATTTCTAGGTGCTTATATCACTACTGTGCTGTTCTTGTTCATGCTCACATCCTCTGTTCTGTGATCTGTCCTTTTTGTCTCCTCAGATTCCAGGTTCTCGTACTTGCCTGTTCATACAAATTTCTGATTTATAGCTTATTTTTCTTGTACGTAGAGTAATGTAGGAAATGAAGATTTGAATTCCAGCTTCTGAGTGTCACAAAGGAACAAAATTGCTTCTTGAGTTTATCCTAAGTAACCTTCATGTTAAGATACAACCTCTAGTAATATCTCAGTTAAAAAAAATGAACTCCATCTCTCTGTAAATTAATTTTCCCTAGTAACTGTGCATAGTCTCAGGGAAATTAAATTGATCTTAAGATAGAGAAGAACAATAAATTGGGAGTGCCTTCCTTGCTTTTAGAACATTTGCTTGAATTTTTGCACTTTAATCAAGCAGGACTGGAATTACTGAAGAAAGAATTTGTGAAGAAATACAAAATACTGAATAGCAAATAGAAACAAACACATTAATTTAGTAAAAAGAAAAGAGGAGCTTCTCAGCCCAGTCATCTGGTTAACATTGTTCATAACTCATCCAAAAGGCCATCAGAACTAGACTGTGAGCTCTGGTGTATATAATAATGTAACAAAAGTATACTTCTTAATGTCTTTTTCTTTCCCCACCATCAGTAGGAGTCCTATATGATGTAACTAGTTAGTTAATATCCAGTTTTACCAGTCATATCTGAAAGCAGAGAACATTTGTCCTCAGATCACAGAATTTCTTCATATAAAAGAACAAAGAAAAAGACCAAGTGCCAGCAATACAGCAAACTCAAGAATATCTGTGTGTTTCCCAGATCCTTTGAGTACTGTAGTTCTTTCATTCATTCAAGGACAGTAAAGCTTATTATTGTTCTCTTAGGTTCAATCAAAATATTTCAAAGATAATAATTCAGTGGGAGTGAGGCAAAAGGACCTGTCTGAATACCTACTTATTATGCAGAACTATGGTGTCACGACTGCTTTATTTGATCAGTTGTATCTTCCAGTGAAAGCTTGAAGATAAATCCCAAAAATGGCTTAGGAAAGGAGGACTGGGAATCTTCATTTTTACATCCAATTCTAAAGGAATTTTGCTAGGTTTCCATACCCACTTGATAAGGAGATATAGGTGCTTCAGATTTAGGTTCAAAAGAGCCAATATCTGATCCACCTCCAGACAATGCACAGGTTGTAACATTGCCCAATGGCAGCTGACAGCAATAAGAGCAATGAAGCAAAATTAATTGAAATGTAAAAGCTTTAATCCCCTCAAAAACTATTTTGATGAATGTTTTTTATTTTTTTTTGGTATTTTTTCACGAGCTAGAAGAGCTCATCATGATCAGCCTCAGATTGTAGTTGGAAAATAAATATTTTCAGCTATCTCTTCGGAAGACAAATATAGCTCAAAGTTTCTAAAGTTGTATATTCAATAATGTTAGCCCAAAAAACTTTCTCTCACTATAAATGAAGATTTTAGGATTCTTCTTGTCTATCCTGATTCATTAGTTTTCCATCCCTCATAAGAGGAATAATTAATCTCTACTTTTTTGACTTTCACTCCTTCCAGTGTGTTAGGATTAAGAAGGTAAGGAATTTAAAAAACAATAAAGGAATGTTGTCAAAATGCAAGAATTCATATAATGAGATATGAAGGAAATTCATACTGGGATAAGAGATTTGTTTTTTCTTCAAGTTTTTAAAAGTTTTAAAGTTTTGTTTTATTAATTGCAACGGGAGGGCTCAATTCCTCTTCTTTCCCGTCAGATTCCTAACCCACTTAAAAACTCTACTTCTTTAAAATTATGTTAATCAGTCATTTATGTAGAATTTAAATTTACACCATCATTTCTACTTTATTTTCTGAAATTTGAAGAGGAATCTGTAGCTTATATATAAAATAAATTGAAAACACATTATCTATACTATGGCAGATATATAAAAATTTCTCTAGTTTTCACCGTGCAATATTTAAGATACACTTTTTATTTCAGAAGATTAATTTGCAAAAAAATTGTCAGGAAGAAAAATAAGAGATGATATTATATGTTACTGGAAGTGTCTAGAGCAAGAAAGAAATAAAATCTTCATAAAAAATATCTAAATTTTTTTCCTAGTATTTACCTCATGTGATTCAGTTAATTTTCTACTTCTTATAGTTAAGATTAAAATTAAACTAAAATAAGAAGCATGTAAGTCTGTCCCAGCCCGGGGTATTCTATGGTTCTATGATGCTATGAGGCTGATCAGCTGATACTTGGAAGACTGGAGGTTAATTTTCTGGGTTTATATTCTTTAGAGTTTATTTTGTCCACTTTTTTTAAGAAAAGTGTTTCTCAGAATCATTTCTGTCTCAATTTAAAGGAAGCCAATCTTTTTTATCTAATTGTTGATGTTAATTGTGTCTTTAGTTAAAACCTATTTTAATTGTTTCACTTTTTCCCTGTCATCTAAATAATTTGTCAGAAGAGTGAAAGATTAACATTTTCAGCATCTACATCTGTACTTATTGCTACATTAGTATTCCCTTTTCTAAAATTTTTGAGAATGTTGTCCCTAGTTAGAAGAATGATGAATTTTTAAAATTATAATGCAATATTCAATGAGTCCTATGTATTATACAGCAATAAAACTGTGATGAAAAATGAAAATAATATTATTTTTAAGCTTTTAGAATTATAACTAATTAAAGAAACTGATTAAACTGCCATGAAGGATGAATAAACACAGTGTATTCAAAGTGATTACCTAAGAACGTAAAGTATCATTTTTGGCAATTATATTTTATTAGTATTTTTGTATACATGAAACTATCACTCTCTTTAACTCATTGGAATTTTTGCATGACTAGAAGAATTAAGGAAATAAAATTCTTAATATTTTATTAAATAGCATATTAAAATTATTTCAAAGCTATTTTATTATATTCTGCTATTAAAAGATTAAGAGTCTTTAAGCAATTTCACACCTTTGAATTCTAGTTCTACAACTGCTTGCATGAGTTTAGCTTTACATATTTTGCACTTCAACCATAGACCCCTGAAGTTAATCAAAGGACGAGATTTGGAGCTATAAATCCACATTGTGTACAGGTGGGATTATAATTTATTCCATGGTAAGAATGTACAAGATAGAAAGAAAAAAACTTTCAAGTGAGTTGGACATTAAATTTTAAACTTTAATTCATCATCACTGTGGATGAGGAAATTATCTCACTAGAACTTGGATCTTAATATTACTTTACCAAATAAAATCAAACCTAATATTTATCTTTATAAAACAAACATTACACGCTTAACCTTATGATGAAAGATCTATGGAGTTATCTTTACAATAGTGCAACCATGATGCTGGTAGCTATGGTAAGTAAACCAACTACAAATCATTAAAATCCCCCAAACCTCCAATAAATTAAATCTAATAAATTATTAAAAAGCAAAGGGATATTTAAAGGAGATATGAAGACTGACCACTAGCATTAAAACACTTTAAGAAACACCACAAATCATAATCTTTGTGATCACATTCAGACATCGGGTATGTAGCATATGAAATGAATATTGCTAAAATAAAAATGCTTTTGAATTGTGTAGTTAATGTTCTGTATTCTTTGTATATAAGTGTAACTCTTAAAGAGTTTCATCATACTGTGTCTGTGACTGGATTTCTAATCCAACTTTTCTCAAATGTCTCAGCAACCTGAAAGAATCACTATTACTGAAATATTTTCTCCAGAAGTTAACCTAAAAGTAACCATTTCTCTTGGTTTTGCTTTCTCTTCTATCAGGAGACAAGAATGAGTTTTCTGGCATAAGAGTCACATAATTATTCTGCAATAGATTGCTGTGATGAAAATAAATATATGTGGTGAGGAGAAAAATATGTGGTGAGGAGAAAATATGAGACCATGCAGTAGAAGAGCAAAAAACTGTATATAATTCACCTTTATGGACATGTACCTCAGTTGTGTGTAGAAACTGTATGATGGTGACAATATAGGATAAATTTTAAGTCTTTACTACCTTCATTGTATTCTTTCATTAGCAATAAGATAAAGCTATAGATTTTTGGAAGACCCATACTCCATAGCAGATCCATAATACAGATAATGGTGCCACATTGTCTGAGCCATGTGCACACTTTTTACTGTTTTTTACCTGGCTAGTTTCTCCTCCTTTGTTAACATAAAATTTAGAATAAGATCTTGAGCAGCAAATATGCAAATATCCTATACTCTCTTCTCTGTTTCTACCCTTGTTTTTTTGTTTAAAGGTCCTACTTTCCATTATCAAAGCTACAATATGTATATAATTGTAGTATAATATACTACAATCAGATACCTCTGTTCTAGAGTAATTCAACATGCCTAGCCTCCATGATCTGTTTTGGGAAGAGTTCCTACTAATTATTAGAACAAGATTAAAAAGTCTACAGGTTCATTTGTATTATGCAGCTGATTTTCAAATGAAGTATCGCTTAGGTAAACATTCAATGAGGAGCTAGAATTAGGCAGCTTAAAACTGGTGTGTCAGGTGATAAAAGCCTTAATGTAAGAAAGATTTAAGACTAGTGTAAATGACTTCTGCTAGGCAATGCTTACAGCAATGTTGCTTTATACCTCTGGAAAAAAAAAGAGTGAGAGGTGTGAACCAGAAATATCTTGATTTTGTGCATATTGTCTTGGATATGCAATATTTTGTCTTAATGTGAAATTCTTGTGCCACTCTGTGTAAAACTTTTTTGTTTCTATTTTCATAGACAAAACAAATCAAAGATGTAATAGAAAAATATGAGCACAAAAGAAAAGTTTCATAGGATTACTAAAATTAAATTACAACTTTGTCAGTTTTTAACACATCCAATATAGGTATTAAAAGATTCAGTGTAGATAGGCCATAGACTCATGTGTACAAAGAAGTCATTACTGGCAGAGATTCATGTTCACAGCATTAATAAGACAGCAACATTAACAACAATGTGTCTTACAACTATATACAAACAGAAAGTCTGATGATGTTGCCAAAACTGATTTTCAGTGAGATTTCAAGCTAATTTTCTGTGTAGATCTGGAGAGAGATAGGAAAGTAGATTTCCTACGAAATTTCACTGTGCCTCTGTGACACTGCAAAATTTAAGCAATCTTTTTTTTTTCATGACCACAGACCTATCTGAAATTTTTATTTAATGCTTGGATTCACACAAGCTTAGACCTCACTTAGAGGTATGAAATGATGCACATAGAACTAGGGAAAATTTGTCTTCCAAAATACACTGGTTATTTGATTTCATTGAACTTCAGATGAATTTCACACTGCAGGCCTGATCAGTATTTGTAGCTAAGTGCTTAACACCTGAGAGGCGGCTATGTATCATACAAGGAGCACTGCAGTAGTAGTAGTAGTAGTAGTAGTAGTAGTAGTAGTAGTAGTAGTAGTAGTAGTAGTAGTAGTAGTAGTAGTGGAACTACTAGGATCAATCAACAGAAGCTCCAGGCAGAAGATACTCCTTTTGAGACATTCTATGAATATGAACACTCAAGAAGCATACTGGCCCCAGTAGAATCAGGAGGGTAAAGATAGAGATGAATGTCACCAAAATAATAGTGATGAATTAGTCTATTTCATGGGAAGATTGAAGTCAATGATAGATGGATGATAGGAATCAGTTTTGTGAGCCGCTAATCTCTCATGGAAAGAAGATCTATAAGACAGATAGACTATAATTTATAGGTAATTTTAGGCCTAAAGTCTCATATTTTCACTGAGACCTGAAATAAGACTTGCAGGAATAGAATTAAAGAAGAAAATATTCTGAATATAGAAAAAAAATTTAGTTTTTAGAAGATTTTGAATATATCATCGCCTAGTAAATTCACTGAAAATATTAATAACATTTGCATATTTAGAACCGATGATAAATTATGTGTTATTCCTTATTTGTGAAAAAACTTAGCCTTCTTGGTTAAAGAGGGTGCATACATGTCAATCTTATTTTGCACAAGCAGTGACCTATAAAGAGATATTTATATGAGAGGAAGCTTTCATCTCCTTTTGACAACATAACAGAGTGGCAAATATATTTAAATGCTGTACTGCACTTTATCCCAAAGAGTTGTTATAAAAAATGTCTGCAAGACATGACAAAAATTAAATAGAAAGAATTCCTCATCCATTGCATCAAAATATGTCTGGTTCTAGCTATACATGGAATCTCTTTGCTATCAGCATTTTACATTCATTATTATTGAGACAATTTCACCATTTAAAAAAACATGTGCTTACAATATGTCTTTATCGTAAACTAACTAAAGCCACAAAATAATCTTTCATATAAAATTACAGGTCATTTAAGTCTAATCACAAGATTTCTGGGATTTATAGCAACATTTTTTTAAGTATATTTAAAGTCACAAAAATAAGATCAGCTCATGTGTGGAATACTTTTAGACAGTGACAATATGATTTCAGGTTTCTGTCAATACGTAACAGTGATATTTTTAAGTACTTGACCTGTTATAATTACTGTCAGCTATTAATGCATGACTATTAATGAATGACTGTGACAACTCTACAGGAATGCATAATTCAGGGACACTGAAATATTCTTTTCCAGTCCTTCATGGAATGAACTAGGACTCAGCTTCTATCAATGTCTGCACAATAGCATACAGTCAGCTACACAATCTCTCAACAAGCTAATCTGTGATTCAGAAGTGCTTTAGCCATGATGATGCATGGTACAGTATATTACAGGCTGAATATGGTGAAAAAGATTATAAGTATCGTTATTCAGTATGGTATGGTATTCAGTTATTCAGTATGGTTTGCAGATGATACATGTAAGGAAGAGCTTTTACAAGCAGAACACAACAATCTGAGATGACCAAGGACATGAATAGACTACAACAGTTGTTGTTTTGTTGGGAACACGACAGTCCTGGTAATGTGGTCGGAATGCACATTATTGATGTGATCAGAATACTGCCTTTCTGTCAGATTCACACACTTCCTTCTCAGGAAATTGAGGTATTAAGAGACATAGCTTCTGTAATGTGACAGGAACTATTTCACATTTCCTTACTTTAGTTCTTCCACTTTAAAATAAAGATGTCTATTTACCTATTTGACCAACTTAAGAGAAATGTGAGGAAAGGCTCTCTACTTCTTGGACAAATTTGAGCATTTAAAAAAAAACACTGAAGTCCTACAAAGTCAAGTTGTACTTTTTGCTGTCTCCTGTACAATATATGGCCATGAAGTGTATGCTTGCTTTGCATCCCCCTGCCAAAGAGCACAGCACCAGAAACTCGGTCTATCACTTTTTGTTCATTTGGTTGTTGGGGTTTTTTTTGTTAATGAAACATGTTCCTTCTGTTTAATTCTGAAGAATGTAGTTTAGTTTATTTCATTTTTTGCCACTAAAGTTCTTTTTAAAAAAACCCAAAAGTTAAGAGTCTTCACATAAGCAACTGAACTGCTTAAATATGTCTATATGTCTTCAATGACTCCAAATTTCTTTCATAAGAGATTGATTATGAGAGCACTGGGACTATACAAATTCTAACTAGGCCTACTAGTTTCTGAAAGAATGATCATAAAGGGTTTTGTTATACTCTTTCAGGGAGAGACAAGAGAGACAAGACAAACTATTATCATTCACAGTTTTGCTCATCCTATAATAGATTGACTTAAGTGATGTACCCCTCTGAAAAAAAAGAAAAAAAAAAAAGATGATTAAACGCTTGGAAAAATCTCTATAACGAGAAGCTGAAACCTTCCAGCCATCATTTTAAATTTATTAAACACCTCATACTCCTATATCCTGTGACTTTGCAGTTCTTTGTGAGTTTCTGCTAGGATAAACTGAGAGAATATAGGAATAATTATACCGAATGACAGAAATAATCAAGAAGGAAATCAAGAAAAATATTTCATTTTAAAACAGTTTAGTAATCTGTTTTCTGCTATGTAGAGTCTAAAAAACATGGACAGCTAATATGTTCATTGCCTGGAGGATGAGCAAATCTCTTCTGCCATTCACCTGTGACCTTTCTGGCTGAGAGGTAATAGATCTCCAGACTCAAAGAGCACCTTTCAGCTAAAAAAAATAAAGGTTGGATAATCTTCAGGGTTTAAAATGGTTTAACATTTCTTTTGTTTCATCTATTGTCTTTACAAATGATTTGAATAACAAGTGCTGAATAACAGCACAAAAGTGCTTATACTTAAGCTATTTTCTTAGTGTAAGTAGGGCAAAATAAATCTCTAGGAGAACTGACATATAATTAAGACAATGCCCATTCTTCTGACTTCACATTTCCCCTATAGCTAAACACCATTTTCTGTTGGTGTTCACTTGTTGTGCAGTGGATAAAGATAACATCACAGAATTATTGTTTTAAAAATCTGTCCCAAAGGTAGATTTTTCACTTTCCTATATCCAACATAAAACATACACAAGAATGGTGTATTGTACAAACTCTTTTCAATGATTCATTTTAATAGTGTGCTGTCATGTGAAAAGGAACAGTTTTACAGGTGCCATATTTATTTAACAGCTCAGCTAAAGCTGGCTTCTTTTAAATCCTATTTTTTTGATTCAAGATGTATTTTTTAGTCCTATGTTCTAGTTCAGTGGATGACTTTGACATGGCAATAGTTTGTAAATTTGAAGCTCCCTTCTTTCTGGTTTATTTTTACTTGTTTACTTGCACTATTTCCCATATAGGAGGAGAAAATAATAATTTAGAAATGTATAATAACTTCAAGATCACAGAGAATTATACCAGAAGATATTCAAAGTAGGTTTTAATAACTGAAAATTAAAAATTAAACATTCCTTAATATAAATCAATTTATTTTCAAAGTGTAGCTCTTCACTAAGTGCCACAACCTGTTGTTTCTTGAACACTTGTGATTCTGTGATTCTGTGACTTCAGAAAAGATGATTCCAACAGATCCCTGAGCAGTCCATTCCAATTCTTAGCCATCCTTTCAGTGAAAAAAAGTTTTCTGATGTCCAGTCTGAACCTTTCCTGACAGCTCAAGAATATTTCATCTTGTCCTGTCAGTAGTGCCCTGGGAGAAGAGTCTGGTCCCCACCTGGCTGCAACCTCCTTTCAGGTAATTTTAGAGCACAATATAAAGCCTGAGCCTCCTTTTCCCCAGGATAAAGAGCCCCAGCTTCATGATCCTTCTTTGGACTCACTCCAGCACCTCAACGTCTGTTTTGAAGTGAGGGGCCCAGAACTGGACACAGGACTAGAGGTGCAGCCTCACCAGTGCCGGGTGCGGGGGCACGGTCACTGCCCTGCTCCTGCTGGCCACACTGTACAAGCCAGGATGCCATTGGCCTTCTTGGCCAACAGTGGTGGCTCCTGCTCAGCCACGTGCCAGCCAACAACCCCAGGTTCTTTTCTGTTGGGTACTTTCCAGACGCTCTCTTCAGGAGAATGGAAGAATGATGAACCTTTTCCTGGTGTCCCATTCACAATACATTTGTGGCGCTTGTGTGAATTATCAGAAGTTTATGGAAATTTGTCCACACTTTGTCTCATCTTTTGCAAGGCTCTAATGCAGGAACAGGTTCTTTTAGTGCAACTTTCTCTGTACAAGCTAGATGTAAAACCAGATGAGATATTGTTTCTATAGGCTAATTTTTATCTATGATCCAGGGCATCCATCCATTCATAATTCAAGTATTAACATTTCTGAAATGCTCTAACACTTGAAGAGCAAATGTTTCCACTTGACTCCTGTGGTCACAAAATTAAAGTCTGGGTTGAATGTGCTTGTCAATGGGTTGTGTGCGTCTGTAATACACAAAAATCTCATTTGCATCTTCAGTGTAATTTAGTTTTATTCTGGCCTAGACCAGGAAAACATATAAAATATTAACCAGCTGCTGGTAACATCCGAGGACTGATTACCCAATATCTGAAATCAAGAACATATTTAAAACTCAAACAAAATCTATCTCAACAAAAAGTTTGAGTCTATTTGTTTTTTGGGATTTTTTTTGCTAGTAAGAATATATTTCCAGGTCTACTTTATTGATAAAAGTTTTTGCACAATCTTAGGATCTTTCCACATAGAACATTTTGCTGGAACCAATACTGCATACAATAATTCATTAGGGACAGATGATGCATATTTACTAGCTCAGCATATCCTCAGTGAAGATGTAAGACTATTAGATGTATACAATTCTTTTGTTCATCTTGCTCAGCAGTTATCCTTACTGAAACAGTCAGTGTTTCATCTCAGCATGAAATAACATTAGATAACATTGCATTCTGAGGAAGCAGAAAAAACAAGGACTCTACAAATGGGAATGAATTAGAAATGCTCTTGCAATAGAGGCCCTGAAGTTATAAATGAGAAACTGATGCATGTACCTAGGAAGGGACTTTACATAAAATCTTATTTTACATTTCTTATTCTTTATCATATTGTCCTTCTGAAAAGCATTTTTTGACAAGTGCTAAAACAGAATTTCCATACATTATCTAGGCTTTCCTAATTGAGTTACTTTTTTATTATTGTATTTTTTTTTATTATTATTATTATTTTTTTAGTAAAAAGTGCCTGGCCAAAGGACAATTCAGTACTATTGATATTCTTAACAATGGACAGAATCTTTGCAGTGTTTTTCCAGTACAGGAAAAGTTAGTGTGACTAAGACTAAAAGCAAAAAACACCAAAGGGACAGGATTAATCACACTTAACCTTGAGCATCTGTTAAAGTAACATCACAGCTAACTGATCAGGAACTTTTTTATAATTAATCAAGCTTTTTAGCTTTTGATTAATTTAACCATTTTAGATACATATAGTACAGTATGCTAAACTGAATCACCGGCCATACCTGTAGTATTCTATTATTTTAAATGTAAATTGAATGATATTCATGTCAACTTTTATGCTAGGTCTGATTAATTCAACCCATATATTCTGTTAATATCTGATACAAAACTTTAAACTATTTCATATATATATATATATATATATATATATATATATATGTATATATATATGTATATATATATGTATATATATATATACAATTTCTGACTTATTTCATTCTTTCTATGGATGCCCAGTGGCATTATTTTTTCCATCTAGCTAAAAATCTTAGGCTTACTAATAATGCATAGGAGAGACTATAGGTACACTATATATATGCACTAATTTTGCATCTGTGACTAAGCCCTGATAAATAGATACTGGTATTGCTTAATCCCTACAAAGCAAAAAAATAATTATTCACTCTTTTCATTAGATAACACTCTTCTGTATAAATATATAGAATCATATATATATAATCATAGAATCATTAAGGTTGGAAAAGACTCTAAGTCATTAAATTATTTCTTTATTTTTTGGGTAACATGTCAGTTTAAATCCCTGCTCATGTGAAATTCTTATCCTAGTGAATTTCTTCACTAACTTCCACAGAGTGAAGGTTCTGTTACCTGGTATTTTGTTAATGCAGATTATGGAATATCCATGCCTAAAGAATACAGTGCTATATTAAAATCCTTGTCTTTGTTTCCTGATGCTAAGTGGGCTGCAGAAAAATTTGGGAACAGGGTATTTTGGTTTTGCAATAGATCTATGTAATGGCATGCAGAGATGCAATCATATTCATAACTACTGTTCACCTGGCATAGGACACCAAAGGATTATTTCAGAGACTGCTGAAGCCCTAAACTGCCACGGAATGTCCTGATTATCCTTATGTTTTTTTTCCCAAAACAAACAAGAATGTGATTCTTTTGCAAAAAATTATTCTGATCCTACAATTTCAGTGGCATTTTGAAAAGAGATGTATCTGATGATGCTTTGCAATTTTATAATATCTTTTACTAAGTGTCACACATTTTTACAATCATGGTAACAATAGTTTCAGATTACATTTAAGCCTTTTATAATTGGAATCTTTGAACATTGAATAAACATTTTATAATGCAAAGTATAATGTTGTATTATGAAAATTAAATTATTAAAATAGAACATTCAAACAGCAGACTTATTAAAATAACAGAGAAGAAGACACAAACTCATTCCTTTTTCTCAATATGTTCTATTAACTCACAAATCTGTTTTAAGAACGGGATTATTTTCTCATGTAGACGACTTTTTGTTGCTTAAATTCTTCTGTATGGCTCATTGTTTGACATTGTTCCTGGAGGATAATTCATTGTCTCAAAATATGCTTTTAGCAATCAATACAAAGAGTGACAGAACCTTGAAGAGTGTAACACAGAATAATTACTTTTATGAGACGTTTAGTCTAAATGCTTTACAGAATTGAGAGGATTTGCTGAGCTTAAGCCACACCCTTCAATTCTGATAAGGCTTTTTTATCAGCAAAAGCTTTCAAGAATGCCAGAATATGTAATTCAGTGACTCTAAACTTGGACAAGTTTGGCAAATAAAGATCCTAGAGCTAGTGGGCTTTGTGAGGCATTTTCTGCTGCCTCCTGAGGACTGTTTCCATGAGATATTTGTCTTCCAACCCTGTGTTATGGTTTGTAAGATAAGACAGGAAAGTTATGTAGACCAGAGATACATAAACAACAGAATTTCTCCTACATCCTGACAAAAATATGTCGAAATTTACTGTACATCATGCTTGCCTTGGATCAACATGCGGTTTGAAACAATGTCTCTTTTTTGTAATTTGTTGTGACTTTTCAAATACGGAGAGCACTGCTGGTACAGCATCAATACCTAGAAAGTTACTTTTCACATTTTTCTGGAGTTGACATTTTCCCTCACAAACTTTTACATGCAATCAGTAGTCTGCTCCCTATTTCTCTAAACATCAATTCACTAGCATAAAACAAAACTCACTGAATTCCTTTAATTTCTGGTTTCTAGAAAGATCCTACATATCTCTACTATTGAAATATAAATGAATATAGCTTTCTAGCTATCTAAATTCTGTCATTGCAATTATAAAGAAAAAAGTTCTTTTATAGTTTTGTTTACTGCAGCACACACAAATTCTAGAACTGGAGACACAAGTCCTGATTTCACAATTTCCTCAGAAGTTTGATCTTTTAATCATGATGTTAGTTAAGATATTGCAAGATTTTTCAGATCTTCTACTAAGATTTAGTAACTGTCCTGGAGTCCATTCTAGTTAGTGTAATTTCTTAGGCTAATCAGCATTTGTATTCTAAATGTACTTCTACAATATAAAAATGTATGTGTTATGAAGATTTTGTTGCAAGGTTTTCTGTAAGATAATGCATCTATGCATTGAATAGTTTTATGCACTAAGTTTTGGAATCTTACTTGTTTAAATACTATGTCTCTATATTAAGCAAACCCTTGACAAAAGTTTTTAAACTAAATGGAATGCTTAGCAGAAAGGGGAATTTTCATTCTTGCCCATGGAAGTAAAAGTCAAGAAAACAGCCTTGCCAAAGAATTACATTCCAACTACAGAATCTCTGTATAAGCTTTCTGGAAGCATTTTGAGTAAGAGAGAAAACCTCTTGGGAGTTAATTTAACTTTCAGTAGTAATAAGCAGGGCTTAATTTCATTCTGTTGAGTTTCTAAACTTCATAATAATATTTGGATTGTAGTGTATAAATTAATCTTTAATAGTTACCTGATTCTCAGAGTTGTTACAGAATAAAAAAGTCGATTGCAGTCGATTCCCCTCATACCATGGAACAGAACAATTCAGGATTAAAGGATAGCAAAAGTGTTACAGTAATCCAGTGTAGTGATTTCAGAGAAACTGATTCTACTAACATAATCAGACAAAAAGTATACCTAAATTCTGTAGATCTTCAATTTGCTAACTACCATGTACTTACCTGATCTGAGTATTTCCTAAAGTAGCTAGTTTTTTAAAAAAATTAAAATTTTCTGCGCAATAAAAGAAACATTTCTTCAATAAATCAATACATTACATATACATGCAAAAAAAATTTATACAAGGCAACAGTTCTCAGTTTGGTCCACTCAGAGAATATTAGTGATTGCCAGAGATATTCCAAAGGAGTTCTAACAGAGTTGTACTGGTATTCTGAGCAAATGTTGCATTTCTATTCACAAGGCAAATAGGAATGACCTCACCTTTGAGTAGAAAAGACTTATCTGTAGAGCCCTAAAAAATTACAATATGCCCTCAGTCATAGAAGAAGATTTCTTATTCCTTGATCACTCTAAAGTATTTTTTTCTTTTAGTGGGGACATGTAAATTCATACATTACCAGTAACATAGTAAGTCTAGACAATCAGAGATTTTTCTGATCTTAGAGGATTTCAATGAGTTTTGCTGCCTAGAAAGCTAAAATACATAATAATTGCATTATTTATTATTACATTATCAGTGTACTCTCACTTTAATTGTATTTCTCTTTCCATGACACCATAAAGGAAACCGTATAGAATTGTAACTTAGAGAACCAGTTAAAATACAAAGATGCTGAATTTAAAAAAAAAGTCTACCACATCTTTCTTCTGATTATTTTGAGTTTCTGTTCTAATTTCTGTGTGAATCAATTAACTATATAGTTTTCAAGGTATGGTCCACAGACCTGCTAGTGTGAGAAAGTACAAATTTGAGCTGAGAGTTTCTGGAATCAAGTACTGCACAAGATCAATACTGTAGTAGGGTTAGGAGACTATAGATTATTGAAAGCAGACTATTTAATGTAGTGTACCAAAGGCAATTGACAAAAAGAAGTAAATTAGTACAAATCGATTTGACTTTTAAGTATTAAAAAAATTGGATTTTGAAAAAAACAATAAATGAAGAGGAAAATAAGAAGCTGTTTGATATAATGCAAACTAAAGCTTAGAAGAATCCTTTATTGAGAGTTATTTGCAATTTGTTAGGAGTAATTTGCATCAGTTTATTGATCAAACAAGCTGTAGAGAATAGGGGAATTAAACTTCTGCCCAGTGAATAATATTTAAAATGTCTGTTGAAATAGCTTTAAAAATTCTAAAGTAGGTCAAAGACTCGATGCACAAAGTCCTATATTAGCAACAAACTGCCTTCTTTCATGCCCATCAAGTCAATTTACTGGTTGATGGACTGATAAAAAAATCTTACATTACATTTTACCTCTTAAAAAGACTGAAAATTGCTCATACTTAATTACTGCATTTTATACTGTAATGTAACAAAGCAAGAACTTATGGAACAAGAGAGTAAATGCAACTGCTTTCCTCCCTTGTAAACAAGTGTTTAAGTGGTGTATGAATTAAAGCAAATTTTGTGGCTTTCTACTAATTTCTGGTGCTTTTGTTCTTATTATATAATTATGACAATCTGTCTTGATTAACAGGCTTTGTTCTTGAAAAACTCAGGACCAGAAGAACAAAGGCGTTGAAAGCCAAGCCTGCAAGCTCAGAGTGGGAAGCATGGGGAGGCAGGCTGTGCAGCACATGTAAGTCAGCTTTATTAAAGCAGGGTGCCTCATTTAGAATCCAGACTGTCACATAACCAAAACAAGTCTGAACATACATGCCATATGCTTTCTGAGGGCTGGCTTTAGGCAATGGCCATAAAAAATGCTATTGCTAACACTCATGTCGTTCTATCAGCAGAAATGAAATCTAAAAGCTTTATTGATCAAAAAAAAAGCATTTTTCATGTGGTTTGATAAATGTTTTTTCAATATAAACCCAAAAAAAGTAGAAACTGCTATGGGCATGGAGAGTTTTGATACTTCTTTTTTTTAGGCGTCAATTAAAAATGTTCCTGAGTAATAAAATACATGTGTTATGCCAGAGATGCCAGTATGGTCATGCATCAAACATTACCCCACTTAGAGACACTATGTCCACATCATTCCTGATAAATAGCCTTGACAAAGGTGGAGGTGTTAATTAGAACTGAAGCTTGAATTTCTGTGTTGCAAAGTCAGATACAAGTCAGATATAAAGGTTATCTTGATAAGGATATATATTCTTATCCTTGAGAATAGTTCATCTCCTACATTACTACATAAAAAAATTAGATGAACCATTTTTAAGGGGGGGATTTTGATTTAAAAAATTGTTTTTCTCATAATGGAATCATGACTTACTTTGAAATATAAACATACTTGTAATAATAAAAGCTCAATCATAGAGACTTTTTCAAAAATTTTTTACCTAAATAACAAAACTGATGTGAAAACAATGAACACAATGTTAAATGGTCAGAGATTGTTCATTGATTCTTATAAAAAAATATAAATGGGTATTTTTTATGAAATTTCATTTTAGCTCATCTAGAAAAGACATACATGGTGATAGTAACAATGTCTAACTTAATTTGAAAACTCATGAAAATAAATAAATAAAAACTCATGAAAATAAAGAAATTTATACTCCACTAATTCAATTACTATAAAAAGTGATTACTAAGGTACTACACAGCCTCTTACTAAATAGATTTTTGTCCATGGACCTTAGAGATGAGAACTACAATTCAAATTTTTAAATCAGAACTCAACAAATGGTTGGTTGCTCACAGTGCCACATATTTCCACTTTTCAGTAAAGTGTGAAACATATAGAAAGCCATGACCAACTTACTAAATAAATAACCCTGAACTTTTGAAAAACAAAACCAGAAATTCAAAGCCTGTTTTGGCAATGAGCTGTATCTTTTAAGATATTTTTAAATGCCGTAATGTTTTGCCTAAAACCAAAGAAGATTAAAGAAAGTGTTCATGTTTTAAACATGTCTTTAACCAAAGTGCCAGTAATGGTTAGGCCCATATTTAACTGGAAGCAGTGGTCTACAGCAAAGTACTTTGACACAGTAGATAGCTCCTGCAGACCTGCCTCCCAGGTAAAGAGTCTGCACTTCCAGCAGGAACATTGGCTGTCAAAAACTGCTTCATCATTTGTCCATGACATTTCAAACTTTCACTGAGGTATTTCCAAAATTAATTCCATGAATACTTTCAATAAACACAGCTTAGCTATTTAGACCTTTCTGGTCACTGCGTTTGCCACCAAAAATAAAAAAAGTTTTAGAAGTGGTGTTAAGTGGTATAACATCATAATTCTTTTCAGGCATGTGGATTGTTTACATAAACAAAGGGTAGGTGACAAAGAAGTGCCAAATATGTGCAATAAGACTTCCTCTTAAAAATTCACTTTTAAACATGATACATTCAAATACAGTTATCACTGCAAATCCAATGAATGTAAAAGAGCTTGTTTCTCAATTTCTCAGATTGTTATCATTATTTGAACACTAAGGATATGATTTATATTTGTGATCATAGTGTCACTGTTTATGCTCAGAGTAAAATCTCTAAGTAGCTCATCTGCCACTTGATTCAACTTTCATATCAAGCAGGTATCCAGAGGTGAAAACATGAAAAGTATAAGATACAAAATGGTAAAAGATCTTTGGCCTCTTTTTCTTGATATTTTTCTTTTTATGTGCACTTAGGCACAAGCTCTAAGTGTTGTAGCTTGACTTATTTTCTTTGTGACCAGAGAAAAACTGTTGCCTCTTCCTCTTAAAGTAATTAAAATTTCACTTATTGTGCTGCTATCAAAATCCAAGCTCTTATGCAGATGTAAATATCTCTGCTCTCTCAAACACCTTGTATATTGTATGTTCCCATTCTGTCACTTGAAAGGATTTAAAGATTCAGATTACACACTAATAAGATTATAATACAATTTCATTTCTTATATATTTGTTTTGGTATTATAATCAGAAACCAAAGGCCACTAAAATGAATAGTTAGAATAATATAAGTTCAACATGTAACAGTAGGAGGGGCAGCTGATTAGAGATTGTGGCCTTGGAGGCTTTCTAGATATCCAGATTTTAAACCACTGATAAAATGAAAGTGTCTATTCAATTTCCCAGTAACATTTAGAAAGATTTTTCCGCTCTCTCTTTGTTGATACCTGATCAGTAAACATATATTTAAAATTATTTTTACATACTTGAAAATCCACTTTCGCTTTTAGAAACCACTTCTAGTTCATTTTTATTTTAATATGGTTAAAGTAGGTATAGCATACATGTGTTCAAAATATTCATACTAGCATATTTCAAAGTACATAATTTTCCTGCAAATGTGTATAGTCTCTGGACTGTGAACTAGCCAGGAAACAGGGGACATATCAAAGAACATTATAACTGTTATGGCTGGTGGGATTGCCTTGTGATCTTCTGACAAACACAGGGAATACTGCAAATGAACAGAGAAGTTTTCTATAGGATCCTTAGCATGCACTCCCTCCACCAAAGACACAGATGTAAAGAACAGGATAATGGCTGGAATTGATAAAGAAAATGTTCACCCTCCCATAGATGCCTAGATGTTTTCCTTGAGGTTGAGATGGATTTATACATCTTCTTGAAACACTACATCAGTCTTTCACTTTTAAAATAAAATTAATGATTTCACATTTTCAAACAATGGCATCGATAATTGGAAAAAAAAAAAAGAAATTGATCTGTATTTTGGGCATTTACAGTTGGGAGCAGATGCATAAGGGTGGCTGTCAAACTGAATAAAGAGAAGCAGCAGGGGCTTTAAACATTCTGATTAAGGCTTAAGAATTTTAAATCATAACAGCAATAAAAATATTTTTACAATGTATATTCAGTTATTTTCTTCTTCCCTTTTGTAAGTAAAAAAAGTATGATTTTTTTCATGCAAGAATGGGTTTTCCTCATTAGCAGTTTTGTAGAGACCATACCTTGGTTTCTGTAGCTACAAACAATAGCTACATGTTGAATGCAGGATAGCATTAGGAGTGATAAAGAAGTTTCACAGTCCTACCAAGGGCAGTATTTTCCAGTCTCACTGTCTACACATTGTGCTACAAATTGGTTATAAATTTGTGGTGTTAAAATTACTCCAACAAAACCTAACTCATCTCTGTGCAAGGCAATGTATTTTGTTTGAGGATCTTCTGGTTAACATCTCCTTGGCACAGAAATTTCAGCCTTTTACATTTAACTGAAGTGAATGTTGATGATATTTCAATAATTTTGATACTGTGTCCTAGGGGTTTTTTTGTCTCTATTCCAGGTGAATGGACATGTTCCTGTTCACTTTCAAACACGCCATTTCTTATCATCACTGATCATGAATACCTTATAAATCAGCAACCATTGTAGAAGAATAGGATTCAGGCATTTCTTTAATGCATTCCATAAGGACAAGTCAAAACTATGAAAAATATTGATTTGATAGAAAACATTGTTGAATAGTAACCAAAAAGCAAGCTTATAAAGGAAAATACAAAAGAGTTTGAAAACTGCATTTAATGAAACCTGCACAAAACATATAATTTCATTTCTATCTCTAGTTTTTGTGAAAAGGTAAATAATTTTTAAAAAGGCAAAAAAACAATTTAAAAATAATTGGTGACTGACTGATTCTTCCATTTCTACTTTGTCTTTTGGGTATCACATCTGATAGCTATTACAAACTAATTTTCAGATTGGAGGAAAATGAAAAAAAAAAAAGAAAAATATTATTTTAGTTTTAAAACACTCAGTGAATGGTGGTGTCAGAAGAGCGTCAGAAGTGTAATTAGGAAAATCTAGTTTTTTAGGAAGACCTAGTAGTAAGACTACGTAGTATTTCAGATAAAACAACTAAATTTAAATTATGCTATAGCTTTGCTTGCTTCCCAAAATCCTCCTCAGTCACAGGTTACTTTCAGGTACTCAGTCTACACATGACATTTGCGTTTTCATGGATGGCTGTAAATGAAGCTTTTGCTGTCTTCATGAAACACAGAAAGATGAAGGTTTTAATAGTTCTTTTTAGGAAAGAAAAAAATGTCATTTTCTGTTGTTATTCACCATATTGATGATGCAGACATTACATATACACGTGTTTGTTATTTAGTAGTATCTGCCATTAGTCATTGGTATATTACATACTGGTATATTTACATGTTATGTGGTAAACATGAGGTTAGTAGTAGAGCATGCTCTGTCTTTCCTAGATCCCTGCTTCAATATAATTTAAGTAATGAGACTTACAGAAAAAAAATAATGTTTGCCTAAATAGTCAGAAAGTAGTACAGACTAAAATTCTCCAATCCCTTTTCTGAAGCAAAAGAACCTAACCAGTCAACAAAGCAAAAAAGATACTTGTATAACTACAAAATAACTCCACAAAATTGAGGATTAAGATCTGCAGCTTCTGGAGAAAAGCATCATTCCTTCAAAGAGAGAGACACAAAGGAGGAAAACTGCCACAGTAAAAAAATGCAGAGAAATTAAATATTAGAAAAATTCCACTTTAGTCCCAACAGGAATAAATGGGACAAAACTACATTTTCACATAAGTTATTTTTATTTAAGAAACAAAAAAAAAACCAACCAACAAACGAACTAAAACACACACACACACAAAAAAGAATGCAGCTGAGCAAACAAACAAGCAAACAAACACACATACACACAAAAAACCCCAAACAAACAAAAAAACCAAAAAAAACCCCTAGCCTTTTAAAAAAGACAGTTTTTTCAATAAGGAAGAAACATATGACTTGGCCTTTTTTGAAGTGATTTGCAGGTACAGTGTATCTCTATGATTAATCTCTTCTAGAAGCCTTTGAAATACAATCTGTGTGTATAACTTGTTTTTTCTTTAAAATGTCAATACCAAAATGGAAAAATTTTACATGAAAGCAAAAAATTAAATCCTGATACCTAATCTTGAAAATCTACCTGAAAATCCTGGTATTATGAAACTTAGGAACTGCAGACATACCTGTCCTTCAGTTATTGCTTTATTTTCCTCTTCACCTCTAAAAGGGTCCCAGGAACATGCTTTTCTTGCATTCTTGAAGAAGACATTCTCACACCCTCTGTGCCTACATTTGAGGAGTTAAAGCACATACCTCTGACAGTTCTTTAACTCTGCTGGCACTTCTTCATCCAAAAGCAGGCATATCATCCTCATCTTTTTCTGCTGTCTCCCTATCTTACACTTCCTTTTACACTAAAATGCATAAGTAATGGGGTGAGAAACAAGAACAAAAGGAGAATTTTCAGTGTGAAAAAAAAATCTCTTCTTGCCATCCTCTAAATAATAACATAATATCTGCAATAAATATATATCACTCTCGGGATGTCTGCTATAAAGGGCAATTGCTCTGCAACACCATCAGGTGAAATTCACTGCTCACCTGCATATCTTTCTCTTTATGTCAAAGTTGCAACATTCTATTTTCTCTTAATCTTTTACATACAGAAAACAGGGTTTACAGACTATTATTTACCTCATAATGGCAAAGACACAGAAGCATACAAATACTGGAATCAAGATTGTCTGTATCCCTTTTGGTCAATGCCGTATTACATTTGTTAGGTCTATGACATGAGGATATACTTCTATCCTCCAAATCCCTGCCTCATTCAGTCTAGAAGCAGGCAGTTCTTGTTAATGAGCACTTCTCCCTCTTTTAGTCTTCATCTTGTTTAATAGTCTGTACCCAGACTTATTCACTGCATATTATTCAAATCCTGCCCTGAAGACAGAATTATTTATTTCTTCATATCTTTTTTTTTTTTTTTTTTTTATAATGATCAGCCCTGCAGTACTCAGTGCTTCACAAACATTTACAAAATATGATGATCAAAGTTCTAGAATTACTTCCATACTGGGAATGATAGATAAGCTGGGATCCATGAGCTGTGAAGAGAAAAACCAAGGACAATAAGGTAAAAATTGGCAAATCATGAGTACCTCGGCAAAAATCTATAGGGAAAGATTGTTTGCTTTCTCTTCATGTACAAAAACTAAAGGATAACAAATGAAACTGATAAAAAGAGGTTCAAAAAACCACCAGCTTTTTTTTTTTTAATAGAAAACAAGAATTTGTACCTGGAGGATGTTGCAGACATATTTATTTATTGTATATACATGGAAATCCCTGAAGCTAGTAGGGCTCTGGGAAAAAGTTCAAGTGGATCATGTATATTTTCCACAATTTTACTTCTTCACAAAAGCACAGAATTGTTTGGGTTGGAAAGGACCTTAAAGATCATCTAGTTCCAACTTCACTGCCATGAGCAGGGACACCTTTCACTAGACCAAGTTGCTCAGAGCTCATCCAGTCAGGCCTTGAACATCTCCTTTTAATTAAACACATTGATTCTGATTGAATTACTCTTTGTGGATGGGTGTGCCTTCAGTTTAACCCATTCAGGCCATTCTTGTATTCTTATTTATTAACAATCTGTTGAGTGGGTATTACACTTATTACTTTGTTGTTGTTGTTGTTGTTGTAAGGAAATGAGATAAAAAAATAATATAAATTTTTAATCAAGGAATTTATATAAAAATTTGATCCTGATTAGTTCAGAGAGCTGGTGGTCTGACTAACTCTAGATGGTCAGTTGGGGATTTTTCCAAATTTAAATTTTATGCCTAAGGTATTAAAGACAGAGAGGTTCATTTATTTTTAAAAATATCATGTGATACATTGACACTGGAGGCCATACCAACAAGGTCTTAACAGCCTTGCATATTTTAATCAGCAGAGACACTTAAAATATTTCAAATGTGATATTGTCTTACTCAGAATGCTAATCTGGGTATTTTGGTGCTTCCTCTAGACCAATACAACACCTATTTCTCTTCTCTCAGTTTGGAGAAAGGGTGAGCTATCTTTTCTATATAAACTGGTGTTTGTTCAGTTTCAGTCATGAGGACATTCCTTCATATTGGAACTAGATTATTAGTAATTTTAAATCCACCTATTTCGACCCACCTCTTGTACGCAAGATACCTGCTGAAAGCACAAGGAGGACACTGCAATGCCTTTTCCACAAAAAAGAGTTCTAGTTAAAAAGCAGTTATTTGTATAAATATGTTCAAGTTTCAGATGTATTTTCAAGTTATTTTCCTTATAAATCTGGCATTTGCTCAGCCTAAGTGTGACTTCCTTCATTTCAGTGAATCTCTCCTTCAGTTCTTAGTACAAAGTGTTACATTGCTTACAGAATTTATAAGAATTTATAATTTAATATGCTAATTATGAATATCAATTCCTCTTTACCTTCTGGACATTGATTCAGTTTCTTATTTCTCTTAAATAATTGCAGGTTTCCTTACTCTGTGAGGCACTCATGAATATACTGTTGGATTCTGTGGCAAATACTACACCAATAGTTTTTTAATTAAGTCTTTAGATGTAAGATTTCCTCTTAAGCCACTTGCAAAATATGTAAGAAATACTGTTGTTTCTTGATGCTTCAGCAATCACAAAATAAGTTGGATTTTCCATGGTAAAAATCAAAGTTCCTGCACATTCATCATTGAAAAATGGAGATCAGAGGCCAATAGAAACAAAACCAATATTATTATGAGATTATTTTACAGAGAGAAGAAATGTTATTATGTAAAAAGAAAAGTAATTTGAAAGAAAATACAGTTGCATTATCAAGGACATAGATAAATATGATTTACTACAGACAGTTCCACTCACTGGTTTGAGGTGTTAAGGCATTTTGGAAGGGCTAATAACATACTTACAGAAAAACTGTTATTGCCTGTAAACTTCTAAGATACATTTTTTAATTCATCACTATCCTTACTCCTTTAATTTGACTTAACTTTACAGGGCCATTTCACTGACAGTAATTTTGTACCTGCTCTCTTCCAGTGTTTCACAAATTCTTCAGATTTAACTATAATGTTTTCTTTTTGTTATGCAGCATTTAATTATTTTTCATTTTACATCTGAAAAATTTCACAGATTGCTGCCAGGCAGATTTCAAGCCTTCCTTAACCCCCCTCCAAGCCTCACAGGGTTGTCAATTTCTCATCTAGTTTACATCCCCTCACAGTGTCCTTAAGAACAGTTTTTCAGTATCATGAGTTGGCTAAAAGCATTGTTCCTAAAAATCCATGCTTATCAATAGTTTTAAGAGCAAATTTGGGCAAAAACTACAAGATGCAATGGTGAAGATGATGTCTTGTTATCAATCTTATCAGAACTAGAAAATAAATTCAACTGCTTACATCAAAGAATATTCTTGTAACAGTTTGGTGAACTTATTTTATTTCTCTTCTCACCTCTTAACAAAATAAGTCTAATAATCAGTACAGAAATTCAAGCTACACTTGCTGTTCTTCAGACTAAAATCTCTCATCACTTCTTTCAGGTTTTCTCATGAAGGCAAAAAGCACCACCAACAAATGTGAAAGCTCTTCCTCACACAAACTGAATTAGTATTTTGGTTTCTCTTATTAAGTTCTCATAATTAGACATCAATTAACAGGAAAGGCAACGACTCTTCTTTCTATACATATGCTGTCTTCCTCTATTTTTCTTCATCATTTCTTCTCTTTTGTGATGAACTGGCCCTTTTTAATGTAATGATATCAACTACCATTCTGTATTCATACTAAAATGTCCTTAAAATTATTTTTTGTTGAGAAACAGTATTGTTCCAGTCTGCAAAGACATAGTATTAAGTATTAATATTATCTTTCCTAATAAAATGGCACATAATTGGAAAATAAAAGATGTATATTGACCATGATAAGGAGCCTAGGAAATACTAAAACTGGGTGAGGGGAGGAGAAGAGGAAGAAATCCAGAGAAAAGGATTTAAATGTTTTTGGTGAACGTGTTTTCCTTCAGATCCCAGGTAAGAGCTGGGAGACAAGTAGGAATCTGCTTCCATAACAGACATCCTAAACACTTCTGTTAGTCTCATGATTCACGGTTACTTCAGGGCTCCTTGAATATTCATATATAAACCATCAACACACCATTTTACACTCACAAGTGACACTGCTAATGGCATAGCTTTAGAAGAAAAAAAGCACAGGGGGGGAAAAATTACCATATTTTATAATAGTTAGCATGACACTCAGGAACTTAATTTTACTGGCAGTAACTGATCCAGCAATAGACAGCTAAATCAGCACTGATCCTAGAGAGAGAAGAGACAGCACTGCTGAGGTAGTGTAAAAGTCAACTTTCTGCTTTGTTAGCCATGCTTAAGAGAATAACCACATAAATCAAAAATATTTTGGAAATAAATACTTGGCTCAAGACCAGAGTTCTGTCAGGAAAAGACTAATGGGAAATTATCTAAAGGGAAAAATAACGCACCAAGGCTGGTATAGGAAGAAGACTACTTATGTAGAATATATGTTTTGTGTGTGTCTTTGTTCAGAGATATGACATTAGTATATATCCAATATGAATTTCTGTTCAGATGAGATGTTGATTTTTCTACGTACTTTGGCATATGTTTCCAACTACCAATGGCCCTAAAGGAATTATTACACATTTAAACTGGAAAAATAACATGCAGATATATCATGCTACAATTTGATTTGTTGCTTTTATTTTTTTTTAACTGATGTGTACGGGTATTTTCTCAGCTTTTCAATTTTGTTTTTATTCTTTTATTTTATAAGTTTTTAAATAAAAACATCCATACAAAAACTTGCTATCTTACTGATACTTGCTATTTATATGTATTCTATAATACTTAACTTCTTATCATTCTCTTATTCCCTACTCATCCAGTTTTGGCCTCCCTTGCTTTCTGAACAATATGGTGTAAAAAGCTTCTCTACTGCTATTTTTTGGCATCTGAAACAACATACCTCTACTTCTCCTTTTAATTTAATTTGAAATCTCAGCTGAAATCTTATCTTACTTCCCATGTTTACGCCTCCAAGTTTCACTCCCCTGCTGGAGTAGTTTGATTTGTAGTTTTACAACATGCAAAATATAATTACTTATTTTAAACAGAAGAAGCTAGAAAAAAAAAAATTAATATTTTTCTTTTTAGAAGAGCTTTCTTTTATTTGATAGCACTTTCTTCTTACAGGGAAACCACTTATCTCATACAGTTGCTTTCTTGCCTGTATATGCCACTAAAAACTCAAGTGTGTTTCTTTCAGACATATAGTAATTATGCTTGAATGAGGGTAATAGAAAATTAACTTATTCTCATAAAAAAAAAATTGAAAATTTACTTTCATAGAGGTTTTTTGACTCATAGTTTTCCTAATCTGTGTTGATTTAAATCTCATCTATGAGTATGAAAATGCACAGTGGGTAACATGAGGAGAAAATTCTCATCTGAATTCTTTGCTTTTAACTGCAGGATAAAGTATTCTCATCCTCATTTTTCTCATGTCCTTGACATCTGTGACAGCACTGCACAGAATGGGAGATAACAGCTGTATGGTATTTAGACCACCAATCTGCTGTAATAAAGTGATTTTGCTGCTGCAGTTCTTGGATTTCTGTGTGGCTGACTTCTTTCAGAAAAACAGTTTCCTTTGCTGACTTTTTTTTTATCTCAGGAAACCCTGTCAGACTCACTTTACTAGTGACAACAAACTTCTCTACATTCTTTGGTTAAAATATATATTGTTGGTTCATATAATCAACTAAGTTTACTGGTTTTCTGAATTTTTTAGAAATAATCTTTGTCTAAAAAAGAAAATATCCATTGTGTTCATGAAATTCACAGGTATTTATGCATGGGTTCCAAAGCTCCATCTAAGTAATTCAGGGCTAAATATAATACTTTTTTTTAAGCCAGCTTTTATTTAAGTAATGGTGTGTGAAACTCATGTGGCACAGTGGGAAGCATGCAAAAAAGAACCTGAAAGAGCATAATGACTGCAGAATATCCATGCATTTGAAAACAGGAAGATGTAAGAAAAATCTAAGTCTTGTCAGTCACATAACATGAGTAATGGGATTATGCAAAAAATGTGGTTAATAATGCTTCACTATAAATGCATGACACCATAGTGTGAAACATATGCCCTGAACTATGATATACTATTTAGAAAAATGATCTTGTTATTTAAGAAATGATTAAACAGTCATATAGTAATCCACTTACTGAACAAAATCTAAATATACAGAGTATGTGGTTTATATTTCCAAGGCATTATCTACATTATTTTTCTAAGTTTGCTTTATTTGTTTTACTGAAAATAGTTATTTTATATTTTCTACAATTAGTAACTAAAATTGTTGCTAAGATTCTGAAAAGCTATGCCTGAGTAGGGTCTGTTCATACATACAAGTGTTTGGGTATGTGACAGTAGTTACAAGAATGTTTTTAGAGCTTCCCAGGTATCCTGGTTTTAAGATGCAAGTAGGTCTACATATTTTCTACCTTTCTTCTTAGAGAAAATAAGAATATGTTGGATGATTTTTCTGAGACTTCATCACTGTATGGTCTATCAAGCAAAGTCTGTTCTATTTCCTTCATCTTGGACATCTTTTGTGGCCATCAGGTTATATATTTCTACTCTGTCAGTTGGACTCAACTCCCTGTTTCCCTTCAGAGGGTTCCAGTCTGAAAATTGTCCACAACTGTTACTTTGATCCCAGGCTTGGGTCCAGGTAACCTGGAAGTGGAGATGTGTATAGTTTTATTCCAGCATGCTTAGCCTGAAGACTTTCTGGATCTAGGCTTAATCTCTTTATTTACTTAAATTCTCAACTTGAAATCTATGAATAATACTCCACAGGTATAACATTTAGTTTCTCAAATCCTACAGTTCTGATAACTGTATATATAATAACAAATTACTTCCTGTGCAGTCTTTCATATCAAGCCACCCTTTTATTGCAGGAGGTCACTGCTGCAATAGCACATCCTTCCTTGAAGAGATATCACTTCAGCATGCTGCCTTGCAGGTCTATTTCTAAATAAAGATTATTTGTGAATGAATCGCCACCTGTTAAGGATTATTCCACACATCTCTGCACGGGTGCAGCCTCACCTTGAATATTGTGTGCAATTTGGGGCAATGCATTATAAAGAAGACATAAAACTAGGTAGAGTTTCTTAAGAGATAGCATCTGAAAGAGGGCTATGAGGACAGTGAAGAGTCTAGAGGGGAAGCTGTATGAGGAGTGGCTGAGTTCACTTGGTCTGTTCAGCATGGAGAAGACAAGACAGGCAAGACCTCATTGCAGGCTTCAGTTTTCTCATGGTGGAAAGTTGAGGGGCAGTCATTGATGTTTCTGGTGACCGGTGACAGGACTTGATGGAATGGTATGAAGCTGTCAGAGGAGATTTCAGTTGGATAATAGGCAAAGGTTCTTCACTCAGAGGGAGGCTGGGCAGTTGAACAGGCTCCCCAGGGAAGTGGCCGTGGCAGCAGGCCTGACAGAGCTCAAGAAGCACTTGGACAAAAGTCCCAGGCACATGGTGTGACTCTTGGGGCTGCCCTGCTCAGGACCAGAAGCTGAAATTTGCTGACCCTACTGAGTCCCTTCTAACTCAGAATATTCTATGATTCTATAAAAACTAGAGGAAAATTGAGAGAGGATGTCATTGAAGCAGCTCTCAGTAAGTGCTTCTAATTACAACTTATGTGGAAAAATGATAAGGTTATATAGTTCACAAGATAATATAACCCACAGCGGATGGTTTCTCAGAGGCTTATAAAACTGAGAGAAACTATATCTTCAAGTGAGAATTATTTTATAAACCAGTTAAACTAGATAAAGTAATATCCATTTGAAGACTGATTTGTGATGTCATATGGAATTGATCCTACAAAACTGACACAAGTCTCCTCAACATTTTAGAAAGGGTAACCCAGAAAATGTAATCTCTAATCCAAAGAGGTGAAGGTTTCAAACTCAAGAAGTCACCTTGGGAGTCATTCCAACTTAAGGTGGGTAAACCCCCCCTGACTGCAGATCCTTTGCAGTGTTGCATCCAGGTCTGTAGTCCCAGAACAGAAGGACACAGGCCTGTTGGAATAAGTCCAGAGGAAGCCACCAAGTTGATTAGAAGGACAGAGTACCTCTTCTGTGAGGAAAGGCTGAGAGAGTTGGGTATGTTCAGACTGGAAAAGAGAAGGTTTCTTAGTGCCCTATTTGTGACCTTCCAGTACCTGAAAGGAGCCTACAAGGAAGATAAACATTTAAAAGAGCTTGTAGGACAAGAGGGAATGGCTTTAAACTCAAAGAGGTTTAGGTTTAGGCACTGGAACAGGTTGTCCAGAGAAGCTGTGGATGCCCTATTCCTGGAAGCATTTAAAGCCAAATTGAATTTGGCTCTGATCTAATGGAAGATATTCCTGTCTAATGAAGGGATTTTGGAACTAGATGGTCTTTAAAGTGTCTTCTGTGGTCAAATATATTCACATTAAGGCTCTTTGGCTGAACTTCTGCCACACAACAGTGACCATGCAGATGCGATGGTGGCTGGCCTACACAGGGTCCGGTCAGCATTGCACGGCTGAAGCTGGCCATGACGTGGCTGAGGTCAGTCACAGGTCAGCCGCCAAAAGGGGCTCACTCCCTCCTTGAGCAAATGTGCCTGCCTTCCTGGAGAAAAGGATCAAAGCTGATGTAAGAACAGGATGCTAGAAAAGCAAAAAGGGATGCTAAAACATAGACATAGATAGTGTTGCAGAAGTCCCTGATTCAGCAGAAATTTGATATAGAGAAGAAAGTGTTATAACTGGTATACATCATAGAAAATTAATTTTAAGTGAAACATATCTTTGTACATTCTGGGGAAATAGTTTTAGTTCTCATCATGCCTGTATCTCTATTAGGTGACACTGGCATGGCAGCAAAAGTGATTAGTTTAGAGATATCCTCAACAGACACTGCGTGATTTGTATACCCTTCAGTTATACTAGAAAATAGAAAGGAAAAAGATTTGTCTCCAAATGTTGATTATTTCAGTGAACAAACATTGGAATATTCCATAATTATACCAATGCAAGAAAGTAAAGCAGTCAGAGATGATAAGGAGTAATTTAACCCGGCATAAACTCTCTCTGGTAGTGCTAGACATGGGAGAGAAAATGAGATAAATTACCTGCTTGGCTTACTGTTCTACTTACCTACAAAGACATGTTATGTGTGGGGATATATTGAAGTATAACAGGAGGAAAAAATATCAAGTGTTTGATAAAAGTTTTAATTGGCTTTGCAAATCTTTTATATGAGCTTGGCCCAGCTTCAAGTAAAATAATTCGGCAATGTGGTCTCCTGTTTATAATGAGCTAGAATAGACTGTAAATTTCGGGCAGTAAGTCTAAGTCTCTAGAAAATATCACTGAAAAGTGCAAAAGAATATAATATATACAGGAAAAAAGTCACGTTTTAAACAACAGACGCAGAATTTAAGATAATGTATCTAGCTACAAAACCCAATATGAAATCTTTGAAGTTTTTATACTTGTAATTTAATGAAAAAGCAAAATTAGGTTATTTTTCTTCACAAGCCTCTTCTAACATTTCTTGTCCTTGTAATATTTAATTCATATGTTTGTGCTAAAAATTTCAGTGACTTCACCTTCAATTGTCTGTCCTCCTTCTACCCTTCAGATGAATGCAGTACTCGTAGTTGTGAGCTTTCTCCTGAGGTTTGTCATAAAAGGTCTCCCAAGATGAAAAAAGCATTTCTTGCTTGGTAATTTTATCTGAAAAGTTGTGTAATTGCAAAAATGAAACTTTTGAACAGGCTCAGGCAAACAAATATAAAGTTTTGCATTAAAATGAGACATACAGAAGTTTAGATCTCTTTGTACTTGAAAAAATAGCTTATATACCAGCTGAATTTTCTGAAACAAGTCAGGTCATAAAAACCCTATTATTTTACTGTTTGTATTATAAGAATGAAAATTGAAACCAATGTTTTTATTTGCCTATAAGGTACGTATAAAATACAATGATGTAAGTTATTCTGAATAGATAGAAGAGAGAGGGAAAAAAAAACATTAAATATTTTTCACATTTTATCAGTAGGAAATTGAGATGCAATTAGTCCAAGTGCATAATGTGGTCATACAGAAAGGCTGTTTTTTAGAAGAAATAATTATATTAAGTCAGATCACTGACACTAGGCTTTTACCTTCCACAGCAAAAAAAAGAAAGTACTGTAAGATAATATCTATCTTTTGAAGACATGACAGATACAGGCAACAACAGAAATACAGACTCAAAATGTTTCAGCTTCTCTACAAAAAAAAAAACCCCAAGAGTCTGAAGCACCTTAGAAATAATAATGGTCTTTCAGGTTCTTTAGGATTTATGAGACACTAGAGTTGCCTCCAGGTAGTTTACTTGACAGACTACTTCTAAAATTCTCAATGATTGCTATAAAAACAGACAACTTATGCTGTACACCCACACAGATGACCAAAGGCTTTCTGCAATTCATTTTCTTTTTTTTTTGTTTTGTGCAGCAGTTAGGTTACACCTCCCCCAAAAACATTATTTCTTTTATGGGCATCATCATCTCTGTTTCCCAAGCAAGGATATTTCATTTCAAGGCACTATGAAAGACATAGCATTGCAATTTATCCTGATTTTATAAATACAGTAAGACAATTCTCTATTTCTGATTAACATGACTAAAACATCAGACTCTGAGGGTTTTGAAGCCTTCACTCTATTAAGGGACCCTGGAAGCTCTACCATATTTTTTTTATTTTTTGGCAATTTTTCAATATGCCAGGGAAGTAAAAGAGACTCCCTATCTCTGATACATCCTCTTTCCCACTTCCCCTCTGGGTCTCTTACACGAGGAAGCCTTACTGAGTTCACAGCAATCTCCCTCCATCTCCTTTGTACACACTCCCACCCTGAACAGGCTGAGGATGGTTATTTTTGAAGCTTCTGTGAGAACTGACATACATGAAAAAGATGACAAAGAGAGAGGGGGAAAAAGAGACTGGCACGTGTAACTGGAATGGAGGCACAAAGATACCAAAGAGCACACTGAGAAGAACAGGAGGGCTAGTTACAGTTAGAACTGTTGAGTGGCAACAGAAACTTGTAAAAGAAGACTTATGTCAGGTACAATCTCTGAAAAACACACTCTTTATTTCATCCTTCTCACATGTTTTCTCTTTCATCCTCATAATTCTTTTATGTAAATTATGGTCTGTAATGTAGATGTCTGAGTGGATTAGAGTTTTTTAAGAGAAAACTAAATTCTGAAACAATTTGCTGTTCCAGGGTGCTCTGTTGCACAATTTGTGATGGTTGTGATTGACAGCTATCAAGAAGTAGTTTTTTTGAGACTTCTAATGAGTTTACCTTCCCTTTTCATCCTGTCATATTGGTTTTTTTCTAGACTTTCCACTAAAGGTATTTTATGTATACTTCATGAATTTTAGGTACTTCAGTTTAAACTCTGTTGATCAACAGCCTATATTTTCACTGGAGTACTGAGTATTTGAGATCCACCTTTATACTTTGCTTACATCAAAAACCTCTTCCTTAATGACTACTCCCAATTTTTGTATATAAAATATAGGAATCACAGGCCCAGCCTTCTGAAACACATAAATATATCAATGGACACAGGGACTAGGATGGGTCTTAACAGACCCTTAGGTCCATTAAGAGTCCTAAAGATCTTTTCTTTATGTCCAAAGTGCCTTCTTTTCTTGGTTCAAATAGATGCTGTTTCCAGATGGAATGTACAAACACAAACTATTTCTCCATGCTAAATATGTGAGGTGTTTCATTCATAAAATGTAGCAACTATATTCAAAACTGTTCTATGTTAATGCCATAACATTTATCCAGGGTATGAAATGCCAAAATGCAACTGTGTTTGCCAAAACAAATCCAAATATTAAACCTTGCCCTCTCCAGCAAGATGTTGCTTGTGTCACGAGAGAATTATAACACAGACCTACCTTTGTCATTATCTACTGTACACATTAAGTCTGTTTTCTTGCTGTATATATAGCAAGAATATGTATTTTCTCTACTATCTACCAATTTTAACAGGTACTTTAGATCCATATGGACTAGATAAAAAAATCCAAAGTTGTTTGAGAATTCCATGAAAAACAGACCTTCATCTAATTACAGTTGACTCACATCCACTCTCAAAAATAGAAAAAAGATGAAAATAAAATGTCAAAAATAAAATGTCAAAGTACAAATTTTTGCAGTTCCCATTCTTATGTTATTGTGAATACTGATTCTGAAAGGCAGCTGAGCATGCATGTAAGTAATCATATGCCAGCTCAATTCAGTTCTTCCAGTTATTTTCAAAATATGTATTCTTGTGCTTAGCGCTGCTTATTCTGCAAATAAGCAGAAAGTGAACAAACCTTTTTGAAAAAGGAGAAAACAGAAATACATGTGCATGAAATCTTAGAATAATATATTCCTAAACATTGATGTGTGATTCTCTACGTCAATGAAACATTGCATTGTGCCTCTCTTTCTAGCTGTTCTGGTGAGCCTGGCTCATTCAACAGACATTGTAAGGACTTCTCCAGCTAAGGACCTTTCCCTGTAATTCCCTGGTTTCATGATATTGGAAGGAACTTTAAAATACTTTATTTAAATACGATATTACTTATAATTGTGCTCATCTGTCTTTTCTAAAATATTTTGATTTTCCCATTTTGTTTTTACGCTATCCACACACAAGATTTCCAATAGAGAACACAAGGTAGGCTTTGTTTAGCTATTGAGAAGAAAAAGCTGTATTTTAAACCTGCAAATATTACTCCAACACATTTTTTTTGTACTTTGTTTGACAGGAAAAGTGAAGTAACAGGATTTCTCACATTAAAGCCTCATTTCCTTAAAACTAATAATTTGATTAATGTGGTAGGATAGATTGAGCAGTCTATCAGCTTTTACATGTCAGAAGATGCCTTAAAAAAAAACCTACAGAACTTCATTTTTTGTAAACACTGAGTCTCTGTAATTTAGAAATGTTCCTTATGAGATTAGGTGGAGAAGTTCCTGAAAAAATTTGGACAAATCCTGTCCATTTGGACAAAATGTTTACATCCACTTGACATTAGGCATTTTCTTTTTAAGGTGATACTGGGCTTCAGTTTTCAGGAAATGAGAAGACACTATCCTGGATCATTTCATAATTATAAAAACCAAACAAAAACCAAAAAAACACAGCCTCTAGTGGAAACTACAGCTGGGAATCTTTCAGTTTCAAGGAAGTTTTATTCCTGATGCCTACTTCCAATTTAGGAGGGCTTACACCAGGAAATGATGATATAGTTTCAATCACAGACTACAGCTGCTGTAGTCACCAGTCTCTAGGTCTAATTAGCAATGAGGCCAAGCACAAGTTAACATATACACATCATACATGACAGGTGACAGACCAACAACAGCCAAACAGACCAACACGGACAGAGAATGATGCCTTTATCCACATCCATCTATGCAGAATCAGCATTCTCATGAGCTGGAGAACAGAATCAAACTGTTTCTTCTGTTTAGCTACTCTGTAGTCTGCTGTGGTTGCACACATGCCCACATATAAGCACCTTTTTTAGGATAGACCTCAACAGGAGGTAGGAGAGTTTGTAGTTATCAAGGGTAGAGCTGTCATGCAAGTGTACTGCCTCCCATTCTGCTTACATTGAAAAAGTCTCTTTTAACCCCACTCACCTCCATTTCCCCATGCTCCTGCCCCATTTACCTCTCTCTGTTTCTTTGTCCTTATCTTTTCCCAGACAGTAAACACAGAACAGCCCTAATACTTTCTTCGTATTGGTTTTGTTCCTTCTGTATCCAAATTTGCTATTTCTGATAAAGATACCTACATATATAGATTACCTAGGTGTTGTGTGAATCCAATATTAACTCCTCCAATCATCTGTAATATGTGACCAACTGTAATATTGGCAATTCAGCCATGCCTCAACTTCTTGGTAGTATTCTTATACTGAAAACTGGTTTTTTGAGCTTCTCCACTCTTATTCGTTTTGTCCAGAAATACCTCATCCCATATTCCGTAATTTCTTAGGTTCTATTCTATCACCTACCTTCAGAACATGGATGTACCCTGTCTGCATACTTTAACAACACAAAAGTCTCCTTGCTCTATCTTTCTTCCTTCACATAATTCCAGACAAATGTGCCTTGTAATTTACCCCAAATACTATGAGAATAATTTCACTCTTACACATTCAACTTTTTCAAGTGCTCTAACATTTTCTAAGAAAAACTACAGCTCTATTTCTACAATTACTGCCATTAAAAAAAAAAAAAAAGAGGCTTTTTATACTTTCAGAAAAAGTTCAAATAAAAAGTTGTCAATCAGATATATCTACCACTAAATCACTATCATTATAAATAATTCAAAAAAACCTTTCTCAGATTTTGAAGACTGATGGCTGTCACAGTCAGGCTTCAAATAGCAGTTAAAATTAGACTTAATCCTCTAACAGGTTTCTTATTCCATGCCACATCATATTACCTCTAACAACAATGTCCTTTTCCCTTGCTGTTCTGTGAAACATAACTCATGACAGTGGAGCCAGCTACCCCAGTTGTTTCTTGCATATATATTGCATGCATTAGCATTTCAGTCTTGTGAGTTATGCTGTAACTGTCTTACAGTGATGAAAGAAATCGTGTTGGAATTCGAGAGTGTAAGATTTATAGGTCTAGATTTGGAGAGCATAATACAGCTTGTCCAGTTGTCACACTGCAACCTGGAAAAGGAAGCACCTTTTGAACTACTACTGTAATGAGGTTAAACTGAAAAACGCTGATGTCAATGAAGACTGATGTTTTGACCATATTTTTGCTCTTTTTAAAGAAGACATGTAAAAGGAGGCTGTAGGCAAAAATAGGCTGAGGGCAAATGGGACCTGTATTGAACAGCTGTGCTTGCTTTTTGTTCCCTGTTACTAAAAAGAATGTTAAGCTGGTGATTTTAAATGATTTAAGCTTGACAGTGTTAGGTCTAATAATAGCAAGCTAAACAACATCTGGTGGGAAGCAAATGAAATGATTTGGAATAACACTTAAAAATCTGCATGTGCAAGTAGGGAACTTTTTTGGTGCTTCTAAAGGACATGTTGAGCCATCATTTTTAATGAATAATATGACAAGATAGGGTGTATATTTCTCATGAAATTTTTATTATATAACTAATCAAGTTTTCTTTTTTTTTTTTTCATTAGAAAGCTTACAATAAAGGCAGGTATTATTCCTCCACAAATATTCTCACTCTTTTATGGAGATAGTAGTTTTCTTAATGTTATGCTTATTTTTGTTTTACCTTCTTTTCTGTTACTTTTCTGCTTGCTCAATGTGAATGCCATATTGAAAAATAATGAAGATACACCTGGAAGTATCAGAAAAATTAATATTTGGCTAAGAATCACAAATTCCCCAGCAGGAGCTGCAGAAAACTCGAACCAAATTTGAGGGTAAAGTGCTGAAAATCACTGGAAATGTTAAAGGCACACTTCATTGTTTTTTCATGTTACCTATCTCAGCTACTTGCTCAAAGATGTTTATAATCTTAATTCTTCTACTGTAAATTTAATCTATAAATTAAATATTCACAATTATTTTTCTATATAAAATTCATGATGATAATCAGTCCAAATCATATATATAGTCATGGAGTTCAATTAAATCCAGAGAAAAGCAAAAGTAGAGCAAATATGCGTGTATGTATAACATTTCAAGCCTTTTTGTATAAAATTCTTAGCATTTACAAACTCTTCTAGCCACCCTATTTTTCTCCACAGGCAGAAACCTAATTTAACAATATACCATTTAAAAGTTATTCACTGGTATTTAAACCACAACAAAAAAAAATTCAGGACTTTCATCCATACAGGAGTACTTTATTCACTGCTGCGACAGGATATTCTAAAAAAAATTCTTTATCAAAGATAGTTTAAACTGTTTTCCTGTCTCCTCCATTTCATTGTATTGATTTGAGGTTTTGTAATCGATTGATTCTGTATGTATGTATGTGCCTATGTGTGTAGGCATATATTTCCTTTAATTGGAATGTAAAGACTCTAGAGGTGAACAGAGAATCTGAGCTTGGAAACACAGAAATACATAACTGCTTTTATTAAATAAAATATTATTGTGGTTCTGAAAACGTCTGACAGATCTTAACGATTGCTTGAAATAATTTTTGTATTTTGCACATATTATTACACTTAGCAAGCATAGCTAATTGGCATAACTAAAGAACATGAATAACAATGTGGCTTAAAACTACAACAGAAAAGGAAATTATGTTTATTTCTTATAAATAAATTATTAGCCAGTATGTATTATTTATATTACACAAATTTAAGCAATGTATAATACATGAGGATAAATTTACTATATTTGGAGCAAAATTAACTGAGATGTCTCTTAGGACCTTTATTAATATTGCAAAATTGGTATTATACTCCTGGATAATTGATTTTTAAAGACTATTTTGCATATGTTTTCCTAAATCACATCACTTAAGCTAGAAAATGTTGCATATCATGTGCTAGGTTTATCATACCAAGACAGTCTGTAGTAAAGCATGAGACAAAGTTCCTTGGAACTTCTTGGAAACTGGGTTAACTTTACACAAAATGTGGAAGGCCAATTTTTCTGTTAAGAAACTCATAAAAAGCTATTTAAATCTTCTTAAGAAAAAGCACTTTCTTAGCTGTCTAACCTCAAACTGTAATATGTTTCTATGATAAATATATATGTATTTTATTCACATTACATTAATGTAGTGTTAGGAAAATTACAGATACTTGAAATCCTGACATTGGAAAAAAACCCTTACTAATATTCATATACTTCCTGAAGACAGTGACAGAAGCTGTGATGAGATGTAGGTTCTAGGAGTTAGAATATTTTCTTAGATAAGTAATTGTAGATGTATTATCTTCCAGAGAGATTTTTGAGATCCAAGCGGTCGCACAGGTGCTTCTATAAGGTTAAGAAAAGATGTGAACAATTTCTGTAGTAGAGGACAATGTCCAATCTTTCTTCTATCCTTTTATATTTTAAAATGGTAAGGAATCAATTATTGGAAGGTACCTCTACTGAAAGTGAGGTAATAATGAAACTTTCCTCTCATCATAAGAGGTAAAATATTTTTCATCAGCAATGAAAGCTGTTGATCATTTAGTCTTTAGTCTAAATACTCATCCAAATCTATATAAGTGTTAAAAATGCATTTTGATAAATTTTTTGTACATTCCAGTTTGAGTACTCTTTTACTACAGTTCCATATGGTGTAGGAATAAATATTTACAGTTTAGGAATTTTATAGTTTCAGATTAGTTTTCATGTGAAAACTCCTTTTGCTCTGGAAATAAGCTGCCTCTGGATTCATGCCAATTTAGTTTCACAGTAACTTTTGGTGCAAAGTGTGTCTCCTGTATCACATCAGTCCATCCCATGGAAATGCTAGACATAATCCTTGAATACTGGGAAAATATACTATTGCTTTCCTCAGATGCATGAGTTCTATTTAAGGCAAACTAATTAGAAATTTTCATGGTCATTTAGAGGTGTAGATGTAAAGGACAAAGAAGAAAAAGTATTGCTAGACCATAATCCTAGCTCTTGCATTTCACCTCCCTATCAATAAATTCTATCAAAAAAGGTATTTTTGTCACACCAGCCACTGCAATATTTGGCACCAGAATGTGTGTCAGTTATGGAATGGAAGTGCAGTCTAATGGGCTCTGGGCTGCCATAGTGTTAAAGCTTAGTGCCTTTTCTTTAAATTGAAACTATTAAGGTGTTTTGTATTCAGTATTGTAACCACTTTAAGTAAGTGGGCATTTTAAAACGTCTCGTGTCTACTGGGAAATGATTAAAGCCCTATGATTTCTGCACTTGTTTTTTTTATCTCAAATGTCACAGTGATTGATGGCAGGACATCTTTTCTTCTGTAATGTTTTGGACTTTGTTGCTTGCCTTAGAGCAGATAATGTAGCCACAGCAAAATGTGAAATGACAGATAAATAATTTGTCTTGTTTTCTCTCCCAAGTTTCAGCTAGAATAGCCAGGATACACTTGTTCATCTACCTCACCATTGCTTTTGATAACATTCTGGTGACTAACACCAGACATGTGCAACACATAATCAAACAATTGGAGGAGAAATCTGCATTCCTCCTGGAAATACAAGTTATTTTGTTGCCTGAATAGCATGACAGTCGGTTTCTTAATAAATTTTCTGTAAATTTAATGAAAAAAAAACAAGTTAAGAAACCAAAGGAACAAAGCATACTGAAAAAAAAAAATTAACTTTTTTCTTTGAAATCTTTTTTTTCAAGAATCTTGATGTATCTAAAACATTCTGGTCTACCAGTTACAGGATTTTTTAACAGTTTTTGGTTTGTTTTCCTTTTTCTGAGAAGCAGTATCTGTGGTAGCAATGTGGCACTACCTTGCTTTACAAGAGACGTGCTCAGGTGCCAAGCGTTAAACCTCTAAGTTTGGTGAAGGCAGGCAGTTAATGACTGCCAGATATGACAAACTTCTTTATTTTTTCAGTATCTCTGTCACTCCAGTACTGATCCCTTCATCTCAGACAGGAAATAATAAAAACTAGTGAAGATCATGAGGGTAAATAAAAGCTCTGATTGGCTTCAGTACAGGGAATAATGAAATAGACAAGAATGTTTTAGACCAAAAACACATGACTATAAAGTGATTTCTTTGAGTGTAAATAAAATCATATGTTGCATGAATAAAGATGAATAAAGAAAAATTTCTGGTTTTTTCTTAAAAATAATGAAGTAACAAAAGTATACTGTTGTATATTTGAAACATATACAGATACACAGTTTGACTGCTAAACTTTGTTGCATCATACAAAAACTATGAGTTGCAAAAAAAAAATTAGGAAAAAAAGTGCATCATGTGCACCAAGACCTATAAAACATACCAGTACAAATTAGACACCTACATTTGAATTAGCTGAAATTCCTTTACAATCAGAAAGAAAAAGATGTTTTCAGGATATAAATGCTATAATTCTGAAACAGCCTGACCTCACTGCCCCCTCACCCAGAGGCATGCAGTTCCTACTAGGGCTCTTCTCTAACTCAGTCCTGTGCTTAGCTCTGACTTCTGAATCCTGAATGGACTGGATTTTTCTAAACAAACCTCAAACTATCCTTGCTACCTTGCATTTTTTGAGATGAAATGAACTCTCAACAGGACCAGCAGCTACCACCATCCCTGCTATGCTTATCCCACCTGCTCTTGCTGGTCCCCAACAGAAGCTTAAAACACATCTTAAGAATATGTTCTTTTTTCTTTTTCCCCCTAGGTTCCACCTAGATGGTGATGCTGTACATTAGGAAAATGCAATATTTTCTTTAACCTCATCTAACACATTTGTTTGGAAATCTGGTGATGTTCATTGCCAGAATCAGGCAAGGTATCAGTCTAAACAGACTCTTGGTCTGAACTGGTACATTCTTGTGCTCTTCAGTAAGCAAAACTCCCTGGTATAATAGTCTGTGGTGCCTTCTTCAACAATGGCTAACCCAAATGTATTTAATTTCATTTCTGTAATATGAGAACTGACATAAGAGCAAATATACTATTAGAGAGAATAATTTATTTTCTGTGCCCACTAAACAAAATATGCTTTGACCGCTTAAAAACAACCTTTTTGAATAATTTCACTGCAAAAGGCACATGTTGGTCTCAATTGCATTTGGTCTCTTTTCCACTATGAGGAAAAGGTAGGGTCTCCATTTAAAAAAAAAAAAAAATAGCACTGTAAGTTACCAAATAGTCTGTTCACCAAAATTTCTGCTCCTTTTAATGATCTAGTCAGTAATTGCAATTTCTGTATCAATCAATGACATGAGGTTAACTAGCAGGATGAATTGTCCTTGTGAAATAGACCCATGAAATAGAATACTAAGATGCAGGCAACTTCCAGCTGAGTGGGAGAAGTGTAGATAGGGTGTCAGTCTTTGTAAAGAAAAGAATAAAATCTCATGTCTTAGATTGATGGGATAAAAGACCTTGTATAAAGAGAAACAAAGTTCTCTATGTAAAACTGAAAGTTACTTATAGACTGTGTGTCAATCAGACCATTCTTCATAGCTGACAGTTCCTAAAGGAATTAGGAAAAAAAATTCTAATGTCACAGACAGAGGCTCTAAGAGCAAAATGTTTCTCTTCAGATTTTTCAATCTCAATAGAATTATGATAGGCTTGACTGATCCTTCTGAACACAGAAGCTTGACTTGGTCACCTACCAACATAGAAAAATCCTTTGATTCGTATTATAAGACTTGCAAAACCCATGCTATTGAACAAACACTTCTATGGTTCCATTATAAGAAATGATCTGAAGAAAGGATTAATGGTCAGGACAAAAAGAACAAGAAAAATTTCATATTGGGTTGAAAAAAAAAACCCTTGTATAGTTAAGGTACATAAATGTATTTTAAATAAATTTCTACTGGTAAGAGAAAGGATGAAATTAGAGTTGGTGCCTGTATTTCTGTGGATAGAGAGACAGTTTGTCTTCCCAGATTTAATGAACAGTTTTGTAGAATTTTATTTACAATTTGTTAAGTATGAAAATTAAATATCAGCATGAGACCATGATCTTAGCAACATCATTATCTTCCTGGATTATCCATAAGTGTGGAAATATTTATATAATAATAACTAATTATTATATTATTGTCTCAGTAGGTATAAAAAAAGGCATTTAAGTGTTTGGTTTTTTTGCTAATAATCATGAGAATTTCTGATATAGTGAAACTTTCCACTAAATGGAAATAATCTTGTAAAAATAAATTTATTCTCATAGTCTAAGAAAGTACATGACAGGCATATTTCTCAAATATGCAAGTATTCACTAGTATAAAATAATTAGTTAACTATCCAATATCATCATGGAGATGGAATTAATAATGTGGTCATTTTTCCCTTTAAAATGCATGCCTTCTTGATTCCTATGGGATTTTTTGCATATATCATTTTGACTCAGCCTTCCACATAGCAATTCTTCAGGGAGAAAAATCCTTTGATTTGTGCTTTTTGAATGGCAACTTCCAGTGGGGGAATGCTCAAAATACCCTGAATCTCTCTCTTCATTCCTTAGAGGTCAAAGGTTTTTGCTTCCTTTGGAGAAGATTTGCAACTCCAGAGCAGATGAAATAATTCCTGTTGACCCCAGGCTTGTATTACATCAAAAGAAGAGATTTTAAAAGGACATAAAATTATAATAAGAACATGCAACTAAATAAAAAAACAAACATATGGCATACAGAATAATCCTCAGTCTTATTCCTTGTATTTTGTTCTTCTTTAGCTTTTTGATTCTGTTCTCTAATGTTGTTACACCACCTTTTCTCTGAATAGTTTTCTAATATTATTAACTTCCTTCTTTTGATGTTTTAAGACATCTACATGTACAATTTAAATAACACTAAAACATTTAAGTTTTTACTTGGTTCCTAAGGAAACCTTTCTTGTTTATCCTTTCCTGAAAGAAAATGTGAGGGCAACTAGTCCTTGAAAAATATTTGCATTGAAAAATTCTCATTTCTAGTGTTTCAGACTGCATATTATTTAAACCAGAGTAACCACCTAGCCAAAGTCAAATCCTAATCCCTCTTCTTCCATTCAAAGATCATTCTCCCACTGGACAGAAGTTCCTAGGGGTTTGTTTTTTGGTATGTAAAATTATCTCACAGATAATTAATGAGGTTTTTCTTTCCCATCCATCCTTACGTGCAGCTAGATTCTGAGGGTCTTGATAGTGATTTTAAAATAGATTCCAGTAAATTGAGATATGCAAGCCTATTGTGCTGTATTTCATAATGTAAACAATAGATTTTTATACTTAATTTTAATTTATCAATTTTATTGATATTAACAGTTGACAGATACCACCATCATTGTCAAAAAATTAACAACTTTTCAATTTAGAATATTTTACCCTCTACATCTCCTATAGTATTCTCATAGAAATTTGTTCAGAGAACTTCCAACACTTCTTTGGTGGCGTATAATAGGTAAGAATTTTGTCATTTAATTTGACAAAGCCAAATTTTGATCCCTGTTGTTTTGTTACTGCCATGTTCAAATAGACTTACCAAGAGTTGCCAAATGCACACAATGACTTCCAATTCCTGCCTCTCTTTTGTAAGCTGATGTACTTATTACATGACTAAATGAGTAACTCTGTGAACTGCAATTTCTAATTCTTCCTGCAGAATTTTTTTGAATGTTTAATATTTAAATAAAGATTGCTGAGGAAATTTTCAAGCACAGATGGAGTACTTAGGTGGAAACAATATCTACAGTACAGTAATTCATATCTAACTTGGTTTTTCATCAGTCAGATAGGAACACAGGGTAGGCTGATAACCTTTTATATTGCACTGGACAAGCAATTGTCATCAACTTTAACTTCACTAGAAGCACTGAATGCTTAATAGTTGTGATTGGAAACAATTAAATTCCTATTATTCATAAATTGGCTTTCTGTCACAATAAGGAAAAAAAAAAGTAATTGTTATGAAACAATCTATTTTTTGTAAGGAAAATTTCATTTTGTCTGTTAATAAATAATCACCTGGAAAAGGAGCATGGAGACAAAACAACATACATTAACCAACATTTATTTCTTTCTGTGATTTAATTTGATTGTGTCTAACAAAAGTATCTGATATAATTTTAGGTTTAATGGAAATTTCCAATAGAAGAACTGAACATTTCTGCCTGTAAAGCTGTTCTCTAGAAGTAGTCCTCATATTTGACATTAGGAGGATCCAAAATGTTTAGATATAAATCTGGTAAAAAATAGCTAAATCACACACATTGAACTTCTTTCAGAATCACAGAAATTTGAACTGAGCTGCATTCAAAATTCACAAAATTCATGAATGTCAAATACAGTAATGAACTAGTACTGGAACCTGTTTGACCTAAAAAAGATATTGTTACGCAGAAAAAGGAAATTTTTGTTTTCCAAATGAAAAACAATTAAATTTATTATAGAGACAAAATACTTAACAATAGAACCATTTTACTACCACAAATTAATTTTCCTATAATACTACTAAAGTAGTATTTGATAAGTATTTTTCATCCATATAATATAATTAAGACAGGGTTAATAACTCATGACAGATGTGTGAGATGGCAAAGACATATGTCTCCAATGAGAAACCAACTAAGACACATTTGAAGAGAGGAACTCTGAGCTCAAAGTGTGGTTAAAGTGAATGCATAACAAATTATTCTTTCACCACTCAAGGGTACAGAGTCTACATGTGTTTGCACAGAAGTCTAATGAGCAGTGAAAATTATAACATATTGTGAATCCACAGCACTGAAGCATTGATTTATAAAGGCAATAAAACACACACTAAAAAAAGTGCTATTGTTTGCTAATTCTTTTTTTATGGTTACCAACAAATTCAGAACTGAGTGCAAGTGAACACAATGTTTCTTCCATTAGAAGAGTAAAGTTCAGCTGATGTCTCGCAGGACTCCCTGACCTGAGGGGAGAAGTTGTTATCTCAGTTAATTGAATTCTTTGGTGGGAATCCAACTAATTAGTCTTCTATTTCCTCACCAGAAGAAAAACAGCTCTTCTATCAGTAGCTGAGAAATAAGGGGCAATGGAGGTGAGAGGATGGGACACGCAAAAGTGGTAGAATATTCTGGAAGTCTTCATCTTTCCCTCAAAAAAAGCCAAACCAAACAAACAGAAGAAACTCACACTAAAAAAACAAAACAAACAAACAATAAAACAATAAAATGAACAAAAACAAAACACCAGAACCAAACCAGCCACAAAGCCCTGAATAATATGAGTGTCTGAAGGTAATTTAAGTCTGCAGCTTGTTTTAACAATCAAATACAGACTGCAAATGATAGTATACCAAACTATAACTTTGGTTCAAAAGTCTAATAGCACTGATAACCTCGGAAGGATGTTGCACGCAAATGTCAAGTTAGTCTCCTTCATGGATAGCTGGGGAGGCTCTTGGTGCTATCATTTCCTTATACGTGAAATGTCATCGATAAAATAGAGATTGATTGTCTTGTAATTCCTGCTGAATGAAAGAGGATCCTATGCAGAGTGATCTGACTATCAGTCCACTTAACAGAAGCTTAGCATGCTGAAGAACATCTTGCATTGTTTGGATTCAATCCATCATTAAACATAAATGAGAGGAAGACTGAGATACATAAATGTGCAAATGCCACATGGATGGATATATTAAGGAATCTGTAACCATCTGGACTCAATATGGAACCTAAAATATGCCCATTTATCAAATTATAATTCCCATGCAACATATCACATCAGTATTTCAGAGCTGATTAAAAGTAAATTGTTTAGAATTTATCAAACTGAGTTCAGAAGCAATTTCTATACTTTTCTTATGTACCATATATTCTTCAGAGTTTATTTTATTCTCTACTAGACATATGCAACAATGAATGCCCTGGTTCTGCAGAGTCTTGTACATGTGTTTTAATGGATTTAGGCATTATTCTTAATAACCTTAATAGAATTGCTCAATCAATGAAATAATACTTGTGCATGAATATTTGAAACACTTAAGTTTGAAAAATAAGCATTTTAACACTGAGCTCTAAAAAGATAACTCTCAAGAAACATGGAGATATCAGAGGCCAGCCCAAAAGGTATCTGTGACCATTTGAATTTTAACATAATGAGATACTATTGCCTAACTTCTGAAATGAGGGGACTAGAATGAGCCATCTATGTACTTCATGTCTCCACCTCCTCATTGTGGTTGATTTTACATGTCTTAATTATTCTTATTTAAACTGAGTTAGTTAATTAAATAATTAATTAGATTATGTTCATGACATAATTTCGTTATGATTTGTGTTTTACCAAATAGGTACTGAATAATGGTTTTAACCCAGTCTACACAAAAGTGTATTCTATAATGGAAGTTTGGTATCACACCTGGAATAAAAGTTTTGTTGTACAACATGGGATATTTGTTGTACAACCTATGGGATAAATGTCTAAAGAAACACTTTGGAAGGAGAGTTACATAAGCAAAAACAAAGTTTGAGAACAGAGTGGAAACCTTTAATTGTTTATTAAGTATTAAAACTGAAAAAGATTTCTAGCAGTCTGCATATCAAAATTCCATTTAGAGACATTTCTGCATCACAATTAGATGCAGAAATACAAATGTCAAAATACAAACTCAATGAAGTTGAAAAAAATTAAAATAATTTCTTTTTAAAATGTTTTTAGGCAATGAGGCTCTCGGACATCTTCACATAGTTTACAAAGGTTAAGTGAAGGGTATAAGAGAAGTTGAAAAAACTTGGACGGTTTTTTAAGTAAACTATTAAAAACAATAAAAAAATAGGAAACTGTGCAAAAATTTTATAGAAGTAAAAGGGTATCTAATGACAGAAACAATGTATAAGTCATAGTCTCATCTACATAGTAAAGAGGTAAGGATGAAATTCATTCCATGAAATGTGTTAATGGCAGGGAGCAGCAGTCAGCTGTTATTCTGAAGCAAGCTTTGATTCATATGAAAACATATAGTCCTCTCATTACAGGACTGTTAAGAAAGACATTAGCTAGATTTTCTTCTGTTGAGCTTTATATTGAAAGAAATTTTCATCACAGTTTTGAACAAGGCTACAATTTTTCTCTAGTAATACAAAATCCTCCATGCAAGTCAGGAACTGTATGTAGAGAGTATCTATTGACTGACAGCTTTTAAACGAATAGTAAATTGCCTAAGGAACTACTAAGACATTACTAAACCTCATTGGAATGCATCAAGTCTCATCCAAATAACCTTGTTATTACTGTTTAACAAGAATAAGAAATCACTGCCGTAGCACTGTTACACAAACTAATTTTTCTGAGTTCATTTAATTCTTTTTCCTTTTCAGCTTCTCAGCTCCACTGGTCACTTCTCCTTTAGAATGTTTTTCATGCCTTTAATCACTGTAAGCAGTAGTAATAGTTCTCTAACAGAATAGGTAGCTGGGCAAGTGATTTAGATTAACATTTTCTCTGCATAATCAAATAGCTGGAAATAAAATGGAGCCTATTTTACTCCCAAATACAACAATATGAACCAAATATAAGTCCTTGCACTTAAGTTATCACTGGTCACTTGTCAATAGTGGGGTTCTACAGGACTCCATCCTCAGCCATGAGCCCTTCAGCATCTTTGTAAATGATCTGGATGCAGGAAAGGAAAGGATACTAAGCAAGTTTTCTGATAATACTAAATTGGGAGTAGCTGTTGGCTCCCCTGAAAGCAGAGAGGTCCTGTAGAGCGACCTTGGCAAATCAGAGGTCTGGGCAATCAGCAACTGTATGGTATTTAACAAAAACAAGTACCAGATCCTGTATCTGAAACAGGGCATTCCTGGATGTCTGTATAGATTGGGTGGTGATATGCTGGAGAGCAGTGCTATGGAAAGGGACCTGAGGGCTCTCACTGACGGCAAACTGAATGTGTTCTGGCAGCCAGGAGGGCCAGCTGTGTCCTGGGACACATCAGGCACAGCATGGCCAGCCAGGCAAGGGGATGGATTGTCACACTCTGCTTTGCACTGGAGCGTCCTCACCTTGAGTGCTGGGGGGGCAGTTTTGATCCCTACAGTGTAAGAAGAATATAAAATTATTAGAGTGCATCCAAAAGAGGGCTATGAAGATAGTGAAGAGTCTTGAGGGAAACCATACAAGGAGCACCTAGTTTGTTCAGCCTGGAGAGGAGGAGACTGAAGTAAGATCCCATCATAGTCTACAGCTTCCTCACAGATGGAGGTGGAGGGGCAGATGCTGATTTCTTTTCTGTCGTGACCAGTGACAGGACCTGAGGGAACAGAATGAAGTTCTGTTGGGGGAAGTTTAGACTGGATATTAGCAAAAAGTTCTTCACCCAGAGGGTGGTTGGGCACTGGAACAGGTTTCCCAGGGAAGCAGCCACAGCATCCATCTTGACAGAGTTGAAATATTTGGGAAATACACTCAAGGACATGCTATAAATTTTGGGGTTGTCTTATGCCGAGACAGGAACAGACCTTGATGATCCTTGTGGCTCGCTTCCAGTTGAGGATATTCTATGATCCTATGAGTCTATGGATTTTTTTTCTTTTTTACTTATTACCATAAATGACATGGTGGCATTTCATGGTCCCAACAGAGTAAAGATCATAAATGCTTATGAACAAAACTCTGAGCTGAAATTTTAAGTCATGTTTATTAACAGCAGAGGACATATTTTGAGCATTTATTTTATTAAGTCTATTGCTAGTAATTTATGTTTTTGATGAAAGTCAAATTATTAATTTAGATTCTATAGAGAGGCACAGAGAAACATATTCAGGTGGGAGTGGGATCCAGTATATACTGGGAAAGGAATTGATGGATCTACTCTTGAGGAAATAAGAGTAGAAGTGAAAACATCAGTCTTAGGTAGAGGTAGCAGTAGTGTACCTTTGAGCTTTTAGCCCTAAAAGACACATGACCCTTTTCCAGATTTCAGTTAACTAATTCAGTCCTTCAAAACTGATGGGCAAATCTTATGAATTCAGTCCGAAGATGAGAGGGTATAATTTTCTTCCTAATCCTCTCATATCCTCTTTCATCAGTTCCTTTGCATTTCAGTGATTACACTGCTTGTCTAAAGAGACAGGTTCAATTACCTTCTTTATCTCAGAAGATAAGGATCTGTTTCTTCATTATAATGACCTATCTATAAAGTTATCTGTATTTTGGAAAAACCTCAAAATATTTTTATTATTTTTATAGAAATCATTTCATTTTGCATGGAATAGCTAAATACTAATTGAGCTCTAAAGTAAAAGAAATGAGATTTTATACCTCTAAAAGGGGTACCCACTAGTGGGTAGGGATGTTAGTCCTCATTTTCTTTATTTCACACATACAGAACATTTTGTATTCAGTATATACTTACCTTTATTATCTTCTATAAATTCCATTTGTGAGCTCAACCACATTTTCCAAATGTACAAATAATCACCATTGACCATTTGTGGTTGAAATGTGTTCCATATTTTTTCCTTTTTTATTTTCCCTACAGTAAATATTCTGTGATACAACTCTAATGACCAAATTATCATATCAAAGAAAACCACCGTGGCAAAAGGCACTGATAGGTATCTTTTTAAACCCCATGGGGGAAGTCAGACTTTAAAGAACACCTCATCCCAAATTATGGGTTTTTTCTCTCAGGGATTTGAGAATTCACATTATAGAACAATGTGGAAAACTTTACACAATTTTTAAAGATACTAGAGATTTTTAGTTTGATGACCAGACTGTTGAGATATAATACAATTTTTGTTCTTTCTGGAATAAACACTTTTCAAATAGTGACTTAATCTGGAAAAAATATCTCCAAAATTGATTTGGCAGGCAGGGCTGTCTCTTGACACGGATAAGACAATGACAGAGGTGCTCTCAAATCCTTGATAGAGAAAGGAGGGTAATTTTGAAATACTTATGGATGATAATAATAGTTCTTTTGCCACAAATTACTCTGGTGTTTTTCTTCTTTTATTATTGTAAAGGATGCAACCTATTCATTAAATGTCATAAGCCACTGGGAAATTTTGATGGACATAGTGAGCAATTTGCAGAAGCTTCATGGCATCTTCCTCTGCTTGCTCAGTGACTTTCCATTCTCTTCATTAGCTTTCTATTCTCTTAAAATTTTGGGTACTTTTATGTCCTCTTTGCTGCACTTTTGTATGGTATTATCATGGGGAAGACACTGAACTGAATTTGTGCAGCCTCAGGACTCGGGCTTGTCAAGTTTGTTTTCTCTTAGCTTTTCTTGACCAACCTTGATGACTTGGTTTAGATATAAGAGCAATTTTTTTAACTAACTGGGAGGCTATGGCTAATTTGTTTATCGTTTGCAATTAGTGTGATTTTTAAAATCTACAGGGAAAAATAGAGCAGGTGTGACAGCACAGGCCTTGAGAAGTGGAGCTAGAGAATGGTCCTAGAGTAGCACAGCCTCATGAGCACAGATGCTGGAATGAGAAACTCACAGCTATCAACAACTCAGCAGCTGTCAGTTAAAGAATATCAAACATAGAGATAACTGGTTCTTGGCTAAACACAGTAAAAGGCACAATATAAAGTAAAGCTGGGTGCAATGGGAAGCTGTAAACCAACACAAGGTGTGAAAGTATGTCAGCAGACCTGTAAACTGAGCATGAGTAGATAAAGGAGGAAGAAAATATCAACTATATATAACTAACACTGTATTATCTCCAGTGAAGAACACCAAAGACTGAAACCCAACCATAACATCCCTACCAACGTGGGACTGAAAGCACCAGCCTTAAGACCTGGAAAGAGAAGATGAAGAGCAAGCCCACCACCAGGCACCAGAGTAGAAGTGAGGAAGTGCACATATATCAGTTCAGCCTCTGTTAGTAGTGAGTGATTTTGCTCGTAGAAGTATTGTTTCTTTTTCTGTTGTTGTGGTTTAGGAATGGTACTCTCCTACTTAGTGCCCCCACTGAGACTAAACCATGGGCCTCTTGCTCACTTCCCCCTCACCTTCTTCATTCCTGCTGCATTGGGATGAAGAGAAGAAGTGGAGGCAAGGAAGGTAAAGATCACAGGTAGCCATAAAAACAATTTACTGGAAATAGCAATGAGACAAGAAACCAAACAGTAACAGTAACAATACTAATGACAGAATGCACAAGGAAGAGGCAAATCATTCCTACAGAAAACCCCCAGGAATAATACCTGACCTCTCCTTCAGCCATGCTACAACATCCTAGAAGTCAGTTCTTCCTGAATCCTTAAAAAATTATTTGAGTTATATAGAATAACTGCTGGGGCCTAGCCATGGCCCTCCTGACTACCACAAAAATTAACCCTCTCCTTGCCAGAACCAGAATGACGGCAATAATTAGATCCAGACTAAGTTGGTGAGACTGCTAAGATTGCAATTATTCCATCAATAAATTCCTGGCTTAAAATACATATTCTTTGATTGTTCCTTAAAATGATGAGTGTAGATAATTTGGATCTAGACATAGGTAACAAAACAAAATTTATTAGAGTCTTTGCCGCACATGTAGGGTTTGACTCCCCTGCATTGGAAGATATGCCTGAAGAGACTGCATTGGCTTAAACCTGCAGAGAATTTGTCCCACAGGATATGTTTAAATTAATTCTGCTGGAATTTTTTTTAAATGAACTATTCATAAAATGCTATGAACAACTTTCATAATTGCCTAGAATTTCTGTTGAAAAAATTTACATCAGTAGATTCAAAGCACACCGTGGACTTTCCCAGTCTGTTAATATCTGTAAGAATTATTGCCTAGAGTGATACTGAAAAGAAAGAGAAGCTAGACAGAGAATGTAAAACCTGTCTACAGAGTGAGGAAGAATTTATATTATTATTCTGTATTTTTCCTTGTCGTTTTCCTTTCTGTATATGTTTGCCTGTGTTTTTTTTGCAGTAAGTGCTGTAGCAATAAGAACGCGATGATGCACCTGAGAGTTCAGTCCAATAAAATTGTGAAGAGATCATATTGTGTTCTACTCATTTCTGTTTCCTAAGAAAAAGAACAAGGTATTAATGTCAATATAAATGCTATTCCATTTAATAGACTAGAAGTCAAAACACATCTCTACATTTGAGCAGCTCAGAATACTGGCTGTTAGCACAAAATATTAAGAGTAATCAGAGTAATTAACTAAATCTTCATGGTGTTCCCTGAGGCGCTGGTATCCACTAAGATTTAGGTTGCTAGAGTTCCACCCACTCTATGCCAATAACAGATAAATGAAAGCCTGATCAAGACTGCATTGAAATCATTATTTTAGGTAAATGTTTAAATCTTTTCAGGGTAAAATATAGTTTGTTAAAGACTGTACATGTTTACATGTGCAATAAGACGTAAATCCTAAGTACTGAAGTTCCTCTGAAACTCCATAGACTGTTAAGTAGAATTCCATTATGGATATTTGGAGAAGTGATCACTCCATTCTGATCTCAATCTCCCTCCCTCCCCTCTACACCCTTACCACCCTCACCATTAGACATTAAGGCAAAACAAAAGGCAGTATTATACTGCTTACCACATAACTGATGGTCAACAAGCTAGATCTTCTTTCCATTAGAAAATAAAATTTCCAACATTTTTTCTATACTTTTTTAAAGACCAAACCCTTTCACCTGAACATTAACATCCACACTTACATGTGTAGATAAACGTATTTTTTACTTACCACTTCACCTAGGGATCCCTTAAAGTTACCATGTTGTAATGTCAACTTAAAATTTAAGAGAATCAAATTAAAACAATTGCAGTTGGTTAGGGTTAGTTCCAGTTGTCATCAGATTATGAAATAAAATTTTACCTAAACCCGTGTTTCCAAAATGTGTCTCAAATGTATGTTCCCTCACAGGACATGAACAGTAGCACAGAAGATTCCAAAAGGGATCTCCAATGTTCTTCACAGCTTAATAAAAATAAAGGCAAACCTAAAGGATGATGTGCTTGCAAAAGAATCTTTTGAAATTCAAATGATAAAGTTCTACCTAGAGAGACATTTGCCTGAGAACGTAAAAGGCCAGATGCCCCAGTTCTGAGCTGTGAAATGTCTGGATTATTTCATGTGATGCAGAAATCAGGAAAGAGATTTTACAGTTTAGCATTATTAAATATTTCACTCATTTTCAAAGAATATAATAAAGCAAAAAGATTCTAAAATGTCTTTGTAAGATTATTTCCCACTGTGTTTGTTTTGGTAGGGAGGAGGCATGTAAAAGTAGAGGAGGAATGTGTGAACATGTGCAAATTAAGATACATAAGCTTGAAACACAGCAAGATGGGGTTGCACTGAGGGCTTTATTGGCTCCCCTAACTGTAAGGAGAGATAGCAATACTTCTTTTTCTTGGAAATCTTTAATATATGTAGATGGATTTCAACAAGAGTGAGGTATAACGTAAAAGGAAATAAAATTTGACTAACTAGCTTTTTACCACAATAATGATGGAAATATTTGGAAAAAATACAAAAACTTTTTAAATTATCTAAAATAAAAACAATGAAAGCCCCGCAGGCTTTTCAATTAAAAATATGAACACATTAATGAGCCATCTAAATAACAGCTGAGCAGTGACTACTGCTAGCTCTGGGCTTTCTGTAGAGAGAGAACTTTTGCTCTTTGTGCTATTAAAGACCAACAAATTATTAGACACCAACAAATAGCTGTGTTATTCTCTTTCAATACAAAGCACTATAAAAATTATAGAGATAACTGAGCTGCCAAACAAACAGCTAAGATGCTTTCATCTACTTACAAGTTAAATATTCAAATTCAGGTATATTTGCATAATTACTTCATTATGAACATCATGTCTTCATCCATTTCTGTCAAATATCCTGGACTTCAAAACTGATCATTTTGCCAGTTGTACAGTATTTCTTTTCATCTACTTAACTGTATTGACTTGTTTCTTTCAGTCTTACTATTCCTTATTTTATGCACTGAAAACAAATATTAGATCTGCAACACAAAAGAATATTGATTCATAGTTTCAGGGAAAATGAAGAACAATTTCAGGTTAAGAAAGCAGACATAATTGGAGGTAGGCAACGAAAACCAGCATGAAAAGGCAGATGGAGAATGCTCTAGGTGGCTGACTGACATTTCATGATCACTAGCTCATGTACTTGTGAGAGGCTTTAACCTGCCAGATGTCTGATGGCCTCTTAGCACAGCAGAGTAGACAGTCTAAGAGGTTCCTGGAGTGTGTGGAAGATAACTTTCTGACATAGCTGCTGAGAGAGCTTATCAGGGGCAGTGCCCAGTTAAGTTTGCTGTTTATGAATAGAAAAAGGCTGGTGGAAGATGTTGTGGTGGGATGCCAACTTAGGCACAGTGAACAAGAAATTATAGATTTGATTCTTGATGGAGTAAGGAAAGGTGTCAACAAAACCTTTACCTTGGACTTCCAGAGTGCACACTTTGGCCTGCTGAGGAGAATCCCTTGGGAAACTGTACTTAATAAAAAAAAAAAAAAACAACAGGAAATCTGGACAGACTTTAAGAAGAAACTCTTAAAGGTGCAGAAATAGACCTTATATGTCAAGAGACAAGCTGTCAGGGAAGAAGATCAAGCTAGTTAAACAAGGAGGTTTTGCTGGAGCTCATGGGGAAAAAAAGAGAGTTTATGACCTTTGAAAAAAGGGACAGTCAACTCAGGAACAGTACAAATATGTTGGCAGGTCATGTAGCAAAAAAATTAGAAAGGTGAAAGAATAGCCAGAATTCTATCTTGACACTACTATAAAAGATGACAAAATATGTTTTTATAAAGACATTAACAACAAAAAGAAGGCCAAGGAAAATCTTCATCCTTTACTGGACTCAGGGGGAAGCACTGTAACCAAGGATGTTGAAAAGACTTAGACACTTAATGCCTTCTTTGCCTTAGTCTTTAACAGAAAGACCAGCTATTCTCACGGTAACCAGCTACCGGAGCTTGTGGACAGGGAGACAGAGCAGAACAGACCCACTGCAACCCAGGTGAAACTAGTTAAGGACCTGCTGTGTCATTTAGACACTCAAAAGTCTATGGGGCCAAATAGGAATCATGTGAGGCTACTGAGGGACCTGTTGGAAGAGATTACAAGCCACACTTCATTACTTATCATTCAGCACCTACAGGACAACCAGGTAATCAAGCCCAGCCATCATGGATTTAGGAAAGCCAGATCTTAATTGACCAACCTGATACCTACCCTTCTATGACCAGGTGACCCACATATTTCCAGATGACATCAAGTTGGGTGGGATTGTTGATCTGCTGGAGGGTAGGAAGGCTCTGTAGAAGGACCTGGACATGCTGCATTGATGGGCCATGGCCAGTTGTATGAGGTCCAGTAATGCAAAATTGTGTGTCCTGCACCAACAATCCCCCTGCAGAGCTACAGGCTGGGAAAAGTGGCTAGAAAGGGGCTGACCAGGGATCGCTGATCAACAGACACCTCAGCATGAGCCACCACTTTCCCAGGTGACCAAGAAGGACAGTGGCATCCTGGCTTGTATCAATGAAAGTGTGGCCAGCAGGACTCCCTAGTCTGAAATCATTGTCTCTCTGTACTTGACTCTGGTGAGGTCACACCACAGGTCCCGTGTACAGTTCTGGGCTCCTCACTTCAAGCAAGACACGGAGTGGCTTAAGCATGTCCCCAATAAGGCAACAAGGCTGGTGAAGGCTCTGGAGAATAAGTCATATGAGGAGTGGCTAAGGGAGCTGCGGGTGTTTAGCCTGGAGAAAAGGAGACTCAAGGGAAACCTTATCACTCTCTAAAAGTGTTCGAAAGGAGATGGCAGCCAGGTGGGGGTCAGCCTCTTCTCTCAGGCAAGTAGTGACAAGGCAAGAGGAAATGGCCTCAAGCTGCACCAGGAGAGGTTCAGGTTGAATATCTGGAGAAATTTCTTCACTGAAAGGGTGGTTAAGCATTGGAAAAACCTGTCCAGAGAAGTGGTGGAGTCACCATCACTGAAAGTGTTCAACCAAATTGGATGTGGTACCATCCAATAAAACCATCATGCAATAGTTTAGTTGACATGGTGGTGTTTGATCAAAGGTTGGACTCAACGATCTTGGCGTTTCATCCCAACATTAATGATTACATGATTCTTTGACTCAGAGGAACTTTATCAAACCATGCATACATAAAAGAGTCATTTCTAAATAGACACTGCACAAAAGACAGTTGCATCTGATACTGAAAAGTCTGTAATATATGAAAATAAATGTAAGTAGAGTTTATTTTTCCTAAATTTATCTGTCACATAGTTCTCTACATAAAAACACTGTCACTATGCTCCAATTATAATCTCTAGACAGTTCATCAATGGAGTTTGTGCAGGTTTTGATGCAATTTATTTGATTAAATGCATGAATCTATAATAATGATATGAATTATTTGTATTTTTCCTTTGATTCTAATTACTAGATTTCCAGAAACTGTAAAAGAACAGGCACCGAGGCTCATTGCATTTGTCTGTAGTTAAATAAAATTAAACTCTCCCAAAATGAAACTCTCCTAAGGATAGGTAGATAGACAGACAGACAGATAGATAGATAGACAGACAGACAGATAGATAGATAGATAGATAGACAGATAAATAGATAGACATGCATAAAAATTATACATGTCCATACAAAAGAAAGTTCAAGAACAGTGTGAGCTGTCATAGCCATCTTAGGCTGGCTTAGTTTTTGAAATAGGTAAAACAGAAAAAGTCATCATGGTACACATTTCAGTACAGTGTAGTAAGCAGAGTACATTCCTAGGATTTCTGGTTAGCTTGTTGTATGGTATAAAATTTATTTATTACTTTCATTAATCAGTATGTGAAAGTTAAGATCTATCCAAACTGCATGTCTTCATGTCAATTCTCATTTTAACTTGTTTAGCATGCTGATGATTTTTCTCAATGACTTTTTAAGGCATGGAAACATTCACTGAAGTAATAGCTTCATGAATTCAGGGGTCTATATTTTCTACCATTTTGACATGGTGTTTAACTGTTAAAAAGAGGGTAGAAAACCGTTTGAATATTCTTAGTTAAATCTCAAATTTGTTCTTGTACTGTACAAAGTCAATGCAGTCAAGGGATTTTTTAATAGAAGCGAAATAATTAATGGAAGACGTAATAATAGGTTGACCTTTTTCACATGTTCAGAAAGTAATTGGGCAGATAGAAAAGCTCATGACTTTTTTAGAAGTTGATTTCATTATTTTTATTATATTTAGAAAATAGCAGATGTTGTGGTCTTTTCATTTACCTTCTGGGTAATAAGGATTTAGTATTACTGGCCTCAAGTTTTTGCTCTTAATTATATGATTAGGCTTTTAAAAGTGTAATTTGATCTTTCTACACACTGACATTATCTCCGAAACTAAGACTTGAGGAGATGCACTAGCTTTGAGATGAAGAAAAATGTGAGGTTGGTAATACAGCTATGGAGTTTGGATCTACGGGATTTCAATGGCTTAGCCTGACTGCTTTAACCTACTGATAGGAGAACTGACACAGGCTCTGAAGACTCAGAGTTTTACAGAACCATAAACTGTGCTGTGCTAGACATTTTAGTGAGCAGAATTTGGTGATCCCTTCCTAGAACTGGTGTTCACAAGTCTTGGACTCAATAGGCATCTTATGAAGAAAATTCAGAATAACATGGAGAAAATTATTGTTCAGAAGGGGGCGGGGGAAGTGGGCTATTTGAAAACAAGAGGGTGGCAGTCTCACTGTTTAAGGTAGAGGGTTTCATTTTAATACTGAATTTACTTCTTTCAAATTATTTGACATTAAACAGTATTTTCATTTATTAGAGTGATTCTGCAGTGTACTGAAAACACACTGAAAGTAAAAATTAACTTGGCAGAGCATACCAGTTCAAATATAAATGTGATTCTTAGTACAGATCTCTATAATATGCTCACTGTCGTGATGCTGGATGTCCCCTGTCTCAAGGAAGTAATACATGGCTTGAAGCAAGCTCAAGCTTATTGCTCTCTTCCAATTCTTTTTGTTGATTGTTTTTTATTGAAACAGTTTAGAATAAAAAATTTACACAATCCGGTTTTTGCATCAACTAATGCAGCTATCCATATATAGTAAAGGACACCGTGTAGTTCCCTTTGTGTTAGTTTGTCTTTGTGTTAGTCTGTCTTTCTTTGCAGCAGGAATAGTCAGTTCACTCATTCTTTCCTAAACTTCGTAAGTATGCTGCCCCTGCCCATCATCTATGAATTTTCTCTCATTGTAGTTGATTGATCACAAATAGCCAAAGAATCCAACAGGGAGGAGATGAAATTAATGAATCACTGGTCTTCCTTTTTTTACAGATGGTGTCACCAGTCTGTACTCTTTCTTATATAATATTTTTCTAAAGCAGTAACTCATTATATTAGTGCTTTGAATACTATAGAATATATATTGATGAAAGCCATAAGACTTGCAAAAGAGGTGCTAAAGCAGCTAAAAGATTTTCCTTCAGACATTCTGTTTGAGTAAAATACCTACAGACTGCCTGAAGCATGCTTATGCACTTTAATCACTTAGTGAATGTCAGTCTTACTGGCTTTTCTGAGAATGTCACAAATTAGAAGGTTTCTAAGTCAGCCAGATACATTAAATGAAACATCTGAATCTGCAAGTCTTCTACCAATTCTAGAAAGGTTAGTGAGCTCTCACATAAGCCTTTTTTGAAACATGAACTTCAAGAAGGTAATGTTTGAAATAGAGTAAACTCAGATTTTCTAAGTAAGGAATATAACTAAAAAAGGGTCTTAAAACACTCTTCCCCTCTGTTTTCTTGGGGTAGTCCCATTTTACTCCAGCAAACTTCAGTGGCTAGCAGTGTCTAGGAACACTAGTTTGGTTCCTGCCTTTAGAGATTTCCTATCTCTCTGTGAAGTGAAATGGGGAGTTAAACTCATTGGATGGAGAATTTTACTAATGCAGATAATTTCAAGAGTAAAAACATAAATCAGAAACTAACTTGATTTCCATGTATGCAATTATGAGTACTTACCACACTTTTTAAACTTCTTTAGTATACATCCTACAAAATTTAGTTTTTAGAACAGAACATATGTAACTGTCATCTAAAATTTATTTCTGTGAAAGAGGGAGTTATTACTAATCCAGCAGAGATCAAAACAGGCTTATCGATTGACTTTTCAACATATGTGCCTACTGGTTTCCACTCCCAGCTCCTCCAAGAAACATCTCAGTTTGATATATGTATTTAGGAATCATATAATGATACTACTCCATTATTCATTTAGAAGATGAGTAGGTACTACTAAAACAATATTTTTTGTGTAAGAATTAATACTTACTGAAATAAATTACAAAGAAATATTCAGGACAAGAAAATAATAATTTGCAGATTTACTCCTTTTTCCCCTCTCTTTTTTTAAGCACTATCACTTGTCAAAAAGATTCATCAAAAAGAGTTAAGGATTTTGTTCATTCTTTCCTCCCCCCTAAAAAGGAAAGATGTTTTTTCCTAATAAGTCTTAGAACATTCACTGTCAAAAGCTTCTTCTTATGTATTGCACAGAAGATTTGCAAGCTTAAAATGGGTTTCCCTACTCAAACAGGAAGTCAACCAAGTTGGATGGTACTGAAATGTCAAGTGGCACAAATGGCTGGTTCACAGAGATAAGCACTAGTATGTGGCCAACTGCACCTGTTTATTCATTTTGGATTCCCAGTGGGCTAATTGTCTAATATTTTACTAAGGAATCAAGAAATTTATTTCAAAATTTTTACTCTGTAAGATGCTGTGCAGGATTTTACTGCAGACTGAGTGCTGTGTTTTCCATGTAGAGTACCCCTCCCAGTGTATTTTTCCAGTGTTTCTTTTATTAGCATAAATAATTAAATCTTACAGTACAAGAAAAAAATTATTCATTATCTCGCTGCTTAGGGAACCTATAGAAAATGGGAGTCTTTCCTTCAATAACTTTTGTAACATCATGTATTCATTAATTTTTCTTCTCCCAAAGTCCCACAGTATCTTTGTGACTAAAGTTAAGCAGTCTTCAGGCACTTTATTTTCAGAATTCATTTTAGGCATATTTTAGTTTGGGAAGAATTTTACACTTCTTATTAGATTAGGCTTGTGGAGGAACGGTATTTCGATTTTTGTTAATCAGTGAAGGAAGACTGTGATGTTTGGTTTAAAAACTCAATTTTACCAACTTAGCAATTACCCAGTGCAGATAATAATTCAAAAGTATTACAATTGTAGTGGGATTCCTGAAATGTGGTGTGCAGAAATGACATCCACTGCTAGGACATGTAAGCTCCTCTTCTAGTTCTGGCATCTGGCCACTACTCATGGGGCTGGGATGGGATCGAAAACTGCAGAGTAAATGTGCCAGCTGCAGACCTGGAGGTACACTGAATCTCCACAATACATATCCTTCACAGAAAATGAGAGGAAACCTGAGGAAACAAAAGCAGTCAAAGTTGAAAAGGGTACGTGCTTTTCATGGACAAATGTGAACATGGACAAAAATGAAGAGCAACGAGATGGTACATTTCTATCAAATAGTATGATTAAAAAACACATTCTCTTCTGGACAAATGACTGCCAGAAAAAATATCATGTCCACTTAATATAGTGAGAGTTTAATTAAATTACCAGCTATCACTACTCTCTGATTTTGTGGTATTCACAACAACTATGTAGTCAATGCACAAGGAAAAAATAAAATAAAATTCAGCCATATGGTTTGGAAATAAAATCCATATTAGATTTTCACCCTCTAACTCTGCAGTTCTGACAGAAATAAAAGACCTGAGGTTATGTTATAGTCATTAAAATGAGCAGATTTTCTTCATGGTACACTTAATAGAGAGTTCTATTTAGTAAGGTTCCATTAACACACATTTATTCTGAATGAAGTGACCGATTTCATTTGTTACTTCCCTTAATAAGAAATTTGTGTGAGGGCCCTTCAACAACCATCCTGAACTATTTCTTACAATCTGTACAAAAATGGCAATGTCAGAAGATGAAAAATAATGTACTACATAAATATTTTGCTGCCAAAATATATATGGTTAAAAGCCTTATACCAAATTATTTCCTAACAGGGCAATCAGCCCACAACCTGTGATCTTCTTACCAGAAAACTCTTCATCCAGCCACCAGTATAATCAAAAAACACGCATTCATAGAATCATTTAGCTTGGAAAAGTCCTTTAAAATTTTTGAGCCCAACCATAAACCTAATACGGACAAGTCCACCGTTAAACCATATTCCTAAGTGCCATATCTCTAAAACTTTTTAAAATCTCCAACAATGGTGACTTGACCACTCTCCTTGGCAGCCTGTTCCAATGCCTGCTAACACTTCCAGTAAATATTGGGGTTTTTTTTCCGAATATCCAATTTAAACCTCTCCTAGATAAACTTGAGAACTTTGATTCTCATCTTAGATGCTTCATGCCTAACCAATATTGACATTCATAAACCACAGTGTCATAAGGTACATAGCCCCTTAAATTTTCAGCAAAATTGCAATGATCTTGATCTCTTTAGTTGTCAAAGAAAAAGAAATCAGACAAAATAAAAAAAATATTAAAAAATAATAAAATAAAGTATATGTAATGCAGAGAAGTTTCCTCTAAAGTAATTGTCAATGTTGCACCCAAGAGAATAAGCTAACTGACTGGGGAGAGACTGTTTACAAGAACATTGTCTCAGTTTAGGGACAAATTTAGGATAAAACACTCTGGAATGAATTGTCTTGTTACCGCCGAAGATGAATAGATCACATGGACACAGGTCGAGGTGTGGTGAAAAGAAGAGAAAGTTTATTTTTCCTCCCAGGATTTATAGGCTTTTGACCACGGCCAGGGATTGGATGGTCAGGATAACACCTTCCCGCTGCACTGGCCATGAGAGATGTCCATCACAGGATGTGTAACAGAAAGAATGTACACATATCTATGTTTACAGTTACTGTCCTGGGAAAGTCCTTAGAAAACTATGTTAGCAAGCTCAGAAGCTGAGTTTTCAGGGCGACATTGTCTCTTCTGTAAGGGTTCCAAGAATCCCTTTCCACCAACAGGAAGTGAGTACTAGTGGATGAAAGAGAAAAATACTGCAACAGTTTATTGACAAACAGAATGCCCACAAGGCACAGGAAAAAGGTAAATAAATGCTAGATGTTAAACAGTCAGACCTTACCCCCCTCATACACACACCAGAACAAAAATCCAAAATGCCAGGAAAAAAAAATAACTCTGGCTCACACCATGTAGTAGGTGGTGTGGGTTTTTCTCTCAGGGAAAAAAAAACATACAGGAGATTCACACAGCAGCTCAGGCAGAGATGAAAACCTGAGGGCTGCCCAGCATCAATTCACTCTCCACAGCAGATGAAGCAGATGGGCAGAGCCTCTGGCATGCCCGCTCTCCCCAGCTCAGCCTTCTTGAAGCAGCCCCTCTCCCAATGATCCTGACCAACCCCTCTCCCACAGGTCCCATTTTCCCTGATCTCAGACTAAACAAGCTGTCCAGTTCACCTTGAAAAGTTGCCAAAGGGTTGCTTCTGTGGCTTCTCCATGGCCAGGGAAAACTTCTTGGAATAACAAAAACCAAGCTAGCCAAGCAAAAAACTGCAGACCATACTGCACCCCAGACGCCTGGGGAGTGAGGCCTTGAAAAAACCCACCAATGAGTCCAAAGCTCCCCCATCTCCTGGACACAACTTTAAGATATAGCAAACATTTGGAGCATAAAGCAGAGAATCAGGGAATAGACTATCACTGTAAATTACCCCAAGACAAACATGCAAGACAAGGGCAAATGAGGAAATGGCTTTAAACTGACAGAGAGTAGGTTTAGATCAGATTTAGGAAGATATTAGGATATTAGGAAGAAAATCTTCACTTCTGTGGGTGATGAGGCACTCAAACATCTTGCCCAGAGATGCTGTGGATGCCCTGTCCCTGGTAGTGTTCAAGGCCCGGTTGGATGGGCCTCTGAGTAATCTGGTGTAGTGGAAGGTGTCCCTGCCCACGGCAAGGGAGTTGGCACTTGATGATCCATAAGGTCCCTTCCAACACAGGCTCTTCTGTGATTCTGTGATTACAAGACCTTTCATCTTTCAGCTGTGGGACTACAGTTGTTAGCAGACACCTCCTCAAAAGTACTTTGCCCAAGGGCAACCATCTCATAGTATAAAACTTTTGTTCACTTTGATGTGGTCATTAATACAGAGTTTCAAGTCATTTAATGCTAAGTAAAAGACAGTAATGACAGTAAGTCACAAAATCTGCAGCAACAAAACCATAACAATTTAGCAACAAAAAAATCTTAACAATAATGAAGAAAAACTTAGAGGCAGAACCAGAACAAAAAGAGATCTAAAGCAATTTGATATTTGCAATTGCTCTATTTCAAGCATGATGTTCTCACTAGGACAGAGATGTTGTTCAACAGTGTTAGAAATGAGTAAGCACATAAATGTTGGATGCACTAGAATCGAAAGTACGTTAGAAGTTGCATTTCATCTTCACTGCATGGGCAGTGATGTAGAAGACATGATTCACTGACTAAAAATAAGTGGCAGAGATGAAGATGTCCTTGCAAATGCCCTTAGTAAAGTGACCTTTTCTCTCTAGGAAATAATATGGTTTATGAAACATTTGTCTTCAGCCAGGGAAGACAAAAGGAAATGAAAAGCTGACCAGCTTTCCCGCCAGATCATACCAATTGGCATGCATATGGAGTGTATTGAACTGGATCGTTCAATCAAAATGTAAATCATGTGTCATTACTTATTATCCAGGCTCTGAGCAAGCTTTCTGCAAGCCAAAACTCATGGCTGACAGATTTTTGAACACTAAATGAGTAGTGATACCGGCAGAGATACAGACTCAACACAAGAAAACTGATGTGCAATTTATTAGCATACCAAAAAGAAATGAGACCATATTCCAAGAAAGCCAAGCCTCATAAAATTGTGTGGATACTGAGATATTTACAGAAGCTGAAGCAGATAACCTACATTGGAAGACACGTTCCTCTTATATAAAGCTTTGATAGTAGTACTCAGATAAAAACCCAAACAAACAATCTAACAAATGTTTATGGAGTTCATCCTATCTATAATCAAAATCAAAATCACATAGGAGTATAAAAGAAGTGCCATTGTGTATTTGAAAAAATTCAAGTCATTTAATCAAGGAGTATGGTAGCAAATTATACAGATTCAAAGGAAGCAAAATACATCACAAAGATCTTTGGGAAATACAAAAGATATAAAAGTAGACAGTAAGAGAAAAAACCTAGGAGAAATACTCAAGAAATATGTTATTTGTGATATGATTTTTCAATAGAAGACTCCACAGAAATTAACTGAAAAAAAAGAAAATGCAAAAGCCAGAATATGGTATATGAAAGCAGATTTAAAATTTCAGGAAACTGGAGGCTGAAAATGCATAGGATGGACAGGAGAAAATGGAATTATTTTCATTAAAACAGGGAATATAGCGGTCTGTAAGACTAGAGTGAAAGAGAAGATGCATTGTCAAAAACAGCTCAGAAAATGAAATACATACTACTGGTAAAAATCTGAATAACTTTGATTGCAAAGACAAGGAAATTCAACTTAACCTTCTATTCTGAATATTTCAAGGATTTCAGAAAAAAAGACAAGGTGATTTGTAAAGAAGAGATAAATTAGCAAAGAAGTAAACAGAATTCAGGAAAGTTCAGAGAGAAAAATTAGTTTGCTAGAACTATTAAAATTATTCCAGTGAACATAGGAAGCTGGGCAGCTGGGACATGACATGGCTCCTCTTTCCATGAAAGGAACCTCAGTGCAGAGTAGCAAAGATGTCCACATAGTATTTTTTAGAAGTAAAATTCACAGGGTTTTGACACAGATATAATAACATAATAATATGGCCTGATAAGTCAAGCATTCACATCAGAAATAAAACGTGTTGCATGTTATTTATGTCATCTCATTTTCCATGCCAGAGCCCATCAGACCCTGGGACCCCTTTCAGCCTCCTCATGTTTCCCCTGCCTGCCCAGGCCCCAGGGCTGTCCCCAGCGCTGAGGGCCCCTCTCCCCGCACCGCTGCAGCCCGCCAGGCTGCCCTGACCGTGGGCACTGCTGCACTGGGCCTATCCACAGGTCCCCATCTCCTCCCCTGGCCGGGCTGCGGCCCAGGGAGCTGCCGAGGCTGGGGCCGAGGGGCCCCGCTGGCCCCGGCTGCGGGACCGGCTGGGCCGTGAGGCTGCCCCGGAGGGCCCCTTCTGCTCCTGTTTCTGGCCCCAGTCAGCTTCCAGCTGCCAAGCCCAGGACAATCAGCTGTCCAGTACAAATTCAGGGTGGTACAGTCTCTCATTACATAAGCCCTTGCCAAGTTTTCCTGCGGTATGACCTTACACCTGGATCACTGGGCCAACAAAGCCGACAATGATGGCTTAAAAAAGAGACTGTTTTCTGCTCATGGTGGTACATGCTTCTTGGTTTGCTTATATAAACTATTTATACTTCGCTGTGAATGCAAATTTTCTTTTCCTGCAAATCTATCACTTGAAAAATGACTTCATTTTTACTAAACTTTCCCAAAATAAGATAATAATTCTCATTTCACAGCTTAGTTATGACATGCACTTAAATTACAGTAAAAAGCACACTCTCATTTTGTGTTTCTGTGGGTTCCTTTCCTAGCCTAACACCGCTAACTACACGTTTTAAATCTCCTACTGATTCCAATTAGAGGCCAGAAAACTAGAAAGTTTTGATTGTTATGTCTTGCTATCTCAAATTCAATAGTTGAAAAATTTACAACTATTGTGTCATAAAACTTAGTAAAGAAGAAAACTGGAAGCAAGAAATCATAAGAAAGCAGCAGATCAAATTCAAATCCTCAGACAGAGTTCAGCTGCTTTAACTACAACTCAGTATTTTCGCTATGTATTTGGCAGTCTTATTTCATATATGACTTGGCACATATTCAAAAAATGAGATACTCTTCCAAAGTACACTATCCATCCATAGACAATAATGTCTTATATTTCTGTTATTTATAAATTTTCACACATAAATTTCCTATATCAAAGAGATGCCTGTGTATCTTCCTGAAAAAAAGAAGTCAAAGGAAGCATGTTTAATAAACCTGTGTATATATATATATATATATATATATATATATATATATATATGTATATAGCCTAAGTGATGTCATTTTGTTGGTGAAATAAATGTATGTGAAAATATACACATGAGGTATATTTTATAATATGAGGTATTATTCCCAAATGTGAAAAAGATTGTTTCAAAAAAGTATGTATGCCTGACTTTTTAATTATCAGTTAACTTTTACAAAGAAATAAAATAACTATAAATATATTAAAAAAATAAAATAAAAAAGATGACCAGTAGCATTTTCCTGTCATATAACAAACCAAAATTAGCTATGTTGAAATACCTGAACAAAATCCTTGTTGAAAACAGAAACTTTCTCTCAAAACATAGACAAACCAAAATCAAAGCCTTGAAAAAACAAACAAAAAAAATAAAAAAGCAGAATTAATGGAATATAAGTATAGGGAAATGCCCAAGTTTGGAACATGGCTTTTTTTTTTCTCTAATCTTCCTAAATTGCTCTATGATTAAACACTGACAATTCTGGGGGTTGATGTGGGGCTGATTTTATTTAACAATTTTGTTAGTACATTTTCAAAATATTTGTTCTATTTGCATAAATAATCAAAATGTATTTTGCTTTAAAAGGGCATTTGGCTAGACTTAAATCATAGAAATTGGGCACTTTACTCAGTGAAGTAGTTTGGAAGGTCTTCTTTGTGGTTTGTCTGTATTTTCAGAGAACATCTGCAGAAAACATATCTTCTGTGGTATTATATTGTTCATCAGAATTGTCTCAGTATAGCATCCTTAGAAACTACATTGGGTAAGTTTTGTAAACTCAATTGGTGTGATTTTTGGTTTGAAATAAATGTTCAGGCATGTAACAAGGGTGAATGCCTCTGTGATGTGGTGTGATGGATAGGAATAAAGCTACTACCATTGCTTAGGGCAGGGAATTGTCATACATAGTCTCCTCAGGTTTCTTGCAACCTGTATTATCCTATTACATCATGATACTATGACATGCAATAAGAAGCTGGGGCAGAGATTTGTGGTGACAGTGAAAAGCTGAAGATGCTGGAGATGAAAGACAAGATGTGGCTCAATCATGAAAACATCTCATTTGAGCTCTTAATCTCTTAACTTATTAGTAAGGTGAGAGGTATGACTCCTCTGTTATAGTTTATGCTTGCCTGTAATTTCAGGATCCAGCATACCTTAAAAATAGCACTTAAAATTGACAAGTGACTGTATGGTTGCTTAGTATCTTCTTTAGAATGAGTGGCATTTTTTTGTTCTTTCCTGTTAAAAGAGGCAGATTCTGAACACTGAAATTTAGTCTCCAGGCAACCATCCAGCTCTTGGGTGCCTGGCTAGACACCACTTGAATCATCTCTCTGTTTGTAGCAGTTAACAAACAACTGTCTGATGTAAGTCTTGGATTGAAATTACTACAATAAAAGAGGCATAGATTTTCTGGTTGAAACTAAATGGCTCCATCTTAACCTGTGTTAACATTATCCAGGGCAACATGTGCTGATGAGAAAACATGGTGGAAGGAGTCTTACATGGTTTTTGTGTTTACAAATTTATGTGCAAAACTTTTTAAGTTCTAAAAATGGAGACTGTTTAGAATTGCACTTGCACATGTGTATGTATATCATCTGCATAGGATATAAATATAAATGTATGTGTATACATTTATGCTTAGCTACAGATATAGTTCTGTGGGTAAATATATCAAAATAGTGGAATATAATTTATGGCAGCAAGATTCCAATGTATAACTCTGGAATTTATTTTTCATAAGCTACATCATAAAGACTGTGAAACTAGTCCAGCAGATAATCAATTCATATTACCATTTAAAAACAACCTAGTATAAAACTTTCAAAGCATGACATATTTAATACCCCTAATCCCTACTTATTGAACTTGGGTTTTTTGTTTTCATGTACTAATTCTCAAGTAGAGAACTACTAATGGAGTATTTCTATACCATGAAGTAGTCCTAGGTCCAAATCAAAATCTGTTAAGCATATCTAAGTTAAATTTTTTATATGTCAAAGCTTTATTTTTCAGAGAGTCTGCTTGCTACTTTTTTCTTTTTTTATGTATTTACTTCCATTAATTTTATTTTTGTTTCCACAATATAGTTGAAGCCTTTTTAAATCTGTAATTAGGAGAAGAATAGTTAAAAAGCATCATATTCCCAAATATGGTACTTAGGTACTGTTGAAATAACCATGTAACAGAAAAAAATTGTGTTCACTTTCTTAAGAACTGTTTGATTTACTCATTCACTTTGCCAATTTATATCAAAGGAAGTAATCTAAAGAAAAAATGTAGTTTCTCTTAGTATTTTTGGTTTATATTTAGTACCTTAAGACAAAGATATCTAAGAATCCTTCTGGACTGTTTTCTATAATAAATGATAAACTTTATTATAGAAATAAATCTCTGCAGACCTAGTTGCCAAAACAATAAAAGTAAAACAAAATTGAGTAAAGCACATCTGGGAGAAGTCACTTATTTAGTTTTTATCTGTTTTTCCTAAAATAGAGTATAAGGACTCTGCTTTCACATCATAGTTGAGAAAAAATATATGTTAAAGTTACTGAACTACAATTCAGCCTGTTCCTCATTCAGATGCCGTTAAAATGTACAGGAGAGGTTACTTAGACCTTAAAAATGGCCAAGGATTCAAGACAAGCTCCAACAGAAAGTAACAAGATCATAGTAGTTCTGCTGTTCAGCATTGCAAGAAACAGAAATGATCTTACTCAAGTTTTGAGGACTCAAAGAGGAGTCGCCTAAGTCATGGAGAAAAGGTGTAAAGCTGAGTCTTTGGAGTGCTGGTTCACTTTCTCCTGGTACCTGTTATGTAGGAAAAATTCTCCATATAGATCACAGTATGTTGAATCTGTGAAGACTTCCACTTGCTTAAAGATGCTCCAAGCCCTATACCTACTTTATCTTCTGATCTCTTGGATTTGATGTCATGTGAAAGTAGTGTCCTTCCAAAATTATGACTACACATGTTCCCCTACATTGGAGTAACTTAGTGTTAGACTGTAGTTTGTGCTGTCAAAACTTGTGTGTGTGAGCAGATGCCAGATTTCCACAGAGTTGATGCACAAAGGGAAAGTGCTAGAACTCCAACTGTCAACACCTCTATTTGTGAGCAGATGCCAGGTCTCGGCAGAGTTACAACACAATGGAAAAATGCTTCAACTGTCAACACCCTATATGGGAGCAGATGCTGGATTTTGGCACAGTTAAATGTAAGAGAGAAATTCAGCATTAGCACCAAGCTTGCAAGGGAAGTCTGGGCTTTGCCAGACTTTCTATAAAAGAATGAAATCACTTAGGATCTCTCCACTGACCACTGCCTCATACACTGAGAATGGATGCCAAAAGTGTTTATATATTTGTTACCTCCAAAATTTTAAATTAATGTAAATTGGGGGAACAATCAAATCAGAACAAACAGATCCAAATACTTGTCTGTTTTCCTACTGTTGAATTTAATTTGTGATAGCAAGGTGTTGTTAAACAATCAACATTTATCATTGTGGCTTGTAATGGTGAGAAAAAATGTGCTTCCTAGAAAGGCTAAAAGAAAAAAAAACTCTGCAGTCAAGTAGAGGATTTCATAAATGAGTGATTTAGATGACTCAAAGCATCAACAAAAGTATCAGTAAAACTACTTATATTGAAACATGATATTATAAAAATGTGACTTAACAGACTTTAATTACAATGTTCACTGTATTACTTTACATATAATGTAAAAATTGTTCAAAACTACCAAGAGAGAATCCAAGTTACCTGGAAAAAATCAAAGTTATCAATACAGAATGTTACCACACTATAATATAAGGGTCTATGTCATGTCATTCACTGACCAAAGATCCACAGTTTATAAGAGGCGTTTCCATCAATAAGCAACCTTGAGAGATGTCCCAGCTCAGGAGACAGAAGCCAGCTCAGAGATATCTCACAGCTCAGATGCAGCCAGCTCCTGAGCAGGAAAAGCTCAAAGAAAGCTTGCTTAGGCTGTCATATTTATGGAATAAAGTGGCTAGCTTGTAGTTAAATGACATGCAATGAGAAAGGTATGCATGAGACTCCATAATTCTGTTCCTTGATAAATGAACCTTGGAAAACCATTCATATACGTCACATGGCTGGTGCTCCAAAGTCACTGTGTGACTGTTTCTTCATAGGTTTTCAGAGAACAGACTGGAACTAGATATGTGCTTCTCCCAGTACTGGCTTAGGCCTCTATCTCTTTTGGAGATGGTACAGGATTACCACTAGATTGATTAATGACTTGAGTACATCACAGAGGGACAATGTTTTCAATACTTGCTTCTGTAAGTACCTTTATACCCTTCTGTGTAGCTACAACCACATATTTTGGGAATACTAGTGCTGCTAAGCAATTGAGGGATCTTTGTACACTTTGATTCGGAATGGAATATAAAGAAATATAGGAATATATTATTAAATATATTATTTTAACTATTATTAAAAGAGTAGTTTTAGGTTCTTTCGAAGTTATGATAAACTGAGGAGAATTTTCATGTGCTGTAATGTTAGAGACCTCTGTAACTTATGTCTACTGAAAATATACAGAATTGAAGAATCAATAGAATAGTTTGGGTTAGAGAGAACCTTTAAAAGTAATCTAGTCCAGCTCCCTGCCATGGGCAGGGACATATTCACATAGATCAGGTTGCTCAGAGTTCCATCGAATCTGACCTTGAACATTTTCAGGGATGAAGAATCTGCCACCTCTCTGGGGAACTTGTTCTAGTGTTTTATCACCCTCATTATGAAAATCTTCCTCATGAGTAATCTTAATCAAACCTCCTACAGTTTAAAATTATTACCTTTTATCTTGTCACAACAGGTACTGCTAGAAAATCTGTCCTCATCTTTCCTATAGGCTTCCTTAAGTACTGAAAAGTTGCAATACCTTCCCAGAGCCTTCTTTTCTACAGGCTGAACCATCCCTGACTAGCTCAGCCTTTCCTCACAGGAGAGGTGTTCCATTCATTTATCATTTTTGTGGCTCTCCTCTAGACTCACTCCAGCATGTCCACATCCTTCCTGTCCTGAGATGAACACAGTACTCCATTTGAGATCTCACAAGAGTAAAGTAGAGGGGCAGAACCATCTCCTTTGACCTATATACAAAAAGCTCTCAAGAAATAAAAATTTATAATAGCCTTAGTTTTAGAGATATAATTACTTACTACTTACATATTTAAATGAGTTTTCTGAAATAGAATAATTATTTTTCTATCTTGGGATGTCCAAAGAAGTGCTTAGAGACATGATGACATTTAAAAACTGATGTGGATTGTTTATTTGTCTGAACTCAGTGTTGTTAGGGTTTGAGCTATTGGTTACATCTTCCATCATTATAATTTAGCATATAATATTTATATAATGATAATTCTTCTTTCTCTCTTGTCAGTGTAGATAAGGAGTTGAATCTGATTTGATTAAGAATGAAGAATAATATTTCTAGAGGTGTAGAACAACTTCCAAGAACTTGTTCAAGAGAACCAGATTCTCCCATTTTTACCATACAGTGAGGTGTGATAGAAATAAGGGGTAACTGGATGGTTTCTGGTACAGCTTGTTGAATACCTACTAGTCACTGACATAATTAAGAGTAGCCAGTGACTTAGGAAATTCAAGAATGAGTAAACTGTTGTTTGGTGTATACAGGAAGCAGGTGAACATGGCATCGTCCAAACGCAAAGTGGATAAACCTGCATTTATTCTGCATTTATCCTGCAGTACACCAGTTATGTCAGCTATGCTAGACTCAGAGCACAGTGAGGAAACTTTAACTGGATGCATACTCCAGAAACACTGTTTATTAATTGCTGACCTTAAGCAACTGGAGCAAACAAACTACCTCTTCAGTTACTCTTAACTCTCTGAGAGTGTCATCTCTCAATCTGAAGTTGTCTAAATTTATCCCCATTCATAAGTAAACAAGGAGTTATATTCTTCATTTTACTGACAAATAATGAAAAACAAAATGTTACAGAATTTTCTGTGTCTTTCTTTTCAAGTAGCAGCTAATTAATATAATCAAAGGTAATAGATAGGAGGAAAAGTATTGTGAAGATAAAAATCTCTGTTAGAGATGTAATAATAGATAAAATTTATTGAAAAATTAAATACTTGTTTATTTCCTATATTCAACCTAGAACTCTCAAAGTTCACCTAGAGAAACTTTCTTCTGATGCATAATCCAAGCTTTATCAAAGTTACAGACTCATTAAAAATAGATTAGGCATGTCTAAAACTTGGTTTTATGCAAGAAAGATTTTTTTTCATAAAATTTTACATTAATAGAACACATTGGACCTTAATTTTCAGAAAGTTTTAGAAAATTTAGAAGCACTTGCTATTTAGTGAGACATGAGATATGACTGAATAATATTTGGATAACTCACAAATGAAAATATGAAGAAATTACTAAATACTTTAAATAACAAATATTACTGTTAATTAAATAACGAGTGTATTACTGCCAAAGGCTGACTGTTCTAACTTCTGATAAAAAACTGGTCCTAGCCTGTTTAGAGATATTCAACTAATGAATAATCACTTGCTAAAAAATTCAGTTACTTCATCTAGACATCCTATTACTAAAGCTAGGGAACTTCTCTACGTGCACAGGGCACCCGATGTACTCCAGTTTAATTATGTGCTTTTAGCTGTGCAGTTGAGAACCAGCCTCCTGCTTCAATTATTTTTTCTAGGTGAAGTTTTAGTACATATATTTAAAAGAATAAATAAATAACAAAAAATAGGATATATCTGAAGTATTCCAGACACTAAACCAGCCAGATAGTCAAGTATTCAGATACTTAACAATACTTCACAGTATACCAGTTTTCCTTTGCATACAGCAATATGCTTTTCCAAACACTCAGCATAATTTCATAATTAACCATACTATAAACATTTGAACTTTTATTACCACACTCATAGAATTCTGTGAATTATGGTTTAACGGATTACATGTAAAGATTATTAAGGTACAACATAGCTGCCAGGTCAATATCTAATCTAATTAAAAGTTAATCTAAAGTTACGTAAAAATGCAAGGTCAGCATTACAATTTGTCTTGCTTTACAGTATTTCTGTAAAGCAGGGGAAGAGAAAGGAAAAAGAATTTTAAGAGCTCACATAACCTTTTTTACAAAATTTCAGGTCAGATGTTTGCCAAGCAGTTTTTCAGGTAATTAACAATCTGCGTTAAGGAAAAAAATAATCTGTATTGTATCCAGATGATAGTTCATATTTCATAAATACTTGTTTTCTGAGGTATCTAATTAATAACCACTGCATTCCTATTAAATAAATCAGTGTTATTATCAACATATGACAAATAAAAAGGAGATCGATGGCAAGCCATGTGTCATCAGATGACAGGTGATTTAGCCAACATCATAGAGGAATTTTGCAGCAAACCAGCAACTAAAACCATGTCACTGCTGATCTTTGTGCTTTTGAATTCCACACAGCTCTCTGTGGTAAAACAACTTGGTTTCAAGACTGTGGTAGAGACTATTTCTGCTGCATTTCTCAGAATCCTAGACATCATTCTTCCAATTCTATTAAATTTAAATTTCTCTATGCTTATGACACAGGTAAATTTCAATAATAAATACATTTTTTCCAATCATGAAAATAAATCATGTTGCAGATGGGAAACAGATTGACACAACAAGTACAGTTTTCAGTCAGCTATTTTCATGACCTTGACTATATACAGAGAAGTCTGCTGTTCACTTTCAGGCTTCTTTGCTGAAGTTAATTTTTCTAGGATATGTTGTTACATTATATTGATATATAATGCTTCTAAAACTATATAAGCCTGGATGAGGTTGATATTAAATGAATTTGTAGAGCTAAATTGGTGTGGAGACTGATGCAAAAAGTCCTGCTGAAAGCATATCTGTATAACCAGATAAAACAGTATATGAATCCTTTTAAAGCCATAAAAGTTCCCTTGTTAAAGAAAAAGAGCAAAATACAATGGACCCTCTCATTTCCATTTCATCGGTTCTGTGGTTTATAAGAAAATCTCATTGAAGTGAGGAACTTCACTTCAGTTGCATCTTATATAACTTCAGAACTTGAGTAGGCTGTATGAAAATCCACAGTAAGACACTTCCAGTTTTCTCTTTCTTGGCCACACAGCTTTGTGTGCTTATACCTAACAGTCAAAAGCATATGCATGTGAACTGCTGCATTGGGCTTACCTTAAAATGTCTGCATTTCTGTAATGGTTTTTGATAGTTTTTTTCTGCACTGTCCTTTAGACAATACCAGGCAGAAAACAGTACATGAATATACTTGCTTATTTCTGATTTTCTATCATGATTTTTTTATCAGCTAAATAACGACCTGTGCAAGCCAATGTTCTGGAAACACACTGCAAGTGTAAGATAAAATTTTTTCACCAGATTCAACCCTACTAAGTTGTGATAATCCTTGTGAAGGTTATTCTCCATTTTCTTGCAGTAAATTAAAAAAAAAAAAAAAAACACCTTCTGGCCCTCTATATCAACAAAAAAAAACACAAACCCCAAAAAACTGAGAGCATCATAAAATGCCAACTATTTTATTATCTCATGATACTTTCAGCTGAAAAATACTTTCAGCTGTTTACCAAAACTGTATTTTCACCTTATCTGTCTCTTTTATCAAGTCAAACCTTGTACTATTGCTTTCCCACCAGGGCTGTAGATAATCAGGTTTTAGGCTCAGCTGTGAACATTCTCCCTACTAAAGCAAGACTAGATTTAAAGAAATCTTTTTCTTTCCCCTCCTTTTAGCTCTTCACTGGTATCAGATATTGTTCTCAGTAGAAATTATTACAAACATCAATATTTTTGCAACAGAACAAAGGGTGTTTCAAGAAACTAGGATCTCTTCAATGAAATGTACTGTCTTTTGTTCATATTTGTCTAATTAATGCTTTTCTTTCATGAGGACCAGCATGTTGCTGCATAAATTCCCATGTAACACACTAAACATAAACATAAGAAGAGTGGGGCTTTTTTGTTGTTAGTGATGTGGGGTTTTTTCCCAAAATATTGAATAAATTGTGGAAAACTTAAGCATAGAGGAATTTCAAATATTTTCAAGGTCAGGGAGGATAGATATAACCCTGACTAAAATATCAAGCCCTGAATGCAATTTACAGATCAAGATGATCTAAATTTACCATTGCCCAGGCAGTAATAGTGATGGCTCAGAACAAGGTTTTAGATGGCTGGAAGCCTTGTTCCTTTTCCTCAGTTCTCAACATAATGTCTTTCAGATGAAGCAAATTTGATTCACACTTTGGAGTGACTCATAAATTTGAATCTTGCTTCCGTTTCACATTCTTAAAGACACTCAAATACTGATTAGATGATCCCTACATAGGCCTACAATGTGACAAAACGTAAGAGAAGTTGTTAGTTATAGCTGCATATTAATGTAGAGAAGATATGAATGACATAGTAATGAAATGACATAATGGATTTATGCTCAGTTATTGAATAAACCGTAGGCAAATTTTGCATTCCTGAGTGTCTCTATGGGCTTGTGGAAACGGCAAGTGTAACATGAAACACACTTGTGGCTCTGTATTAGCCATTAAAAGCAAGGCTTAGTAATAGGGGCTGAGGGTGCCTGTGTGGAAGGAGGCCCTGCGCCTCTCTGTGCAAGTCGGAGCACATTTTAGATGACTCTAAAAAGAATGGAGACAGCCTATCATGCCTCAATCCTTCAGTCAGCCAGAGGAGCACACTCTGCCCCTGATCAGATGTGCTTGAGGAAGGGTGGCGGCTGCTAGGGTTAGGAGACAACAGAAAAGGTGAGGAGGTTGGGGAGGAATCTCAAAAAGGGACCTGTGAGGAGATAAGTAAGGACACAGGTTTGGAAGAATGTGCAAGGGGATATTGCTGGGAACAACTGAAAATGGCCTGAAGGAAGAATTCTTGAATGAAAGAAGTATGCTCTGAGAAACTGCAGCCCCAGCCCATGGAGGACCCATGTGAGATCAAAGACAGCCCAAAAAGGACTGTGGCTTGTAAAGGACACATGCTGAGGCAGGAGAACAGTAAGAAGCAAGGAAAGAAATAAACGGCTGTACACTGACCACTGCATCACCAAAGGGCCTGGAGGGGACTGTGTGTCATGTGTGACGAAAAGAAAGGGAATTAAATTGAGCAAGTGGGAGAGAAGTGCTGGACTGAAACAGAGCTTGGGGAACAAGTGGGAAAGTAGTTTTTCTAAGTGTTGGATTAATTAACTTCCCTTGTTAATACCTAAATCAGTAATTAAAATTACATGTTAATTTACAGTGAATTAAACTGCGTGACATTCCTCAAGTCAAGGCTGCTTTGCTCATGAAAAGTTCATGTGTAAATTTTCATTTTCAGTGTAACTAATATGCAAATAAACTAATGTAAACTTAAAAATTAATGTACATATAACGTAGCTATCATGTCTTTCCCATTAATTCTATCAATTACTGCTGTGGTTCAACCCCAGCCAGCAGCTGAGCCCCACACAGCCGCTCGCTCACTCCCCCCACAGCGGGAGTGTAGAGAGAAGTGGAAAAGTCAGAAAACTAGTGGGTTGAAATAAAGAGTTTAAAAGGTAAAGCAAAAACCGCATGCAGGTGAAGAAAAAAGGGAATTAATTAATGATTTCCTATGGGCAGACGTGTTCAGCCATCCCCAGGAAAGCAGGCATCCATCACACACGATGTTGACTTGGGAAGGCAAATGCCATCACACTGAATGTCTCTTTCTTTCTACCCCCAGGTTTATGTACTGAACATGAGGTTACATGGTATAGAATATCCCTTAGGTCGACAGGAATCAGGTGCCTCAACTTCTTGTGTACCCCAAGCCTGCCTGCTGGTGGGTTGGGGTGAGAAGCAAAGACCTTGACTCTGTGTCAGACCTTCTCAGCAACAGTAAAATATCCCTGTGTTATCAGCACTGTTTTCAGCACAAATCCAAAGCACACCCCCATACCAGCTACGTGAAGAAAGTTATCCCAGCATAACCAGCGCACTTACCTTAGTATTTTCTTCTTCTATCAGGTCTCATATGCAAGTCTTTTAATCCTTCTCTTACAAGTTTTTCCTGATGAGCAGGGGGAATGCTCAGTCCCTTGACATTTGCAGGTTCACATGCAGGCACTTTCTGGCTGGATAACTTGGATAATCCATTTTTTTTTTTTATAAACTCGTAACACTTTGTCATTGAAATTAAATAGAGATACGACCCCAAAAGGTTTAAAATTTTCAGACTTCAGAGTAACTGAAAAAATACCAGGAAGAAAAAAATCTGAAGGGCAGAAGATTTTACTGTATAATGACATCTCATTCCAGTTGTATGAGGAACGAAAGGTAAAATAATCATCCCACTCATAGGACTTACTCTCTCCTCTGCTTATGCATGTAATTCTAAAACATTATTATATTGTCACGATGATATTTATTGTTTTTTGATTAAGTGCTGACTGCATGCTAAATATAGGAACTGTATTTTGATACTCAAAAGTGTTTTTATTGCGTGCAAGGAATGTGCATTCCAGAGTGTGATTAGCTAATTAAACTAAGTGAGGTGGAAGTTGAAATCAAAGTCTCACATGAACTATTGGGTTTGTTTGTATACAAATATAGATTTTGAAAATGAGAGAGCCTGAGGAATTGTGCTTGAGAACAATGAAACTTCATAATTTCTGTAGATATCACATTTGACAAAACTTGTTAATTTTTGTATATATAAAAATATTTCTAACATTTCAATAAAAATAATTCTAATTCATTTTTCATCTTGTTGTTGTTTCTTTTTCCTTAAAAAGATTGAATATGCTTTAAATGTAGTGAGATTAATCTTTTATAGCTTTTATAGAGCTAAAATTTAAAAGTAAAAAACTAAACAAGTGTTTTAGGCTTCCTTTTTCATAGGTGGTGATAAATAAATATGTATCAGGTTTTATTTAACTCTGCAACAGACATTTAAAACACATCAGATGATTAACTTTATAGGATTCTATTGATCTTTGTGACAGCAGAGGAAATCTAGAGTATTAGCATGAAGAAGGCACATGGGTTGTGTGTTGTTTTGCAATATTGGCTTAATAATAATTTCTTTAGAAGAATAGTAAAGGACAAATGCTCTCTAGATTTGCTGCCAGTTCAGACACCTCCAAATACAGACTATTCTGTAACAAAATTATTATAAAAAGAAGTACTTTTTTTCTGTTAGTATAATCATGCAACACCATAAAGTAAATATTTTTCTTTTACGTGTTTAATAGTTCAACAGCTGATGAATATAAAGAACCCTTTGAATAATTTTTATTCATTTCTCTGTTTTCTATTTTATTGTTTATTTTAAATAAATCTTAATTAAGGAGTATTATTATATTTTAGTAAAACAACACCTTACACTTGTCTTTTTTTCTTATTAATCAGGTAGGATTAAGACTATTTTGCAGAATAGTAATGCGGGAACAGGAAAGTGAAATGTCTTCTGAGCTCTTAGTGAATTACAAATTGCCAGTCTTCTTCAAGCCATAGATGAAAATAATTTCACATCTACTTTGAATTTATTACTAGTTAAAAACAAGTCTTTATTTTGAAGTACAGTATCAATATTTAATACAGCATTTCCCATCAAGAAACAGCCCCAAATGGGGCAGGGAATAGTGCAGAACTGTATAACAGAGTCAGCAAGTACAGCCTCATTTCCTCTGTGTGAAAGTTATCACCATAAGCCCTTTGCCAGCTTTCTTCTTCCTCTATTATATCTGCTCTCTGGTGGATGTCATATTAGAGATTGCAGCCAAAACTCCCTCCATTCTTCACCTATTGGTGCATAAAGGAATCTGTGACAGATGCTGCAGCATCATGCACTATTCAGAGACCAATGTATTAATTTAATAAATGTTTTTGCAGCCTTATGGCCTTGCCAAAGATTGCATTCTCAGTTAAATGGAAAGATAAAGATTGCCTCCTACAGGAACTGAGGCTGGTATTCTATGTAGTGCTGCCAGATTGTTTTTATGGCATATATATAATGAAACAACAACTACAAAGAAAAAACATAGGTAAGAAATTTCCATCTTTAATGGAATTAACAGTATTAAAAAAAAGTACAGCAATTCTACCTAACATGGCAGTTAATTACTGTGGGGAAAAAAATATTTCAGGCTTACAGGATGATCCTTCTTGTCTTACAGAGTGAAATATCATCTGAAAACTTTTGAACCAATGATCAACTTCAAAACATAAAATTTGATAACTTTTTTTAGAATACTTTTCATGTGAAAAATGAGTTATAATTTCATAAGACAGAAACATACATCTCTTTGTAGTAAATTAAAAAGGAAATTTTCTTATTTATCTTTGTTACAAATCAATAACTGGGTTTTTGCAAAGACTTGATTTACTGGAATTTGTATTCAGGATTTTATGATCAAGATTCAGATGCTCACACTTGTTGGGATTATCACTGTGAATGACCAGATAATCATACAAAAGGAGCGAGATCTGGAAGAAAAGTAATAGTAGATTTCCACTAATCTATGGAAAGGCAGAAAAACACTTGAGATCCTGAGGCAAGACTAGAAACAGTACCTTTGAAAATTGTAGGACTGTACACAGAAATCACTGAAGAATATTTTCCTAACAATTTGAGTGGCTAGAACTTAGTGATGGGTGTTGTGTTGCACAGACACGGGCAGGAAAATAAAATTTCACCAGCTATTTTAAGCAACAGTGGAGCTGTATACTTGGGATCCTTTAGTGGTGTTCTTTTGAAACAGACTTAAAAGCAAATTACTTAAAAGCACATTACTTAAAAGCAAATGCGTGCATGTAATGTTGGGTCAGCTGGGGTCATTTGTGGAGAAGAAGTTACAAGCATGAGTGCTCCTCCTAATTCCATAGAACTCAGGAAATGAGAGTTTTTATTTATAATTAGTATTGTCTTGTATTGAATGTGCTTCAAATTGGAACAGATAAAAGGACCTTTGAAAATTAATGAATACAAAGACAAGATTAAATCTGTGGATAAGTAATCTTCAATTTGGAATTTACAGTGTTGTGTGTGGTTTTTTTAATTGAAGAAAATTATGGGTTAATTCTGAATAAATTTATTTTTACTCAAGTAAAACAGACATCAATTACCTTATTTATTTTATTTATTTGGCCTTAACAGATGGAAGTGATAATAATTTTTGGTTTTCCAAGTAATCAAGTCACATCAGTAACAAATATTTATAAGGTACTGTATAGATATTATACTGTAAGTAAAAAATACAAAGAAAAAAACTTTAATTACAGAAGTAACACATAAATTGATTTAAATCTTAATTATACAGGTTTTTTTAAAAAAATCTACACTATTTATATAATCAAAACACAAAAGCAGATGTAATTCTTATTTAGCACAGCACAATTTTTATTCTAACAAATGTAAATTTCCTGGGGAAACCACCTTTTCTTTCTGTATTAAATATATTTTCTGCAAAGCATCAGGCAATTTTTAAAATCTATCAGAATTTGTATAAAGTTTTGTACTTCAAAATTATAGAGACTTCTTTCACATATAATGATGGGGAGGAAAAGATCAAAAATATATTGAAAACCAACAACATGAAAATCAAAGGAAACTATACTTTTTAGAATATTTATAGAACTCAATCTTCCACTTTGTACTAGTTCACTATCAAAACACCAGACTAGTACAGCAGAACTAAAGTTCATTAAGTCCCCTGGACCTACTTCACTTTATTTAGAACCAGAGTGACTTATTTAACATTTTTTCCAGGTTTCCTAACCCTATACAATATTCTACCATAGAATTTACAGATGTAGGCACAGAGATGCACTAAGTGGAAACAAATCACTCCTAAGACCCCAACAAAATGAGTGATAAAGCCAATAACAGAATATAGAATCCTGAAACCTTTATTATTGGTCTAATCAATAACAGACTTTACAGTTTCTGTCAGGTTGTATTTTCTGGCCCTTCTTTTATATACAAACAAAATCAAAACCCATAATGACAAACTAACAAGAAAGCCAAAACCCAAAACCTGAACAAACAAAAAAGGAAGATGTTCCAAAGTCTCTTTCCTTGGAATTTTATGTTGATGTTAGTTCAGTGTGCATATACACAGAGTATAAAAACTGTAACCTATTCTTTACAGATCACTGAAAGTGAATATCATATCCTTCCTTTTCTTAGCTATACACATTTTCCACTTGAACATTTAACTGTGTTACAAGTCTTAGTTCTCTTAGAAAGAAAGTCTCCAGACAGTTTTATATCAAAATAAATTGTCTGCACTGATATACTTGGTGTCAGTTCAATGACTAATTGTGAATTTAAAAGGCTCAGAATCACGTTAAAATTCAAGCATCCTGTCTCTACATCTGATTAGTCCATGCCAAGGGGCAATGAGCAGTCAGTGGGAAAAATACTGCTCCATTAAATAGTATCTCTGGGCTTCAAAAGCCCATTTTTTTTTGACAGGCAATCTTTTTCTCAGAATCTGAATAATTTTATTCTTGAGAAAATATGTTTTGATTATTGTAAATTATCAGATGTTCTTTTTTTTTATACTCTTCTCACATTAAGGTTCAACACAGTCCAAAGACACACTCTGATACACTGAGCTGGACAATAAAAGGCTGTCTAAAATAAGACTATTCAGTACCGAGTCTTTGAATAAATTGTGTTTCAAATTTGTAAGCCTGATAGTCCTATGCTTATGTCCATTGCTCTCTCTGTCTAACCTCCTAGGCGTTAAGATTTGAGTAATTAACATCAGAAGCATAGTCTCTGAAAACTAGTGAAATGCAGAGATAGTTTAATGGTGTTATTTGTCTCTTTTTACCATATATGCTGACCTCAAATGCTGACTTTGGTTTCTGGGGGTTTTTTTTAAGCTTTTTAATTTTAACCTGTGGCAAACACCAAAGCTGTATTTTTAGTTCAACAACTCTTAACTGTGAAAAGATAAATTGATTCTGATTGATACAGAACATGACTATGTGTCATGTCATGGTGTGTCAATCCCAGAGAGTTAAAAACTGTGTCTTCTGTGTTTTTAGATGAGTAGCCACTGTGATAGCTCACTCTGAGATTTCTTAACAGACTTCTTACATTCAGGTATATTTGCCAAACCATCTGAAGACTACTTCCTTTGACAATGCTTCAAGAGGGATATGCAAAAATTCGAGTCAGCCAGAACACTCTTTCTGAACATTTAGAAAGTTCACACACAAAAGTGCCTGCTCTTTTCAAACTCTGTAGGGCTGGACATGTTTTTCTGATTCCTGTGTATTTTGACACATTTCAGTTTTTCTCAAATTCCCACCAACCACAACTTTTCACCAGACTTTCAAGGTCAGTTGTTACTCTGATCTTTTATATACTATATTCAGTATCTCTATATGTATTTTCAAAGAGGGAAAATCCTGGAACAGGATGAGCACATATCTTACAAAATTGTGGTGGGTTGACTCTGTCTGTACTACTGGGTGCCCACCAAAGCTATTCTATCACTCCTCCTCAGCTGGAAAGGTGAGACAAAATACAGTGAATGCCTCATAGGTTGAGATAATGACAGGGTGAATCACTCGCCAAATACCATCACAAGCAAAATCAGCTTGGCCTAAATTTAATTCATTACCAATTAAGATCAGAGTAGGGCAATGAGAAACAAAACTCAATTTTAAAAACTACCAGTGATCCTAGGAATATTTTGCAAGCGACAGAGCACATTATCTTTTATAGGTCCTTCTTCAGCACTTTTCTCCATGCATCTTCAATATTAGATTATCAATATTTTATTATGCTTTCTGACATTCTGTAAAAACAATTGCTTTTATTAATTTGGGTATCATTTGATACCCAAATTGATCAGATATTGAAGGCAGTGGGGAGATGATGTGATACTATATAGGCAGTTTAAAAGATTTAATAAACTTTACCCTGTCAATCTTTTCACTGATGAATATTAAACCTCAAAAATATTCCCCTTATCTTGTGTAATCTATTCTTGTTACTGACTTAAATATAGTTCTATAAGTAGAAGTGTTCATACTGATTTAGGTTGGGAAAGTTCAAGCCTTAGTTTATATTTTTATGAGAGATCAATTTGTTTATTTTTTTTGGGTAGTGAAATTTTGTAATTTTTAAACTTTTTGTGACAGAGACAGCTGTCATATATCTATATACAAAATTTTGGGCAACAGAACTTAAAGTTTTGTTCAGTTTTTAGAGCAATACATTTTGTTCTGTACTTTTAATAAATATCATGTCTAAGCTGTATTACCTGTGTGATTTTTTTCCTACTTAATCAAAGCCAAAGCAATTTTTAAGTGATTAAGCAGGAATGTCAGAAAACCTATGAGTCATTCATAAAGGAAATTTGAAGAGTGTGTTTATATAAGAACAAACCTTACCCTACCTGGTTTTATTGTGGCTAACAATAATGAAGATAGAAATCAGATACCAAGTCCTTCTGCTGCTGGATCAGAAAGAGACAGATGCAAGAACTGTTTCAAAAACCGTGCTGAGAGCCAATATGAATGCATGCAAGCTTGCAGAGACCAAAACAAATAAATTAAAAAGACACTTTCCAGAGGCAGAAATTAGTAAGATTAATAAAAGCTTAAAAAGTGTAAAGAAATTATAAGATGGAGGTTTGAAAAACCTAAACATAAGAAATAATGCTATTTGAAGGCCCCTTTTAGTCCAAGATGTGTTAAAATGAAAAATTAATGCTTATTATAAAGACCAACAACAACAAAAAGCTAGGAGAAAAGGAAACATGAAGGTATGCAATTATTCCTCTACTTTTGAATGGCAAAAGAGATAATCAAAATTTGTGTTGCCATCATAGCCAGTATCATAGTACCAGTAACAATAGGGATAATGAGATTTACCAATAAAATACATTTTTTCATTCCTTACAGTTCTTAAAAGGTTAGATAATAGAGTAAGAGGTTGACATGCTACTCAGGAGTTACAAAAATTTATCAGAGAAATATGTTGAAATTATATTCCTAATTTTATAGAACAAGTGTAATCTAAAGAGATAAAGTTAGAACATATCTGACACTTCCAGGACACATTCTGTAATTAATTTCTGCATGCTTTGAAGTAAGTTAATATATTTGTCTTTTTAAACTTAGTTTAAGTAAGCAAAACAATATTGGAATTAGCAACTGAATTTAAAAATCATATCTATTCTTTAAATAGTTAATCTAATTTTAATCTATTTTATGCTAGCCTCAGCAAAAAAGGAAAAGTGTAGTTACTGATGCTGAAATGTGTACTTGTTTAGAGGCCTGTTAAGTAAGAACATATAGTAGAGAAAAAAAAAATGTAAATCTATGGCAAAATAATTTTTCAGGTAATAGAAATTTGATAAATTTTCAGAGAAATCAAGGTTGGCATAATGGCAAGGAAGGATTGCAATTTCTTGTCTTGGATAAAGGAGAGGATTTCAGAAGAAAATTTCTGTATAGAGTTAAGAGTTTAACAATATGTTTAGTGTAATAGACTTACTTTGAAGTATATTTTTTACTTTTTGCTTTATAACATCTGTATTTCATAAAGGTAAACCTATACCTATCTTCATTGTAAAATAATTATTTTTTTTTCAGAACTCATGTTTGCCTGCAATAATTGCTTTCTTGATTGAAAAGATTATGCTAATTGAAAATGTTAATATGTGTGAATTTAATACACATATGAAATATATTGAAAAACATTACTCTTTCATAGTGTTTAAAAAGATAGCTTTTATTACCCTTAACAGTTTTTAGCTGGTCAGGTCACTTTAATTTTTTTGTTTCCCCTCAGTATTGCTGAGCAAGTCCTTTCTTCCATTTCTCCCCTATTACTTCTGGGAAGAAACACGTAGGGTTATTGACTGTGTCTTGGAGCAGGGAAAATACACAAAACCCAATTAATTCCTAATAAGTAAAACACAAAATGTCTCTTCAAAATTCACATTTTTAAGACCTGACCAAAAAAATAAAAATCCAATGCATAACAAAATAAAGGCAAAGCAATGAGCTGCCACTCTAGCTACTGATAAAATCTGTAGCCCTTCTCCACTCCACTATCCAAGATACATGTCAGTCTTAGTATGACACAAGAGGTACAATTTTCCTCTATTTATTAAACTTCAACTGTACAAATCCTAGGCTGTAATTCAACTTTTCATTCCTTTCTTAATTTGAAACCCATAACTTCCCAACCATATTTTCTATTTCTGAATTCTGTATTTTTTGTGCAATAATTTGTGTTTAAAAATATAAAAGGAGTAAAGACACAAAAGAATTCCATCACACTAAGCAGGCATAGTTCAGCACAGACTAAATAAGTAAATTCAACTCTAAATGCTGACCTACCACAAAGGCACAATATCAGAAACTATTGGTAAAACACAATGTCTGACAAAGTAACTTTCCTTGGAAAAAGAAAAAAGTGGTAGAACAAGTATATTCTCTTCTTCCAAATTTTAAGTGAAGATTTTTTTTTTCCTTTCTTCTCTTCTGTGTTATTCATTTGCAATGCATTTATATTAAAATATTAAAAAATCTAATCTAATCTAATCTAATCTAATCTAATCTAATCTAATCTCTATTAAAATGTAAAAATTATTCAAGATTAGCATTCTACTATGCTCCTTTTTCAAATTTATTTCCACTTTTAGAGACATTTTGTTTGGGTATGTGGATGTGGGTATGTGTCCTCATTTTCTAGTATACTAGAAAACTGAATATACTGAATATACTATATTCAGTATTTTATCAGAGCTATTTCAGTGTCACATATTTTTTACTGAAAATACACAAAAATATATTTTGTTTGTAGCACAGTCATCACAATCATTGGATAGGGCCTCTAAATTCCAGTAAGAGTTATGAAAATGCATGTTGTGGTTTAATCCCATGCAGAAACTAAGTACAACATTACCACTCTGTCACTTCCTTCTGGTGAGAAGAGGGGAGAGAATCAGAAGAATAAAAGAGAGGAAACTTGTGGGTTGAGATAAAATCAGTTTAAAAAGTAATCAAAATCTGCACATGGAAGCAAAGCAAAACAAGGAGTTAATTCAGCACTTCCCATGGTCAGACAGGTGTTCAACCATTGCCAGGAAAGCAGAGCTCCATCACACGTAATGGTGACCTGGGAAGACAAACACCATCATTTTGAGCATGTCAGCCTTAATACTTTTGCACCCGGCATTATGTACAGAGCACATCATGTGGAATGGAACATCTCCAGGGGCATTTAGGATTAGCTGTCCTGGCTGTGTCCCCTCCTAATTTCTTTGCATCTCCTCGCTGGTCTTGTGGCATGAGAATCAAAAAAATGACTTGGCTCTGTGTCAGTGCTGCTCAGAAATAATGAAAGCATCCCTGTGTCATCAGCACTGTTTTCAGCACAAATCCAAAACACAGCCCCATACAAGCTACAGTGAAGAACATTAACACTATCTCAGCCAAAGCCAACACAGTGCAGTGCTTGCACAACCTGTCAGGAATTGCTCAGAGAGACATGTTTTTTGTATGCCAAAGCAAAAATTATAGGAACGTGAATTTGCTGAGAGTTTTTTTCTTTTAAAGAAGAAGAATAACCAATTTTAAAGGAATATTGAACTTACTATCCAAAAAACAAAACACACAAACAAATAAAACAAAGAACCCCCACTCACAACTCATAACTTGCAAACCATGATTTCCCTTAGACTTATATAAAATTTCAAGTATTTTCTGAGGTAAAATAAAAGAAAACAGTTTGAAAGCTTTGTGATACTTTTATTTTAATTTTTTTTATAAAACTAATGTATTTTTCCAGTTCAACCACTAGAATTTTTAAGTATTCATATTATAACTATATTTAAAAAATAACTAGTCATTAAGAACTCTTATTCTTGAAGCAGTAGTTTTTTCAAGAAAATATGAAAATAAATAAATATAGATTAATATCTTATCTGAAAAGAGTAAAAATTAAACCTGGTGTTCTTTCGGAGATGATAGATAATGAGACTATTCAATTCTTCTATTCAAGTTAATGAATCTGACCTGTTGAAATCTGTTCTCTGATCTTGTTAACACACAAAGAGGAAATATTTTGAAATGGTCTCACAGTATGTGTAAGGTACAAAGTTATGTGTGCCAATGGGAAAGGAGCAACATAAGTTCAAATTTTCTAAGGCAAAACACAATTTCATTATGATGATTTAAATTGGTTTTGTCATTATTATTCTTTTTGTCCCTTTTAACACTCCAGAAATGTTATGAAAGAGGATTTGGAAATGCATTTCTTCACAAAGTTCTCACATTTTAGTAAATTTTTTTATAATAGTTTTAAACAACTTTTAGGTGTTCTACCTCAGAAATAGAATGCCCTCTGTAAATCTGAAGTCTCAGCTTCCCAACTACCATCACAAAGCTGAATGAGTTTATGCCTAAAGAAATCTTACTCAAGAAGATGCTGCCAGAACATCAGAAATGCAAAGCTTCCTGCCAACTCAGCTTCAGGATTCGGATTCCCTGCATATCCTAAAAAGACACTCTCTCTCCTTGGAGTATCCTGGCTAAAGATAGCCTAGTAGGTGATGAGGTATCCAGTTTCATGGCAGATAGTTGACATTTTCAGACTGCCAGAAAGACAGGCTTGTTGGCAAGAAACCTTATCTTGGGAAATCTGCCTGTTTTCTGACAAAGATTCAAAAAAATCAACACCTTCCTTCAAAATTTCACCATTTTATTCATATGTATTCAAATCAAAAGATATCTGAAAAAAAGCCCCACAAAGATAAGTTCTTTCAGAAAACTTCCTAAATATGACTTTGTCAAGGCTGCCACTTTGAACTGTATCCTTAACATTGACTCAATTAAGTAACTTTAATGAGGTTACTTCATATATATCTCAAATTTTGCATTACCAATTAAAATATCATTTAACCAGCATTATCCTTTAACCAGGTCTGTGATAATAACTTGCAATTTTTTGGTTTTTAGGGGAGGTTAACAGTTCAGGCTTTTTGTGCTTTTCTTATTTCTTCTTTGGAAAATTACGTGGGACAGTTCAATTTTTGTAAGTATGTAATCAACCTATCAATGTAATAAAATGCTTTTTCAATAAATGAAACTTTCCCCATGCTTTACACACTTGACTATCCAAATACCATTGACAGCTCTCCTAACATATATCTCAGTTTTTGGTGGAGAAATGTATCCAGTTTGAATGGCTCAATTTGAACAACATATTTTGTGTAAGCAAGACAAAGCAGAATCAAGAACAGCCAGCATAGTCAGTCTAGAATTATAAAAATAAATTTGATTAACACTGTGTAGATATCACACTTCTCTCAAAGTAACAGGCAAAATAATTTTACAACACTGTCTAGATTTTTCAGACAAGATAAAAGTCAAAACTGAAGTTCTTCCCATTTTGGAAGAAAATGCTTCCCAGTTTTATAGAGGATGTATTTACACTAAGTAGAAGTGGGTGAACTTTTGAAATATGAAACCAAGAAAATCTATAGGTAGACTTACAAATACTTATTAAAAAAACTTAGTTGTGCTGATCCTGGTAATTTCCTCTTCATCTCTGATTTTGTGAGCCTTTGAGACTTGATCCCTTCCTAGTGCTAGATGAATTTAACATTATTTTAGGAAAATGTATTGGCATTGGCATGTTTCAAATGCTCCTAGACCATCAGATATAATGAAATCCTCATTATTTTATTAAGCTCTCTGACTCCTAATGTCAAAGACTAGAAACTATATATAAACCACATATCTTGCTCAAAAGAGAAAATAAATTGTGTCATGTCATGTTAGAGGTAAGATGCTTCTAGATGATTTATGTGTCCCTTATATTGAAGAAATTAATTTGAAGTTATGACTTTAGCCTTTGTGCTGCATATACGATATAGGAAACTTAACAGATTACAGAGTTTCTATAGTGTGGAAAATCTATGATTTTTATCAGGACCTTTAAGTGCACTAATTAGTTAATTTAACCTAAAGTTTTATTTTTGCTCAGCCACTTGTTGAGCATAGACTATATTAAAATTATAGAGTAAATTATTCATCTGATGATCTCTCCTCTTTGAAACACTCCATTTAACGCTGTTTCTAAAATAAGTTGCTAAAATATGCTCCATGATAACTTATAATGCTACTGCTTGTTTTCCTTACTCTAGCCTTCAGCTTCATCTGACAGTCTCAATTCCATCTCAAGTTATAAAAGACATTTCTGATATTTTTTCTGTCAATGGTAATTTGGTAATTACCATTTTATTACCAATGGTAATTGTAATTTGGCCTGTTATTCTCTTTCTTTTGGACAGGTTTTATTTTCTACTTTCCCACTAAAGAATGATTGTGTAAAATATTGATGTAGTGTGTTGACTCTTCTTGGATGCCAGTCACTCACCAAAGTCTTTTCTTATGGACAGGGGAGAGAAAATACAACAGAAATCCTACCAGGAAACCTGCTTCTATTGATCTTCTCTCCCCATGGAGAGGGACCCTGCTCCAGCCTCCCACAGATTCACATCCTCCTCAGGGGCATAGCTGCCTCACCATGGTCTGCACCACAGGCTGCAGGGGAATCTCAGCTCCAGTTTTTCCTTTGGTGCTCTTTCATGAAATCTGTTACCATATGTTTCTTTTGGATGCCATTTAATCTTCATTTAAAGTGACCATTAGGATAAAATGGCAAAAAAAACTTTCCAAAAAATATTATAATAATTCTGTGTATTCACAGTCAAGCATTTCAGTGAAGGTAAACATTGCATACTTCTGCATGTAAAAAAGGAACTTATTTTATTTGTGCTCTGGGAGGTAATCCTTACCAGGGACATCTTCCACTAGACCACATTGCTCAAGACCCCATCCAGCCTGGGCTTGAGCACTTCCAGGGATGGGGCATTGGCAGCTGCTCAGTGCAATCTGTTCCAGTGCCTCACCAGCCTCACAGTAAAGGATTTATTTCATATGTGTAACCTGGTATGCTTAGAAGCAAGGTTCTGGTTATGGAAACAAGACTAATAAATGCCATTTTAATAAATTGTGTAAAGCGCTAACTTTTTGGTATTATAGCAGTAGCATGTGGACAAGCCAGCATTGTCCACATGGGAATTTGACATAAAAAAAAAAAAATCAAATACCAGCATTTAATTGTATTTTAAGATTTTAATTCATTTTATTAACTAAGAGTTTTTTATAATATACTACTGATAAGACAATTGGAAAAGTTTATTTTATACCTTTAAAAATACAGCAGCTCCAGATTTATTTGTCTATGAGTATCTAACACAGGATTATTAAATAGGAAAAGAAGTATTTTCAGAACATTTTGGAGGTGGTAAATTTAGCTAGCTTATCAAAAGACTAATTTAATTAATGTTAATACCTCAGTTGGTGTGATTCTGGTGTTGATCTAAGATCTAATGAAGGAAATACAAAGTCATGACTGAAGAACAGTTGTAGGCTTGGTTAATATTAGGAATCACCAGTATGAAGTCTGTGTTACCATGTTGTGTTTCTGCCATTGTGTATATTTTGTATTGGGTGATTTATGTGTGTGACTGGAAATGTGATTTGAGGTTGTTTGCTGAAAACAGGGGATCTGATTGCAAATATATACATATATATATATATATATATATATATATGTAAACACTTGAACTGCAGAGGTATTTCTGTTAGTGTATCATTACTTAAAAGAGAACAGAAAAAGCTGAATGTAGCATTTCTGTGTATGTCCTGAAAAAATGTAAAATTATCTAATTATTTGTACCTTTTTGCCTGTAAAGCTTATTCTTTCAGCCCACTTTTTTTAGTGATACAAGGCAAGCAAGTCAATCTCCTATCCATTCTTGTAAATCAAAGTTTGAATTTAAGGGAATTTTTCACCACTATGAGTGCTGAAATTGACTATATGATAAATTTTATTTTGAGGGATATATGTATGTGTCTTAATAATAATGCTCTAGAACACCCTTCCTGATGCATTCCAGGGTTTATGTTTGTACATTTTGCAGTTTGCATCTTGACAACATTGGAATAATGTAGACATATTTTTGATTAATTCTGTTTATTTTTGTATTTCCAGCCTGTAGGAAAAAAAACTCATAGATATTGGGAAAGTTGTTATAAAATGAGACTGTTGTGCCTGCAAAACTCAGTAGGTCTTTCAATATGTTTATAAAATTATGAAACTGGTTTTAAGCTGCATTTTTCTCCTAGTAAGTAATACTGAAAGAGGAATAGTCTAAATACTTACAGAAAGCCTTTTTTTCTTTTTTAACAGTAGTTAATTGCAAAGCAAATGAGATGTTAATTTATCATATTGTAGGAAAAAATATCTTTTGGGGCATATGGCTTTTCAAAAACTGAGAATAGGGTAATTTAGAAGGTCAAAATATTAAAGAAAGCAAACAAAGAAAGCAAAAGAAACTGAGAAAGCGTGATAGGTCATCTTCTTTTATACTACACCTTTTTATGAAGCACAGTAATTTAAATCTACATGCACTTAATAACCTTAACACGACTAATTTCTTAAACAATAATATTAGAATGGAAATAACATCTGAAATGTATGTTGTTGCTTTCTACTGCATCAAAATAGCAGGTAATTATTAGTAATAATGTAAGAGCTATTGCAGAGCTTCTGAAATGGTGTATGGAGTGAGTGTATATATGTCTGAATGTGGGACAAGGTGACAAACTAAATGTTTCTCTAAGCAGAACTGGTCATTTGGGGATTCATAAGCCATGAAAGTTTAGAGGCAATTAGATACAGAAGGGACAGTGGACCCTCTTATTCTTTTTACTGTTTTAAAGTTGCTACTGTTCCAATAATGTTTTAAAGAAATATCCCAAGGAAATATGAAAAATCTGGAAAACTTTCAAATGTCTCCATATCAAAAACAATTCAAAATTTCCTTTGTCTAAAATTTCACTGGATGGTTGGTTTCAAGTAGTGAGAAGAACATTGGAAAATAATTGTTTTCTCAGCTCTCAGTGGAAAATTCACTCTCTTTTAAAGGATTCAGTGAGCTTTGAATGTGAAATTACAGCAGGTCCTTCTTCAAACCGATCAATCTGAAAAATATGTCCAATTTTTTACTGCATTAGATGTTATTCTCCCACTTTAGAAACCAAAAAAAATTATTCTTTAGCATATTGTCATATTGTTTTATCTCTGTTTTTTTTCTTTTTTTTTTTTTTTTTTTAAACTAGGAAGCATCTTTATTTTTGACATCCTCGAGCACTTTCCAATACTTTCATTAATTTTAATGTATTGTGGCACTATATGCTTTAATAAGCTGTTCTTTGGAGGTGTTAAACAGTTGCAGCTCTTAGTGATTTTTGTTAAAGAAAGAATATCGCAAAAGTATATCTAATGTATTCTTTCTGTCATTGTTTTGGGAGGGAGGACTGCTGTGAAGACAGTTAAATTACTCTTCATATATAAAAGCCTGATTATAAAAAGAAGTACCCAATGCTTTTAAGGCTTCCTAATCATACCAGTGAGTATGATGACTGAGTTTTATGGACCTTTATGAGAGTTTTAAATTTCTGTGTCACATCCATTTTGAAGACATGATTTTGCATACCAAAAGTTTCAAGATTTGAGGCTTCTTGGTCCCTTTTTTTGATATTTTTTCATAATGCCAAACACAGGCAAGCAGACAAGACTTTTCAATGTAATTGAGCCAGTCACACAGTGAATTCTCCCTTAATTTTAATCTTGTAAAGATTAAATATCTACTTTGATATGCTTTCTGCATGAAGTTCTCTCCTCCCTAACCTATTTCACCAACTGTAATTTTTTAATCCATGCAGATTCAGGGACCTCCAGGATAAACTGCAGCTTGTTCTTTGTAACCATGACATTGTTCTACCATTCCATGATTCTATGGCCTCTAAATTCATATTGAGGGGAAAAGGAATGGAGAGGAGAAACAGAATAATCTGGGGTTTCCTTCATGTCATAAAACATGCAACAAAATAGTGTCACTGAAACTGCAGGAAAAGTAAAAACTCTCCAACAACATCTTTTAAGTGTAAGGGAATTAGGCATTCCTTTATTCTGGCCAGCATGTGCAAAGGAAATCATTCCATTCACACATGCCCATGTTGTGCAGTGGAAATTATTCCATCACATATGATTCTTTACCAAACTTTTCTCATGTTTATACGTAAAAAGGCTAAAGAAATTCTCATTCATCGGTTCTTTATTACTCAATTCTTAGTATTCTATCTCCTATTGGTTATTGATCCCTTCACCTTCGATGCTGATTTGGTTCTTATGTTTTGGTTCTCTTATCAATCTTTCCCCAGACCAGGTGTCTCTGACTGCAGCAGGGGGTTTGTGACCACCTGTTTATCTCTTCTCTATCTTCTGGCTACTCACAGTCTGCAGATGTTAAACTCTCAGAGTATTGGAATCTTCTTTTTGTTGATTGAGGTTCCTAAAGCCTCACCTTCAAATCCTCAGTAAACAGTCTTTGGAAGATAAACTTCAATTCCCTGACCCCCGGGCAGAGGCAAACTAAGCCAGGACTGAAGTTAAAAGACAAATTTAAAAGTTGTATCATTTCCAACAATAGTATATAAAATATCTTTTAAAGATATATCAGTGAGGAAAGATGGCAGAATTTTAAGGAAGTTCTTATAAATAGCAATTCTTCCCAAATGGATTGCCATCTAGCACACAGTACTTTATAAACAGGTGAGACAAGCAAACAGGTTAGAGTGAGGTGTGGGGCAGCGTGTTCAGATGTTTTACAGCCAGCTATAGAAGTCACAATATATTTCTTTTTGCCATTGTCAGGTTGTAGTTCATCAAAATTTTTTTTGATTTTTTGCTTCCTCAAATATTGAGTTTCATAGCAATATACAGTTTACAGCTTCATAAAACTGGTAGGTGAAGTAGAAATTTGTTAAGGTGTCTTTAAATATATGTAAATATCTGTTCACAAGGTGAAAAGTTCAGGAAGGGCAATTAAACTATAGAAAAGGAATGCCTGAAGCAAATTAAATTCAGAGTAGTTTTTGAAACAAAGTTGGAAACCTTGCTTAATGTTAAAATAGATAGAATTATAAAATAGGCTTCAAATTGGTTAATTAATACTGTATAAATAATCACTGCTGAGGATGTCTTTTTTTCCTGAAAGATTCCTGCACAAATTAAAATTGCTCCCCCATTATCTGCATCTCATCTCCTTTCAAGGCAGAGTAAAGGTAAAAATTCTTACTGAGTCCTTAGGGTTCAATTCACCCGAAAAGTAGTTGTGACCTTCTGTACTGAGCCAGTCTATAAAAAAGCAGCAGGTGGTGTCTCTGTGCCAGTTTGACCTATCCAGATGCAAGGTTACTTGATGTGCCAAGTGCACTTTTGTTATATTGATGAGGGCAATCTCATCCTTCAGAGGGGAAAAGGAAATGACAACTGTGTTGTAGGTAGCTGAAGAAACAGAATTTTTACAGATGTTCTTTAAGGAAACTTCATTGAATTATTTAATGGAATAAATGGAACCTAGATCATGTCCACAATACAAAAAAAAAAAAAAAATACTGCCTCAGTTTATAAAGATTCTAGCTCCAGTAGAGAAACCAGTTTATTCACCACTTCCTTAAGTGGGCAGGAAGCCCAAGTTCTCAATCACTGAAAGTTCCTGACACGTAGCTCTAGACAAAGAGAAATAAACGCTTTATATAAACTTCTCTTTCTTCTGAGCTGGTAGTCTGGTAGATCTTTTTGAATAATATCCACTAGCTTTGTTCTGACAAAACTGTACACTTCTCTCTTGAGTTCTGTTTTGGTTGAGCCAGTATCTTCGGAAAAGAAGGGCAAGACCAACAAGCCTGCCTCCAGTGTAAGAATAGGACACAAGTCTGTTCCATAGGAAATAGTGGAAAATTTCTAATAGAAGAGTAGGAGCTGGTATTTGTGGATGCTAAATACAAAAGCAAGAAGGGAACAGAGCCTGTGTGAAACTAACTCACACAGGCTTCTCATTCTGGCCTGAGAAAGCATAAGAAAGAATCCAAACAGTCCTTGGTAAAGGACAACAATCTTTTCAGGTGGTGTTTAGGAAAAGAGTCAATGTGGTGTTCCACTTAACCAATGGTGGTGATGTGTTGCTTTAAAGACCAATGAGAGTTTTACCTCTCAGACCTTCTTGAATATGTGTATAAAAAAAGATTAAGAGCAATAAACTTCTCTTTCTTGGACAATGAAGCTCAGAGAGTCAGCGTCATGCTTATCACTGTTCTTAATATAGTGGGACAGGTATTCATAAGAAAGGAGGAATTATTTCACTAGTAGGGAGAGAATTCTTGAAGAAGCTTGATGGTAAGCTAGTGTTTGGCTTCTACAGATCTGTGGTTATTGCCCTTGTGCTGTCAAAGCACCAATTAACCTGTGGGAATTTGATTGTGTATTTTCATGTTGCTGCTGAGGAGAAAATAAAGAAGTTTCTATTGTTTTGATAACCATGGTAAGCCATTCCAATCCTATGATCAGCTATCATCTGTAGTGTAAAATATTAGGGGTTATTGATCTGAGTCCAGGTCAGAATAATTCTAAGAACGTGTTACCAAACAATATATTTCTAAATAATCCCTTAGTTGCTACAGACACAAATCACGTTCTGCATGAATGAATTTATTTTTAACAATAATTGTGTATTCTGTAATCTATTTTCTATAGAAAAAAATATTTCAGAAGTTATTTAGCCCATTATTTTTCTTCCTTTGTTTTTGTTTGTTCTATTTCTATAGAGAATAAAGTAAAAACATAAAGATTCATTGTCAGGATGTGAAAATAAAACATCCTAGCATTTCCAAATGGAGTCACTATATTGAAAAAGTAAAATATTTCTATATTTTCAGAATATTACCCTAATTTTTGACAGAGGTCAGTTGAAATTATTTACTGCGTTTAGCTTATTTCTTAGACAAGTCCAATTAATTTCTGGCTCAGTAGCTTTGCTTCTTATAAAACAAAAATGATGATTTTAAGCTAAAAATCCCCAGATGTAAGTATATATTTATTCAATTATTAAAGCATAGCAACACTTTCATATTCTTATGTTTATCACTTCAAAAGTGCAGAATCTCAGAGTCATGGGTAAGATTGGGAAGGACCTCAGTGGGTCATCTGATCCAACCTGATCCAATCTGATCCTGCTCAAGCAGGGCTATCCTAGAGCACATGGCACAGGATTGTGTCCGATGGTTCACAACTATCTCCAGTGAGGGAGACTCTGGGAAACCTGTTCCATGTGTGGTCACTGCACAGTAAAGAAGTTCTTCCTCATGTTCAGGTAGAACTTCCTGTGCATCAATTTTTGCCCATTGCCTCTTGTCCTATTGCTTGACACCTCTGAGCAGAGCCTGGCTCCATCCTCCTGGCACCCTCCCTGCAGATACTGACAGACATTGGTGAGCTGCCCTTTCATTTGTGTCTTCTCGAGGCTCAGCTCCCTCAGCCTGTCCTTTAACAGAGATGCTCCAGTTCCTTCATCATCTTTGTCACCCTCCACTGCACCTGCTCCAGGAGCTCCCTGTCTCTTTACTGAGGAGCCCAGAACTGGACACAGCACTCCAGATGCCCCTCACCAGGGCTGAGTAGAGGGGCAGGATCACCTCCTGACCTGCTGTCAGTGCTCTCCCTAATGCTAATAGACCAGCACAACAATTATGATTGTGACTACAATGTGTCCCTGGTTAATATTTAAATGCTGATTTTAGCTCTTTTTAAAATGTCAGAATTAGCAAAATGTTTTATCCCTAGATATTACTAATGTATATGTGGATGTTTATAGGCTAGAAAATTTAATATTTGCCAGCATATTAAAAATATTTTAATATAATGCTTATTTTTTCTAAAAGTCTTTAGGAAGATGTATTTAATGTAGTGTGAATCTTTACCATAGTTGTAAAATCTGGAGCACATGCATCATTATGGACCAAAATGTGAAGTACTAGGCTCATCATAAAACAGTGGAGTACTGCACAGCACAGCACAGGTTGAGCTTGACATATGAAATGTAGGCTCCTTTTGTAACTTGATGATTGTTCCTATTTTTAGTAAATAGGATTTAAGCAGCTGCTTTGCTCCCTCATAATTTCAACATCTGTGGAAGGTTTACTGTGCTTTGTCATTCAGTTAGAGGCACTAGTGACAGTCTCTGACTGCTTCATTTATCACTGTACATTCCGTTCTGCATTTGGAACTGATTGTTTCAGAGATGCAGCCTACTTCGGTTCAGTAGGCAATTTTATGCATTGTCTGAAATGTCTTACTTCATGCTAATAATAAAATCTTTTTGTAAGATATTTATCAAGGTCTAAGTAATAAAACAAGTTGGAGTAGGCTTCAGCCTCTAAATTAAGATACATGTCCTTTCCCAATAGAGACTGAAAGCCCTATACAATGTTCCTCTAAGGAGCATCTCAGTTGTTTGAACTGTAGTGGTTCATTTGCAACAGAATTTCAAATTTTGCAGCAAACTCTGCAAATCTGCAACAGAATAAATTTCAAAACAGAACTATGTTCTAAGCACTGACTGTTAATAAAATTCCTAATATGCTCTCTCTTCATAAAAATAAAGGATTTCTTATAAATTAATTGACTTTGCCATCTCTTTAAACTTCTCTAGAGACTGTTTTTAAGCATTGAAATTTTGCCTGCAGGCTGCTACAGAGACTGTTCTTTGTATATTACATACCACAGAACAATATATATATATAATTTTTGAAACGTATAATGAAGCATTTTGTTCTGAGGTGAACATTTAGAAATCACACCAGCAGTGGTTCAAAGTGGGAGAATTTTACAGCCTCAAAGGTTTTGGATAAGGGAATTTAAATTCATTAACCTTGAAGAAATCTATTTTAAATTCTGTCATTAATTTCACAAGCCAGTCATTATAGTTTTCAAAGCTATGAAGAGCCTTCTCAGTTGGGTAATAGAAGGTTGTTTTGCCTGAAAAAAAAAGATGGATCCTTCTTACTCACTGCCTTTCTCTGAACCCCAGTTTTATAAAAAATTTCATGTTTATGATGCATTTGGTGTTTTCATGGTCTGAAAATTAGTTTGCCAGTTTGAACAGCAAATACCAATATACATTAAAGAGGGAGGATGCAAGACACTTTTTAATGTTGAACTTCTCTGTCAATTTTTAATTATTTACAGTACTTAAAAACAGGAGTAACATTTTCATCTTTGATGGCAGTTAACTTTTGATTTCTTTGGCTTCAGGTTAACACTAGTAATATTTACTATGGAAGCTGCAAAGTTGTGTTGATTTTATCTTGAATAAATTTTCTTTCATTAATATCTCATTATCAAGCTATTGTAGAGTCAGTCTCCCTGTGTGATGTATGACTTCCTAAAAAATTACAGAAATTATAAAAATTCCACTAACAGGAACTTGAACTAAATTTGTTCAAGTCAGGAACAAGAAGAGTAGCTTAAATGTCTTTCCATGTACTGTCTTCTTCCTGATATCAGAGTGGTTAGATTATGTATGAAGAACTAAGTTGATTCTGGGATTCACTAGTACACAAACTTCAGAACCAGCTAGAAATGTTAATGAATGACAGTGAGTTCAAATGGAAATGGAACTGCTAGGTTTAACATGTAGGAAATTTTTTATTTTTAGAATAAAGGTCAAATTGTAGAAGACCTGTAGTTTTCTTTTATTAATCTTTAATCCAAAACATCAGACTTCATGTTCTGGAAGCAAAAAAATGAATAAAGTGTCCTTTATAGTGGAAGAATAAGGTGTTAAAGATAAAATACTTCAGTCCTTTTTGAGAAGTCTGTAGTGTTCTACAGACATTGGAGAAGACAAAACAAAAAAAGTTAAACTACAAATTTCCTTTTTTCCACCCCAGTCTTTTTGTCCCATAATTCAGTGTGGGACATGATATGGTATAGTCCACCCCTACCTGCAAAATAATATGTAAGAGCAGTAGTGATAATGAAATTCTAACCAAAAGAAATAAAAAATAAAAATTCTTCCCAAGACTGTTATTGCAAGAATGAGATAACAAACAAAAAAATTTGATCACTTTAATTTACTTATTTCCCAAAAAATCCTACTGTTTGATTTTCTGTCTCTGAATGAGTCCAAAGCCTTCTATATTGGATGGGTAAAGATTAAGGAAAAAAAAAAAAAACAAGAAAAAAAGATTCAGGTCAGATATTTTTTTTCCTGAAACCCTACAAAACTGCACCAACTTTAACACGTTCCCCCAATAGATGTTTGCCATTTTTCTTGCCAACAGTTACATAAAATTCCCAAGTATTAGCTCTGAAGTAACAGGATAATAAACACTTAAAACTTCTGTACTCAAAGAATACTTAATTTTAAAAAAACCCACCTGAAGAAAAATAGTAGAGAATCTGAGTAATTCTGAAATTGGGTTGCTTCAATCATATTAGCATATTAGCAGGAAACTTCTGAATCCATTGCATTCTTGTTATACAATACACATTGATTTTTGTCCTATCCTGATGCTAGATTTTTATTATATCCACTCTCATAACTTTTATTAAGACTTATACTTAAAAGAATATTTTAATTTTCTTTCAGATATTTCCTCAGCTATTTTTTTCATTCTTTTCTGTGTTCACAGTTTAATTTAGATACACTCATTATCTCTCTTTTTACTGTTCTTTCTCTTCTTGTATCTCAGTAGCCCAACTTAAATCTCTCCTGTATGCAGGTTATTGTAACTGCACTCTATGATTAGTTTAGTTTATTGCAGTGCAAACCTCCTAGAGATTTGACTTTTTTCTGTAAATTGAGGTACAATATATGTGAATCATATACTTGGGGGAGTTTTTGTTGTCTCTTGTTTGGAAGCTATGATCAAACAATTTTTCACTGATAGGTTTATTTGTTCTAGCAGTTTCCTTTGCATTTTATGTGAATTTAACAAAGAGCTAGGGGAAAAGTATGTTAGAAAGCTTAGATGTAAACCACCTTTGAAATTCCCTGATCTTCCATGATCATGTATAAATGTGTGCACGTTCAGGAAGGAAAAAATAAGAATTTATTGACTCTGTCTGGAATCAAGCACTGACTGTGACATTCTGGCTTGTGGAAACCAAGACAACATCCTCTCATTTGGGTGTGTTACTGGAGTGGTTAACAACCTTGTGTTACCCTATCTTAAATTTCTATAAAGAGAGAAAATGGTGGGCTTGTGAGACAGCAAGTAGCCTTAAAATGATGTTGAAACATTTCATGCTCTTAATCCATATATTTCAAAAATAGTGATAGCTTTCATATATTGAGTTTTTCAACCAAGTATTTTTGGTTGTATTTTTTCCCTGATTGGTACCATAATGTCACTTTGATTCATGAAAATTTCTGATGGAAAGATTTAGCCTTTGTCCTTTGTTCAACTAAATATTGGGTGCTCACTTATTTTGTATCATTGGTTTCTTTTATTCCAAAGAGGAAAAGAAAGACACTTGCTAAATCTGTAAAATCAGCAGTCCTTCAGAAGGATTCTATATTTTAGCTTGCTCAGTTTAAAAGTAACATACCAAAAAAGTCTACAAGATCTACTAAACCAATCTTTATATCAAACCATTATTTGTCTATCTTTTTCTAGATGCAGGGGTGAAAAGCTTGAATATACACAGGTACGCAGGTAGATAAACTGTTGGAAGAGCCACACCCAGACCTCTGAGCTGACTGATTTCACTCTAGAGAAATAGTGGAAGGAGAATGACACAGACCTGCAGCTTCGGAACAGCTTCATTGCCCTGGTAGACTGTGAGGGAAGACGACTCGAACGCGGTGCCAGAGCCAGCCAAGCCTGAAACGCAAGTCAATATCAGAGGAAAGCAGCAGACAGTAATAGTTGGAGACTCTATCCCAAGGGGAATGGGGGCCCTCATCTGCCAGTCCTGTTTGTTGTCTGAGGAGACTTGTTACTTGCCTGAGGCCCAGATACCAGGTGATATGGAGAGACTTTGGAGATGTGTCCAGCCCTTGGATTATTTCCTGCTGCTGTTCATGCCCATGGACACAGCTGGTCCTGTGAGGGGAGATGTCAACCACATCAAGAGTTGTTTCACAGCTCTGGCTGTGAGAGTGAAGGGCTTAATAACCCACACTATTTCTCCTCAGTCCTGATGGTTAAAGAGAAGGGCTTGATTAAGAGCAAATATTAAGAGCAAATGGGTATTGCAGATCAATCACTGGTTGCACAGCTGGTATCATACAGAGATTTGGCTTTTATATCATCCTATCTCTTTTTAGGATTGAGCACTGCTGGACAGGCCTAGTTCTTAGGGTCAAAATGTGGAAGGAAGTAAGAGTAGAAGAAGAAGTAAAGAAATAGGGGCCTTATTCTTATATTTTTTAGTTTTAAAATTAAAAATTATTAGTAATTTCCAAAATAGCAAGGATTTTCCTGTTTCACAAAATAAAAATAATAGCAGAAATTACACTTTCAGTATACAATTCAGTTTATATATTTTCACTTTTTTGTTCCCTTTTTCACATATCTGATATGTAGACTTAGTCTTCAAATAAATACCTCAATATTAGTGCATGTTATGTGTTTTATAAAGATTCAAGGATAGTATCAAAATTTGCCCTTGATGAACAGTGAGAAAGTCATATGTACTGGTAATTAGTGAAGATTCCTCTTTTTGAGTATATGGTAATCATAACTGCCTAAGGCTGGATGGTGTGCTGATAATGACAGGAATGTCCTTTATACAAGAAGAGAAGAAAAGCAATATAGAGATGAGAAAGAATGCAGATTTAGAGAATTGTAATGACATGAAGGAAGGTGCATGTTTTCACCATTTGACAAGGGATATGTTCTTTTTTATCCTCATCTGACTCACTTTCTCTGCTAATTTGCCAGGGGAGGGTGCTTGAGGGGAGTCGTTGCACTCCACTCAAGGCTGTATGGTTCAATTTGTATTTTTTATTCAGGATATCATGATATTACCCTTTTCATATATATTTAACATCTACAGTGCACTACCCATTTAAAACTAATATATCTGTCCTCCTATTTGTATCCCCTAAAGAAAAATCTCTCCACTGAACCTCTCAACAATGAAACCCCTTGTGAGCTTTCAGTTCCAGAGGCTCTGGTAGTGGTGTTTCAACAGAATATTGATGTTTAGAAGTGGCTGAGGACAAGAAAGCAGTGGGTGTGAGGAGTTATCCCAGAATTGATCTGGTGTAACCCTAGGATCTACATAAACTACAATATATATTCATAAAATTAGACAAATTCATTTAACAACTAAAGATAAATGATCATGTAAAAATTGACTGAGCCACCATAATCAAAGTGATCATTGGTTTGACATCAGCAGTGACTTGTAACAAATGAAATACCTCAAGGGTCAAAACTAGGAAATTCTGGGGGTTTTTAAGTGTTCAATATCTTAATGATTTGGATGATTACATGGAATTCACTCTCAGAAAATGAGAGAATATTACTGTATAAGGGGAGTGACTGATACACCAAATGTCAGACCTAATGTCCTGTAGAACCTTAAAAAAGCTGGCAACTGAGCCAAAAGAAATCTATTAAATTTCAGCAAGGAGACTGTTCATCTTTTACTCTTGAAGTACTAACAAAATTAGTGCAATCATTATGCAAAATGAATTGGTGGAAGAAAACCATGATTGGTATAAACTATATTTGTTTTTAAAATGTTTTGGCACAAAAAAAAATGTATTGGTAGGTAAATGTTGATGTTGGGTCTCATTTTATGTCCATCATATTCTGCTGGAAGATTTCACTTCACATTAGTTTTACTTTCATCTCCTATGTGGTAAGTCCCAACTATATATGTAATTCAAAGCTTTCAGAAGAGCTGTCACATCATAAAACTTTGCTTCTTTGAATGTGGGCTCTTTGGAGAATCTCTCTGCATTCTATTTTAAACCTAAAGAGAAAACATTCTATTTTTATCCTGTCTCATGAAGATGACAACAGAAGCTCAAGAGACATGTCTGTTGTCTCCATCACCATTGCCTTTACAAATACTAATGTGCCAAATCTTTAAATCAGATCCTATGAAGTTTTTAAGTGGTGCAATGTGCCTGCTGTTTCCTCCAACTTCCCACTAAGTTTGGTGGTACTCAGCATGAGTAGCCTAGACAGGCTGTGGGAGATTTAATCTGAACACCCAGGTCACAGGACACCCTCTTTCCTGGAACAGAGCGAATGGATGGCATAAGTAAGGTAACTTAAACTCTAATGAGAAACTGGTGGTTTCTTCCTTCCAACAACATCTGTGACATTCTGGTGGTGCTGTTCTGCATTGTGGTAGATGCTGTTTGTGCCTGTGCCACAGGGTCCTGAGACTGTCATCCGACAAGAAGAAATATATGAATGGTAGAGGAAAAGGGTTAACATGGTTTAACATGATAGTAAAATCAGGAGCAGGAACAGAAATCTGGAAGAAAATGTGATGGCCAAAATCATCATCATCATCATAATCATCATCATCATCATCATCATCATCATCATCATCATCATCATCATGTTACCCAACATGATTCCCTAGAAACTAACTCAGGAAAATCTTGCCCATATGGTTTAACTAAAGGGACAAACAATACCATTGCAGTGGCGCTAAGTATGAAAGAATCTTAGCAGTTGCCACATTTTCCAGATCCAACAGTCCCCTCTCCTCCAGGAGATCTGAACACCTAAACAACTTGCAAGGCTCCATAGCTTGGGACTGCATATTAGCTGATCAGGGTGATCTCCACTTCTTCCTATTGTGGTCTTATTATTACCTGGAAGCACGGTTTGGCAGCTCTGTCACCACCATTGTCACCTATCCAGTACATCCTGCTCCTGAGTTTCCATCTGATCTCTATGTGGACCCCAAATTATTAATCCTGCTGAACATCCTGGATGGCATCTGTGATGGCAAGTGTGGTTGTCTTCCTCCTCTCTATCTTCTCTGCCTGAGTCACACTTGGGTACTGAGGCACTACAAGGGATTCTGGATGGCTGTTCTGGTCCAAGCTGCCTCCCTTTTCTGGTAACGTGGGGACAAATCATCAGGGAGCACACAGATGCTGCAAAACCTCTTCATCAGAGGAGAGCAGAAGAATAAGCCTGTCAGTCCTTAAGTATCTTTGAAGACACAACACATTAACTTTCTGTCTAATGTCATCTTTTCCACAGGTCACGGCTACTGAAGAACACGGTTTCTGCAGATCATAAACCTGATCAGTTCCTGTGAGGGATGGTTGAAAATGAGCTCTGAATAAAATAGGTAGATGAGGAAGGATTAGTGGCACCTCAAAGACTTGAGGGCTGGAAGCATATATGAGGGCATTTTCTCTATATATATCAAAGAAAAGTTTTTGAAATCCAGAGTTTTGGAAGACTCAAGTACACTTGCATTATAGATGAGAAATACTTTGATATTCATTGAGTGCAGGCATTTATTGGTTTTATTTCCTCTGGAAGGGCGTGGGTGCGTGAGTGGGGTGTGTGTGAGTGAATATGTGGTCCAAAGCAGCTTTGAGAACTAACTCAGCACATGAAGGAGTTTTCTTCAAAAGCTCATTACTCCTCCCATCCAGGCTGAAAATGTAGACATAGTCTTAGACAACTAATTTGATTCACTTAATACTTGTCTTCTATTTCCAGCGTCTCTAGACTGCCCTTTTTTCCCTGTAGATTTTCTATCTGCTGCTGTGAAAACAATAAATGATGTTTGAGATTGTGGTTTTGGTTGATTGCTTGTTTATAGTGAAGATGGTTAGATTTCATGCAGTCAGATTCTAATATCAGGTCTTTGGGAAATGTATAAAAAACATGATATCCGGCTACCTTTGCAGAGTATAAACAAGTACTGTAGTTCTCCTGGAGACACATTATGTCATTGGAACTAGCTCATACCTCTAGTGCTGTGCTGGTTGATGCCTTTAATGATTTATAGCAAATATAATTAAACAACCTTTCAGTTAAAAATGTAAACGGTTTCTGAAGTGAAAACATAGAAATATTAAAACTGAAAAAGAAAGAAGAACCCTTAAAGATCTCACTCTGATAGCTCTATCTGCCTCAGGGAGTTGTTGTTTTGTTTGTTTTAATGTTGAGGGTAAATAAGCTTTTCCTGCAGTGCAATTCTGCCAGCACATGTACCTATACTAAATGAAGGTGAGGTGAAAAAGATTAATCAGAAATATGCAGGATAAAATTAAGCCTGCCTCTAGGCATGTTTATATATGCAAATTAAGCAATAGAATATTTCAAGGGCTTTTGCTAAGTGTTTTGGAAAGCAAAAACTTGTGGACTATTTTGTTAGGGTCAGTTCTGAATGAGGCATTTGAGCACACAAGTTTAGTACATTTCCAAAATTCAAGAACCCTTCTTTTTTAATATTCACTTCGAAGGTATGCATATAAATTTTTAACCTTTGAAATACGACATGCAAATATGTAAAGTGAGTGGATATATTGTACATGTATTGAAAGAGTCAGCACAACCTAGGATTTGGCTGGACAGGGTGCTGGACCTTCTTCTCTAGGTTGTACATTTGCCAAGAATGTTTGGACCAGATGATCCTTGAGGTCCCTTCCAATCTGGTATGTTACAATGGTTTGGAAGGGTGTAGCTTTAACAGTATTTAAAAGTAGTACTTTAACAGTATTCATTTATTTTTACATTCTTAAATAATACGGCTCTCTGAGAACACATTTAAGAAGAGATGGAGAAAGCTGCAGTGCAACTGCAGTCAGAGAAGTGAGGAGTGAGAATATGTGAGAGAAACAGTCCTGCAGACACCAAGGCCAGTGAAGAATGAGGAAGAGGAGATGCTCTAGAGAAGAGTGGTGAAAAATCACGGTGAAGCAGCTGTACCCCTGAAGCCCGTGAAGATCCCAGGGGGAGCAGAGATTCACCTGCAGCCCCTGGAGGACTCCACCTTGGAGCAGGGGGATACCCAAAGGAGACTGTGACCCCCTGGGAAGCCTGAACTGGACCAGATTCCTGGAAAGACCCATGGACCTTTGGAGATAGGAGCCCATGCTGGAGCAGATTTGCTGTCAGGACTTGTGACCCCATGGAACAGACCCACAGTGGAGCAGTTTGTAAAGAACTGTAGCCTGTGGGAAGGACTTATATTGCAGAAGTTCGTGGAGGACTGTCTGGAGCAGAGGAAGTGTCAGAAGTCCTCTCCCTGAAGGGAAAGGAGTGGCAAAGACAACACGTGATGGATTTATATTGCAACTCCCATCCCCGTGTCCCTCTGCATTAGAGAAAGAGATGAGACAGACAAAATCAAGAATGAAGAAGACAGGCAGGGGGAAAGCATTTTAAGATTTGGACTCATTACCCTACTCTGATTTGGGTGGTAATAAATTAAATTAATTTTCCTAAGCTAAGCCTGTTTTGCCTGTGGTGGTATTTGGGGAGTGATCTCTCCCTGTCCTTGTGTCAGCCAGGGTCAAACACCACACAGTACTTACTGAATCTCATCAAATTCTTCATACTTTGAGGGGAAGGGACAAATATGAAAGTAAAGCAAAACAGTGCTATATATTAAAAATTTAAAGAATCACCTCAATTGAAAAAGTTTTAAAAGCTTTAGAGCTTTACAGTGACAGACCTCATAGGCCACACAGCCTGTGTGAAATTGGATTCCATGTGATTATTTCTGGGCAATAATTCAGAGCAAATAACATCAAGAAAGCCTTGCATAAATCCTGACAGAAAAAGTGGATTTAAATCAAACTAATAGGTTGCAAAACACATGAAATATGCTTTGTACTGTGCCTTGGAGACACATGGCCAAATCCATATTCAAAAAGTAAAAACAAACCAGAGTGATTTGAAGAATAAATCACTTGTCATCGTGATCTTTAAAAATGCCAGAATTTAATGCAAAAATATAATCCTAACATTTATTGCAGCAAAAATAAATGTCAACATATTAGACTTAACTGGCTAAGCCTTGTGGTAGCATTTCTACAAAGTGAAAGGAACATGACAAGTTGTATTTCACATTTTTTCGAATAAGATTTGGTCTTCTTTATCATAAGCAGTAGATTTAAACACTTTATTTTAATTTACTTCACAGTATTGAGAAAAACATTGACTCAGATAAGAAGTGGAATACCATATACACTTTTCTCTGAAGCAATCAATCAACTTTAGAAGCTAAATATGTAATATGACAACACTAGAGTTTTTCAGTGGAATAGAAAATGTAACATAAAATGTTTGTGACATTTCACAGACACTGCTTAGAAATATATCTGCTCTATCTGGAACATCATAAAAGTTGTAGTTTACTATTGGTTAGAACAGGTATATCTTCATAAACATGTAATTACACATTACTATACAGAAGGACTACAACTGGGAGCATTTTTTGTGTCCTGCTAGGTACATATCCAGACACAATCACTGTTCCAATTCCTTCTCAAAATGTCCTTCCTTCCTCTATTTTGTGTATAACTTGTGTGTTCTTTCTCTCTTTCCATTACTTATGATATTATGCTTTCAAGCTGTGTTCCTAGATATTACTAATAAATACCAATTAAAAAGTTAGGCATCATAGACACTAGCAGTTTTTAAAACCTTGTATTTGTAATCAATAATCCAAATTCATTGGAAATTAATACATTTATTCTTGTTACATCAGTGTCATCTTACGTTTCAAGGCATTTTAAATTATTGATTGTTGCCTCACAGGTTAATGTATTTAGATAATTTTCTTTCAGAAAACAAGTAATATTTACATAATATTTATATATTTTACATAATATTTTATATATTTATATAATATTCATATATTAATATTTACATAAGTCAAGAATAATAAATAAAAACATGAATATGTTAACTGCATTAAATAGCTATGAAATAACACTTTAAAAAGTTTATAACTGAAACTCTAGAAAATACTTCAAATTTAAATACTGTATAGTTAGTTATATGAGAATTACTTTTTAGTATAAACTGTCCATTTTACAGCCTTAAAGTTTACTTATACAGTGATAAATAAGAATATAACATCTCCTGGTTGTGCTTTATATTTTCTTTAAATATTCAGGGTTCAGGTTTTTTGAAAAGACAATGACATAAAGAAATATATCTAATAGTCTCCTGATGGTTGAGGAAAGACTGTGTATGTTACATAAAAGAATCTACTCTGCAGTTTGCCATCTCTCTTGCTCCAGGAGTGGCATCAAAACAATCCTGCATGTGGCAGAGTCACTGATGTGTCTGACTGGTGTTGCTGCTGGGGCTGGTCTTGTTGGAACTCTCTGGAAAACCTAAATGATTTACCAAAGAAGATGAAAGAGGTAAAACCTAGTGAGAGAAAAGAGAGTGCTGGAAATGGCATGAAGTGGTGTCTAGTAATATAGATAAGCCCATCAAAAGTGTCTAAAGTGACAATTGGTTGTTTTTACTAAAACTAATATGTACAGGTAATAGAAATCCACCAGTTTTTTAGAAAGTAGGTTAAAAAGACTCTAACTTAGAGCAGAGTATGATCACATGACAAGGTCAGAAGACCCAAGATTATTTTAAGTGTCTTTTTTTTCCCCTAGTATCAGATATAAATATTCATTCCAATCTTTCCACTGAAATAAACTAAATTATTTTAGTTTTCACATGGTTGTCAAGCTTGCATAGGTTTGGTTAGTAAAAGGTATGAGCTGACTGAATTTTTATGTATTTGTCCACTGAACAAGATACTTTCATTATCCTATATAGGGGCTGGGAGAAGCATTCTCCTTTCTGGTACACACAGGCAGAAAACTGGTGCAAACTAAGTGTTAGGTCTAGTGGAAACCTTTACAGCCTCTGCAAGTGTTTATTTTATCTCTCATACAGATCCTGTCCCACACTGCTTTGGCAATTGGCATAGGTCAGTTTTGGCTCTCAGGCATTTTAATGAATTTCACTCCCTTGGAATGCAACTTCTAAAATGGGCCCAATGACAGACACATTACATCCTGTGCTGTTTGTAGGGGGCTTTATCACCTTGATATGCAAATTCCTCCTTTTTACTCACATAAAATACTATATGACATAAAAGTATATGCTACATACTTCACATACCTGTAAAAGAAGAAGTTGAGTATTCTTTCATTTCTATTACAAGATGTACAATTACATAATTAACTCTGAAGTATGTCCTAAGGAGTTGCAGCATATGTTGATTATTGCATGTAAATTTGAAACCAATTAGCATTTTTGATAATAAATAAGGCTCCCAATTGTTTAAATATTACACAGCTTTGTATAAATAATAAAAGTGACAAAAAGTCTAACTATATGCACTAAAATTATGCTGCAAAGAGTGATAGGATAGTATAATATTATTTTTTAAAAGAAGTCAAGCTTCTCTTTCAGTGGAATCTTATTTCTGCCTAGATTTTATATCCTTTAACTTGCAGATACATAAAGGTGTTTATAGATCTGAAACTGGTAGCCACTTAAAAATGTTTAAAAATTTCTACAGAAAAATTTATTGAGCTTTTGACATATCACAAACTACATACAGTTCTGCTCATATACTTTTGTAGGTTACATGAAAAATTCTCCTTATTTTTCTCTCCAAAAAATCCCCATTGTATTTTTATCTCCTCATAAAACATTCACTAAAGCAAACAGAATATTCAGGTAGTAATATTCTATTTTATGTTTCCTGTACTTTGCAAAGGAGCTTTTTTTATTTTGATTTATGTTTCATTGCCCCCTGCTGTTTGATAAAGAACTTTTTTTTCTTAAAGAATCAACATATCATTCTACTTTTTTTACTAATGAAAAAGGAATTAGATTTGAAATCATCTCCTCTAGTTATGATCTCAGATTCAATATGCACATTTTTTTAACATGAAAGACAGAAGCATTCAAACAGTGCAGTCATTCAATTAAACTATTATGGAAATGCTGCAAAAGGGAAAAGGTGCATTTAAATGCCATTTCCTGTCTTACACAAAATAATGAGAAGCTTTAATAATATTCTCATATGCAGTGTTTCGTCCCTTTTTAGTTACTCTCTTGAGATACAGAATGCCTCGTGTGAAAAAGGAGTTTCCCTCACATATGCAGATCTATTAGCCCCTACTCCTTGAGAAGGATTCTCTGTTGCTTGATGAGACTTCACTTAGATATTCTCATCGTCTGTCTCAGCATAGGTTTTTTGATTTTAAAAATTATTTACCCGAAAAAGCCGAAGCCCTTACTGATGTTCTATTTTTCTTTTGGAAGTCACACAGAATTTTTGTCCAAGCAATACTTTTTCACATGGAAAAGAATATCTACAAGACTTCTCTAGTGGGACCTAAATATTACAAACCTAGATATGACAGATTTTGACTGTGTCCATCAGCCAAAAATCTGTGTCTGTGTACTCTATGAATGGTTCCCTTCTTCAATCGATCTCTCTCCTTCTAGGGGACCAATGACTCTGCAAAAATGTTGTGTTGGGGTTTGTTTGTTTGATTGCTTGTTTTTAATAAATGAGATATATAGGCAATGACAGGAAATCTTGGTTCAAAAGGCTTCCATAAATCAAAAAGTATCATCAGTGTCTTTATAATTGTGAGATTATATTTAAAGTAGTGTACTTACTTTAAAAACTTTTGATTTTGGAAAAGTTACTTGGACTTCTAACACAAACCCACAGATATTCCATAAGGCAGCTGAAGGCCATGCATAAGAATAGTGACATTTGTACCACTGCCTCTACACCAAAGGGGTAGATCTACCAATATGAAGGGGAACCTTTAGACTCAGGATTAAATCTGGTTTATCCTGGTTGATGAGATAGCCTGAATTAAAACCTCTAGTATCTGGCTGCATCAAACAGAGAGAGCATGACTTACCCACAACACCTTCTTTTAGTAATATGGCATTTTATTTCAGTTTGTCAGAGGCAAACTAAGAACATAGCCAATTAATTAGCTCAGATGACTTGGATGACTTGATAATCTGTCTGAGCCCTGAGGCTTCTTATTAACTATCTACAGTTTATAATGTAGTACAGATCAGGAATACCCAAGCCAGATCAGATGCTGTGTAGGTGTGTTACATCAGTATAAATGCTGAGCTCTATACAAGTAAATTTAGAATATTCCTTGCTTAAGGGAAGAAGCATCTACAGATAGAGTCACAAATGCATTTTTTTCTGCTTCTCAGCTAATCAGAATCACAAGTCCTTTTTGTACAAAAGATTTATAGCCTCTATCTGCCCACATCACAGAAAAGTGAGGAACTAAGCTGATTGCACAAAGAATTGCTTCAAAATTACCAAATACCAGAAAAATTTACTTGAAAAAGAATTTTTGTGTATTTTAGTAAGGCTTTTGATACTGACCCTCAAAGTATCCTTCTGAAGAAATTGTCCAAGTGTGGGATGAGCAGGTTAGTGGTATGCTGGCCAGGACTGAACACCAAGGCTCAAAGGGTGGTAATGGGTGGGGCTCCAGCTGGCTGGTGACCAGTCATTAGTGATGTTCTGCACTGTGGATGCTAAATGCAAGAAGTGAGAAGGGAGCACAATGTCTGTGTGAAACTAAGTCACACAAGCTTCTCACTCTGGCCTGGGAAAGCATAAAGAAAAATCTAAACAGTCCTTGGCAAAGGACAACAATCTTCTCAGGTGTTCTTTAGGATCCTTGTCTACTTGCAAGAAACAGTCAAGGGGTGGTGTTTCACTTGACGAATGATGGTTATGTGTAAGTTTAATGACCAATGAGAGTTTTACCTCTCAGACTCTTGGACCTGTCTATAAATGAAGGTCAAGGATAATAAACTTAGCTCTTGTACAACCCAGCCAGAGAACCAGTGTCATATTTCTCACCATTCCTAATACAGTGTGACACTGCAGAGTTCAGGTCTAGGGACAGATCTGCTCCTCCTAATGGAGTTGTACAAGGAATTGAGGGGCAACATCATTGGTCTCTGCATCTTCCTGAAGAGGGGAAGGGGAGACAGAGGTGCTGAGCTCTGCTTCCTGGGACCCACGGATAGAACATATGGGTATTGCTCAAAGATGTGGCAGGGGAGGTTCAGTCTGAATATTGGGAAACATTTCTTTATTGAGAGGATGGTTAAATCTTGGATCAGGCTTACTAGAAAGGTTGCTGATGCCCCAAACTTGTAAGTGTTTAAGAGTCATTTGGATCTTAATCACATACTTTAAATTTTGGTCAATACTGAAATGATCAGGCAGTTGGACTAGATAATCACTGTAGGTCCTTCCAACTGAAATGTTCTGTTCTGTTCTGTTCTGTTCTGTTCTGTTCTGTTCTGTTCTGTTCTCACTCACCCAGCCAGCATCTATGTTTTGTCTGCGAGAAATGAAAAGGAGCTCAAGACAAACAACAAAATAGAGAAAGTCTCTGAAAGAATGAGAGGATAAGTTTGAAGGAGAAAAAAGAATGTTTAGGTTGCTGGAAGACTACAGCAACATGCTTTCGTGGGGGAATGTACAATGAAAAAACTGGAGAAATAGCAAGGTGACAACAGAAATTTGTGAGAGAAAAGAAGAAGACAAATGGATACAGAGGCATGTACATGCTCAACAGCAGAAAAAATAAACTGTAGTCCAAGGTCTTGCACTGGAACCTTTGGTAATAGTATTATTATGAATTTATGAGTCTCTGTCTTGTTCCTCTTGCAACACTCCTATCCACTCATACATATCCACATATTTCTGCAGTGTTTGCAAACATAATCCAACAACTGGATCCAAACTTCATATCCATAAAATAGGAAAATGTGTATTTACTTCTCTAGAAATTCCTCCTACAATCTTTATTCTGGTTAATGTTGCTACGTTTTTCCTGAAACAGAGCACAATGTAGTATAATGTCTTCAAATTTTGTTTAAAATACCTTGATATTATTACCAACTAAGAATTTGTTTGCAGTCTTGTCCACAGCTGGAAATTGTTGATGGAAAAGCCTAAATGACAAATTATCATTGTTATTTATGTAGAAAGTTTTATTATGTCAGTACAAATCAATGGTGTTAATGTTTTTCACTTAACATTCTGGCTGCAGAATTCATTGTTTTGATGTCTATTGAATCTTATTTTTGAGTTCTGGAATCCATTTATGCAATTATTTAACAACATAGCTATTGGCTATGAAACTTACCTCAATTCCACCTTATTTATAACTTACAAACGAGCACCATGATGCACAGATCTATCGAAGATAGACCCTAAGTGTGCATTTCCACATTTGGGATAATTTTCTAGTGAGTTCCCTCATGCTATGTGACACTGCTCTGATTTTTCATCCTGATCATTACCATTATTTATTTAGTAAATCTTTCACAACTATTTGAAATATGTGTTCTGTCTGTTTTTTTCCCTAGATATTTGACAGTTTTTCCAAAAATAATTATTAAGAAATGCCTTTTTGTGACACTTTGACATCCCAATACTTTTATCACTTTAGTATCTTTGTTTCTCTTAAGGGTCTGTGCCTCTTAAAAGAGTTGTCCTTTATAGACATAGTTATTGTTTTTATTCATTTTAGATTATAGTACAAGTGTCAGAGATTATTTCTTTTGACTAATATATATAAAATAAATTAGGTCATACATGTGCCAAATCTGATGCTAAGCTATGAAGAGGTTTGATGTCAGCTTGGGTGTTATACAATACCATGAAGACTACTGATTAATTTTGTAGATATGAAGAATTCTATACCACAGCCTTTCTTTGATGCTAATTGCAAATTTTCCTATTCTTTAGCAAAGTTGAATGAAGTAGAAAATCTTCCTATTTTTTTATAGAAATAGAAGAAGTAATCAGAACTTCTTCTGTACAGGTTTTGTTTCTCTCAGTCACATTCTTCCCTCTTGCAGTGCACCTGAGGTCTCGTAATCTTCCCTAACAATGCCAACTGTTCCAGCTTATTGGATTGCTCATAGAAACAATAACAGAAGCAGCTTCCAGAATGTAATTTGGCACAAAATTTTATGATCAAAATAATTGTGCAAGAGTGCTAGTTACGTACTTATGAGGCATAAGGACATATCTGAAATATTTCTCAGTTTACATTACCTATTCTTCCCAAAGAAGAAACTACACACAAACAATCATATATAAATATGTAAAAAACCCTTGATAATATACCATAATAATTAAGCTAATATAGATATTGCATATCTGCTATTGCAGGTTGCACTTTGGAGATCTTTTTTTTTCTTTTCTATTATTTGCAATAAAAAAACCCAACATTCTTTTCAACAAGACAAAAAACAATAAAGCAGCTCACTGGAGCAATATGTTTGACATGCTAGGATATGTTTGAGGCAAATCAGAACTAGTCCATGTTAATATCTGTTATTTTAGATTCTTTGAGTAAAATACATACCAGGACATCTTCATAAAATGGGGCAAGAAGCAAATACATTTCTTATTGTTTTCTAAACATTCTGATGTAGATCACAACCCCATTATTCTACATAAATTCCAAATAAGCATTAAGAAATTGTCTTTGTTTCAACAGGCAGCAATGTAATCAATATGGGAAAGAAAACCAGAGAAAAATCATTCTTACTTGTGAAGTTAGACAATAGTAGCTCACAGAAGTCACACAGACTTATGATAGAAGTAGCATCTTTTTGCCAAAAGGGACTCAAACTTGTAATTAGCTATAACTTATACCCATGTAGAAGGAGAAAAACTATCAGTTCATATCTGTATCACTCCATACATACTTAAATAAAATACATCACAAAGATTTGTTTTATTTTTCACACTTATCTGCAGATATTTTAGTTCTGTAAACAAGACTAGGCTCCATTTATTGAAGCCAAACAGCATTACTTCAAAACCAAAGGGGAATGATTTCAAAATGAAAGAAACTGGGTTTAGATTACCTATTTGGAAAAAATTCTTTACTATAAGCTTTGGAAGAGGTTGCCCAGAGAAGTGAATGCCCTGTCCCTAGAGGTGCTCAGGGCCAGGATGGATGGAGCTCTGAACAACATGGTCTAGGGAAGGAAGTCACCGCCCAGGGTAGGTTGGTTGGAACTAGCTGATCTTTAATGTCCCTTCCAACCCAGGCCATTCTGTGATTCTATGAATATTGACTTCTGCATATGCATCTCGTTATTGTTTTTTTCTTCTGCATGACACCTGTAGGGTTAGGAGAAATAATAAGCTGAAATAAGCCAGGACACTGAAATAGTCTTGCCTCGCAATAATCTTCTCACAATTGAGAGAAGACTCCCTACTCAGAGAGTGCTTTCGCCAGATGATTATAGGCAGATAGCCCAGATGTTCAGATTTAGCTCATAGAGTTTGATTTTAAATCATTCAGGTTGAAAGATGAATCCATTTCTCCTGGATTGTTGTTTACAGTAATGCTTGCCTCTCTTTGCAATATTTTCAGGATGATAGTAGATGTGGGATAATAAAATTTGAACCACACTGCTCTGGCAAGTTTAAGCACTGAGCCAAAAACAAGAAAGTCTGTTCAGAAATCTCTGCTTCTTAAGTTTTGCATGAACTTTTCAAGAGTTTCATGACAAAATCAGAGAATTCTCAGATTTGAAAAGAACATCTAGAAATTATCTAGTGCAACCACCCAATAAGGCAGGTTCATGTTTGTTTGTTAGTTTGTTCAGTTTTATGTTTGATAGTATACTTCATTAGAAATTTTTGGGTTTGTTTTTTTTTTTGGATTTGGGTGAAAAGCTGATTCACCTTTTTCTATGGAAGGTATATTAAATGCACAGCCATGCTATGTGTGCCAAAGGAAAAATGAGCACTTGTGGATGCTCATATATTTATTTTTATATATGTAAATATATAAAATATAATTTTATATGTATATATGTAAAATCTGTAGACACATATATATACATACTGTTATTTGCCTGTGTATATAGACACCTGTAAAGTGAGGAAAAACATGGTTCCTGTACAAATGTAATAAACAATGTAATAAATATTAAGAAAGTGAAGCAGCTCTATACTGTTTCTCATTATCTTCACCATTCAATGCATAATTTTAATATGCATTTCTGCTCAGCGTCAAAGGTTTACCCTGAATATAAAATTACTATTTTATACATGAGGTTCTCCTTTAGCATTGTATTATATGAGTTTTCACCATATCCTCTTTGTGAGCTGAAATGCCTACTGCAGTTACAAAACTGCACAAGCCTTTCTCAAACTCAGTCACAGTGAGAATTAATCTTCATGATGGGCTCATTCCCATGTCTTTATTGATTCTTCCAACTGTCAGTTGCACAGATCATTGTCTCTACCCCGTGGTTTTGTTTGCTGTGTCTCATTCAGAGAGACCTTTTTTTTAGGTGGAATTAACTATTCCTCCAGAAAAAAGTATCACAGCTACAAATTGCAAAGGTTCCATTTTAGTTGACTTGATTGGTCTTGAGGCCATGACAGATCTTTATCTTTCTATGTGGTTTTAACAACTAGATCTTTCTTTTGGTTGGTCGGTTTTTAATATGCTGATCACACTCTCTTTGCAACATTCTAACCTGCAAAGGAAAACCTTTGGTACTTAGTCATGATGGCCTTTACACTGAAGCCTCATTTCACCTTAAAGTTTCTCACTGCTACACCCTGATACAATTACAGAAAACAAAGACTGCGGTACTTACATCCTTTCTTTTGTAAATGGAGTGGAATGACCTTGACCAGTAACCTGGGGTGGGTTGACCTTGGTAGACAGCCAGGTACTCAGCATGATGCCCTAGCAATCCTCTCCACAAACAAGACAGGGGAGAGAAAATATAACAAAAAGCTCATGTCTTAAGATAATGACGAGAAGATCACTGAGCAATTACAATCATGGGCAGATTAGACTGTACTTCGGTGAATTTAGTATAGTTTGTTACCAGTTAATAAAAGAATAAGATAATGAGAATTAAGAACAAATTTAAAAACACCTTCCCCACATCCCTCCCAGGCTCAGCCTCACTCCCAACTTCTCTATCTTCTCTGGTGGTGTAGGGGGACTGGGAATGGAGGACCCAGAATGTAGGTGAGTTTGTCATAAATTCTTCCAGGAGCCTGCTCCAGCAAGGGCTTTCCTTGGGTCACAGCTTACTGTGAAGATTTTATATCTTTATCCCAGCCTGACTCAGTACAGTGAACAATAAGATAGATACATGACTAGAAGTGCTATTTACTTTGTGACTTTGCACACCCAGGGATTATGATCCATCCAAAAAAATAATCCTTAGAGTGTTGTTTAAAAATATATATAAGTCATTATTAAATTAAATAAATGAGAAAGTCAAGCACTTACATTTAAAACTATAGAATTTGCCACCATGAAATAGTTTAAATCATGTCAAAAGCAAACAAAGTTATTGTCAAAGGTTTTCTGGTAGGAAGGGATATTTAATTCTTTGAACTCTTGACAATAAAGAAATAAATAACTTAAAAAAAAAATCAACAAAGGCAAAATAAACCCAACCAAACGCAAACTCTTGAGGGAAACTTAAGCAAAGTTTTGGGTTTTTTTCTTTCCCCAAAGTACTGATTATTTTGTGACAGTCAAACAAAATAGATTTTGTAAAATACTGGAAGAAAATGACAGTATAACTGGTTTGAAATGATGATATAGAGTAATCCTTTTTTTTTTTTTTTTTGCAAATACTAAAAAATGTGAAGATTCACATTTTTCCTAAGTTGAAATTCACTAGGGATTTCAGAATGTATTCAAAATTGTAATTGCAGATGAAGTCTTTATGTTCAATAAGCTAAGACAGAGATGCCAATAACAAAGAAGATGGCACCAAGCTATGCCAGAGAATATGAGAGAGTGAGAGACACAAAGATGCTGACAATGACCCAAAGAGTAAGGCTGAAACATACTTGGCTATACATAAGAACTGTATCTATTAGAATATGTCAAATGCTCATGACTGAAAAGAAGCTATTAAAAATAGAATTACAAGAAATATAACACTTTAGGTTTTCAACATGAAAGTTCACATGTTTTCACACTTTATAATATTATGCAAATCAATATTTACATGGAGCAAATCTTAGACAGAATTTATGGACTATAAATATATGCCATAAGCAATAGGTATAAAACATTTGAACAAACCTTCCTCCCCAAGATTAACAGGAATGTAGAGAAAACATTTAAGATTTGAATTTGTGTTCAAACACAGAACCTAAGTTGAGTGTTTTTGAAGTTTAAAGTATTTTCCATTCATGAGCTTTCCTGCCAAGCAGAAGACATAGAGCATATGTTAATACTCATCTACACAAAATGTGTGTATGTTCATATGAGGGGGAAAAGGGACCTTTTATAGCAAGAATGTACATGGAAACTTCAAAGTTAAAGGAAGCTTGTCTTTTCTTGTCCTTTTAAGATTTTCAGTTGAAATGAGAGCTGTTCAATGTTTTTCCCATCCTCTTTTCTCTGGCTCTGTTTATAAAGTTTGAACTTGTCACAAGTGGTTCTCTTTTTGATTAATTTAGAATACATGGGAGTATTAACATCAAATTTACATGTAACTTTTAAGGAGGAATAAAAATATTGGCTTCTTCGCAAGCCTACATATAAATACCATGTCAAGTACTCAAATTCTGCTCTATATGTATGCATAAACAGAGGAGACTGAGGGGAAACCTCACTGCAGTTACAACTTCCTTGTGAGAGGAAGAGGAGGGGCAGACACTGATCTCTTCTGTGTGGTGACCAGTACCAGAATCCAAGGGAATGGCCTGAAGTTGTGTCAGGGGAGATTTGGGCTGGATATGAGGAAAAGGCTCTTCACCTAGAGAGTGCTTGGGCACTGGAGCAGGCTCCCCAGAGCAGTGGTCACAGCACCAAGCCTGACAGAGTTCAAGAAGCGTTTGGACAATGCTCTTGAGCACATGGTGTGACTTTTGGGAATGGCACTGTACAGGACCAGGAGCTGGACTCGATGATCCTTGTGGGTCACTTTCAGCTCAGTTAATTTTGTGATTTTGTGATTTTCAATCCGGTAGTCCTGAAAGAGTAATTTGATGGTGTTAGTTGTAAAAGATTATTAAAGTAAGGAACCTCTCTAAATTTGCTTTAGTGATAAGTCAAACTTTAATCTTTAGTCCATTTTCTTGCCCCAACTTTTGCTGACCCCAATAGTAACAGAAGAAAATTTCTCAAAAATGCTCTATAAGGTTAATAATAAAAATCAAAGAAACAATGAGGATAATATGAACAAAAATTTGAGCTTCTATATTTTTTTTTTTATTTTTTGGAGGGTTTTTTTTATTTTGTTTTGAAATTATGTTTAAATCCTATACTTGTTCTTTTATAAGATTTCTTCTAGAGCACTTTTGGTAGAAAATTTTTTTGTGCTGGATTATATAGTCCTGAAGGCTCCCTACTCACTTTCAGTGGCACCTATACATTCAGAAAGACTTTATGTAAAAATTAAAACTGAATGGAATTCTGCCTATATTCCTAATTTATGGAAATAATTTCCAAATTTTGAACAGCTGTTTAAATAACATAGGAATTAAATGCTGTCTTTCACTTTTTTTTTAATGGATTTAAGGTCCAGAAAGTGCTAATTCATTTTTTACCACAGTGTTTTTGAGTGAAAAAAATCAGCCAAAGTTACTTCTGCATTCATGAGAAGAAATCACAGTCTTTGCAACTGTCCCATAGAGAAACTTGTATTTTCAGTGATACTCCCTCTGCACTTCACTTGAGGGATAATCTGTGTTACATGAAAAAAGTGACTTTCCAGAGCCTTGAACTAGCTGAATTTAAACAGAAATCTTCTCATTAGAAATATTTTGCAATTTAGATTAACATGAAAAGAAAAAAATCACTATTATTATTATTATTTAGGAAAAACTAAAACTGAGATTTTCCCTTTTCTTTGGGTAGCTGTTTTCTAGGGCAATTTAGTGATAACTCTCATAAAAATAAGTGCTTCCTTCAAAGTGTTACAAAATTGGGTCACTTCTCTAATTGCAGTGAAAGCAATTAAGAATTTCACATTGCCTTTTGTTAAGTATTTTATTGAGATGTGGAGGTTTTGATCAGAGAAGGAACAACACTTAGATTACTTGGATTATTACTTGGATTACTACACTAGATTACACATTGTCACAAAAATGCAGTATCAACATCTTGCTTAGAATTAAACTGACAATGGCAGGTGGACTACTTTTTAAGTATAGTTTTTCCTTAAAGGTGTTTTTAAATTGACTTATCAAAGCTAAGGTATGATAAAGGATTTAAGGTCATGGCTGATAAACAGCTGACCATTTGATCTCTTTCTGGTGCTGTAACACTGGAGGCCAACACAATTTATAAATTATATTTATTCATTATATTTAAGTCCATTTTTATGAAAATAGCAAAGTAGGAATTTTGAGAGTGTATTACTTCTGTCATTATGAGACCATTATGGGATATATAAACTTGAGAAATCAGAGAGTTTTAGCTATAACTTGAAATTAAGGAAACCATGTTTTATAACAAGAAAGTAAAACTTTTCCTTTATGTGGATGACTTGATCAGTGTCCACAAGAATCCACAAGAACCAGATTGCTGACAAGATAATCTAGAAGAATTGAACATGACAAACCCACTTGTAGAAGATAAATAAATTTCAGCTGCATCATCTCAATAAGACCAAATGGGCTAATTACTGAAACAGCTTAACTGGGAAGCAGTGAAGACTTAATAATATTTTTTATTTGAAGATCAGGACATGTGTGGTTGAGGCACATATTAATAAAAGAGAAAATGAAAAAAATCCCTGGATGTGTCAGAAATCTGCATTATTCAGGAGGCCACTATTCAGCAACCATAGCAGATCTCTTCAGCCTTTAAAAGTTTAATAATCCATGTACTTTAATGGTCTCTGCATCACTAAACAAGGATTTTATTTTTTAGAAGTTTTCAAGTTTTGCAGTACTACAATACTTTGGTTTTTCTAGTGCTTTTGCAAAGGAAAATAAAAGTAGATGCAGGAAAAACCCCATGTCATAGCTTAATCTTACATCTTGGATTTTCTGACACTTGCTATGTCATTCTGCTTCATGTCATAGCTGATATAAATAGGGTAGTCTCCTCCTAGGATTTATACACAGCTCCTCTTAATATACTTAATATACCATCTACTACTCATTTTGCATTTTCCAATTAGCTTCAAAGTATATATGGTTTAATGATTTTTTGAGTTCTTTATTTACTGACCCAGCCAGAAAATACATTACATAATCATAATGTACAAGTCTTTAATGATAGTTTGTATGCATGCCAAAACCATCTTCACCCTAGTGATATGTTTCTAGATATGATTTTACAAAACATTTAATTGATTTCCTTTCATAAATGAATGAAGACACTGTAAGTCTCTACACATGGAAAGCAGTCAAGGACTTTTCATCTCTTTTTCCAACACCACTCCCTCCTGAAGGCTCCAAGTCATGTGTCACTCATCAGTCAAGTAGAAACAGCTGTTACCCAGGAAGAATGGGATTAAAATAAAGATAATGATAAAAATCAAGATTGTCCCAATGTAACAGTTCACAGAACATGTGGGACAGCCTTGTCAGGAAAAGCAGGGTATGTAAGATTAAAAAATAAAAATGAAATCTGGCTACTGTCCGAAAAGATCATGAAAATTTTTTTCTCTTAATACAGTAACAATAAAAGAAAGGTTAAGGAAAATCTCCATCCTTTATTGGATATTGGATGCAGGGGCAAATACAGTGAAAAAGGATGAGGAAAAGTAAAGGTAATTAAGGTAATGAGTTAATTAATGGTTTCTTTGCCTGAGTCTTTAATAGTAAGACCAGTTGTTCTCTGGATGCCCTGAGCTAGAAGACAAGGAAAAGGAGCACAGTTAAACCCAGATAATCCAAGGGGAAATGATCAGTGACCTGCTACAGCACTTGAACAATCACAAGTTTATGGGGCTGAAGAGATCTGGCATAGCTGTTCACCAATCACTTGCCAACAGTTCAGGCTATGCAGAGGTCCCCTTTGGCTGGAGATTAGGAAATGTGAGACCCAGCTACAAGGAGAGCCACAAGGAGGATGCAGGGAGGGTGTGTCAGCCAGACAGGAGTGCTGGGGAAGGTTATGAAGCAGAGCACCCTGAGATGCTATCATGCAGCATGTGTGGGACAGCCCTGGGATCAGGCCCAGCCAGCACAGGTTTGTGAAAGGCAGCTCCTGCTTGATCAACCTGACCTCCTTCTATGACCTGTGACCCATTTAGTGGATGAGGGAAATGCTGTGGATGTTGTCTATTAGGATTTAAGCAAAGCTTTTGACATGGTAGCCCGTAGCTCCAGTTTTGGCCAACCTGGCTGCTTACGGCTCAGATAGTTAACACTCCTCTGAGTTAGCCTTGGAATGGTGATATACATGAGTTCAAGAAGAGTGATTTTGCTGCAGTTGCTGGCTTAACAGCAAGACATCTTCCTTTATCTCCCCTGTTTTTAGCTGCTACATGATTTGTCAGCTAAAAGGTACCACCAAGTTCCCTCCTGTGAAAATATTTCAACAGAGCCTGACTGCAACGTCTCCTGACTTCAGTGCGCTCCACCCTCCATTCAGTCCTCCTTGGATTGTGTATGGGAAGTCAGGCATGCTGGCCACATCCCAGCCAGGGATTAACAATCACATTTTCCCCCTTAGCACACATTTTGTGTGGTGAGTTAGTCATACTGATCTCAATCTCCAACTATTAAAATGTAATTTTACCCCCCGTCTTTTTCCCAAAGAATCCTTTTCCAACCTTTCTGATTCTGATTCTATGATAACTGCTCCTCTCCCTAGTATAGAATATAAAACTTGGTTATGTGATCCAACTACTGTGGAAAATACTAAAAATGTTTAAAGAAATATATTAGGTGAGCTGATGCATCCTACATCTGGTGTTCAGTTTGTTGCTCTTTCACTGAGGTCAGTATGGACTGCTGCTAGCTCAGAGCACAGCTGATTTAGATGTATAACAGTCTATACACTTTTTGCTCTATTGCTTAGCTAGAAAGCTCTAAAGACAAAGCCAGTACTGATTGTGCTGAGATAAATCTATGACAGCTTTCACTGTGACAAACATGAAAACATTTGACCTGTTGTACTAAGCAATTTCAGAACTTCATATTCTAAAGAAATTTCTTGTATCAGTCTGACTTCCTCAATGTGGCAGTGCTCTAGAAATGTCAACTGTTATTTTTATTTTCATATGCAAATACGGAAACTAAATAACAATACTTAAACCACTTAATATAAGTGCCTGTTGTGGTTAAAGAAAACTAATGTAATTGGTCAATGGTCTTTAAACCTGCTTGAAGCTGTTAATTCCAGTTAATTAAAACAAACAACAACAAAAAAAAAAGAAATTGTTTGACATTTAACTATGTGGAAAGCCATTACAATTTATTCTTGACTTAAGCACACATGATGCCTTTCCTATGAGTATGGAAAAAAAACACTTATGCTTAAAGTAAATAAAGAATAAAAAAGCTGCTTTATTGCAGTCTTTATTTAGAAGGACTGTAATATTATTTTCAAATGGATTAATTTCATCCCAGTATCTTTGGAATGAAGTCTCAAGTGAGCAAGGGCAAATCAACATGCGTTTCTTCACTGCACATTGCCATGGTTCTTACAGAGTCATTAACAAACTCATTATGCTGTTATTCCTCTCTGGTGCAATGTCACTGACAATATGTTTTAGACTTTCACTATAATTTTCTTGGTGCTCTGGAGATCAAATGGCTTCAGAAAGCACTTCAGAACCTCATGTCAAAATTCTTACTTGATATAAATGCATTTATGCTCCTTTAAAAAGAAAGAAAAACAAACCACAGACCAAAAGAATCCATTCCAACCAAGTGAGATTAGAGACATTTGTTTTCAGAATTAAATATTTCTATGCATCTTACAATATCCTTTAAGCTTTAAAACACATTAAGTTTTGAAATATTTGTAGACTATGGATTACAACAGTATACTTATGCAGAATGAGGAAACAATGACTTATAAAATTGAGGGGTTTTTTCTTTATAGGAACTCTAGACTTCTATTAAATGCAGTGTGGTATTTTACAAGTGGAATGGGGATGATGGAGCACAAAGTCACTCCACCTCTGAAAAATTATGTTAATAGAGAAGTTTTCTAAAAATGCTAGACCAGAACCTACATGGTGCTTTCTCCGAGGCCAGAACACATCTGTGAGTTTTCGGTTTCATAGTTTTAAAAATATTTTCTTTTCTTGCTCAGAAGATTCTGGAGATTCATGTTACCACAAGGTTCTTCCACCTGACCTGAGCCATGTTGTAAATGGTTTAAGGTCTGATTTGCACTTTAGTCATGTTCTTTTTCTCATTCATGATGTATAAACATAGCATAATTTTCAAGCATATACATCAGGTTTGTCTCAGAGTGCCATAAAACAACCCAAAAGTTTTGTTACCAAAACCTTTAGAAGTATCTAAAAGTCTAAAAAGGTCTAAAATTTAGGGAAAGATCAATTATACTGTGCCAATCCACATCTTGCCAGCAATCACATCCTATGTTTTAGGAAATTCTGTTGGCTGGTGTTATATAAATTAATCACTTTTTTTGGAAATTTCTAAACTGTGTGGTGTGAAAAAAGTAGAATTTATATGTTGATGTGGATGCATAAGACAAAGATGAGAAGTATGAAGGACTGTAGGCCACTTTCTCATTAAGAAGATGATATATGGTATAACTATTGTCTTGGACATGCAATTTTGATGTAGTATTACTTCTCTCTTTATTCATTCCTCAGCTTAGCATCCAGTGAACTACCATCTATATGCCGAAAGCACCTATGAAGGTAATTTTTGGAGTGCATACAGAAAACCTCATTCCCTTGCAAGGGAGATTGCAGGAGTGAGGGTAAAACAGAAGTTTAAAGGACACTGAAAAATTTAACTTTCAAACAAATATTGAAAGCATCATTTGTAGGTATTTCAGTCTTTCAGATGCACAGTTGTAGAACAGCTGAATTATTACAGGATGCCTCTGGATGACTGATTTAAAACCCCTCTTGAGACGGAACTAGAACTGACCATGATATATATAGTTGTTTGGGCTTGAGATAGGTAGGTGATTTGGAATATGGTACTGTTCATAAAATTGCCATCTAGGTCTTAGCTGTGTGCCACTTTGATAGCTTAATTATAAATCTATCACTTAAATCTTTCTGAAAGATGGGTTGTTGTTCAAGCAAATTCTGATTTAATGGAGCAATACAAGATGAGGTTCTATGGTTTATAAAGCAGAACAGACTGGACTGTTATAAAGTGCCAAAGATTCTTTATTTTTCCCAAAATTGAAATGTAGAATGCTATCCAGCTTAAAAAATATTGATGTACTATAGATCTGCTTTTTTAACTTGCAAATTAAACAGCTTTTGTATGATTTTTTAAAATCTACATTTCCTTGGACTCATTTTAATTTTGCTGTGTCTCATAGGACTACAAAATAGGATAGTTCTACACCTAGTGATCTGGCATAATTTCAGCAAAAATTCTTGTGATTTAATTTTGATGAATATCACTGGAATATCACTTATTTAAAAGGCAGGGTTTTTTACACTTTTTGCAGAACTAAGGCTCAGAATTTCTATAAAACTTGCAAAAGGATCTGAACTTCTGAAAGATTTTTTTTAATCATTTGTAGCTCATACTATCCTTTAAGGAAATCATTATTTCCTAAGTTAATGAAGTTTAATTAGAACTTTGAACTGGTACTAATTAATGCAGAAAAGACAATGCATGATGACCTGGATTTAGTTGAAGTCTGGTGGGCTTGTGAATGCTGTGTTATAAGAACTAGGTTACTGAAGAGGATATGTTTGGATGATGCATGCTGTTCAGTAGATATGACCAGTGTCTCAAAAGTTGTGTATCTGCTCAAGGTGACTCAAGCAAAGCACGTACTAGAGAGGTATTTCCTACAATGAGAATCTGTTTTTAGTGTTATATATATATTTCTTTATATATAATGATACATATTTATCTGTATATGTATATAATTATATACATTTATATACATACACTTTGAATTTTCATGTCAATTAATTTTCCGAAGCCACAATTCTGCAAAGCAATCTGATAAGAGCCTGCTAATAGACAGCTCTGTTGTTGCCTGTTAGACTGCTGACAGTTCTGTAGTGTCATTTTCTGTGTGCCACACACACTGTTCTGTGCTTGGGAAGTGGTGTAATTGCCAGAATTCTGTTGGCTGAGAACTTTGATCCCAGCTTTTCATTACAGCCACCCAATTTTCCCAGGTGCTTTCGAGGTTACAACTCCTAGTCTTCTAGCATTCTCTGCATTTACTGGGTTGAAAAGGCAAGCAGTTATCTGGAAATTTCACTGGGTCTAATACCCAGACCAAAACTTCTTAAGCTACTGGATTTTTTTGAGGAACTGCGACAAGTGCTAAGAATCTTTGACGTGCCAATCTCGTAATACCATATTTTCAGTAATAATCAATAGGAATTTTCTAGGACAGATCTTCAGAATAAATTAGGTGAAGTTTTTTCCATTATCCTTTCCTAATTTCTAGCAATTTCTGGGTCAGACTTTTGGACCAGGACTAACACTAGTTTTTTGGGGGGGACTATTAACTCCAGCCAGCCTTTTTTTGCTGGGAGAGCTAACTCCAGGCAGAAACTAAACACAGCTGGTCACTTACACACACACACACAGACTCCTGGAGAAATGGAGGAAACAATCATAAAATAATGGAATTGTCCTACAGCAACATGGAATTGCTAATATTGGAAAAGACCTGTAAGATGATCAAGCTGCCAACCTTGTTGACCACCACCATGTTCACCATTGAATCACATCCCCAAGTGCCATTTCCACACAATTTTTTAACTCTTCCAGAGATTGTGACTCCACCTCCAGAATCAGAAATGTCAGAAAACTCATGGGTTGAGACAAAAGGTTTAAAAGATAAAGCAGAAACTGTGCAAGGAAGCAAAGCAAAACACAAGATTCATACACAACTTTGTATGGACAGGCAGGTGCTCAGCTATCAGAAAGCACAGCTCCATCACATGTGGCAGTGACTTGGGAAGACAAAAACCATCACCCTAAACATCTCCCCTTCTTTTTTCTTCCCCCAGCTTTAGATGCTGCTCCTGCTGTCATGTGGTGTGGAATATCCCTTGGGTCAGGGGCGTTTGGCTGTCTCATCTGTGTCCCCTCCCAGTTTGTTGTGTACCTGACTCCTCACTGGTGGCTTGGGCTGAGAGGAAAAAAGAGCCTTGACTCTGTGCAAGCAAGGCTCAACAATAGTAACATATGAACATTTCCAGCACAAAACCAAAACACAGCTCCATACCAGCTACTATGAAGAAAGTTAACCCTATCCCACCAAAAACCAGTACAAAAAGAATATAGACCATCTAATAGTAGGGGTTAATATTTATCATTAGGAGTTCGATAGAAAAATGAAGCATAAATTTCAGCTTAGGAAAGCAAACTCTCTCAGGATAAATATTGTTTCTTTTAAAGCTCCTTCGTGTGACCCTTTATTGTGTGCAGCTCTTGTGATGCCTTAAAGCTAGTAGAAAGGATAAAAATGTCCACTGTGCCTGTTTCATCTATGATGAAAAGCAGCAACAAAAGCTAAGTAACAATGAATTAATTTGGCATGCTTTCTGTGGCTCTATGCAATATTCTCTATACACATAACCTTTCAGCATGGTGGTACCTTGGAAGAGAATGACATTTTTCATAAAAATAACTTCATGATTATAAGAAATACTGCTAGCATGTTGTATGTATTGAAAACACTTTAGAAATGTCTTTTAGTACTTTAAATTGGAACTATCACAATTTTTAGCAGTAGGAAATACAAAATATTGACTAAATGAAAAAGAAAAGACAAAAGAAAAAAATAAAAATACTAAAATAATTTCATTCTCTTTTCAACTGTTCCCCTTCCCTTCACAAAGGAAAAACTATATTGATCATTGAAATTCTTCTCTCAAGAGATGCTTGAAATGACTGTGTCCTAGAGAGCACTTGTCCTAATTTACCCTCTAATTAAGAGCCACATACCTATTCCTTACTTGCTCTCTCCTGCAGTACTTCTGATGGTCAGGGGCTCAAGTTATTACAATTCTTCATGACATAGAAATATAATAAAAAAATAAAAATTGCTTTTAAGAAAAGTCCCAACAAAACCCCCAACTCTTGACTTCAGAGAAAACATGCTGACAAAATAGGAGTGGAAATCTCAGGAAACAACAGGACTTCAACCTAATAAAGACATTTATATTGCTTTGTAACAAGATATTGTGATCATGATGCTGTATTAACACAAACTGAAAAAAAACCCAAAATTCCATTGGAAAATTAGCTTTCCAGAGGTTGATTCAGGTCAAATATTGGTACCCACTGCACCACACATCCCCAAGATTTTGGTAGCTGGTAGGGAGTGTGTGGGATGGCTTCTGTGAGAACATGCCAGAAACTTTCCCCTGGGTCAAACATAGTTCCAGCTGGCTCTAAAACAGACCCATCACTAGACAAAGCTGAGTCAATTACCACAGGAAAAACCTGTTTAAGGAAGGAGAAAAAATACTGTGCAGCAGTAGTTGGGAGAGAGGAGTGAGATGTGAGAGAAACAGCTCTGCAGACACCAAGGTCAGAGGAGAAGGAGGGGGAAGAGATGCTCCCAGCACTGGAGCAGAAGCTCCCCTGCAGCCTGCAGTGCACGTGAGTGTGACATAGGTTGTTCTTCTAGAGGCGAATTTTCCCGAAGGAAGCTGTGACCCCATGGAGAGTCCCTGCTGGAATAGGCTCCTGGAATAAACTGTGACCCTGTGGGGCTTAAACTAACCTGAAGTGAAATCATCTGAATTACACCTTCTACTAGACCGGGTTTGGAGCCCCATCCAACCAGATCCTGAATGTTTCCAGGGATGGGGCATCTACCACCTCTCTGGGCAACATGTCCCACTGTTTCACTCCCCAATTTGGCTTCACTCTTGTTGCACTGAAGCAGTTCTGTCATTCCGCACAGTAAAATCTCACTTTTTTGACTCTTATCTTCCTCTATTTTAAATAAATTCTTGTATTCTATAAGCCTCATTGAATGGTTGTTGCTTTATTACTAATCAAAATTAATATAACATTTTTGCAAAATGTCTGGCAGACTATGAAGCCTATGACTTCATTCTATTAATGACAATAAATATAACTCTGTTATATTGCATGCTCATCATGAATAACAGGCAATGTTCAATAAGGATGAAAGCATTATGGCATTTGTCAATACATAGGAAGACTTTCTTAATAATGTCTCCACATAATTATTTCAGCATTCTTGCCTTATAGTTTGGAATAGAAAGTTTTACCCTACTTCTCCTGTCTCATACGCACCTTTTTCTCATTTCAATTGCATTTGAATAGAGGGATTTACATGCTGTTAATTTGTCCCTTGACTTTTTTTTTTAAGCTTCTTGATTCTCACAGTAAAGAATGGCAGAGGTACAAATTGGCAGAGGTTTGAGAATCTTCTTCCAAAAACTGGAGATTTTGCAATAAGAGAATATAATCAAATAACATCCTCAGGGCACAATGTTCAAAACTTCTTTTACTAGCATTATACATGAATTTACTCTTTAATTAAAAACTTGGAGTGTGAGAAGGAAATTATATGATTGGTAACATATGATGAAAATAAAGAATGAAAAATTTTCTCCGGACCAGTACTGCTCATATATGAAAATCTGGTATTATAATTATTCCTTAGTCTGGATTCTGCAGCTGCAGGCTGATTAAAACTCAGCAGGAAGAACTATAATAAACAAATACCACCTGCTGCAAGAACAGGTGTTTGTGTCTTCATTTAGAAACCAAAGTAAAACAGAAGATGCCCAGGGGCTGAAGTAGATCAGTATTTGGATTGACATAATTTGTTACTACTTGTCCTTGAACTAAAAAGCATGTTATTCTGCTTTCAAGATTCCTTGATAGGGATTCAACTCTAGTTTCTAGTAATTAAGAAGCTCTTTGCCTTCTCTGTTCAGCAATCCATTCTCAAGATTATGTGCATTCACTGAAAGCATTTCAGTGGTGTATAGCATAATATTTTTGACTAAGAACATTCTGTGCAAAAAAATAAGTAAAACCAGCATTTGATATTTTATTTAATTTCACTAATCTCATCAGTGTTTTATTTTATATGTTCTGTCCAAACAAATCAATATAGCCATTGGAATTTATCATGATTGCTGTGTTCCTTGATGGATTTAATACATTTTATAAAAGAAGATTTGCATTTATAAAAATCTACAAACCATTCTGTTTCTGATATTTATCTCAGTGACACTTCTGATGCAGAGAAAGCAGATGAGTATCTTTCCAATTTGAGTGTCTGTTCGATGTGTCTTTCAGTGTGCAACTTCTCAGTGATGACTTTCATATGCAGAATTTTTTCTTCACCATAACAACGTTAACGTTTAACAATCAGAGTAACTGTCTAGTTAAAAGCATAAATTGACAGGCTATGTAATTGTTCATTGTTCATAAACAAATGTAGTAGAGAATAGGGAAATTATTGTGATATACCATTAGCTTAACCGAGAATCAAATGGAGTAAATGGATTGATCAAGTATCAGGAAAGTTACTTTCATGATATAACAAGTCTCAAGGTACTTGGCAAAGAGATTTTACTTTTGTCTGTAGTTTACAGTGGATGACTTCAAGATAGTTTGTGGTAGCAGATAAAACTTGCAGCCAGCAGGCACAGACCTCCAAGGTAACAAAGTTTCTAAGAGCTCCATTTTTTGTCTCTTTTGCAAGAGATTTTACACACAAATAAGTGCTGAAATCCCATAATACTTAAAGCGGATGGAAGAATTATTACTGGGAATACAAGCAATATCACAAAGTCATTTAAAATCTGCACACTGCCAGAAGTGTGGATTATAAAAAGGAGAAGCTGAGAACTGGAAAGCTTTTGGGAAGATTTAGCATATTTAAGATGTAAAAATTACTTTACAGACTTATTTAGGGAGCCTGCATGTGTTGAACAGGAGCTGGAACAGGATGCTGCCAAAGGTAGGATTACCTGGGGTTTTTTTGTTTGTTTTTGAATATCTGCCAGTTCAGACACTTAATAATCTTGGAAGTAAGTTATGTTTAAATAATTTTGAAATTGTTCTTCAGTACCTTACGAGAGAGAGGAAAAACCTGTTGTTTCCTACAATGCCCATAAGCATGTTGACAGCAAGGTGACTGCATCTCTTTTATGTTATTGAGTATTGCAGGATAAAACTTCTGTCTTTCAAGAGGACACAAGCAAATCTCATCATGTCTGTAAAATTGACTTGCACTAATATTAGAGGTGTCTGGAACTTTTTTAAAATTATGTTTGCTAAATTAAATATAATGAAGTATTAAAATGAGTTTAATATAGGTGAGAATACATCTTCTGGTAGAACTAAACATGACTTCTAATTCTGCTCTCAAAAGCCTACATTTTAATGTCATAGACTTTTTTAGAATTTAGCGACTTATATAGTTAAATCAGTAATATAAATATATTTTTGAACATAATTGGATACAAGTATGGATCAAAGAGCTGGGAAAGAACTTAAATACATTTTGAAAATTAGTGCAGAAAGAAAGATAATTTTTTAAATTGCTCTGATATAGATTATAGGAAGTAACTAAATTGAAGGAATATTCAAATATATATGGAAACATAAGCTGTAATAATGAGCCTTTGAGAAGTCAAACTAAATGTTGAGTTTAGCAAAAAGAAAGTTAAGAGAAATATCAATTAGCCCGTAGACTCATGAAAACAAAAGAGATCTTACAACTATCCTGTGGGTAAAACCTTAAAATAAATGGATCGCAAATATGAATGAAATTTTTATTTTTAGGTGTAGATACCTATTGGCTGTCATAGTTCACTGGGTTTATATATATCTAAAACTTCCAGAATTATATGTAAATTTATTGCAGAATTTGAGTTAGATTAGCATATTCTTAACTCACAATCTACGGAACTTTGAGATAATTTAGTAGGAAATGAAGCTGCTATGAAATTGAAAAACTATATAAATAAGTAGAGCAGTGAACCAACTACTCAAAACCATCAAGACTGAAAGTTTGCTCATGTTGAGGATACTTCTGTTATAAAACTTGTTGTTTCTTCATGAAAAATAGTGCTGCATTTTCTTACTTTCCCTTCACTCAGGCTAAGGCTTACAGAACTGATCTTATTTCTTCCTTCAGTACCACATGGAGCACCTATCACACCTCATACCTATTATTTCCCTTTTCTTTTACAATATAGAAGCTAATTAATGCAAAACTGATATGGTAGTTTGTTTGGGGTTTTATTCCTAATGGCCTTAAACAGGAAAGCATTTGCTCTTGGTAAGTGTTCAAAACTTAGGCAGCCTAGAAATGTAGCATTGCATACTTGTCACATTCAGGTAGTGGGACACTGTGAAAGTACATCACAAAGGGTAAATGGACATGAAATGATGCGGTGAGGAGAAAATAGACATGATGTGGTGAGGGCTCCAGCCCCAAACTGAAGAACTGATCACAAATAATCAAAGGTTATTTTTGCCTACCTTGATTTTTGTTTACACATGTAATTTCTTATTTTACCTCATAGCTGACAGTTTTGGGACAAACCAGGGTGAACCCTTCTGCCTGAGTTTATCTCCAGTGATGTAACTGGACTAAGCTGTAAAGGTTTCTTATGAAACTAGCTGCATAAAAATATGCAACTACCCATATGTGTAATGTCTTGACTAGTTAACCGGCTTATTTTCATTAGAAAAACTGTAGTGAACTTCAGTTTAAATGTTGACATGGTATGAAGTCTACCCTAAATCACTGTTCAAATAAAGGATTTCAGGTCCCAATAGACAAGCTCAAGATGAGCTGGAATACGAAGAAGCAATACACTTTATATGTTGTGTAATTTTTTGCTGACTTCACATGTTTGTAACATATTTGAGGCTGAAAACTACTGGGTGAGAGAAAACCTGATGAAAAGTGTGGCAACTGCTACTTGTTTTTGGATATAGAGCAAGTAAGAGATTGACCTCAGGCTACTTGATTAGCAAGGGCAGTATCATCTTGTACTGATCTAGTTTATATTGTAGCAGACACAGTGGCCCAATATGGGTTGAGATCAACATCATGACCCTCAGACACCATGTTAAAGGCTGAGCCCAGCATGGAACAGTTTCACACAGAGACCAGGCCAGCAGATTGGAATCCAGCAGTCAGCATCAGCACCCTGAACCCCTGGATCTGTACTGCCAGTCTAACCTGGACTGGAAGGGCAGGGATGTGGCTGTAGGGTGTAGTATGTGCTATGTAGGATTAAACCACCTGCTTATATATTGCTATCCTTCACTATTCTGAAAGTGTTTAATAAAAAAATTCTAGATTATGTCAGAATGATGATATGGTTCTGTTCTCACAGGCACTGCAACCAATTACCAATTAACAAGAGTTAATTTCTCTTAAAATAGAAAATAACTTGGTAAAAGTGGTTTTTTGTCCAACTGTTTACTGTGTCATGAGTCTTCTCTTCAAGAGAATGTGGAGCATTAGAGTTTGAAAATAACCACAAATAAACAAAAAACTCATGAAACAATTCAGATCCTACTTCTGCACCAAAAAAAGAGATAAAACTCATTGTTTCAAAGAAAGTACTGAGGGGTAGGCAGCAGACACAGAATTTTCTTCTAGAAAGAATTATGTTTTGTTATTCTTGCTACACAATTTAACATACCAGTCCACATCTAAAACAAAATCCTGCAAAAATCTGCTCAATTCTTATTTTCTTATTTTCACTGGACTGTGAAAAAGATGTAGATGAACACCCAAGATGTTATAAGTTCAGGATTTTTTTTATTTTTTTTTAATTGTTAAATCATACAAAGGATGGAGAACGCTTCTCCATTTCTCACCTTTGGGGTTTTTTTCTGTGTTTTGTTGTTCTGGAAGCTTTTATGTAGTGGATTTATTTAAAAGAAAAAGCAATGAACCTATTTCAGTGCTTTCAAAAGCTCACAATGATAACTGAATATCAGGCAAAGGTTTTCTGAAAGAGTTTTCAGATTCTTCAGATGTTCTGAAAAGTACTCTTTACATTCTTCTTTAACTGAGTTTATTAAATGGCTCTTAGTCACAAATTGTTCCCTATTACTTTGATGTCAAATGCACTGTTTATTTTGGAAATGCCTGCAGTGTTGCTGGTATATGATGTACATCCCATTAGTGGCTGTTTTTCCCCCACCCCCCAACAGCTTCTGTGAATTATTTGAGATGAGTGAAAAATAAATTATTATTGAAGTATATGTTATTATTCAAGACAGTGAACCCTATTTTCCTGTCTTCCTATGGAAAGCAGACTTAGCCTGTTTCACTGGATTTAAAGGAAAAAAGTCAGAAAAGCTGCTAAAGCTCTGAAATGACCATATAGCATGTACATTAATCAAATTTAGAATCTATTTCTCAAATATTATTATTTTATTTTTTCAGAACTTGCGATCATATCGATTTTATTCTGTGGTTCCTTAAGCCCTGCTCAATTCATCAGTGCACAGTGTGGATCTTTATACTCCTACACATTTCCTCTAAAGCTAATGAAGAAATCCTGGATGTAGAAGTCTGTTTTCATAATTTTGTTTTAAAACTTTATTCAAACACACACTTTTGCTAACTACATGCTATGGATCTTTGAAGCCTTCAATTTATGAGTACAGAATTCATTTATTGAGAGATATTTTCGCCATGTTTTCTTTATGATGGAGCACAGTGAATGAATAAACCAACAGAAGGGTTCAAATATTTGCTAGGAGATTCTTTTGTTTTGTAGCTCAGTCCAGTAATGTCTGCCACATCCTTAAGTACACAATGTGGCTGGGATTAAGTTAATTTTCTTCAGACCAGCCCCTATGATGATGAGCTTTGTTTTTTTGTCTTAAACAATGTTGGTGAAATTTCAATAATTTGGCTATTGCTGAGTAGTTCCTGCAAAATGTGCTCTTCCCCTACTCTGCCCTGCTCCCCAGCCAAAGCGAGCTGGACAAGGGGCTGGAAGGAGACACAGCTGACTGGGGTTGGCATTCCATACCAGATGATGCCATGCTCAGCAATAAATGCTGGGGAAAAGGGCAAGAAAAAGGAGGGAGTGAGTACCTGTACAGGCATTTAAAATTTATTCCTTTAATTTAAATCTCTAAAACTATTTTTAAAATTAAATTAAGGCAAATTCTCTTAAAAGATGACCCCTTTTTCTTTCATTTTGAATTGTCTTTTTTAAGAAATAAAAACATCAAGCAGGAATCTGGAAACAGTATTTGCAATTCTATGTTTTTTCACAATTGTGTTAGTCCTGATTTCTTACTTGAAATAATGATCTTGAAGGTATTCTATTTCATATTTCATATTCACTCATTTTCCATAGTTTACAGAAAGGTTTTGAAAGTAATTCAAGAATTATTCAAATAATTGTTTTATGATATATAACTGTGATGAAATATAGAGTTGAAAACCTTTTTCTTTTCTCTATCCTTCAAAGTCATCAAGACACAGATGGGGCTAAAAGAAGTGCATAATGACCAAAAAGTTTTACATGATGGTGCTAGGCTTTTTTGCCTAAATCTGTGTTCTACAGCATCTTATAAAGGGTCAGCTATGGTGCCAAGTGGATGGTAATAGCTATTAAAAGCCTCATATAGAGCTATGGACCGTAATTTTTGAGAAATTAATGTTCATATATTTTTACTCTAGTTCATTGGTTTTCTGAAGCAAAAAAAATAATGATCAATCACCCAGAGATACTGTAAATTAATTATTGTATTTAGAGATACATATTTTCTCTGAGGCCAAAACAAAAAAAAAACTTGGATATTGGTGGAGATATTATTCAAGGTAATTAATTTGGACACATTGTTTTTGAAAGAAGTGACTGAATGTTTTTCAAAAGAAATTTTTAAGATCAGGAAAGCAGAATTTCAAGACCTTATAAATGCAACATCCTTTGCAACACAACGGAAAACCATAACTAATGTATTAAAAGGGTGGAAAAAAAGGAATAAAATTATTTACCAATTTTTCCTATATATTGTCTTAGAACTGAAGAAGTGCAGGACAGCCTCAGTGCAATAAGGAATGATTTGACTGGAGCATAACATTGGAGGGGAGGAAAACTTGATTTATTAAGCTTCCTTGTAGGACAAACCTACAGAGAAAACAGTAGACTAGACAGTTTTAACATACGTGTAGACAGTTGAAAAATGTCTTGAAGCTGCTGCTGCCAAAAATGTCTTTGGAAACACTTTATCTCCAAAGCCTTTGGCCTAAATACTCCCCTAAAGTAGACTAGAAACTCCTGGAGTTTTCTATGAACCTGTCTGCACATGTGTGCCACTTCATTCAGCTAGCAGGTGGTTTGATCCCCACTTGAGTCACAGAGACTCAGAGATGTGAGCCTTTTCATTGTCCCCTTTCTTTGTCAGTGATCAGCCAGGTAAAATGTGAACAGAAAGATAGATGTGGAGAAGTGTGGCTCAGGTAGAGTTATTACTCCCCATTAACCTTTACCTAGAGATTTTCAGATCACCGCAAGAGAACCATCTTCAGCTTAATGTTGACCTAGAATCCCTATGTTAATAACACTAAGATGAGATAGGGAATTGAAAACTGTTTCCCAGAACTCATAGTCCTATTTTTAACTGTTGAATACTTACCAGTATGCTGTTATTCTAGATACAAAGGGATGGATCAAGTTCCCATTACAATCCTTGGAATGTCTCCTAAATATTTCTGTGGATGTTATTGCATACCAATAGTACATCAAATTACACCAAAAGCAGTCTTCAATGGAGTACCAAATCTCCAACAAAGGGAAAATATTGTCACTTAAAAGTAAATTATTTCCCACAAGCAAAGTTCCTTCAATAAAATTATCAAATATTATCAGCATTATGAAGAGGCAAGAATCAATTTACAGGACATAATTTCTCTATTGTATCTAGAACCATATTCAGCTTAACAGCAGTCACCATAGAATCATAGAATGGTTTGGGCTGGAAGGGATCTTAAAGATCTTCTCATTTCCAGCCCCTTGCCACACGAAATGATGCCACCCACTAGATCAAGTTGCTCAGGGCCCCACCAAAACCAGTTTGAACACTTCCAGGGAAGGAGAATTCACACCATCTCTGGGAAGCCTGTTCCAGTGTCTCCTCACCCTCACACTAAAGAATTTCCAACATTTATAAATATAGCTTCTTTTAGTTTAAAACCATTTCCCTTGTCCACAGACTTAAAAATTAGTTGAAAAAAAAAGTTTGCTTTACATTGGGGAACATCACCTGGAAACAGAAGAGAAAAAATATCTGGGAAATTGCATCAAGACTATAGGCTAACAACATGATGGAGTTATAAAAAGAAAAATCTATTTGTCCTAGGTTATATCAGAATATTTCCTGTAGTCAAAATCCCTCTTTCTACATGATAAATCTATAAGAGCTTTCAGAGGTTATTTTCAGTAAATGTTTTCCAAGAGTAACTTCTGCTGCAGCTATGTCTAGTTTCACCGAATGGAATGTTATGCCAGCAAAGTGTCCTTGCTGCAAAGAACGCTGGCAGTATCCTGTTCTGCATTAGGAGTGTACAGCAGATCAGGGGTGGTGAGAGAGAAGCCCTGGTGAGATGCATCCTGAGCGCTGGGTCCAGGTCTGGATCACTAAAGTACTGAAGGGCCTGGAACATCTCTCTGCTGTGGAAAGGCTGAGAGCAGTAAAACTGTTCAGCCTGGAGAGGAGAAAGCTCATCAGTACTTATCAGTATGTGAAAGGAGGGGACAAATAAGACAGAGACAGGCTCTTTGGAGTGGCGGACTACAACAATAGGCCATGGCACAAGCTGAAACACAGGAGGTTCTGCCTAAACATCAGACATCAGTCTAAACAATTTTTCATTGTGGGGGTGACTGAGTGCTGGCAATTTGCCCAGGGAGGTTTGGAGTCTCCACCCTTGGAGATTTTCAAAAGGCATCTGGACATGTTCCTGACTCTAGGAAACACTGCTTGAGCTGAAGGCATGGGCCAGGTAGTCTCCAGTGGTTTCTTCCAGCTTAATAATTATGTGATTGTATGAGTTCCATCATCTTAAATGTAGACCGTTCTTCCAGGATCTTTGGTCAGGAACCATTCCTGATTTTTTTAAACAAATTTCTCTGCCTGGTTTATTTTATAGTGGGCCTCTTCATGGCCTCAGTTTATTAACTCTTGACTGCCTAGCTTGAAATTAAAACTGGCCCTAAAGGCCTTTCTCATTTTTGAAACTTTTAACTTCATTATACATTCTTGTTCTTTTGATGAACAAACCTTTTTATGAATCTTGCTACACATAATTCAGCTGCAGGCTGTTTTCTTAATTTTATATTTCTCTGACATAATTCACCTGATTAAGCAAAATCCCTAGTTTCATTGACTGAAATTCTCAAAATGTTGAGAACAAGCAGCAAGCTTTCAAAGAAACATCTGTTCAGATGGAAATACCATTTTTTTCCTACCATCAAGCCCTTGCCTTTCTGCTCTGCTATTTTTTGCTTTGCTCTTTAGAGCTGATACTTTATTCATGAGAACTACAAGTATGCTTTAAAGCAATTTAGCATTTTGTTTTGAACTCCCGTTCCTTAAACTACTATTTGTATAACTTTCTAGCAGGCTTTGCTATGTTTTCTGAACAAAACTAAAATGATTAAAAAATAACTCATCTGTATGAAATGGACTTCTGGCTAATTTTGTCTTGTTTCTTTATAATAAACAGTGATAGAATGATGCCCTGAAATAGTGCATTCAGTAATTTCTAGGCCTGCACCTATGAATGGTACTTGACACCTAAAAATTATTCAATTTCTTAGGTTTTTTGCTTACGTTTTGTTAATATTTGGGGGAAAGGGGGGGAGTTGCTGTGCTTTTTTCAAGGTTTCAAAGGCAGAGGAGTTTGATGGTATAAGAAAAACTTTTCAAGCTCTAATGTAATGCCACTGTCAGATCCTTGTTTTTTTCTTAGGCCTTTGATATAGAAAAAATGCTTGTTCCATACTTTAGAGACCGAAACATTGTGCTCGTATGGGAGGGAATCAAAGTACTGTGTTGAATAAGTAGAAACATTTTTGAGTAGTTTATCTGCTTAGTTATCCTTTCATAGGAGGAAGACAAAACTTCTTGTATGTTGATTAATTCATATTGCAGTTCTAGGGAAAAAAATTCCATAAGTTGTTCCATTAGCCTAAATTTTTGTTTAATTTTGCACTTAGCAATAAGATTTCTTTTCCAAAGGGATTCCTCTGAAGGTACTTACCTACTGTGTCTGGCCTTTTTATGCAAGAACAGTGCATATTTTTTTCACACAAAATTTCCTGTTGTGATGGTTTTAAGCCCAGATTTTTGTTTAGGAGAATGTCATGTTAAAATATAAATAACTTTCAATCATTTTGTTGCTTCTAGTACCAGTTTTGTTATAAAATGCAATTTTCACTAAAAGGGTGGGGGTTTTCCATAAGAAAATAGAGAAAATTTTCTGTAAAATTTTATGCTTGTTTGTTTGTTTTACAAATTATGAGCTACAAAATAAATAATTTGTCATCTATTAAGAAGGGAAATAATGGAAACTAGAACTTTCCTTCAGTAAATAGTTTTAGAAAAGCCATTATGGTGTGCAATTTGGGATAGAAAACTTTAAGGCTCTGTAGATAAATGTCTGAAAATTCATTTTTTTTAAATTTTATTTTTTGAATTATTTATATACATAACAAAGTAGCCTTACTGTGATGAAACAAAAACAAGAACAAAAGGCCATCTATAAAGTTGAAAATGAACAGCTGAAGTGGAACATTTACAGAAACACTGGAAAACCTCTTCCTGGTTACTCTTTATGCCTACTGCTACATGTAAGCCCAGCAAACACCTGTCTTTATACCCTGCAATTTCAGAAGTCCTAGAGATGTTTGATGTAGCACATGTACATAGTCCTTTTAACTGTGTGAGTAGCTAGGCACATGTTGTTGTAGGCCATTTGTTTCCTTTCACTCTTGAATGGAATAGTTTAGTCCAGTAATCATTTTAAAAACACAGTTGAAATGTTTCTTACTGCTGAGAGAATAGACTTTTCTGAACTGCTTTAATTTTCATAAAGAAATTCAGCTTAAAGTTAATATAAATCATATTACTGTATCTGGAATAGGAAAAGCCAATTCCTTCAAGCCAGTGAAACAGAACCATATGACCTGGTGTTTAGGAATTCCTTTGTGATGGTGAAAATTTGCATTCTATTTATGGAACTAATAGCATCCTATTCATTCCCTTTTTATCCTAATACTGTGCATGCATTATACAAGACATTATTTTAAATGAGTGTCAGAGTCAGAAGGGTACAGTTAGACACATTTATTCATTCCTTTGCTCTATGAATCTAGATTCTTTTCCTTATATAACACTGCAAAGAAATTCAGAAAGAAAGTGGAGAATAACTTTCTCTTATCCTATTCAAAAAGTGTATTTATTCTTCTGGTAATTGTCCAGAAAAGTACATGTTTTGTGTTGGAATACTCTTCAGCAGATACAAAAGCTTTAATCTGTATTTTTGTATAATGCAATTATACAAAAGGCTGTAAATACAGAAGTGTTGTAGAAGTACTCCTGTGCAGTCATTTGCTTCTGTGAAGAACTGATGTGAGTAGCAATGAATCTCCTTGAGACTCAGTTTTCAGCTTTCAGTTGTCTCATGAATATTTTGACTTTAGAGTCATAGTGCCTACTCTGGCTTGGGCTCTACTTCAAGGCTAGATTCACTGCTCTAGATTGATTTAGATTTTCTTTCTCTCTTCTTTTAAAGAAGATATACTTTCTACCTTTTTTTTTTTTTTTCCCAGAATCTTTTCCAATTCTGAGATAGTTGAAAATAAAGACTGAAGAGAAACAAGGACTTTGAACATTTTTGGAACAGGTGTTTCAAATTTATCATGTTCTTACATATTTGGGCCTGAATATAGATCCTTATCTTGTTAGGTGTGCTTGACTGAAGGTTCTGTAGGATGGTTAATTGGCCATTTTAGTTTCCAAGATATTCATTACTTCTGAATAGGTGACTGCTAAATAAGATTGTAAAGCTAACATAAAACAGAAGTTGAAATTGTGATACATGAAAAAAGCCTGCAGCTTGAGCACTGAACTTATGGGATTGTACCAAAAATGTAGAGGATTTGAGGGAATTCCTCTGTTTTATTTCATTTAGGTTTTATAGAACCAGCATGACCCAGGGAACTTTCCTCTAGTAATTGCTCTTAAAATCACTTCATGAAATCACTGCTCTTCTGTTCAACAATTGTGGGTCAGGACCTAGTTATTTCTGGAAGTCTCGCAGGCTTTGAAATTGAGTTTGCAGTACGTGAATCTGGCATGAAGTGAGAGTGAATGACAAACTTCTGCAGTATCCCAAAGTACTAGAATTTTTTTTCTGTGAACATTGCATGATAATTACTCACCTGTCACTGTTGAAGTTCTTATTACTGCGAGCTTGAACATGAGAGGCTGTATTTAGTCTGGCTGAGATGGAGTTAATTTTCTCTATGGCACCCTCACATCTCTGTGCTGTGCATTGGTACCTAGAAAGGTGTTGGTAACACACCAGAGTTTTGGGTACTGCTGAGCAGTGCTCCCACAGCATCACCACTGTCTCTCCAGCACTCCACCTCCCACCAGCAGAGTCTGGAGGGACATTGGTGACCCAAACTGACAAAAAGGGATATTCCAGACCATATAACATCTGCTCAGATATAAAAGTGAACTAAAAAGAGGAGGAAGGAAATAATTCACTGTTATGACATTTGTCTTCTAGAGCAACTGCTGTGTATGCTAAGCCCTGCTTCCCTGGAAAGGCTGGACACTGATGATGGGAAGTAGAGAAAAAAATACATTGATTTTTTTTCTTTGTTTTGTGCACCCAACCTTGCTTTTGCTTTATGAAACTGCCTTTATCTTGATCCATAAGTGTTTATTTTCATCTTATTTTCTTCTTCCTTGTCCTGCTGAGGATCAGAGAAAGGTGGTAGGAAACTGGCATTCAACCAAGGCCAGCCCATCACAGAACTACAGACAGCAATTCTGAGATACAAGGTCAGAACTTTTAGTTGGAGGACTGCTAAGTAAGCTACCCACAAGCTGATGTGATGGGTTATGCCTTAAAAAATGTGTTCTACAAACTTTCTAACTAGAAAGAATTCTGTAGTCTATCTTTAATATTAAGAATAAAATAGTGGGCAGGAAAAGAGTTAGCAAGACATAACAAGCTTTGTTCAACTTTTCAAGGCTTGAAGACTTTGCCAGTTTTGTCTGTTTTAATCTTAGCCTGTCTGAATAAAATTAGCTTGTTTAACCATATCATCAATCTACTAATTATTACTCAGTTTATTATCAGTTTATTTATTATTACTCAATTTCTTAGTTTTAATTTAGATTTCTATAATCATGTGCCATCTTTCTCTATAGATGGGAGTAGAAAGTAATTATGTTATATATAAAGAAATATTTATCACACTAACAGTAGTAGCAATATAAATACAGATATCACAGAACAGCAGCAGTCTTGAAAAGGACATAGTGTAAAAGGCTGCAGACATATGATAGGATATGAAAAAGAAGGCACAGGAGTACAAAGAAGATCCCATAACTATAAAGAACTTACTAGTGGTCATATAAGAAAATGTTAACTTGATTGCTGGGCAAAAGCAATTTTTGAGATCAAGAAAGAAATATAAAAATAATCACCCTGCATATGTAAGATACTCCATATATTTGGCTATAAAGTAGCATTTCAGTCAAGAAAAGCAAAGTGCAAAGCCTTTAATACTATTTTTTTTTATTATTTTCTTGTTCTATAAAAACCATGGGCCAATAATCATTGATTATTCTTAAGGTTTCAATTAAAAAATTTGTTTTGCATATGGAAGTGTGTTTCCTATTTTTCTCAGTTCCTGCCAAGCATTGCACTTATCTGATTTCAGTGGAGCTGTGTTGCTTTGTAGCAATTAGAAAAATGGGTTACATTGTTGGAACTATTCCAGTATTTTCAATTCAGGAGCTGACTTCTGTTGTCAACAATTTTGGGATCTTTTCTCTGAAAACAGAAAAACCAGTTTCTCCCTCCCTTCAGCCTTTTCTTAAAGGAGAAATAGAGCTCTTTAGCACTGCATTTTCAATTGGACAAATGTAAAATTGCTGTCCTCCAGTATAAGAGTATGTTACCATACTACTGACAGGCCACAGCCTTGCCGTATGTAAAGGCCTAGAATTTTAACTGACCCTGTTTGCTTTGTCTGAATTTGGCCTACCTGGAACAGTTTTGGCAACTTCTATAGTTGCTGAAAAGCTAATTGTATATTATCTAATTTATTTCAGGTTTAGCTTAACATAATTTTTTATTTTAACACCTACTATTATAATATTTTTTTTTGTTTCTTGTAGTTAATGGCTACTAATTCTGTTCTATCAATATTATTACTGACAGATAGGAATAAGCAGCACTTATTCTGGGAAAAAATAATTATCTATGACTCTAGAGTAATGATGTAAGGATATACACCCTGAATGTCTGCACAAAAGATAAGAACAGAGTCCCCAGACCTATAAAAAAATCATCAGTGGCCAACTAATAGGCATTAAAGAAATATTACCTTGGAAGTTGGGGACCAGTTTGAGAGATAAAAAAAGAAACAATGTCCAACACGCATATACCATAGAACATACAACAATTACATAAAAATAATAGATTATGGACTAATAAAGAAAAGGGGAGCTTTGGAGCGTATATGAACTTCAGCAGACAATGGGGTGAGAATGACATCATTGCCCTTCTAGTAAAGAGCCTGGGAATTCAAATGACTTCTCATCTGCAGGTGTGTATTGGTTCTTCATTTATTTGAGTGTTTGGGAATGCTTTGGTTTGAGTGTTGATTTTTTTTTTTTCTTTTGTTCAACAAAAATGGAAAGGTAAGAATAACACCAAAGAAACAGGCAGATACTGTTCAGTTAGATCGGTTTTACCTGTACCATGAAAGGAATGACCAGTAATTGGATATACTGGTCTATAATTATTACTAACACTGTAACTGCACTAATAAAAATTCTTCAATTTTAATTCTTTAATTAGAATATCAGTAAATGCTTGGGCTTGTGTACTTTTTTCTAGCCCACACCACATAAATTTTATGATGTTGTTGGTCTGGCACTGAACCTTCAAGTTTGGTTCTAGTTTGGACACAACCATGTGTTGCATTACCTGCTATTACATGAAGTTGTGCAAAAGCTGAGTTGATAATGGTATGAAAGGGAAAATAGAGGTTACAGAACTATATAAGGGATTTGGGTTATCTATTTCTGATTTCTTTCTCACAAACAGGTCCAGGTTTGCATCTGCTGACACTTGTAACCTTTTTCCTTATTATCATAAATTCATAATAAAGTCTGTACAACATATTGCTATACTAGAATGGCAACTAATTTCCATAGTGATATCCACTGAAACTCTGCTTTCAATTAACATGAAGCACGGGACATAAGAAACCTGTAGGATCTGGGTAATTAGAAACGGGTTTTCAATTCTTAGGCATCTCAATGCCTAAGAAGACTGTGCAACAGATTATATCTACTGCAGCTCCACGACATGTGCAGGACAGCCAGGGAATCAGGCCCAGCCAGCGTGGGTTAAAGAAAGTCATGTCCTGCTGACCAACCTGATCTTTTTTTATGACCATCTGACCAACCTAGTGCATGACTTAAAGGCTGTGGGTGCTCTCTGCCTGGACTTCAGTAATACCTTTGTCTCCCATGGCATTCTCCTGGAAAAACTGGCAGCCCATGGATTACAAGGTGCCCTTTTTGACTGGGTAAAAGACTGGATGGCTGTCCCAGAGAGTGGTGGTGAATATGCTACATCCAGTTTGTGGTCAGTCACTGCAGAGGTTTCCCAAGACTCATTCAACACTGGAACCAGTGCTGTTTAATGCCTTTATCAATGATCAGGGTGAGGGGATCAAGTGCATCCTCAGTAAGTTCACAGACAGCACTGAGTTGGGTGGGAGTGCTGGGTAGCAGGGCTCTGCAGAGGGATCTCAACAGGCTGGATCAATGGGCCAAGGCTCAAGAGGTTCAATAAGATGACATGCCCTGTGCTGCTCTTGAGTCTCAACAGCCCCAGGCAGTACAACAGGCTTGGGGAAGAGCAGTTTGAGGACCTGGGGTGCTGGTCAACAGCTGGCTGAACATTGGTCGGTGTGTGCCCAGGTGGCCAAGGCCAGTGGCAGCCTGGTTTGTGTCAAAAATAGAGCAGCCATCATATGTTGTAGTGCATCACCTCCAGTTTGTGTAATGTTAGTTTCTACCTGAGAACCTTTTTCCCTTCCCCCTTCCCATTGGCTGTGACCTCCCTGCATCCCCTAATCACCCCTGCCCCCTGGTATAAGAGATAAGACCCAGGGCATTTTGCTCTCTCTCTTGCCCCGGATGGACGACAGACAATAAACCCGGGATTATTCCAGCAAGTTTGAGCCTCCTGTGTCTAGATACTTTGAGTCCATGTTGTATCCACTCCAGGACCCTCTCTGCTGCCCGTGTCCAGTGAGGAGCGGGGCTCTCACCACAGGGGATGGGACAGAGGGGTCCCCCCGAGAGAGGATTGCAACAATCATGAATAGGGAACTGATTAGTTCCTCTTTTGTCAGCGCTGATGAGGCCAAATCTTCCATCTGTGTTCAGTTCTGGGTGCCTCACCACGAGGATACTGAGGTGCTGGAGTGTGTCCAGTGAAGGACAGCAGAGCTTTACGGGGAATGTGCCCCATGGGGAACAGCTGAGGGAGCTGGGGGTGTTTAGACTATAGAAAAAGAGGCTCAGGGGGGACCTTCTCACTTTCTACAACTACCAGAAATAGAGCTGTAGCCAGGTGGGGGTTGGCCTCTTCTCTCAGGCAACAAGTGATGGGACAAGAAAAAATGGCCATAAGCAGGGCCAAGGGAGGTTCAGGTTGGACATTTGGAAGAATTTCTTCACTGATGGGTTGTCAAGAATTAGAACAGGCTGCCCAGGGAAGTAGCAGAGTCACCACTCCTGGAAGTGATTTAGAAATTACTGCACCTGACACAGTGCTATGGTTTAATTGCCATGGTGGTGTTTGGTCAAAGATCTTGGAGGTTTTACAACCTTACTGATTCTATTAAAGACCAGATATTTATTTGCAAGTGTAACAGCTCTTTAAAAGACATTTAAGCTTTCAAAATATGTTACTGTGTACTACTAATTCTAAGTTACTCTAACATGTAGATGGTGCAAGATAAAGCTTCCAACACTTAGCATGTTCAGAAAATTATTTTTCTTTTTCTTTTCCACAGAGTTATTAAAAAAAAAAGGAGAAACTATTTCAGAAAGTACAGTTATCAAACAAATATATGGTGATAAATTACCTTCTGTGAGCCTTTATTTTTGAGAGAAAGTGAAAGCTGTGAAAGAAAGTGTATCAACTTAGCCAAATGAGAGGTTTCTGAATAATATTCATTCAACAGTAGATTTACATTAAATTCAGCACTACTTCATTGTATGTCAAAGTCTTGTCTTTGTTCAGATTTTTAGATATTTTGAAAAGTTTAGAGGCTTTGTCTAAGCTTTGCCATAACTGACAACTGAGATGAAATAGAAGAGATGAACAGTTTTTATATGCAACAGGCAGAACTGCTGAATATTGGGTTTTTTTCTGAGGAGAATGGATTGGCAGCAGAATGAGAAAGAGACTAGAGGGATCTACACAATGCAGGCAGAGAAAGAACTCATGACTGTAGAATATAATGAAAATACAAAGTATCTTTATTAGACCTTAAGGGCATTGTACTTATAAAAATTCTTCTTAAGTTACAATATCAATTTTCTAATCTTATATGAAATATTGCTTAATAAATGAATTTGCTTATTTGAATATTACATCTATTCTTTGGTAAAATTTGAAGATACAGTACCAGCTATAAGAAGCAGTATAGCCATATTACTGATTTGTGTGGTTCAAGCTAATTCTTGGGAGACACTGTGAGTGAATCCAACTAAATGCCTGCTCTCTACCTCTGCTGTTATGGCATAACATCTTTTCTTGGCATGGTGTTCCATTGCACAGATGCAGCAGTTCATGACTGTTTGGAAGCACCAGAATTTGTTGCTGAATGAGTGTTGAAGTTACAAGTTTATCTTGTTCAAATCCTGCATAGTGATCATAAATATGAATACAAGGTAAATATTGTTTTTTCCTTTAATTACAGAAACAAGGAGGTGGGTGGAAGAAAAAGCAATTTGTTATTGTCCTGCTTAAATGTTGAAATTTGTTGAAGTTTGTACAGCTTTATCCAGTCCCATCCTTCCCACAGTTTTTGCAGTTTTTCATTTTTGAAATCCAGTCTCTCTAAATGTCATCTTAAACATTGGATTGCATCATTGTTCCACTTTGTCAGATATTAATTTTATGATCTAAAGACAGACACTTCTGGGAAGGCTCCATCAGCTTCCATTTCACTGGGCTCAGATATCATCTAATGTCACTTTAAATCTGGAAGGAAACTAACTCAGGTGTGAAGGGAATCTTTAGCAATCCAGCCTTACAACAAGTATTACAGATTGAATACCTATATTAATAAAAGATATTATACATATAAATGTTGGTTTATTGACCTGTGAAAGATTTAATTCTTTTTAGCTCTTATTTTCAGATGCAGCTTAAGTCTTCAGTAAGCTTATCAAGTTTGGTAATTTTTATTCTGGAAAGAGAAGATGCATAACAATAGTGTTCATAAAATACTTCTGAGATTGACAGAAAGTGTTGCAATGCAGTCTCTCACCTGAATGTCTAATAAGCACATCCTAAAAACGTCAAAATCTTACACTGAAGATTGGAATAGCTTCAGGCAAACTGCAGCATTTTGGGAAAAGCCACAGAGAGAGAAATGGAAATAGCTGTATATAATTAAAAATCACAAAATTAAATAATTAAGTAGTAAACTTAGTTTAATAATAAATGTTTTATTTTGAATCAATTAAGTATCACATTTAAAATTTCTGTATTTATTTATTTATTTATTTGTGATATGTATATAACACAATAAAGTTATTCTGGAAAGGCTCTCTTTCAGAGATTAATAAAACAAACAGCCACTACCAAACACCAACCAAACAAAAAACCAAACCCACAACACAGTAAAAATTACAAGTTTGTATTTACTGGGTGGTAATACATGCTTACTGAAAACAGAGATTTCAAAGTGATGTTCCTTTTTCAGTATTATTTCTCATACAGATGTCAAACAGCGTAGTGTTTTTTGCTTTCTTGTATCTTGTCTTTTTCATGTTCTAAAAATACTGAAATAAAGGACCTATTTGTGAGGCATTGAATTAAAGATAATTGGGGCCTTACAAACTTGTGATAATAAGCAAAGGGGAACAAAAATGATCAAAAGATATGAAAATCACCATCAAGCAACAAAAATAGCTTGCTCATTTAGTATTTAGTATCAACAAGAATGCTAATGATATGATAAATAATTAAATTATCTGTTTGTTGGAGAAACTTAACCTATAACAAATAAAAAACAATCTTACCTGGATATAATAAAAAAAATAATGAAATGCAACAGGCATAGCAATTATGTTAGTTCCCACAGCAGTTCCTTAAGTTTTGGGGGTTTTTTAGTACATGTAAGGTGACTACATTTTAATTGGAGAAGAAAGAGGAAAGCAGACTAGAGTAGAAACACTTATTCCCATTTAATACTTATTCACATTAAATATTGCTTTATTATAATTACTTTATGTTTTATCCAAAACAGAATATTTGACAAAATTGTATAACATAATATTTACTGTGTTTTTTTTACTATTTACTATAATATTTATTATACTCTATGATTGACAAAGACATTAGTATTTGATAGCCATAAAGACAGTTAATGATGCATATTGACAGCTTGAAGAACTTCTTGTTGATGGTGTTATATTTTTTATACATACGTTTAATTTTAAGAAAGGGCAGCAATTTTTTAAGTTGAAGATTAATTGACTACTTAACAATTTAAGAATTAGTTCATTATGGACAAAAACACAGTATTCTTGTAGGGTTTGTGGGAGGATTAAAATAACTGTGGCAAGCTCCATATCTGTTTTGAAGGTGACTATGATCATTTCAGTTGAACTTGTGCATGTTTGCTGAAGGAAAAGATGTAATGACTACAGCCATGACAGCCACTAGTAGTCAAAACAATGACAAGACATGATCCTAGACATTGAAATTCAAATGTTTTACTTAAAATATCACAATATTCAGCATATAGCTTTGGCTCAGAGCACTTTCTCAAATTAATTGCTGGCAGGTTTAAAGGTCTAGAATGCCTAAAATCTTTTTTATTTATGTGAAGCCATCCTGTTTTCACAGTTCAGTTTCAAAAGCCTGGGGAATATGTCATTAGTCTCCTAGTACACCCACCATTAACAAGGGGACAATTGTATTCCTATTGATTCATAGAGCTCCCTACTGCTTCAGTTCAAAGTATATGTACACAATATATACCCATTCTGTTAATTACCATGGCAGGAATTCATCTCATCTACTTTTAGACACCAAGGAGTTCTTCAGTCCATTTACAGTCTAAAGTCAGCAAATAAGTCACCCTAGAGTAGGGCACCCTAAAGTCAGCTAATCACCCCCTAGAGCGTACTGTGGGGATGGTCTTGATTTGCCCGTGCAGGTACACTGCCCTAAGTATTGTCAGCATTAGTGGTATAGAAATACATATACACTACTATCTAAAACTGTAGTTAAATTTCAGTTGAGGACATAAAGTGGATCCTTTTCCACCTGAAATCAGTCCAAAACAAAAAAAAAACCCAAAAAACCCAAACAACAAGTCTTTAACAAATTATGAATCTAGGAAGCTAATTCAATAGTACTGAAAATTAGTCTCAAATGTTTGCTGGATAAGGAAGAGATTCATGCATATGAATGACTGTACATAGACAAAAGGTTCTTTTGACATAGGAGTTTTTAAATGACAGTTAAAGGCACAAATCAGGTAATACTGATTTTTGGGAATAAAATATGCTTTTCTATTCACTGTGTTTCCAGGTTTTTTTTTTCAATTTAAATACTTCATAATGAACCTCTGTCAATTCGTTAGGGATTTATGCAAATGTAGGTCTTATTCAAAAAATCAGACTTTCACAAATTCTGTGTGTTCGTTAATATGTTTGCAAACAACCTACTTAATAGGGAAATTATAAGGATGAGCCTTAATAAACAAGCAAACACCTGACTCTTGCAGCTGTGATGCACTGTCTTTTAGGCTTACATTTTTACATTGAGCAAGTAAGCAGAATTAGAAAAATAAAACTCAGAGCTCTCCTTCAAATTTTCAAGATTTTTCAGCTTGTTTTCTCTCATTCTTTTTCCTTTGGCTGATGTTCGTTTTCCTTTCTTTGTTTCGCTATGTTTTGAGGTAAAAACTGTTAAGGAGACTCTGATCCAGGTGTCAGTGTGAGCTGGTTGTGAATTCAGATCAAATGCAATGTCAATGAGATACTTCAAAACAAGAAGCCTAGAAACTTAGAAAGGAATGTGTATTTTTTTTTTTATTCCCAGGTCTTCTATGGCTTGCTTATTAATGTGCATAATAATTAGGAAGGAAAAAAAAAAAGAAAAAAAAAAGTCATTGTTGTCTGTCTATTGGCTAATTATGCACTCCATAGCTGCACTTTTAGATTAGCCTTAAGACTTTGAATTCAGTCTTTGAATGGCTGGAATACATAGAACTCTGGCATGCAACCAGCCTTCTTTGTAGTGTGGCTCTTTTATGCAAAAACAGCTGCAACTTTCATTAAGTGTTTGGATGCAGCCAAGCAAGACAGAACAGTTAAGATGTAATGAAAAAGTGATAGAAATTATGATCCCCATTATAAAATAGTCACTCAAGAGAAGAAGTTGTCTTCTGCTCCTGTGGTGACATTCACTGCAATAACTGTATCTGAAAGTAGCAGAATTTCAAAATTTAATTGAGGTTACTCATTGTTTTCACAAGTGTTTCAGGTTTTCTGAGGACAGAATACAAAGAGACAGTAGCCTTAACTTCAAAGTACTGGTACTTTTGGACATCATGAGGTCTTTGGACAAACATGCAGAAACTCTTTTGAGCAGCACAAACATTTAACACAAATGCAGTAATGAATCCTCATAAAACTGAAGTTACAGTTTAAAAAGTAGTTCATTACTTGCAGCAACTGATGTCCAATAAATTTGCCTGTTCCAAACATTTTGCAATGATAAGTTATTCAAAACTGGATTTTTTCTATGACCTTATTATCTTATCATAAATTCTGCCAAACAATATTTTTTATTTCAACTTCGTTATGTTGCATGTATATTTTCATCAATAAAAAATGTTAGAATAGCTGAACACCACATACTCCAGATGGTTCCTCCTACATAGATACTACATTCCTCCTACACAGATGCTGTGGAGATTCCATGTACTGTAGAATAGTCAAAATAAAGGCCTTTTACTGCAGTGAGAATCCCTTATTCATTACACTGAACTGTAATAAGCAGGGTTCCTTTTAAAATTCTTTTATTTTTTTATCCTTGATTATGATCAATTAAATTCACCACAGAAAATTGTAGCTCTGTTTCAGCAGAAATCAAGAGAAGAATTACATACTTTCTTCTCAGAATCCAATGTCATTCTTATGAATCATCTTGTGTTGAACTCCATGATCTACAAAACAATTTGCTTTCAAATATTAAAGGTATCACCTACCTTTAACAGGCTGTGTTGACATCATATTATATATTTTATGCCATCTTTACCCTGAGTATTTCCACTGTGGAGCCATGGACTGAAAGCTCTTTAACAGTTGCTGTACATTAAATTCAGTCCTAGAGCACTTCCTTGAATTTGGTTTCATTTGAAAGGGAATTAAGTCTGCAGGATTTAATGTTGTCCACAGTGAAGACCAAAATTAAGTAAAAGGGATGACGTGGAAATCCTACTCAAAAGGACTCTCTAGTTCTGATTTAAAACACTAATGTGACCATTTTAATTTGTGACTTCTATCTAAACAAAGTAGTGTAGGTAGGTTTGTACATAAAGAGAATAAAGAAGAAAAGCACAATTTATAGAAAGATGTGTAATCTATGCCTCAATTAATTCTCAGTAATTATGCCTCAGTAATTCTGCAGCTGAGTAAAATGGTAAGATACCTACAGTAAGAGAATAGTAAAACTTTGGATAGTAAAACTGCCCAAACTAATAGATAATGATTTAGTTAAAACTGTAGATCATGTGTGGGTGAGTAAGAATATTCATATTAATGAACTTATGACATATTACAGGACTTTTTTAAGCAATGTTTTCAAAGATGGCTTCTTTTTCATTATGCTAAGGAATCTGTGAGTGTTTTTGAAAAAGTATTTCCTACTCTGTTTTTTTATTACTTTTTGCTTTGATTTTAATTATAACGTCAGCTCACATCTGGTATGGTTTCTTTTGAACATAAATACAGAATTACAGCAATAATGTTTCCATAATTTTTCATAGAGTGTACCTCATAGAATAAAATAGAATAATTTTACTTTCCACGTGTATCAATTCAGTATATTTAGTAAGAAAGCAGTTCCTTCTGCTTTCATTAGGAAAAATCCTGTATAATCAAGCTCAAGGTGTCTCACATGTACATCATTGTCAGGTGAAAATTCCATTTCATCTCTCCATAAAGTTTTCATATGTACTTCTATGTGAGTTGTCATTAACTGTAGAAAACTTCTTTAATAAAAAAAAAGAAGAAAACAAAGAAATATTAGACCTACCATTGTGACCTTGACATACAAACAAGCCCACAAAAGTTCTTTCATTCCATTCAACACTTCTCTGATATACAGGCAGGTACCCATTTGCCACATTTTTATGATGAATTGATTGGTCATTTAAGTTCTTTGGTCTGTATCTTGTATCTTCTTATTTGAAATTAAGATAAAGTAACATAAAGTAATGGTATGTTATAGACAATAACATTCCCCTTTGGTACACTGTATTGAAGATTCTACATATATTAATGAAGCGCCTACTAAAAGTAAGTTACATTTGTGACAGGATCACAGAATGTTTTGGGTGGGAAGGGACCTCCAAAGGTCATCTTGTTCAACTCCTTTGCTCAAGCTGGGCCACCCAGAGCAGGTTTCTGAGGAACATGTTGGGAGAGATTGGAGGGATTGCTGACCCAAGACATTTAGGGTGTGTGTATGAGGGGAAGGGGCAGGTCAAGCCTTGCCCTAGAAAGGCTGTGCCCCATTCTGCACACCCCACTCCCCAGACCTGTATCCCAGCCTGGCAGTGGCCATCAATCCACAATGCTCCACAGCTGCCTCTGGAGTCCTCATCTCTCCCCAGAGTGGCCAGATGAATGAAAATCCCACCTGGGAGAAGGGCCCAGGAAAGGCAAAGGATATTTAACCCATGACATGAGGCAAGTACATGTTTTAACCTTACCTCTTTTTGGAATTCCTATCAGATGAACACCACCAGGACTAGGAGTTGTAGCTATACTTGTTCTTTTCTATGCATTCTCTCTCTCTAATTCCTTCTTTTCAGGGTTTTGAGTAACTTAAAATCAGATGGCTTGGAGTTTTCCTGGTTGAAATGGGCTAAGTTAGCACTTTATGGAATGTTTCATGTTGACTGAATGCTGCTCCAAGCTTTTTGCCAAGGTTCTCTGATCTTCTGATGTTGCCAGTAAAGTTTTTATTGTTTTGACCTCTTAGAATATCTTGGTGTTTTTATAGTGCATCTAATTCAAAGTACATGAAGAAACAGTAAGCTCTTTTAAGAGACTTACAGAGCAAGATTTTGGCTTCTTACACATCTAGACAGCTTTTGCAATTCTCCAAGGACAGCTTGTAGTTTTGCTTAGCTGCCTGAACATTAAAGAAAAATTAGTTTATGTCCATGTAGAATGTCCTGTATCTCATGTTTTGACCATTGCCCCCTGTCCTGTCACTGCACCTCTGTATTCTTGTGGTGGGTCTGGCTGGGATGGAGTTATCTTTTGCCATGGGAGCCTCTATGGTTCTGGTTTTTGCATTTGTGGCTAAACAAGCGTTGATAACATACCAGTGTTTTTGTCTGATGCTAAATACTTAAATGGACAGAACCAAGACTTTCACTTCAACCTCTGCAACCTCTCCATCCCACAAAAGCTAGGAGGCTGGGGATGGGTAAGAGGCTGGGAGGGGACATAGCTGGGGCAACTGACCCAAACTGACCAAAGTGGTATTCCACACATTATATAATAGCCTACATAAACCTTGAGGGAAAAGAGAAGGAAACAGACTTTTTTGGTTATGTTATTTGTCTCCCCAAGAAACTGCTACTCATGTAGAAGTCTTTCTTTCCTAACCAGTGGATGTGTTGATGGAAAACAGTGAATAAAATATTTTTTATATTTGTTTTCATGTGCAGTTTTTGATTTTCCTTTTAAATTGTTTTCATCTCAATCCATGAGCTGTTCCATCTTTTTTTCTTCCTCTGCTCTACTAAAAAGGGGTAGCAAGAGAGCAGTCAGTTCTGGTTCTCGTAGCTAAGCACCCACCACACTCTACATCCTCCCTTCTGACATTCATATACATTGATATGATCCCCTGAACCTTCTCTACTTCAGGCTGAATTAAAGAAATTAAACCAGTAATTTTTTTGTGGAATAAGATTAAAAAGATAAAATTTTCAAAAAGAATAGGCAGAGTCTCTGACCTCAAAGACTTTCTCCTTGAGCAAAATGAAATTGACTTTCCCTTATTCAAGAAAATTATTTTGTTTACGTATTATTTTCTATACACACAATTCTTCTGTGCCTCCCCAAGTGCAGCACCTGTGTGACAATATCAAGAATTACTGTGTATTGCAGCAGCTTTTTCCAGCCCATATTCAGAAGAGTTATATTTTAAAAAATAAACCTTGAGAAATATTTGCTTTCTCAGTGCATTGAAATGGAAATCTAGTCAGAAAAACATCTTTAAAGCAATGTTCAGGAAACACTGGCAGAGAACACATGGCTTCTGTACTTGTGTTAGGTGTGGAAGACACAGGTTTAAATTAAATAAACTGAACTGTACAAAGGGCACATTTCAGGAAAAGGTCTTGGTTACTGAGCTACTAATTTCACTTGTTTGCTTTCAGCTTCTATTTTAAGATGACTTGGGTTACATGCTGGGATCGTAAGCTGGAGTGATCAAAAGAAAGTAGGCTACTACTTAAAATAAATCCTTAATACTTGACACTTTAAGTCAAATCAGAAAATTATATCTGTCTAAATGTTAGATGAATTTAGTGACTGCATATACCTGAACCTCATATTCAAAATTTAAAAATTGCTTGGAAGTTATAGTACGCAAAAAAAGAAATTGTGGGCAATGACAGGGACCAGGTAATTTTGGGTGTAAATGTTCAAAGTTCTGATTTCTCTAGCAGAAACCTGCTTGCTCACTACAGTTGATTTAGGCTAGATATACATTTTGGGTAAAATGTGAGCTAAGGAAACAAGTTTTGAATCCTTCAAATAACAAAAAATGAGAGAGAATTATCAATTAAAAGGCTGTTCATTGGTTCTGCACATACTCTATTTAGGCAGAGACAGTGATCTTAAAGTCCTGGAAAGGAGGTGAAGATGTCTGTTGAAGAAAGGGGTCTGAAAAGTGGCAGAAGGTCTGTGCAATCAGGGAGACTTGTCTGGATATGTCCTGGAGCTTAACCAGTAACCTGGGACTGGTAAATGCAAACAGGTGCCGCAACAGAAGCCCACATGACTTTCTGCCTGACTGAAAACTGTCTCTTCACTTGGGGTAGAGAAGGCTAGGTCTAAGGAATATAAATCTAGGTCCCATCTAGGAAGATGAACAACCTAGTAGAATAGCCTAGTTTCACAACATACTGTCTTATAAATTCTGAAACTAATCTAGTACTAATACCCACCATAGTTTTTTTTTAACCTTGTCCCACTCGTGACAAGTATCTAGTTTTGCTTTAAAAAGAAAGAAGCTTTAAAGAAACTGAAAAAAAAAAAAAAAAGTCTAAGCCACACATCATGGATCTTCTTTAACAATAATGTCAAAGGTAGACTTTACTATTTGATGTATGAGAGGCTCCTCCTTACAGATTCTTTTCTAAGAGAGACACTTCTGTTGAATTGCCAGAGGAAAAAGAACATATATTTGCACTGAGTTTTAGGCACTAAACCTAACAAAGTGACTGTAAGTCAGACTCTTGGCTGGCATGGATACATGTAGGGCTTTATGAAACTATTATAATTGTTTCACTTTAATATTCTGCAATAATATTAATAAATAATTTTATAGACTTAAAATAGTGCACTCCTTTCCACTGAGGAACTGATGGGGTATTTTCCTTGTGTACATCCAGTTGTTTAAGTGACTGATTAAAGTTTTTTGTTAGGGAAATACTTTGTTTTAGTAATTATGTTCATCAACCTGTTGCAGTTAAGTTTTCAAATTAGGATGTTCAAAAGTTTCTGTTGATGACCTGGTGCACAAAGCAATTCTAAGCTATTCATTACAAACAACAATATGATTTAGCAAAGAAAGACTTACTAGATGTTTGTCTTTGTGAATACATGATACTCCTATTTATTTATTTCTCTTCTCATTACTTATTACTCTCATAACTTATTTCTCATAACTTATTCTTCAAAGCAGTATTTCCAATTGATAATTTTACAATATTTACTTCACGTTGTATTTTTGAGAAATTGTGACTGGAATTTAGCCAGACATCTGACACAGATACTACTTTACCTCAGTCTTACTGCAGTTTTTGCAATCATAAAATGTCAATTAATATCAAGCATACTAGTCTTGCCAAAAAGGACTTGTACAAATTCTTAGGAGGGAAAGTACAAAGGAAATACAAGACAAGTAGAGCTGGGAGGAAAGAGGCACTCTCTAAAACTGCTGACTAAAAGCACTTTGTGAGGGAAAGGGCCAGAATTATGTTCTAAAACAAACAAAGAGAAAATATAGCGGAACAGTTCAAAGAAAAAAACACTGAAAGAATTTACTGCCTTGTGGCTAGAGGTGACATTGAAAGTAACATGGACACAAGTTGATTAAGCTGCTGTCAACATATTTGGCCCCAGGAATCAGTTACTATTGATTTACAGCTTACAGTAAAGGAAAAATGCAGAAACTTACAAAAAGAGCTGTATTCAGTAAATTCTATTAACATATTCACTGCAAAGGATAAAAAAACAAGTTGGAAATAATCTAAAGAAAAATTCACATCAAAAGACTCTGTTAGAACCCAAAGTTCCCTTTGTGTTGCCAGCCCATGAGAAAAATGAAAGCACAACAGATTTATTTTTTTTTCATTTGCTGCAGCCTTAAAATAGTAGACTTTTAAAAAACAGTATATAGTATATTAAATCAGTGTTTTTCTAAAAATAAAATATGACTGTTTCATTCATAAAACATTCACAGCATGTTTATTTAGACATTCTGAAATGCAAAACATGACCCCTCTTCCCTGAATAAGTGATGGGGTTCTCAATTGTTTAGACCAAAATATGAATTGGAGCCAGTCAGACCTGTGGAACATGTTGTGCCTGTCACATGGGGAGATAGAGCTGCCAGGAGAATTGTCAAAGACTATCACAAAGCACCTTGCAAACAGAGATTCAGATAGTGCTACTGTAGAAATGCAAGTGGAAATACAGGAGTTGTTAGCAGCCATAGGTCCTGAAAATGGACTATCAACTAAAATGAAACAAAAGTATGGATAGCATGATATACAATACCATGACTTGAAAAACTCATGCTTTAGTAGAATTCAATTAGGTAAATTCTATAGACAATCACATAATAATTTTTGAAAAGAAAAAAAAAAAGCCAGGTGCTTCTTTCCCACATGATATTATATGGAAAAAACACTTCTACTCTGTAAGTATTTATCTAAAGGTACCATCTACCCACCCAAGCATGCCACAGAGATGCTACCTTACTTGTACTTCATATTTGTGTATCTCTTTTTCCTTTTAACAGCTACAGATTGCAGTACATTTTCTTCTTATAGTTTTTCCTGGTTGGATGCTTGACCTGCAAATTATGTGGTGAATTATTCTGTAAGATCTTTATTACTTTTATTTTTTTTTCTTCTATCAAAATAGAGGTAATAAAAACTGCTTTGATGTTGAATGTGTGTTGTGTTTCTTGATTGCTTAATACAGATTCTAATTTATATTTTTGTTACATTTTCTTTCCAATCCAGCACATGCAGAAGAAAGAATAAAAATATGTAGTTGTCTGTTCCTTTCTTGAAAACTGAAAAAATACCTGAAGCAGCTGGATCTGCTCAAATGAGAAGTTGTAACACTGGGGCTTGGAACATTGGCCAGTTGTTTTTACATGTTTGAGACAGACAAACTCAAACTAGATACCATGAGCTATGAAAATTAATAAGGTACCCAGGAGAATGGGTAGTCTATCATGGAAAAGAGTGAAAATGCTCATTTTGTGAAGCTAATAGATAATGTGTGAATATGAGGATATGGTAGCTGATCTGGGATAAATGAGGAACAATAAGGTTTTACTAAGCTTCAGGATAGCACTGTGGCAGCACTTTCTTGTAAGATAAATGGTCTTTACTGAAGTTTATCAGTCTACCCTTCACCTGGTATGACATGTCAGATAAGAATAAACGAGTATCTCTGAGGAGAGGTAGTGAGTCTAAGAGATAGTAAGGTGGCTCCAAGTATCAGAATTGTAGTGACACTATCTTAGACCACACTGCTTTCTCAGTTACTAAAACTGAACTACTTTGATAAATATAGCCTCCTAGAGAAGTGAAAGTGCTACATAACTCAGTCATTTTACTATGCTCTGGAGATTTTAGGTAGTGTGAACTGAGGAGATTTTAGGTAGTGTGAATCGTGTGATCTCATCCACACATGCAATCCTACTCCACATAACCAGCTGTCTGAAGTAACAAGCTGCTTTAACAGATTTATTAAATAACACGCTTACAAGCTTAGCAATCTGCTTGTTTGTTCCTGCAGGCTTGGTTCTCACTATTTGCTGGGAAGTTTTTACTTCAGAAACTTGCAAATGTAGGAATGATTTTTCTCTTTCTGCAAACTCAGTGAATAGTTTCTGCTGAGCTTTGTAACTCTACAGAAATTTAACAGAACTTTCATCCACCATGCAAGTTTTTTTTTATGTGCAGACATTTTATTTTGGGGACTGTTTAAGTAACTTGATATCACTCATGTTAGCAGAAAACAATTAACTGAATGAAACACAAGCATATAAGAAATTCAACTTAATACTGGAGGTCAGGAGGTAGTTGTTATTTAAGTGTTCTCACCTCTCTGAATAAGAACTATCAAACAGCAGGAAAATTATCTCAGGGTAGTATTTCTGGATCATAAGATTTCACGTTCCACTACCCAATTCAAAAATCTGTTCACACTTTGCATGTGTTATTTCTGAAGGCACAATGGCAGATACAACTATAAAGATAAAACAGCCATGGGCATTTAGATACTTGGAGGGTAAAGAAAAATAATTAACTTATCTACTTGTAATAATCATATATTTTATTCCCCGTGAGTATTAAAAAATAGAAAAAAAAGGGGAAACCATAAAATTACTGAAAATAAGAAATTACTTCCAGGTTGGGGGAAAGAATCTTTTAAATTTCCCATTCAGTGTACACTAGAGACAGAGGCCACTTCCACTGAGATCTGAATGCATACACCGAAATTTGTTGTTTTCTATGATTGTGAGGGCAAAGAGTGGTAGATGGAATTCTGCTCTTCATTTCTCTGTAAAAACTAACATTCTTATGCAAACTCATATCAATTCCTTTTTTTAAGAATGAGGTATTTTATTCAAATGAAAACCATTTTATTAAGTTACAAATAGTCACCAAAGACTGACTTTTTTTTTAGTAAGTGATGCAGAATGACTTCTTTGCTTTTGGACATATAGCTACATTTGCTTTACCAGACCTAACTTATCAAAGAACCAGTCTGTTTCATATGATTGGTATAATTACCATTTTCTTATCAATTGATGGTTTTCTGTAGATAAGGTTTTGATTATTGAGGCTGTTGACAAAAAAATTTTGAAACATGTTTGGCTTAGTAACTATCCTGGTAAAATTGTTATAACCAACATTTTCATTTCATTGGCATCTTTTATAGACAGGCATTTCCTGAATTATTTTGGTTTGTCTGCTTCTAACTTATATGTCGTTTGTCATCAGAACCTGAAGCTTGTCTCTCTCAGGCACAATGTTAAAAGCAGAGCTTATGCCTTGAGATTGGGTTTCTTCTAAGATACATCACTGAATACCAGTTGATGGAACTTTCTGGAAATTATGAGATTGTTTGAACAAGAAGTGTGGAACTAAGGATATCCTACTGTTTTCGTCACGTTTACCCTGGATTTTTTTCATAGTTGGTCATACTCATTTTGAGCTATATATACTTGTATGTATGTATACTTGACACTGAAACAAAATAAAATGCCAGTTTATTATTCCAAGCAGTGCAATATGTAAAATCAGCTCTAAACTTACGAGAAAGTACATCAAGAATGCATAGAGATTAATAAACAATATAATCAGAATAGATGATATATTAAAAAATGCAATTCTTGTGAGAAGACAAAGATGAATTTTGTGTATTGAACTCATTAGATATGGTACATCTTGGCAGATGGTATTGTACTAGCGATAACAGTGGCATGGACTTAAACAATAAATCTCTTATATAATATTTTGAATGTAAATTTACACAGCAGCTTGTACAGGTAATAGCAGAGCATGTTGTATTTTTAAATTATCTTTTTATTGATATAACAAAGCTAAACTAAAGTTCAATGGAAGCCTTTGCCATTGCTTTCAGAGACTTTGGACCAACCCTAAGTGAGATGCTAAAGAATGAAGGAAAATATATTTAATGCCATGTCATGATTGTTTTAAGAGGTATTAGTAACATAAGAAATCATGGTGAAATAGAATGGGCAGGTAAGACTCAAGTGTAGAAAACTTTTGAAACAGGAATTAACTCTGCAAAGGCAGCTCACATAATAAATGTAGAGACAGGGAATGTATAAATATGAAGAGGAATTTGGAAAGACATACATTGAAAGTGTCAGGTTTTTAATTTCTGATGATATACAACATGGTGCAGAAAGACTGCAGAAAATAAAATGTTATACTCCTGAGTGATCAGGAAGGTAGTGAGGTTTTCAAATAGCATTACTGATTATTGTAATAGCTCTTAAAGCCTGCAAGTCTGTACTTTACATCACACCTTTATAGTGGCTAGGGCAAATATAAATGAGAAAGGCAACACAATTCTATAGCTGTAACCTGATCACTAAATAAAACATTTTCCTTCATGCCCAAATAGTGCTTACTTCAAAATTAGTACACTGTAGTTTTAACTTGCCCACAGTGTGCCATTATATGAAAGTCTGCCTTACTTCTTACTGGTGTCAGAAAATAGCTCAATATTTATGAAGGAGTCAAGTACTTGGCATAAGAATCAAGAAATTGTTTCAATCATCAAGGATAATCACTGAACAATTAGCAGATTTTATTAACCATATTATAATAAATATATGAAATATATATTTTGTAACAAGTCGAATTCATAATATATATATGTAAATTCAGGAACAACTATGTTAAAGGAAAAAAACAAATGTCTATGTGATAAGTTTTCTTGCTGGATTTCTATAATAAAACCTTAAATGGCTTTGCCCTTGAAGAGACCTGACTCAGCAACAGTCTCCTGTTTATATCTACAGATCTAATCAGAATGTATAGTTTTAATAAAATATCACAGTGACATGTTACTTACAAAGTGATGCAACCAGTAGTATCGATATTTGGCTAGGTATCTTCTATCCAACATACAGAAAAGCATTAATGTTGGGGTTTTTTTTATTCCCCTTAGTTTTAAGAGTTGTTCATCTTCCTTTCAAATTAAAACAAACAAACAAACAAAAAACCCAGCAACAAAAAATCTAGTTCAAACAAGATTATGCACAACACTCAAAGATCGATGTATGTGAATAGTTCTGATAGATCAAGATGTTTCAGGTTAAAAACCATGGGGTCCTTCTTGACATCTTAGAAATCCAGTAGCATCAAACTTGGTGCTGCATTAATGATCTTGATGGGTCATGATACTGTTTCTCCTTGTTGTGGTAAATTTATTTTTTCATGTAACATTTTTTTTATAAACTGCAGTAGATCTGTATGAGAAAAGAGGTTTTCAATTGAAGTATTATTCTATTCAATCAGTTAACCCTAATGCTCTGAAGAAATTCCTGAGCAATTAATATACATCCTTCATTGATACAACTGCAGACATAAAAAAATCCCTAAATGTATAAATTTCACATTCATCATACAGAACTGTGATGATGTAGAACTTACTTCAGATAGTCCTTAGATTTGTGATAGTATTTTCTCCATGGTTTTGATATTTTTTAATGATCTATCAAAAAGTAGTTGAAAACAAAGCAAAATAAAGTACTTTTGTACTTGGTATTTCTTAGCCCATATAGACTTTTTGTTGCTTTTCTTTCAAAAATTCTTAATTTCTCTTCATTTAAGGTTCTAGCTGTGTTGATAATCTATTTTAAGTTAAATGGCTCTGAATTCTTATTTAACCATAGTAAAAAAAAAAAAGATATTTTAGAAATAATTAAGGAAAACAACAATCCCTCTAGGGCACATCCATGGCTCATGTTAATTAATTTTAAAAGGCTAACATTATATCTCAATCCTGATGTATTGACAGGACATAAAGAGTCAGTTACAGCAGATTCATGGAGTAATTGCTTAGGTGACAGCCTTACATATTTGTGTTCAATGCATTATGAGGGATATCCTCACACTTACCAAAGCAAATAACAAGAAAAAATACATCTTGAAGGTATATATTATGGTTTATGTTTTCATATTTATTTATGTCAAAATGTAAGCACAATCTTTTATAAATCTTGGGCAAAATTCTAGTTTTAATGGTACATAATCGTTATGTGAAAGACTATATGCAGAATCCAAAATGGGAAAGAAACCACATTCCTTGTGCTCAAACTAAAGAAACAGATTATTATAAAAAATTCTGAGAATTTGGAAAAAAACTGTGGTTCATATAAATATATATATATATTCATATATATATTTTGTGATAGGTCTTATTGCTAGCAAGAGCAATTTATAAATGGAGGTTCAAAAGTAACTTTATTAGTCTTGGTTTTGAACTATGTGTTTCTGCATAAGAAGAATGCTGTTAGATGCTGTCCATTGTCTCATCTTGGAAAACTGCTGTCCCATAAATACATTTCCTTCTGAAGCTGAATCATAGAACAAGTGAGAGAACGATTCCCAGAATTTACTACTGAAGGTTAGTTTGCCAGTGTTGAAAACAGATGTACAAGTGAAAAGGCAGAGTAGTCTTAAAAAGAAAAGTGACATGTAGCATACACAGCACAATGGACTAAGAAATCTCTGTCTATGTGTATGTAACATGATCCCAGCTCCATTTTTCAGTGGGCTTTTCCTGATGGAGAACGCCCTTCTCCCTGCCTATCCCTTTGCACAGGAAACTGTTCTGCAGTACCTGAGATGAGAGCCAAAGTTTGTAAACTGATGGAGAAGTAGAACAATTTTTATATTGCAGATCATCCATAAGTGATACTTTTTGTAAGTTACTCTCTTCACTGATAGCAAATGCAATTTAGTCTGTCTAGAGCTTTTCTTTTTCTCGAAACTTGTATTAAATATTAAACTAATACAGCCATATAGCAACTGTAAATGATTAAACGTACTATAGTAATTCAAACATCTTATTTTTTTCCAGCTGAATAAAACCCTAACTCTAAAGACTGCTATAATGAATCATGATATATTAGCATTTCAAAACAACAATAATGACAGCAGTGAAAAATATTTCACAATTCACTTTTTTTGTAAAACCAGATATGGCTTTAATCTTTATTATAATGTCACCTGCTGCTGCCAATATGCTTAAACATCTTTCGTAGTTTTCCCATATCCTCAAAAATTTTTATTCTTATGTATATCACTTGTAAACATCATTCCCAGCTTCACAGGGGTGTGACATCCAGTGCAAAGCAGAAGGCATTTTCTTACCCTGTTTACTGCAGAATTTTATTTAATCTGTTTTTAATAACTTTCTGGACCAGTTGGTTAATTTCAACTAGCACCAAATAAAATTAAAACAAAAGATGCTAGAAGGTGACCACTTACTTATAAAGACCCAAGATCAGCATCCCTGAAGGACAGAGGGCAGAAATCTTTTGCATACTTGTTTTAGGATCAGCTGTCTGTCCAAAGACAGACACATTCTCATCATATGATTATCTTGAATTTGACTGCAGACTAGCATTGATACAGCTGTTTCTTGCCTTGGATGAATATTGCTGAAATATGGAAGGATGTGTGGAAGGGGAGGGAAAACACTTTGACAGAACAGCTGGATAGGTGAGAAAATACATGAAGCCATAGGTACTGTTTTCACCATTCAGAAACAGTTTGGCTGTCTTTTCTTCATTTCCACCATTTTAAGCTGGGGTAGAATAAAGGAAAGATTCACACCAAGGAATTCTTTTGTTATGATGGTTTTTTTATGTTGAAAACAAAACAAAAATCTCTCTTGAAGATAACGTGTAGTTTGTAACTACAGGAAAAAGAAACACATAAAAGTTCAATAATTCAATGTGAATTTGACACTTTTGAAAGAGATGAGGGATCAAGCTCCTCACATTCCTAAGCTCAGTAAAATCATTGCCAGGTTTTCTAGAAATATATGATTATTCTTTTAGCCACAACATTCTGAAACACCTGTATAGTGTCGTTCAGCTCGGATTCTCTTCTCTGTCTTGACCAGGATAAATCATGTTTGTACACACTCATCACAGTCCCAAACAGACAACATACCTTATGACTCATCAGGATATGCAAATACAAGCTCAAGGGTTCTGTCAACCCACCCACAGGATTCCTGCCAGAGCTGGCTAACATCTGACCCACTGAGATGGCACATAGGTACAATTGACTCCACCCTGTGTGAAGACAGCTACAGTGGCAATCGCTGTGGCTTACAAAAACTTCTAGTTGTGAGAGATAACTTTATTTAACAAGTCAGTGCCAGTTAGATTGGCAAGTTATATTCTTTTAGTAATAGAGGTACAGTTAAAATCCACAGTTTAGCCAGGATAAGCTCTGATTGAATGGTAATTAAAAATCTACCCACAAAGTTGATACTTAGTTCGTGATCCTAAATGAAATGCATGGATTTGTTGCTGAAATGTACAGTTTAGCCCTGTGGAAAAATTGTTGCTCTTGAGCAACATTTTACTTTGATAAACCTTAGAATTTCAGTATATTAAAAGCCCAATTAGTGATGTAAAGATCCATTTGTTCATCTCAACACTCAATCAAAAAAAAAATTACCTTAATTTTTCTTTAGGCATTGAAGTATGCTTTTTAAGGTCCCTTTGTTTTTCATATCCATCATCTTACTTTGCACATATACAGATGAGCAGAGATCCTTAGAACTCTTATAAGTTCACATATAGTCACAATGCATAAATTAAATAACTTCTCATCTAAAGCTTATAAATATGAGAATATTTAGCCATCTTGCAATTTTGATCCATTAGAAAATTCTGTTGAGGTAGAGGAACACACTCACTGATTTCAACCCTTACTTAAAGCAATTAACCCTATAGAAACAACTGAAATACCTTGTACTTTGCATCTTTTCAGCAATGACTGGATTCATCTTATGACAATTAATTGTTCTTATCATATCTTAAAGGCTGAAAAGTTTTCACCACTCTTTTATGAAGTCGTTTTCAAATAAGTACAGTGTCTCCTTTTATTTTCCCCTGCAGAATAAGGCAAGCTAAGTAGTTGTTTATAAAATAAAGAATTTCCAGTAATTAAAAAAAGACAAAAAGTGATCAACTACTTAGGAAAATCCTGTCTCACTGTCCAGTTAGATCAACTGTAAAAATAGCTACCAATTTCGTAAGATGGGAATCATCTAGAGGAAGATGGATCTAGGATGATAAAGCAATAGAATGAAAATTCAGCTAGCATAGATATTAATCACTAGATTAATTTCAGAACCTTTTCATGAGCTCTTGCATCTAATAAGAAATATAGTATGTAGAATTAAATCCTAATATAAACTTAAACAAATTTTTGATAAAATAAAGTTCAATTACAAACTATGAATACATGCCTCATTTTATACTTCTGTGTTAACCATTAAGTTAATGAAGACACAGCATTATGCTTCTCATGATTTATATAATGAAAACACGTATCCGGACCACAACTAGCATTTACACTAACACAGCTCTATTTTCCAGTGGAAACAATTGCCTGCTGGATAGTGGAACAAACCTTATTTGTCCTGCAGGTCACTTGTTTATCTTTAACATGCAACTGGAAGTTGTGTTTGCTTCCAGCTCTGGCATATAATGAAAATTCATTATACCAAACAGCTTTTTTTGATTTATTTAACAAGAAAGATTTAATTCTTTCAATAACAATAAATCTTGTTAAATAAATCTTGAAATACACCTCAATTGCAAGTATATGATCTTAACTAGGACTCAAGTAAACCTAGAACAACAACCAAGGATGGCTGTTCATACATCCAACCCAGGGATGACTTGGATGTGCAAACAGAATAAAAACACCCTGGATTCAGAGATGCAGCTCCACCAAAAGGATTTCCTCTTCTCATCCATTCTAACTGACATCTTAGTACTAAAATGCAAAGCAAATGGTCCTATTTGGTAGTTTTATATTTGTGAAATACAATCTTGTATCACTTAAAGTGTTCTGATACTTGCTGAGGTTAGTTTTCAGGATTTTTTTTAAGAAAACTGTCCATCATAATAATGTAAGAGTCAGTGAGCCCAGGATCAGATACATTGCTGAAAGGAACTAATTAATTAAGCAAGGTTGAATAGAACAGCATGAAACAGAAGAAATATAAAGTACCTCCTTTTCCTCCCTGTTTTTGCACCGTGGTGACTAATGTTTATTAAGTCCCCATAGTGAGATGCTGAGAGATTTTTCCCAAGATCTCATGCTGTTTTAAAAGGAAACAGTGGTTTGTGGTAAAATCAACTCATGCTGAGCTACATTAACTGCACCGTGTTATCAGTTGATAATGCTGTTATTAACACATTACCCACTGTGTATATTTGTGAATTAGGATATTTCCTTCTTAATGGAATTGAGCCATTTTCTTTGAAATGGCAAGTATTAGGCATTTTGACACCATTTTGGAGAGGTTGAGAATTCAGCCCCATTTATTCAGTGGATTTTTTTGTTGTTGTTTGTGGATCTTTACCCTTTAAACTTCAGGAAGTAAGAGTACTTTTACTCTGCTGTCTTGCTTTGAGATTTAATTGAGACTATCAAAAGGGCATAATTTTTACAATGAAAGAAAAATATGAAAATATGTTATGTTGGAGAATATACTATAAATTCTGAACATTCCAAAAGGTTACCCACTAGTACAACAGTAAATAATGACTTTTACATTGCATTATGGAAAACCTGTTGCTGAAGTATAGCAATTAGTTTTTTGCTATTTAGGTAGTACCGGCCAAACTCTGGAGTGCAGCAGAAAGTTGAGTTTCTTGCTCATTAGAGGAGAGTTGGAGGTAAACACATTTACTGTAAATTGAACATGATCAGTAAGTCTACCCAACTACACATTTGTTATACATGAACAAATAAAAAAAAAAATAGTCTTCCTAAAAACAATGAGTCAAAACATGCTGCTGTGATTTTCATGCTTATTTGCTTCCTTCTGAACCTAAGACCATGACATGCATAATGATGAAATCATTCTATAAATACAGGGGAACCAAATGGCAGCACAATTGTGTGATTAAAAATTACCTTTATTTGTACTTTCAAGTGTAAGGAGAAGTACATACTGCTCAATTTGTAAAACATTGGAAAAACCAAAGCAATACTTATCATCTATGATCATTTCATGGACTTGCAATAGGAAACAACTAAAGCATTTTCTTAATATTTGACAGGTAAAAAATCCAAGATCTAATATTCCAGACTAGGAAACTCTGAAAGAAAAACATTTCTTCTATATTTCATGACATAATGAAATTTTAGATGTCTTTTTGTTCACAGCTTCATAATATTGTCTTGAAAATATTTCCAGATGAAAGTAATTAAATAATAAACTACTCTTAATGAAATAGCTAAAGATACATCTTCCTAGAAGCTGTAAATTTTCAGAGTAATCTAAAGGTTGCAGTCTTTTAATTTTGTTGTGCAAAGAGGATAAAGACTCAAGATCAAACAAGAATATATGTTGATATAAAGTAGTATTATGTAATCTATGTCATGTCATAGAAGTTCTTCACATCTCAGTAACATAAACATACACCCATAAACCAAAAATGTCTCAAATATGTAACTTAATCATTATCTTCTAAAGGTTTTGTGAACTATAAGTAACTCATAATAATATGCATATTTTTCAAGTTCTTGGGTTCCTTCTTTATCCTCTCTGACTAATTTCCTAATTTGCATCATGGATGTAATAAATTTTCATTTGTCATATATATTTATATTTATATTTATATTTATATTTATATTTATATTTATATTTATATTTATATTTATATTTATATTTATATTTATATTTATATTTATTTATTTTAAATTTAGGCTTCTGCTTCCTATACACTTGGATAGTAACAATCACAGTGCAGCTCATCTCCACATAAGTTTCTAAATGTTTCTATAAGAAAAATAAATTGTGAGAGAATATAATTTCCACTGCAGACAATTATACCTAAAGGTCTTAAGTTTACCTGGGAGCTGTAAATCTCCTTGGATCTCCTGGACTACTGAAATGGAGATGTGAAAACTCTCTTTATATATTCAAGAAAACTTTGGCTGAAGTCAATTTGTTTCCTTTCTTCAAAGCCAAAGGGAGCTAGATTTTAACTGGTTTGGGTTTTTCTTTCCCAGATTATACAATATGACTGCAAGACAAGACCATCTTTCTTTTATGTGCCTTTTTTTCTTTTCTACCTGAAGATCTCTGCTGTAGACTATATAGTTCAGCCAATGCTTCGTGCTAAAAACAAACATTTCATCACACGATATTCAGTATTGTGAGTAAAGTTCTGTGTAGTTTTATAGCCTTTTCTAGCATATAGCCCTTAAATTATCAAGGTCTTTACATTTTTTTCATTCTGTATACTGAAGCAGTCCCACACAAATTCCACTGCTAAGTATGAAAATATGTTTAGAGAAAATTCATAATGACTTTCAGAGATAAGTATTTAAATATATTTATATACATTGTATGTTTATGCATACATATATATAATTATACACACATATATAATTATACATATGTATATATACATATAATATGCACATATACATATATTTATACATATATATATAATTTATACTAGAAGCAGACCCTGCACTACAAGAGACTTCCAGTTTCTGTAACTTGTATTGTTTTGTTGCACAACAGGTAATACAATGTTTCTAGTACTTTCATTGATTTACCATAGTACACATATCACCATGAAAACATGTGTCAATAATGTTCTTTTTGAGAAAGTACACCTGCATGAAATATTGGTGCAAAGCCTGACCAAGGAAGAAAATATATTGTTTTAAATAGAGTCTTTTCTGGTTTCTTCTTGTTTCTTTTCCTCTTCATAATCAAAATAAACCAAAGGATATTTCATGCAGCTAACACAAGCACTGAAGAATTTGCAACAGATAACTTAGTTTAGCATCAGATAGATTGTACAAAGTTGTTATACCTGTAGGAGGCTTTGACTGTAAAAGTTTCAAGCAGCAAAGTAATAATCAACTATTTCAGAGTGAGCTGACGTCCCTCTCAGGTGTCCATCCATTCAAGCTCCTGGAGGAGGTGTTACCTTTTCTCTTTGCTCTACGCCACCTTGCCAAATGGATTTTAAATAGCAATTTTAGACTCCACTCTTATGGCCATACTTAGATCTCATAGACACTGAATACTATACAAAATGATCTTTCAGTTACTGTAAAAAGTCGAGTAGATAATTCAGAGCTGGAATCTGAGTTAGGAAAATAGCCCAAAATGATAGATGATCAAGGCTGACATTAATAGAAATACCTGATGACATCAGTCAAAAATAGTTGAACTCAAGTAAGGCAATGATTTCACTAAACAGATATGACTTCACAGCCTACCTTTGCTTATTCATACATTTTGGTAATCTGAAAAAAAATGTCATTTTTTTATGCTAACAAATAAATGGAGGCCAAAGCAGCACTAGTGCAATGCTGGAGGTTTGCTGTTTGTCTCTTAGTCTAGATAGTTTTTTTCTTGGAATGCTTTGTATGAAAATCCATTGCCCACCTAGGAAAGGTGACAGAAAAACAGAATTTGCAGGAAGTATTTTCATTGCCATCCCACTTTGATTTTGTTCTCCTCTTCCTGTTTTCTCTTCCTGAATCTGTCAGGGAACTGGAATGATAAGACAGTGTTTTGTGCAAAATTATGCAATAATATTTTTAATAAGTAGACTGGAAATTCTTTTATTATAAAGTATTTATTTCTAAATACATTTATTTGCAATAAAGCAAAGAACAGGAAAAATATATTTAGTTTGCAATTGAAACAATATAGTATTGTTTTTTAAATGTATGATGCTAGTTAATTTCACTACTACATTTACTTATTAATTTATGCAGTTCATGAAGTTTAACTGGCATCTACAGAAAAAATGATCTTACAGTTTGATTTGCAGCAGGGGGAGATGTATTCATAATGAATATCTTGGTTGTGCTTTCCCCACATATTTTTAGCTAGGAAAACTGTGTTTCTGGAGGAGTGTCCTCTGAACAACAACAGTAGAAAAAATTCTCTTTGTATTTCTATTAAAATAAAAAAACAGTAAAATGATTAAAATGCAATTATGTGCTTTAAATTTAATAACTAATATCTAGATAAAAATTCTGCAATTTTAAAGTTCTTCAGAAATGAACAATAAATATAATTGTTTTTATTACTATGATGCATACGTATCTTGGTGATTGAGGATTGATTGGAAGAAATGGGATCCACTTGAGTAAGAAGGCCAAGTGTCTAAGTAAGGGGACTAAGAATTCCTCATATCAGCTAAGGGAAAAAAACAACCAATGTACAAGTGGTAAAGTCAATGTATGTATTTAAAGAGATTTCTATAGAATAAAATTGTTATTTCAGCTGAGTTTCTTTATTACCATACATTTTTCTTAAAATCACCTGAAAGTTTGTAGCTAAGGATTAGCTGTGTCTGTGTATATATTTCAGTATGACTGCTAAGAACAAGTCCATGAAGGGAAAAGGGTGTCATGCAGTAACACATGACATGACTATTTTAACTATATTATTCATAATTGTATTACAAATGCTTAAATATACCTTTAATTTACTGAAGCTTTTACGAGTGTGTAATCAAGGTAACAGCAGTTCAGCCAAGCAATGTGTGTAGTAATAGGAGAAATCTGGCAAAATAAGCATTGTTTTGAGATTTAGAAACTATGGCAAATAATTCTTGTGTAAGTGTTTCTCCAGAAGTGTTGTGAAAGACACCACTTATAAAGTTTAAAAGAGTAAGCATTGGCAAAGCTAATATGCAGCCTTTAAATCATGAACATTTTTGTAGCTAAAGGGAAAAAACAAACAGTAGTTCGGGCTATGACTTTACTTTTAAATGAATACTCAAGTTTTTTGCTTTAGACATGAAGAAAATCAGGAATAAGACAGTAGAAGAAAGAGTGTGGCTTAGGTCAAGGTCAGGTGGAACTAGGTTTACTTAAAAGTCTGAGACATTATTATTGTATTACAATGCAAATACTTTTTGTTAGTATGGGAGACACTTAATGAGAAGCAGTCTTATGTTGACAAGTGCTACCCCTGAAAACCTCTGAACAGCTTGTGCTTGAATGAAATAGGAATCTGGTAATTCTAGGACAGTTCTAGGCAGAAAATAAAAATGCTCTATAACTGAAAAAAATAAATTAGTCAAATTTTAATAGTGTGAACAAAACACAAATGGCTATTGCTCTTAATTCATTTGCATTGGTTTACACATATTCACAGTCCAAATTTTCTAATTACTACAAAAGAAACTATTAGCAAAGCTACAGTTAGCAGCTGCTATAACTTAAGAAAAAATAAACAAAACCAAAGCAGAATAAAAAGCAGCAAACCTCAGTGAGAGCTAAACTTGTTCCAGGTCCATTTTCCAGGCTCAGAGACAATGACCAGTGTCAGATACGGCCCAGTGACTGTGCCAGGTTGCTGGTGCCAAGGCGGGGATGAGGTCAGGCCAGGGCTTCAGCCCACAGCTCAGGGTCTGGTCCCTCTCTGGATAAATGAGATAAGAGGCCCAGGAATGTTGTTAAGGGCCCAGGATTAGTCTCAAATGAAAGCAGTTGCCATAGACAGAAGACCAGCCAGAGCCTCCCTGCTGTTTGTCTGGGAGCCACCACTGACTCCTCTGCTAGATTGTTCTTTCAAAGACACCACTGCACCATCTCTAAGCTGGCCATGAGCCTCAGCAGCCAAATCCACCAGAGGAAGGATGTTTTCATGGCCATTCCCTCTATTCCCAGAGACCCCAAGCCAATCCTTTTAGCTTGGGTTCTGAGGTGTCATGATAAGTTGGCATTCTCTCAGGATCTAAGGAATGGGATGTTAATTAAGGAGTCATCTTCCTCCTCTTTGTCAGGAAAAACACATTCTTGAAAGTGACAGATTTTGTCCTCACTCTAGGGTTTACTTGGGACTGTTTTTGTCTAACAGACTTTATCCTTTGCTCTTTCTTTACTCTTCTGTATCTCTGTACTACGTGTGACTTTGGCAAATGATGTCAAAATATGTTGGATACACTTGCTTCTTTCTGTTACCACTAAAATCTGTTTTCCTCAGCTTCCTAGTTTGTATTATTAACAGAGGAGCTGTTGATATACTTAATAAGTCTAATATGATATTGTGTAGATACTCTAAAGGCCTCTGCTGTCACCCCTGTCCTGTACTCTTAGATGCTTCATGATTATTATAGGGCCATGGGTCACACATTCTCAACAGAATAACACAGTGATATTCTTATCTATGTAGAATTTCTTAACAAAGTTGTAACATAGACTCACATAAAGCCAAAGTAAACAAAAATTAATTAATGGCCACTTGGTTATTAGATAATTGCTCTTTCAGCTTAACTGATTAAAACAAAGCTCTAAGCAAATCAAGATTGAGTTCAGAAAAAGTAAGCCTCACAGCCCAGCCTGAGGCTCTGCAAAGTTAGTAAAAACTCTTATTAGCAATGGCAATAGTGAGTTTGCATGCCGCTTTTTAACTAAAATGATACATTTAAAAGTTAACAGTTTTCCTCATACTTTCCAAGTCTAGATATAATAATTTAACCTGTCATTTACCTTTTGGTAAGCTGGTGTCAAGGTAATAGTTTTAATACTTCTGGTTTTCTAGGACATGTCTTAGTACTGTGACACCACCTAAACTCAAAACCTATAAATGTGAATGCAACAACTTACACAGTAAGTAGCACGTGTTGACTATGTGCCTTTTTTTGAAGTGTTTGTTCTTGTTGAAAAGAGGACAAGAATGGAAGAAGATAAATGAATTATTAACTTTGTTAAATAAAAATTAATTATGCAGAAATATGTCTATGATAGATTAGAAATAGGAAAATTCTACTTGTCTTGAATTATTTCTGTGCTATATCTAGGACTTGTATGAATCATTAACATTGTTTATCAGTGATACCATCCATGAAGGGTATTTGTCTGATCTTTTAAATTTTTCAATATTTACTTTTAATAAATGCATCACTGACCCATAAAAGTTCCATAAAACGTTTCTCTGTATTTTTCTGATTCTGTTTAGGACCTATTGTTCCACTGTACTGAAACAATAATGGCAAATCTTCAAAGCCCTAACTGAATCCAAACCTACCTAAAAACAAGAGTGTACTCATTTCTAAAAGCAACACCATAAAAATCACTCCTTTTTATATCAGTATATTCCTCTTTATAATTCACATGCATACAAAAACAAGTAGAAAGCAGTCATTCTATGTAGAACGTGTGGAATAATAGAACTTATATTAAGAGTTTTGTGTGAATTCAAAAGTTTTTAACTTCAGATGGTGATGGATATGTGAAAGTGTTTAAATATGCATACAGCTCTTCCAGCTCAGAAATCTGTGATCCAGTGAGACTAAGAAAGTATCCAGAGGAAATATTGCTACATATTTTTATAGTCTTGTGCTTTCGTCTCTGTGTCTGCTTTCGGCTATTATCAGGGAAAAGGTTGGGTTAGATGTACCTTTGAGCTAAACTAATATAGCCATCCTATTTTTCTATATTACTTGCCACAAAGGTATGTCTCATTTATAATCACATCTAGTATTCACCTGAAACTGGACAATAAAAGGACTCTAAAAACACCATAAACATTTTATAGTTCCTTATCAAGTGACATTTAACATTTGGTTTTGAAAACAAGATCAACACATTTTAAATTTAGATAAAATATCATTTACAGTCCTATAATCTCCTAAATTAGAATCACTGCTGATATACTAATCATCCTGTCTCTGTGGGCCATCTGAAATTTTCTTCAGATGGAAGACTCCAGATAAAAGATAGAAGAGAATCTACAGAAGATGTAATGTGTCCTCTGGAAACAAGATCTATTCCAAGAATTTTGCACACAGATGTTGCCCTCAAGCATCCAAATTTTCTTTTTTTTTTTGACAGGGAAAGGACTTTATATGAGAAATCTGAGGTTAGACAAAGATGGTAGCACACGTGATAAGTGAGAGTAAAAGGAACAGTTCACAAAAGGAAGAAAGAAATTATGCAAACCCACAAAAAGGCACACCAAACAAAGAAAAAGAATTGAAAAAATGTTAGGACAACCAAAAAGTTGTCACAGTAATGTGAATCTATCACAATGATAGACATTGTGATAAGGTCATTGATAGACTAGGATGAAAGCAGATAAAATTAACTTAAGACATTAGAAATAATAAACAGAGTGAAGAATTAGTGTCAGAGTGGCATGAGTGGGTATACAAAAAGAAGAAAGAATGACTGCAAAACAGGAAGATGATGCAATTTAGTCAAAAGATTTTAGAAATAAAAAAAAAATTAGGATTTTGGGAATAAGAGTGGGAGCTAGGATTAATATACAAAGAGAGGTGGAACCATTGGGATGGACAGAATTAGGTAAAGTACTGTAGTGATGGTCCTGTAGAGCTGCACTGCTGAAAAATATCATTTAGCTCAAGTTGATTACTAATATTCAGTAAAGATGTACAATCCAGGTGTTAAATCCTGTTGTAGGGCAAATCAAGGTTAAGTACTCCAGAAGTGCTATTTTAGCATAATTGTTGAATGTTATAGGAACTGGACTGGATTATTTTTATGCATTCATGAGAAAAAACAATGTGAAGGAATTAAGGAAAATATGAATATCATAACATTCATAGAGATTTCATTAAATGTGGTGGCTCTTGAGATGCATAACTTCTCTTTTGTGCCTCATTGTGTATCACATTAAGGAAGTGACGGCTGGAATTCATTTTGTAAATTGATAGGTAGCAATGGTCAATAAATTCTTTTCACTGCTTGAGTGTGTATATGCATCTGTGACATCATTAATATATAATTTTACAAGCAAATGATGGCAAACTCCAGAAGTTGTTCTTTTGTCTTTTTCCCTGTCCTCTTTTTCCCTGCTTTTCAAATATGAAGTTTCAAAAGTGCTTTTGTTCCAACATAGTAGGGTGGAAGGGAAGCAGTCGTGTAAATCCAAAATGCTTTTGGATTTACATGACTAATTTTCAAGACTGTCTCCCTGGCAGTATCCACCTATCACAGTGTAATATTGCCTTAAACATGTACCTTACAAAGAAGTTCATCACTGGGACTGCAGTACTGCAGGTACAGAATTACTGTAGGTCCATTCTGTGACTCTTTTATGGAGCACTTTGGAAATTTTATATCATATGATAATTTGAGTTATGTTTGTTCTGTGTACTCAACAAAAATGCGTTTAATCAAAAAACAGAAAGGATCTCATGTAACAAAAATGTCCAAGAATTCCATGCCCCTGAAGAATAAAAGTATTTTCTGGCAATTCATATCACATATTTGACAATTTGCTCACCCAAAAAATGGAATGCATGTGCAACTTTAAGAAATGGGAATCCAGCTGTGCTAGGTTTACATTTAAATTCTAGATCTGTCAAGTCTTTTTTACAGTGATGTTAACCTGTAAATTGTAATTCTATTTACTTCTGCAGTATGTTTTAAACATAAGTAGTTTTACATGCCTACATGCTTATGTTAAAACTTCTCTGTTTTCAGGTAGAAACACAATCTAATTTTGGAATTATTTCTTTAACTTAATATTTTTTCAATGTGGGTTTTTCTCTTCTTCATGCTTCTTCATTTAATTTAATTAAAGGATTTATATATATGTATATATATATATAAATTTATATTATATATACAGAATATTGACTGATATATTCAGTTCTAATAATGAAAATTATAAAACTCTTTTCTTTCCCATTTTGAGGAAAGGTAACTGGTGCCCAAATCCTTTCTCAAGCTGAGATCCTTCAGGTTTTACAGCCACCTACTCCACTCTGAATTGAAAAAAAAAATTATCTCTGGTAGCAGTGCAGCCTATATTTTTTGAATCTTTTATTTTTCCCTCCATTTTGTGACCTTCTCCTTCCTCTCTTCATATAGCTCTACTAAGGACCATATATTTGTTATTGTTTAAGACAGAAAGCAGTGTTCAGAGTTGCCTGGCAGCAAGTTTGCAGTATTCTCAGTAATTAGGTCATGGGAATTGGGAGACAGAAGAAATGGATCTTTGCAGCCCAGAGGGAAATCTGCTAGAAACTGATTCAAAAGTTTTGACATCGAAAACTTGTCATTTGATGATTAGTTTCCAAACCTCTCTTATGTCAAATAGTGTTGTTTGTTCATAAAACATGCTACAATGGTCTCTCCCCAAGGCTCACTAGAACAAACTATGTGACAACAGAAAGTTACTGGGAGTATCAGTAATTGCAGTCAATATGATTTAACAGGTAACACAGTCTAGAAATTCTTTGCCTAACTGCACTTGTCCATAGAAGTGGAGCAGAAGGCCCGTAATCAATATGTGTATGTGTGTACACACAACATATATATGTATATTTAAACATTATTTATTTATTTACTTATTATTTATTTATTCTATGCACTATAAATGTTGAGATATTTGTTTGAAATATAGAATAAATCTGGAAATTGCACATATGTATTTTATAAATTTATATATGAATGTAATCTTAGTGATCTTCCATGCTAAGGAATTTTCAATATTATAGACTTCAGAAAGAAAAAAATAACTTGAAAAGTATTTCAAAGGATTACTTGGGTACAAATTGATACCTTGAATAAGACATCACTGAATGCTTCTTTCAGATTGCTGCACATTGCTACAAAAAATAGGATATTATATAGTAAATAAGAGCAACAAAAAGCATTTTCTTGGCTGTTATGTTCTAAAGCAGAGCACTTTCAAGTAATTCAAAATATCAAAAGTCTTACAAACTTACACACATAAATTTAAGGACAAAGTTTAAAAATTTAACTATGTTGCAAATTCATTTGTATAATTTGCTTCATACATATTTACGTAGTAGAAAGTTTTCAAAACTTCCTACACATTATTAGATTTCATACTAATTAGCAGTAGTGTGAGGCAAGGATTCCTGAGTACGAGCATAGAATGATAGAACAAGCCATGAAAATACAATGAGAGTATGATAAAAAATATTAACAGTTTTGATTTTATATCCTGATATTATCAGACTGAATTCAAGAAGAGAAAAAGGGAAGAAAAAATCCTTTGTGAAATCAAAGACTTATAGAATCATTACAGTTGGAAAGGACCTCCAAGGTCATTGAGTCTAAGGTCCATCAAGTGCCAGGTCCAGTCATTTCACTAATACTTTCTTGAATACTTCCAAGAATGGTGACTCCACCACTTCTTTGCTCAGCCTCTTCCAATGCTCACCTAACCATTCAATGGAGAAATTATTCCTGATGTCAACCTGAATTTCTCCTGGTGAAGATTCAAGCCATTTCCTCTTGTCCTGTCACTGGCTGGGAGAAGTATCTGATTCCCACTTGTCAACAGTCTCCTTCCTGGTAGTTGTAGAGACTGGTAAGATCTTCCCTGAGCTTCCTTTCCTCCAGGACAAACAACCCCAGCTCACTTATCCTCTTATCTATGCTTTCAGTTTTCCATTCTGTCAGGTAATGAATGATTCCATACTAATCTGCTAGGTTGTTACATAGCTAAATGGATCTTAGGAACAATAAAACTCCTCACACACTTCCAAATATCATCATAAGATGGAATGATGGGTCCTGATGTTTAGGATGCCATTGTGGATTGTCTGAAAACAAATGTAAAACAAATGATAACATGACCTAACAAATATCCTTTTTGTCAAGGAAGGTGTAACAAGAAAATTACCTGACACACTGTGTAGAGTAGGCTTTCAGACTGCAGAGATCTATGTATTACTACAGATGAGTATTAAAGATGTAATACTGTAATGCTGCTAATTGTCAGTCATAGATATACAACTATTTGCAAATCTTCAGTATTTCTAATATATTAACCATTCACATTCATATTCACTGTATATACATTCACTTTTTCTCTGTAATAGTCAACATTTAATATGTAACAAAATTTCTCTTAGATATGTATATGATGTAATATCCATATGTATATGGATGTAAAATAATTACTGGGTTTTGCAAAATATGAGGAAATTGAATCAAATTTGTTTTTAATTCTTTAGGAGGCACTTAAGTAGCTAAACTTACAGAAAATGTTGTTCAGACAGGCAGGCAAGTACAAGAGATTTCCCATGATACTGTCTTTGTGTGGCAAAAATTTGGTAGTGAGGAGGCTACGGGGTGGCTCCTATGACAAATTTCCAGAAGCTTCCCCCAAGTCCAACAGAACCATTGACACCAAGCTCCAAGATGGACACACCACTGGTCAAGACCAAGCCCATCAGCAATGGCAGTAGTGTCTGAACAATAACGTGTTAAAGAAGAGTAAAACTGCTGCAAATCAGCAGCTGGAGAGAGAAGTATATGTGAAAGAAACATCTCTAAAGAGACTGAGGTCATTGAAGAAGGAGAGGCAGGAGATATCCCAAGTGCTGGAGCTGAGATTCCCCTGGAGCCTGTGCTGCAGCCCTTGGTGAGACAGCTGTGCCCCTGCAGCCCACGGAGTTCCACCATGGAGCAGAGATCCTGGAGGATCCCATGCCAAGGCAGGGAAATGCCTGAAGGCAACTCTGACCCTGTGGGAAGCCTGCACTGGAGCAGGACCTCTGACCTGGTGTAGCAGGTTTACTGGCAGCACTTGTGAGCTCATGGGCAGCCCACAATGGTCTGCTCATGAAGGACTGCACTTGGTGGGAGGCACACGTGCTGCAGCAATTCATCTAAAACTGCAGCCTGTGGGAACAACTCACGCTGGAGCAGCTCTTGGAGGATTGTCTGCTGTGGGAGGGAACCCTTACTGGAGCAGGAGAAGAGTTTGAGGAGAAAGGAGTGGTAGCACATGATGAACTAATCAAAGCCACCACTCCCCATCCCCCTGTGCTTCTGGGGAGAGGAGGAAGAGAACTATTTTCAGCTCAGAAGAACTATTTTCAGAAGGGAGGAGTGGATGGAAGGTGTTCTAAGATTTGGGTTTATTTCTCATTACTCTACTCTGATTTGATGGGTAATAAATTCAAATTATTTCCCCAAGGCAAGTGTGTTTTGCTCACATCTATAATCAGTGAGTTACTTCTCCCTGTCCTTAACCCATGACCCTGTCATTTTTCTTTTTCCAGCTGGGGAGGGTAGTGATAGAGTAGATCAGGTAGGCAATGGCATCCAGCCGATGTCAAACTACCACACCTGTCCAGAATATTTTGCTTGAATACCAAACTATTTTTTTCTGTTCATGTAACATTAAAGAAGGTGACATCTGGTAGGACTGGGAAGCAACTTTTTAATTTATGGGATGACAATTATATTGTGCACAAGGAAAAATGGTTTATTGCATAAACAAGATCATCAGACTTGGTGTGTAAAAAACAGCCTATTTTAAGAATTTCTATATTTTAGCATTCTCAGAACATGGTGAACATTAAATAATGAGTTCATGTTTTTAGCATCATTTTAACTAGATAACATCTGGGTGAATATTTTTCATATTCAGATGGATTTTCTTGCTGGTTCACTTATGAGGGAAGATTGATGATATAAGTTTTGAGACATGTACAAGGAAAGTTTATTTTTCAGCTAAAATAAGCTGTTGTATTAGATTACTAGTTGTCAATTTCCTGATCGTCAACAGTCTAGTGTAAAGTGAAAGTTCCAGAAAAAGAAACTCACAGTTATATGTTTTCATAACAGAGATAAAAATCAGAAAGTATCTAACTGAAAACTTCGATGATTCTGTGTAACTGTCAGTGAAGTTTTCTGGTTTTTTTCTGGTTCTGAGCTATTCTACTGATACATACCTGTTGAACAAGTCAAAAAAGTTCTAGTTTCACAACTTCTACTAAAATTTCATTAAATATCTGGTTATATAGTTTACATTCATTCGTATTCTTCATAAGTTTTCAAAGTCCCTTCTTTATTACATACCACTTAAAACATTAACCATTAAAATAAAAATAAACAAACAAGACAAAATGAGTGTAGCAAGCAGAGCAAGGTGTCCTCAGCAGCAGAATTTCTACCATAGCATATTTTATCTAGCAGCTAGCTCATCAATATTCATTTTGTTACCTAACACAGACTGGAATGATTTTGCATTAGTTTCTTAGATGTTTCCAAAAGCTCTGGAAGAAGGTTATAAGGGAAAAATATATATGAAAGAAAAAAGCAGAGAAACGGAATTATTAATAGATAAAACTTCTGCTGAATAACATTGAAATGGTGATGTGTGCAATGCTAATATGTTTTGCAGAGTTATCCTACAATTCACATGGCACATTTTCTCCTAGGTTATCATTTCCAGAGTGGTACTCACTTCTAGGGTAATCACAACGTACTTTAAGACTCAGTTGTTCAGGCAAAATTATTGTGAAAGACCTGTCAGAACTAGTTCTGTCCTCCCTGACATTTTTTACCAGGAGAAGTATATAGGGCCTGATTCCAGTTTACTCTAATTACTTTAAATGTACAGGTTTTCACTGTATCAGTATTCTGAAATTATATTGCTGTTCCACAATTGTATATGATAGATTAGGCAGGTGTGTTACAAACTAGATTTAACTAAGTCATTTACTCATGATACAAAATCTCCTGAATATGCTTACATTGTAAGTTCTGCATCTTTCATACACAAACCAATGTTTCATAATGTGAAAAACAGTATGTTTCATTATGCTGAAACATGGTTGATGACAGAATACCTGACACTTTAATTTAATGATGTCCGTTGTTAAACTAAGAAAAGTTAAGTCCGAAGTAAGCTCATGCATAACAAGAAAAGGAACTATTATACTGTCAAGTTTTCAGAGAAAGTGAAAGGAATTTTTCTCAGATGGCTACCCTATTAGAGGAACTTTATATTATTTCCTCCCCATATTCCAAGCTGCATCGGCTCCGACAGTTTGCAGACTCCCATCTGTGATCTTGTGTGCTTCATTCATGTTAGTGCCTAAATCAAGGCAATTGTATTTTCTGTAGCAGTTTATGTTGTTCCCACATTTTTCTCCTCATATTTCCAGCTTTTTGTTACTTGTAGCAAAAAAAAATACTCTTCAGATTCTTTTATGTTGCCATTGCCTTATTTTTTCCAGCAGATACCTGCAGATTTTTTTTTCTGTATAAGAATAGAGGAATAGGTAAGCAAGACAGTGTTCACAATACCCAGCTATCTCATCTGCTGACTAACATGGTGATAGGTGAAGAAAAAATATTACTAGGACTGGCAGTTTCCTGGTGGTGAGTGAAAATGAAATCTCCAGGCTGTTGGTGGGATTGGTCTGTTAATTCCCACATGCAGGTAGTTGGTCAATGTGCCACATGATGGAGTAGAAACTGATTTGTAGGTCACAGTCTGTAGGGCAGACTCTGTGCAGTGTGCCCACCCTTCCCTAGCTCTAAAAAGACACCAGCTTTTTGAGGTTTAGGGAAAACTAAACCCTCTCTGAGGAATACTAAGCCTAACTTTGCTTATAAATGTCAGAAGTAGAAGCAAAGCACAGAATAATTTGTTCTGTGAAAAATATCACATTGACTATAAAATCTTTTGTACTTTTTAAGAACATCCTTACCCAGGTTTGCCATGGTTTCATCTAGAATTCTGCTGTGGGCTTCCTTAAAATTAACCAAGTCTAAAATGTTTTGAGAAACATTTATGATTCAAATAATAACAAATAAAAATTTAAAAATCCACAGAAAATTTCTGACCAGCTTTATTCTTGGATACCCAGTAGAGTTGTTTATTTCTCCCAGAGTTTTTAGCCATGTAAAGTCTGCTGTTAATGAGAAAGACACAAGAGATAATGCTCTAATACAATTGTTTTACTGGTTCATTATTAATTTACATTCACTTGTCTGTTTGGGTTAAAATTCAGGAATGGTGCCAATGTTTTATATCTACATTCATTTTGCTTAGTGAATGCCCCCTGAAAACAGACTTTGGGCATGAACATTAATGGAAAATTATGTTTTGGCACTGACTCACCCTTCTTTCATTGATATTGATCTGGAAAGAAATCCTTACTTTTTCTAACCAGAGCATTTCTTCCAAATTTTATCTATACATGCCCACGTGATGCAAATACATCCTGTTAATCTGTCTTCTTAAACTAATCTTTTAAAATAACTTTATAATTTTTTATCTTTTTCTTTTTTTTCTACATCTCTAGCTGTGTTATCATGATTTCACACATCACCCTGGATCCCAAGAGATATGACAGTTTAGAACAGTTAATGGTCTGTTTCATAATTATCAGGAACTGAATTCTGTGTATGTTGGCACACAGGAATAAATTTAAATACCCAGAAGCTAGGAAGCCCATATGTTTGAGTTTTCTATTTAGAGGTGTATTCTGGTGGAATTTCTTACATTTCCTTATTTATCTCAAAGTTCTGATTTTATAGGTAGATTGGAAACAATGCATTTAACCTTGTCTCAGCATATGTTCACTCTGTCCTTCGTCTGGTCTCCACACTTTGATCGCTTTCCCTCTCCTGAGTTTGCTAAGAGGATGGCCCCCTGAGTGTGGAAGATGCTTTAACATGTTTGTGAGTCTTGGTGGAGCACATGCAGTCAGCTATGAGCACATAGAAATGAATTGCACATAAATCAAGTCAGATACAGAGATTCAAGTTGCATTGCAAACTCAACGCTTGAAAACTCAAAACATCGGCGACTGTATTTGTTTGGGAAGAGTTTGGGTCTGCTGACACAGGAGCAGCTAAGAAAGATGAATAGGAATGTAAATTACCTGAGACGGAGTTTGGTTTTCATCATGAAGTTTCCTCTGCCTGAGTAGTTGTAATATGCTCTTTTGGGGGACACAATAACGAAGCAGAGTGCCTGCTGCTGGCTCTCCTCTGTGTCTTAATAAAATCTCTACCACTAATATCCTTCCCCAGTATTTGCATATTTTATTTCTTTTTTAAATCTCAAAAGTATACTAGTGCTGGTAAATATTCTAGCTGCAATCACTGCATACCAAGGACAAAACTGTGTAAGTGTGCTAATTAGAAATCCAAGATATTCTGAGTGTTTCACTCGTGAGGTAAGACTTTCTCCCCAGTATTATCCAGTTGAGGGGAGATTTACTTGGACCTACATAGACAGAACAACTTTCAACTTTTAATATCTTCATCATACATATTCAGAAAGCAGGTTTAATGTAGTACATTAATTATTATGTAGTACTACGTAATGAGGTATAGTGAGGTTTTTATCTAAGAAATAAATAAAAGAAGAGACTGTTTTAAAGGTCGATGAATGTTACCTTATTTCTATATCTCTACCATGACTTATATTGTGTTAGAGAAAGTAAACATGCAGGTCCTGAAATATGAATGAACAGTCTCTGTTCATACCATGCAAAGTAGTAAGAAATGCAAGGTGTTAAATTTCATGAATATTAGCATACAGACCATGAGAAAAAAAACTACAGCTGTTAAGAAATTTTTTGGTCTGGGAGACACTCTTGTCTATTACTTCCTCATTCTATTGTTTTAATGGATAAAATATTCTACTATTTTTTTTATTCTAGATTTACATACAATGTTGCTTAAACTTATAATTAGTACTCCTTTTTCTATCAAAATCATAGCATGATAAACTGACTAAAATTCACATTTTTACTATTACTTTTTTCTGTACTGAAAAGCTTATGCTGAGTCTGATTAAATTAAATCAAAACCAACCTAAATAAGTGGGAAAAGTAGTCTATAATGATAGACAACAGCCTATATATAGTTTGAATTTTACCAGTTCCTTAGTTCATTTTTACAGAGCTTTACATTCACTTTATGTTCTATTTTGCATGTGCTAACATTTTATTTGGATTATTAGATGGTTTATATTGATAAAAGTCATTGTGTCAGCTCTGTAAAGCTGTAGGAAACTCAAAGGGTATATGAATCCCTGGGTTGCAGGGATATCTGGTTCCAGTGCGAGTATTGGGTGAGTAATTTACTTACTAGTAAACAGAAACAAGAGATAGGAAAAGTAGTAAGTAAACACACATAACGAGTCAGGAGATAACAGGGAGCGTAACAAAGATAAGAGCTCCCATGCCACCAATGGCTGAGCCACTGACACAGCTGCTCAAGTGTCACCAGGAAGAAGCTCAAACATAACCTTGTAACTGATAGGGAGGGGGAAGCCAGATTACCATGGGACTCATGGCAGTGAATAAACTTTTTATGGGAAATATCAGGGGCCTAGAGGATTATCCAAAACTTGGTAGGGGATGTTTTAAAAGGAGTGTGGAAATGTGCAAAACATCTGTGGGGTGCTTAGAGGAAGAAGCAAAAGTGGGGAAATGGAGGGAGAAATTTGGATCAGGGAGGAGAAACAGAGAAGTGGGGAGAAGGGAATAAAATATCACATTTAAGCAGGATGCTGACAGTACATTTTTCTGCCCAAGCACTGTGCCAGTAATATTCAACTTACAAGTTTTTACAAGTGTAAAAGTTATCAAAATCTTCCTATTTTCTATGTGATTTACTCCTATTTTCTCTGTGGTTTAGTTCACTATTCTGTGTGTGGGTATGTGAACTTGAAGGTGGACAAACTGTACGAAGGAGACCACACTTGAACTCAAGCTGCCGGGGGAATACCTGCTCTGGCACATGGAGCACACCCGTCTCCTATGACTGTGGTGTTCCCTCTGCTACTTCTCACCCTTTCTGTTCTGTCTGCTTCTGCCTGTCAGGCATTTTCTGCCCTGTCTCAGGCATGTTTCCACTGAGGTGCCATCAGCTTGTCTGAGGGGCTCAGCCACACCCTGTCCACTGGAATGGGCTGCAGCTGGCTGTGGCTGGCATGGGGCAGCCCCAGCCTCTCCTCCCTGAGATGTCCCTCAGCTCCAGTCGCCAGCACCTTGCTAGGTACTGCCAGTAAACCTTCCTAGTTTATGGCAGGTAAATACAAATCTCATTCCTGAATCAGATGCCTCATGTATTGGAATAACTGAAGGTGTAACACTTTTTAAGGAGAGATGCAACCTTTTAACCAAGACATATAATGAAAGTGTGTCTAATATAACCTACATAGTGCTGCATGAAATACAGAGGCATTTCAAAGCAATATTTAAAAGTGTTATTCTGTGTTCAAATTTTAAAGATATTTCATGAGTAAAACAGTCACATTGCAAGATATAAGTTATTTGTAAAGTACTACGTGATTTTATCCATCGGGACAAAAATGATTTTACGTGCTCATGCTTGGGAATTTCCAGTCGAGAACAGATGTAGCTATGCTCTCATTTCTCAAAAGTGAGAACCTGACTGCTGTTATCTTTACCCTTGTTGTTCGGGACAAAATCAAAACAAGGAGATGCTCAGCATATCCTGCTCCAAGTCCCCCTTTCTCCCAAAAGGAATTCACATTCCTGTGTACCTCATGTCCAAGATAAAATACTGAGATGTCATATGATAGAGGGAAGTATTTTGATGCCACAGACAAAGTATTTTCAAAGTCCTTTATGAATGGTTAAGTAGGCAGAATCTTTCTTCGAACTAACTAAAAAGTAAAGGGAGAAAGAAAGCATTTGTTTCCCAGAGGTAAGCACCTACCTGTAGCTCCAAATAACACCCGTGAGATTATAGCTCCAGCTACAAAGCACTCTAGGATTTAGTTGCTGAGTATAGAAACTGAAAGGTTGGTTCAGTTAATTTCCTTAAAAAAACCAGGCAGGATTAATTTATTTCTAGAATTAGAATGTTATTGAGCTTCTTTTTATTCATTTCTGTTGAAGTAGAATAACCTTCTCACCACGGCCCATGGATGTGCAAAGTCAATATATTCAGTACTATACTTCTGTGCATTTTTAAGGATATTTTGGAACATTTTTACATTTACTATGCAAGAATTTATTTTCTTTTCTCATTTATTTCTAACAAAGACATCAAAAGAAAGGCTGTTAGCTTTTCTTTTAAATACAACTTTGGATTTTCTTGAGTAATATTAATAGGATATTATCTGTAAAGTATTGTAAAAGTAAACAATATACAGTTGCCAAATTATATCAAAAAGTTCTTAAACTACTATTTTATGAGCTTACTTTTAAAAAATTACTTTTTCTTGAGTGATAGAGAGCAATAGTGTAGAAATGTTCATTCAGTACAAATTAACACTCATCAATATTCCTTAAAAATAACAGATTTAATAAAAACTTTGAAGGAAGTCCACATGAAAAAAAAGGAAGGAACACACCTGGTTAAGGAATGTGTTGACTGAAACAGACTATCCATGAAATACAGAACAGCCTGGAATTTTCTTTTTTATGTCAATTGATAAATGATTAATATTTTAAACTGTGAATAAGAAAAGTCTATCTTAAGTATTACATTTATGTTTGCAACATTTGAAATGATACAATTGTGAATATAAGCATTCATGTCACTAATATTAAAGCAATAAACAACCAAAAGCTAGGACCTCATCTTTCTGTCTGTCTAATAAATGTGGCTCTCACTAATGACACTTCATAAATAAACGATGATTTTTATGTTAAAAATTGTAATTTTCAGTTATTTATTCAAAACTGAGTATTGCATGTTACAGGAGATTTTCCTAGTCCTTAAGTGACTGCACTGCTGGGATGCATTACCTTTGAACTGGGATGAAACACTTTGTTCTTTCAAATTTCCCTACCATGTGCAGTCACATGCAATGTGTGACATTGGCAGCTGATGTGAGCTTGCCTGATGCTGGAAACAAAGCTAACACTGTACTCTTATCACTAATGGGTCTCACAGAAGAATGAAGCAAATTTCACAAGAAGACAAAGGCACAGACTAAGAGAATGCTTCATTGTTAAGCCAAGGCTTTATCTGCTCACAGGGAGGCTTATTTATGCTTGCATAGTCTTCACAATACATAGCTGAGCCACATAGTAAAAATTTTGGTCATAATCCCAAGGCATCAATAAAGAGGCACAAACATCACAACAGCGACAGGGGGGACTTCATCCTTGGCCCTCTCCACTGAAGTCCTTTGTGTTGGGCGCTATCCTCCAATTAGACTATAATTAGACTCACCTGTCTAATTATTCGCTGGAAATGTACACAAACAGTTAAAATATTTGGATTTGGGCTTTAAATCAGTAGATTTTTTTTCTAATATTTCAGCCTAAAATTTGCAAGTTTTAATTTCGTAGCTGACATGCTTGCTACAGTAAGTCACCCAGATAGCAAAGGTGTGATAAAGTAGTAAGTAAGAGACAGGTGATGCAAAATTTCTTTCCATTCCAAACAATGGATCTTGGCTGATATATAAGGCTGTACTTCCAGAATTTATGAAGTGGTTTGGAAGATCCTTATGACAGTGAATTTGGACACAAAATATCAAATACATATAATTTTAAAATGTGATGAAAATAAATTCTGATGACTAAATATAACCTTTCAAAGGTGAATTACAAAGAAGCATATCAGTATGAAACTCTTGCCAAAGTACCACCCAGCTATCTACATTTAACACTAATAAAACTTGTGTACAAGAGCAAAGTAATTAATAAAAGAATATGCAATGAAAAGATTCATGGAATGCTTACTAGTATAATGAATGGCAGTTTGAGAACTTTACAGGAAAATTAAGATCTTTAAAGCAAATTTTAATCTTTCATTGAAATGAAATTTATTTCCCTTTTCTGATTTCTCTAGGCAAATAAATTATATTTATAGTAATCTTGTTAAATATAACATGAATAATAAGAAAAAAACCGCACGAAAAATTTAATTTCTATTAAAAGAAAGGAAAAATCCAAAGCAAAGCCTAAAAAAAAATTCCATTTAAATGTTTGTGTTTCATGGCTGTCATTAGACTGGATAGACATCTGCCTTATTTTAAAAGACTACTGCAAATGTGTAGTTACTGAATCCCTTCGTCTGTTGCTTTGTAATTTGTCAGTCTTACATATTTTTCTGTTTACTGCTATTTTATATTTGAGACAATTTAAGAATTATATTTTCTTTCTCAGGGCATGTACTGGCTTGGGCCAAGACTGCTGATACAAAGCCACATCTGATGCAGAAGTTTCCAGATGTGCTGAGATTCCTGTTCATGTTATCCTGTGTGCTGTGACGCCAAGACTTGCTGTATAAAATTCTCCAAGAAAAGCAGCTGTGTGCTGCAGTCCTATTGAAGTCAGTGACTTCAGGGATTGACTTCTGTGGATGATTACTCAAGACCTTGTGACTGTGAGACAAATGCAATGCATATGTATCTCTTTTGCAAAATCTGTTACACAAGGTCAACAATATTTTATCTACATTCCTTTCACTTTTTATAAAATTCACACTTAAAAGTGAACCATAATACAAATTAGCTACATATTAATTTTAACTGAAGTTGAAACAATTTGATGGAGTATCCACTTGGCAGTACTATAGTGGATATACGTGTCACAGTCAGGCAAATATTTATTAGCAAATAGAAGTTCTCAGGAGAAAAGTCAGTAAGTGAGTTTTCAGTGTTTAACTCCTTTTAAACACTGTTTTTCCTCCCCTTTCATTCTCCATAAATAGATTTTAATGCAAAACATTAATTTCTAAATTTTGACAAATGGCTTTCTTTTCATCTTCCAGTTTTCTTTACTTATAGCATAATTGCAATGTTCAGACAGCACAAAGAAATAAAATCTACCTGAAAAATTGAGTAGTTAAATTGGAGATAACAAGTTCCTCTCTAAAACAGGACAAAAGTCTGAATAGATAAATGGATAAATAGTGGATAAATTTGCCATTATTCAAGGATGGTTCCACCACAGGTTAAGTATTGTAGTATTTTCTCTTTATGCTATTAACTTGTGTATTGCCAGCTCTTAATGATAATAAAATGGTCAGTTTTTTCATTTCAGAATATAGTGATTGTTTATTGTTATACTTACTTTTCCATGAGTAATGAGCCTAATTATCCAGATAGTATATGTATAGACCACTTGTGTATTTTACAGGTTCAAGCTATTTCTTATTCTAGTGTGTAGTATGTTTTTTTTTATTATATTGCATATAATTATTTTGTAGCCAATATACAGTTATAAAAGTGACTGTGTGCAGCAGGTTGGGGAAGGTTATCCTCCCCATTTACTCTGCCCTAATGAGGCCACATTTGAAGTACTGTGTCCAGCTCTGAATTCCCCACTCCAAGAAGGAAAAGAAACTACTGGAAAAGGTGATTAGTGGGACTGTAGCATCTCTCTCAGGAAAAAAGGGTGAGAGAGCTGGGCTTCCTTGGCCTGAAGATGAGACAGCTGAGAGTGGATATTATCAGTACTAAGAGATATATTAAAGATGGGTATAAATAAGGTGATGAAAGACTCTTTTAATGGCACTCCTGCCCAGTGGCAGGATAAGGGGCAAGAGGCACAAACAGAAACATAAGCAGTTCCTTATGAATAGGAGGAAAAATGCCTTGATATTGAGGTGACAGAACCCTGGAATGGCCTGCTCATAGAGGTTGTGAGTCTTCTTCTCTGGAGATATTCAAAACAGACCTGGATGTGATTCTGTACAATCTGCCCAAGGTGTACCTGCTTTACTGGGAGCTTGGATTAGGTGATCTCCTGAGGCCACTTCCAGCTGCAAACATTCTGTCATTCTCTGATTCTGTGGTAAATGTAGATCAAATTTTTGTCATTTGTAATTTATCAGACCTAGTGAGTCAATAACCTTGGGTAGTGTAAAGCAAAGATCTGGTAGAAGACTAGGATAATAATAGTTTTACTTAGATTAAAAAACTACTCAATTTGAAGGATTAGATGTTTCATAACATTTTGAACAGGGTATATATTTCTTAATTCCACTCTTTTGTGTAAAACACTAACAAATTCTCTACTTCAGTTTCTTATTTCAACTTTTAAATATCACTGAGCTCTTCAGCATCTACTTACCTGATGTTCTAAAATATCTGGAGTCAGTCTTGCTGTCAAGACTGTTCATGAATTTTATATTAATAGCCACTGAAAGAAACCAGAAATGATCCTGGGACTCCCAAAACTAGTGAATAATTAATTTATTTTAAATAACTAATTTAAATAAAAAGTGAGAATCAGCAGAATAGATTTGCTTTTACTTACAGAAAGGAAAATGTATAAGGATAAAATAGAGAAAATGCTAATACTAATGTCAGTTGGAGTAAGATAGGGACATGTAAAAAACTATACCCAGGAGACAGGCTACTGGGAGAGGAACAGCTCATAAAAGCATTTATTAAATCAAAACTATTCAGAAAAAAAAAAAAAAAAAAAAAAAAAAGAGAAAATAAAGGAGCAAATGTAAGTAATTAATCATTGCAGAGCAAAAAGAACCACGAACATTGCATTTAGCAAAACATCATGGCTGAAAAACCATATTAAAGTGTATTTTGTGTCTATAAAGAAAAGACAAGTGAAAACATCAATGTGATATAATCTGTAATGAAATATGAACAGATAATATAGATAATATAGAATACACTTGAATTAGGACTGGTCTGAACTAGTGTGGTGGATTGACTTTATGTGGCCACCAGATGCACATCAAAATCCTCTAATACCCCCCCTTCTCAGTAGGATGTGGAGGAAGAAAATAAAAAAAATTAATAAACCCCCTTATTTATAGTCCTAAATTAAATACAATAAAATATACTGATAAGTAATAACTAATAACTAATAACTAATAACTAAGAACTAAGAACTAAGAACTAAGAACTAAGAACTAAGAACTAAGAACTGAGGACGTTAGGTTAACTGGCATTACTGATCTTAGTTCCTAAATTAAGTATTTAATTGAATCTAATATTTCTCAACATGAACGTTTCTGATTAGCAAGACCTTTTGGGGTTGATACAAGATTTTATTTTTAAGCTTCTTATGTATTACCAGCTGACACACATTTGTTTGAGTTTCCCTTTTAAAAAGAACTAGTAGGGAAATTACTATATTCTAAAATGTTATTGCTGCCTGACAATCAGCATTAGCAAATTCATTGTTTTTAAGACAAAAACATGACTACCAAATTCCAGGCTAGAATTAAGAAAATTAGATGCTATGATTTTGGATAAAAGAAGTTCTAGAAAGATATTAAGCAACATAATGTTTAGGTCTTGCACAATCTTTCCTCCTGATAACTTTTTAATTAGATTATCATCTTTAGCAGGTTGAAAACATACACTGTGGAGGCTGGTCTTACAGTACTCAGTGAGGTAGAGGTTTTAATCTCATCTGAGTATTTCCCCTTGCAGACAGTTGGGAATGTTGGGGAGTCTCTGAGCCAACATTTGCAAAGCTTTCAAACTGAATTTGTTGCAAGCTGGCTTTGACTCTCATGGGAGTCAGTAGATTGCATTCTTAGAGGTTTGACAGCATCATTCCTCTGCACTGTCCCAGAGTGGACTGGAAAGGACAATATGTTGTGACAATCATGAAAATACAAATTCTATTGAATAGCTTTTACGCCTAAATAATCTGAAAAGTGTTTCCAGAATACTTCTTCATAGAAGACACTACTGTTAAAGTATGAATTATATATTGCACTGTTCCACTAGGTGTATTCTTAAGAATAACTTTGTGAGAAGAAATATGTGAAATACATGTAGCATATTTAAACTATATTAAATACCGCAAAAACATGGCACTGCAAAGATTAACAAAATAAATTAAGATTGTTTAAATCCTGGTTTTCAGTGAGCCATGGTTTCTCAAAATTCTCAGTCATGAAGGTTCATGAGAATGATAAATTGTTCACTGTTATGTCAACATGGGGCATTATACAAGAAAACACAATGCTCTTTTTTAATGGTGTGTAACAACACGTTATCCCAAGGAAGATGCATCTAATCAAATAATTTTAAAAATTCATGGTTCACTGAAACTGGTGGTTAAAAATATAACAATTTCCTTTCATAAAATATAAAGAAATGAAGGATTTTAATTTTTAAAATATGAATTTTTTTCTTATCTCTCCCAGTAGAAATTTTCCACACTGGATTAGGAAATTCAGTATTTGAGCTGTGCTTTGTATTCATATTTCATAGATTTTTTCAATAGTTTGGTCTGCTTTCTCTTTCAGGATTCTATGCTGATTAAAGAAAGCTCTCTGTGAGTATTTTTACATCCTATTAAGTCTGATTTTGAATGGTTTTGGAATCATTCACTCACTAATATACTGATGCGTGTAAAATGGATGGCTTAAAGTATCTATAACCATAAGGATATTCCATTGACCATACAAAATAAATCCCAAGTAGTTAATAAAGAGGTGCACATATAGAGACATTTTCATGTAAGAATGATTTTCTTGTTCAACAATTTAATTTCAATAAATTTCTGGATTATTTTCTATGATGTAACCTGTTTGTTTTACAGTCTACGTAAAGAAGAGGAAGATAAGTCTTAGTTAAAGTAGCATACCCTTTAAGGATTCTCTAATACACTATAACAATATCACTAGTCATATTTCCCTTAACAATTCTCATGTATGTCTTTGCATGTCTTTACATGTGAGCTCCATGTGTGTTTACCCTCCAAGAACAAAGAGCAGAGGTAGCAAAGCACTGAGCAGAATCAAACATATCCAACTTTAGCATAATTTGCCAATGCAGAGGTTAGTGATAAGTGCTGTGTTAAGTTTTTCACACATATGTGGAGCATGGACTGAACATGACCCTGTCTGCCTATGAAATTTAACAGTTACCACCACTACATGTGGTGGACTCTTTGGAAGCCTTCCATCAGCCACAGAAATCTGTTCTTTAAAAGGAAGTAGCAGTAGGGCATGTTCATCAGTTACAAGGAGAAAAAGAAGAATGAACTTGATGATATTTTCTCATAAATTTCACAGATACTTCTTCACAGCAGAGGAGTAATAAGATTTCAGAATTCTGCTTGCTATTGTACACAACACATTTTCTTGAATGTGGATTCTTCAACAAATATATTTTTTTCTTTCTATTCTCTTTGAATCTATTCTTTGTTCTTACAGACACATCTTCCATCATCCTACTCAAATGGAAAGTCTGGTTAAATAGTTTGGCTTTAATTACATTTACACTATGTGGCTCTTCATAACTCATTGTTCCTTAGTGTATAGCCTTCATTATGTAATGTATCTCTACAAAAAAGGGATAAAATTAGAAAAACTAAGAGACAAAATGAGTTCTTTGTAATGAAAGGAGAAGATAAAAAGAATATTTTATGAATGTATTATAGAACAAAGTAAAATATATAGGTTAATTACTTATGGGAAAGAGAACAAATTATGATTTAAACAAAGGAGGTTTAAGTAGAATTTGCTTCAATCTTTATGAATTTAATTGTGTCCAAACATATTACAACACTAATCTTAGCACAGAAATAGGACTGTAGGCCAGAGTATGGAAAGAAGACACTGAAGAATACTTTAGTTCAAGTCTTCAGTGTTTGATGAACTGAGGAACTAAAGGAGCCCACACTACTTTAAAAATGTTGAAGTAATCTGAACTTCTTGTGTGGTTCACATTTCATTGGTACAAAACTAGGGTAGAATTGGATGAAAACCTGCATTTAGTATTTTTATTATTTACTTTAGTATTTTTACTATTTATTTTAGTATTTTTACATTTAAGTACATTTAGTATTTTAATAGTATTTAGTATTATTGATTCACTGTTTGTTGGAAGAATTTCAAGTAAGGCAATTTTTTTCTATGACTGATTTATTTAATATTTTAGTTCATGATTTAGATGTTGATGTATAATAATGTGTGCAGATGGTGTTAGATAGGAGGGGTTATGAGTGCTTTGGAAGATCAGAATTCAGTGTGATCTGGAGAAATGGAAAACTGACCTGAAATAATCAGTAAAAACAAAGTATAAATGTCACAGTTAAGAAGCATAAATAAAATGTGTACAAATATGAAATGAAATTGTCTAGGCAATCATACTGCTAAAAATAATGTACAACTGCAGTGGGGGCACAAATTAGACAAGATTTTATGTATTGCTGAGGCAAAAAAAAGGCAGTTACATTCCAAAACTCACTTAGACTTGGAAAGTATTTTACATCATATGTGGAGGATAATATTTCTGTTTGCATTTGGCCACTGGCACTGTCCAAAAATGAATTATTATTTATTTTGGGCATATCCAATGTTCTAAATAAACAAATGGGACATGCGCTCTCATGCCTGGTACTGTCTGGAAGAAAAGAGGATGTACAAACTGAGATAAAAACTGGAGCGTAAGAATAACCTTCCTAAATCATAGAATCATAGAACAGTTTGGCCTGGAAGGCACCTTAAAGATCATCAAGTTCCAGCCTCCTTGCCAAGATCCAGGACATCTTCCATCTCAAAGCCCCATCCAGCCTGGCCTTGAACACTTCTAGGGATGAGATATCCAATTCTTCTGGGCTAACAGTTTCAGTGTTTTAACAACCACACGGTAAAGAATTTCTTTCTAATATATAATCTCAGCCTACTCAGTTTAGAGCCATTCCCTCCTGTCCTATTCCTACATGCCCTTGTAAGCCATTCCACTGCAGATTTCTTGCAGGCTTCCTTTATGTACTGGAAGGCTTTGAATAGGTCACCCTGGATACTTCACCTCTCCAGGTTCAACAACCTCAACCTTCTCAGCCTGACCTCATAGGAAACTAGGTCTCTCCCGGTCTCTAATCAATTTGGTGACCCTCCTCTGGACTTGCTTCAATGATTGATGCCCTTCCTGCACTTGGGATCCCAGAGCTGGGTGCAGTACTGTGGGTGGGGTCTCACCTGAGAGGAGCAGAGAGGTAGAATCACTTCCCTTGGCCTGCTGGTCTCATTTGTCTTGATGCAGCCCAGGACACAACTGGCTCTCTGGGCTGCAAGAGCACATTGTCAGCTCATGTCCAGCCTCTCATCCAGCAGCAACCTCAAGTCCTTCAAGGCAGGGATGTTCTCAGTTTGTTCATTTTCCAGCTTGTACTGAGCCCCTTAACCAGGGGTGACCCTGGCCCAGGTCATGCACTTGGGTCTTGCACTTGGTCTTGTTGTTGCAATGTAAGTTGTCCTGACAAAGGAGATGTCTCTGCAGAAAGAGATACCAGCTGCTAAATGAAAAAAATAGTTTAATAGTATGAGGAAATGGTCTAATTGTTATCTTGGTCCAGAGTGCAGTAAGCTACGTGACATTGCAGAGAAATATTCTTAAATAGGACTTTAAGGAAAGATTAATTGGATGCTCTCAAGTTCGAATCTGAGTATAAACAATCTCACTTTAGTGAAGAAGGATTGACCCCATGGTTTTCTGAGGTCGTCCCTAGAGGTGTCTTCTTTCAATTATGTAATAAAATAATATTTACTGTTTTAGTACTTCGTAACACCTGGGAGGCTAAATAATTGCATAGGAAGCCTATTGTGAGATACTTAACTTTTATTAATGTTATTATAACTATACTTACAGAAATACTCTTTGATGTAAAAAAATAAATTGTTTATTTTAATTGTTAATAGTATATTGTTCCCTCAAATGCTTTGGGATTGGCAGCTCTGAGATCCTTTAGTACTTCTATGTGTTTTGCAATATTGCACTATTATTAAAAGTTTTTAGTTGAATTAGAGCTAAAAGGTGAGAAAATAAACAAAATTTTAACCTACAAGTTAATTTAACCTCTCATCATTTTGAAAACCAAAAGTTTCTGCTTACCTAATTTATTTCCTATCTTTGTGTTGAATTGTGGGTTTTTTTTAATTTATTTCAATAAAATGAATTAACATATTGTTATACAGAATCGAATTCCTGTTATAGGTATTTTCAATAATTCTATTTTTTCATAGTTGTTTTATTATGTCTTACTGTAAATGACACAAAAATATTTGTAATCTGTTTAGTTTTGATGCATTAACTACTCACTGATGAATAGGTAAATTCATCAAGGTTTTAAAAAGAATACCTTCAGGAATATACATTATTTCAATTTATTAATGATCAATACTGTTAATTACTAACATATTATAAAATAGTTTATTCTTTAAAGTAGAAGTATTTTCTTCCATTTACTGTTTTATTAGACTGTGAGGGCCAGACTACTGACAGAGGCAGGAGGTATGATATTATAGGTGATAGAACAAACCCCCTGACAGCACAGCTTTGACACTGTTACTCATCACACAATCCACAGCTTATGTTAAATGAGTGACTAAAATGTTCCCAAGGGAACTCTGAACATTGCAAGCTTCCTTGGCAACCAAAAGTGCCTACAGAGAGCACTGCCCATCACATTTTATAGTCTTTCTCTTTTCACATCATCTTGTTGCTCTGAAGCCCCAGTGCAGTGCTCTTCCTGCAGGGGCATTTTGCAGTTCACTGCTGTCTTCTCCCTCCCATTCCTGTCTTCTGGACTGTTTTAATTCACAGACTTCATATTAAATCTTCATCTTAATGTGACAAAAATGGAAAAGAGGGATTTTGCCTGTGTTGTTTGATGCTGTTATTGATGGGAAAGGCAAAGGCTAATTCCAAATGAATGTCTAACTGCCATTTTGTCCTTTTAATACCTTCAAAACTGTTCAGAACTTTTGCAGTTTGACTTGATGGATGGCTTTTCAGAACTTCAAATATATTCATTTTATTGAAAATTAATTTCAAATATAGTTAGCTTTTGCTGCAAATACTTTTGCTCAACAAAACTTACCTGGTGGTTTAAAATATCTGAGTATCTAATAGAACACCCAAGAATTCTTATTAGCTTAGCTTAGCTCAACCCCTGTCTAAGTGATTCTTAGTCCCTCATATTGTCTTTATTTTGTTTTCCAGTCTAGGGTGCATTTCAACAAATTAGCCTGTATGGAAAGGAAATTGGAATGATATTTTAGTAGTGGTAGTACTAATTACATACAACACAGCAGCAGCTGCAGTGATCCCTGGGAACTAAAAAGAACTGGACATACCCCCATTAGCAGAGACAGCAGCACTTATAATTGTGTGGACATTCTGCAGAGAATAATTTTTAATCTCTTCTGTGAAGTTTTTCCAATTTTTATTTTAAAAAAATCATGATGATAGATTATCTTTCTTTGAAGAAATTAAAGAGCTTTAGAGAGGTTATGCTGGACTTTTCCAAGGGAAAGGGAAACCTGGATTGAGCATTCAGCTTCAAGAGTTGACATACTTTGTGAGAATCCACTCTGATGATGGTGATTCGGGTGCCTCTGGAAATTTTGAGAGCTCTGGAAATCCTCAGTCTACTCCACGGTGCAAATCTCATTCTTTGGATTTCTAGTTTGCTATACTCAATCTCTAATTCAGAACTGTTTTTTCGAATAGTTTTTAAATTATATAAATTTTACATGTTCTTCTAGGCATGTAGTTTCCTTTAAAATGCAGTTTTAATTATCTGCACATATTTTTAATAGTACATCTTTTGTTTTGGTGGACCAACCACTCCATAGCTACAATTTGTAATGACTTTCTTTATTAAAGGTAATGGTACTGGCATTATTCTCTGAAAGATTCAGCTAAAGCTTACATGCTGATAAATGGGCTTAAAAAAAAAGTAGTGAAAAGATGTAGGAAGTTGTCTATTCCATTTGTTTTATGTATCAGATGCATGAGGAGGGTTATGTTCATGCAAATTGTCTGAGTAATCTTTTCTAACAATATTATATCTAAATTGCTTTATTGAGGTTTTTCCTGAAACTTTGGGTTTCTTAAAATTTCAACCTGTAGTAAATCTTTTAACTTGTTTTATAAATATCTGAAAATAAAATTAATATGATACATAAAGATACTGATGGATTATCAACTACGAGAATGCCAGGGAACATGGCAAATATAAAATCATTATATGTTTTCCTACAAGAATGTATTTCTTCTGCTCTCTGCAGAAGAAAAGAAAGTTCTTGTTTCTCTACATTACTGAAATTGCAACATTAAAATATTTGAACATGTGAAAGGCCTCTTGAACAATCTTTTGTGAGCAATCTATGTAGCAGGTGGTGAAATACCTAGATTGTATCTGAATAAAGTATATAGACTACTGCCTACAATTGAAGTCAGTGGTGAAATATCATTTTTACTCTTATGGGACAGTTCTTTTAGTAGAAATCTAACAGTAAAAGAAGTTAATTGAGGAAAATTTTTCTTTATGAACAGGATTATGAATAGGATTTGGAGAAGTACATGGACACCATTTTTTCCCACTGAAACGATTACATAATTAATCAAGGTTCTTTGCTGTTTTGAAAAAAGCTTTCCATGTTTGAAATAGCAAGATAAGTTAAAAACATCTGTTGTTGCACCTGTATTGATATATAGTTATTTGTGTGTGTATATATTTAATATGTGCATGTATATTTATTTATGCATACATCATAGAAAATATATCTTATATCTTTTATATATGTCATTTAGCATCAACAGGGTTATCAGGAAGTTGCTAAAACAATATTTCATATGTTCACTGATCGAGATTTTTTCCAAAAGTCTTAAAAGAATCAGAATTTAACTCTTTTGGATTTTTTTGTTTGTTTGTTTGGTTTGTTTTTTTATTCAGGTAGAGTTGATAATAGCAAAAATGGTGTTCAAAGAGCCTAATGAAATTTATGGGCACAGGACTACAGAAGTGGAATGTATTCCAGGTTACTTGGTTTGGCTCTTTCATCCTTTTTTACCTCTATCACATAATATTTTCATAAAGTGCTTAAACTAAAGAGGAACTATTTATTTAGTTAGCTAGTCAGTCAGGAGTCAGCAATTTATTAATGCATCCTCATAATGGAAAGATTTTTCAGAATGTCTGACAATTTTTCATAACTTTTTATCACTCTCTGTCCTAGAAACTTAATTTTCCTATGAAATTAAATAATAACTGCACTGATAGTTTCAAAGAAGCATACTATAAAAGGTCTCCAGAACTTTGAAAAAAATTACATAAATCTTTTCCTGTCCATCCTGGAATCCTACTATGAAATGTATCTCCTACATCATAGAATTGCACATTCCTGCCAAACAAGTTCATCCTGCAAGATCTGTAAAGTGAAGCTGTGATCAGACAATAATCTTAGATCTTCCCTTCATCTCTGTTTCCAGCAGGTGAGTTACATATCACAGTGAAAATTATTGTTATTATTCCTGAGGATGGTTTCCCTTTTTTGAATTTATATTTAATTTATTTATAATTGAATTTCAGGTCATTTTTGTTATTTTAGTTCTCCATGTCATACTATTATTTCTTGATGTTCTGTATTAATAATAGCACTTAATTTTGTCATTATCAGCTTTTATTGTTACACTCTATTATCTCATTATAACTAATGAATTTATTAACAAAGGTTCATCCCAAAACTAATCTTTAGCAACTTAATCAGTAATCTCATCTAAGACTGAAAGTTCCTTTTCCCACACTACCTCTTTCTGCTTCTTTTTTTTTATCTAGTTTACATGTTAAAGAGATTTGACCAGTATCTATTACTTTACTAAGATTCTCTTGTGTAGCAGCATTTTAGATACTGGGTCAAAAAGAAAATTATGTCTACTACATTATTCCAATTCCTAAAAATTAGTCAAAGAAAGAAAGATGATATGTCAGTTTCCATTAATCTGAAAAGAATTCTGTTCTTTCACTTTCACTTCAACAGCAAGTATTTGTTTTGCACTGTTACTGGGTAATCAGCCTATATGCTGTAATGCAGTCTGATAAAAAAAAAAAAAAAGGAAAAACATTTTTTTAACAAAGTTATTTTGATTTTTCCTAGTAAACCTCCATTTTTGCAAAAATTAAACCTACCCAAAAAGAAAAAAAAGAAGAACCAGAATATCTTTCTTATATTAGTCTTTAAACAATCTCTGTTACATTTTGCTTCTCTGTATACACATTCTACATGACACAGAAACTGAATCAGGCATGTTTGTTGGTTAAAATTTATTATCTAATATTTTGAGGTTTGCAGCAAATTGAAGCAAACAGGTAACAGAAATTAGTTTTCTACAAATGTAGTAAAAAATGAGCAGATAAAGAAATATCATTATCCATTGCTCAGATATATTTTCTCTAGTACTGACTGCTGGATATTTTTGCTGGTATGTGATTAGTGGTAACTCTAGAACACTAAAGCCTGAAACAATCTGCTTGGTTTTTTTCCTCTACAAGCTTTACTTCTTTATTGATAATTTGTCATCCTGTACAAAATATAATAGGGAAGAATACATTTAAATTTAGCATGTAAAAATGATGAAATTTGGTGTAGTATCTTCTGCAAAATTGGTGTTGAATCTGTGAGGGACTGAAAAATAAATAAAGCTTGGATATATATGTGAGAAAACTAACAAATAGATGATGTTTTACAAATAGTCAAAAGTGGTTGGAAAGACAAATGTATATGTCAGGCTGTGGTAAGAATTATTTTGGTAATGAAGAAATGAATAAAAAAGGAAAAAACAGGAAAAAAATTACTATAATAATGTTTATGTATTCTTCAAAATTTTAACTTAATAAAAATCAGATTTATATTTTTTTCTCATCAGAAATCTGGTGTAATAATAGTCTGTTTGTTGAATGCAAATGTTTAGTCCCCTAAAATACTCCCCATTTCCATTTTAAAACAACACTACAAAAAGAGTTATATGATATTCATAATGCTTAATGAAAACATCATTTTATGAGGATATTTTCATTGATTTCTCCAAGTTTTTTATGTTGAAAATATTTTTCTTTTAAGATAGAGAATTAATTTTTTTTATTCTCCAGCATATCTTTTGACATTCTAGTTCTATGTCCTTTTCTTTAGTTAAGCATTGTCAAACAAAGTCCTTCACTGTAGATCACACTGGAATAGAGTATGTATTTAATCATATGGTTATCCAACTTCTGTAAGGCAAGTAACAGTAATCCAGGGACTAGAATTTAAATACCAGACTACAGACAAATGTCAAAATAAAAATGTAACTATATAAATATATAAAATATACAAATAATATATATGAAATACATAAATATATATATCTTTAAATATATCTTCAAGAAAAAATGTTTCTTAGTTGAGACAATATATGGCTAGAACTGCACCAAAGATCTAGAGTTTTTCACTTTGGGGAAGATAAAAAAAAATAATATATTAAAAGTAGAATATCCATCGGGAAATTCTGCAGTGAATAGCATTGTAGAAGTGAATCTGCACAGAATATTTTCTGGAAGTAACTTGTTTTCTAGTAATTTTGTTGAGGCATCAAGCTTGATAAGAACAGATGAAGAAAAAGAGGAGACATTGGTAATTTATATGTTTTATTCTGATATTTTCATCTCTTGATAACAGAAAAACTTTAAAAATATATATTTAAAGGTCAGGACCTTGGACATTAGAAGAATTAAACCAAATGCACAAATCAGAAATTATCACAGCAAAAGTATCTTAGCCACATACCTCTTTCTTCCTCAAAGGAATTTTAAGGAAGAGAAGCATAAGAGGCATGCCTGTAACATGCCTGTAAGTAGTCAAGATGTTCTTGTAAAGTGTCTTTCTGACCATTTCTGCTCATTTTCATGTGGAGCTGCAAAGAATAGTAAGCATAGAAAACTTCCAATAGAGTATGACAATTCAGTCATATTTGGAAAAAATATATTTTGATTTCACTTAACCTACACAAAAGCAGGGTGAGGATTTCACTGGAGCTCATTTTATGGTGGGAGATGAGTCATGCACTGAAGAATTCAGAATCTGGAGTCTTCATAAATTAGAAATTCTACTATACTAGGTACCTAGTATATTAAGACCAACAATCTTTTTTTTAAAATCCTTTACTGTGGAGATAATGAAGTAAAAACCTTATGAAACTCTAGTGGATGAGTCACTACTGGGAAGTAAAGTGACTTCTATTCAAAGAGACTTCCTCAGGCATTTTCTTTTCATGACATGTCAGTATTTCTCAGTTCACATATGGTGTTAAATTAAGCTTAGCTGTTTATGTCTGCCTGGTTTGACTTTTTGACTCTCTCCCTTTTCATCAGATGTAGTGGTTTTGCCCCAAAATGCTTAGATATTTCATAATACGTGTGTGATAGAGAAGTTTTTGAATATCTTAGTTCAAAAATCACTTTCCCTTTTGATTTGATGGGTTGTGCTGAACTTTCTAATCTCACTAAGGAAACTAAAGTGTAAAACTTGGAAGATTTTAATATATTGCTCTTATGTTAGGACAATACTAACTTAATACTTACATGTATTGAAGACTGAGCATGGTTTGGATACATAGGATAATTCACACATTTATTTATAATTCTAGCAATCTAGAATTTAAATTATAAAACACTTTAACACACAGAGCATTTGAAAAAATATTAGCATATTTTATTTTATTCAAAATATTATTTCATTTTCTCATTAAAAATATGATAAAAATACTTTTTGAAAATACTTACAGATGTAAGATGTATTACAGATGTAATTGTAATCGCTAATTTTAAAAAAAATTGTTATGTATTTCAGACAGTGAATAATAGTTATAAAAGTTGTGTTTCAGAAGTTGAGTAGTTCTTCTACCAGTTCCCTCAAAATCCACAGACACAGCTTGTCAGGTCCCATGAGCTTGTAAACTTTCAGGCTCATGGCCTCAAATCTGTTTTTCTCTTACAGAGGGTGATTTTCCAATCTCCCAGTCCCTGCCTTTGCTTTCTGTGACTTGGGTGGTATGGCTACAACAATTGCCAGTGAAGAGTGAAGCAAAAAAGTAATTTAGTACCAGAGCCTTCTCCATACCCTGGGTAACCAGGACTCTCATTTCCTTCCAGAGAGGGCCTGCATTTCCTATAGTCTTCCTTTTATTACTGAGACCTATAAAGCATTTCTTGTTCCCCTTGATGTCCATGGCCAGGTTTAATTCCACCAGGGTTTTAGCTTTCCTGTCTACTTGGAAAATCGCTCTGTATTCCTCCAGGCTGCCTGTGCTCGCTTCCAATCGCTGTAGGTTTCCTTTTTGTGCTGTGTTTCTCCAGGAATTGTGTGTTCACCCATCCAACCATCTTGGCATTTTTTTCCCTACTTCTCTTTGATGGGATGCATTACTCTTGAGTTTCTAGGAGGTGATCCTTGAATATTTGAATAACCAGTTTCATGGTCCCCAGTTCCCTCCAGGATTCTATCCATGATACACTACCAAACAGAAGTTAAATTCTGCCCAAATTCTGTTCTCCTGAAATCCACAGTGAGCTTGCTGCATGCTCTCCTCACTGCCATAAGGATCTTGAACACTACTTGGTGACCACAGCCAAAGGCACTCTTGGGCTTCACATTCCCCACCAGTCTCTCCATGCTGCTGAGGGCCAGGTTTGGCATACCACCTCTCCTTGTGGGCTTCTTTATCACTCAGAGAAAGTTTTCATCACAGAATTCCAGGAACCTCCTGAAGTGCTTGTGCCCTGCTTTGTTGTCCCTTCAACAGGTACCAGCGTGCACGAAGTCCCTTATGAGGACCAGGGCTTGTGAAAATGAAGCTACTCTGATCTGTTTATAGAGGACCTCATCCACATGGTCTTCCTGGTCAGATGGCCAGCAGCAGACTTCCATGATAATGTTGCCTGCTCTTGCCCTCATTTTAATCCTGATTCATAAGCTCTAAGTCAGCTTGTTTTTTTAATTTCAGATGTGGAGGGTAGCCCTATGGTTCTGAAATAATTCTGCATGTTTGTTAACATTACTGAAAAAAAATTTTTTAAAACTAGAAAAAACACTTATTTTTAGTTCATAAGATACCTTTCCATAAGATATAGTGCTAAGCAAGAATGGATAGGGCACCACACTCCCAAGATCAACTACTCATGGCAATACTATGTTGAGAAAATAGCAGCCACAAATGCACAGGCAAGATAGAATCTGACCCAAAACACTAAGGGATTTTTTGCTGGTTGCTAAGAGAATTAAGCTGCTACACCAAAAACTAAGAGGTGAAGAGATTAACTTGTGGTGACTTGGATGTTACATGTTCAGTATGACAGATGTTTCCTCACTGGGTATTATCTCTGACAGCGTTGCAAGGAACACTTCTGTTTAGACAAAGAAGGTACAGTTGTCTTATTAGCAGGATCATCTTTTAGGATGTAGGAAGTCTTCTTAAACCAAAGAGTTGATAGGTATATATCAATATATATATACCTGTCCAGGACTTCAACAGTGATTACAGGGTGTACACTTAAAGTGTGGAAATGCACAAAAAACTAATCTAGCAATAATAGATGAAGATTCTGTTCCTCAAAACCTAGGAAAAAAAGAGAATTTGATGATATGTATTCATTTCTGCTTTGAGTTCATGGGTCAGAATGGCCACTTGGCCCAGCCAGCAGAGGTGAATCGTTAATATGTGGAAGGTCAAGGTTGTCATGTAGAAGAACATCAGTAAGATGAAGGAGCAAATCTTCAAGTTCCTTGCAGATTTAGCAGACGTGAAAATCTCACATCTGAGACAGAACAACTCTCTGCACTAATGCAAGCTGGCTAGAAAATAGCTCTTCAGAAAAGGACCTATGAGTCCTGGTAGACTAGAAACTGAAAAAGTCAGCATTGCGTGCTTAAGATAATTGCCTACTGGACTGTGTTAACAAGAGCATAAACAACAGCTGAAGTGGAGTGCTTATTTCCTTCTACTCAGCATTCATGAGGTCAAATCTGAAGCACTGTCCAGTTTTGTGGCTCCCAGTAGAAATCACATAAATAGCACTGGTGGAGTGCTATTAAGTTTGTCAGGAGTCTGGATCACATGTAATGTGGGAAGAAGCTGAAGGAGCTGATTTTATTTATCCTGCAAGGATAATTAAAGGAGGACAAACTAATTACAGTGGTCCAAAAAGCTGGAACCAGACACTTAAGTTCATGGCAAAAGGGCAAAGGATAATGGTAATAGGCTTCAGCAAAGGAAATCCTGACTGAAGGAAAAAGCACTTCAGAGTGATGGTGGTGCCAGCAAAGAGGCTGGAGAATCTTCATCTTAGAGATTTTCAGAACTCAAATGGATATGACCATAAGCAACCTGATCTTACTTTCAAATCAGCACTTCTCTGAGCATAAGATCAAACTAGATGATCTCCAGAGAAGCCTTCCAACATAAATGCAATTCTGTGATCAGCTTAAAAAGTGGTATGTTCATCATTTTCTGTATAAGCTGTTCTGCAGCTTTGTTAGCTACACCAATGGAAGTGCATATGAAAAAATGCACATGCATTACTCTCTTTTAGACATTGCTCTTGATTAATTTGGCATTGGACATCACAACTGGAACTTGAACGAATACTACACCTATTTTTTCTCCTTTTTTTAAGCTAAGAAAGACCCTATTTTTAATTCTCTTAGAATAAAATACAAAAAATTGATAGTAATATTAAAATCCTCTACTAACAAGAATAATATATTTAGTGTTTAGAAAGATGGTTGGTACTTCTACTCTGCTGTATAACTCATAATAACTGAAATGGACACAGAGATGAACTGCACTGAGTAATTAGTTCTGATATTCATCCGACATGATATAAATGTTATTCAGTTTTCTACCTCCTTAACCTTACCAGTTATTACACAAAGGTGTAATAACTTTACAGGCAGCAGGAAGGTATTGAACATGCTACACTGTAAAAAGAAAATCATTAAGAACACATACAATAATAAAAAGCAGAGATATGTTGTAGAAAATAATTATGTTTATGGACTTTCATTGCTAAAGGACAGAGACTGTGATGGAAAGAGAAGTAGGAAAGAAACCTCCACAAAATTGTATCCAACTAAATGGAGACAGCTTTGACTAAGTGAGTAAAGAAATATGTTTTACAGGCACTAAAGCTCATTTGTCTTGAGGAATGTAAAGTATTTCAGAGATACAGATTCTGATTGAATAGACACCATTAGGAAATAAACCATGTATAATGAATATATTCAATGGAATCAGGCAGATTGCTAGGTACCACATACTGAAAATGAGTTTTCAAACAAATGAAACCAGACAAATTCCAGCTATCAATTTAATTCTTGGTTTGTCCATGTGACATATACCATTATCTTCATATATGATGCTGGTACTCTTAAGTTCTTTTAGCTTCAGAATATTAATTTGTGTCTATGACATGTAGAGTAGAAACACAATAAAGTTCTATATGCAATTCAACACTATCATCATAGGAATATTTTCTACAGAATTTTTTCTATGTAGTTTTTCACTCTCACATCAGTATAGATCTTAACATATCTGTGTCACATACAGTTCTCAAAAGACTTAAATGAATTTAAATGGAAAAGATCCTAACCTGAAAATGATGGCACTCTAATGATCTTTTGCAATAGATTGGTTAACCAGATTATTAGGAGAAAAAGTCCCAAAACAGTAGGAATTCGTGTAAAAGTGAAGGAAATAATATATCACCTTTCTCAAAGTCTCCATAAATACTAGTTTGAACAATTTTTCTGACATTTTCCTATGTTACATTTCTAAGCATTAATGTGTAACCTCAGTGTCCAAGTACTGTCACAGCTGAGCATTCTGATGTAACTCCATTCAAAGTGGGCTTGTTCCTGAAATACTGAAAGTATATCATAATATATCGAAGCATTAAAAGGAAAATCTGAACAGATACAGAACAATGTAAAATTATAATGCGCTTAAAACATATTTAATGACTGATGCTCAGGAAAAGAGGAGCAGTTGTGTGTATTCTATTAGTTACTTAAAATAAATAGAATATTTTAAATGTCTTGAAATTATAACCATTTTATATTCCTTTTTTATAGTTCAAAATTTTTTGTACCTTGGAAAAAAATAATCTTTCCACAAAATTTAATCTAGATATTAGAATATATTAATGGAAGAGGAATGAGAAATTATAGAAAGTAACAGTCCTTTCTCCTGAAGTGCAGCCTATGAATGTTTTAATTGGTATTCTCTGCTTTTTGTGACATTTATTGTTAAAATGCTAAATCACCATGATTATTTGTCTTTGATGTGTCCAAAGGTATTTAGCTAGACTTCAATTATTTATATGACACTGATCGAAAATTTAACAATTACACAAAAAATCATCCAAAATTAAATTAAAGTCTGCTTGCTTTCACCTTCAAACATTTGCTGTCTGATTAGGTCTACCTATACCTTGATCTTTGCCAATGAAAATGTTTTTTCAATCTGTTAATGGAATATTTCTTATTACCTAAGAAATATCGCCAGGCTGACATCTTTGCTTGATGTGAATAACTTGGAAAGACTGGTAAATAGATTTCTTACTTCAGAGGGATATTATTACACATTTCATATCTTGGCATTTCTGGTCTATAGCTCATCTAAAAGGCAGCAGCTTAAATCTTTGTCATAGCCATCTGTTAGCTGTAACACTTCAGTTGCAACATATAAAAGTTTGTTTCCAATAATTTTTTTTATTATATGGATCATTTATAATTGCCTATTGCCACTCCACCACTTCTGCATCTTTTTGTATTTCAGTGACATCCAAGTAAGGGTGACATTAAATATTTTCCACCCCTGCCCTCATGGAAATCACAGGATTGCTTTTTAGACGATGTCATAACTTTCTGGCTGATCATGATATTAAATTCCATCAGAGAGGTCTAGACTTTACCACAGCTTGTAAGTGATGCAAGAGTTGCACAGCTTATTAGTACCATTTGTTTCAAGAACTTATAAATCTTTTGGGGAAAACATAAATATATTTACGTATATTTCTGTTTGGGAATTGTGACATCCCTCCTTTGGAGCTATCAGTTGTGAAAGAAGTAGCAAGTATTCAGAAGTACCTTTTAGATGCTTCATAGAATGGTAATATGATATGAATTCTTCAGACTGATATTGTCTTATGTAGGTTTCAAAATTCAGGAAGGGAGTTTGAATTCCTACCAAGATCAGTTGAATTTATGGAGCTAATCCATCATACTTTCTAACTGACAATTTAACAAACACAGAAAAAAATATTTAAAAATTCATGAACTGTTAATAGTCTTCTGTAGCAATACCGTATATGCTCTATGGTATATTAAATTTGCATTATTTAGTAATTTCACTCCTTGTATTCCTTTACAAGCAATGCAACAAAAAACTAATTAAACCCCACATTGCCACTGAGGAAACTCAAGATTTTTCTACAGTTTCAGTGATTAATTAACTTCTGTATATCCTCAGGTAAGTTGTGCCTCTAGACATAGTAATAATGAGTACAGATATTCACCTTCCATCATGGGTTGCATTGGTGGGAATGTGTAGAAGCCAGTTCAAAATAGAAACAACTAACTTTTCTGTCATTGAAGCAGGAGTCCTAGAAGTAATACCCTGGTGATATTTTTAAAAACCAAACAGAGGAACCTTTGAGGATTTGAGGTTGAATAACCCTTTACATCTGGTGATAAAACAGACACAGTGCTTGAGTCTGTGTATGCATTCTGAGTTTGGTCTTGTTACTCTGGGGACAGGAATGTAGACTGGGACAGGATTATGATGTTTAACTAAGGTTTTTATTGATATTTTATTTCTTTTATTTCTCCTGAGACCCTCTGTGGCACATGTCCAGGTTTATCATCCTATACTGTTCATCAGTTTCAGTATTAAGAAAATAAAATATTGTGCACTAGCTAAACAGAAATATAATGTAGCTGTAGAGAAGAGGCAAGCTAAGCAGCACATAAAGAATGGCTCTCAACGGGGATATTAAGGGCAGAGTAGAGATTGGTTTATATTTCTTCAGAAACTGTTTGGCTCTGTACTGCTCCATTTTGAGATTCATGTTTTCTCTTGGGAAGTCATAACACTTGCAGTTAAGTACATATGTGCTCTATAAAACAATCTTCAAACTAGATATCAATCAATCATGTTAAATTCATGCTAAAATCAATTCATGTTAAAAAAAAAAAGAAAGAAAAATATACAAATCTGGTTTTATTTTACAATATTCATAACTTGGAAAATTTAATTCAAAATGTTTTGAAGTTCTTTCAAATTGCACAAATAAATCAACTGCAAAAAAACTTTGGTAGGGATTTTTTACAATTCAGAACCTAAACATGAGTATTTTACTATAAAATTAATTTGGATTCTTTTTTTAAATTATCTATAGAGACTGAGAGATTCTCATGATTGTTCATTCACTTCCTAGTTCTGGGGGGATAGGAAATAAAGTGGTCGTCAAGAAAACAAAATATTAAAGAAAAGCAGTAAAGCAAACTGAAACTATGGTATGAAGACTTGTATGTATGCTTCCACTCTAAATTAGCAACCTACCTACCAACTAATACCTTTTGTTCAAGTATTAATTGAAGTTAAAGCTGATAAAAAAAAAAAAAGTTAAGGTCTTATATATTGATTTGAAAAGAAGTTATTCCTCTCTAGATCCCACATGAAGAAATAAATCTATGGACTACTTAGACCACATCACAAGTATTCTTTCTTCTGATAGGCCCAACATGGTGTTTGCATTGTGGTTTATACTGTACACTGATCTTCCTCCCGTCTCTCATCTCAAAATATTTTGATTTCCATCATTTTATATCAGTAGTGTAATGCTGAAATTTAATAAGGAAATTTAAAACAATAATGTTTTATCATTTTTATGTCTTCCTGAGGAACAGAGGATGTAATTTTAAAATATATAATTTATTTTTCCTATTTTACAAAAAATCAAAAATACAAATAATTTACTGATAAATTCAGATTTCACACGTATAAAAAATTTATAATTCTCTCTAACAATTAGAAACCAAAAATATATTTTAAAATATATTTTAAAGTATTTTTATAATTCTAGTAATTCATTTTTCAGCTCCTTGAATATAAGGGAAATCCTGTGTTCAGTCTTATTGACCACTGATTGTCCTTCAAGAAAAATCTGCACGGGAAGCACTACAGTAATGTAGGTTTAGGTTTAGATTGCTACCTCAACCTGTAAATGTTCAGTTCTTCAATAGGAGACCCAAGATAATATTTTTTCTAAATTTTGGAAATTGGGCAGTAAACTCTTAACTACAAGTATGGAGTGGTTCATAAAGAGCAAATCTGATTAAAAAATGACACTGAGATCAGGAACATAAAATCCTACTGCCAATAATATCACCATAAATGAGATGAGAGAGTCAGCAGGTGATGGATGCAAACAGAATAAATTTGTCACCCAGGAAAATGTGCCATCATCACACTTATTATGTCATGCTCTTGTTAAACTAAAATTAGCATTAACATTAAAAAAAGAAAAAAAAAATATGTGGCTATTCCTTACTAAAAACTCTTTAAGGTGTGGTGACCCTTTGTATAGAAAGTACTTCTGAAATGTAGTTGCTTATATGTGAATTTAGAAATATATGTTTAAATATATCTATTTTTCTAATATACCTTGAGAAAGAATTGCTGAAGTCTGCATTTAGGAAAGAAGGCATGATGTAATAGCTAATCCAGAAGATGTAAATAAACAGGTTTTTTTACTGGTATGATAATTAATTATAAAAGAGGAAATATTTTTATATGACTAGCTTGGGAATTTTTTCAGAGGAGGAACCAACCTTAAGTATAAAATAGTCTTATTAATAACCACTGTTATTCCTGAGAATACTTTTTGCCTCCTGAAGAGCCAAAGCTATGTCTTTAGAAATAAAAAACTGTATGTTTTATTTCTTTTGTGCCATGGACAAAATGCTTTATTGTTTATATATAAATACTTAGATATTGATTTAGTGGTAATGCCATTGATGCAACAACCACTTCTCATTACCAAGTTCTGTGCATGAGGAGTAGCCTATGGTTAATCATGACGTGATGATCAGAAGGTTAAGCTCAGAAAGAAGGTTTGTCCATACAGACAAAACAGAGCCCTAGCTATTATTGCTTAGTCATGGTAATAGGAAAACAAATTTGAATTTTTGTTTGTTTGCTTGTTTATTTTAGATTTCATAGTGCTTTAGAATAGAATAAATTTTACAGTGAAAAAAAAGCTTTGTCTTATGTCAAGATCAAAGTCTTTTATGGAGAATGAGGCTCCATTTGAATCAAAGCATAATGTATTTTGACATGAATAAAGTCTGTACTTGTAATCCTGCACTCAATTAATTTGAGTAAAGCCACCACAGACAAAAGATTTTACTCAGCTTTCAACTAATAACAACACAACTATTGTGAAAGTGATTTACCAGCATCTCTAACCCATTTCTAGACAGCAGGTACTGTCTAGATATGAAAAGAGATGCCATCCAACCCTCTCTATTCAGAGTTACCTTTGTCTTTCAAAACTGGCTCAATTGTACCCTAATTCTAGTTATTAAAATCTACCAATCACACAAGCAAAAACCCAGGTAACACTGGAAAAAACAAGAGGCACAGAAAAAGTGATAATAAAACTAGGAAATATCAAGACATGGACTTGTATGGACTGTTAAACACTAGGACATATATCCATGTCAGGTCTACCATGGCAGATCTTTTAAAATGAATGGAGAGAAAGAGATATTTATGGAAAATAAAAGTATATCTATCTCAGATATATGCAGTGAATGTCCAGTTCTTTCACTTATACTGACAAAAGGATTCATCTTACTTAAAGGTGACCAAAAAGAATTTGGATAATTAGAGCAGGCTAATCATTAAGATCTCCTCAACAGAGAAGAGAGATAAATTGTTAGCCCTGTATGAAGACAGGTTTAAGGTAGGTTGAATGACTCTGTTTCCAGAACTGCCTCTCTGTCTTTACTGTCTAGAGAGAGAGGTTCCAGATGTGTAGCTAAGACTAGACACTCAGCATTGAGTTATGTGAGAGAAAGGTCTCATCAGATACTGCTTTAGACACTCTTGTCAGAATTTGACCTCAGCTCGTGGTTCTGCTTATAGATATGCATAAACAATATACATATTTTTTGATAGCAAAATCTGTATATTTGTGAGAAGTATATTGAATTCAGATAATTGGAAAAAACTGAAAACTGTTTATCTTTTTTTTTTTTTCACCTCTTTCTCAACTGCCTATCTCTCCAGCCTGTACCAACAAAGTCGATGAATTAAGTCAATGACAAACTCATTGACAATTCTCATTGCCCATCTTCTTCCTGGCAGGAGTGGTGTTTAATCCATTGACTTGCTGACAACTTTTAGAGAAAAATGTAGAACTTTATTTCTAACAATAAGATTTTACTCCCCTTCAAAAATTCTGTCAAAGTTCTTATTTCAAACTTTCTCAAAGTTCAAAGGTGGGCTTTAGATAACTTTTGAAACAATCCCTAAAAAGGACAAATTTAATCTTTTTTTGTATACTTTTGTTTCAAGAAAAAGAAGAAAGGAGTTTTCCTGAAGAATGTTGATTTTGTTTTCCATCATCATTATCTTAATGCTGAAGAATTTCTGGGTGACTGAATAGGAATGAGGATCAGATCTGGGCAAAAGACCATCGTCAGGAGATGTTTCTTCTGAGAAGATCCAAATTCAGTTGCAATAAGAAGGATGAGGGGTTTATTAGCATGCAGTCGTATTAGAATGTATTCAGACATGAATCAGAGCTATGTTCAGCAAAATATAAATAATGTAAAAATCATCCACATCTTTTATTTAAAAATTGCCCATTTTCTATCCTGTGGATCTCACGTAAGGCTCAGAACAAAGAGAAGAACTGAGAGACAGAGGTGATAGAGAACTCTAATTAGAATAAAATTTTCGCTAAACAAGGCCACAACTACTTTGCAATTTATTTGGTTATAATCAACTTGCAGTTGGTATTGAAGTAGTTCATTAGAAAGAATTTATTAAAGGATAGAACTGGTGGGCTTACTGATGTAAATAAAAGTAAAAATATCAAGTACATAGAACAAGTTCAGTCCCTCTCATGGATACCATGTCATGATTCCATTATTGGACTTAAGTGCTCAATCTCTCTTTAAGGGAAAGTGTTTTAACTGATTTTGTATTAACTAAAATTATATAAAAACCAATTTCTTTGGTGGCTTTGCTTGTAATTTATTTTACTTATATTTTCAAAACTTCCGAGATGTTACTGCTGAGAGGTGTCAGAATTCAAGAGAAAAGAAATGGAAAGGCTTGCAATGTTACTGCTAAAGATGCTCACTGGGCTAATATTATACAGTCCCCAGTGATCCTTTCCTCTATCAGAAATTGTATCAAGAGTCACTTTGTGAGAAAATATCATGAAAGACATTTTTTTCATTGAGATTCTTACTGTATTAGTTGATTGGGGAAGTAGCAGCAATAGGTTTTTATAAAAATAGGGGAGTTTATAGCAGGAGTTAAAGTTCAATAGGTGCTTTAAAAGCTGCTGCTTTGATCCATGAAAAATGGGTCCATTATTACCCTGAGAAGTACCCTAACTTTTCCTTGTATGCTTTTGTGTCCAGAAGAAGAGTAACGTGCTCATACACCTATAATGATTGCCTACATTATCTCAAATTGTGGGTCTTAAAGAACAATTCTATTGTAGATGAACTAAACCTCAATGTTATAATTTCTCCATAGCTGGAGATTAGTCAGCTTTTAATAGACAGTGGAAACAACATATAAAAGTTTAAAGACCCATCTAGTAAGAAAATGGGAAATGTTAGACCTCAGTGATTCTCTTGTCAAAGTAAAAGTTAACATTAGCATTCAGGAATTTCTCTGTGAAGCCCTGCTGTCTCTTTAGAAAGGCTACATTGCTTGAGGGTCCCTCTGAAATAATTTGAACAATCAGAAATTCAAACTGAGTTGAGAAATATGTCCAAGACAAGATTTTGTTATTTTAGCATGACAAGAAGGTTCTGCTTGAGAAGATTTGACCATGGATGTGGAATGCTACTTGTGCTGACTATGTAAGTCACAGTATAACAAAGAAACAGAACCATAGGGCAATGTGGGAAAGAGAATACTCAGTCTTGAGCTAAAAAAATCAAGAATTCTTTTAGTTTTGGCAAACTAATCACAGCTTATACCTCGTGACATATGGTTTTATTTTTCCCCATATTGAATATTTTAATAAAACAGTTAAAAAAGAATATTTTAGTATTTCACATCCTTTCAAACCCATCTCCCTAGTTTTCTCCTGGACTCATATACAGAACACAAACACACAAAGCATCAGTTTTTAATAAGAATAAACAGAATAATAGATAAGCAGTCACACAAAACTATGGTGTTAGTCTGTCTCAGGATCTGTTGACATAAATCATTAGCACTTTGTTTTTTAAGTTTGGCTTATTTGTTTATTTCTTTAATATTTTAGATTCCTAAAATCTACATATAACACTCAAATAACTACAAAAATAAAGATTGCTTCTCCTTTCTTTTTTATCCTTGGTGATTTTCAGCCTTCTTACTTTCTCAACACTCTGCCCCATCTTTCTCTTGAGAACAATACCCTTTTGTTAACTATTGGTTATGTCCAAAGGGGACAAGCACTTCTGCAGACAGCAGTAGACACTGATGTTTTTCATCTGCTCCCTCCAAGGGAACCATCTCCTCTTTTGTTTCCTCACTTATGTGTTCCATCATCAAGTTAATAAAAAATTTTGAAAACAGTGTTGCAACTACCTGTTCTAAGCTTCCCCTTTCTCCCTCTTTTAGTGGTGGGGGATCCAAGACTACAAGGATCAACTCAGATAAGACACAGATGCCCACCCTTGATTTACCCAGGAAGAGCTGTGGGAAAATCTATAGAGATATAAGAAAGGTAAGATTACAGAGTTAGGACTGTTAAAATGGCATTATTTGGTGCAGAAGCATTCAGGAGAGAAAATACCTGCACAGAAGGTTATAAAATGTTAAAGAAAGGAAGGGTAGCTGAGCTTGTGCAGAAATGATGACTGGGGGCAAGTTATCAGAGTTACAAGAGACGCCAGCTGAGCAATATTGAAGTACTGAAGCATTTGCAAAGGCTGATGCTTCTCTTAAATTATGCCAGTCAGGGAAGTAAAGACTGCTTGGGTACCTTGGTGGGGTGAAAAATCCGTTAATCCTAAATACAACGCTTTCCTAAAAATTGGAGTAATTCTTGGAAGAGGAATGCACATTTGTGTTTTTCTGAACTTTAAGTGCTTTTTCTCCCAAGATTTCAAAAGTGTTAAATGCAAAAAATTGCAACAGCTGCCAGTGAATACAACAGATTATGCATAGTTATCCAACTATAAATATTGTGCCACTGAAATGCTGCTAAAAGGTTCTAAAAAATATAGAAAATTTACTAGAAAATATGAAAACAGAAGAATCTCCAACTATACTTAGGAGGTTGCTGGTTCTTAGTGTATCCTAGGGCATTCTTTTTGTGTTCATTTGCTTTGCTGATCCACCACAGTCTTTTCATTTAACTAGACAGGCTTCCTCCTGTAATCACTGCATTTTTCTGTCACATCTCTTTCTATATTAATTACTAGGCATATAGTTAGTTTTACAGGGTTTCAGAAGGGGTCTAAAAATCCTAAATGCTCCTTTACAGGATCAGGCTAGACCTGGAGGTTCAGCTTTCAAAACCTGAAAGTCTTCAGCTGTTCCTATGGTAACCAATTAGATCAGTGGATTGAGAGGTACAGCTTGTTCTGAAAAGGGAAAGTTTTAAAACCAGGGATTTCATACCAGTTTAAATACTGAAATAGACTGCTATCATAAACAGGAGGCAAGTACCCTCCTCTTTGTTGCTTTCTTCTGCTTCTCCTGTTAAGACATTTTTTTGTCTCTTTAGAGTTGTTCTGGCTTTGTGTGAATTGATCAAGTAGCCATGCTTTTGAACTGGATTGTTCAGCTTTTAATCTTCATATATAAAACTCCACAGATCAATTATATGAATTTCCTTACATGAATCTTTAAACTAGTCTAAACCTGAAGGAAATAATTTTAATAAGAAACACCTTTGCATATAGACTAAATATGTATGAAACTTAGCCTTATCATTCAGCTATACTATTGCAGCTTTTGTCTCCACCATTGATTAATGAACTACTTCAAAATATTTCTTCACTGCAAACCTATGATTATCCATAAACAAAGGTAAGAAGGTTATTTTGGAAAAAGAAAAAATCTATCTAAAACATTAAAAGTACATTTTAATACATAATTTTTGATTTAAAAAAAAAAAACTATCAATAATTAAAATATTAGATGATATTTTAGAAAGATCAGAAGATTCATTTGTATTTTAAATACAGAAGTCTCTTTATGTGTGTCTGAAATACATAGTCAGGTTTGCTCACTATGTGTGTGTATGTGAGAGAGACAACATACTCATCCTTGTGGTACTATCTTAAATGGTCCACTTTTATCAAGTAAACAGAACTGTTAAATCACACAGTACAACAGCAAAGTACAAGAATAACTCGGTTGTACTGAACAGCTTTTTTTACTTCTTGCATATGACCTTACATTTCTCTCTTCTGGAGATATATTGAAGATGAGTATTCTGTCTAAGAAAGACCACATAATTTTCCCCTCAACCTTTTTCATGCTGAGTGGCCTCACAAGATGTACCTATGGCTAGCAATTTTAGGTGAAATCCAAAAATGGATTTGGAAAAGCACACAAAGCTGCTCTTGATGCTTCTCCTGAGCTATCTGATGAACTCAGGTGGCTAGGAGGCAGACACAGTAAGCCTTCAGGGAAAATCCGTTGTCGGAGATGTACTGCATCTATGCTAGGGAAATAGTTTACATTAAAGAGGAAATTAAGAATAAACAAAATTGGATTTTAAGAATAGAATCCATACGATCACTTCTATCACTTCATTGGTCTTATTGCCCTCTTTGCAGCATGGTTTTGATAATGTGAAATGAGCAAAGCTATGTAGGTGTGAAACTGAGTTAAAAAAGTGAGATAATAATAGAATCACTTGCCCAGAGCTCTTGTGTTTTTCTGATTTCTTAAAAAGAGGAATAGAAAAAATTGAGAAGCTGTACTGTATGGGAAAATGTCCTGCTGTTTCTAGGTAGTGACCTTGTGGACAGCTTCAGAACTTCTTCAAGAAATTCTGTTTAATGATTTTGTAATTTATTTTTTTTAATTTCATAATTAGAGTTTTTTAAATCCCTAAGCATTGTATTTATACTAACTCAATCTAGGAAAAGAAAACAAGAATCAGAAATTATAAAGCAGAATTTTCTCATCTATAACAAATTTGACAACTGCTAAACGCATATGAATATATGAATATATAAAAAAGAAACTCTAAAGATTTCCTATTGGTACATTTTCTATTCATTACATGGCAGAAAAGGAATTACCTTCTGTTGTAGAAGCTCTTTAGTGCAAAAGATAATCTACTGGGTACTGGAGTTCTCATAATATAAGCAACACTTTTTGTGACTTTCTTTTGCTGTAGGTTTGTAATGGTCCAAGGCATTTTAATAATTAGTCTACAGGGAGCTTTAATAGACTAGGGCAACTCTTAATTAATTTAATCCCCAGTACATGAGTTGACCAGGAGACATCAAACCACATTTTAGCTTGGAGGGTATGTGAACTCAGAGGAAATCTCATTTTTTAGCTACTGTGGTGCTGCATTTTTTCCTTCTAGCATAGTGTGGTTGTAGCTAAACACTTTTGTCATTCTGTCTTGTAGTAATCAGAAGCTTTTATTTTCAGTAGAATTAATAATAAATGAAGATGGCAATTTCAGCATAATTATTTTTAGGTGTAGAAATTATCATAGGATGATGTTGATATGTGGTTAAAATAAGCAATTAAGAAGTGATTTTACTTAATTTTTGCTATAGCGCTATTGTGTATTTCTAATGCTTAAAACATCCTGGACCTGTTTAAAATACATTAAAATATACTGACTATATTTTAGCTATAGTAGGTTTTAATTAGAAATCCTATGATTTGGTACAGAGGGCAGTACTCTAGTATATGATTATGCTTCAAGCATGCTTTATTATTACAAGGATTCAGTTTGTACTTTATATTCTATTCTTGCTTCTTATCAAGATTTGTGGTAAGTCTTAATATCAGAAGAAAAAAAATTAACTTCCTGAGGCAGCCTTGCTCTTTTAATTTCTATGTTACAATTCACATATGCAGTAATATTTTTAATGAAGTTAGTGTTGCTTTAGGAATATAATCCTGATGTACCTAAAGCTGTGAAAAACTAATGATTATCACTGAATTGCATGTAGTGACACTGTGGGCAGCCTAACAGTGATGAAAGAGAAAATGTCAGAATAATCACCAAGCACCCAAGTGAAAGACAAAGCTATTCTGTGAGGTACACATACTCCTGAATAAACATTGTCAGCAACAGAATCTATCAAACACACCTTATTCTTTAAAGTGAATTGTTTTGGTGTTGGTGCTATTAGTATTTGCAGCTGATTTCCAACTAAATATATGAAAGGTATACTTAAATTAACTGATATAAGAAAAAAAATCACTGGGCAAAGAATTTTAATCTAAGATGTGACACTAAGATACTGTTTAGCTCTTTGGGGATGCAATTTGTCTGTCCCAGTTGCTGAATGCTTTGGGGAACACACTTCCCTTAATATGCATTACATTAGAATCTTAACCAGCATCTCAAATGTTACAAATAAGTTCAAAAATAATAGTAGTTGGGTTAACCAAACCTTCAGCTGGACACTTACACATCTCACTGTCGAGGAAAAGATACTAATTTAACAACTGCACTGAATCAGTGAGAGAAGAGAGAACATAAATGCTTTTGGGCTATATAAAATTATAAAGTATTAGGATATTTCCTGAAAAGGGTATTTTTTAGCATTATGGAAAGAATTAGCCATATCTATGTGTATTGCACAGTGAAGCATTATAAGAACTCAAAAATTCTATCATTAGGAAAAATGCACACACATTTGTTCCTGCTATTAAAGTCAAATTTAATTCACCTCATTAAAACTCTTCCCTTCTATTTCAATAATGTCGAATGTATTCAAAAGCACTGCATTTTATAGTGAATTCAATTTCTCATATTATTAATCCCCTTATACAAAGGAAAATTCAATCTCTTAAAAAATCTTGATGTAGTCAGTTTAATTTCCATAACTATAAATCTTTTATAACAAATGAGTTTTAATTAGTTGCTGTCCTTGGCCATGTACAAGAGGAAGGAATCATCTTTCAATTAATCTATTGTTAGGTTCTACTGAATTTAAAAGTCCCATATGCTTAGGATGTTCAGACTACTATCTCTCCAACTTAATAGACATTGACTCATAAATTTCTAATATTTTTCAAGTGCTTCTCTTTGTTGCAGTTTTAGAAGTGCATTTTTTTAACTTGATGTGATAACACTAGAAAATAATTCCAAAATAGTCCCTAGGTATACACAGCTATAAACTGAATCAAAATCTCCAAACAAATATCCCCAAACTTAGATTGCTTGAAACTTTTCAATTTTCCAATTTACTTTTATTTAGAGTATAAAATTAATGGGTGTTGGCTAGATATATGGTCCAACTGAATTCAGGAGTTAAGGAATAGGCTTGATTAATCCCCATCTTTATTTCATTGTATATTTTACCATTCTAAGTTTGTCTGTAGTTTCAAATTTGGGTTGGAAGATACCTCAGGAAAACATCCAGTCCAGGCTTAGACTCAAATGAGGGCCAGACCAGATCACTCAGGTCATGGTGCAATCACTCTCGTAAACCTCCATGGATGGAGGACAACTTCCCTCCCTGCCTTATCCCTGGAGGAGTTCAAGGCCAAGCTGGATGGGGCTTTGAGCACCCTGGTCTAGTGCAAGTTGTCCCTGACCATGGCAGGGGGATTGGAAGTGGATGGTCTTAAGGTTCCTTCTGAGCCAGGCTTTCCTATGATTCTGATGAGGAAGTTTCTCCATTCTCCCCAGTATTTATCTGAGATTTTATGTTTGGTTTTGTTGAGAGCACCAAATGAAAAAGGGACAGGAAAGATATTACATGTAATTTATTCTTATGACATTGAAAGAAAAATAAAGATTCATAGTGACATTTCAAGAAAGAGGTGTCTCAAATGAACTGGAAAAGAACGATTAAAAGTTATCTAAAATTCTGTTCTTCTGATGCTTCCTTTCACAGTTAGTGTCACATTTTAGTGGAGGAACCAAAGACTATGTTTGATTTCTAATATAATTATATTAAGCAATTAAGCAATGATACAACAGGAGTCATAATATTTGAGTAGGTGATTGCTGGGCTTTTTCCTTTGTGGAATTTCCAACAAGCTAGCACAGTTAGATAAGCTATCTGTGAGTTAGGAAATGTAACATAATGTGCTACAACTACAATTTTTGTCAGCATGGCAAGTGAGATACTGCATAATTAGGAAAGGAGCACAATTGTCACTCTTTCCTTAAAGGCAACAAGCTTTGTCTGCATGGTGCCAATGAGCCTCATGCAAATACTTGGTTCACAGCCACATCATTACCACAAAAATATGTCTACATTACTGCAAAACATGTTTGAGATATGAAATAAAACAAGTAATGTTACAGGTTTTCTTCATATGTGAAGAAGTGAAAATGGATTAGTTATATAAGTTCTATTAAAATTATTCAGAAGCTGAGACTAACTTACCCTAGACTGGCATCTCTGCATTATTCATTTTACCCCTTCTCACGTGATCCTGCACACATTAAGCATCAAGGACCCTAGCAGAGCTGTGAATTTTGTATATAAAGATCCCTAGATGTCTAAAGTACCTCTTCTCTGCTTGGACAGCAAAAGTCACTTAAGAAACCTGGGTTCTCACCTGTTCCCAGTTAGTATTGAAATGTAGTGCTTATTTTCAATAGATTTCAAGTTGGCAGTGCAACCTTTGTGACAATGGAAGATGAGGCCGTATGGGGTTCTATTAACAAGAGTGCAAACACATCTTCAAGAGAAGTGGTTATTCTTCTCAATTGTGCAGCTTGGGAGGCCATGCCTGGAGCACTGTGCTTGTTTTTTTGGCTCTTCAGTTAAAAAAATTAAAAAATCACATCCTGGAGACAGTCCTTCAGAAGGTAAGCAAGATGATAAAAGGAACTGGGCTGCCTAAAGAGTAAGAAGGTGCTAGGGGAGCTGGCTTAAGTAAAAAAGGTTTAGAGGGGATCTTCTTGGTTACCTAGTGGGAGGTTACAGGGAAGATAGAATCAGCTCCTTGTCATAAGTATACAGAAATTGATTTTTTGAGCAGTAGACAACAATTGCAAAAAAGAAAATTCTGAGTAGGTATTAGGTGGAAAAAGATCACAGTGAAGGGATAAAATTCTGAACCAGGTTGTCCAGTCCAGAGACATTAAGGAACATTTATCTTTGTAGATATTCAGAACTCAACTGGACAACACCCTGAACAAGTTGTTCTGACTTTTCAATTGGCTCTGCTTTGACACAAGATCACTTCACAGGATACTCCTTTAACTTTTTCTTTTCTTTTTCTTTTTTCCTTTTTTTTCTGTGAATTCTAATTAGAACTCCAAAATCAAAGTATTCTATTTTTAGCTGTGGTTTTAACCATTACTGACCCTTCTTGATCCAGCTTAATAGGTTAGCAGGGAGCCTGCAGCAAAAGTTAAAAGGTTCACACAAGATTTATAAATCTACTGGTTTCACACAAGCTTGTTTGATCTATTGAGCCAGCAAATAGTTAGCAAAACTCTTTGAGAATGCAAAAGGTTTTTCCATGGGAGCTCTAGATCAAATTGGCATAGACTAGCTGACAGAAAGCAATAGGCCAAGGAGGGAACTCTAGTAGTAAGGTAGGAATAAAGCTAGTTTGAATGGTTTGAATAAGTATACAGGAAAGAGGAGAGAAGCTAAGCTTATTTAACTAAGGGATAGTCTAAAAAGCATGGAGAGAGCACAGGGAAGACAAACTACCACTTCTTAGGTGAAGGCACTGCATGACGGGCTGACAGAGCTGAAGGAAGTCACAGAGAGAACTTGAGGAAAGTCTCATAAATCGTAGCAGCAACAAGCCAGGTTGTGTACTGAGTGACACTGAAGTGTGAATAAAACATCAAGGCATCATACCCATTATCACCCTGCCACAGGCAGCTTTAGCTACAGGGGACTAAAAAAATAACACAACTGTGTTTTGAAAACTATGCTAACAAGAACAAATAGCAGCTACGTGGAGATATTCTGGGTTAAATCATCTGAGCAGCTAAGTTTAAGGTTAAAAATTGTTCAGGTCACAGGGTAACATGACCTAGAGAGATAGTAACACAGAGTAAATCAATCAAAATCCCATTTATGTAGAATTATATTCATGTAACATCTTTCTGTTGGTTAAATGCTGTGAAAAGTGAAAGATGATGTAGAAGAATCTTAAAATACAGGTTAAAAAGGTGGTAGGTGGCTTTTAAGGTATGTAAATTAATAGTAATATAATGTACTAAATTAAAAATAGAACCATATAATGATTTGGGTTGGAAGGACCATCCCGTCTGAACTCCCTCCCATAGGCAGGGATTCTTTCTATTAGACCATGTTGCTCAAAGCACCATCCTACCTGGCCTTGAACACTCCAAACAACACCCACTAATTCCCTGGGCTACCTGGTTCCTTATCTCACCACCTTCATGGCAAAGAATTTCTTCTCAATGTCTAGTCTATATCTATCTCTTTGAGTTTAAAACTATTCCCCCTCATCCTATCTCTATATGATCTTGTAAAAATTCCCCCTCCAGCTTCCTTGGATTGAGTGTTTAAGGTGCAAAAACATTTACTAGATTGACTTAAAATATATACAGAGCAGATTAAAAAAAAAAAAATAAAAATCAATATTATTTCATTAAACAGAATTTTGCTTTAACTAAAAATGTTAGCTCATTCTGATTTTAAGCATATATTTCAGGTAGAATAAATAATGATTGAGTACATTTTTATTGGCAAGAACATAGTAATAAGTTTTTATCAGATTTTCAATGTGTGAAATAAAAAGAGAATGTCCTTATTTATTTTTACCCATTTCTGTGCTTTGCAGTGCACATTATTATTAGTCTAATAGACTAAACACCATCTATAATCACGTGCCATATTCTATTCATGTCTTTAATATAATCTTTGTTCTGTAATTAAAGGTTAATGTACTTGTACAGTTAGTAGTGGAATTGTGTAATGGAAGTATTTTATTCTTGCAGTATGATATTTGTCTTTAGACTGGAGGAACAATTCTAGGCAAATATTTATATAACTGAAAACATTACTTAGTGAATTTTGAAACATTTCAGCAAAATTCTTCAGCTAGTAGTTTAGTTAGTTAGCAGTTCACCAATATTCAACTTGACCTAATTGTGAAGTATATCTATGCATTTTACAACTAGTAATAAGATTTAGATTGGTTTTATTTCTATTAGAAGTGTATAAGCAATAAAGTTATAAGAAAATGAAAGTCGAATTTTTTCTCTCTCAGTCAATAAAGTGATTTAATTAAAATGTCTTTAGTCAAAATCCTCTTCTCAGACTATTGAGAACTAAACAGCTTCACTCCTCTTACAAAGTTAGGTCAGCTAAACTGGTGATAGTGATCAGCTGGATTGAATGGAGTTTATTTCTCAGATTCAAAGAAATAAAAAATGTTTTGATTTATTAAAAAAATTAGCTGAGACAACAAATTAATCTAGTTTCTTCACTTAGCTAATGAATGAGGTCTGTATAGCTCGGATTGGGTCTAAAGTACTATGGCTGAGCTGATGGTGGAATAATGGACGCATTAAAAAAAATATTGAGGCAATAAAATGGAATTACCATAACACTGTTAAACCTACGCTTTAGAGAATATAGTGAAAGTAAAACAACCAGGAATTCAAATGTCTGGTCTGTTATAGAGGATTCTATACTTCTACAGTCCTAGTGGTAATCTTCCAGTTCATAGATCTCAGCTCTCTGATCTACTCTGAGCCATTGACATAAGATATAAGATTAATTTTACTTTTCTTCAGGAGGATTATTCAGTGGGAAATGACATTTCTGTAGCTCCTCCCTATCTTTTCTACACTTAATAGCTTTTCTTCAGATTATAGTATTAATCATTTCCATAAAATCATAACGTCTATTATAACCTGAGTTATCCGAATAACTGAAGAAAATCAGACTGAGTTTAATATATATTCCTAAAGAAAAGAAAAAACTTCTATTTCTGGAACAAACTTTATGTTCTTTATACAATTTAATGCACTGTAAATAAATAAATTCAAATAATTTCTAGTGCTAGAAGAAGTACTGTACAGAGGTATATTTTAAATTATTTTATTTACAAAATGCATTTTAATTTTTTTCAGCCTTTTCTAGCTCAAGACTGTTATAATTTCAACATTTGGGGATTTTTCCTCTAATTTAGACATAAAACCCTGAGTATCTGTTAATGAAGCATGGAATGTATTTGAATACAGGGGCACTGATATACTTGGTAATGGACTGAGTACATCAGTACTCATGAACACTGCCACAAGCCCATCTCCATCTGACAAAGCACCACCCTGGCAGCAGACATGGCTCAGCAGAATGTGTGTTCACTCTTGAGTCATCACACTATGCAGACAGAATATTAAAGTAGCATTGGTCCTTCTTAGTCCACCAGCAGATTTAAGTCAGCTTCTTAGTTTTTTGTAAGCACCTACTATTTTATAAATATTATTTCAGCAATATTTATTTCTGTGGATTGCTTCTAAAATTCCTGAAAATTTTATTCAGTCTTTTTGAAATCTATCAGCCTGAATCCCTATAAATACAGAAGAATTTCACTTTTACCTGCAGCTACTTTATCATTTGACAGAGATCCTTCTAGTATAATTTGTACCTAGGTTCTTATTGACTCCCCTTTTATTTCTAGATAACATATTTTAAACAGCCCTTGAAAATTTGTATTGATAAGAAAGATTCATAGCTCTACTAGGCTGTTAAAAAAATAACACCTAAAATGTTCTTCATTTTGTAAAGTGTTTTCTTTTTGAAAGGGGTGCTAGGTCAGTTATTTAAAAATGGATATGCCAATAGTCATTAATCCTTTAAGAAATCATGATGGATCATGCCAATGAGTTTCTAATGAAAAATTTCCCATGGGTAAAATATAACTGGTCTTATAGCAAAATGGTGTCTGTGCCATGCAAGGCCATTTTATTTTGTACTTTAATTCAAGATGTCAAAACATGTAAAGTGGTAGTGGGATGCCAGGAGCAGATACAAGACCAAAGGCCTTCTTTTTAACTCCATAACCTCTCATCTTCAGGTGACATCGTAAATCCTTGTCACTGTCAGAAGGCTGCAGTGAGCAGTAACATTATTTCCCCAGGTACTTTAGAATACCACCTGGTATCTTGCATAAACTGCACGGTAAATCATGGGAAAATGGCAATTTTATTTTACAATAACACTGTAAATAACCTGTGCCTTGATCATAAATCTGTATCACCAGCAACAGCCCAAATCAACAATAGCAACTTTGAGACTGAAAAGATCTTTCTCTTTGCCTGTAAAACTGTTCTTATTATTCTGGCTTTGCCTGGTGTCTAGTAACTATATCCTCACCTGCTCTGTGAAAATGAGCTTTGAATAAATATTTGAGATAGGTTATTTAAATACATGACAGCATTTGTACTCAAGGCTCACTATATTTTCTGATTCAAAAATGAATGCATGCAGGAGCATCTTCCCACACTGCTTTTTTATTATTGCTTAAGTGGCTTCCAACAGTACCAAAGCATCCATACACTGAGCTAAGATACAAAAGCAAAATATATAGATTTCTCAGATCTGGACCACAATTTATTCCTGAAGTTACTCAGAGGGTCAGAGTAATAAAAGGAGACAGAAAACCAAATGGATGGTCATAGATAGAGCATGTGGGTTTTTTCTACACATTGCATTATGGCCCACTAGGGCACTAGCAGTCATGTTGCCTTTCTTTATAATCCTGTCCAGATTGCCAGTACTGGAAAAATAATTACCTCCACACAAGATATGGCAACCAGGGGATATGGCTTGCTAATATTTAGTATTCTGTTGTGTTTATTAAAACCCATATACAAAAAAAAAATCACACATTTTTAAGCAGGAGGAGTTTTAACTGTCTTATTAAAATTTAATGTGTTTTTCAATGTGCTCTTCAGAAAGCTGTTAAGGGAGTTATTAGAGCAATACCTGCCACTTTCTGACTGTCATTCTATTCGGTATCCCTTAAATACTATAAAAAGTATCTGCTAAAAATTCAGAACTGTGATAAAATTGGCATATCACCTTCTTCTTTGCCCCTTTCCACCACTGTATATTTTATTCACAGTTGCTTCATCACTGCTCATTCCAGAAAGAGTTAAATTTTTAAAAAGTACAGAGTTTTCAATTATTTCATGTTTCAATTTGCACATAAGGAGATACTGACTTTAAAGATTCATGCATGCTTTTACTGAGTGGTTATATATTTTTTCAATTTTTTTACTTTCAGATTTAGCAAAGCCCTGCCAGAAGACATTTAATGCTGTCATCGATATTCACTCTACTGTCAGGGATATTAAACTGAGAAGAAAGACCTGGCACACTGACTTCCTCTTGAAGCTTTGATAGCATGTTGGCTACAGCTTAGCAGTGTGAAAAATAGTGTTGCACTGCAAGCAAAACCAGGGAATTTTCTTCTTGTCAATTTAGAAAAGTTGTGAGGAAAGTCAGCTTTAGACCACATAGGCTTTGCAGATTAGAAGGATTACAGTTTTTGTTTCATTTGCTAAGTAAAAATTTACCTCATTTCTTTTGTCAGCATTGACTCTACTGTTACAGGGCACTGGACTTTAAGAGGCTATTTTAGTTCTCAGAATCCCAAGGGTTCTTGTCCAGTTTCATCCCTTTACCTATCTATTGGTATTAATGAGAAAATGTGCAAAACATCTAGTTCTAACACACTCAATAGACAGCAATGAACCTGGAAGAAAGGAACTGGTTTATAAGGAGTGTATATATGTGTAAGAGTTCTAAGTGTTAGCAGCTGGAAAGATAGCAGATTGAGACAGGTGATTTCATCGCTTTATTCATCCATGGCAAGCCCCTATCTGGAGTGTCCAGCTCTGCAAGGGAGACCTGGGCTCAAAGCAGTGAATCCAGTGTAGAGCCTGAAAGATGATTACAGGGTAGGAGAATGTGTCACATACAGAGAGGCTGAGAGAGCTGGGACTCTGGACCAGAGAAAACTCAAGAAGGGGTCTTATGAGTGTGTATAAATACCTGATGAGAGAGGGCAAAGAAGACAGAACCAGACTCTTTTCAATGGTGCCCAGTGAAGGAACAAGAGGCAATAGGTATCACTTGAAACACAGGAATTCTTTTTAAACATTAAAAAATTCAAAATAACCCTGAGAGTGATTAAGTACTTGGACAAGTTGCCGAGAGAGGTTTTGGAGTCTCCATCCATGGAGATATTAAAAACTTAGAAGAATATGGCCCTAATCAATCTCCTCTAGCACACCTTTGTGCAGAAGGGTTAAGGCAGATGATGTAGGTCCCCTTATGCCTCTGCCCTTCCACAGTTCTGCAATTCTTTGAAAAAAGGAGATGCTTGGGACTTGCTGAGTGACAGTTTTAAATTATTACTATTAATGTGGATTGTCTGTAAGTAGGAATGAATGAGTTTAAGTACTGCAAGTCAGCAAAAAGAAGTGTACCTTGACTTAAGGCTAGAGGGTAGAAATATTCTTTTAACAATTTGACACATTTCCTTGACAATTTGAAAGATAAGATTCTAAAATCCTAACTAAATTGAGATGAAAAGTATGCTGGCTGTATCACCTATCTAACTACTCAAAAAATAGTTGAGAGTCACAATTAACCAGAAGCTGAAAGTCATACAGATTATAACAATTAACCAGACAAGTAACTTCCAGAAATCATTTTTCCTTAACCTACTATCAAGTTTCAAATACACCTGGGGTTTTCACACATACTACTCAATGTTCCCACTGCTTCTCCTAACTTCTTATTTCTATTAGACACTGGTTATTTTCTCCCTGATGATAAAATTTCTGACATCAGTCAGAAAGTTTCTCAGTATGTTTTGTTTCCCTGCTTGGAATTCATGAGGGAAGTTTCCAGAACACACAACTTGTGCTGACTGGTGACTAGGAAAATCCTTTTTTCCATGCTTCATGGGGTAGAGGAGGTGGTCTTGATTCTCATCTGCTTTATTCACTCACTTATATTGTTTAAGACACTGACATCAAACTCTTTTTGTGGACTTTAAGTAACATTTAATAACATTGCAGTCTGACTCTCGCCACTCTCAGAAGCCAAATGGCTGGCTAAAGTAAATTGCCATGGCTCCATAGTCACTTTGTCAGCAATCAAAAAAGTTTGGTCCTGATTTTTTTGACTGCTTTAAAGCAGAAGAAATTTTGCAAGCTTTATATCTTGCTTAAATGATAACTGTGAACTGCAGCTGGAATGTTAAATTTGCACTGGGTTTGTAATTCTGAGTTTTAACTGAAAACTCACAGAAATATGCTGCAGCTTCCAGGGTTCTATGATAATATATATCTTAGAAATTTTATTGGAATGTTAATAATGTCATATATAGAAGGCTTCAGAAACTGAGAGTAAATATGGGTATTAGTCATCCTTAGCAATTAATTATATAGTTTAAAAGCCACAGAATTAAAATGAATTTATTACATCAATTACCTAACTGAGGTAATATTTAAATGAAAGCTGCTAAAGTGTTTAGAAAGAGCAACAGGTTTGTAATATTTCAATCATACCAGAATACAGAGGATTTCCTTTTTTTTTCAGTTTTACCAGAAATAGATGTGACATGGTCTGACTGGGCAAGGTCCTAAAAACCTGGGTTACATTTACGGATTTGAGCAGATGATATCCAGAGATTCCAGCGTCATTATTTACCCCAATTAATTTAGGTTAGTACTGAACACAGAAGATGACTGAGCAAAGAATTGGCAAGCCAGGCAACACATTTTTTGCACTTTATAGAATTGGTTGTGGCAGTTAATGAGTTAAAAACATTCAATAATAGAGCTTTTTAGTTTGGGATTTTTTCAATGTATTTTTGATATCTATTTCATATAAATGACAAATAAATTCTTTTACAGGGTGGGGCTCAGGGGAACCAGATTCAGTGTGCCAGAATTATTTTGGGAGGCATTTGCATTCTAAAGGGACTGTTTTACAGTATTTGGAGTTCATGCGTATGCAACAGAAGCTGAAAGCTCAGAAAAAAGATAGATGGGGAAATTATTTCCTTCTAGGGAGATAGTCTGAGCCACTATCTAATCAGGACATTTTAAGTTGCAGCTGAAGAACCTATTGGGAGAGTGGTAGAATTTACTCAGCTCTTATTATACTACAGTGAACTGAAATAGTTTGAAAGTATTTTTGATTTCTGTTAGTCTAATTTTATAGTTAATATTTGAAGAAGAAAATATGTACCATTTCTTAAAATCTCTTGAAAAATTAATTTTGGTTCTATCAGACAAGAGAGGAATAGTACAGAGCTTTATCATTACAAAGATCTTTTTCTCCTATGTCTTTATAGAGTCATTTCACTTGCATATATACACCACCACAACTGACAAATCACAAACTGATATCTACAGACTGGAAAACAGACCAAGAATTATGCTAAAACATCTGCCTCTCTGCCAGGGGTTGGAAAGCAGTAGGGAAACTGAAAATATAGAAGCCTAGGATCTGGCCTAATTCAAATGCTGTGGAGGTTTAAATGCTATGGTTGTAGATACACAACCATATTCCCAGGACTGATGTTAGGTTGCACAGTGAAAACAGAGCTCCCCACTAACTACTTTATTCAGGAAAGGGCTTTCTCTCTGCTGTAGTAGGTCAGAGGGACAGTGATAATTAAGGAATGAAGAAGCAGGCATTCCCTATTAACGGAAGCTAACCTATGGGAAGGAGATAGTAACAAATGGAAACTGTAGGACACCACTTATTTAGAAAGTATCTGAATGTTAAGGATCGGTGAGATATAGTTCTTGGTGTTCAGACAGAACTCTGTTTCTCTTGTTGTTTTAGAGAGATGTCAAACTACAGAGGAAGGGAGAAAGCAAGGACAATAGAAATTATAACCCAAATTGTTTATGTCAGCCTAAGCCATGTTCAGTTACTGAATTTGGATAAGATCCCCACCAGGACATGAATAAACTGTAGATGGTACAAGTTTCCTGAGCACAAAAGATTCATCCCCATGACCAGAGAGCTTGAAGTTTGTGCAGGGGCAGATATCCCTCCTGGTTTACAACTGGATAGTCTTTTCAGTTAGATGCAGGAGTGCACTGAATAGGAGTGTGAGTCATATTTATTTTCCAATAAGTCATGAAAATGGCTTCAGTTCAACTGCAATGGTTCTATAAAAATATACAAAGTTTTCAGCTATGGACAGATCATAACTGTTGGATTTCCATATGCTTTGGGTGTCATATATTTTGATCACAATGAACTCATTAGGCATATAAACAGAAGCTTTTCACCCAGAAATTACAAATTGAGCTCTAGAAAAGGGGCCAGATTTTTACATATGCTCTTGAATTTTTCTTGCATACAGTGAAGCTGAAACTACTTTGCTTGTTACCCATCATCTCAAATCCCACAATATTCCATCGATGCATATTAACAGCTCTCATCCAGAACTAGACCTAGAGAGCGAATCTGTTCTTATGGCATGCTATGCTCAACACTTAATGATCCATAGCTGACAGTGACTGAAAGCCACTGAAAGCAAAATGACTGTAGTGTGTGTGCACAGAATGCTCCAGAGATGGTTACTGCAGGACATGGCTAGGATTTCAATACCAGGACATAAATAAATGTACAATTGCAATAACATAATATTTAAAGGCAGAGGAAATGGGTGTCTAATTTGGCTTAGTTTCTGAACCACGCTGGCCTTTAGTAATGGCAATCATTAATTTATCCAAATATATCTGAACAGATTTTTTACTAGGTGATGGTAATACCAATTATTTTTAAGGTAGTTTGATTCTTTTCATCATAAGGTTCTCCTTTCATTTGTTCCAAACATCAATAAACTTCATCTCTTTGGGTATATATTTTTCCATTGCAAGTGATTGCTTCAGATTGATTTTCTTTGTGGTTTTCATTTTTTGTTTCACCTTTAATGTCATATAAAACAGCCCATTTATTTCTGAGAATTAAAGCAGAAAATATTAAATAATTGCCAAACTTTAAAAAAAAGATCACAAAACATCACAGTTTTGAATAGTTACTTAGAAATTGGTTGGGAGAGGCCTTTGTTTAAAAGATAGTTGCATCTCTATGAAAATCTGCTCTGCTAAAAATTTTCAAACCAATGTAAAATACAATGTAAAGATGATTAACAACACATATATCTTTGTTTACATAGGACATTCTCTGTTCTAGTATAAAGGTGGACTTGCTTGTAATTTGAAGCTTCAATTATTGCTAAATATCAATTATAGATTGTTGATGGTATTCTTCTGGAGATGTGACAGAAAGGAACTGACCAGTTCGAGTGAAATAAAGTCCAGTACAGACCAGAAAGCATAAACAGGAGAATAGAATGGGAATAAAAATGTGAAGTTATCAGTGAAACAGGCAGCAAGAGAAGAAAACTTCCAGTCTTAAGTTTCAGCTCGAATTTGATCTTGAGTTTCAACAACTGATAGGTCATAGAGACTAAGGATAAAGGTGGGAAAATTGTGGAAAGCCAGAGATATTATTTTTTCACAGGTAACTTTCCATTTTGTATAAAACATACTGAACAGAAGACCCCAATGTTCTGCAAATGAAGTTATGCCTGATGGTCAAACCCCATTTTATCCTTAGGCCATGAAGTAAAAGTATCATAATGAAGTCTCTTTTAAAGTGTAAACCAAAGCAGACCAAAATAAGATTAAACCTGAAACTGTCTATAACCACCTGGATGTGGTGAGATGGGGCATGATAGAAAACACAAGGTTTCACTTGCAGAACCCAGGATGCAAAATGTCTAGGCACTAAGAAAGGAGGAACATACATTCTGTTCCCTAAGGTAGTACACTGGTGCTAAGTCCCACAGCACCTGACACAGATAGACTTTACCAGTCCTGTTTTTACATCCATGGCTGAACAAAATTGTGGGGAGAGTTTAGGATTAAGATTCAATAAATGAAAAGTTTAATACACCTAACATTCAATAATTACTTGAATTAGCAGCATAGGTTAATAGAACAACTCAGTCTGGGAGGAACCTGATGAGTTTTCTAATCCAACTTCCTGCTGAAACCAGGATCAGCTGATAGATCACACCAGGCTATCCAGATGGGTCTGGAAAACTCTCAAGGATGGGTATTTCAGAACCTCTCTGGTTGCCTCAAATGGTTGACTCTCCTAATACTGAAAAAAATTGCTTTGTATTCAGAATTCGACTTCTAATTATGACTTTTTTGTCACACTTTTAGACAATAAGTGATTAAAGAACAGAAACATTTTACAGAGATAAACGACATCTGAAAAACAGGAAAGATTTCAAATATCACAGAAAAACATGTTTAAAAGCAGAAATCTAAGACTTTGGTCTCATATTATGTGTAGATATCTATCTAGATGACAGCTATGCTGCTTATATTTAATCTGTAGTATATTATTTTCTATAGTACACAGTGATTTGAAACAAAATGAGAGTATTTGGTGATAAGGTATGAGGGGGTGGAAATGCACTGCAGTATGTAACATTTTAAAATCACGAAAAAGTTTCATTATGTATTAATAAAGATGACAAAATCTTGGGAAAACTATAATTCCTTTTTGTGTGCAAGAGTATTCTTCCCCAAGAAAAAATATTTTGCACAAGTGAAGGAAATTCGACCTAAGGAAGATGTGGGACTGAGATTGCTAGATTGAAAATATTTGGATCATCAGCTTCAGCGATGTAAGACTCAGCTGTTCATGGACAAGGATATCTGCATTCAGCCCTGAGAATGACCTCAACATTTTTTCAATGAATAATGGTGCAGGTTGTAGAATTTGGTGTTACCAACACTTAACTAGAGATCTTATGGTTTTCTTGTTCTTCCTATTAGGAATATCTCAAGGAAAATTATGCCTTGCCCTCTCCAACATGTACTGGTCAACTGCAGTGGTACCCATGCTTTATCATAATTAACAGAAAGTAGAAAAGTCCCTCAGGTTTCTAGAAATTGTTATAATTAGGATAGGTTTATACTTCTGATTCAGAAAAGTAAAACAGAAATTCATAAAATGGAAATTATTAATGGATTCAATATTTCCATCTTACTGCTAATGGTTTAAATAAATTATTGGTATAGAGATTCCCTTAGCTGTTTAAAAATAGCACAAGTATCTCCAATTATTCATGTTTAATGTTTCTCAGTGAGTGAGTATGAATCTTTGACCCTATTAATGCCTTCTTAGAAATGAGATGGATGTCTAGAATTTTGGGGATCATACAGTTCTATTACAGCAGCTACATAAGAGTACTTAGGCAGCAAGAGTTATAGAATAATTAGAACCATTTAACATTAGGAATTTTTACTGGTGCTAAACAAAAATTTTGAAATAGTCTTTGTATGATTCTATATGGGGATGCACATATATGTCCATGCATGTAAGAACACAAGAGAGGTTTAAAGGACAGCACACAAAACAAGATCAGGAGAATCTATTCAGTATGAAGGCAATAGTAAAAGAGACTATTGTTTGCTATGTGTTGGAAAAGGAAAAATGACCTCCTTCTTGAAGGACCTTATAACTTGCTCATTGGTGTTGCTTTTTACACTGTACCTGAATTATCCCAGTGAAGGCCCATGGCACAGGCAAGTTTTCTCACATTTCATACACTTTGTGGTAATTTATGTGGCAATAAAATATTCTTTCCTAGATCCTGTGAAATTTTTGTGTTTGAATCTCCTAACATTCTAATTGTATCAGGCTACCATTCTCCAAGCTGTGTTGTTTGGTTGAAGTGTAGTTCATGAAGTGGCTTGATAATACAGAGTTGTATCAAGCTGTGGGAAAAGCCAGATCTGTTTTGTAGCTGCTACTTTAGACTTTGAACTGTTGCTGTAACCTTGGTACTGCTCAACATTATGGAATCAGGGTTGCAAAATTGTTCATATGCTCATTCTTTTATGTCTGTCCTCTCCTGCTAGGGGGTCCTTTAATTATTTAACACTTAGATATAATCATGTATATATAAATAAATATATATAACACACAAATATGTGAGTATTCACGTGAAATTGTGTGATGATACAAGTATGTATTTAGGTGACTGAGGAGAATTACTAAATTCATTAACAGGAGAAAAGAGCAATTAATTTCTATCATTTATTTAGTTTTTTTAATCCTTTACCATTCCTGGTTATGATGGTCAAATTCAGAGATGAAAATATTCTTTCCATGTTTGATATAACTGACATCATGAATGTAGGAAAAAGTGACTTTCACAGTATTACTGGACTCACCAGGATAATAAGGATATGCAATTTGCAGAGTTGTAAAAGTTTTCAAATATTTTTGTCTTTTCTCCACTCTTGATCCAGTCCCCAGGATGTTTAGGACTCCCAGGATGCACCTACATCACATGCCGGCATAAAAATCCCTCAGCAAGAATGAACTTAGGCTGCTGCAAAACCAAGTGTAAGGAACGGAACTATCCTGACTCCCAAATCAGAGGGTGATTCTTGTTTTCCTAATTAAGCATTATGCTACAAGTGTTGATCCCCAATTTGACCAGCGTGGGAAAATGCATGTCCTCAGATTTTAGTAAATGCAGGCAAATCCCAGCTTCATATTTTGTCCTGCTCCATAGTCATTTTAATGATGATCACAAAAAATAGAGAGCATGAAGGAATTACTTTCCTGTTAGGTATGGTACATTTTTTGTGGAATTAACTGTGTTTCAAAGCAAGAGTAACCTCCCAAAGAATATTAACTAGCTTTGTAACTGCAAACATTTTCAAACAGAAAAGTGCTTAGAAGGCATTTACTGGCTCTTTTAAATGGGGCTTATTTCTTTTTTTTTAACTTACCTGGAATAAGGCAGCCATTCATTTATCTTCTGGACAGGTATAAAAAGTATATCAAAGAGTTATCTGCAAGGGCTTACAAAATTTCTGTGCATCTGCATATTTCTACAGCACTGCAATTCAACAAGTAATTAGTACTCGTGGCAAAGGAACTGGTTGAAGGGCTAATAGCTTCTGCTACTGAAAGAATATCTAATATGGTTTTAAACTATAAATGAAGAAACCTAGCTATCACAAATTTCAGTATCCAATACTTTTCATGTTTTCATTATATTTTATGTACTTTTAACCATTGTAGAGTGATAGGAGGTTCTATTTTCTTAAGATATGAATATTTATGCACTTTCATTATTTTCAGAAAGCCAGCGTCTTCTCAATGGTCAGATGAGGTTGTCTCCAAATTGTAGAGCTACAACATTAGTTCATTTATTATTAATAGAGCTCATAAATACCCATGCCATCCAAAATAGCCTTAAACAATTTCACTTGAACATGATCTGAATTATTTTTTTCCCCAGGGAGTTCTATTTTCTGGTGTATAATTATGTGTCATCAGCTCTGACTGGAAGAACTCTGCTCCACCCCATTTCTTACAATAAATGACAGATATTGCAGCCTACAGCTAGTAAAATATTTGACTAACTAGAAAACAAAAACAAGCAACTTGGAGTGTTTATTATTTCTGACAAAAATATAACTGGATCACTAATAAACTTTTTTAAAGTCTGCTTTATATACAGTTTGAAAGACTGCTCTTGCAAGAGATGGAGCCCAGCAAAACCCCACAGCAAATTTAAAGTCATTGCAGAGAAGAATGTAGTAAGTGACCTTTAAAAATAGTTGAACTGTGAATTATACTAGCCCTTGTATATATGAATGAACAGATTCATAAATAGCTAGAGAAACCATTATCCACAGCTGTATACTCTGCTCCTAATTTGGAGGTTTACAATCCTTTGCAATGAGAGCAAACTACAAACTCCTAGAAAGAAGGAAATTTTCACTGGAGCTGTTTTTCCTTAACATACCAAACTCTGAAGTGAATATATTTCATAATTTTTTGTTGACTGACCTGCTTATTCATAAAGAAGAGAGACCAAGAGAGGCCCCACAATGGGTTCAAAACTTTCTGCAGCAACTCAAGTACGTTACCATGTTTGTGATTCAGTCTCCTAAAATGTGATCCACTGGAGAAACCTCCATTTAACTCCAAACCCAGACTCATTATTCTTGCCCTCTATACACTTCCTTGTTTCTTTAAAATGACTTTCTTTCAAATTAGGAGCTATGAATTAATAATACAGTGGATCATCTACAAGGATTTTTATCTAAGTAATTCTTAGTTTGGTACTTAAAAACACATACATTGTAGTTGAGACAAAACAAGGAACAAATCCTTGTCATACACAGAAGAAATTAAGTCAGACAAGATGAAAATAAAAATGTCTAAGATTAGAGCTGAGGAGGTAAATATGTCTTGACAAGGTGCTGAAAGGAATAACACTGTGATGGGTTGATCTTGGCTGGATGCCAAGCGCCTACCAAGGTACTTTGGTGCTACCAAGGTACAAGTGCTCCCCACTTCTTACCTGGATGGAGAGAGAAAATAAAATGGAAAATCATTCATAGGTTGAAATAAGGCAGATTCCTAAAGCAAAGGTGAAAGGTTGTGCATGCACAAGCAATGAGAAATAAAAAATTTATTCTCTCCTTCCCATCTGCAAGTGATGTTCTGCCAGTTCCTGCGAAGCAGGGCTTCAGCATACGGAGCAGTTGCTCTGGAAAGCAAACACTGTGAATAACAAATGCCCCCCTTTCCTCCTCCTTTTCTTAGATTTTTATCTGAACTGGTGTCACATGGTATGGAATAGCCCTTCAGTCAGCTGGGGCAGCTGGCCTGGTTCTGTCCCCTCCAGGATCTTGCCTACTCCCAGCCCTGTGATGGGGGGAATGTTGAGAGACAGCGCTGCTGCTGTGCCAGCCCTGCCCAGCAGTACCAAATCACCACGTTACCATGTGTTACCAACACCTTTCCAGCTACCAGCACACTGCCCAGCAGTACCAAATCACCACATTACCATGTGTTACCAACACCTTTCCAGCTACCAGCACACTGCCCAGCAGTACCAAATCACCACGTTACCATGTGTTACCAACACCTTTCCAGATACCAGCACACTGCACAGCAGTACCAAATCACCACGTTACCATGTGTTACCAACACCTTTCCAGCTACCAGCACACTGCCCAGCAGTACCAAATCACCATGTTACCATGTGTTACCAACACCTTTCCAGCTACCAGCACACTGCACAGCGCTGTGAGGGCTGCCGTGGGAAAAATTACATTAATCTCAGCATGTACAACCATATACCACCAGATACAATACTGACAATTCAAAATAATACTTCAAATCATTTCCTGGAAGTAAAAGATGTAACAAGCTCAGCAGTGGAATAAATATATGAGCAGTTTTATTCCAGATTCATCATGAAGCCTGTTTTTTAAGTACTTGAGATGGATGTACGGTCTTTTGAAATGGTAATTAAAACAATACAGAGGAAAATAAATGTCCTTTTACAAGGAAATTTGCCTTAATTCTTCTAATTTAACAATGAAATTCTATATTTTTCCTGAATTTAAAATGGCTGCCAGAAAATTTCTCTGAATTAGAAAAGAAAGGTATGGAGGTAAATGGCAAATGCCTGTAAAAAACAATGTTATTTTAGAATTCTTCCTTTGGCCCTGGTCCTATTGATCTTGATTTTTCTTTCAAAAAGATCATGGGACTCTATGATTATATTTCTTAAGTTGCATGTATGCTGAGGTTCAAAATTAAATGTGTTCATTTTCTGAAATTTTGATATAAAATGAATTTTACATTAAAAAGGAAACAAGCTAACGAAACCCCAACTTGGGAAAAGTCTTGGGAAAAGAAAGAATGGCAAATTAATAGGGCATTACTATATAGAAAAGTAGATAGAGGTTTTGTCTGATCATATTTTCAAAAAATTAAGATGCCATGCAGATGGAGGAGAAGAAGGCTACTGGAGAAAAAAAATAACTGAAAAAGAGCTGTATCTGACATTGACTGGAAATTAAGAACCTCCTAAACAAAAATAAATAAATAGCTTCTATAATTTAGATTTTAAAAGATATTTGAGATAGTACCCTCACAGACTCCTTTGTGCAGACTCATTTGTTCACAACTATATTTGTTATTGTATTTCCCTTGTAAAGCATTCAGTGACTAAATTTTAATTAAGAGAATCAATAACACTTTTATCTGTTTTTCTTTGGAAAGAAAGGATAAAATCTTAAAATGAAGACCTTACAAGTACTTGGATTAGACTTTAAAATAATAACTGCATCCATCTTTTTTTCATAGGATCATAGAATCATGGAACACCAGGTTGGAAGGAATCTCTAGGTTCATCTGCTCCAACCTCTCTTGGCAAAAGCATGGTCTAGACAAGAGGGTCCAGCCTCATGTCCTGTGAAATCCTAGTCCAATGCTGGGAAATCCACCTCTTCCCTGGGATGATTATTCCAATGGCTGATTGCTCCTATTGTGGAAATTTTTCCCTTGTGTCCTGTTAGAATCTCCCTCAGCACAACTCCTACCCATTACCTCTTGTCTTTTCCATGTGATCCTTTGTAAAAAGGAGTCTCCATTTCCTCTGTAGCCACCCTTTAAGTACTGGAACAAGGTCTCCATTTCTCAAGGCTGAACAAGCTCTCAGCCTTTCCTCAGATGTCAGGCTTGATCATTGGGGCACAGCATTTGTGTCAGGCTGACAGCTTGAAAAGATGTTTTCCAGCACCCTGTGGATGTGTCTGGTCAGTTCCCCACCCAAAACACAGATCATCAGACAACAGTGCATCGGTTTCTTTAACTTATGGAATCTGTTTGGTTTAGCCGTTAGTAAAAGAATTTTTCAGATCACGTTTTTCTCTTGAGAACAGAGGCTCCTGGTGACTCTATTATTCAGTTTCTGTGTATGCTCTATAACTGATAAGTTTCCAATGAAGTCCTTTTATATGTAAGAAAATCTATTAAAGATTTACTGAGGTTATTTAGGATCAATGCCGTAGGAATTCAAAAAGAAAAAAATACCAAGCACTCAGAAGACACACACACACACAAATTTGAAAATTGAATTAAGCAGGCTTCTACCTATTTATTTAAAAATGAAAAAGTTTCATAAAGCATGTTTTTCCTAGATAGGACAAGAACCTGGGATTAAAATAAGAGTAGTTTCTTAACTGCAGGGTTTTGCACCTAAAAAACCAAACAACATGACACTAAACAAAATACATTATCCATGGTGTCCAAGACCCAGCTGCAAATAATTCCAAAGTTTATGAATCTACTGTGTTTTTAAACTGATTTTTTTTCTAAAATTAATGAATTAAAAGCTCCATATAATCTTTCAAAAATTTGTATTTTTAGTTTTATTATTTTTCAGCATCTATTACTGTGCTATCCAAGTAAAGACTTTTAAAGACTGTAAAATGACTTTTTAGAGTATGAGGAAGTTGGTTAGGAATTATCTTTCTCTTCCTTTTTTCCATTGAATGACCAAGGAGAGACCCTACTGCTCTTTACAACTATGTGAAAAGGGTTTGTAGCAAAGTGGAGTCCCAGGCAGCCAGAGACAGGACAATAGGACATGGCTGCAAACTCTGCCAGGGGAGGTTTAGGCTGGACATCAGGAGCAATTTCATCACAGAAAGGGGTGTTAAATATTGGAATGGGCTGACCAGGGAGCTGGAAGTCACCATCCCTGAAGGTGTTCAAGATATGACTGGATGTGGCATTCAGAGCCATGGTTTAGGTGACAAGGTGGTGATTAGTCAAAGGTTGAACCCGATCATCCCAGAGATCTTTTCTGACCTAAATGATTCTGTGATTCTGTGAGGACAGATTTCACAGAATGTACTCCTTACCCAACCTATTTAATTTTCAGCAATTTTTAAAAGTTATAATTTCAACTGATTGACTGTACAATACAGAATTTAATAACTTGTTTTCGACAATATTTACCAAAAATTCAAGATATATTGATTAATAATGATTGTTACAAAAGTATATTGTATTTTGGTCTCTTTTACTTATGACTTTAAAAAAATATTTTTACAACTCTTTATAGACTGCTTCATAAAAATGAGAAGGCAATTTTAACAAACTTTAAATCTGTTCAGTCCTTTAATATTATAAGCCAGAGGCTTGGAGCAGGCTACAGCAAGATACATGGCCAGGATGAGCACTTACATTTAATTGCTTTTGTCATATTTCTACAGAGCAATTAATTTAATTTGGAAATATTGTATTCACAGAGAATTGTACAGTCAAATCTCTTTCTAACTTATTTAATTGCCTAAGTAAGAGGACAGTTATAAGGTTTGAAATTCCTGTTCCTCACTTGTATTGTAAAGGAAAACTTTATTTTAATAAATATTTCTTTTGTGAATAATCACTCAGATTAATAGTACTTCATTATATATTATATTGTCTCTATGTTTCTTATTATATATGTGAATAGTGACTGAGTAATGTCATTATTTGGACCCTATTCCATAACATAAGTCACATTCGGTGAATGGTAAATCCACCTGTATGATTTCCAACATCAAAAGGGGTAAAATAAGATATTTATTCCCCTCAGAATATATTCATAGAAGGCTATGTGTTCACAACTGAATTCTAAAGCTAATTTTGGAAAAACCTATTTTAAATTAATTTAGAATTTATCCTTATTTTTGTTTTTTTCATGTTTATTTAAACAGCAAAAAAAGGGCAATCCTATTATGATATTTCCTTTATTTCAATTATATTTTTGAAATATGCTATTGGAAAGTGAGGAGTTGTAGATGAATGTATTTTGTATTCATTGTGTATGTGCTGTCCAGATTAAGTTCAAGCAATAATTATAAAAAGCAAACCCAAAATTAGGCTGCCTTGGCACTACTTGGCCACTCTTAAATGTCTGATTAATGCTAGAACCTGTTAAGATGACAGGCATTTCTAAGGGACTCCCGAAAGAGAGACAGTTTAATGAATTATTTTTCATTTTGGCTTAACTCAGAGACAAGTTGCAAGTTCAGTATAAATTGTAAGGTGGTCTCTGTTCACTGTAAGGAACCTGACATTCACAATTAAGGCAGAACAGATCTCATCCCGGTGAAGGTGTCATATTACAGGTCAATGTCAGGTGCATGGTTTGACAATGACTAACTGAGAGAAGTCAGAATAATAATGAAATTATGTTTGACTCTAAATATCCCACAAATACCAGGGATGGAATGAAGAGCATAGGTAACTACAGCTGAATGTAAAGAATATTGCACATTCCAGTGTCATTATTAGGAATTATTTGATCTATATGTCATTATGATATGTTCTACACAAAGTAAGAAATACATTTTTACCTGCTCAAAACTGAATATTTTGTTTTCATCTTGGACCATCCCATGTGTCAAAAGTTCATCTTCTCTTCATAATTAAGCCACCAAAACAAAACCCAATTCAGTTTGCCTTTCCACAATTAGATAAAATTTTATTTTATTAGTGCAACAAAAGCACCTTTAAAGGCGTTGATGAATCCTTCCAACCAAATCGGGGTTACACTGACCTTCACAGAATTTTTTCCAAGATTTTATCCATTTTGATAATCCTTAATTATTTAGTGACTAAAAGTTTTGATCAAAGATTTTTTTTCCCATTTGCACACAAGTTAGTAAAAGTCAGTTCCTGTCTTGGTGACCTTTAATGTGTTTGGAGACTGAAAAGAAGTTATATGTACAGATAATGTGAAATTTTTCCAAGAAACCTCAAGATCCAGGTCACCCAGAAAGAAAACCTTTTCTGCTGAAATGTAAATAAATATATTAGAGAAGATATGCTAATGATTACTTCTACATTTGCTATGCTGTAAGATTGTGCTTTTCATTCAGCACAATGAGAAAAAAAGGTTTACTAAACTCTTTTACTTAAATCTTTTTTGCTATAGTATATGGAAAATACTATTCTTTCATTATGAACATTGTTACACCAAATAACCAAGTGGAATAATTCCTAAATTTTCTAATATCAAGGCTGTAAGTTTCTTAGAGACATTTTGAAAGTAACTGTAATTTCATAGTTATAAAATAATTTAAGTTGGAAAAGACTTTTAGGAAAATTGAGTCCAATCTTTAACCTACCAATTCAAAGTTCACTACTAAGCCACATCTACAGTTCTTTTAAATACTTCCAGGAATGGTGACTCAATCTCTTCCCTGTGTAGTCTGTTCCAATGCTTGACAAACTTTTCTGCGATGATTTTTTCCTAGTATTCAATCTAAACCTTCACCAGCATGACTTTGAGGCCATTTCCTCTTCCGCTGTAACTCATTACCTGGGAGAAGTGGCTGACCCCCACCTGTCCACATCCTCCTTTCAGCTAGTTGTAGAGAGTGAAAAGCTTCCTATCCCCCAGGTTAAACAATCCCAGCTTCCTCAGCTGGAGCTGTTATCAAGGCTGTTCACAGTGCCACTGCCCTTCTCTGGACACACTCCAGCACCTCAGTTCCTGAAGGGAGTGACACAGAATGGGACATGCACCCAAGGTATGGCCTCACCAGAGCCAAGCACGGGGGATGATGACTGCCCTGCTCCTGCTGGCCACACTATTGCTGACACAGGCCAGGATGCCATTGGCCTTCTTGGCATGCTGGCTCATGTTCAGCCAGCTGTCAACCAGCACCCCCATACAGCTTTCCAGCTACTTTCTCCCAAGGCACTGTCTGCAGTTCTTCTGACCCAGGTGCGGGATCCAGCACTTCAGCTTAAACTCATCAAACTGGTCTTAGTTTACTTCTCCTGGTGAGATCCATCTGCAGAGCCTTCCTACACTCATACAGATCAACACTCCCACCCAAACTGGTGTCATCTTCAAATTGGCTGAGGGTGCACTTGATCCCCTCATTCAGATCATTGATAGAGATATTGAACAGGACCGGCCCCAGAACCGAGTCCTGAGGAGCACCATCTGGATGGAACTCCACTCACCCCCACTCTCTGGGCCCAGCCATCCAGCCAGGTTTTTGCTCAACGAACAGTGCACCCATGAGCAGCCAATTTCTCCAGGAAAACACTGTGAGAAACAGTGTCAAAGGCTTTATTAAGTCTGGGTAGATTGGACAGGTAGACAGACAATCCACAACAGATTTAGGTGAGCTGTTCTTAACTATAATATCAAGATGTTCCAGATATACAACACAAATCCCTCCTACTACAACCAACTCTATTTGTTTTACATTTGGTAGCATCATTGACAACAAATGATTGTTTCCCTTGCAACAACTGGTTTATTGGAAGACTGTTAACATATGACACCACAGTTCTCTTTTCAAGACTAAATAAGGCTTTCAATATTTTTTATTCGTTCTTTGAGAGTGGTCATATTTTCCACATCTATTAACCTTTTATTGCTTCTATCTCATCCCCTGCTTTCCTTAGGACTTAAAACTGCATTCAGTAATCCTCTTAAGGCTTCACAAATGCTGACTAGAGTGAAATAGTTACTTTGTATGTCTCAGGACTTACATATTTTAAATCATCCTTTTTCTGCCAGTTTTGCAATATTGGCTAATGTTCCATTTGCAACCCATTTTAATCCTTAGCCCTTTTTTCTGCAGTATATCTACCTAGCAAGTCATTCTACATTTTACATTTTCCTTCCTAGGCAGTTTGCATGTCTTTATATTATCCTATTTTATTTTTTTGTAACATTTCTCCAGTTTATCAAAATCATGTTGAATATAATTCTACCTTCCAGAATTTCTATAACCCTCCTGGTAAATGTTATCCACAAATACTGGTCCTTCAATTTTAGCAAAATTGCATAATGTTGCACTCCAGTTATTTCTTTCAGATTGCCAGTGAACAGATGCTAAGATGTTTCTGCTAAGTGATTAAACTGATTTTACTGTAGTTTTCAGTGAGAACATATTACCATACTTCTGACAGTGTCATATGGAATTGTCACGTGTCAGCAAAGATGAAGTATGTAAATACTTCCTGTTACTCACTAAATTGTTCTGCCATGAAATGGCATCAGATTGGCCTGTTGTGATTTGCAGCTCTGTTGTGATTTCAGTAACTGTCTTGTGGCTACTTTTAATCAACTTCAGATTTTCTAGGTGCTCAGAGAGGAAAAATCACTGATTAATAATTTATTGCCTTAACATTCGAAGTGTGGGCTAGGGATGATACATAATACTCTTTTTCTTTTTAGTTTACTAGCTGTATTTTTTCCATTAGTTGTCCCCTCAGCCTATTCTGAAAAGTTCTCAAAGGTGACTGCTAATGGTTCAAAGAATATTTCAGATCATAAATACTTTAGGGAAAAATGTTGTTAAGTTGTGGTGATCTAAGAACTTTTTTGTTACCCAATTCTGGTTTATAGTTCAAGCACTTAGTTGCTTATGTTAATTATTTTAAGCTTCAGGTCACAATTAACCTCTTTGGCGAAGAATGAAGAAAAAATATAGTGGAGATTTTGCACTTCATTATGTCATCTGTTATTTCGTCCTCATTTCTTTTAAATAATAGAAATGCATTTCTTTCATCTTTTCTTTATTTTAATGAATTTGAGGAACTTTTTCATATTTCTTTTTACCCAAGTTTCATACGGTGTGTATTTGTTCCTCATCTTTTCTAATTTTGTTCATACACAATTTCTTCTGTATTGTTAGAGCACCATAATACTTGCTCACATATAGGAACAGGCTCTAAAACAGGTCAGACTGAGTCCTGTTAAAGACAACAGGAATTGTCACCCGTGACTTACATGGAGAAGGAATTCTATCCTAAAAATGCAAATGTCTTTCTAGGGCTTGGATTTGGCTGGGATAAAATTAATTTTTTTCATAGTAGTTTGTATGGGGCTATGTTTTGGATTTTGTATAGAAAACAATGTTGATAATACAAGGATATTTTCACTACTACTGCTTGCACACTCCACACCAACAGCGAGGCTGGGAATGCACAAGAAGTTAAAGGGGACACAATGGGTGCAGCTGACCCGAACTGACCCAAGGGATATTCTGTACCATATATACTCAGCATATAAAGCTGAAGAAAGAGGAAGGAAGCAGGGTGGAGAATTCAGAGTGATGTTTTTTGTCTTCCCAGCTCACCCTTCTGTGTGATAAGACCAGGTTGTCCTGGAGATGCCAGAACATCTGCCTGCCCATGGAAAGCAGTGAATTCCTCTTATTGTTTTCCTTGCCTGCACAGATTTTACTTTCCCTATTTCCTCAGCCCATGAGTTTTGTCACTTTTGCAATTCTTTTCCCATTCCACTACAGGGGAATGACATAACTCTTGAGACCAGCTTCGTTGCCAGCAGGGGTTAAATCACAGCAGCCCTTGGAGCAGAGAAAAGCCATGCATAAGGTCCCAATCACAACCCAGAACTGAAGGCAGCTGTGGAAGATTGACCACAGTTGGATGTCAGGTGCCCACTAAAGCCACCCTATTACTGATCTCAGCTGGAAAGGGAAGAGAAGATAGGAGAAAGGCTTTCAGGTCAAAATAAGGATAGGGACAGATCATTCATCAATTACTGTCACACAGGAGAAAGAGACTCAACTCAGGTAAGTTAACTTATTGCCAGTCAAAACTCGAGTAGAGTAATGAGAAATAAAACCAAATGTTTAAAGCATCTTTCTTCCAACCTTCCCTTCTTCCTAATCTCAACTTCATTCCTGATTTCTCTACCTCCTCCCCAACCAGCAGTGCTCAGGGAGTGAAAACTGTGGTCAGTTCAACACATGCTGTCTCTGCCACTCCGTCCTCAACATGGAGAGGATTCTTCATACTCTTCCCTGTCTCCAGCACGGAGTCCCTCACACACAAGACAGTCCTTCACCAAATTCTTCCACCTTAATCCTTCCCACAGGCTACAGATCTTCACAAACTCCTCCAGTGTGGGTCCCTTCCATGGGGTACAGTACTTCAGGAACCAGCTGCTCTGGCATGAATCCCCCAAGGGGTCAAAAGACCTGTGAGCAAACCTCCTCCAGTGTGGGTTCCTTTCTCCAAGAGTCCACAGGTCTGCCAACAATCTGGTCCAGTGTGGGCTTCCTACAGGCTCACAACCTCCTTTGGGCATCCATGGGCTGCAGGTGGATCTCTGCTCCACTATGGACCTCCATGTGTGAGGTGCCCCCTGCCCAGGGAGGCAAAGATTTAGTTTCAGAATAGCATTGTTAAGGTGAAAGGGGTGGCTTTAAAGCCTGGGGAGAGTGGATTCCATCCCAGAGTGATGGGTCCTGTGAGCCCAGGAAGTATTGCCCCACCCTGGACCCTCATGGGGTGGCAGCCCAGGGTGTTCTGATTTGGTTTGAGCCCCTGGGGTTTCTCCCTTGCTATGTTCCTATTAGACCCTGATCTTAAACTCCACTCTGGTTCTGTCCCATAAAACCTACCACCCTGCCTCTGTTTGGGGCTCTCTGTCTCTGGATCTGAGTTTGTTCCCATGCTGAATAAATGTTTTCCAGAGCAGAAGCTCAGGAAACTGTAACTCAGGTAACTGTAGCTCCCCTGGACACGATCCTGCAGCCCTGGAATGCTACATCCATGGGCTGCAGGGGCACAGCTGCAGGGACACCATGGATTTCAGGGGAATCTCTGCTCCAGGGTCTGCAGCACCTCCTTCCCCTTCTTCTTCACTAGCCTGGGCGTCCGCAGAGTTCTTGCTGTCACATCTTCCACATGTCTCTCTTTTCACTGCTGTTCCAGTGCAGTATTTTCCTCTGCTTAGGTATGTTATCCCAGAGGCCTTGGTCAGCAGTGGGTCCATCTTAGAGCTGGCATTAGCTCTGTTGAACATGGGGGGAGCTTCTGGCAGCATCTCACAGCAGCCAGCCCTGTAGACCCCCCACTACCAAAACCTTGACATGCAAACCCAATACAGCAGCACAGCCATGTTAGTGCAGCTCTCCACCTGTCTAATTAGGTTGCCTCTCAGCGGGAAACTGATTCATAGTTTGTCAGTGCCTCTGCATGAAGCTACTATATTTCACAAAACTTTTTTTAATTTATTAACAGAAATTTATTCACAGCTAATTAACTTTATTCAGAGCTAATCTCTGAAAGCAGTGCCACTGAGTAACACATCCTGAACATATTCAAAAATAATCACTTAGAGCCCTAAAAAACTTAATGCATATGATAAATAGTCTTTATTATTACTTTCAGTCATGTTTTACTGCGTGTAATTTTCAAATGGTCCTTTTTTTTCTTTTGAACACTATAAACTTCAAGATCAGTGCTCTACAAAGCTAGTTAACTTTTTCTGTTCAGACTCTTTTCCTGTTCCATTATTTTAATACATAAGTTCTCCTTTTGTTTGTGAAAATAGTCAGGTAAACATTAAACAAGCTAGAGTTTAAACCATTCAGATGCCTTTAGAATGCATGTTGTACAGGTGTAGTTTTAGGGAAGACTCAGTGAGGACTATCACACCCCTTGGCCTCCAACAATGTTGATAAGAAAGGAATTTGCAGCTTGATATACTACAAATATGGAATTTGCTCCATATGATCAGCTAAGCTCCATTAAACACTTTTGAGATGCCGATATTTAAATACAAAACTTTATTTATTTACCCTGATGCTACTGAAAAACAAAATATACATATAAAGTGCAGCTCCACAGCTATTATAAATTTTCAAGCCCCCAGTGGCTCCAAGAGAATTAAATGTATTAATGACAGTTGCAATATTGCCCTAATAAGAATAAAATCAGTTGGACTTTGCATTGATTAGCCATGTCTTTTAAGAAAACATGGACAGTTAACATTTACCACTATAGTACAGTGCTGCTGTATAAAACACAGTACCCAAGAGTTAATATAAATATGAAAGAATAAAGTTTTCCCTCCTAAAATCTAATAACTCTGGGGCTTTGGTGCAACTATCATCTATCTTTTCATTGTATCTTTATCCTTACCAATCTGCAAACAGCGTCAGAATGCTATACATATATATGATGGATTATTGCTATTATGCTCATGAGAATGGCAGGCATGAAGTATAAGAGCAGAGTTCAGCCAGCAAGTATGACATAAATTATGTATAAGTAGCTTTTAGTGTCGAGGACTTTGAAAAGTTCAGTAAGTGCATGTAACTGAAGTTAATCACCCTAAGTCACCACAGGACTGTTTCTTTTGGGTGTGTGTAAGGTATTTTTCAACATGCTTAAAAAGTGTATGAAAGTAACTCATTTTAATTATGTAAGCAAAACACTTCTCTGGACATAGAAGGAGAAAGTTTGCAGGACCATTGCAAGGCCTGAGAAACTAATTACAACCAAAGTCTGATTTAAGATCTAATCTAAGATTTTATGACTTGAATTAATGGGGTTCAAGTGTTCAAGTATCAACCCCAGAGATTTTCTATACTGGTACTGTTAGATTGCACAGAGATCCTTAGCATGCTTCCCCTCAGCCTGAATTTTGAGGATGTGCAGCTTCCTCAAAGGGCACAGAACAGGATCTTTTTCCCTCCTTCAATCACTGTATCTGTGCATGCTCATGTTGCACACATAACTGCTTCAGAATCTGTAGACTACTGTTAAGGTAAGAAGTGACAGGTTTGGGTCTGTGAAGATGAAGAGATCTGACCATTCCCTTCTTTAGTTGTACCAACTCCTTTAGTGTATGGCAGACACTATTCATTAAATAATTATAATCAAACATTTTCCCAAGGTATTTAAAAACATTCAGGAAAATGAAGGAAGTATGGGTTCATTAATTGTTGAAAAATGAACACAATTGCCTTACCCTTCTTTATGGTTTATTTGGCTTTTCTTGTTTTATTTTAATATAATATTTGATAACATTTTATTGTTGTTAATTCTTTAAGTTAGACTATGGGATGTTTAGTTTGATGGATTTCAAAGTATGTAAGTATGCAAGCAGGTGGACTGGGTAAACTAACAGCATATAAATAAGAAATCCTTCCTTGCAATCTCCATAGTGCTTGTAGGTGAAAGGATTACCTTTTCCTCTAACATACACACAGGCACAGGCACGCCAACACAAACACACACAGAGCCCAGTGGGATTAAAAGCACTGTATCTGGTGGAAAATCAGGAACTACAGAGGAAAGTAATTTCTTGTTTGAAGATTTGAAAGAACCATTCTGAGAGAAAAGGGAGGAGGCTTCTGATGTTAGGGATCTTGCCCCTTTCATGTTTTAAAAAGACTAAAGGAAAGCTCCTCTTTTATCAGCCGGAGGTAGAAAAGAAGTGGCTTTCCCAACTCTAAATATTTAAAGAAGCCCTCATAAAACTTGAAAAAGATTTGAGCTGTTTCTTTGTGGGACTAAATTCCTAAGGGTATAGGAAGACATACATTGATATTTACCACTTATGATATTTTACTTCTTCTATAATAGATGTATCATGGAACATTGGTATTATTTTCTATAACTTCACAGTAATTTGCTTTTATATACTTTCAAGGAATCTATACAGTGTAAATTCTAAACAGAAAGATTTTCAGTACTCTTTTCCATGGGAACATAGATATAAAACAATCAAAGGTGAAAGACTGCAGTGATATATTTGTGATATGTGTTTACTGGTAGATTTCACTGTTGACCTGAGACAGCCAAGGTAAGGCTCATCATGTAACAGAGCTCACACAGTATGCCAGGTCACATGAGGGATTCCACTGCTGGATTTGAATAGTTAGGGTGGAATAACAGGGGTGGAAATAGCTGAATTTGTGGGCTAGCTCATCTTTGAGCTGAAATCCATCAAATTAACATCCCAGAGTCTAACTTAAAGAAGCCTTCTTTTGGTTTAAAATAAATCACTGAGAAATTAATCAGATTGCAGTTCTTAAAAAGCATTTAAAAACATTATCATATGACCATTTAAAAGTTTTCTTCTTAGAAAACAACATAATTGCAGGATATTTTTAAAGATTATATTTTCTAAATTTTTTAGCAAATAATTCTTTCTTGAGTTGCATGGATATTCTCTTCATATAAATGTCAATTATTCTCAGAATAGTCAATATTTGTAAAATCAGAGAGTTTATTGCTTGAATACTGAGGAATATTCTCTCTTGCTCCTAAATATTTTGCATGGCATTATTTATTTGCAGTACAAGGGTACCTAAAGGCACCAGAAAGTGTCAGACATCCGTTGTACAAAGCAGTGCACAAATACATGGGAGGACACCAGTGTATGTGCTGGTTCACAGGCCAGCTGACAGCCTCCAGTCCTTCAGGCACACATGACTATCAGCTCTGTCTGTGACACCCTTATATGCCTTGAGCAAGCAATGAACTTTTAAGGCTGGCTCCTCAGCTGGCACAGCTGAGAAAATGGAAACAAAGCCATACTTTTATTCCTCTGACTTTAGAATCAGCCAGGGGCAATCTAATCCATACTGCAATTTGCAGCAGCCTGGCTGCCCAAGAAGTTATTCTGGCAGCTGAGAAGCACCAGAGCCTAAGGTCATTCTCCACTTCTCCCAAAAGTGCCTGCATGCAAGGGCTAGAAAGTGAACAATATTAAGCACTGTTTTTGCTTTTTCAGCTGAAGTGTCTCAAAGCAGCTAGAAAAGAATTGATGATTGTCCTGTTAATATGTGCTTTCTCTTAGTTTTATTATTGGAAGAGAATATCCTTTGAGAAATAAAAGTATGCTTTATTTTAATCACTGATTTATTTTTCCTATATGTGTAAATGTCAGTCTGTGGTAATTCCACATATGGATATTTGGTTTTTTTTGGAAATTCAAACAAATTGGTTTTTTGGAAATGCAAAGAAATTGTTTCACTGGTTTGAAAATCATATACTGCAGCCATTTTGTCTCATATTTACAAAACATTTTTATTGCTGGTTCCTGTGTGACAATTTGGAAAATCTGTGTCATAACAGGGGATGACTTCAGGTTGATGGCTGGGAACTCTTTAAGAGTACTTGCATCAGCATACAGTTTACATTCTAAATGATGAATTTCTTTTTCCACTTTTTCAAATTACAATGCTATCAAAAAAGTCCAGAGAAATTTAAAGCAGGAATTACTTCAGCTCCAAAAACATTCACTACTGTACTTGAAAACTGTTCAGAGGTAAAATAGGCTGCCTTCTCAAAAATCTAACCACCCACAGTCCCTTGTAGAGGGAAGAGTACATTTTGAATCAAGGTGATGTAGGTATGTGGTGAATCACACATTTCGGGGAACCAGCAAGAAGCTTTCTCAATGGATACATTAGAATGAAGGAGCCTGAGGCCAAGCCCAGAGCAGAAGGCAGACAGTGGAAACAGTGGAGGAGATAATATCTCTTGTTCATCTGATGAGTATACTCTCCAGAGGAGCCCTACACCGAATGAGACAATTTAAGCTGAAAAGCCTGGAGAAATTTATGAGACAGAAGTTTTAAAAGTTTGTCTTAAATCTCCAGATTTGATTTACCAGCAGAAGCTAAGTGTTGCTAGCTCATTAACCTTTATGGCATTAGCTGTCTTGGCACAAATAATCTACAAGTTTTGCTGGGATAGAGTTAAATTTCTTCATAGTATCTTGTACAGGGCTGTGCTGTGGATTTCTGGCTGTCCTGGTTGGAGAGAACAGGTGGAGCTGATGGAAACAGAGCTGATCACACAGGGTTGGTCTAGTTATTGCTGAGCAGTGCTGACACAGAGCCAAGAACTTCTCTACTCCCAGCCCCACTCCACCAGTGAGGAAGCTGTGGGTGCACAAGAAGCTGGAAGGGGACACAGCCAGCACAGCTGACCCCAACAGACCCAAGGGATATTCCATATCCTGTGGCATCATGCTCAGCATATTCAGCTGGGGAGAGAAGGAGGAAATGGGAATGTTTGGAGTGATGTCCTTTGTCTTCCCAAGTCATTCTCAGGCCTGATAGAAACCTACTCTCCTAGAGGTGGAAGAACACTGCCCTTGCCATGGGTACTGATGAATTAATTCTTTGTTTTAATTTCCATATATTTGGTTTTGCTTTAGTTTTAAAACTGTCTTTATCCCAGCCCATGAGGGTTTTTTTTTCACTTTTATTCTTCTGATTGTCCCCATATCCCACTGGGGAATAGTGAGCAAGATATGATAGATATATAAGATATTATGTGTGATAAACACCTATATAAGCTGCCTACCAGGGTTAAGCCACAACAGCCCAAAAATGAAAAACTCTGGAAAAGACCAGGAATAAGATACTGAAATGTTGTTTAAGTAAATGCCCCCTAGAGCTATATGGAAACTGAGCAGAATCCTTGCAGATAAAACTTAAAATTCAATACCTAAATCTAGAGGTAGGCTTCCAAAACCAGAAATTTTAGACCACCTGAGGATCAATTACATTGAAAGCATAAAAACATCAGCTGAACAACTGATACCAAGTGAATTGCAAAGCCTTAAAATACAACTTCAGGTATTCACTTGCAGTTTTGAAGTGGAATACCTTGTAAAAGGCCATTGGCCACACTTTTTATTACTTTATCCCACCCATTTACTTTTCAAGTAAAATATCATGGTCATTCTAATTTGGAGAAAGAGGAATTATTTTCTGCAAAATTTTGTTACAGAAATGCTCCTGGAATTTCATTTGGGCTTCTTCTGCAAGCTGGAATTCATGTAGCTTCTGTGCTTAGAGCAATTCTGTAAAACTGAATCTTTAAAGACTCTAATAATGAAGAAGGTCTCAGGAGGAGGATGTGTGAGGAGTAAATGTAAGTTGTTGTTGCCTCTTTACTGAGTGTAAGTAAGAAAGTTAGAGATAATGCTCTGTTGTAAGGCAAGGCAGAAGATTGTCAGTTCAAGCCTGGAAACAAGAATGCCCTGATGTCACTACAACATCACCATAATTGCAAGTCTGTGCTCTTCGTTTATGCAAAAAAAAAAATTTGAATTCATTTATATAAATTAAAAATATTTCAATATAATATCTTTCACCTTAGAATAAAAAGCCAAATAAATTCCTGCCACCTACACTAAAAATTACTAATAGAAAAAAACAGGTTTAGTGACTCAAAAACTAAGTGAAAAGAAACTCCAGAGCTCTTGCTGAAGACAAGACACCTAGCTTTCCTGCATCCCAAAATCATTTGATCATCTTTTAGTGAATGCCAGTGTATTTGACACAAATTATGTCACAGTGATAGTGGGCAATTTACAATATTTTAAATTTAGAAACTTTCTTTTCTGCAAGGAAAATACTACTGAATATTTCTAGAGAGAAAATGAAACCACTCTAAAAATTTTCCTTTTCTTAAATATTCCCAGACTGTGTATGTTATTTAAAAAAAAATACTTACTTCATATCACTGAGGACAAATGTGGTAAATTGTTCTACATCCCTGAAATACGTGTATCTGCCTATGTGGGTATAGAAGGGTTACAGAAGTGTTCATCCTCTAATGAACCAAAAGATGTTTTTTCCATTGCTTTCTTCTCTGAGGAAAATGGAGCAAGTGCTAAAAGGCATATCAGAATATCAATGCATTCAGATTCCTGTTGTTTCCCATACAAATTTATTATCCAAACAGAAAATCCCTATATTCATACTCTAAAACACACATTTTACTCCTGTTCAGTTCTTGGCAGATCTGAGTAGATTCTTGCATAATTTTCCAGGATGAATAAATCTCTGTGTTTACAGTTTTGGCTGCTGTCTGTTGTGCTCTAAGATAGAAGAACCTCTGTGCTACACCAAAATACATTAATTAAAATGAAAAACACAAGCAAGCAGCCTCTATCAGCTGATGAAATGGTACCCTGTGATGATGGTGGTGATTTAACTGTTGTGAAATTAATCTTCCCTAGAATGTCTAATGATATCTAATACTAATATAATACAGGTTTTTTTTTATCATAACAAATTGAATACATTGTTAATATTTCTACCTGAGTGGTTTGGTTACAGCATCCATTATTGTACATTGTAAAACTAAAGATGTGAAATGTTTTGTAGGGAGCAGAATGTGAACAAAGTCCAGACTCTCAGAAATACTTTAGAGCCTCAGAGCTATGATGGCAGTCTCCAGAACTGTTTGGTGTATGTCTTTCAAAGGCTAACTATAAATAATTTATACAATGCTTTTACTGCTCCTGAATATGGTTTCTGGGGCCAAAGCAATGCTGGAGGAAGCTGAGATACCCTGCTCTTGGCTGAATGATTGGGAATTAATTACCACTTTTTCCAAGCTTGTTAAGGCCAGATCTCAGATCTTCTTGGGATTTTCAATCTTAACAACGTTTCCTGCCATAGCTTTTATGGATTTGCTCTCATGGCAAAGAAAGGCCAACAACAGTACTTTTAACACCTCACACAGCAGCTTCAGATGTGCATGACAGGAAGGTAAAAAACTTGCTGAAGGAAAATATCGTGGTACCACAGCTCTCTGGACTGACACGTCTCCAAAAGTCAGGTGTTCATAGCCTGCAATGAACAGCTGCAATAACAACATTGCACATCTTCATTTGTACCAACCCCAACTAACATTAATACAAAACTGAGAAGTTACTAGACCTGTACTAGCCTAGAAAGGAATAGCAGTTTGATCCTGTATCAGTGCAAGTTCTTTGCAACTCATAATGATGCCATCAGGCAGTAAGAGCAAAGTTTTTGCATAGCCCATAGAGTCTGGAGTCTCTGATAATTAGCCCATAACTTCTGTTGCATGACTACCAAAAAGGCTGCATCTGCAATAGTCAGCAGACTTCCCTTCTAATTTGTAACTTTCTCTATGCTTGTTATTTCAATAATCTTTAATTAATTTCTGTACTACCACCAAAAAAAAATTCAAAATAATCTTTTGAATGGTTGTCCCTCACCAATAGCTGGACTTCATTTAAAACAAGGTAACGTCACTTCGAAAGAAAATAAGTGAGCTGATAAAATTCCTGGTTTATAAACCACTTCCAGTGATGCACTAAGTGGTGCCCATTTAGAGTGTTGTAGAAGTGTTAGATTTCCTAAGTTCAACGCAGACTATCTCTTAAGCAGAAGCCTACCCTGTTTTTCTGATCCAGCACCAAGTACAAACATTGGTATGCATAAAATGGACCTATTAATCCAGGACTGATATATTCTGGAAAATGCTGTATGAATTGGAGGAATGATCATCTGCCCATCTTAAAGTCTTGCGCTACATACTGAGGTACACAATACCTACCAGTCAGAACAAAAGCAATCAGTTCAAATCAAGATGAAAATATGTTCCTCCTCTCTTACGAAAAGAAAATAAGAAAAAAAAAAAGTTTAACTTTTCTTGTGTTCTAATTCTGTAAGTCTAAAAAGGTAAATCTTGCCTTTTGCTTCACGGTACATACTGTATGTTTGCTATGTACAGAGAGGGAAACATTCTTTCCTTTGAGACACTGTTCTTAATTTATCTTTTGAAGAGGTTATTTTAAACGTGTTAGTATATGAAAGGAGGAAAGAAAAGCAAATGAGACAGATTTCTATTTTATTTTTTAATTCTATGCCTTGCTTTCCTGTATGCCTCCATTAATATTGCAGGCACAGGTTTCTAAATTGCTTCCAGATTTAATATTTATTTTTCAAAGTTCTACCAGCTTATTAAAATTAAAGTAGAAAACAAAAAATTACCACAGCATTGCTGAAACTAGGAGATAAGTTTTGCCTGATAATCAGAGTGACCATCTTATTTTAATTAGGCTTTTCATTAATTCTGTGAAAACTGGATTTTTAATCTCTGTTTCTATTTATTATCATATATCTGTCCTTCCCTTTAAGGTACTGCTTAGCTTTGTTCTTAATCTGACCTTTTGTCCCATAATATATCTTATTTTAAGCTTTAATTATTTGTAAAGAGTTTACATCTTGATGAGAATTATATCTGCACAGTGCTTACCATGTATATTTGCAAAAAAGTCTGTAGGTTTTAAACAAAGAAAAATCTTTTAGCTTTTCTAGAAACTGTCAATATCAGACTTTCATGTGGAGAGTCAACAGTCCAAATAGTAAATAAATTCAGTTTTCTCTTTAGTGCAATTAAAACAGGCACCTTAATAAAATTACAAAGATTTTTAAGTCTCTTATGAACTCTACATTAGAACATGTCTTTATTTCAAGATGCAAAGCAGTATTCAAAAGATTGATGAAGGTGAAGAGCTATAGCTGCATCTTCATTTTAAAGAGAAGTAAAACTCCAGTAAAGATCAAAAGATAAGGACAAATTGGACCAGAGACTTCACTTGTTATCATACTACATAACCTACAAGTAAATTAAATGCTAAGTATAATGAATTGGCATGTCAAAGGCCAGTTTTCTCTTAAGATCAAAAAGGGACAAGATGAATTGCATATTGAAGTTTACTTCCTTTCCTTGATATAGAAAAAAATACACAAATATTGCAGGTCAAGACAGAAAGCAAGATTTTGAATAAAACACTACAGATTGTTATATATGTTTCCCCAGTATGGCAGAACAATAATCACAGAGATCTAAAGTGATTTTTGTGTTTGCACTCATTGCTCCATTGTAATGAATGGAGTATATCCCAAGTAAAGAAATTACATTTTGATACACAGGATATTAATGTCTTTCTTCTTGAAACAAACTGAAATGCTCAAACTCATCTTGGCATTGTCTAAGGAAAAATTAGAATTGCAGATACGGACTGTTACTAATACAGTGCATGTATGTAGATGCATGTGTACTGTATGTACAATATTTTTGACTTTTCATTACCAGTGGTCATAATCATGTTGTCCCAGCTCATGGGAGTATTCAGAGATAAACAAGAGGCAGTGAAAAATATTTTCAATAAATTAAGTGACTGAAGCAACAAAGGTACTTCACCCTGCTTTTACGAAATAATATCTCTTTTCAGGTCTCTTTCACTGAAGAACATAAACCAAATAATATCATGAATATTGCTCAAGCCTGATGGAAAAGTATATTTTGTCTAACAAAACTAGCAACTGTGTTGAGAAAGCAATTTTAGACTTCTCTAAGGCTTTTGCAATCCTGTCACATGACATTTTTAATTTTCTATAATGCAAGATTTTTAATCAAGAGGAAACACATTAAATGAATTAAAACACGTCTTATTGGCAGATATCAATGAGCAGGGCTGTCCAAGGAAAGTCTCCTGAGAGAGATTCCTGGTCCAAAAACTATTCAGTACATTCTTAGAAACAATCTAGATGATGAAATAAAATCTTAACTGATTAAATTTGCATATGACACAAAGATTAATGGGATACTAAAAAAAAGGAGGGCAGTTTACTGTTAGAATTTAATCTAAATCACTTGGTCAGATTGTCAGAATCCAACAAAATGCAGGTACAGACTAATGCACTTTACATCAAGATCCACAGGTTATACTATCAGCTAAGTGTTCTTGTCCACAGAAAGCAGTAACTTATAAAATATTTGGAGGTCACCTTTTAAGGCTGCTTCACCATGAGCTTTCAGGGCAATGTTGTGGCAGGCATTACTGGAATGAAGTCCCTTGGCCACAATTTAACAACTTTAATCTTAAACAAAATATAATCATGATAACTAATCCAGGAATAGCATGCAAAGGATGGTAAGGGAACAAATGAACATTTATGGCAAGGTGAGGTATAACTTTATATGTAAAAGTATATAGTTTCAGAATAAGTTTACATCTTCTAAAATAGTTTGTTTATTCAAAAATAGTTTGTTTATTCAGTTAGATGTCTAGCAGCCTTTAGTCAATGAATCACTGTGGAAAATCCACTGGAATCAACGTTTTTATGCCTTTTTTCTCTTTTATGGCTAAAGATATCTTTTTACTTGTAACAAGCAAAGCTACATATATCTGCCATACAAAATATAGGATAGATGTGCAAAAAAAATCTGTTTATGAGTGTGCATATATATGTACAGAGATATATTTTTATGAATGTTCATGTGCCTACACGTCTTGTTATTATGAATTTTTTTTTACCAATGCAATTTTTCTATACATTTTTAAGAGAAAAAATATTTTATTTATATATTCTAATACACAATCTGCAAATAGATCTTTTCTCTTTAAGCAGAGTGTAGAGTCAAGAATTAATTTCAGAGACAACCACAAGTGATGAATTAAAACTCTTGTGAAATTTCAAGTCTTGTTTTTCATGCAGTATGTAAACAAAATTAACCAGCTTCTGTATTGAACCTGCTCTTCTAACTTCACAGTAGTTTTGTAGTTTCACAGTCAATAACATAAATTTGTTTCTTCAAAGTAAAAGATCAGCAAAAAACATACCATTTTAAGATGAACATGAAAAAGCTCTGAGCTGCTCAGCTCCTTTTAGGACCTTTGTGGTGATGGAAAAAGGCACACTGTGGAATCTATGTCCTTTCCAGCAGCTAGTCCTGTGAACTGAATGTAGGATCTTGGAGATGTGACATGGGAAAGAGGGAAGGAGATGTCATCACACTCAATTTTATTATGGTTATATCAGTATTTATATCAGAAAACCCACTAAGGAATTTTCCATGCCAGAGCCTAACATGTGACGTGTTGAGCTGTATTTTAATAAGGCAGTAGAAATAGGCAGCAGAAATCTGTCAACCAGAACTTAGGAATTCACCAGAAATAATTCCTATCCACCTCTAGTATGTGGTACACTGAATATTTAAACTTCATGTGTTATGCATTACAGACTGCTAATAACTTAAAGAATATTTTACATTTAATTTCATAAGTTTTGTTACCATTTCTATTTTAGTTTAAATGGGGGAGGTTTGGTATTTGATTTTTCATTTTCTATGAGCACAGTCTTTGAATAAGTGATTGAACAACTATGTAATTCATGTTAATGAATTAATATATCATTTCTTTCAAGCATTTGACCAAAAATTGATATTTACGCTATGTGAGTGAAAAAATATTCAACAAAAAATGATGTATCACTCAAAGAGGTGAATGCTCTAGAGTTTTGTTTGAAAATCTTATTCATTCAGAAAAAAACTATTATAACAATTTTTTCTCTGGATATTGTGAAAATGTGTAAGCAAGGACCTGATGTCTCAGTTTAACCTTAACTTTTGGTTTGTGTGCCAGAGAAATCTATAATAAATAACATAAGCTGCCAGATTTACATTTCATCTACTTCTAAGATTATTTTTTCTCTGGAAGGGTAGATGGGTAAATCAGATTAAAACCATACCTGACTGTCATCCAGTAAACCCACTCTTCCAGTTATGTAGTTCATTTTTCTCTTACCTCTTTGAATGTCTAATAAAACTTTATTTACTGGGAGTGCCAAGAAATGAGTCAATAAATTTATTGAGCAAGATATGAAATAGAAATGTCAAAGATGAATAAATTTTATCACAGTGTTTACTTTATAATTGTATTTTTTTCATGGAATTCAATTTCTCTGTAGACTCTGAAGCATAACAAACAGCAGAAAATGAAGTCACAGCACCCAAGACAAAAAAATGTAAAACAGTAATCTTCTTTTTTGATCAATAACTGAAAACATTATCAATGTTGTATTTAATAAAATACAGCATTTTCTGTATTACAGTCTAAATTCTAGTATGTTCATATCCACCTGTACTTTCCTCAGAGAACTTTTTTTCTTTCTTTTAATTTTTATACCTAAATAATTAATCTGGAATAGTCAGCTTGTCCCTCCCTATATGGCCTGAGTTTCTGTAGTACTTTTCATTTGTATTGTACCATAGGCAGTAAGAGCCAAAGCAGGAACATAAAGCCTTTAGCCCAAGCTACAAACAAAAGCATGTTTTATATTCAGCCATGTGAACTTTAATAGAATTATTCAATTCTTGGTGATTTTGAAAAAAACAATGGCTTCTGGGATGCAAACTGATGTATTTTCTGTCCCTATTTTAACCACAATACCTCCTACTTCATTCAATAGAAACAAATTATCAATTCAAGTCTTCTCAGCAGAGCTGTGTCTTGTTCCTTCATCAGACTTACCATCTGGTATTTTTTTGCATACATACTGTATGCTACACACAGTTGAGATCATGCTTTTCCAGACAGCTTGGATTCACACAGACAAGTCTCAGAATTTTCTTGGACAGCAGGAAGGATATGTATGAACCTTCATCTCCAGTGTCTGCAATACAGCTGCTGTCATTACGGTGAGATCTAGACAGATTTGAGTTAGCAGCTAAGCGAACCTGTCAAATGTAATGTTTGAGCCCATTGCCTTCACTGGACTTTGATGTTCTGAGGACTCAAGTTATCTAGCTAAAAATTAGTACAGGTTTTGCATTACTTGAATCATGGTGACAACTACAGAGGAGACACACGATTTGTTACTGTTCAGTGCCTTTTACAGTCTTACGTCTCAGCAATTCCCATTACAGTGCCCACACATTAAGTGCAAGTAAAGATTAATGAATTCTCAGCTGAAAAAAAAGTCTCAGCCTCAAAATGATAACTGTTTGACAGCTTGTAAATAGACAATATTGAAACTCATTATCTGATCCTCCAGCTCTTTTTGTTTCTTTGGTCCAAAAAATATAGAGCATTAGAAAATGTAATAAGAGTATTTATAGGTCTTTCCCATGGGCTCAATGAAATTTTGTTTTTAACTGAGCTTTGTAAGGGCAATAATTGCAACATTATAACTCACAAAATATTTAGGCAAAGATTTTAAATCAATCACACATAAAACAAAAGGAAAAATTTCTTTCAGCTGAGATTCAAATACATCTACAGAGGTTATAGACAGGTACAGTACTGTGTTATCACTGACCAGTGTTACCATGTTTTGCTCCTGAGAATGAAACCCATTTAAAATAGTATAAAAATAAACATGACAATAAGACTAACATAATTTAATTTCCAGTTGCTTTAATAAAGAAAAGCACACCTCCTTTAAAGAATGAGGGAAAATCACAGAATTTTTATGAAAGGCTTCTTAAATTAGACCGAAAATACAGGATTTATTTTTTATGTGAATGTATTGTACAACAGAAGTACTGAGAGAAAATTAATGAAAACAATTGAGTAGTGTAGATTTTAAACGGCTGTGAAGGTATATCAGGACCTGCCTTTGCTGCTGCTCACATGGACCTATCAAGTGCTAAACTATTTCAGCTGAAAGCACTGCACAAAACAGGTGAGATCCTTATCCAAATAGGAGGATTTATCTGTTAATTATCTGGACTCCTGTCTCAATCCTACAGGTGACAAAGTGAATAAACTTTAATAATTTACCAGAAATTTATGACATGCTTATTATGACAGTTTTTATAGAGTAGCTAATATTTTTATTTAATGGAGAAATAGTATTTTTTTTCAAAATGCTTTAACTCTGTCTTTATATTTTTATCAACAATATAATAATATATTATCTGATATTAATTGCTTACAGACTATTTGCTTTTTGTGATTAACTGTTTCTGAACTGAGAGCAGTTTTATTATTGTTAGCTTTATTCTCCTCTTGATTTCAGTTATTTTCCATATGTTGTACAGTACCTGTAATCCTAAATCTTGAGTTTATCTGCACTTTAATATTAGAATAATAACTTCTGATAATCAGTACTGCTTCAGTCTTAGTCCCATATTGACCCTTTTACAGTCAATATTTACACATTTCAAGAATATTTTTGTATGAATAAAATATTTAGTATCAAAAGTCAGTTACAGGGATGTAAGCTTTCATTAAAAAATGTATTCCTCTTGAATACAGGGAAAACAAACAGTGGTGTTATCTTGCTCAGAAATCCACACCTATGATTTCATCCCTTTGATCTCAAAGATTTTTCTTTCTGATTCCTCTAATGGTTAAATTCACAATTCCATCTCCAGGATATATGCCCTGTAAAAAATCCTATATTAACAGCCATGGAAATTTCTAGTCCACAATTTTTGCTTCTGGCCACCTCTGGGCAATGGTCACTCATGATAATCTTTGCTGGTGGCTTTTTTCCTCTGTTCATTTATCCTGATAGGCTTTAAAATGAGATAAAGAATTGTTATTTATTTTAGTCCCACTGTCCTGTTGCTACCAAATACAAAGGATAAGTTCTATGTAGGAAAACTTCACATTCTGCAATGAGATTGGAGATTATTTTAGGTGATGGTGGCAGATAAAGTGTTGGAGGATGTGATTGTTCCTGTTGTTAGGCATGACGTGCTTTAAAAGCCTCATAATTTAAATTTTAATTCACACTCCATTTGCAGAAATTGTAACACTTCAGCTTTCAAAAGTATTGAAGATCAGACAGGTGTTTTAATATAAGGACATTATTATTATTAAATCCATGTTACCAGAACTTATTATGAAATCATGGTTCTGTAATCATGTACAGTTGTTAGTAGCCTGGATATTTTTACTTGCATTTGACTTAAGCAGAATCTCTCCTGGGTTCAACTTCTCTACTTAGTTCTGTGAATTGTTAGAACAAAAGAATACCAATTACATAGTAGAATTGTAGCACAAGTATTTCCTTTTTCTATAGAATTCTGTATTAGGTCAGAAACAATGTTTGTGACAGTAGATCTTGAATAATTTAATTTTAAAATTTACAAGCAATAAGGTCATTTGAACATCTCATTTTTTGCATTCTAAAGAGCTTTTTTAATAACTTTCTGACTCTTCAACCTATGATAACTATAATAAATTATATCTAAATTAGATATTTACTTGATGATTAATAAATGTTGAACTTTTTATGGGTATGTGACACCCTTATGCATCCATGAAAGGAAAAGTAGCATTTGGAAGCCAAAGTAGATAATTAAAACAGTTACATTTCCAGGCAAATGTTATGTTCCAGTGTAAATTAATCTTCTGCTACAGCAAATTACCAAAATTGGTCTAGGCACTTTAATGAAAGCAGAGTGTTAACAGACAAATATAGAGTCCTCTAAAAATCCAGTTCCCAAAGTTACTGGTATAAACACACCGAGAGGAAAAGAGAAGTTTTAAATTCATCTTTCATGAAAGGGGCTATGAAAGCCCCTTTTTTGAGGCAGGAAGCTCAGTGGCGAATTTTCACTAAAGTAATAAAGTTGTTTCTCCAATTTTGTTGAGTGTTTTTATCTTTTCATCAACAGGTGTTCAAGATGGGATGTTATTTGGAATAGGAAAGGCATTATCTTTCTTAGTTCTGTTGTCTTATGCACTACAGGTGCAGGAGCCTGGATTCAATTTGATCCATTCGGATGCTGACAGATTATTATAGCTCATGTGTACTGAATATACTCTCTGAAGTTCTCTCAAGTTCATCTATTGAAAATTCACCTCTGAAAGTCCTGAGAACAAGATGAGCAGCTAGATTCATTTTACTCCAGTACAAAACATATTAATTTCAATAGTCTGCATTTGAAAATGTGCAAGAAATCTAGTTTTCATTATTAGGAAATACCCTGAAAGGTAGAGTTTACAATCTGCTTGTAATTGGACAAAAGCAATATTACAAATTCCCTCAAAACTCAGGTAAGTTCTCCAACAGCTGAAATACAGAACTGACTTAAGAGGAATGGATTTCCACCTTGTTGTGGTTTGTATGGTCTAGTTAAATATGTGTGTTCAGAAAAAACATATATATTGATGTTTTAAAGGGTTTTTTCAGCCTGCTAGAATTAAACAGGCTTCAGTATTTGTGAGGTGATGACCAGATATATAATAATTTATTAATGATGTTTTAGGTATTAAAAAAACTTAGGAATCTCTAAGATTAGGGACTTTAGGGGATCCATGTTAATGTTTTATTTCAGACTGGGAGAGTGTTTTGAAGAGAATCTTTCAATTTTACCCTCTTCCCATCCTCTGGTTTACATCCTGACTGCAGAAATTTGATTACATTGGTGTACATATCACTGGGAGACCCATTCCACCTGCTAAAGCATGGCAGTAGACTGAAGCAAACCCCACAGAATTAGTAGCTTGTTGTTGTTAGGTCCTCAACACCAACCATTTCACAATACAGACCTACTCCTACACTACCACATTACTTGTGATCATCTTTTTTGGGGACCTCAAGTTTGGATGGTTGCGAGCTCACGGTCACTTGTCTCAAACACTGTTAAGACCTCAAGATTCTACCACGAGATAAGCACAGAGAGGAGCAACAGGATGGTGATGGTTCCATGTCTGATGGAGTAAAAGATAATTCCAGCAGGGGAGGATTGTGCACAATCCACTGACTCAAAGAAACCCACCAATTCAAAAGAGAATGAGAAGTGTGGAATTAATTAATATTAGGAGTGAGGGAATAATTTAACCAATAGAATAAGAGAACTGTGCAGCCAAAGAGGATTAATTTCTTTATTTGATACCATGTATAAATAGTGAAATGTTTTGAACATTTCTGGGACCACCACCATCAAGAAGACCAGAGTGAAGGACAGATGGGATGTCAGTGGATGCATGGGTGGTGATAATCCTCTGCTTAATCTGTCTCTCCATCTCCCCACTTTCCCCCTTTCTATTTCTTTCTATCTCTCTACCTTGAATTTTACTGTTAAATAAAATCTTTACTATTGCCTTTGGCATATGGCCTTCTTTGCACTTTAATTTGGACAGAGGAATCTCACAATAATTGTGTCTTAGCATGGTCAAAGAATGTAAAGGATCCCTGGATTGTACAAGAGAATTTTTCAGACTATACAGAGATGTGCTTGGAGGAGTCCAGGAGAGCTGGTTGATACCCAAGGATAACCTCCTGAAAACTCAGAATAGTCTATTCCAAGAAGTAGGAAATAAAGCAAAGACAGCAGGGGCCAGCATGCACAAGGAGTTCTAACTGAACTTGGACTTTGAAAGGGAATGCACAAGAGTAGCAAGCAGCAGCAGGTGGTCCAGGAAGAAGATAAATCTGCAGTCTGATTGTGCAGGGATGGGTTAGTAAATCAAACCTGGGACTGAATCTGATAAGGGATGTGAAGGGACACAAGGAAGGATTTTACAACAATATGAACAGTAAAAGGGAAGCTAATGTGAATGAGCTGAATGCTGAATAAGGCCAGGGTCCTTCTGACAAAGGATATGGAAAAGCTGGGTGCAAGCCCAGGGGAAAAGTCTGGAATAAGGTTTATCCTCAGTAGAGGGGAGCAAAGCAAGGAGAACATAATCAATCTGTGCATACCTAAGTCCAAAGGCTTGATGTGTTGCACTCAAAAGTGCTGAAGTCCAAAGACCATGTGAAGGGATAAGGGCTTTGTTTTGAGATTAAAAAGAATAATTGAAATATTAGTCACACTAAGTTATTCTCCCACTATTTTAATGTTGTCTTGGAGTTTTTGTACTCCTGAAGTTCAAATGAATGACAAACTAAGGTAAACACTTAACAAGGTAGTACACAAAAACCACTCCACAGACATTTCTTCTTACTTCATGGAAACAGGGGAAATTACTCCATTCTAATGATCAAATCAGTTTGACCAGACGAGACAGGTAAAAAGACTTTCTCAATTCTGATACCCATAGAAATGTGTAATATTCTCAGCTTGAAAACCTGAGCCCAGTTATTGCAAATCAACCAAGCTCTCACTTTTCTGTTATACTGGTATCATTTATATTGATAGCAATTCTGACTATATTTAGATTGCCATGAAAATAAAAACCAAAATAAATATATCAGTTCCATTGATTGAGGTTCAACCAATAATGGCATTTTAGCACAAATTATTTTGAGTTAAATACCAAAGCTCTTAGCCACTTTACCTCTAAGAAAAACATCTTTGGTCCATATTTAACATATATTTGAATGAGAGAGGACATTATTCTACATTGATTGAAGATGGTAAAGTGATTTTTCATTGTTAAAGCCAGGAAAGATTATGACTTTTTGTTGGTTTTGTCTTTTTAATTTAATATTTATTTAAGAAAATTAAAATATTTGAGAATTCAGTCGGTTCCAGACAGCTACAATATACAGATTGTATATCTATAATCTTTTAGAAACTGAATTAAAGTTAAATAACTATTCTTCAATAATTTTCCCGTTCTGTATTTTTACATATTTAGGTAGAGCTACCTGATAACAATTAAAATCCTTGATTTATATGGAATGAAATGTCAAGTCTAAAACCAATCTAAGTCATGCCTTTTGCAGTTCTACATGTTTTCTAGTTAGCATAACAAATGCTGAAAACAGTACTCATCAGTATTCCTGTCTATTAAAGGTCATCATAAAACACAAGCATTACCTTGCCAAATATAATATTGAATTTAACTGGTTTTTACACAGAAATTTTAAACATACTTAAGTTTTCCCTTATCATTTTTATTAATTGTCCATATATCTACACTAATATATCTCTTTCTATTTGTGTGATTGGCTCAGCCCCCCGGCCTGACCTTTATTACACATGACTTTACTCAAGTGATATTCAGCAGTGGCAGTTGTAACGGAGGCGTCTGCTCTGGTCATGATGGTTGTGCAACCAACCTGTAGTGGATTCAGGGGAGACAGATAAAAACACAATAGCAAAGAGCTTATCCGAGCAATGTGCCTCCTCTAAACTTGGTGCTGGTCAACAGCCTGGTCAAGCCAAGCCACGAAGAAACGAATACAGTAGTTGGTATGCAAATGTGACTATGAAGCAGTTATCTTAGTCCATAGATTATGGACAGTCCAGGGCTATTGAGCTCTCCTGTGCAGCAGTGGGCTGCAGAGATGTCCCCTTGAGTAGTGGTACCGCTAAAGGTTCTTCCTTGAGGCTGACAGATTCCTTCCCACAAGAGATTCTCATTAAACTCTCATGCTAAATATTGTCCACATAGAATCCTTTAGATATAAACCATTGATCAAGCTCTGGAACCAAGTCTGAATCCAAACACAGCTAAACTCCTCTCTGAGAAGGACTAACAAGTGTTTAGAACACAAGGTGACCCCTTCTCAACCTCATGACTCAACAGGTCTCTCTGATAATTTTGTTTGACCCAGTCCTCTGTGCAGTAAATAATTTAGTGTACATTGCTGTAGAATCTCATTAAACCACTGTTGCACTTGCCATCAAACTTTGTTAAATCACTAATTTATATTAATAAATGTGTTGCCACTTCCATCTTACAAGTGAGGTGTATCCCTCTGTCTGTAAAAATTTGTCACATAATTTGTGTTTCCAAATAATATGGAGAAATATGTGAATAAGTAAATATTAACAAACTATCATTGTTTCACATGGGAATTTTGTCCATGCAAACATGTTGAAATTTGCCCTGAAACTTTCTGGAATTCAGACTTCTAGCCACCAGTAACTGCTTCAGCTGTTGCTGTCATACTTAAGAATGAATGTTTTTAAATTAAACAGCAAATGATCCCTAATTTCTGGCCAAATAAAGGATACAATGAAAATGTCCCCACTTTTTATGGGCTTGTACAACATATAGCTTGACTAGGCTCTGCTTTCTGCTGTTTACAGCAGAAAGGTTAAGGGAAAAATAGTTTTGAATCTTTTCTTATGCCAGAATTCACAATAGTCTGAAAGTTTTAGAGTTTTCAAAAATTTTCTGTTATAAGTGGCAAAGGCATAAGTGCTCTCACTTTCAGACGAGCAAGTGCAAAACAGAAAATTAGTTTATTTTTCCATACAGAACTTATCCTCCCCACCAGACACACTGAAATTTTGAGTCTTGGCTCAAAATTTCTTCTTAAACTCACTCCACTTAACATAGGAGGGAAGGAAAAAACCCAATGTGTGCATAGAGTAATTAACAGAAGTTTTTAAGTCATTCTTGGAAACCTTTAGCAAACTCTTCCTTCAGAAAAAGCAATTGTACGTTCTGACCTGGCAGTTTCTTTGAACCAAATAAAAGATTAAAGGAAGACATACTGTGAAGGAGATTACACTAACTGTGCTGCACAGCTATCTCTGTTTTCTATTAGACAGCAAGAGCGCTTACTTGATTACACTTTTCTAAAAGCAAGATTCGTGTTTACAAGCAAAATATCTAAAAAGGAAAGCAGCTTATGAAATGATTTATCTGTAATAACCAGCATCTAAAGCCAAAGGCTGAGAGAGACTTGGCCTCCTATTTAGCCACTTCCAATGCCTCTCTAACCAGAAAATTAAGTGACTTTAAACTAACACAGGTATATCTGCATAACAGAACAGAATTTAGCCCAGAGGTATTGCTTTCCAGCCTCAACAGTGATGACCATCTGAGGGTTTGGCTGAGGGACAGAGATCAGAAACACAGTGAGGCAATCAGATGGTGGGTAGAAAAAAGGAAAAAAAAATAATAATAGTAATAATAAAAAAATTGGTTTGACATGAGAACTGAGTGGGTAAGAGCTAAAAATTGTATTCTAATATTGTTATCATGGAACGGTGGCTTTAGAAAAGAGACTATGAGAAAAATAATTTTAACTGTGTCTGAGTTTGTCTGTGTCTCAGATCATTAAACTGGAGTGTCTTCACTGTGAACTGAGGTGTGAACTGAGATAATTATACTAATTCTTCTGACTGGGAAAGCTGACGGTAATGGGAGAAAAAGAGCAATTTTTAGAGAGCATAGAAGAAGCCAGGTGACACAAATCTTTTCCACCTAAAAGGATGCCACATTTTATTATGGGAATTCAAATATGTGCGGAAGAAAAGTAAAGAAGAAAGAGGAACATTGCATCTTTCCTGCCTTCCACTGCACTTGTACAGCTTGTCCTGTCCTATCAGCATCAGGAGGCTTTTGAAAACCTTCTCAGTATCTCTTCCTCCATTCTTTATTTATCTCCAACCAATATAGCTGGTCACAGTAGCTAATCAGTTACATTAGTCTACCCTGACAACTCTACTTTCTCTGTTTCTGATGCATTGCATTCAGTACAAAAATGTGCATGACACACAGGACAGCAACACACACCTGACCAAAAATATCTTGAACCTACTACTTCAGGACTTAGCAAGGAAAGGGTTCAAAGGAGACCAGAGGGATGAAGGTATATAACAGCCATTCTGTGATTACTGTTGTGATCACAGGCTGTTATTCCATCATTTTGCTATAACTTTCAGTTGGCAATAGTGATGAAATAAATTGTCCCACACATACCCATGTCCATTTGCTATTAGCATTTGTAAGGCCATTAAAAGAAATTTGGAGTAGGAATTAATTTTGAATACAACTTAAATTATTTTCAGTATTTTTTATTACGTCCTTGATGATATTATTTTCATCAGTTTTCATTTCTTCACTGCTTTCAAAAGTAAATAAATACATATAAAGAAACTTTTATATGGTGCTTTTATAAAATGTTATGGCACTTGAACTCCAAAAGACCTCAGTTCCTCTTGTTATTGGCAGGAGACACATGAAGAATCACACTTTTTGTTCCTGCCGTACTGGGCGAGAGGATAAATGGTGCCTAGACACTCATCAGGAGCTATCAACTCATATACTTTGACCTTTCTTCAGCAGCAGCAAGTTTATATTTCCAGGCAGTGAAGATGAGTACTCATCTCATACCTAAATCTGCCTCAGAAACGTCAAAGCTTTCCAGTTGTATTAAGCAGGGAGAAATTTTCATGTTTTGAGGCTTTTTAATCTAGGGTTTTTTCTCTTTCTTAGGGCTTGGAAGAAGCCTCCTATTTGAAGGATGTGAGCACAAGGTCTGAAAAGAGTGAAGGTTCAAAGATCCTATTTTATTCTAAAAAGTCTCAGAATCCAAGCCTTATCAGTTTAATACATCTGAAAAATGTAAACAGGTATATGCCATGCTGAATTGCAAAAGCTGGAACCTTTATTTCAACAAAGCAGCCAATTAGTCTGAAAAAAATACCAGTTGATTTTTTTGCCATAGGCTAAATCACAATGAGAATTTTGTGCTCTGGAGCATGAGTCAAGTAAATGCACTGCATTATGCAGAGGTATGTATAGGGATGAAATGAGGGAAAGACTGAACAGTTCCTTCTCCACTGTACTTTCAGAAAGACTTGGTAGGGCTTTGAAAAACCTTCTTAGGCTGAACAATTTGAATATATCTTCCTTATGCTGCAGCCCAAAAAAAAGAATGTTTTAAGGTGCCTATTTCTGATTTCACCCTTTTGTAACACATTTGGGGCCAGGGAAGGTGAATGACAGAAACCTTGGAGATAACAGTGATAACTGCTAATCATCCCTAGATATAGAGAAAGCCAAGTGATTGGCCTCAGGCTGCCTGCTTAACAAGGCCATTAGCAGCCTGTGCTGATGATCCACTTTGCAATGTAATAGAGAAGACAATTACCTCACAGGAGGTGCGATCAAGTGCACCATGTGTGGACCTCAGACATAATACAAAAGGCTGAGACCAAGGGATGAAAACCTTTTGCACAAGGGCTGGGCCATCAGTCAGAACAAGGACAAGGGCACATCCAGCATGAGTGTTCTGTGAGCTGGGATCCTGCAGCCAGCCTAGCCCAGACCAGAGGGAAAGGGACTATTACTGGTGTATGATGGGCATGACAAACACTAGACTAGAAGTTGCTCCCTATCTGAGCCAACCTGCTTAAGAAATGGATTCCCAATCCACTGAATGATGTGGTTCTCCACATGACATGGAGACGTGTAATTCTTTATTTTTGGTCCCCTACCCAAATCCTGAAGCAAATTATTATTTTCATAAAACTCAAGGGAGACATGGTTATCAAAACAATTTTCCTGAGGTGAAGCATATGCAGGTAAATTATTAGCTTGTCTTTTTCCATGGGAGAAAATACATATGTATGTAAGTACCACCTATCTGCAAAATGTGAATGAAATTACCTGTGAAGGTAATATATATATTTTACTCAGTAATGTGATTTTTCTTTTATTGAGTCTTTGCAAATGTTGCTTTGCAGAAGACATTCTGGTAAATCTGCTTCTGCCTCCTAAGGCAAAGGAGTAGTGGTCACGGGCCTGAATAGAAGAGATCAGTTCAGGCAAGCAACAGCCAAAGCTATATCTTATTCTCTAAGAATTTATCTCTTATTTCACATGAAAACAACAAATTCACTTGTCCTCAATCCCCCTTTTTAATTCATATTAACCATATTTGCAGTCTATATTATCAAAGATAGTTCTGTTGAGTTCAACCACCTTCCTTGGTTCCTTCCACTTTACACTTACCTACCATCCTCAAGGTTGAGTCCTTCAGCCCTCAGCTGATCTATCTTCAGCACCACTCTGGCCTTTTCTTCTAAGGTTCATTTCCCCCACAAAACGTGGAGTTACAGGGCACCACTCTAGTCTTGGGATTCCCATCCATGTGCCACACATTAATATCAACTGGCAGGATCTTATGTATATCATTGAAATTAACATGCATATGTATAACACTGTACAGTTATCAGATACCACCTATTTCAGAAAAAGAAGGTGGCACTTTCAGAGAAATCTTTTATTCTTGTCTTATATAGTAATCCTTCTCCACTTATTGCAAGTGTAGCAGAGATGTCTGTGGTGTCGACACAGCAATTCAAAAATTACATCTTTTGCTTAAGAATTACTTTCACATTACAAGAGAAAACATATACATAATTTTGATTTTTTTATTTTATTATGTTAGGAAAAATCTTGCATTGTTTTATTTTAATGAGGTAGTTCTGACAGTTTTCGCCTGAAATAGCTGAAGGTGAGGACTAGAACTAATCTCAGCATAAAGCTATCTGCCAAAGAATTTGTCTTCAACACCTAGAATGCCTTTGATAATATCCCAAACCTTGTAAAAACTTTTCCCTGCTGAAATGAAAGAATAATGAAACCCAAAAGTAGTATAGGAGTTGACTAATCAAAATTCTGTTTGCTTCAGGATTCCTTAAACTCAAAATGAGGCAGGAAATACTGATCTGGTTTTTCTCTTTGTTGGCTTTGAGTCAATAAAGATAATATCTAATTGCATGTCAGGAATGGAAACAGGAAGAAACTTAACTCTTTGGAATTGTCCAATTCATTACTCGGTGTTAATCATGTTTATTTTACATTGTTTTTTTTTAGATCCACGTATCTTGTATGATGTTTACTTTCTCAGTTACACTAATATCTGTGGAATTACATTATGAGAATTAGAAATGAGAACACACTTTCAACAAACAATAAAGCTGGCTGTGAGAACTTGCCACAGTCTTCTGTGTTTTGGAATAGGTATAACAGATGAGCCAGAATTGCATGTAAACAAATTGTCTGTCAGCTACAGATATGCATTAATCACACTTACTTGATCAGATGTCTGTTTTACAGTCTACTGCTCCTTCTGTAGCTACCAGCAGTTTGGATTCAGAACAGTTCCCCCCCATCCCATAAAAATAAATAAACTTATAGCTATTTAAGAGTAAATATAATGCTTGGTCGCAGGCAGCAAAATTTACTGTGAAAATCTGAAGCTGTTGAATGCAAGAGAATTTTTGCAATTACATTGTTAACACAAAAAACAAACCTCAGTTTCTTTCTCTGACTGTTATAAAGTTCTGGAAAAATATGATGCAACTCCATAGACATTGACAGGAGGTAAGTGAAAAAAGAGGCAAAATTGTCCTGCATAATTTTTTATTCAATAAGTTAAACATAAAGCAAAATATTTCAGAGATCGCAGTAACAAATTACAGTACCTTAGAGAATTGGTGTTTATACAATGATGGATATACCAGTGCAGTCCCTGTGGGAAAGGAACAGCAAGAGAAGGAATAAACAATTCTGACGATGTGTCATAGAGAAAAAAGGGTAGGATTCACCTAATTTTTCACTGTCCAGAAGTTAAGCATGTAGTCTAAGATACTTAACTCCATATGTATTGGAAAAGAAGAAGATAGGCTTCTCCAGAGGACAATTTATCTCACCTACCTTAAATGTTGGTCTTAAGAATGGATGAATCACTCTCAGGAGTCATCTCTTTTTGTTTCTTCACTTTGAAGAAAAAGCTGGCATGAATGACAGCCATTCATTCATTCAAGCCTAAGCAAAGATTAGGCGTCTAACTTTTGAGGACTAAATTAGGTGAATTGCATTTTACCTTTATTCAAGGCATAACTCTTGTTCCAAGGGATACATGCATTAACTTTGTCTCCCAAAGAAGTTTTCAAAGGTCTTTATCCTGCTGCAGATAGGCCTCTAGTGGATTTTAAAAGTGAATAAATAACTAATAACCTCAACCTTGCAATTATTTGGCCCCAGAAGCACAAGGACTTTACACTCTTACCTCACGTATATACATTTACTTCTTCCTAAATTCTATTGAGGATTAAGTTTTTGAATGGGACTTTTCAGTTTTGCTGCATATTTGGACTATTAAATGGCTGTGAAAAGTTGGCCCTATATGGCTACAAAAAAACTAGATTGCAACATGATGTCAAATTTTTTAGAGATACCCTTAATTATTTTGCTTCATGTGTTAAAAGACTATTTAGGTGAAATAAACTCACATCAGCTAAACTTAGGTTCACTTTTTTCACTATGACAGTGCACCAGAACAGGTTACCCAGAGAAAATGTGGATGCCTCACCCCTGGAAGTGTTCAGGACTAGGTTGGATGAGGCTTTAAGCAATCCAGTGTAGTGAAAGCTGTCCCTGCCCATGGCAGAGGGGCTGAAACTAGGTGACCTTCAAGATCCCTTCCAACCCAAACCATTCTATGATTCTATGAATCTATGATTCTATGAAGCTGTCCCATTTCTTAGTACAAATTAGATATTAAAAAATAACTAAAGAAAAACCCTTCTGGAAGGATTAATCAGCCCATATGGAGTTTTGTGTTCCTTGCACTTTGGAATTTGAGATCATTCATTTAGAGCTAGAATACGTGTCTATACATCATACTGCTGAAAAAAGAGCAGAAATACCACAAATGTTCTTAAGCCAAAACAAACCACTTTGAATAAATAACTTGTCTTTCTTGAATTGCAGATTCACAGTATTTAATCAAATTATGTTGCATAGTATATAGTTGTGTAGCTTGAAGCACAATACCCTTTATGTAACACGGTATCATCTTCAAAAATCACAAGTGTTTGAAACCAAGTCTTAGAAAAAGCAGACATACAGACTTGGTAACGATACCGTATTTCTTAGCAAAGAATATCAAATTGCTCTCTTATTATCTACACAGAGAAAATCAGTCCACAAGCAACTGAATTGGAAAAAAAAAATATGCATTTGTTTGAATTTATTACAGATGGACAGATATATATATATATATATATATATATATATATATATATACACAAATGAAGAAAGGCAATTCAGTATCCTCAGTAATTAATTTATAGAGCAGGTAAGTGGGGAAATAAAAAATGAAGATTCCTAACACACTACAGTACCAAAATTGTATTTTTTAGAAGAGTTTAATTTATCATTCAAACAGAGGTTTCTGAGACTCTTTCCATGGGCTACTCCCCAAATGTTAATGCTTACATGCCACATTCTTTTCTGAAATCTGTTAAAAAATACCCTCCCTTTCAACTTTGAAGAGTTAGCACATTTGGGGGAAAATTTCTTGTTACTTGATTGTTGTTGGCATTTTCTTCACAGATTGTCCCGCAGACACAATATCAAAGAGACTGCAGAAACATCCTGCTCAAAGGAAAAGTAAAATTTAATAAAATATTTCTTTACTAGAGGAAACAGTTATTGAGAGAGAAAAAAAAAAGTGCATCCAATTGTTTTGTAATTGGAGATGATAATGACACAACCATTTTGAGCTGTGGAAAATGGTAACACTAATAGATACACAAGCTGAGGTCCACTTCATATTACCTCAACATTTAATTTCTGTCCACAGATTTTCTTCATTCTGGGACAGTCAGTGGATATGTGGCTCTTAGTATTTACAAAAGGAAATTTTTTTACCTATGATATGGCAATTAAATCAAGAAGATAAATCTACTCTTTTGATCTTCAAAGGTACTTTTCTCATTTCTTTAATTATAAAGAAATTCACACAGTGTAGGCTTAATTCAGTCTCTTTAAGATGGGTTACTGATGGCTGCTCATGTCTTTTGAGATGGGTGTCAGTAACAAGGGCATATTACCAGTCCTCCAGCTGCTGAAAACACCGTGGCCCCTAAAAGTCTCTAGTATCTGATAGCCTCATGGTACTGTCTTACATACTGTGATATTGTAAAGAGTTTAAAATGGTGCTTAACCTATATATCCTTATTTTTGAGAAAGCGAATCAATACCAATTTGATGTACCTTAGAGAAACTGACATATCATTTCATTTCATCTGATCTTGTCTGTCTTTGTACATCAAAATCACGAACGCACATTTTACAATGCAAACATATAATGCCAATCCACAATTTAACAGGCTTGCTTACATTTTATTGCCAATGAAACATAACAATCATTACCCTCTGTAACATCTTCCAGGACTGAGTTATATTTTGGCATACTGAAACTCCCTTTCTTTCTCTTAGATTTTTCTTCTGGAACCTTAATTTATGTTGACAATGTTAAGCTATAATAAACTTAGCTCTTTAACAAAAAATCCTGTACATTATTCTACGTACTTAAATGTATTGACATACTTAAATGTAGCTAAGACAGAGAAAAGACAAGAAAAATCCTCTCTGAGAGCTGTTAAATGATGCTAGAGACTTTATTCCATATCATATAATAGATATTTCACCCCGAGACTCTTTCTGATCAAGTTTTTTGTCTCAGTAATAACCTCTGTAGTAAAGCCAGATCATATGGATATAGTCTAATTAGTCCTCAGTTTTATTTCACAAGTCAGATTTATTTCTGGTATTCAAAAAGGTAGGCAAAGATGAACTCTCTGGCTGTAAGGAAAGAAAGTGGAAAGGAATGTTAAACAAGAGGCTTTGAGAAAAAAACAGTGGGAGCCTGAGAGTGTATAAAAGGGTCTACTGAGTTTCCAGGGGTACTTAGAAACTTTCAAAGATTCTGAAAAGCTGAAGGCTTTGCTTGTATTGCTCTCTTTTTAGGATCATTTATTATTCTGTTTTAATATATTCTGTGTTATAAGTTTTAGACACTGATTATTATCTCTAGGTTCCCTGGATTTTAAATGAAGTCAGTACTTGCCTCAGAAACATTGCAGTGCCCATTAATATTAGACTGACATTGATAGAGATGAGATTGTTAGTTTTCTGTTAAATTAGCTTTATTCCAAGAACATCATGTCTATAATATAGCCAGTTGCCAGCCCACTGGTTTCTTCCTCAATATCCAGGAAACTTGCAAGGGGTAAGTATCATCAAAAATGCAATACAACAATCAAAACAAGAAGCAGTACAGAATATTTCTTTTGTTTCTTGAAAAGAAAGAAAAAGTAAACAATTCCCCTCTTTTATTTCTCCTCAGTCTGACTTGTACTGAGAGATGTTTAATGTATGTGAGTACTTAATTTGAGTATTACAAGTATTTTTTGAGTACTTACTTTCCTGGATATGGTGTGCTGAATTTATACTAAATAATAATTAATATATTCTTAACAATATTGTCTTCAATCAGTAATTTTTTTTAAATTGTATTATTTTGTCCTGTTATTTATCCATGACATATCTACAACATTTAGGAATCAGTATCACATTGACTTACTTCAAGTTTTTATATAGAAAAATAATTATATATATATTTTATATTTTATATATATATATATAGATTTAATATATATTTATATATATATTTTATATAGAAATTATGCAAATGTCTGTTTGAAAATCTCTAGACTTGATCTAGTATTTCTAATAAAATATAAAACAGAAAAACAAAAAACCCAACCAGGGCTAAAAAAGGGATTAATACTACTTTATGAAATAATTTCATATTTTCAATGAGTAAATATCACAGATAGGGTTCAGAAATTCAGAGAGGAAATACTTATAGAAAAATCATTTTGTCAGGTGTAGAGACTTCTCGAGCCTCTATCCTGTAAGAAGGAATTTCTTAACATCATTACATAATGCAATTTTTTTGTACCCTAGAAGACTGAACTGACCACCTCATTTAGAGTCTGTATATTTCAAGCTAAAAGCTCAAACAAAACTTCCATCCCTTTCTTCAAACGTTTCACTAGTGGCTTATTCTGAATATTCAAAATGCTCAGCTGTTCTAACACAGGTTAAAAAAAAAAAAAGAAAATATGTTTGTTTGTTCTCAGCAGAGAAAGCTGAGAGTTGAGTGCTGTCACTTCCCTGTGATACCATCCTTTAGCAATCATTTGAATTTGTTTTTCAGCTTCTTTGCTGTACTCTCCCTTGCTTTCCTACCCAGAAATGCTTGCCTCTGTGCCACTAGGCTCTCCTCAGTACACTGCTGAGCTTGGATGTCATCCAGTGAAGAGCTGCAGAGTTTGCTCTCGCCCTACCAGGGGGGAATCAGGATCTCCTGCATATGCAATGTGTCATCCAGTTTTCTCAGAACTTGTAAAAGATCCAGCTGTGCTGTTAATTTGATCAGGCCTCAGGCCTTCCACAGCACATCAGTTTTACTTGATTTACATTCTAGAGCCTACATTAGATTTCTAGGAATCAGTGTGAGATAGATTCTTACCACAGTCCTCACACTGAAAGAAAAAAGTAAGGGTCAAAAAAAATGTAATGGATATAACGCATTCTGTAAACATGTTTTCTGCATGTTTCTTTGGGAAAGAAATTTTTTTGCAGTATATCTCACAAGAAGAAGGATCAGAGAGAAAATACCTTATTTTTCAACATTTGTATTCTTAATTTTTTTAAAAAAAACATAGGAACAGAAAAGAACTGGCTATTTGGCTTCTTGGAAATTATATTTTAATTGCTCTGAATATACAATATAATTCCTTTTGTCATATTATTTTAAAGTTATTATTATTACACTGAAATAATTCTCAGTTGTTTCCACCTTTTTTTTTTTTGTATCTTTTTTTGTATCATACAAGAAACATGTCCTCAAAAACAAACAAATTAAAACAAGAAAATATGAAAGCACAAAGGCAGTAAATTCAGATGATCACTGCAGAAAAGTTTTACTCAAATAGAAAAGTTACTAGGAGTGTTGCAGTAAAGTGAAATAACAATATACTGAAGAAGGATATTTTTAAAAGTAAGAATAGGGTACAAGAAGCCAAGCCCTTCAAAGGGAGAAAGAGCACTTTGGAAATTAGGCAAATCAAGGAACATTTCTTTAAAATGGTTTCAGAGGGTCAATTTTTCCTAAGAAAGATAACTGAAGAATTGAGAAATACATAAATAAGATATTTTTTATTATGCCTTTTGAATATTTGTTGTTGTAATGCATCTAGAAAAATGGTATAACCCAAGATGTACCCCTGAAATATAGAGAATGTTAGCTTCTCCCCTCTTAGCACTCCCTCCCCAGTTTTCCTTATTGGTTGTAAGAATGTTACACTTCCCCTTCCCCTGACTTCAAAAAGGAGCGCATTATCAATTTTCTTTCTCTTTCCCCACATGATCTCTGGAATAAATCTGCAATACCATCTCAGCAAGGGAGAGCCCCGTTTTAGTCAATCTGGTCTGTGCTATAGTATCTTCTCACCTCCCTGGCTACAGCAGGGCAGACTGTAGATGTAGAGAGGCTGAGAACATATATAAAATATAACAATTTGCTTATGAAAACTTCCTGTCTGACCATTCAGGAGTCACTCTGGCAATCACAGTCCCACTGATAGTAAAAGGTTTTAAAATCTTAGAAAATTCAGGGACTTGGAAAGAAAGTTAGGTTTGCCAAGCCCAGGAAAAGTAGGCCCTGGGAAATGTTAGGCCTTGTACTTGCTAAAGATCAGGTCAAATTGCACCTGTGTAATCAGTAGATGATCATGATACAATTGTTAGATATGATTAGATATAATTATTGTTTAAAGAACATGAGGAACAATGTTAGGGGGTTGGGGGGGTATCACGAGAAATCCATGCTTGGGTAAAAACAATGCATACAATAGAACAATGTAAGTTTAATAATTAATATGTAAGTTATACAACAATAGAGTATAAAAATATGTTCAACTCAAAATCAAGTCAGGTCAGATTTGGGTATGTATACCCCTGACACCCAGAGCTCTTTAATAAAGCACCTTCATATAATCATTCCATGATTGTGTGTGTTCCTGAACACTAATACCACCACCTGAGGCTTTAACTTCTGGGACAAGTTCTGGATTGCTCCAGTGACCCAAGGGGACCCACCTGACTGCCTACCTCATCACATTCACGCAGTCAGACCAGGTTTTCCTACCAGCTCAACCCCAGGTTTCCCATAGCAGGGTCTCAGGCCTTTGGTTTCTTTAATTTTATCATGGTGCAGCAATAGAATAACATCTGGAGCTGGTGTTTCTGAGGAGGGACCCCTTAACAAGCGAAACACTGAGCTTTTATACCCTGGAAGTCTAATCCCATGAGAGTCTCTGGCTCCTGCACATCTGAGTGTCTGGCCACCAGGCTGGTGCCACAGGTACTCACACTATCTGCAATGCAAAGCAGTGCCAGCTCACAGCCTCTTACCTATGGCTCAAACCACCCAGAGCTCAACCTGCAAAGGGCACTGTAGCATCACACTGAGCTACCTGCAGTAAATGTATTCTTTGGCATATTTTTTTGGTAATTTGAATTAATAATCAAATGAAACAACTGAAAATCAGAGGGTTGGGGTTTATGTTTAGGTACACATGGGTTTGGTAGTGCCCCTTAAGGAATACTGCAGAAAATCAATGTTGAGAATTTTTATTAAATTATGTAAGTATAACACCTTGTGACACAGAATCACAAAATCACAGAATGGCCAAGCTGGAAAGGATCACACTGGGTCATCTGGTCCAACCTTCCTGCTCAGGCAGGGTCGTTCTAGAGCACAGGGCAAAGGATTGTGTCCAGATGGTTCTTGAATATCCCTGGTGAGGGAGACTCCAAAACCTTCCTGGGCGACCTGTTCCAGTGCAGGGACACCTGGACAATAAAGAATTTATTTCTCATATTTAGGTGAAGCTTCCTGCGCATCAGTTTCTACCCATTGTCTCTCATCCCATTGTTTGGTACCTCTGAGCAGAGCCTGGCTCCATCCTCCTGGCACCCTCCCTGCAGATACTGACAGACACTGGTGAGCTCCCCTCTCTGTGTCTTCTGCAGGCTGAGCAGGCTCAGTTCCCTCAGCCTGTCCTTTAACAGAGATGCTCCAGTTCCTTCATCATCTTTGTCACCCTCCACTGCACCTGCTCCAGGAGCTCCATGTCTCTTTACTGAGGAGCCCAGAACTGGACACAGCACTCCAGATGCCCCTCACCAGGGCTGAGTAGAGGGGCAGGATCACCTCCCTTGACCTGCTGTCAGTGCTCTCCCTAATGCAGCCCAGGGTACCATTGGCCCTCTTGGCCACAAGGGCACTGGGGGCTCATGGACACTTGGTGTCCACCAGGTCCTTCTTGCAGAGCTGGGCTTTCCAGCAGTTTGGCCCCAAGCCTGTGCTGGTGTGTGGGAGTACTCTTCCCCAGGTGCAGGATCCTGTATCTGTCTTTGTTGAACTCCAGAGAGTTCTTCTCTGTCCATCTCTTTGATATAAAAATTCAACTGTATTAAAAAGAATAATTGACTCATTAAAATTGCTGGTGTATGTTTTAAATATAAGAAATAGAGTTAGTCATGCATGTATGTACATGATTTCTCAATAACATAGATTTTTTTTGTAAACATGAGAAGCAACTGGAAGAAACAACAAATTATAAGAGGAGAAATATTAAAATATTTAATTAAAATATCTAGGAGAAATAATAAAATATTAAAATATTGAGCATTTCTGCAAGTTGATAGCAAATTTAGTAATTTTATTGGGAAAGAAGTCTGAAAAAAGTCTCAAATATTTTTAGTTTACTACCAAAACAGCATGTTCCTTAAAAATTAAAAAATATAATATAGTATTTATGAAAATGTGTAGATGACATAATTATGTAAGTTTTTGAAATTTTGAATAGTCATTAGAACCCTACCTTTCATTTTCTTTTGCAGTGTCTGCATTTGTGGCTTTATTTTGGTTTATTATGGGCCTTTCCCACTGTTATCCACCACCACCAAAATTGGATGTTTTAGTCATCATTTGACAACCCAGACTCATTAAAATTGCTGGTTCTGATTCTGATTCTGATTGAATCTGTAAAATAGTTTTGCTGGAAATCATGTAAAAAAAAAATCATACTTGTTTCATAGAAATAAAGATGAGGTAACCAATTTTTATCTACTGATGCATTTTTGAGGAGTGTCTTAAAGAAAATAGGAGGCCAGATACAATCTTTACTTTATCCAATTGGAGCTGAACCCAAATTTCCCAGGGAACAGAACTGATCCTATTTCTGTTTCTCCAGCTGTTGATTTTTCCCTTGGGGCATAATTAGGGTTTCCATATGCCCAGTTCCTACTTGATGCCATATGTGTTTCCTTTATATCTGTACTTGATATCTCAGCATTCCGATATTTAAAGAACCTTGAGCTCATTTGACAAAGTATCAAAAAGGGGTAATATGATTAAAGAGGAGCTTCAATTTAAAATTTTCCAACTTGTAACAGGAATCTAAATGCTCAGTTCTCATTAAAGTTGTTGATAACTGTATATGCAAATGATTAGAAGCTAAAATTAAATTATCTAAGATGAGAATTTCCCTTTCCTTCCCTCGTTCCCATCTCCCTCACTGAACTACAAGTTCTACTATTTATTCTATTCCCATATGAAGAACTGTGACTAAGAGAGATTTTGAGTCCAAATACTTTACAGAAAGTTGCAAAGTCATCAAAAATACATTATTGTGTTAAATATTATTTTTTTAACTAGAAAAATACTCAATATATCTATCCATAAATCAAAGTTCTCAGTATTAATTCATGCTCAGGTAGTGATGGGCAACATCTTGAAGAATAACCACTTAGTACCAACAAGCATCAGAGCTATTTTATTTCAAGAATTATATTTCTTAGAATAAGTTTGGAAAACAAAGCATAAAGGTAATCCAAGAAACATAGTTCTGAAAATAAGCTTACTAAAATTACTGATCACAAAACCTCTTACATTTTGATACTGTGCTTCACATTGAATTGACTGTGTGTCATTATTTACTTTAACACAGTTTCAGTGGAAATATGTGAATAATATCTATGAATGCATTCCCAGGTATTTACAAACTTGTGGGCATTCTCACTTTCCACTCACTTCAGAAATCATCTGTGTTGTAGGAAGTGCAAACTACCATCTCAGGATTATAAAGGACATTTTTGTCCCCTTTCTTCTTTTGTTTCAAGAGAAGTATTTGGATGAAAAATACATCCTACTGGAGACCATTCTGTGGTCTGAATTCAAGTGTTATCCCTGACTCCTTATTCAGTAAGACAGCAAACTCAAGTACTTAAACCTTGGGTTAGTTGATGACATGGACACAAGCATGAAGACATACAAATAACCTATAGTTCTTTTGTTCTTGTTATGACTCAGTGAATCTCCTAGTTTTAGAAAAGAAAGAAGATACTGGATTTGTTTAGTATAGTTCAAATAAAAGATTTATACTACCTTTATAGTATCAAAATAAAATTGCCAAACCCCACGTGAATTTCATATTAAATTATCCATTTATACCCCCCTTCTGTGGCTTCATACTGCTAAACAGTGTCTTTAAAAAAAAAAAAGTATGCAGTATTTTTACCACTTCATGCAATTATTGGAGTACTTGATTTTATGCAGAAGGTGTTGAGATACTACATGAATGCATAGAGCCTCAGAGTATTTGACAGTTATGACCTGTCCCAAAGCATAATGCCTTGTCTTGAAATATGAGAACGGCCAGTGCAAAATATTCACATCTCCTGAGAATTAAGGACTCTGTTCCCTCAGTGATGCACAACATGTTAGAGTTTAAATGAGTTACAGCAGTGATTCACTGCACATTAACACAACTTAAGTTCCCTGAGGTTCTGTCTCCACATTTTGCAGAGTTCTGCAAAATGTGAGCTTCCACTAAACAAAGAAAGATCTCTAACTCTTCTGCTTCTAAAAAAGGTCTTTAATTCTTCCAATGAGTGTACATATATATTGTTTACTCTATTCCCAGATGGGTAGGAATAACAATTCCAACACTGGAGACTTTACATATTCATCTTAAAGAAACAAGGATGAGAACAGGACAAGAGCTTGTGATGTTTTGTGCACTGAAAAACGTATCACCTGCATATTTAGACATGTTCATCATTGTTGCTGGCTGTATGGAGGAGAAAGATTAGCCATGTATGACTATGATTTGACTGAAGAAATAACTTATTATTTACATGATGTAGTTCTCTACACAAGCTTATGGGGTAAGGGGTGTCTTTTGTAACATTTTGATGGGAGAGGGCTGTTGTAAGCTAATGATGCTTGAAGGGTGAACAGAGATAATGATTTTATACAGTTCAAGTCTTTGATCAAAATATAAGTAGAACTTCTACCCCTATAATAGGCTTTTGAGGCTGATGTGTAATGGTGTTTCTTCACTAATATTTTAGATAATGCATCTCACATGTATTTCTGGGTCATGCAGTGTACCTGTAGCTGCTCCTGATGGTCTTACGAAGACTCAGTGCTTTAAAATCAAAGTCTAATGACCAAAACAGCTTTTAAAATCGAGCACTGTGTGATTATTCCAACTTGTGGAGAGATCCTAGGGAATCTCCAGCTGCTTTGGGGCTTGTTAAAGTCACTGGTGCTCACACAGCCTGAATTTGCAAGAGCTTATGCATTCCATTTAAAAGAGAACATTCTGATATCAGCTGGAGTTAATTTGCTTGTCAAAGTAGCACAACTATGAGTTTTACTCATTTGAGATTCTCACCATGAAGTTTTCTTCCACTTCAGAAAGGTTTAAGAAAGTAAATAATAGTTTGAGAAATCCAAGCCTTTAGAATATAATGCCAAAATTATCTCAAAAATGTGAATGTTTATAGACTAGTGAAAAAAACCCACACAATCTCTGGGTTAAACAAGAAAAACTAAATAAAGCAGAACACTGAAACCCAAAACAAAGAACTTGACTATCAGTATTCTCACAATTGACTCCCTATCCCTTGGGAGCTGTGCAGAGAAAATGTGCAGTGAAGAGTGAGACTAGCACAATAAAAGCAATATATATATAAAATCCCACATAACTGAGTATCAGTGTTTTGATTTGTTTCATGTGCATCTTGTCTGAAATGTGACAAGGTAAATGTTGTAGCATAGCTAAAGTTTCTTCATATGAAGAAAGACTCTAAGTATTTGAAAGCAGGAAGATTTGAAGCATATTTAATTTTTGATAGAGCAAAGCTGAAACATTTAGTGATTATGTTAGGGAAAAAAATTAAATTCACACCCCAATGTATGAATTCCTTTAGTTTCTTCAAAACAGGCTTTGTGATCTGCTACTATCTAGTGATTTATATAATAGCTGTGAAGCTGCTCTTCACAGCTATTTCCAGAGCACAGATCAGTGCCTGACAATGTTTGAGCTTTAAGAGCTAGGAAAAGGTATGATATATAGACATATATAGGTATAGACACAGCTATTTTGTTCCACCAGCTGCATTTAAAAAGAAGGGTTAAACTAACACTGAAATTTGCATTTTATTTTAAGAATATATAATTTGATAAAGGCTGACTGTTACCATCAGTGCCATGAAACAGTGTTGATGCTAGTGCTTATATTTTTTGTTTTTCTCCAGGAAAGGAATACAGGCTGATTTAAAAACTGGAGGAGAAAAGAAATTGAAGGTTTGGATTTATTTGTAAAATATGTATTTTCTACATTAAATTACTAGATTGTTCTGTATTTTTCCCTTTGGTTAAGTTTAATATGTTTCACAGCCATGGCAGAAATGTGTGATTTTTATCAGGCTAGTGTTCTCAGGATTAAAGTATTTGGATGAGTTAAGTAGATCCCACAAAGTTGGTAAGAAATAACAGGTGGGAATGCATTGGGATGGGATACAACCCCCTTATACCTATACTTATAGTAGATACAAATTCTTAGTGGTGGAAGTTCATATCTCTGAAAGTGCTAAGGTTTGCGTATCATTTTGTCCTTGTCCAAGAGCGAGAGACCCATACATTAGTATGCTACACCCAAATTATGTTTTACTGGAAATCAATACTGTTTAAAGCAGAGTGGGTTTGGCTATCAGTAGGTTATAAAAAAGGTGTCATGTAGTCAATTCAAAAATAAAGTAAGTTTTATCTTATGAAATTAAGATACTAAGATATATTTTCTATTTTTCAAATATAATTTTTGAGTACAAGGTCATTGTTATCAGCACTAAAATAATACATTAATTGAGTATTTTCGATGTGAAGTAGAATATCCGAAATCAAATCAAGGACTGCTAAAGGTCAGTCAGAACTGATGGGAAGAAGTAAACCAAGTCATTGAAATATTACAAACTACAGAGGTAACTTGGATAAAGCTGAGCAAGGATTAGGAAGAAACAATAGAATTCATTGAGGAGGGAGCAAAATTTGCAAGATATTTAGCAATCCACTGCATTTCAGTGCGGTAATTCAGTAAGAGCACTTTGGTTCTTTATCGTATCCTTTTTGTGCAACTCACCTGAGAGCAGTATTTTGGGAAGAGATTGCAGTGTTTGAAGTGAAACATAGTAAATAGTAATACATTAGGGAAAACAGTGAAAAGGATCACAGAATACAGACCATATTCAGCAAATATTACCTACTTCAGTAGTTGTGTCTAAAGAGAATGCTTATTGGTAAGCTTGATTTATCACCTTAAGTTTATTTTACTTTCAAAATCTTGGGAATCACACAGGCCGTTTGAGCCTTATACCTATGCAAGAGCAAATTATGTGTTCATGCTTGGGTATGTAAGAATATTTGTTGATGTTTTTAACCATAAACACCCCTCATCTCTGCTTTTAAAACCTTATTACCCAGGAACACAATATATGTTACCAACCTGCTACTTTAGCCCTGTCTTCAACTCTGTCATACACCCTCTGATAGGATAAACATTTAGCCTTTCTTCCATTTGTTGACTGCAAATGTGCAATACCAAAGCAATTCAAGTAAAATGCAGGTGGCCAAGGAAGGTTGCAGAGCCCTGAGAATGACCAGCCACAATGCAGTTTGGAAACTGCTTCTTGATGACACAAATTACCTTGAAGAGCACTGGTACATTGTAGACATGTTATTGCTTCCAAAGGCAGGTTGTGGGGTTAAAAAATTACTTAAAACATGAATATGACAGTTACTATTACTTTGTTTATGAAGGTTTAAAAGAAGTATTCTAATCAACCTTGCTGTATCCAAATATTTCTTTCTTATCCTTAATCATACTTACAAGTAAGTCATCTCTGCATCTGATATACAGATGTTCAATGCACGCTGCTCACGTTGTAAATTTTGTGTAATTATTCTTGAGTAGGCAGTTTTAGCTGGAATAATGAACTCTGAAGACAGTCTTGTATGAAAGACTTGGATACTTTTCTGTTAGTTTTTCTTATTGTATATATATGATTTATGTATAAAGAAAATTTTGTTCTCTAAAGGACCAGGATAAGCACATAGAAAATAAAAACATATTACAAACCTCACAGAGACTGCATGAGAGCTGACTACAGTAAAGGTAAAATCACTGATTTTACATAGAATCAGCAGATTGCTCTAGCAAAACTCACTACTGTGCAAGCATCCCTGTCAAGAAGGGCACATGAAAGGTTGGTAGAAATTCTGTCCAGAATTTAGATTAGCTACTTTAGTGTACTAATATAAGTTTTAATATCTTCCTTAATAATAAAATTCATTTATATCTCAGACGTCAGGTTATTGGTCTCCTGGCCCCTTCAAGGAAGTAATTGAGCACCTGTATGGGGACAATGTGAATTGAGGAGTTCTGATTAGTTTTCTCTCGTTATAAATTATTTATCACCTCATTCCATTTTCCTCTTACACCTATTGGGACGTTTTCACAGTCTTGTTGCATAATAAGAAAGTGAACATCAGGATTCTATTTGCTATGGTTCACCCTCATGAGCCATTTAGCATTTTGTAATTCCACAGAAGAAGCTATCAGATCAGCGGAAATGAAGTGAGAGTTTTATAGATGTTTTCTGTTATATGATTTCTTTTTTAAAAAGGTAATGACTGACATATTAAAAATGAGTGAATTGGAGAGGAAATCTTAACCTGTGATGTTATACAGGACATATACTGCTGAAGGAGCAAATATCTGTCCTACTTCCAAAATACACACATCATAAAATACGTACAAAATGCTCATATTTATTCATGTTGAAAGCAAACACAACGTTTTAACATAACTTAATACATTTAAAGTGCATTTCTGCATTTTCCATTTTGGAAAACAGCTTCCTAAGAGTGGAGTGTTATAAAACAATAATCTTTTAATTTGTGTGATTTTTCACATCCACTTCCTTCTGTAGACCTTTTATCTTAAAGGAATAGATCACAGTTTCCTTCCTATCATCTGCAAGTGAGACAAGAGGGTGATGTAAAATTGGTGAGTAAACATTTAGTCCTATGAATAGAAGATAGCCTTTTGTACTCTTCTACCCCATCAGTTTGGACTGGGAACTGTAGATTAGTGCCTTCTCAAACCTCTTATTTATCACATAGAATCCAATTACATAAAACATGGTGTCATGTATTTGGGTTTGTAAACGAGAGGCCATACAAAAACCAAAACATCTATAATCAAGAACTTGTTAGTTGGAAAGGGCTCAGTGGCTGTAACACTTGTTCATAGCATGACTATGACCTGCCACTCTGCTATAATGAAGGCATATAGTTTACTAAAAGACCTAATAAAATCATGAAGAGATCATAAGCTGAATACTGTGCATGCTTCCAAGAGTTTGTGTTGCAGAAGGATTAATTAAATATGACAAGAGGAAAGAAGTAGTAAAGAAATATCACCAACTTTGAGGCCTACTTCTGGGAAGATGCTAATCTGGCCATTCAAGCTTCAGGTTCTGCAGCAGTTTGCCAAAGTGGGAAAGACATCATATTTCCTGTAACTGCAAGTTAAAAGGTGTGGGATTAATGCCTATGGTAGCAGACAACTTGATCCTGGAGCCCTCATAGCTCAGTTCCTGCTTAGTTCCCTTAGCACTGTTCCCATGAATTGCCATTTTTGCATGCTGGGAATACTGGATATGCCTAAATTCCTCACATGATTCCTGTCTGCTGTACTCAGCCCTCCCTACCTTACCTGGAGAAGGTGAATGGTTTCCTCCAAAGCACAGACTTGATTGAGACCTAAGAAAGGCAGTTCAGCTTCATCTTATGTGATGTGCATCTCAGTCTAGTTTTTTTATATTTAGAAAACAATAAAAAATACTGTAATTCTGCAAGCAGCGAAGTCAGTTGGAAAATTTACAATGACCTTAATAATTAGGCCAGACTGCAGCACAATCTCACATAGTTATTATTACTCTATTTTAAGGGTGGCAGGAACTCCTCATAGACTGAAGTTTCATCTAAAAAGAGTATATGAATGACAGCATGTTACGTCCTGAAGAGACAATGCCTCCGTGAGGCCTCACCACCCACTCTTCGATGGGTCTTTTTAACAGTATTTGTCAGAAGCAGTATAGTACATGTTGACATCCATTTGGCTTATTTTAACTAATTTGAATAATTTGATGCTTTGAACAAAACTTTCTTCTTCTGTATTGTCAATAATATGATATATATTCAGGGAAAGTAATAAATTTCTTGCTAAGAAGGTACCAAATCCAGTTTTATGGACAAAGACTGGGTGGAAAGCATTGATGATATGTGATGTATTCAGTAACTGATCAGTAGAAAAAAGGAAACAAATTGAATAATTCTACACCTAATTTAATTTGTCAGAACATATTAATCATATAGGGCCAATGCTGCCCTCAGACTAACAAATTAATTTTCAGCTGGTATAATAAGGATTGTGATCAAATGTCTGAAGGCAAAATTAAACCCCCAATTTGGATATTTTCTGAACCTGTGTAGCTGTTTGACTGTCCTATTCTTTCCTTTATTCTGTGGGAAAATAATTATTTTTGGTGGATTGCGTAAGGAACCATCTCATTTGTTTTGCAGAAAGAACAGACACACAATTTGCAACATCAAAAGGCAGCTGTACAGAGGGAAAACGGCAGGTCAAATCTTCACTTAATGCACTGCAATACAGCCAGGAAGATAAAACCTGACACAATATTTTTCAGTACTCCTGTTTTTCATTACATCAAATTCTGGTTTATGATCCAATAAAATTCCAGGCAGGAACTGTAAATTCTGAAAGAAAAGAAGATTCAGGTAATTTTTAAAGAACAAGTCAGGAAATGCTTAGTTTTAAGAAATTACCGAATACTATTACTATATCGAAAAAGGTCAATGTTTGTCCACTTTATAGACTGAGTTCACAAAATCCATCTGGAACGAAGAATCTTGAATAGTACAGGTTTTTAATTAAGAAACATTATATTCCCTGTGATATGAAGATATTTAAAGACTGATCAAAAGAAATATATATGAAATTATATATAAATTTATATTAATGGTTTACTCAAATTGTTTAGATAATGCTAGTCCTTATTCTGACACTAACAATGAACTTAACATTCACATGGAATTGAAAGATATTTGAGAAATGCCATTGAAAGTTATATCCCACAAGATTTTTTTTCTGGTGGGGATTTTGTGGAGGTTGTTTGTTGTGGGTTTTTTTCTTATTTCTTTTTCTTTTCTCTTTTCACCTTTTTTTAATGCAACTAAAATTTAGACTATGAGGCAATTTTTAAAATAATAGGGATTATTTAAATTGATTGATTCCTAGACAATAAAATTAGATTCAATATTCTACTCAGACTTCTTTTGTCACAGATGGTTACTGAGCCCCATTAGACCAGAAAAAAAAAACCCTCATTTTTTTTGTGTGGTTTTTTTTTAAACTAACTACCCAAGAGAGAAAATGCATCTTCTTTCCATTCTTATCCAACTTTGACTGCTTCCAGTACTGAACTAGTTTCTTACTGCAGCTAGAGACCATGCCAAACTGTCTGGACCACCTTGAGAAAAGTGGTTTTGTTCTTAGGAAAACCCAAAACTTCTCATAAAAAAGATGCACACATAATATTTTTTTTACTAGAATGAAGAATATTATCATGAATTGTGTTCACAAGCATGAATGGGGCCATAACTATGACTCCCATAGTATGGCACAGAGGTATATGATTGCCACTTAAATAATCTTCCAGTCCTGTGCAGATGAGGTTTCTCTTATATCTGCAATCAGATCAGGATCAATTATGATCCCTTTGTGTTCTTTCCATTCAAAAGAAACAAAGGTGAACAAAAATATTTTTCAAGTTATTGTCAACATTTTAATTTCTTGTTACCCAATTTTAAAGAAAGATTTGTTGCTATATTCTGCACATTTTGGATTTGTTTCTTTGGGTTTTTTCACTCTAATACTTCAGTTCAACCATTAAACTGATAAATGAAAAATTTTAATCAACTCCCTTCAGCCACATTCACTTCATCCTGAAATTAGAGTGGACCTGAGTCATCCAATGGTGAGGACAATATTGGCAGAGAACTGATTCATTGGTACTTAATACAATTGGTATTAATTTTGTCTTTTTAATAATTTTATAATATATTGGGTGTTCTCAATGATCTCAGAGGTCTTTTCCAACATAAATGAATCTGTGATTTTCTGATTCTGTGATATGAACATGTCACTACTTTTTAAAACTGTATGTCCATAAAGCATGTTAGTAGTTCACATACAATTCCAATTCTAGGTAAAGAAGACAAGAATCTAGTTCCAAAATTCTAATTTCTTATGTGGCTTTTGTTTTGTTTATTTTTACTTATTTTCCCCCTAGTCTAGTCTAGTCTGCCATATTTCAGATAAAAAGTGCATATGAAATTAAATTTTTTCATTGGTTTTCTTTGTGCAGACTATAATTATGTGGACCACCATAAGAAACACTTTTTTTATAAAGGACTGCTATGAGAATTACTTCCAGTGTTACGGCTATTACTCTGAGTAGCAAACAATCTGTGTATAAGAAGACTTCTTCGATTCAAATTGCTTGTTTGTCAGACTGTGCTATAAAAAAGCATGAAAAGAATTTTTTATAAAAGCATTCCACTCTTCATAAAAAACATATTAAACAGCAATTAAAAATCTGCTATCTCTCTATGCCCTCAGAGAGGAGATGAATAGGATCACTAGAGAAATATTAGATGATTTACTAGTATCATATTTTAATTAACATTGATTAAAACAACACCCTATATAAACCAAAACATTATTATCCTCACAGGATATAGTAAAAAAATAATTTAAAAATAAATTATTGTATTACAATAGCTATGAAAAATAACAATAGTTTATCATGGAATTGGGCAATATTAACAAATTCACTTTATCTTCTCCCTGATGATTTCTCCTTGCTCTGTTCTTGATCTATTTGTTTTTAATGTGATTTCTTATCCTAAGTAAGGTAAATTTTGGGATGAAATTACCCATTGACCCATGTAGTGATTTGCTAATTTCATTTCCCGGCCAATGCACCAAATAAATGTCGTGGTTTTAAAGCAATAACTAAAAAATTACTAAAAATCTTACTTATTTCTTGCTGTGAGATATAGATTAGAACAAGAGCAAAGCAGGCTTAAAACTTAAAAGGAATAAAGAAAGTTTATTAACAAATATAAGAATAAGAACACCAGAATAAAACCTCCAGAAAACCCCTTTCTGTCCCACTACCCAACCATTCCCTTGTTTACATGACAACATAGAGACAAAAAACTCTGGAACTTTGGTGTTTAAAACAGTCCCAATTTTTGCTAGAGTCTTTTCATCAGTCTCTGTAGAGAAACAGAAGTCTTCTGCCAATCTATGGAGTTTCTCACAAGAAAACTATTTCTGTTATAGCTGTTTTTCTGATGCCAGCTGCCCGGAAATCTGTCATCAGTTCACTCCTCCCATTTCACATCACTCTGAGGTGTGTTATGGGCCATGAGTCTAGGGATGTCATTTTTAAGGATGAGTTATTCAAAGGCCAAAGTTCTCTTCATCTGTCTCTGTGAGCCTCCCTGGAAACAGAAGTTTTCTCTTTGCCTCTCAAGGCCTCATATCTTCAACTATTACTTCTCCCCGCTCTGTTCCAGCACCTGTATCACTGTATCAACTGTATCACAACTACTCCACTTTTTGCTCAAAATCCACACTTTGACATACTCTATTCCTCCCAATATACTCTGTCATGAATTAAAGGAGTTTTTTTCAGAACACTATTGTCCATCTCCATAGCTTTAACAGAAAAATATTTTCAACTTATTAAAGCATCTCCTTATTCTTTCTTCCCCATCTACAACTTAACTCTTTTCTTCACTGTCTTTGATGTTTTTATGATGTCTACTTCATGTTGATTATCCCTCTCTCTCTCTCTCTCTCTGGGAAAAAGGAGTAATCTGTAAGTCTCATCCAGGTAGTAAAAGAGTTGAAGTTTTGGAAAGCTGCAGATATTCATGGTGTCAGGTTTCAGTTCAGCAGCAGAAACTGCAAACCAAGCCAGGCCGGCCGGCTCCGTTTATCCCCCCCGCCCTCTGCGGCCTTGTCCGGCCTGGAGTGGGGGAGGAGGCCGAGACAAAGCCTGTTACCTCTTCAGAAGCTGGAAAACCAAAGAGAGAGAGAAATTCCCGGTCTTGAGTCTTAAGATAGGTATTCACAAGTTATCTCACTTTTCAATGGTCAGAATTATTGTCAGTTCTCAGAAATGGCTAGTAATTGGTCAAGAGAAAAAACTCCCATCAGCCTCTCTCAGCTTCAACTTCCCCCCAGCTCCCGAACCTATCTTAAAGGTAGAGTCACCCCAGGACAACCCAGAAGACTTCAGTATAAAACTGGGTTTGTTCCTTCCTTTAGGTCTGTGCTATGAATTTATACTGAACTAGTAGTGAATGAGGAAAAAGCTATGGTTAAGGGGGGTTGCCTAAATAATAATTCAATTTGTCATTTTCTTTCTCTCTAGATAAAATTATTATGTTTTCAAAGAAAATATTCTTAACATCTGTTCTATTTAAACTTAAATAATGTATATTTTTTATTTTTTTTCCATAATTAAAAAATCAATATAACTATTAAAAATAAACAAAGAAATAGCCAAAAATTTTAAGTGCTTATGGAAAAAAGAGTGGTTTCAGGTAAAAATTTGTTTGGAAGAGTGATTCGGAAATTCTTAGGAATTCTAAGAAATCTACATTTGTTTTAGTTCACATCCTGAAAGTAGTTTCAAAGCAACTTTCCTTAGCACCCCAATGTTAATCACTATGCTCCACTTACCATTGTCTGGGAGATTTTGTTGTTTTCACCCTGATTTCTGTACAATGACACTAAGCCAGAAGGCAAACATTAGGAGTGTACCTGATGTACCATAAAACCTAATAAGCCTTTGAACCACAGAGATACCGGAAAGAAAGCAGCCACAAATAGTGTAAATACTGTACACCCGGCACCCTAAAGATGCATCTTCTTGTGCCACACTTTTTGCAGACACCGGCTTTGGGATCTTAAGAAGATGAAATGGAAGGAGAGCAAATACAAGTGATATCTAAACAAAGGTTACAGAGGAATTCTACCCAGAGGCTGATGCTTTATCCCCCCTAAAATACCCATTGGGCATTCATGGAAATAGTAAATTCTGAATGAAAATAATGGAAGAAAAACAACACAACACTAGCTTGCAGAATGAGTATTCCTCAAAAAGAGCAAATTAAAATGAGAAGATAACCAGTGGAATATGCCCAAATTCAACATACATAGGTTACATGTTACTTAGGTACCATGAATTTTGGAATAGCCACTGCTTTATTTACTGAAAATTACAACCTATTTAAAAAAAGGGCAGTAGTCACTCAAAGTATGTAGAAAATGCTATAATGTGAGCAAATAAAGAACTGACAAAAAACTCCAAAACACCTTAAGGTGTGCTGCTCTTAGAAAAACAACTGAGAACTGATTTTGCTGCATTGTGTAAGCAGCTACACAGGAAGAAAATACACATCATTACAGGGCTGTGTAATCTGGAGGGGGAAGGCTTGCTAAAAATTATGTATTGAAGCAAAACTTAACTATATTCAGATAAGAAGTAAGGCAGACAGACTTAACAGTATGTCTAATTAACTACTGGAACAAATCATTAGAAGCGTGGAAGATTTTCTCTCTCCCTGTATCTATAAAGTATGACTTTTAAATGCTCCACTGTGTTGTCCTTTGGAATGATTGATACCTCTTTCCTGTACTTTGTCAAAACTGTGAACTATTTTGTCTCATTGCAGTATAAATAGATCACGTATGATGTGTGAAACTTGGTGAACAAATTCAGTACATTCTTAGGCAATACTTTTCAATTTTGAGCTTGCCTGTATATGTCTAGTTTTACCCTCAGTAGGAGTTTTTCTAAAAGTTATTTAAAAATAAGTAATTCTGTACAGCTTTTTGAGAGAGATATAACTATGGAGCTAAGAAAAAGGGAGTAGCAGAAACACAGCTTAAGCCTTAAGATTTGTTGGCTTGTGCGGACAGAAACTCTTGAGCTCTACATTGATGAAGTGGGAAGATTAAACATATGTTTTACTTGCTACCATATTTATTTGCATATGCTGCCTTCTAGATGATCATATGGTCCTTTTACCTTTTGGCAAGATGACATATTCCAAAGAAGCACTACAATGTGATCAAAGTTTGTATGAAAAAAAATGTAGCTATCCCATATTATGCTTTCTTCACCTGTTTTTTGTATAGAACTGCAAAAGTGATTCACAGGTAGTTAAATACATTGCAATTAGTTTTCCAGTGATGTCAGTTCAGGCATGCTCATATGGATTGTATAGTTTGTTAAGCCCTAGAAAGACAAAATTTCTTTACAAAAGAAATGGGATCCTTTGAAACAATAGTTTTGTTCCAGAATATAGGCTAGCCACTATCTTTAGGCCAGTGCCTTTAGTAGGATAATCACGTTCCAAGCCTTCTGGCTTTAAATTGTCAAAGAGACTAGGAATGGTCAACTAGGACCCAAGACAACTGGAAGGAGCCAACTAACTCTTGTGCTGTCAGCTTCAGCAGGGAAGGAAGAGAACTAACTCAGTCTGGCATTAGCAGAAGACATGTTCCCTGCTTATCCATGCATTTAAACATAACAATAACTCTTTTAATAAATTGCACTATGTTCTCAGCAATGTGTTCAGTTCACACAAGACATTGAGTATTACATTTACCAAGTAAAATGAACAATTCATATTTTCATGTTTCAGTTTGATTTGCTTTTGTATAAATGAGAAAATTAAAATAGCCTTTCTGAGAAAACCCTTTGTGTCTCTTTTCTATTATTATATCTTCCTGAAAAAGGGCAATTGCACTGGATCATAAAACACAATTCCACATATAACATAAGTGAAAGAAATACTAGGGCTCATTTTTTATAGATTGGTTTGTCAGTAGATCAAAACCATAACATAATGACTGCAGTAGCCCAGATCAGGGATTCATTTAGCCAGCCACTCTGTCTGTTAGGTAGCTGTTTGATGTTCTCTTGTTCCAGAATAGACTGTGAAAGACTAGTGCCATTTACTCGTTCCTTGGCACTCAGAAAATAACATAAATCTGTCCTTCTGCTCCCTTCTATCTCTATTGTAACATTAGGACCATGAGTCTTTGTTTAGTGTTGTGGGTTTCCCCATTCCTTTTATGACAGTTGTTCTATGTCATCTTTTTTTTTTAGGCTTTGGACAATAATCACATTTACACAGAGACATAAAGATACTTTCTATTTTACTTCCTATTCTACTCCAAATACGGTAAAACTTGGGGCTTTTTTTTTTCTTTTGAGACAACACTCTTACTCTTGGTATCATAACACCAAGATTTCACTTCTTCCAGGTCTGTTCAGAGTTCATCAAATTATATAAAAATGAGAATAGGAGTTGCTATGGTTGAGGGTTTGCAGTGAAATATTCAATCAAACTAAATATAGATTTTTCACTAAGATTTCTGCACACAGTCAACAGAGAGTCGATTTTAGAGATGATTCAGACCAGAAGCCTGAATAGGCTGCCTTCTTTTTCCTAGCAATATGATTGCTTAAGACACAAAGCTGGCTTAATAACGGGGCTGCCTGAGGCTGTCTTATTTTTAAGGAATGATAATTTACAAAACATATTTTGTTGAGACAGAATCTTATTGAATGAATTACCAATGAAGCCACAGCCATATACTAAACTTCTTTTGTATATTTTGTCTAGATGCTGTTACTAATATGTAGATGTAGTTCTACTGGTTATGAAGGACAGGAAGCTGTCCCATCTCTCAGCTGCCTGAGGAATGGAGTGCTCAGGTGACAGGATGCAGATTTGCAGAGAGCTTTTGAGCCCCCATCACAGCTCCACTCTGGACCACAGTGTCCACTTGTTACTTTTGCCATGTAGCATCATGTGTCAGTAAAGAGTTGTGTCAAGCAACTTCATAGCTGAGAAAAGGGACCTTCTGAAATCTATTATTTATTATTCTCAGGTTCTCCTATGAAAATAAGTTTTCTCAGCTAAGTGGGAAACAAAACATGAAAGAACTCTGGTAATGTTTATTTTTTGGAAGGTTTAAGAGCTATCTAGCCTCTATTGTCAATAAAAGTATGAATCAATATTCAAAAGTAGCTGGGCATGAGGCAAAAGCTTGATGCTGTATCAGATTTGAAAATTCATAAAGCTACCTTGTTGATACAGCTAATGACTTCTCTGGTTTCTTGCAGGATATTTTTGTTTTGTTTCATTTTGGTTTTTAGCATTATTCAAATTACTATGCTTAAAAAAAAAAATCTGAAATAAAAGCAATCTTCAGTGGAAGATGATGGTTTAAAAAATAAAAAAGACAATGAACAGTCAGAACTCTATCACTGGAATTTCATGTGCTCTGTTTTAGCAACCAGGAGATGCATTTAAATGCATTAGACCAGAACAGACAATGATAAATGAACATAATGGTACCTATACATGCTAATTTCCAATTGCACAACAGATAATGGCCTTAGTGACAGTAATATTATATAGATTTTGCTTAGGGGGAGAAAATCTTAGCTGTGCCTTGAACAACATTTGTTTCAGTTCTATTTAGGTGATCACAATAGCATTATGCCACAAATAGAGTGGTCTCTGACTGTCAATAAAACAGAACTTGAAATGGCTCCTAAAAAAACCAAAACAGATTCTACGATAAAATAGCACATTTTTGATAATAATTAGAAGTGATAATTTTATTCTTTTCTTCATGACTGCCACAAATTTGGTTTATATGTGCCTTTTTGTTCTGGAAACATTTTTATCAATAGCTAATTTCTCAGATTCCCATAGAAGATAAACAACTGCAGAGACTACTTTAAAAAAATAATTTTCCTAAGGTCAGCTACAGTTAGAAATGAATGTGCATTCTGTTTCTGATTCTTCTCTCTGAAATAATTCAGAGTAAATTATAATGTATTTTGCTGTAAGTCCATAACCTTAGAAAATAAGAGCCCAGTTGGTGCTTGACTTACAAGAACAAAACAAGCTTACAGAGCACAGGTCTGTGTTGTTTGGCAAGTAGTCAATAAAACTGTACCTTATGAATTTCTTTCCTAAAGGTTCTAATCAAAACAATTTATTTCAGGCATGTAAACTCTGCTGTTCAGACTTCAGCTACTGTCAGTGTAGGATATCAGCATCTGCAGGAGCTTCAGCCACATTAAACTGAGTCCCAGAGCTCCCCCATCTGTCTCAGTAACAGACAGATTTCCTGCTAGATCAATGTAGTGTGTCAGCCACGGTAAAAGAGATGTGGATTTTTTCCAGCTTTTACTAGCTTTTACAATAACTACTTGAATAACTGAAATCTTCGCCATTCCAAGGACTATATTTCAGACAGTTACAAAGGAAAATAATTAAAAGCATTATTCCACAAGAGTAAACTATGATGAGGAAGGAATGCAAATTAAAAGCCCAACTACACATAATGAAGTTGGACAGAAAATTGTAGGCAAACATTTAGCAAATTAGAAATCCTTAAAGTGAATGTATGCAGTTGCAGGGAATTGTTTTTCGCTGTTAATCTGTTCCTGGTATGTCTCTGAACTATGTTTATTTAGGGCTGAAAAAGAGTCTATAAACATGTATAGGCTGGCTATTTTTCTTGAACCTTACGGTCATTTTATTTTAGAACATTAACTAAATACTTTTTCCATGCTGGAGATAAGGCTCAGATGGCATATATTATAAATTTACTGATCTCTGAAGTTATATTTTGATGTGCCTTCCTTGAAAAACCAGCAAGCAGATTCCAGTCTCAGCAACTTTTTTTTCTTAAAACAAAAGAAAGTATATATTCTGTTTTTTGAAGACCCCCTAAGGGAAACATACTCAAAGAAAATGAAGAGTCTCCTATTTTAGATTCTTGTTGTACAAACACAGTGAGTTTCCACCTGCCCTGTCATGCTGTCAAGCTTCAGAGGATGATATCACTTCTCTAAATGAGTTCAGTTCTGATTTCTCCCAGATTAACAGCAAATATCTTTCAGGTGAGATAACTTTTATTGGAGATTAAAGGGAAAAACAAGCAAAGTAAAGCATAAAGTACAAATGGAAGGACATCTAATATATGGCTTTTGATATCATCAGCTGTGTCAGCCTAGCTCCTCATTCATGGCTCTCATCTTCCAACAGAGCTCACTTCATTCTTATTTTCTTAAAAAGAAAATAGCTTCATTCCTCCTTCATACTGACTGACCTTTTCTAGTTAATCTGCTGCCAAGGAATAAACAAGAACCTTATTATTGCTGGACACCAATTGTTGTCACAGGAACATGGTAGCTTGTAGAAAAGTTTTTTAAATAGTTAAACAGTTATGTGGTGGACCTAAAAATAACATTACTAACCACATTATTCAATTATTTGATGTTTTTTGCTTTGTTAAGGACACAGTGATCATGAATTTGTATAAACATGTGCAAGGGTTTGTGGTTTTCAAGCATAGGAATATTTTTTATAAGAATATCATACTAATGAGGCAAGTAAGTACTCCTCTCTAGTCTTCTAGGGAACTCACTAAGATCAGAGGGTACCTGTGTACTTAAAAATCTTGTTTTCTTCAATTAAATTCATTCCATTCTTTCAGAACAGACAAACTGATGTATGATATTGTTCTTTGGTTCTTGCAGTGCCCATCTGTGGCCACTGCTATCCAACTGTGCACCCTGTATCAGAACCAACAAGGACTGATGCTACTCATGTCACCAGGAACCTGTCAGAAAGCAAGAAGGTATTTACCTTCCCACTTCTCTTCTAACTGTATTTTTATCCTCATTTGAATTCTTTTCTGGACGCTGTGTTCTTCAGCAATGAGCAGGAAAGTTGTTGTAGAACTCCAACAGTGTTAATTAAGGAAAGGTATATGTAATTATTTAAGACTTTTATTGAAAATGTGCTTTTTTAAATTTTCCTATATGAATGAAATCAGAATTTTTTTTTAAAAAATATGCAGTTGACTACTGAGGGCATAATTGTGTATTTTTACAATTAGAGGTAATTTGAAACTGGTAAAAAAGGTTAGTGCAGTCAACATGGGTCAATTTAACACATCCACACTATCTTATGAGTAACCCTTAGAAAGGCTACCTTCATATTATTTTGACTTATGAAACAATTTCAGTGCACTTAAAATTTGTGCTTAAGAGGCAATTTCCAGTATGAAATCATTATGACTTCACTGAAAAAGTTACCTAGGCTTATATGTTATTTTATACTGTTATTTTTACATAAATAAATGTTAAAATCTCTGTCTAAAATTGTTTCAGCAAGTCACATCATTATAGTTCAGCTTCTTTCCAGACTCATCCTTCAGAAGATGTTTCTTGCTCCATAGAATGCAAGTGATCATGATATGTTAAGCTGAGGTTTGAAGATGAGATGTCCATTATTTCAATTGCATTAAGAAGAGAACAGACAAATAAAAATATTAGTAGGAATGCTATGCAATAAATGGAGTTGTTCCTCTATAGCTCAGTTGCAACTGAGATGAATATTGCTATGCCACAAAATTATAACATCATAGCATAATTTAAGTTAGGAAGGAACTCTGGAGGCCATTTAGTGTAAACACCTGTCCAAAACAAGCTCAGCTAGATCACGTCTCGGTAGTCCTAAAGATTACCAATATCAGTGATAAAGGAATAAGAAACACCTCAGTCTGTGCAAGCGATACAAATTCTAGATGAATACATGCTTACATAAGCTAAAAACCCCAATATTCCATTTTGTTCTTTTTTAAGAAAAGCAAGCAGATAAAAATTATGCCCAATTTAGGAACATTTGCTATTTGGCAAAATCTATGGGAAAATATAAAGTAGATATTTATTGTTGTTTATTTTATTGAAAAAAATTGATTTATCTTTCAGATGCTTAAAGAAAGCAAGTATTAAAGTAAGAAAAACCCCAAAACATATTGGATCACTCTAAACTGAAACAGCTAATGGTGAAAAGCACATTTGTGGTGGTGGAAGAGGAGCAGAGTAAGAGAGATGAGAGTTTTCCTAGACCTTCACGAGATACATACCATACCAAAATGTATTTATTATGTTAATGCTGGAACTGTTGCAGAAAACAAAAGAATCTGATCTTGGATTTGGAAAGGTTATTTCCACCCTTGCACCCAGTTGAAGCAAGTTTCAAGGACAAAACCAATTGAAATTGAGGATGTGGCACCTATACTAAATGTATCTCAAAAGGTTTATTTTAGACTAGTCAAATCTTACCTATCTATTAGCAATTGCAGGCTCACTGGTACTCTCCTTGGAAGTGCAGTTGAGTTTCATTTGAAGGGAATTCATCTTGTGTGCTCTGAAAATGCTCTGCAGTGCAAACAGAGGGGTAGCAAATGAGAGCAACACTTTTGCTTTAAAAAACCATTCCTCTTGAATCTAATAAGGATCCTCCTATCTGATGTAGGACGATCAAAGGAATCAGAATTACACATATGGCTTCTTATATGGAGAATTAGTAACCTAAATTTGTTCCAGATCCAGGAGGGCAACCTTAGAAAACCATCTGTATTTTCTCTTCTGCTGGCACCTAAACTTATTATCTGGTTTGGAGCGCTAGCCAATGCTGTACAGATCTCAGCAGGGTCCTAATCCAAATACTCATCCTCCTTCTCGGATCCAAAATCTCAGTGCGAGCTGATTCCATCACTGATGTAACTTCCACATTAGAAACTAATTTCTATAAAATCAAATTATTTTTAATATAGTCAATGAATGTATTGTATTTAATATTAATACTCTCAAATTTTGCAAAAAGACATGTCTGATATTAAGAGCAGTATTATGATACCTATGCCAAAGATGTTTGCACTGATTGTGTGATGCAAAATACAGGAATTAGTTTAGGAGTAATACCTTTCTCCCTCTGGGTGAGCATCTAGGTCATTAAACTTGAAACAAAGTCATTAAAGACAAGTTGCTATTATTCTTCTGAAAGGTGCTATAACATTAATAAGAGAGATGAAGACCCACTCAGACTTTCAAAAAGAAATGAAAAACTAAACCAGCCCAAAACTTTAATCAAATTCAGTGACCCTTCCTGAAATTTTAGTGGACATAAAACATTTCTTTTAGAGTAGGAGCATGACTGGCTATGCTCACTACTGTTCAATTAATTGAGAGAAGTTAAATAAAGACCATCTTTGTTCCTGTATTTAAACAGTAAGTTAAACTTTCTCTGCTAAAAGGAAAAAAAAAAAAAAAAAAAAAGAAAAAAAAAGAAACCAACAAAAAAAACCCCCAAAAAACCCAACAAAAACAAGGAAATGCAGTTATCTACCATAGCTAAATGATGGACACTGGTACAGGGAAAATACCTGGTTTTCCCCACTGTATTTCTTTTTCACTAGTTTATTGATTCTGTTATCTTTCTTGTTGCTTTGCCTCCTGTTCAGAGGTAGCTGATTTCTTTTATCCCTATTTAGGAGAGCTGGGGAGAATTATGGACTGCAGACTTAGAGGAAATATGATAGTGGCTGGCATATTGATGTTCATCATTACAATCTATAAATCCTTTCATCAAATTTACTTTTCATTTTTCAGTATAAAACTAAGTGAGTCTAACAAACAACACATATCTCCCTCCATCAATCTTCTTCTATTTTTCTTATTTCTAATCATAAAACCACCATAAATCACCTTATTTTCTACATTTTTACCCCAGAAATTTCATTGTAGTAGAATGTTATACAGCTGAGAGTCAACATCAAAGTAATGCTCTCTGCCTTGTACTGCAAAAGTTTCACATTGTAAGTTCATTAGTTAATAAAAAGAGTGTTTAGTAAAATCGAGTTTTAGAATTATAACAACTTCATAAAATCAGTTTTTGTCATTGCAAAAAGTGGTTTTCTAAACCCTGTAGGATTAAACAGCAGATCTCTCCCAAACCCTTTGTCCTTCCCACCACTGTTGTAACAGCTTAATACTGTGGAGAAACATGGGTATTTAATGTGTTGGCTCATACACACAGGAACAAGACAGTCTTTACTGCCAGCTCTGCAGTCTTTCCAGAGACAGAGAAGCAGACCTCATGATGTGTGAGTATAATAGTCTTTAAACTTATACATTTCCTCTCTGATGCACTGTGTGTGTGAACTGTATGCTGAACTGTTCACTGCTATTCATGTTCTCAAATGGGAACTTTTGCAAATCAGTCTCAGAAAAAAATGGATGATTTTTTCTTACCCCTATACTTTTAATGTAGCTGTGCTTTGCTCAGTGATGTAGAGCTCTCTCCATCTCTTCCCAACTCCCCAACCCACACATATATGGGATATATATATATATGCATATATTTTGGACATTTTTGAAATTATTTTTCTGAACAACCTCTGAGGCTGGCTTGTAGGAAATGGGGAAATTTTCCTCTTATATAACCATCTTCTTGTCAATAGAGGCCTTGTTATTTTTGACAGAAACAGTAGCGTGTGCATAATAAATCTGTAGGTAACCAAGAAGAAAAAACTTTTCATTTTTTACAAATAGGTAGAAGAGCTGCTTTCCAACTGATTCTTCATTTTGGTTGTACTGTCTTGTAAGGTTACAGGTGCTGGACCTGTATTGCCACCTTCTCTTGCAGCTCCAGAGACAGGACAGCTTGCAAAAGAGCTTCATTTTGTGTTCCTGTGTGCTGAACCCTGTGAAAATCTCCAAGTAGTTTGTCAAATCCATTATGATTGTAGCAGTTTTTATATGCTTCACAGTAGAAAACAGAATTAGACTCAATGTTATATATGTGTGTGTGTGTGTGTGTGTGTGTGTAGAGACACAAATGAAGACAGAGAGAAATAAAAATTGTTGTCAAAAGTAATATAATCCCATGATATTTTTACATACATAGCCTGCTCAGAAGGCCACCTAAGGTACAAAACATTAATTATCAGTAGAAGTACAGTTAAAAAGGTGTAACACTTCCCACCCATCCTTGAGACTACAGGTCATTCTTTTGTCATTGAATGCTTCTTTAATTGATCATGTTATTAGCTGACAGAACCTGCTCACCCTAGTAAGGTTAAATTCTATTCTTTAAAGGCAGAAATAAAAAGGAGGACAGCAAAACAGGGTAGAGATGTAAAATTAGCCACAATCATGAAAGGATATTTGCAATAGGGCCATTAGCCATTTAGAAACTTGAACCTTTGAAGTCACTTGGCTAGGAAATTAAAACAAAGAAACAAACAAATAGAGCATCTCCTTGGTCTTTAAAGCACAGAGAATCTCAGAATTTTCCTCCAGCTTGCTACTTGGAATGCAAGAAGTGAAAGAGGTGGGCTCCTTATCTGGCAAGAACTAAAAGAAATAGTGAAATAATTTTAAAATAATTGTATTTTTACAAGTCAAAATTCCTTTTGGAAACTCGTCTGTTCCAATTCTGTGTGTTTAAAGATAAAACAGCTAGTTGGAGTCAGTGAGTTGCTGGACTGAAAAAGCTCATCTCCAGGATTCTTTGACTTCTTTGCTTTACTAAGTGTTCTTGGACAGCTCCAAAGAACAGAACTGTCCTGAACAGTCCTGACTGTTCTGTCCTGAACAGAAAAAAAAGACTACTTTATTCTCAAGTTGCAATTATCTTCCTCAAACCTCAGATGGCTCTGACACAGCTCATTTACATGTCATGCCTACTGGTTTCACTCTTTCACCCAGTCCTACCTCTTCTTTCCCTGAGGAGCTTTTCTGCTCAGCTCAGCTATGCACAACACTTGCTGTCTCTCTATGGCTCCTTCAGACCATGAGGGCTGTGAGAACACTTTTGCTGTGTCTGTGCACCTTTTCTTTCTGTGCTAATTTCTCAGACACAGAAGACTTTGGATTAAGGTTGATTTAGGTCACTGAGTAGCAGTGATAGGGTATACACTCTTCAGAAGCCCTCCACAGTTTCCTGATGTGTTGTGTTTAATGAAGAGCAGTAATTAACTGTGACCAACCCTGTAATTATTAACATGCTATTGTTAATGAGACTATAACTTCAGTGATTGGTATTTGCGGACACCAATTCAAACTATAAAAAAAGAAATTAAAATATGGTGAAAAATGTAGGCAAAATGGTCATCACAATATTTATTATGAAATTACCAATCTTCAGTAAAAATTAAGTTTGAAGCAAATTGACATTGTTGATGCACTGTAATTTTAATTTATGGAAATAATTGTTTGAATTGTTTTGCAAATGTAGGTAATATTTTTAAAGCAGATTTCTCCTTTGTTAAGCCCTTTTAGCTGTCACATTTGAAGTTTATCTGTTTAGATGTTGACTTTGATTGCTCTGTTCTCTTTTTGGGATTAGGTCAGTTACTCATCCTAAAAGAAGTAAAATTCCTAAGATTTTTTATCTGAACTAGCTGGATAGATACCTACCAAAAAAAATAGCACAGGAGGCTTTGATTTGGGATTCAACTTTTGCTTTTTTATTCATTTTCCCCTAAGCCTCGTTTTTTACTTCCTCTTCAAGTTTTGGTAACGGTAAGCACTGCACTTCAAAGTAAGATCTTCCCTATAGAGAAATCTGTAGGGGTTATTTTTCAGTATCACATCTATTTACACATTGACCCAGTAACTATTCCATCCAAGTATCCTTTAATGGTCTGCTCACCATGGACAAAAAAGTACTCTTTATAAAAGTTTTGTTTATTCCATTTCAAAAGTAGAATTAGAAAGAAAAAAAACAACCAAAAGCAACCACTGTTAATGAGATGTATCAGTAAAGAGAATTAACAAAGAAGGGTGCCTACAGTGGTATTATGGGTCTTTTTTTAATGTAGACAGATCCAATGCATAGCAATGGGCAATGCAGAGGCCTAACAGAGCAGTACTGATTTTGAATGTACATAGGACCAAAGAATATCAGAATAATTTACTAGGAATACTTAGCTGTTCTATTTCACCTATAGTATTCACCTTACAGCCTGCTTTCAGCTGCCTGGTTTGGTCTTCCTAAATTCTTTTATTTTCAAGAATATAGATTGGAGGTGCTTTCCTTCTTAGTACGTGTGGGTCCGCTTATTATTCTGCTTGCTTGGGATACAATAGGAAATTCAATTTCTGAGTTTAGCTATGCCAAATATATATCTAACACTGATTTACTGGAATTTTTTTCTAAACCCAGTTTGACATTGTCTGTGTTCCCAAAGAGAAGAAAAATCACTGACATTTAGAAATTGTTCCCTGTTAAAAGATAATGTTCTTTCTCATCAGAAAAAATAAACAAGACACAGGATGTCAAACAGATCTTTCAAAATGCCACTCAGAATTTTCATTTCAATTTTACTTATTCTTATCTTGAAACTAAATATTAGTCCCACTGAAGTCATCACTGAACTCCCTTTTTATAAGGTCTGTCACAAAACAGTGTGTGGGTGGTTTATGCCTCTTAATGTCTTTTCCAAATATCTGTCTCACCAAGTGCTGTTATGTTGTCACAAAGGCTCTCTGAGACTGACCACAGTTGACTATGTACTTCTATTCAGAGAGAAGGATTTAAAATCTAATCTTGTAATGTCTTTGTCAAAATACACGATCTGCAGAATGTGCTCAAGAATAAATCCCTTTTCTTTTTTTTTTCTTAAAAAAATGGGAAAAAAACTTAAAGTTATACATTAACCACAAACCTGAGAAGTCAAATTTACTATCTGTAAACTTTCACTAATAGTACTTCAATAATAGTTAAAAAGAAAATCCAATAGGGTCATTTATATAGCTTTTCAAAGGGATGTTATGAAATTACTTCATTGGAACCTACAATGATTAACAAAAAGCATCTTTGCAAGTAACTGGTTGTTTTGTTTAGCTAGCAAAAGCAAAAGCTGAAAACTGAAGCCAATCAAGTTCTGGGAGGAAGACATTTTCTTTAAAATAAGGAAGCAATGATATTGCAGCCATTCTGCTCAAAGACTGTTTTCTTCTTTGAAGCTTTTCTGAAGAGGAGTAAGTCCAGGCTTGTCTGATTTTTTTCAAGTTTATCTTCTGGTTAATAAAAACTATTGTTTCTTCCCAGAAGCCCTGCTTCCTTTATGCCTATATTCAGGTGTCTCTCTTACATAAACACTACATTTCATCATAATAAATACAACTTCCTTTCATAAATCATTGAACAAAGCACTATGAATTAGGTAAGGATTACCAAACTATGATCTTTAAGAGTCCCCCTGGGCTTAATTTCTGTAAATTACACATTTAGATTTTTTTTTAAAAATTAAAAACAATTGAACAAATCAGCCAAAAATATCTTCATAGTAAGAAAACCAGGAATGGGACAAATCTATGTGAGCATCTGATTTCCTAGTCTATCATAAAAAGGGTATATGGAGGTGTTATTTTCCCAAAGTAGCAGCTTTCATTAAGGGAATCAATTTATGCCAGACAGCTCATGGCCTGTGTCTCCGTTCTTTGTGACATAAGATCTAGAAAGTCTAAGAGAGTTCAGATTTCCAAAAAATGTACACTGCACTCCTAATATTTTTAAAATATAAAATTTAAATTGTTTTAAATTCCAGTACTTTGAAAATTCTTTGGAAATAACAAATAAAGAAAAATTTTCTGTGAGGTGTCCTCATGTCTTTCAAATGTCACACATTTGTATAAAAAGAGTTAGAGATGAAAATTAGCTCAGACTCCTTTGTGTTCTATTGTAGTTTTCAAACACCTCACTTTCTAAGGTGGGAAATAAACCCCAACATTCAAAATTTAAAGTTCAAATTTTTAAATGTTTCTCACAACTGCAGATAAAAAAAATCCAAGAACGAGCACAACTAATGATTCAAGGCCCCTGGAACCAAATGTATCATTGTCTGATTTCTTCCACAGTTTTAGCAGACCTGTATAGTGAGCCTTCCAGTGGAAATATTAGTATTAATATTAGATTAGGATGAATCACAGTGGTTGAGGTTAAAGTGAGGTTTACATTTAAAACTAAAGATTGCTCAGAAGATAATGTCTTCATCCTGCTAAATGTCTGAAGCCAGAATGGGATGTGTGGGTAACCTCTGACTGGGTTTTTACCAGGGAATGACTACTAAGACTGGAGACAGAATGGTTTAAGAAGAGATGTGCACACACAAAATTGCATGAAAAGTGTCAACTCATCATTATGCAATAGGCAGACCCCAAAAGTGGTAAGGAGTGGCTCAGAATTTGCTCCACCATGATCCACTGATGCTGTAGTTAGTATTGACAGTACAATTAAAAGAATAGATTTATTGCCAAATAAGTAAAGGCTAAATTAAGGACTAGTTCTTGACATTACAACAGTGTGTAATGTTTATTGTGGGCTATATTTTAGCTGTGACAGTAGGTTACTATTAAAAGTATGTTAAAGGTTAGAAACAACATACATTTTGGGACAAAGACCTCAATTTACTGCTGTGTTCTGCAATGCCCACAAAACTAATCTGGACATTCAAGTCACAAAGAATATTTAGAGGCTACAGATAGGGTCACATCTGGACTAGGAAAAAGTAAGGTATAGAGATCTAGTCATTGAGAGAAGGAGGGTTTTTTTACATTTCCAAATTCTGTGAGGCCTATGAGGATATTGAAAGATAACTTCTCCAAATCAAAAAATGAAAAAAATTATCAATCACCATACTACAGCTCAATGCAGAAATAAAATTAGGCCTAGAGCCATTTGTGATTGAAGAGTTCAGATTAATGTCCTCATAGGACTCAAGATGTATGAGTGAATAAATCCTACCCTAATATGTCATATTACTTTTTCTTAAAAATTTTTCTGGCATGTATATGATAATGTGTTTCTGTAAAAATTGTAAATATAATACAGACAACAAGGAAAACCTTGCTGTTATGCATTTTTCTGTATAAGTCTATAGTAAATCAGCTGCACCAGAGCTGATGGAAAAAAATGTCTCTCAGAATAGGGAAAAGAATTCAGAATAAATTAATTCAACATATGTTAAATATGTCTCACAGTTTGATTACTGAGTTCATTTAACACATATTTCTGAGCTCAACTTGGCTTTCTTCATTGCTTTGCAATTTTGTTTTACAAATTTTGTGCTTGACACTTTATGTAAGATGGGAATCACACTCCAAGACTTACAGTGATACCAGTGTAAATTGGGCATAGAAGCACAGAGTAAAAGAGTATATCTGGATATATACTGATGCCCCTGAGATGAAAATACACCCCATATCCTTGGACAGAATTATGAAAAAGACTGAACTGGGAATAATCTAGTGTACATACAACTGTCTGCTCTTCTGAACACATTCTTCCTAAATCCTGTCTACTCAGACAGGTCCATTGAAAAACTGTTTTTCCAATGACATCACTGGAAATATTTTCTTTCTTATTTTGTCAGGTCTTTGTCTTTTTATTTTCATCTAAGTATATACTGTGTTTTTGAGATAGAAAATGAGATACTGAACATTACATTACCTGTTTATAGTTTTGAATATTTAAATGGGAGATATCCACTTGTCTGTGACCTTCCAAGTTTAAAATAGCCTTAGTATGTGCTCGAGACTTAGTGTTGTTTGCACATATTCAGAACTGTGATTCTGAAATGAAATTTTCATGAATTTCACCACTATCGCTTGTTTAAAGGGTAATTAAAATTCATGAAAGGCTTCTTAATGTTATTTTCTTGCTTAAAACTACTTTTTCATTTAAATTGATGATAATTAAAATAATAAAAATAATTAAAGTCTAGACACCCAACATATATGATGTCTAGTCAAGACAAATAGTTTGAATTTAACCAGTTGGAGGAAATATAATTTTGAAAGTGGCTTAAGAATGCAAATAGCTAAAAAATTTGCAGGAACTGGCTTTGTAGGCATAAACATTCATGCAATGAAGGTTTCAATTCACAATATAAACTGAGAACAGCACTCTATAGAATGCATTATCAAGCATAAACAATCACATACCATACTAAGAGCCAAGTATGTGGCTCTGTGCCATGGTGTGTCAGTGCCTCAGTGCCAGCCTAGAAAAGGCCCTGAAGCCAAGGATGATGGCACTAGATACAGTTCTGTCAGTACTGGTAAACCCAAGAGAGGAGTATATCACAGAATATTATTTTTCCAAGCTTGTTCTTCCTCGATGTCCATTACAATTTAACCCTGTACAAGCCACGATTTTTTTTTTAATTTGCGTTTTCATGCTTATATAAATATGAACTGAAGTAAAGAAGTCCTAGAAAAATTTTACATTGTACTTGTAACATGTCCAGAAACACTGAAATTCTTTCTAAAGCTGAGAATATGCATTTGATCTTTTTTCTTTGTTTGCATTTTCTGAAACCACACAAACTGGTTGTGTGGTTTGTTTACCTTGTGTACTGACATCACACTGGTTATTTGTAATTGAGCACAGAACTGAAATTGTGCTGTTTCAGGTTTCTAAATAGATAGATGATATAATATTTTAATATATTCATTTTATAAATAACATTTAAAATATAAAATATAAAAATATTATATAGACATATAAATTAAATATATTTATGTAATATACTTATTTAATATATTTATTATATATTTATTTATTCATGTATATATTATACATATAAAATATATAAATATATAAATATATAGAAATATGTATTTTATTACATATTTATATTTTTGTAGAAAATTTAAATATTTTATTTTATTAATACTACAATATTTTAATATTCCTCTCCCCACAAAGGGGGAGAAATATTAAAAAAAGTGATGCCATTACTGAAAACAGGGCTGATATACTGTTGGTTGGTCTACAGATGGGGTTGCTTAAATGCAACTTTTTTACTTGCTCATATTTGTCATGTGATTTTTCTTGAGGAAAAGAAGAATGAAGGATTTACCATGAAATTCAATTATTATTTACCCTTAATATATGAATACAATCTCATCCTGCAAGAAGAATTATCCTACTTATCTTGAACAGAGTTAGAACACTTTTTGGATTGAGTTACACAATTCATGTGTTCTAAAGGATTCAAAATATTTTTTTAAGAACCTCAGTCCCCTTTTGCCTCATACATTCATGCATGCCACTGAAATATGCTAAATTGATTACTTTTGTTGAGAAGCAGTAATTGAAGGTTAAGAAGCAGGTCTGCTTTTGAAGAAAGATGAGACATATCTTTCTCTGTGATCTGTAAATTTTCAGAAAAATATAGGAGGCTGTGTACTTAATTTTTCTCTGGAAATATTGCAGTGATGAATGAATAGAAAAGAAAAGATGAAAGACACAGTGCAAGAAAGATCTATGCCCTATCATAATGAAATTATTTCTGGAATTTTTTTTTTTCCTTTTTTTTTTTTTAAGAAAAAATTAATAAGTACTTTTCAAGAGTGCAAATACACTCATGACTCACCCATGAAGTCATGGGTGAACCCCAAAATCTCCTTAGTGATTAAAAGAACCTGATAAAAATAATATAACTTTTTTCCTCCCTATACATGGAGCTAGCACGAGCAATTACTCCTAGTTTTTGACACAGTGAAAGTCATATGGTGGCTCTTTGAGCCCTTGTTTTCTTGCTGCTGTGTCCCAAGTTATTCCTCATATCCTAAGGGGAAGAATATTAAATGACCTTCTGGTTAAGACAAATGTAAAAAAGCACAATTTATTCATACCAGCTAGAACAGATATAATAGAGTAACATATTTTATAAAGACACAGATGAATAAACAAAAGGGAAAAAATCATATTTAATTTGATCACGTCAAGATAACCTCATAAGACTATCTCTCTCAAACAGCTGATTTGCCACCTGCTTCTTAAAAGATGGCAGTCACGATTTCATGCTTCATGCTGCATTTCTATTTGGAGACTCTGATAAAAGCACCCATCCATGAGAAAGAATGTCCTTTCTTTTAAAGAACAAATTTCAGGACTGGGCCCTCAGGGACTACTCTCAGATATTCATCGTGGGCCAGCCTGTTGTAACTGTTAACTCAGTTAACCTGTTCTCCCTTCAGTTCTTCTGGGGAGTTCAGGCAGTTTTAATGTCTTGTCCCAAAGCTGATTTTGTCCACTTTTATCCAGGAGTTATGCTGGCTGCACTTCTTAACCAAGATATGCATCAGTCTTCTTTAGATATACAAATGATACTATCTAGACTTGATAAGATAACCCATGATTTACTAAACAATCCTCTGATTCAACAGAGGTTAAAACTTTCTGACAGAGTCCAGAATTTATCTCCAGTTGCATGAGTTTAGTTAAGATAAATTAAGGATTTCAGCCAGCCAAGGCCAATGTCAGCTTCCTCACTGAGAGCTTTTGGGAAGTCAGATAGAAACAAGGGTTTTAATAGCTTTTTCCATAGGAGCCTTGTTTAGTCAGCAGCTCTGCAGCTTGATCCAGAGCTCCACCACAAATTGAATGTTTACAGCTAAACCTGATACTTTACCTCCCTGCCCCAGACCCGGATAAGACTTCCTTTTGTGTCCTTGACTCATCACAATAGACTTGCTGAATTATCATTGGCCTCAAACTGGCCCTCTTTCCAGACTTCAATCTGACCCTGACTTTCCTTGTTCAACTTGCTGACACCTTGCAGGTGAGCCAGCTACTGCAGCTGCCTTGCTGCCATCCTCGCTTCCTTTGGGGCACAGCCTTCCCTGGGAGCCCCTGCCATGCCCCTCCCCACAGTGCCTGAACAGCATGTTTTGCTGTGGAGTGTGTTAGGACATTTTAGTCCACATGAATGTGTGAGGTACTGCCTTTGATAGAAACTTCAGATACAAGCATTTCAACACTACTTCTTAACTAAGACCAGGCTTTGTCTTTCCATCTTTGTGGTTTCAGTGTGTTTGAAACAACTGGTTCTCGATGCTTTTCCTATGTCAACAAGCAGTGCTGCGTTCTCCATCCCATCCTTAAGCACCAACTGGGGCTTGGTCCCTAAATGTCAGTGCATCTGGACTCATTTCCTCATCAATGGAGCCCTACTCCCTGTTGGATGCAAGTGTCAGACAAACACAGATAAGCATGTCCTTTTCCTTTTGGTATGAGAATATGTATTATTCCTTGTAGTACAGCAACTGGCATTTAAGTTTATCCCAGTTTTCCATATCTGATAATTTTGAACAGACATGAGAGAGATGTTACAGGCCATGTTCACAAGAAGATGTTAGTCTAGATTTGCATCTAACCTCAGAGATGTACATAATGCTATTCATGTTAGCCTGAGGACAGCATGGCACAGGAGTAGAGAGAAGTACAATGACACAGTAGGGAATAGCATAGATTAAAATAGCAAATGAGGGAAGAATTTTCAAAACTTATAGAACTAGCAAAATGCATAAAAATAAGAATGCTAGGAAGTCAAAGGAGATATAAACCATGTTCTTGGAGGAAAAATATATTAACCCAGAGAAGCCTGATAATCATTACCACCAATATCTGCAAGACCTGCAGGGGGGCAGTTTAATAATTTATTATTACAAAGCAGAGTTCAGCTTCTCAGTCTTCTCTGCAGTGAGTGCTAGTTTGCTTCATCGAGTTCAAGGATGAAGGATGCCATCATAATTTCAGATTTTACATAACGTACTCTAGTAGCATCTCTTTCTAATTACACTGTTTATAAAATGTAAAAATAAAATACTTAAAATAACTCTGCTTTTGGCTATCTGTGCACAATTAAGAGATAGTAAAATAAGATTTTAAAAATGTGTGTATATAGGAAGGCTAAATAGGGAGAGATGGTACTGTATCCTGGCTTATAATAGCTCCATCAGAGCTCCTAACAATTGCTACAGAAAAATCTGTATTTTCCCACCTTTTATTCCTTCTATATTTTAACAATATTTCCCAAAATTTCTCTGTCCTATTTTTTTTCCCCAAAGCAGCTTTATGGAGCTGAGGCAAAGATCAGTGCTTCTATTCCTGCTCTGCTACATACACTTAAATACATGCCTATAAATGAGTGAAAAAATCTACTTATTCAAGGGTCATATTCATGCTGCCAATTCAGAGTTCAAACAAAGTCACTGATGAATCAGACATTGATTTTCTACCTTGACTTCTAGAGGAAGACTATGATTTCCTGCTGCAAACCACTTTATGTGTCCTTAGATACATCTATGAACATTTCTGAGAGGAATTCTCTTTGTTTTCAGTAGTTCTTCCTCTTCAAATGAAATATATCCTAAAGAGATTTGCTGGTCTCAGCTGTATAAGAAGCTAAAAGTTCTACTATATATTTATATTTAGACAATTCCTACTTTAATGACTTTCTGATGGAAATTGAGCCTCATGGTTCTGAAGGAAATTTGAGTTTTAAGACCTTATGCTTTTTGGTTCATTAAATGTGAGCAGGAAGGACTTTTCATTGAAGTAATTTTTGGTTGCTTTTTTTTTTTTTTTCCTAAGGAAGCGAAAAAACCAGCTAGGGGCTAGATGTCCCTAGAGGATTTTCTTGCCAGAGAGCAACTTAGAACTGCCTACCTGTGTGCAATATATCTGCCACTTTTAATGATGGGGGATCACAAAAGGGCATTATGCCAGTCGTATATTTCCTGAAAACACTTGCATACTGTGTGCATCACCAGGTTTTATGGCATGCATTCAGGACATTGCTTTCCTTTCCTGACTGCTGGCAGTTCTACGTCTGCTGCTAGATTGGCGAGAGCCTAAGCATGGGAGAGACTTGGCCTTAGGCCATCTCAGTATCCTCAAACCTTTACAGGCAATTAAGCAGGAAACAACATGGATATTTCTTATCTACACAGCATAGGAAGGAAATTGTAGTTAAATGCGACATCTTCTGCTCTCAAGTAGAATGCAGTACTGTTTAAAACCTGATTTTGAATGGCAGATTCCATTTGTCTTCCAAAGGCAAAAAAAAATGATGAACAAAAGATATGTGTAGTCTGAGTATAATTAAGAGGACATAAGCTATATAGATTTTTTTTCTGGATGGTTCTTCAAAACAAAACTTAAATATGAAAAAAGCTGAAATCGTAGGATTAGCTCTTTGAAGATTACTTTTATATATGCCTCAGAAAAATATAGAATGGAAGATAAATAAAAATAACTCACTGCAACACAGTATAAAATCTGACACTTCAAAACAGTAGGTTCTTTTATCCCCAGGGAGATAAACAGAAGAGTTGAAAACTACATTAAGGATACTTTATGGTATAGTCTTAACATCTAGGAAGGAAGTTTGGCAGTCTGCCACCACCTTCCAAATTAGACAAGCAACTTAGAGCAAGAAAATTCATGCTTATTCAGCAGCACTTTAGGGATGTTCTTTAATATTTTAGCTTGCAATGAAAGTTTTCTTTTAAGATGTTAATAAAGTCAGATGTGATTTTAAAACTTCTGAGTAGAAAACAAAATTGATGTATAGTTTCTTTTCGGTTTGGACTAGTTTCTCATTTCCTATGTACCACATCTTGTCTCTCAGACTCTTCCTTACAGGTTTTGAATATGTATGTGAATTCTAAACACATTTCAGCCTAAATTTCTACAGATTTTATGAAATTCTCATTTGGTGACTGGATGAAAGATACAAAATATGTCCTTTGAGGTAAAGGCTTCAACATGATTCTACTGCACTGCTATTCTTACTATTCTTTTTATTCATTTGGTTATTATTCTTGTTATTGTTGTATAATAATAAATACATGAGCATATGCAAAAAAAAATGTTATAATCTCCACAGCAATTGAAAATATTAAAGCATCTTCAGTTTAAGTGAATGCAAATAGAAAGCACAGAATCAATTAAACAAAAGTTGACATGAAAAGACTTGTATGCATGTAAATTTCCTTGGAACTACATCTTCAGGTTTTTCAGGTTTTTTCAGTTTTTATATGAATTCATAAATTGCATTATGAGATGTATAAATCAGTACAGAAGCAAGAAGGTAAAACGAAGATTATGTCCTCATACAAATTACACAGCTGGTGGATAGAAAAATATATAAGAATTATTCTATAATTCTTACATGTAAGAATTATAGAAGAATATTCTGTAGAATAGAAGAATTAAAAAACCCTTTAAACAAACTGGCCCAGGTACCACAACTTGTGTAGGCACAGGGAGAAAAGGGACAAGAGAGAAAACCCTAAACCTCCCCCCTCCGTCATACGGATAACAAATCTTGCTTATATTCCCTATCAGAAGCCCCATCCTTGTCCAAAGATGAAAATTATGTCCGTTGGTCCTGCCTTCACTGCTGCCTGGATGCTTTTCACTTTCACAGACACTTGGGATGACTGGACAATGATTCTGCCAAATGGTCTGAAGGAACCGCAAGAATTGGACCTGCAAAGCAGCGTACTGTGTCAAATTTTACTTTGTATGACCATTTGATCATTGGCCAGGAATTGACCAGGCAAAAAACACGTACAGAAAAGATATATCACCAATTAACCAAGCTTACAATAATTTGAACTGGTGTAATTACACCAGCCGCACACTTTCTGTGTCCTCTCTCCACCCCAAAGTGTTGCCCCAGGGAATGTTTCTTATCTGTGATGACTGAGTACAGGCTGGGATCCCCTCATGTCTCCAGGGGGGTCCCTGTAGCCTTAGCAAGCTTTCTACCCTCACTCCAAATATCACATTGTTACATAACTGGAAACAAAAAAACAAATTGGCACGCCAAAAAGGATCCTATTCAGAATTCAATGAAAATTGCAACCGCCAAATTTACAACTGGAACTTAGGAAAGCAAGTCGCAGACTCCCTCTTTTACCCATGGGTAGCTGCAGCTAAAGCCCTTGGTGACATAAGTCACCTGGGGTATTGGCTTAGCAAGCAGGCCAATGCAACATCTGCTGCCCTGAGTGATCTCTTAAAGGATGCGGAGACCACCAGACACGCATCTCTACAGAACTGAGCAGAAATTGACTTCCTACTACTCACACATGGACATGGCTGCAAGGACTTTGAAGGGATGGGCTGCTTCAACCTCTCTTCACATTCAGAGTCCATCCATGCAAACATCCAGAAACTGAAAGAAGTAGTGAAGGACTTAAAAGCGGAAAACACCCCAGACTGGGCCAATGGCCTTCTCAGTCACTGGGGACTAACAGGATAGGTGCCATCTTTAGTTAAGGGAATTTTCTGGATTTTTATTGTGATTATTGTTGTATTTCTTTCTCATGCTTTCTCCATTGCTTCAAAAAGCTATAAGAAATGCCATTTTACTAAATAGAGAGGGAGGAGTTGTGGAGGAAGCCCAGTCCTCAGACAGGTATCTCCTCTGGAGATCAACCCCCCAAGACAAGATAAAACTGCCTAGTCACTGTGACTAAGCTGTGGACCCCTCCCTGCCTCAGGACCCCATGTTATCTCCCTGTTAACCATTGGTCACCTTATCCCCTCTCAGACCATTGGTCCCCTTCCCAAACCTCCCCTTCCCTATAAAAACCCCAGCTTTTACCCAGTTTTGGGTTAGACCATCACTGGCCCCCTCCGTTGAAGCCTGCATTAAAGACTCCTTGCAGAATGCTACATGGTCTTCCTGTCTCTTATCTGCATTGGCTGGGTTAACACCTTAATGGAGCTGGCTGGGCTGAACAGGTCTGATCATAGAGCAGAAATCGCTGCTTAGAGAGCTGATCACTTAAAGTCCTTGGCTGTGCTCCAGGGGTTACCCCTGGCTGGAGTCTGTCTGTAGAACCCCGGATGGTGGCTCTGTCCCCTGGGACAGCCTGGCTATCTGGCTATCTGGCCCGGCAGAAGCCGGGGGTCAGACAGGCTCCCAGGACCCAGCCCAACACCAGACCACACTACAGGTTTATTTGTTCCCATTCCCTCTGTATACTGTAAATTAGGAGTCATGCTAGAAACTGAATGAGTATAAAATTAGTATGTCAACAGGTTGATCAAACACATATACCATGATCCATGAAGCATTTTAGAGCCTTTGAAATGGCTGCTATCCAAATAAAATTTAAAAGCAAGGTAACCCAGGCCTTTTATCCTCATTCCCTAGCATAAGGTTTTATCCAGTTATGATAAAGAAACAAGCACTCTCACTAATTTGCTCTTCCATGTCACAAATAAAGCATATGAGGCAATATTAAATGACCACTAGGTTAGCATTCTTGTATGAAAGAGAGGTTGATTACTGTTATTGCCCATAATTACCCAAAGAGGGAAGAGACTGCAGTATGTAATATGCCTTTCTTGTACAAATGCTATACTCCACACCCTACCCTGTAATAGGTGTCTGTAGGAATGTCCAGTTATTTAAAACATCTTTTTTTCTTTTGTTGTTTCTATCTTTTTCACTTTTTTATCTATGTGCTGGATAGCTGTCCATTTTATCCTTCTGCAGGTGTTTTTTTAATAGGTTTACTGCTATTGCAAGGACAGAGCTAAGTGGGCTGCAGCATAATTGCAGACGGGATGCACACTGTGAAAAAGCTGATGTTTTAAATGTCAAGTCAATTTTTAAGGGGAAAATGGCCCAGAAAAAATATAGATCTATGATTTAGGGACACTATTTTTAAACAGCTGATTGCTGGTAACTGAAATAATGTTCTAACTTTAAGCAATTAAGAAGTAATCCTATGATTTTGAAATTCAAATTGGTACCTTGCAAGGGAGAGTCAACTTTTCTTTTTAATATTGCCAGATGACTGACTTTAGAAACTATGAAAATTATTTTAGTAAATAATAATTTTAATGGAATTATATTTTAATTTAATTCCATTAAACCTTTTAAATAGCTTTATTTACTTTCTTCATATGTATCTACTAATTTAAATTACTTGCTTCCACTTTGTAGGAATGTTAAACTTGAATTTGAGCTGTAAACAGATAAAAACCAGGTAAATTATTAATACAGTTTTAAGTTTTTCCACATGTGTGTCAGCCAAATGTAACTATTGTTTTTCCCATTGCATGCACGAATTTTGTTTGCATCTTTTTGCCAGCTGTTTTAAGATTTTTTAACTAGACCTTATTTACCATTTATTATCCAAAACTGTGTTTCATATAAAATTCATTAATTTGTAGTGTTTTTATAAAAAACCTTTTAAAAACTACTAATATAACATCAAAGCACTTCCTAGATGTACAAATGCATTTCCACAAAGACCCCTGAAATAAGGTGGCACTAGTTTTTCCCTTTCTTGTGTTTGTAAGTGGAGATGTAAACCAAAATTAAGAAATGTTTGTATGTCAAGCATGCAAAAGAATGGATTTGGCTTTTTGGCTCTCTAAACGTTTTAATAGACCAAGATACATTCAAAGCACAAGTTCAATTAGTTTAAAGCTCAATAAAAGAACCCAGAAGTTCTGAAAATATGACCTCAAGTTGCTTCTTCATGATAAGGAAAAAGCATTGCAAATATTGTCAGACAGAACTTTGTTCTCCCTAGTTTTGTTTTTTTTACTTTAATTGTAAAACTTCACCTCATTTTCTCCTTGCTTCCAACATAAATGCTCTGAATTTCTGCATCCATAATCACAGAATGTAGCAGGGACACTAAGTGTGTGGTCAGGTCGTAAGCATCATTCTGCATGTATACAACAGCTGAATTTACATTGCAGAATTTTTTTTCAATTCTAAAAGTCGTATGTTTCACCTCTTTGCTTTTTTGTTTTAATTATATGGTAAAATTCACATTATAATTATTGAATTGCAAAGCTTATTTACAGGAGTAGTTGCTGCTCCTGATTTCTATGGAAATACATTTAAGGTAGTGACATTTGAAGCCATCTGTGGTTTCTAGATTTCATGTCTCTGATTTTAGACAAGTTGAATGTACACACAAGCTTAGTTTACGCACATTTTTTATGCAGTGCAAGACACTGATGATAGAGAAGGAGTGGCAGAAGAATACAATGTGCCATTGACAACTTCCTTGCATGGGTTTGCTCTCTACTCCAGGACGTCAGGAGCCATGGAACCCCGCTGGGGGCAGGCTGGGCAGGTTTGTGGTGGATCTGGGAAGCAGCATCCTACAGCATCCTACAGCATCCTACAGCATCCTGCATCAGAAACAGGCAACCCCACCCGGCAGCCAGGATGGATCCCCCAATGGGCTGGAGTGGGTGAGCCAGACAGATGTGTTTGTGCCCCCCTCAGGACCCCAAGGTGAGAACTTCCCCATCCCACACCACCACACTTCTGTCCTTGAAGGGTGCTGTAGCATGGAAAAAATTCTCCTATACCTTCTTTCCGTGTTTAAGAAATGTCTCAATATGTCTGCATTTATGCAATAGAAGTTGTTTTCATCCCTGTGCAGATGTTTTAGGTTCAGCTAAATAGCAATTTTAAACATAGGGTACCAAGTTTGCAAACTATTATCAACCATGCAAAAGATTGGCTGGTCAGAAAGAGAAAACAGATTTTGCAAATGTTCCTAAAGCTGCTTATGAAATAATGATAACATGTACAAATAATCTAGATTATGTTTGTGCTTTCTGGAATATTTAGGGGATTTCAAATACATGCAATTACAATCAGGAACAATTTAATAACATTTAGTAGCTAAGTAATAATTTCCTTTCCAAGTATCCCAAAGCATATTATGTATTTCTGTCTAGTAATGAAATCCTAGTATTTGTTAGATGAAGTGTGGCATCTGATCTGCTTTAGCCCAATAAACCAGTTTGCATAAAAAGAAATAGAGAAACATTTCTTCCTTTGCAAGGTGAAGAGTTTACAACTGTAGAATATAAAAGGAAAATGTAAATTGAGATCTGGCCAGAATGAGAGCATAAAGTTATTTTCTACTGAAACATTCCATAGAATCTCTTTCACGGCTAGGACTGGTCTCAGTGTATTCCCCTCAGTGCCCATTTGAATGATGTACTTAGAATGACAAATGTCTAAACAATGCATTGCAATAGGTAAAATATGATTTTATTTTTCTTTTAATTCAAGTATCAAAAATACTACAAAAGCACTTAATTTATTTTGATTTTATATCACATTTTTTTATGCACAATAAGGAAAACCTATCTATAGGTTCCTTGTGTGTCACTGATTCCTGTTAAAATTATGTATGTCTTTTGCAAGTGCTTTCATTTCAGAACCAAGATTTTCTTTGGAAATGGATGTATTTCTAAACAGTCTATGTCTTGAAACAATTTGAAACTGTGCAAAGCAATTCTGAAGGATATAACTTTACAGTCATTGCAAAAGAATTCATTGATTTCTCAGTTTTAAAAATCCTTTTTTATATTTATCCTTTTGTAAGGATATGTCATTTGAAGTACATTATCTCAGAACGTCTTTTTCCACATATATCCTTCACCATTGAATTGGTAGAAGTTTAACAAGTTATTTTGGAGCTTGGAGAATTAATTCTGGCTTTTCTGATGCTGTTATGAAATAGATACAAAATATCACTTTCTATTACCCCCCAGTTTTGAAGTTAATTTCCTCTTTAAATTTGGTCTTGGAAAAAATAACAAACACTGCATATTTGGACAACGCATGTGTGCTTTGAACAATATATGACACTGACATAGAATACCATCAAATTTCAAGTGGTTTTGTGTTTCATTTTTTATTATTATCAGTAAACACTGTGAAGTTGCATACTACTATTTCCTATATATATAGGAATATAGTGTAACATAGGAACAACTACTATTTCTGAGAGGAACTCACAAATAAACTAGAAAATTGATTTCACATAAACTATAAAATTTTGACTTATGTAAGAGTACAAATACATTTTGTCAAGAATCTTTCTCAAACTCTACTTCTTTTTTTGACCTAGTTTGAGTTTAATTTAAAAAAAAAAGAAAAGATGCTACCAATGTCATGAGAGAAAGAAAAACAAAACAAAACAAAGGCACTTTTGCTCTTCATTGACTAGGTTTTCTTTTTATTGATGTAGTTAAGGAATAACACCATAATATTTCCAGCAGCCAAATGTTCTGCAAGCCTAAAGGTCTTTCCTTCATGACTCCTACAGCAGCTGAGGAAAAGGAACAGCTATGAGGCATTGGTAATCAAAAATTCACAGCCAAACTTGTTTCTAAGGAAACTGTACTAAATAAAGTTTGACACTCTTTCATTAGGGCTACTGTTTCAGTCTGTCCTGGGGAGACAAATTTAGTTTCATATTTTTCATTCCATCAGGATGGTAATAGCAGCAGTTTAGAGTCATTTTAACATCCTCTCTATGTCACTTTTCACTGAGTTCTTAAAACTGCTTTGGGGATTATTTTTTCTTTGTCTACTGGTGGTTAATTTCCTTTAATCCCAAATCTTTCAACCTCTGAAACACTTCAGATATACAGAATTAGCCTCTCTTTCTAAATTACTCATCACATCTTCATATTCTGTCACCCTGTATATTTCACAAAAAAAAGGTTTTCTTGCAGAAGCATACATTTCCACATTTCACACCCTTTATATATATATGAAAGTGCTCAGAGCCTAACCTCTTTATAAGTGTAATTTCAGTGCATGAGGTATTGACACAATGGGTTCAGTTCATTTGCTCCTTTGCTGACTGTTTGTTGACAAGAAGTCGACATCCATTTGAATTGCTTTAGGATATCCTTCCTGATGTCCATCTATGAGTCCAGAGTGGCACATATCTCCTGTAGGCTCTTTGTCAGATATGTCAGCCACACTTAAATCTCTCAGGTCATCTCAGATGGCACTAGACACCTTTGTTTACAAGGCAGAATCAAACACTCCACTTCAGCACATCATTTTTCTGTGAGACCTAGATAACTGTTTAAAGTTAAACAGCACTCCAGGGCACCTCTGAATATGGAAGATATCCCTGCACTGCTGGAGTCTGTTCAGTAAAATCCCTGATTTGTCCTCACACAACTGGTAAAATGAGCCCCAAAATAGCCACTTGAAACTTTTTCCAGGTAATACAGCAAACACTGTTCTCCTAAATCTACAATAAGTAATAAAACATACAGACCATGGGTCAGAAAAAGCATTCAAAAATAAGAAATGAGATTGCATGATCTATGAGCAGGAATACACTATGCAGAAATGGTGATTGGTTTTCTGCATTCCAAAATTAGTAAATAGATATTCTGCTTTTAGAAGTTCTCTGATATTCTGGAATTCCTTCGAGGGTGGTGTTCTCTATTATTTTTCTTTTAGTACGTTGCTTTACTGCCCTGATGGTGGAGCAGACTGGCTCCAAATTGGGAAAAAAACCTTCAAGTGTATTTCACTCATACTTGGTCTTCAAAGAATTATTTATTCCTGTGCACATGTTGATCTCACTTTGTAGTGCAGGAAACATCCATAATTTTTAGTGCAAATGGGGAGATACTGCCTCAGAATTTCTAACTTTGTTAATGCAGATTTGCAAAGGTCTACACATGAACCACAACACTAACTACTAGGAATGCTGATGACCTAAATATATTTGATTTCCACCAGAAGTAAGAGACTCATGTTCCTTTGTTCTGCAGAAAAACTTTCAAGGGGCACCTGTTGACATTTTCACCAGGCAGTCCTAATGAGTCAGAAACATGGGAGAAATTGAAATGAAAATACAAGAAAAAAAGAAAGAGAAAATTTTCCTCTGTAGATAATTTACAAAAAGTGCATGTTTAGGCTTCCTGGAAAGTTAGCTCAGACAATAAAAAGATAAGGTCTTGCAGAAGTTGATTTTTGTCTAAAAAATTTTAAATGGGCAGTATAATCATGTAGAAGTTTAAGTCATATTATATTTTAAATGGGAAAACTGAATCCTAAAAATTAAGATCAGAGTAGAATCTTCCTGATTCTGCTCCACAGTGAGGGGGCAGTGAGTGACAGGCTGTTTGGTACTACGTTGTCAGCCAGAATTAAACCATAACACAGAACAACAGGTACTTTTTTAAAGCTATACCTATATAACTGACTGAAATTCAGTGCAGTTTTGCTTATAAGTTGTCCTACAGTATCCTGTATAACATGTTTTGGTTGTTCTCCCAAATGAGAAAGCCTCAGAATTTTAGTGCAGCAATTAGATATTTCATCAATTCTAGGAGATTTAAATGTTCTGAAATGCAGACTAAAGCTTTTTTTCTTTTGCCCTTTTGGCACAATTTTGTGTTATTTCTAATATTTGCAGTGGGCTACATCAGACAAATCACTATGCTTATCTAATTATCACCTTTAGGATTTTAATTTTGTTTTCCCAGATGTCTTAGGAAAACTGTTTAGCTTAATAAGAACTGCAGCAAGAGCTTCACAGACTTAATCTTAAAAAAAAAAAAAAAAAAGATGTGAAGCATTTATATAATTATGTTATTCTTAAAAAGTCAAAAGCAATGACTGATTTAAAAGTATTGCAGGTTTTTGTTTCTCAGATTCCTACTCTGACACGTGCCTGTAATACAGTTATTAATTACACATATGATTAGTATATCATTTTATTAGAATTCCTGTTTGCTTGTGTCCATTTCACTGCTTCCTTTCTCTTCGTCTCCATTTCATAAAACATTCTCCTTTTTTTCTTTTTACTGTGTTTTATTTAGAAACTGTCTTTATTTTTCTCCCATTTTCCCTATTTATTTATGTGCTTGTCTCTTGTTAGCTACATCTACTTTTCATATTATGTTTCCCTCAGGATTTGCACTGGAACAGAGGAAAGGTTTGAGGAGGAAGGAATGACAGAGAGAAAGTACCATGAACTGACCATAATCCCCTCTTCCTACACCACCTGATTCCTTGCTGAAAAGATCACCATCAGGCCAGTGCCAACAGTAAGGCGGGGACGACAGAAGACTGGAATGAAGAACTGAAGCTGAGACTGGGAAAAGAGAGAGAACAGGAAAAGACTTAATGTTTGTCTTTTTGTTTCCCACTACCCAGATCTATAACTAAATATTTATTTTAATTGAAAATAAATATTCATTTTTATTGTAGTTAATAAGCAATTTTCCTGAAGCCAGGTCTGCATTTCCTGCAATGGTAAGTTGTAAGGGATCTCCCCACCTTTGTCCCAACCCGAGATTCCTGCTCTCCATGCTTTCTCCATTATTGCTGTCTTCTTTTCCGGAGGTGGGTGCAGGGCAGCTGAGTGGGAGTTTGGCTGTTAGCCAAGACTGAGCAACCACACCAAATCAGATCAAGGTTAGCATAAGTTTTTCCCTGCACTCTGCAGAAGAAATCATACTATACCTTCATCTCAGTTACAAACTTCAAAATTAAGGGTTATCCTTCACTATCTCTAAAAAAAGCTGGTGGAAATACCTCTGCTATAAATGTTTTACCTTAAACCAGATAGGAACTGATCAAAATTCTAAATTTTATTTATTTCCACCTTTTTTTTCTTATTCTCCTTTCTGCCTTCTTCCTTTTCTGCCATAGTCTCTAATCTTTTAGCTTTTTTCTCCTACTCTCCTCATTTTCCTGTGTTTTCAGTAACATAAAGGAATTAAATTTTACCCTCATTTACTATCACGGGTAATATTTTACTCATATGTGCAATGAACTGCATTTTTTAACAATGTGTGTCACTGAATCTCCATTAGGGTTACTGTACCTATGATATTATATAGAGCATAAGATCTGGTCCAGAATTCCTCATGGTACTTAATGGAACCATTCTCTTTTTATGTAATCAACTGATAAACTAAATTATTGTGCTCAGACTGAGGGCCTCTGAATAATAAATAGCCCCTGGTTTTGATTTTTCTTTTATTATTATTATTATCCCAAGATGTAATTTAATAAAATCAGTATTATTGGTTTTGTCACATTAAAGTTATCATAGCTAACTTAAAGTATAACTTCTTTAGATAATTTCTAAAAGTAATAAGAAAAAATGAAAACCACCCTTTGCCAATTACCATAGTAGATTTTTTTTCCCTTCCATTTCTTCCTTCTGATATATGCTGCAACATATGAAATTGTTCATTTCCACTATTAATATAGTAAACACAAGAGAATGTAATATATATTCACATAGAACATCAGGTGCTCCTTTACAGATTACTGAAACAGATGACAGTTTATTGTCAATGACATTACCTGAATTGGCTATGTCATTGCATGAGCAGTATGGTTGAGCATGCCTTGGCATAATGTACTGGCAATTCTCAGAACAGCAGTTCTCATAAACCCCAATTAGAGATGACAATGCCAAATAATCATAAATCTTGATGAAGATTAGGAGACAATGATTTGTGTTCTAACAGCAGCATGACAAAAAAAATTACAATTAGTATTCATTGAGTTCCATGAAAATGAGCCAGAAATCTTTTGAACAACAATAAATCTATACAGAGGTGCTTGTCTCAGATGATTTGAAAGAAACATAGGGTCCTACAAAATGAAATTTGCTATGAATCCATCAAAAGAACATTTCCTGTGCTTGCAATTATTCGGGATAGATTTTTGTAATAAAGATACATTTCAACCATTTTTTCTTTGTTCTTTTATGATTTGTGGTTTTCATTGTGTTATGTTTGTAACATGAATTTGTTTAGTCCTGAGACCTCACTATAGAAAATGTAAGCAGATACCTCTAATGAATAATAAACTGAATCACAGTTGGCATAAACACATTCAGTAATGACACCCAAACGAGTAGTGTGTGGGCAGCAATTTAAACACCAGCTTGAAAAGCAAAATGGCAGTATAACAGAGCAGGAAGGTGATCATCTTTCTCCATATGGCTCTGCTGAGACCACATATACAACCCTGAATGCTGAAACTTCCTGGGTGTTTCAGTATGAAGGTGATACTGACTAATCCTGTCTTTATTCTCAAACATATTCACTGACATGGCAAGGTCTTCTGAAACCTTTAATGACATATGCTCTTCTTTCTTTTGGTCACTGACCTTACACAGTATTATCTTTGTGATCCTATCTCTGAGTGGTTATTTTTAATATTCCACTGAAGAATGTATAATGAATATGTGTCAAAGCAGTTCAAGCATTGTTTTCTTTCAGAAATTAACAAATTATTTTAGGATATATTTTTAATTAAAATAAGAAACAAAATTTAAACAGAATTCATATAATGCTTTTCACAAAACAGAAGTCTCTCTATCCTTTGTCCAGCATGAAAACATAAAGGTTCCACTTCTATGTTTTTCTCTAAGCACTATATTTTCCAAAATAAGAGAAAATTAGGGAAAGTAATTTGCCTGTATTTTTCTTTACTTTCAGAGTTCCAGAGCTGGGTTTAGTATGTATGTAAGTAGTTTTGAGTTTTTCTGACCTAATTACATTGCTGTAAGTTTTCTTCCTAATATAAGGTTATTAAAATGGAAGACTGAACTAAGCCCTGTTCTGTTCTTTTATGTTCTGATATTCTTGTATTCTGTGCTAGTCTAATTTAGTTTCTATTCTTTTCTCAGGCCAAGAGTATGTATGGTCACTGCTTTAGAATCTTATCAACTCCTTGATTACGTGTTTGTACCAGGATGCTTTGTACCATGAGAACAAATTAAGCAGACACAATGCTAGATATCCTCAGATAATAATGAATGTATTACTAACAATAATTGAAGTAATAGTGTTGATATTACAGCATTATCTAAAAAAAAAGTGAAATAAAACAGGGTTCTGTATTTTAGTTTCATTTGAAATAGTTTAACTAGATTCTAGTCACTTAACCAGGTGGAATGGATCTGTACTTCTACCAGGAAGTATAATTTCCTATAGTCGGACATATTTTAGTCTACCACTTATTTCATTATTTATTCCTGCTCTTATTGATATTTCACATTATTTCAAAACATTAATTTATTTAGAATGACTGCTTTTTTTTGCTTTTTTTCTTTTTCTTTTTCTTTTTTTTTTTTTTTGTGTGGAATATTTGCTTTTAAAAATAAATGTCTCCCTTTAAAATATATGACTCATTTTCTTTTCCACTCGTAAGTAAATCATCATCATCTTAATTTATCATCGTGATGATTTTTCATCAAAATCTCATCATTAGCCTTGTCCTTATTAACCTATTAATAAGAAATAAATTGAAGGTTCATGCACTCCTCTTAAATGTTAATAGAAAATACAAAAATAAAAAATTTTGTTGATTACATTGATAACACCTGTCTCAACCATCTAGTGTTGTGCAAATCTACTATGTGGATGAAGTGATGTCAGCATGTAGCTTGGAGAGCATTGACTCAGAACACAAATTTATGTAAGTGAATCCTGTACTCGATCAGTCAATATCAAAATCCAAAGAAAAACTCTCCAAAGACTTAGGGCATGCAAATAACTTGTTCAATTTCTTTGAAAATTTTATTGGAAAGTACTAAAATTGATAATGTCATTAGATAGTGCAAATGACATAATTTGACAAGGGTGTAAGCAAGTGGTAGCAAGTTTCCAACATTCAGTACCCTTTGGACTAGACCAGATCATCTAGTTACTAAATAAAAAGTTCAAAGCATTTGGAAAGAGAATGACATTGTAGAAACATAATAGTAGACGTACTACATAATACAAAAGTTCAAATTTATGACTAAGATATCTTTTGGTTATGCCAGAAGTTTTTGGAAGTTTTGGAGCTGCCCTGGCACAGAGGCACAAGAGCACGCAAGGTCAGTGTTGTAGTACAAAAATTCCTGAAGGAACAATTTGAATTGTATAATGTCACTATGCAGGGCAAGGAGAGATCCACATGCTAGATATTTGTAAAATTAGGTTGACCCGTGCAACATGAAAGAATTCTAAATCTCTGGTATGACAAATCAAAACCATGTCTGGGGTGAGATAGAAAGGTAGAATCATGTGCACCACCAGCAGCTTTGTAACACAGTGGTCATCCTTGTGAGTTTGCTTACTACCAAAGCAGGTACACAAACACAAAACCACAATTAAATTTAGCTCAGGCTATGAGTGACCTGGGCAAGACCTGAAACCTGCACTGCCACATCAATTCAAGTTTATGGATTTCTGTTAGCAAGTCAAAATCATACATACCAGGTTAAATACTGAACACAATTTTAGTGAGATAGAGAATAACCAGACAGATTCTTTACTGAGACTGTAGTTGATCACTGGAACAGGCTTCCCAGGGAAGTGGTCAAGCCTGTCAGAGTTCAAGGAGTGCTGGACTACATTCTTCATCATATGATTTAAATCTAAGTAGTCCTGCAAGCAGAAGAGAGTTCCTTGATGATGCCAATAAGTATCTTCCAACTTGATATATTCTATAAATCTATGAAAATAATTTAAATTAGAAAATTGGACTTTTTCCTGTTTAAATATTATAAGCTCTTCCCTGAAAAGTATTATATTGGAAATAAATCTTTCAGGTATTCAGACTCCTGCTAAAGCAGATAGTTTTTAGATAACACAATCTAGCATCATTCCTCTCCTTTTCTCTCCTATGAAGTAAAGCTGAGTACCTCTTCCTTTGTAACCTAATATCCCATTCCTCTTCTTTCTGCTTAGGGTTGCTCAGACCATTTTCTTTTTTGACAGAAAATTGTTTTTCCTTATGCAGCATTTCACATTAGGAGCTCTTTAGCTTTGTTCCCTATCATTTATCTGCATTTTGCTCATTCAGAAATTATGTTTACTACAGTTGGTTGTAGTAGGTTTACATGATTTTTGAAAGTGTAACAGTAACTAGACTATCTACACTTAGACCAAAATTTGTCTGGCAAGTAACAACAAAACTATTATGTTGGTTGTTGTCAGTATATCCATTATGGCATATATTTGTGTGCTTACCTGAGGATTAGAGGCAGGCAAGCAAAAAAAAATAATTTGAAGGATTACTCATGATTCTGCTCTAGACGGTGATGCAGTGATTACAATATTGGGAAAACAGCCAAAACACTATCTTCCCTTCCTTGGTCAGGTATTTTATGATAAATATCTTCCAGGTAATTCAATATGGTTTTTTTCTCCTATAAATCTGGAGGTTTATGTCTACACTACCAGTAAGCGTAGCAACATCAAAGATCTCTAATCTTTAATTAGGCAATTGTTGCTAGAGAAGAAAGCTAAATTATCTAGAACTGCTTGGAAGGATGTCTACATTACATAAATTACAGGAAAATAAAATAAAAAAAAATATTACTTCTCCTTTTTCATCTGTTCTACATCATTCTTTTAAAAAAAATTGATTATTATTTCATCATGCATATTGTGATTTTGGGTAGGATTGATATCTTCTGCAGCAGTAGAAATAATGACTAATAGCAGCACAGGAAGGATCCAAAAATTATCTGGTAGTTTTTATCATTTTGAAGGCCAGAATGCTTTGTGAGACATAAAATTTTATCCAGTGATTTCCATGGTATTTCTGAGATTTAAAGCTCTACTTCAAACACTTCAAATTGTATCTTTTGAAAGAGACATATACTTTGAATTAAACATTTTGAGTAAGACCAAGCCTGTCATATAAGATTTGTTCCAGCAACTAATTCTGTGTGCTAAAAAGTTTGACTTGATTTGGTAAATCTGTCTAACTATAGTTCTTAAAGTGTGGATTTTTATCTGCTGTGCTAATGTAGCATCATAATGTGAATGAACGGTGATTAGACATTATTAAATTCCTGTTAATGAATAAAAAAAATTAAATACCTGAAGCTTCCCAGAATCCATGTGTTTGGATAGCTCCTCTTTTTTTTCATCCCCCAGTTTTCCACATTCTGTATGAAGTCTGGGACACAATGCACTATTCCATTAATGGCCACACTACAATGAACAAAGCAGAGGTTTTACTACTTAACATCAGCATAAATGTTACTAATTTCCTGCCTTGTTTATTATTCCTGTTCAGATTTTAAAGTACATCACAATTTCATCATGGTATTGAAGTGAAAACACACATCCAGTTATTGCTCTCCTTGATACAGCCTGCCATTCCATGATCTCATTCTTACTCTTTTTTTTTTTTTAATTCTTTAATCCCAGCAGCAATTTGTCGTTTTTCTAATTATTTCAGTTTATTGAATGGTGCTGTTTTGGAATGTTTTGTAATGGAGCTGAATTGCTCCACTAGCCCTTAATGATTGATCTGTTCATATTGTTATGCTTCATTTTGCTATTTACTCAGTGAGATAAACAACTCCTTAATATATAGGTAGGATTAGTTACTGCTCAAGATGAAGGAACAGGATGCTCTCTCAGTTCTGAAGACATTGGTTTTGGAATATACTGACAGACAATGGAGATGTTGTTTACTCAGAATTGAAGAATATTAGCCAATAGATATTCTCCACTGGATATATGCAGGCATAAATGACCCTAAAATATTGAAGGAAAACATGGAATTAGACATTTTAAATTTTATGTCACCTCTCCTACAGCTATATTTTTAATTTTATTTTTCTTTAATCATATAAGGCAAAAAAATACAATTACTAGAATTTTTTTAATATCAACACTTTTATTGTATTCACAAGCTGATGTGGAAGTATCATCCTTATGAAGTATTTATGGACATGTTTTATTTATAGAATGCTCTGACAGTTATATCATGCAGAGAACTGAAAAAATGGCAAGGAATTTTTATATTTTATAAAAATGTAGCCCTTAAGAAGAAGTCATTATGCCTTTCTAAAATTGATAAAGAACATAATAAACTCTAGCACCTGCTCATTTTCTTAAAGAAACATCAATTTATCTCAATATTATCTATTCGTACAAGTGAGAAATTTGCATGTGGAGGACACAAGACAATCCTAACTGCATTGAACAGATGCTGCATACTTTAGTGTTTTAAATTATGTATGATGCATGAATGTTTCTTTTCATTAATGCGCCAATTGGAACCGAAATTTTGTACAAGTTTGTTGTGTCCTGCATCCCAAGGAATATGGCAAATTAAAATGTGATTTTTTTTATCCATATAAAAACAAACATGCATTGGATACTGTTCATTAGAATGCCAGTGCTTTCAGTAGATCACACTCTCCCACACAGCAGATACTTTTAATGTGGCCATTCCTAATTTCTGTCTAAAATGTTGCTGCCTACTCACTTATAACCTCGGGCAAGATTTAGTTTTCTAGAGCATCAACGTCAAGTTCCCTTCCTTCCTCCAATTTTAAAATCTGAGCCCATTAAAGATCTCTTCCCTTGCAGGAAAAAGAAATAACAACAAAACAAAAAAAAGTAACAACAAAAAACCAACAAACAAACAAACAAAAAAAACACAAAAAAAATCCCCTCCCCACTAATTTTGTTAAAAACAGTTCTTCTGAGCAACATTCACAAAGGATGTTAAAATTTTAAAATTTCCTCCTGTGGTCTTGAATCCATTTAGGTCAGTGTTAACAGCATCTGTCAGTAACAGATCATTCACACCTGCACTTGCTATCATGTAAGTAATTAAAAAATGACAAGAGGTACAATTATTATGAAGTTATCATGCATATTTTTAGCTAAGAGAACATTTCATCATGTAGGAAGACTTTTTTTTTTAATGGTTAAATAATTAGTTTATGAAAGGGAAGACAGTTACCAAAAGCCAGTTCTTATCAACAAGAAAACCTCTAACCCTAGTTTAACATTATTTCACAGCTTTTTATCATTGCAAATTTTTGTAAAATTTAGTAGCACCTCCATAACTTCCTAAAACATGTTGAAGGCATGCCTCACGGTGACAGTTCTATTTTCACTGAAATTGTAGTTATGAAATGAGAACTACTAAATAATTGCTGTTCTGTTAAGAGAATATTTTTCTCTTTTGTGGTGAAAGTTTAGTACATACCTACATCCAGTCTTGTACTCGTTTATGGAAAATATCTTTGATGTAATGGCTGCTCCCTAATAAGTTTTATTCTTAAGAATAAGTTTTATTCTTAAGAATATAAAATATAATAATTTTAATTTATATTTATTGCAAGCTGACAATAATAGTTACCATATTTTAGTTCACTTTAATCTTAAAGATCTTGCAAAAAATAATCATTAAAATAATTTTTTCTTATCATCAGTAGTCCCCATAACAAACTATATAATACCAATATGTTTCAGGACTAGAATTCTAATTTGATTATTCCTATATGACTTTCATGGTCAATATACACACTTTGGCTTTGAGATGTCAAAAGTTTGCTCTCTAAAAGAACAGATTGTTCCTTCCTCACAAGAATGAAAGTATACTTTCTATTTATTAGCAGAAATTAGAAGAGGAGAATGTGTTAAATAAAGTCTAACATAAAGCCTGTTAAAAGCAATAAAAGAACATCCCATAATTCTATGTGCATTTTATCCTGCCTCTGCACTTTTTATATCTAGGGTTTTTACTCTCTTTGCCACCTAGCACAACACAAAACCTTGAGTTTCACACCTAGAAGTAATTATGCAATACACAGAAATATTGAAAGCCCAAAAATACAGGTTCCTAAAATACAATACACACATTATTTAAATTAAAAGGCAGTTCAGTGAATTGGGGATGGAAAGGAAAGGCAAGACAATAAAAGTCTTGGATGTGCCAGCCAGATGAATGAGCAAGGTATACTGAATGTTGCTGACTACACTGAAGAGCAAACTAAACCCCACACTTTAATATTCTAGTTTAGTAACAGACATGAATTTCCATGACATCCTTCGCTCAGCATTTACAGCTACTTGCACACAGTGGATTAGTGCTGGGATTTTTCGTGCATTGTATTCACTTTATTTTGCAGCTAAGAAATAGTAATTTTAGATACTCAGTATAAATATGTGGTCAAAGGTGGAATGTCAGAATAACTCTGCAATTTGTCAGTTCAATATTTATCTGAAAGGTTCAGATTTCAGAGTAATTATGATACAATAATTGTATTCAAAGCAATGCCTTTGAAAAAACATCAAACCATGGCTTAGGTAAGTGAAGGAAAGGATCAAAGGGGATATTTGCTTACAAAATCTGAAAAATCTGAGTTTTGCCTGTGAAGGTGTAACATTTAAACAGTGTTCCCCATAGGACTGGTTGGTGAGAAGTCACAGATACTGATCTCAAGATTGCAGTGACATAGGTAAGGTCCCTGATCCTATTTAAGGAAGTCTGGGTAACTCCTACTTCGTGAATTCTTCTCATCAGTTGAATGTTGGACACTGAAATACCAGGCATGGTCAATTCCTAGAATTTTTTCTGTGAACAACCCAGCACAGTCATAGTCACCAAAAGAGTTTTCTAGCAACATGGAAGATCTTCTAATTTTATTTTTTTCTATCAATTATTTACATATTTGCTTAAACAAAATATATGCTGACAGTTGTTTAAATATTTGTTTAAATACAGAAGGACATTTAGAAACCCATCTCATTCAAGAATCTTACTCCTCCAAGAATTTTTCTTCCTATGATTTTGCTTGGCCTGGTATGTGAATATGGAAGATGATAAAGAATTTGTGAATTCATAAAACCACTGTACTGGTGTCAGCTGGGATAAAGTTCATTTCCTTCACAGTGGCAGGTATGGGGCTATGCTTTGGTTTTCTGCTGAACACAAGCTATTTTTATGACTATATCTTCCAGAAAGAAAAAAATATGGTCTAGAAAAGTGTTTTTTAGTATATGGATATTTTGTATAAGAAAAAATTTTCTATACTAAAATTCAGCAGATCATTTCAGTTTTAATGCAATTTAGTTAATTTTTGGACAAAACTAAAACTGAGCATCCATGCATGCTGGAAATGAAGGTGGCAGGCAGGACAGCAGGCTGAAGCACTGCATAGCATGCTTTATTTCAGAGAGAATACAGAACTCACACTCACTTTGTGTGGTCCAGGATGTCCTGAAAAGGTCATGTAAATACATGTGGACAAAAACCAGGCACTTTCAAAATACCATTATGAAAATGTGAAATTAGAAATAAGGCAGCAGGCTGATGGGCTTTAATTTGTCATATAAAATAGATGCAGCCAGATAACTAAGACTAAGGCGTGTCATGCTGGATCTTCCTCTGAAAATTGCACTTATATTTGCTCTAATTTTTTTCACTAGTTGATAAATGTTGCATAGGTACAATAGTAACAACATTTATTTCGGATGCAGGACTATATGTTAACAAATTTTGATGGCAGACATCAACAAAATGTCTTGTTAGGCATTTTATTGAAGACTTTAATAAGAAAATATTATAGGAGCTTTTCTTAAAAAATACTGAAAAATGGAGGTTGAAACATTGAATTGGGCTTGAATCTGTGACTCCTGTATCCAATGCAAACATCCTTAAAATTGAGAAGGTGGGAAGATTTGAGTTTTTTGCATCTATTTTGCTTTCTGTGTAGTGATCCCCTTATGACTTTCCTCTAAAGCTGACTGGAGCAGTCCCAGTGAGCAAAAAGGAAGTCTGTGCTAAATCTGCCATTCCCAATGAAACTTGTAGTGCACTGTGTCCTCACCTCTTATTGTTGTTAATGCCTTCTTTAGGTGAGCAGAGAGCATGATGGAGAGCACTGATGGACTCCAGTTCCAGACATTTAATGCATCTCAAATGCTGGACAGAATCTGAATAAGCATTCTTAAGATCTAAATTTTAAAATAGATTGGAAATTAAAACATTCATTCACAAAGTATTTTGGGACCTAACAACCCAAGTATTTCAATAGGACTGAGTCACTATATACTTCAGGCATATTCTTCATATTGTTTTTTGCATTAAGGTAGCTAAATATATGGAAAAGAAACACCTACTTCTAGCATCTACACCTTAATTTACAATTTAGGGTTCTGTATTTTTTTATTAGTACATAATCTTTGAACTAATAAATCAATATTTTAATAGATTTTATTATATATATAATCTCCAAAATTTGAGCAAATTTATGTGAAATTACTATAGTTCATTTATAAAAGGAACATTTATGCAGGGCACTCAGCTATTGTTTTTTAACACAGCTTCTCAGAAAGCACAGTTTTTATAATAACTCCTTTAATGATTTTATAAATTTACAAAAGTGTCATGAGATTCTAAGTTTGTGAAATGCACAAAGAGTTTAGAAAATGTTTGGGGTGGAGATTCTAACACATGGATTCCCCAAATACTGCAGGAAGCTGCTGCGGAAAGATGAAATAAGAAAACCATGCAGTGAAAACATCTGGCCTAACTGTAAGGAGGAACTGAAAAATTCCCTGAAGGATTTCTGTGCTGGCTTGCAGACTTCCAGTTAAAGTATGGACTGTGATGAAATGCACACACAAAAAAATATTACTCAAAACTCTCTGCAGAAAACATAGTATGTTAAAATAAAAAAGATAAGTTATTAATCTTATTTTGTTTTGATGAATCCATCTTCAAATCTCTCATGTCCAGTGCATTCACCCTCTCCAGACCATAACCAAAAGTAAAAATTTGGCAAAGACATTAAATTCAAATATATAATGAATATACAACCTATAATTTGCAAAATAACTTTGTAATAAATTCATGTTGAGACAGCCTTCAAAGATGACTAGAAACTTAATTTAGGTTTGAGGTCATTTTAGTTCAAGGTGATACATTTGAGATAATTTTCTTTATCTCCTTGTAACATGCACTTTTTCTTCCAGAACCTGCTAATGGTGCTATAATTTTAATTCTGCAGGTGTTCAAATTTACCACTATGTAAAGGGCTCAGTAAAAGAATAATGCACTTGAATTAAGTTTTATGTGTCATTTAAAAGGTTTTCATGTTATTTCTCAGAACAGGTACAATATTCAGCTCCTTTTCTGTGTGTTCTAGTTAGTGTGTATATTCATAATTGCTATTACCATTTGCAGTAATTATAATACTCATTAAAAGAAAGGCTTCTTAGCATTTAACTTAAAATGGTGAGTTTACATAATTATTTTTTAGGAGTCCTATACCCTTGCAATAACATTCTTCTTTTTTATTCTGGCATGCAATAGAACTATGCTCTTCTCAAGGTTATTCTTTCCTCTTTTTCTGTGTTTTGATTTCTTCAACTTGACATGAGCCTCCTTGCAGAATACCACACAGTGGAAGTGTTAGACTGAGATTTGACACGTGGCATCACATAATAAGTGTCTTCATGAGCATCAGGCACTTGAAAGCTGTATCCTCCCAGAAACGTTGAGTTTTATCACAAGAACAATTACCTGCAACATGGCAACTTTGAGGTGGTTACACGACTTGAAGCTTACTCTCTTAAAAATTGCCTTGTACTGTGCTTCATCAAAATCAAGTTTTACAGAAAAAGTGATCAGTAGAAACAAAAGCCACAATACACAAGTATGAATTTTCATGCATGTGAAGAAAAGGAAAAGGAGTATTTTGGCCACAGCTCTGTTTACACGTGTCAGTGAGGTTAACTGAACGCTTGCTGTGGTTACAGCTAAGACAGGGTTAATTTTTGCAGTAGGTGGCAGCAAGTGTGGCTAGGGCCCAGATGTTATTCTATACCACCTCACATCATTGCCAGGGGCAGCAGAAAAGGGAATCTTCACTTCCAAGGAGAAGGGGTTCCTTCCAGTCAAGCAAGCGTGGCACACAGAGTGGTGGGGTAACGCTGGTTGGGGTATGGCGGCAGCCGCGTCAAGCGCCACGCTCTCCATTTCGTGCAATTTTGTTATTAATATTGTCTCATCTCAATGTCTCCTGTAAACTGTTTTATCACAGCCCGTGATATCTGTCTTTTGTGCCCCCAATTCTCCTCTCCAGTGCACTGCAGCAGGGAGGGGAAGGCAAAGGGAGGGCAGGGAGAGAACAGCATGTGATTTGGAAAGTCTCCGTGGGAACACTGAATCAGGGAAACCATTCCTAAACCACAACAAATGTAAAAGTCAGAAAGTAATTTCTGAATTGCATTTAAGAAGCCAGAAGGCAAAGATTTAATTAAAATAACTTCCACTTTGGTGTCATATTTTAGTATGGAAAATCTTTAACCTAATAGTATTCAAATCTTTTCTTGTTTCAAATTTTTACTGAGTTTTCATGTCTCATCTTTGATCAGCACAGACTTCAGTGGATCTGCTAAGTAGTAGAGCTACAGCATAAGACAGAATGAAACATACAATGTCAGAAAAAAGATTAATTACTATGATCCCAGAGAAGGTGTAATTTGCATATGAAAAGAAAAAATAAGGCAACTTTAATGTTACTTTGTTTTCTTTTTGTTTGTTTTTTGTTTGCTTTCTTTTTGAATGCCCAGGGAGAATGGATTTTCAGAAGATCTTTACTATTTATGTTGGTTGTAATCTGACTGGGTAAATAGTAAGGTAGCTCAGAGAAAGAAGACATAAAACAGCTGTGTTACTGAAGTAAGAGAAGAGTAATTTATTAACTGTAACATCACCCTTCAAGGAAATCTTTGTTTATATGAAAGACTTAAACCTACTCAGTATGTGTAACAAAAGAGTTTTAACATAGAAGTGGGAAACATCCTTGAAGGACATAGGAAAAAGCACAATGAAGAAAATATTGATCAGGAAGCGTGCCAGGTGTGGCCATTTAAATTCAACTGAAAAGGAATGTATCATTTTTTTCATAACAATGTGGAACTTCCCACTCATCCCATCTGATGAAAGTAAAAGTAAACATATAGATAAGAAACAGGTAGCCAGCTACACAAACCAAGATTTTTTTGGCTTAATTCAAGCCTTGATTTAACTCAAGGAATATTTGGCCCACCAGGGGGTAATGGTGACATGGTGACAGCTGCAGTGGCGGTCTGTGAATAACAATCTTCTACCTTTCAACAAGATTTCTAATTTTACTGTAAAAACTTTTTGCTGCTCTACAATAAAAACTAAGTTTCTCCTCCATTTCAAGAACCAAATCATTATGTCCTCTTACCTTGAAAGTTAGCACTTAAGAAAAAGTCGTGGCATCCCAGCAAGGAAGCTATAAAGGAGCACATTTGGTGACTCTGTACCATGAACAGGCACCATACTTGCTTCCTTTGCTACAAAGAAATGTTCCTGGACACCTCTGTTTGACTTTATTTGTATATCAAAACCAGATGGACAGAGGACCAGATTTTTTCTTTATATTAGAGAATTTTACCCTCAGTATAATGATCTGGAAGAAACAAATGCCATTAAAAGAAAAATATGCAGCATACAGCCTTGCTTTTGAGAATAATTGTTTCTGCAGCACTTACTTTCTCCTTATTTTCAGTCAGTTTACACAGACAACATCTGCAGCAATAGCATGGAACAGAAGTTAAATTGTAACCCAACCCAAAAATAAGAACAGAAGCATGTTTAACCACCTGAGAAGAAGGAAAGTTAATGCTTAAAACACCTTGTGAATAACTAGAAAATTATATACAGATATCTCTTACAACAATGATCTTAATAACCAATTCACTGAAATACCAGGTCGCTAAGGGAACTAGGGGCAAAGGTCAAGAAAAGATAATTAGGAAGAAGGAGAGTCTTGGCAAAAGTGTGTTCCATATTCAGTAAGTGCAGAATCAGGCCAGGCTGGAGAGTGAACAGGAGTCTGACAATATGAAGAAAAGTCTACCCTGAAACAAAAGGCTTTCAACATACAGGTCAGAGTTTAAAAGAAAAAGAAATCTTGGATTTACAGTGATTGCCAACATAGTGTATTGGCAATAGATGGAAGAAATGCAATGGATTCTACAATCTTGCAAGAGTTTGAAAATCCTCAAAGAGTGTGAAGCAGGGATTATGAAAATAGGTTATGCTTTGAGTGCACTCAGCAAGCATAAGCCAAAGGGACTGTGAATGTACTTATAAATCATTAGGGATTTCCATAGGAATCCTTGCAGAAGGTTAGTAATACAGTGTGCTTAACATCACTCTTGTTGTTTTACAGTGTAAGCTCGCAATATTTCCTTTCATAATTTTAGTGTGACTTTTAAGAAGGCTGAATCCCATTAAAAAGCATGTATTCCATGACCTGTCTTTCTCTCATACTAAGCAAAAGAAATGGAATTTGAAATGTTGTTTAGAAACTCAAGAAATCAATAAAATGAAGCAAAATAAAGATAAAACTATTAGAGCAGTCCAGGAGAAAAATCACATACAAAGAAAGTAAAACTGAAATATTTTGTATGACATATGTACTGAAAAAAGACTGAAGGATGTGGAAAATTGCCCTTAGAATCTGCATCACCTATATAGTGACTTAGGGCAAGAGTCATTTTAGTGGGATTTGACAGAGGTGTAAAATGTAAGATGCAGATGGTAATTATTCTGCTCTACTTGGCACTGGTGAGGTTTCAGTTGGAATGCTGCTTTTTTGGTCAACTGAACTATAAGAAAAATGTAGACAAAATTGGAATCTGGGATATGGGGACAGAAATATTTAGACACTTTGAAAATCATCCACAAATCAAACACAAACCTAAAAAAACTGCCTTAATTTCGTCTTGAAAGGATTGATAAAAAACAGATAGCAGCCTTCAGATATTTTAAAGGAAGTATTTCCTTGTCCACAGAGGGTATAAAGAGGGTAGCATGCCTAAATGGCAAGGTGTTCTTTCTATATATCTCAAAAAAAATTTGGACATAAATATTTCCCATATTTCACATGGGTCAAAAATGTTTAGATGTGTTAAGATATTTGATAGAACAATAAAAGAAGTACTGATTCCACATGTCTACTATTCTATCTATATATCAGTTCTAATGAGAGGCTTGGAATTCAGAGTGAAGGTTCAAAAAGATCAATGTCTCTCTCCAATGGTGCTCCTCCAGGCTATATCAATATTTCACTTCCATTGCTAGAAAGGCTGAACTAATGATTATAAAGTGATATTGACACGAAAGTTACTCTGGTCTTATCTTCTGACCTGTGGCAAGAGCATTTTTGCTTTTTTTAATCATAATAAGAGATTTCCTACATAAATTCTAGTGCTGTTCACCATTACATTATCTTTGAACTTCTTTCTTAGCTTCTAAATTGTAACCAAATTTCCAAGATTTTGCAGATGGTTTTCATAACCAGTCATTCTGTGATTCATTACATTAATGAAAGCGACAGTGAAATATTTGCTTCAGCTTTTAACATGACTGTAGAGTGCCAATATTTTTCAGCCAGTGTTTGAAAGGTTTGAGATGTGTCAAAGCAGTTTCAAAGCTATTTTCTCTTTCAACATGCAGTTGAAGCTTATGCATAAAGCTAATTTTTTTTCATCTGTATTGTAAACCATTCCACTTTTTTCTCTACTAGATCAAGTTTATTAAGTCACAAGAAACCACCAGAGATGCAAGTAACCTGTTAAGCACGGTTTCACTTTCATACAATGTTTTAATAAAACATTCATATGACAGACTTAATACAAGTTCAGGAAAGTGACTTGCATTTCTGAACACTTCAGAAAAATGGACAAGCATTTTTGATAGGTAACCACCAAAGCAAACCACTATGTTCACAATCCAGATCATCACAGAAAGTTGAAAATACATGACTTCATCTTTCAAGCTTTGATAATGCAAATTTCTTTTCATGGCTGCATTCAAAACACTTTTTATGTGAAGCTTGTTGTTTTCTGGTTGCCTATGTATGGATTTGTTTGTGCATACACCAAAGCTCTTAGGACATTAGTGAACACCTTTTTAATACAGGAAGATTCCTTCTCTCTGAATCCTCCTAGTCCATACAATTTTCTGTACAAAAATTATCCACATTGTATATAAATATATCTCTCTGTAGAACAAGAGTGACAAAACATGTGGTCACATGCTAATTCTTATTTAAAATACTGTAGAAAATTATTGGCAGTTAAACCTCTCTAGTGTCATCTAGCTGCAAATTAAGTAGAGGTTATTTCAACAGTAACTAAAGTCAATATGTTTTTGGCCAGGTCTTGAATATATTTTATATTTGCATTATTTGCAAGAGAAAATAATTTAGCTTGCTTGAATACAGTTCTTCATCCGCCATAGGTATTTTCTCTTTTCTCTTGCAAGGCAGTTTCTGGTCTCCTCTGCTTTTGTGATTTTTTTTCTTAATATTCATAATTTGGTGGCCCATACAAAGGGATAATTTGAGCACATCTGTATTCACAGGAGCAGCTGAATGGAAAATTTTATTTCCTGTTTTCATTTTTTCCCAGTTAATTTATGCTTGAAGGAATTTTCCCTATTGACTTTGAAATGAAGGTGCCTTCTTTCAAGGTGGTGTCAAAGATTAAATGGTTTCATTTTTCCATTAGCAAATACTTTGTAACACAGCTTTGAAATTATTGTTCATCAGTTGACACAGTCTAAGTAAAGCCCATTTAAATATAATTTGCTCTATATGAGCTAGTTTTCTTTTAGGGTTCTCATACCATTCATCCTTTTGCTTTTAATGATAATAGAATTTAAAACATTATTTCAGGGTTTTTTTTCTTTTTCTGAATAGTACTTACAGCTAAGAGTTCATTGCTAAAAGACAGTAAAATTGAATTTTTTTCCTCCACTGTTCCTTTCTTTAGGCACTGGCCCACTGTTAGTCACAAGTTGTACAAGCAGTTTTTGGTAGCTAAGCTACAGGACATGACTGAAATTTGACAGTGTTGTTATCATAAGAGGAAATTCATAATTATATATTGGGACACAAGGAATTATGTCCAGTGTCATTATGTCATTGGTGCCAAACAAATGAAAAAATAAATAGCTGAAGGTGTAGAAAACCATGACTATGGACTCTTTGGTTCTAAACAATTCCTTAGCTGTACCTCTTACCTGTAGCAAAATAGTGGTCTAGACTCAAAGCTTACTTATCCCAGCAGTTGTCTTTTTTTTCAAACCAAAAATTAACAACTTTTTTGGACATCTCTTCTGATCTCCTCACAGAGGCATGTGAAGGGTCATTTTAAAAACTGAAGGAGATACACAAATATTAGATGTGACTGAACAGCTGAAGTATAGAACATCTTGTACAGTTTCAGATACTTACATTTTTATAGATCTTCTACAGATTCATAGAAAGTAGCCCGTGAATTTTCTAGATCAGTTAACAATTTGTAAACTACAGGACTTCATGAACCTTTGAAGTACCCTCCAAGTCTACTGGGTTTTAGCTATATTTTTAAGATTCCCCTAAGTTAGTTTTACTGGAGAAGGTTATAGCAAAAAGAAAATGTGACTGCAAATCAAAACTGGTTTTGCATTATATGATGGATTTAATATAGTAATGTCTAAGAATAACTTGTAGATTACTCCACATGACTTCAAATAGTATGCCATGAAATATGGGCTTAAGACATAAAACCTACATAGTATGGGCTACTGGAAATCAGTTTCAAAATAACAAACATATATTGAAAGCCTTCAGGATGAAGTAGTAAGGTAGGCAGTGTCATTACCTTGCAGGAACAGAATCACTGATTGACACCTACAGATATTTTATTAACAGACTTTAGAGATCAAGGATACCTGTAATGTGAGAATTGTGTTAGCTGGACTGGAAATGTTCAGATGTTTGAAAATGCAAGTGAAGACAAACAGAAGTGCAATTACAATATGGAGTGCCAGAAGCTGCCACACACGACTCATAGTCAATATGAGGCACAATATAAATGTTGCCATGTGAAGTTGCCCAGCTGTCTAATGAAACAGCTACCAAAAAAGCACGTAATAAGGAGAAACTGAGGGTGCTGAGTGTCTGTATTTTGTGCCATTCATTTTTCTTGGACTTTATATTTCTATCCCTTTTATTATTATGACAATTTTTAAACCTTTTTTTCTATTGTTAAATTATTTTTAAATTATTTATTTAATTATTGTTATATTAAATGAAATATTTTTCTGTTCTTATCTCAACCCATGAATTTCACTTTTAATTTTTGCCTGATTCTCCATCCTGGCCCACCAGGGTGGGGAGTAAGCAAGCAAGGCAGCTGCATGGTGCTTAGTTGCCAGCTGGGATTAAGCCACAGCAGTGCTTCAGTTTCCAAGAAGCAGAAAAAGTCTACAGGTAATGGCAATATCACATCTGCTGCCATATATTCTTATAGCAATCCATAAAAACAATACACTTTGCATTAGGCAAGTGTCTGTTATTCCCCAATACAGCAGAAATCCATTAAATAGTTCTATGATTAATATATATTACACAAATCATAGATACACAGTCAATTATTTAGTTTCTTCCATGGAAGAAACTCTTACGTGGGATTAACATTTTCTTCTGCATTTCTAATGCACAGATTAGCAAAATACTGTTAAAAAATTCAGATAACTGCTATTTGTAGAAAATAGGCTCTGATTTCTTAGGACTTCTCAGTACAAAAAATCATTTGAACAATTTTATGACCAAATTATTTATGTGTGAAGTTCTCATTGCAAGCATCAACCTATGTGAAATCCCAGGCACCATATCTATGCATACATATACATGTTTATATATACATGCATACATATAAACGTAGCTGACAGAACTTTACGTGTGTGTATATATATATATATATATAATTCATGTGTACCTCATACATCCATTTTTTATGCCTAAATTTGTAAATTTTTTTCAATTAGTCAGTTTAATAAGGAACAATAAGGGAATTAAATTATTTTTACCTGAAATTTCTAACTTCTCTATGCAATGCCATCAATGTACAGATATTGATTCCACTATGTCTGTGGCACCCAGAATATTTTCCATTCAATGCAAAATAGCCATCCTTATGATTTTTAATATAAGTCAAGGTCAAGCACAAATTAGAATCTATCAAACTCTAAGGTAGTTATACTTGCATGGTGGCAACTTAGAGAATTCTTATTCACTTCAGTAGTTTAAGAAATATCATTTATATACCATAGAGAGTTAATATGTCCCATTCCTAAGAAAAAGTCACAGTGAGGGAAGTGTCTTAAATTTCAGAGGTTAGGACATTTGAGGAGTAATGGAGAAGAGGGAATGGCAGGAAGATGGACTTCTGCCACTGGCTAGCCAAAACTCAATGGAATTCTAATTTTCTTGGGACTCATCCCTTACCATTTCAGTTCTGTGCTCTGCTATTCTTCATACTGTGCTCTGCTTCTCAAGGCCTCTGGTATCATACAGGGCATCTATTTCTCTGGGCTGCATCAATATTTTATAGTCATAAATATCCAATTTTATATAGAATAACCATTTTATCTTTATAAAACTGTGGTTGAGCCATAAAAAGAGCGATAAAAGTAAAATAAATTAGCTATGGACCTTGCCAATTAGATAAATTGCTTTCACAGAGAAATCAAGTAAAACAAAGCTACAGCCAGGTCAAGAAAAGTTCAGACAGAACAAGTCTGACAAATCTCAGTTCTGAGGCTTTGAAATACCAGTAAAAAGTTTATAGTCCTTTTCTAGGAATGACAATATGGCCCTGGATTCTGGAACAGTGAATTTTGTTCTACTCTCTGCTTGTTTATTTCTGTTTCTACCCATTTGCCAAGTCTGTTTTATCTGATCCTTTTTCTCATGAATCATACATTGAGTAGGGGTAGCAATTTGCAGAAAGAATGTCATAGTGTATAAATATTTGTTTTTATCAACAAAGCTTATGGGTGTAACAATGTCAATCCAACATTCATTATGTTTGGTAGAACACTTTTAAAGCTATGTGCCATATGTTCCCTTCCATTAAAAGGCAGGGAAATTCCACTAATCCAATGCAAATCAGAGCAGGGTATAATCATAGCAGCCTGCAAAAGGGAACAAGTGACACCAGGTGAGAAGTGATTGCCATGAATGTGTTGTATCCGTACCAGTATTCATCCCATGGTAATAGTTCCTGGTGGATTGTCTAAAGAAGGAAATGTGAATAGCTGGAGAAGGAAAAAGGCATCTTAGGTGGCCAAAGTCTGTTATGCTAGTTTTACTGGCAATATTGGAAATACAGGGAAGGGTAGAAATCCAGGGATTTTTCAAGGGTAAAGGAAACAATACAGGAAATTATTTTCTTTTTTTCCTCACAACTCATTTCTTGAATACATTTCCTGCTATGGGTCCTTTAGCTGTAGATCTACTCCAGTGAGTTTCCAAGATGATTCACCACAACATTTCTTAGTCTGGATTCAAATTATACAAAACTTCAATTTGATTTTGAAGTACAAAAATTTGCATGTGCTTTAATTAAAATTTTCTTGAAACCAATAAAATACATTTTACCTGTAATTAACCACTTTATTAGAGGTTTGAAGTGTTAAATTCATAAACTAGATACTTGGAGGGTATTCCTTATATACAATTTTAGTTTATGTACTTTAGTTTCATTATTTTCTTTTGTTTTTGTGGCCACTGAGAAGGTCACTCCTTTTGATCATGTTTTCCATCTCCATTTTGCAGCCATACTGTATCTCATTTTTGTCCTATCTAGACTCAACAAATGAAATTCTTCTTTTCATTCTTACAAATCCAAAGTTCTTTCCATACTGCCTGCACTACCGTGGGCTACTGTTTTTTGTCACTGCATTTGTAATATCTTAAATTAAATGTCATTCTATAAAAAGCATCATTTGCACTTAATAAAATAATATTTTCCTGCTATATTATATAAGATTGCTTTTCTCCAAGATATTTCATATTGTGAAGAATAGTTTCACAGGACAACCTGCTCAGTTAATATGGTTTAAATCAAATTTACAGATCTGTCTGTTCCTATGTGCTGAAAGACAAGCTGATGGGGAAGCAGGCCAGCCTAGCTGAACAGAGATTTAACAGGAACTCAGGTTAAAACACAGCAGAGTTTATGAACTATGAAAGAAGAGGCAGGATGACTCAGAAGAACTCAGGAGGACCCACAAAGATATTATGAGATTGCACAGGGAAAGACTTACAAGGGTAAAAGCCCAACTAGAATTTCATCTTGCTACTGTTTTATAAAAGACAATAAAAATATTACTCTAATTAGATTCACAACAAAAAGGGGGACTCCTTTATGGAATGAGGGAGGAAACGTGACAGATGAGGAAGAAGCTGAGGTACTCAGTGCCTTCTTTGTCTAGTCATTAACACTAAGACTAGTTGTCATCAAGGTACCTGCAGTATGAGCTGGAAGACAGAGAAAGGAGCAGAGTGGAGTCCCTGTTATCTAGAAGGGAGTAGTGGGTGACCTGCTACACACCTTATACATACACAAGTCCATAGGGCCAGATGGGATGCAGCAAGGGTACTAAGGAGCAGGTGCACATGCCCAGAGTCACTTCTAGTGGCCAGAAGAATGAAGGGAACTAATGGCCTATTATTATCATCCCTTGAATGCCATCATATTCCACATTGCAGGTAAACCAGGACATCAGGCCCAGCCAGCATAGGTTTATCAAAGGCAGGCTCTGCTTCACCAACCTGGGCTACTACTATGACAAAGTGACCCACTCAGCAGACAAGGGAAAGGCTGGGGGTATTGTCTACCTGTACTTTGGTGATGTCTTTGACACTGTTTCCCATAGCATTCTCCTGGAGAATCTGGCTGCTCATGGCTTGGACGGGTGCACTGGCTAAAAATATCTGGATGTCCAGGCCCAGGGAGTGTTGGCGAATGGAGTTAAATCCAGCTGGTGGCCAGTTGCTAGTGATGTTCCCCATGGATCAGTATTGGGTCCAGTCATGTCTAATATCTTTATCAATTACATGGATGAGGACACTGAATATACCCTCAGAAGGTAGATGACATCAAATTGAGTGGAATTGTTGACCTGCTGGAGGGTCAGAAGGTTCTACAGAGGGATCTGGATATACTGTACCAGTGGGCTGAGGCCAGGTGTGGGAGGTTCAATACAGCAAAGTGCCAGTCCTGCACTTTGGTCATAAAACCCCCAGGCATCTCTACAGGCAGAGTGATTGGAAAACTGATCAGTGGAAAAGGACCTGGGGTGCTGGCTGTCAGACAGCTGAACATGAGCAGAGGCCATGATGACCCAGACAGACTCTGACAGCACCAAAACATGTTCTTAATGCTTCTCTGCTTTTCATCCTCTCTCTTGACACTACTAAACATTTTTCTGGTTCCATTTGGTTTCTTTTTGATTTTTTTTAGCTGATTCCTTCATTATTTATAGAGTCCCCTGATAACCCCTTGTTAGTGTATCCTTATGTCATAGTAGTTTATAGCTTGTTTTTTAGCATATTCTCTTTTGGCAAACACTGTGAGAACAGAATGCTTTGGCTGTAGTATACAAATGCAGTCTGTAGATTTGCATTCCCATTGTATCATCTATTGTTTTCCAGGCCACTTTACTAAGGAGGGAGGATGTGCCTGCAGCATGAACAATGTGAGCTGCTGTTCTGTAGGTGTCTCATGGTCATTTTCATGCCTGTTTTTCTCTGGCTCATACTCCTTTATTTTATTTGTCTTGAAATACTGCTCTTTTTGGTGTTGTTATTATTTTTTGTTTTAATTTTAAACTAGCCTTTTAGTTTGTTAAGGTAATTGTGCATTTTGATCCTGCCCTGCTTCTTGCCTTGGTGTATGAAGGGACAGCTAGCTAAGTGTCATCCACAAATTTTATACAAAAACAAATTTTGTACAAATTTTATACTCCAGAGTACCCTCTCTGGAATGCCCAACTCACTCAGTCAGGAAACGTTGAAAAAGAAACAATTTTTCAGTCAAAAGTATATCATTCTCCAATCAGCTTTACTTCTAGCTCTTATTTCCATAGTTTCAGGCAATTAACAGATAATTTTCTAACCAGTTTCTATATTTGCATCTGTGCAGTTTTTCACAGAACTCTTTAATTTAATACATTAATTTGCTTCAATACTATTTTTGCAAACAATGTATAAAATAATATTTACTGAAATAACTGACTGATTAAAAAGTGCATATTTTGTTTGGCCTCTAACTGTACTAGTGCATGAATTAGAACAGCCTTTTTCACTAGCAGATCTCATTACTTTTCTAATATTTTTCCAACAATCAGTATGTGCAATTGATGCTGATATGAAAGTAGAGATTGAGCCTCATTAAAGCTCTTGCTAAGAAATATTGGAGGAGTTTAATTATTTTTATTTAGATTCCCTGAATAATAAAACCTCTTCAGATCATATTTCTCTTAAAAATTTCAGACTCTGAAGAATGAACCTGCTATCATTTTTAGCCATAATTACTAGTTGGGGGATATTTTAGTGTGTTCCTGGTTCACATATTTATTTTTTTTTTAGTTATAAAATGGAATTAGTTTTTCTTGTTTGCTTACACATGGAAAGCTACAAAATATTTGAGTAAATATGAAAGGGTTACTGATTCTACAGAATTAGCATCAGTATTGCATTATCATTCAAACTACTATTTGTTATTCTGATGTTCAAATTCCATAATAAGAATGGAGATGAACAATAAATTGAAGCTTTTACTAATCACCTGTTACCTACACTATGAACTAGATATGTCTTCATAACTTTTTTTTTAAGTAAGACTTCAAACACACATAAAAAATAACTTATTGTAATGTATTTCACTTGTAGCTGAATGCAGTACAAGAAAAAACAGGTCAAGATATACCCCATCACCTAAGACTAGAAAAGTTATAGTCCAAAATTGGGGCAGCAATTTTATGAATCAAACTAAATACTGATTTATATAGTCACACCTTCATACCTCGAACTGGCAGGTTTAATTTATTTCACTGGAATATGGATACAATTACTATTCATATAATAATATAAATAATGGAGTACATAAGGCTAGTTTTACAAAAAATGCTGCATATAATTTAATATTAAAGTCTATCTATCTTAGCAATCATGCTGTGTTAATGTCTATTTTTATATACTTTATATTTTTTTAATAACTTTCATTCTTTAATATCATGTATAGTATTGAGAAGAATAACACAAAAGAAGAAAAGTAAATGAAGTTTGCAGTAGAAGTCATGTAAGAACAAGAGGTGAATTATAAGTTATTATATCCCATAAATTAGTCTAAATGAGTAGTAAAAATTCATAATGAAGTTTCCCATTCAAAACATTTATTACCCGAGATTTTGAGAACCAGATGATGTAAAAAAAAAGTATCTTTTTTACATTAACTTAATTTATTATTTATTCTGCTATTTTAATTCTCATTGTTAAACTATTTCATCTCCAAGAAATTCCAACCTTTAAAATGCATATACTTTGAGCTGTGATTTGCACCTAATATACAGGAAACATTATGCTCAAAGCAAGTTTGGTTAATGGAACTAAAATTGTATAAGGACAGAAAGAGTCAGAAATATTGCCACTGAGTGGACCTGAGAGAGCCATCCACTGAGAAACTTCACTTGTGTAAAAGAGTTTACACCCAACATTCAATATATAAACTGGGGGAGTTGCTGTTAAAGCAGAACATTGTTGATTCGGGGAAGGGTTTGGAATTGGTCAACAAGTGGTGAGAAACTGTATAGAGCATCACTTGTTTCTCTTGTGTTTTGTCTTTCTCTCCTTCTTCTTATATTTCAATTTGTTCCAATTATTAAACTCTGCTTATCTCAACCCACAAGTTATATATTTTACTTTCCTCCCAATCCCACTTTTTATTCACTTCCCACTAGGTAAGTGAGCAAGAAACTGCATGCTGCTTAGTTGCCAGCTGACCTTTCAGCACAGCAGGAACCTAAATAAGCACCCAAATACTCAAATCAGTAAACCCATAATTTCTTTTGATTTTCCTATTGATTTGGAAAAGAATTTATCACCTTTTCCCATTCAACACATTTTGCTTTTGGACTGTAAAAAAGATAACCTCTACTTGCTTTTGTCTTCCCCTAATTGCCTAGCATTTTCTCCTTCTGCTGTTTCTTGCATGAGAAAAATTAGGTTCTTGGAAAGTTGTTTTAAAGAATAACACTTTATTTCAGTGAGTGACACGAGGAGGTGCAGGAAAGGCATAAGATTTGGAATGTTGTTTAGTCATGCTACAATAAAATAAGACTAACTTGTTTTGTAAATAAACCTAAAGCATTAAAAAATAGGTATTTCAAAAAATAAATGGAGCTTCCAATTTAATACTGGAACTGTGTTAAGAACATCAGATTGACATAAAGATCATACTTTTGAAAGTACCCCTTATTGTATTGTAAATAAGAACTAAAAAATCCTATTCTGCTTTCAAAAATAGAGTTTTTCCTAAACTTGCTGAGCTGAGACTTGAGTGTCACTGGTCTTGGTGAGAATATGACTGGAAATACTGTTTGAATGGGAAGAGGAAACCAACTCTTACTGACAGAGAAAGTGTTGAAATTTATCAGAACTTTGACTGAGAGGGTAAACTTTGGAAGACTTTTATTAAGTACATTATTTTCACTAGTTCCAGATTATGTTGTCCTCATCAAGGACAAATAGATAATTTTCTGTAAATAGATAATTTTCTTCTTTCAGAGAAAGCTGGAAAATCTCTTCAAGCTTTCTCCCTTTCCCTTAACTTGGTTTTGCATATGCTTAAAAGATAGCATATGCAGCAGAAAGCAAGAGACTGAAGAAATATCAGGGAACAGCAATTTTCTTCTCTTTCAATGAGAAATGTCATTAATATTTCCTGCATTTTTTTCATGTTGAAATACATACTAAATCATTAATTGTACATTCTTGTTTCTTTATGGCAAATTACCCAATGGTGTAACAGGCTGCAAATTGCACTATGTATTTGCAACACGTACCAAATGTTACTAAACTGAGAATTAGATCCAGAATAATAAACTGAGATGTAGATCATTGCAAAGAGATAAACTGTGAGAACTCAAGCTCTGATTTCCCATTTACCCTATAAAATAATGTTTAAAAAGTGGCTGAATATACCTATCTGAAACAAAGTTTCTAAGATCTGTAAGAAAGAGGGTGGGGGAAAGAATAAAATTAATTATTAACTGTCAGCAAATGGTAGTCGAAAGGAAAATGTTTCAGTTGAAATTCAGATCACTTAGTGCAGTCTATGTCAAAACCAATTACCTGAACTTCATTCCATAGTAGATAGCTGGCACAAATGGTTTTGTAACAATATAATGTACTAATGTGCCAAGCAAAAAGTCCACTTTTAAGGCAGATAGTGCAGCAAGCATAATTGCAGTTACCTAATGGATGCCCTGGTGTCCATATGCTTTCTATCCAAAATTTATGTGATGATACTCTTAGGCACCACCAACATCTGTCTTATCTAAGCACTGTTATGAAGAATGGATGTAGAATGTTCTGCTTATTAGAGATCTTTTCCACTGCAATGAATTTGTAAGGATATGTAAGAGTGTTTTCTTAATCTGTCAGCATGTTTTTAGATTTAATGACAATAAATAAAATCATTTACCCTGCAAATAAATAAAGCTAAAATTATAACTTTTCTGTTATAATAGGAAGATGACAAGCATCTTGAGATGTTTTGATTATACTATCCTCTCATTCTGAACTTTATTAAACTTCTACTGTACAAAACAATCCTTCACAGACACACAAGACCAGCAAATACAGAAGTGAACCAACAAATATTTGATAAAGATGTGGAATAGCAAAAATATACTTATCATTTATTAAGAGACATATTTTCCTATATTTCCAACAGCTTGCCATTCCTCTCCCAATGTTTTCTTTGATCTTAGTGTTTGTGAGTACAAAATAACTAATCTTAAAACCATTAAATTTAAATGTCTAGTAATTCAAATATGAACTTAAAGAAGAGGTAATTGTACAGCTTCTCTTGGGAGAAAATTTTAGTTATTATTAGAAATTGCTCAGAAAAAGAACTTAGAAAGATATATATCTTTCATGCTGAACTCAAATTAAATAAAAACACTGTTCAGTACATTGATTTAAGCATCTAGATCAATTATAGCTCAGCATATAAGAGACAACAGAAGACAATAAGAAGTGTGACAGATGGATGTTACAGAAAAAAGGTTTTAAAATATATGGTGTGCTGGTTTCAGCTGATGTAGAGTTAATTTTGTTCTCAGTGTCTGGTGCGTGGCTGTGTTTTGGACTTGAGCTGAACACAGAGCTGATAATATGGAGATGTTTTTGTTATTGCTGAGCAGGACTGACACAGACCTAAAGCCTTTTCTGCTTTTTGTACTGTCAAGCTGGCAAGAAAGTTGAGGGGTGCCTGGGAGATTGGGAGGAGACAACAGCCAGGACAGGTGACCCAAACTGAACCAAGGGATATTCCACACCATGTGGCATCATACTCAGTATATAAAATGGGGGGAAGAAAGAGGAAAGTTGTTCTTTGTCTTCCCAAGTCACCATTACGTGTGACAGAGTCCTGCTCTTCCAGGAATAATTGAGCAACTGACTGCCCTTGGCAAGAAGTGAATTAATTCCTTGTTTTGCTTTGCTTGTGTGTGTGTGGCTTCTGCTTTCCCTATTAAACTATCTTTATCTGAACCCACAAGTTCTTTATCTCTTACCCTTTTAATTTTCCCCCTAATCTCACCGGTGAGGGAGTAAGCAAGCAGATGCTTGGGGCTGGAGTTAAACCATGACCCACAGGAACTGAAAGGATGTATTTTATTAATTTCTATGGTGATTCATGGATAGAGGTAGCAGATGGGTAGACACCAGTTCTAATCTGATTGTGTGGAAAGACAGGAGCTAGCAGTTTTCCAGTAAAAGTTCCTGCTGCAGGAAAGTAGCATGGATAAAATTGCAAGCAAATAAAAAGAGACATCACTGTAGAGAGGCTAGAGATATTGTATCAAGAAATTGACATGGTTCTTCCATGGAGGGTAACAGCTCTATAAGCAAAGGATTAAAATGTGTAATACATTTAGGAATGTTAAACATTAGGAACATATTTTATTGTCATTAAACAAAACTACAGGACTGGATTTGGGACAGAGATATTCAGCAGTCTGATGTACCTTCCTTTGAAGAAAGGTTTCTGTTCTTAAGATTTCTGGGGTTTGATACACAGCAAAGAGATAGAGATGGCCAATCTCAAACAGAATGCACATAAACCTGTATCAGCATCACAAAAAATGACAAAGAGGGTATATGATACACCTGGAGTTGTTTTGTACCAGCTTTATGTCTTTCTTGGTGAGACAACTGCCAAGACAAAACCCATCAGGTGCGAGAAGCCACAGTGGAACAACATTGAGAGGGAGAGGAAAATCAAGTATTTCTGTTCCATAACTGACAGCAGAAAACAGGATGTTTGTGAGGCCTCCATGTTCTTCATATGTGGGTAACTATAGGTCTGTGACGCACTACACAAAAAAAAATTCAGAGACATTAGCAGGGATAGTGGTGTATATCAGAGCAGTTAAAGAGATAATGGGAACAGGAATAAACTGGAAGGATTTTTTTTTATTTAAGCTATTGACATAGTTGGAAAAAATGGACAAATCTCTGCTATATAAAATTAAAATATAACTATTCCCCACAAAATATTTATTTTAGAGAATATCATAGAATCATACAATGCTTTGGGTTGGAAGAGACCTTAAGGATCATATAGTTCTTACCTCCCTGACGCTTTTCAGTAGACCAGGTTGCTCAGATATGTGCATTTGCTATAAGAATAGATGACACAGAACATCTCAAACTTGTTTTTAAGGTACCATAACATTTTCTTTATGCACACTTGAACACAAAGATATAATAGAGACATTTAAAAGAATTGCAGTAGCTCTCCTAGTCAATATACCTTATGAGAAAAACATTGCACATGATGCATTGCTCTGTACTTAAGAATGTGTTAGAGTATAAAGGAGGAAGAAATATATACCTGAGTCCTAAATAGTTCATCTTTGATTAAAAATGTCTTTTATAAATATACATTTGGGGAACTTGTGGTAGAAAAGGCTGTGGTCTCAGTGCTGCCTGCTGCTGCTGACCTATCGTAAAATAGACCATAAAATAAATAGGCAATAAAACCTTAGTACACAGTTAGGAAATGCCTATGAGGAGAAACTCTTGAAGAGATCATATCATCTTTTATGATCTTTCCCTTACAAGTGTCAAGGTACAGGTGACTATCACCAACAGAATGTGTCATAAGAATTTTTCTAAATAATTGAATCTGAAGAGTTATTTATAGAGATAAATCAGATCAGCAAAATCACATGGGTTTTTTTTCTAAATTATATGGCTTTTTTTTTTTTAATTCAGGCTATGCTCAGTTATAACCTGTAGCAATTCTAAGTAAATAGTATAATGAAAGAATAAAGATATGGTATTTGCTTTAAGACTGATGAAAATATATACTTAAAGATATGTTCATTATTCTGCCTCAATATGTTTTGAAAAATAATTTTAAAACTGACTTTCTATTCTTTCTTTCCCCCAAATTTTAGGCTCCTTTTTTGTTTTTAAATTCTACAAAATAAATAGGGTAACTCTGATATTATTCTACCATTGTTATTTTGGATAAGTTTGTGTAGG